>NC_090297.1:58770000-60020000 GCF_039906515.1 Pseudorca crassidens | reverse complement strand
TCACGTTTTCATATCTCCTTCATGGGCTCATTCTCTGCCTGATCTGTAAATTTTGGTTTTCTGTTCTAAGTCCATTGCTCTCATCACTCAGATACACTGATCTGCTCCCACTGTTTCAAATAACATATGTACTAATGATGCCCAAATCCAGAATTCCATCCCAACAATCTGTCTTTGAGCTCCAGATTCCTATATCTAACTCTATACTAGGTATAGAATTGAATTTTCTCAAATTGAATTCATTATTTCCCCTCTAACCTAGCTGTTCTCTCTGGAATTATTATGATTACATGTGTTTTACATTCATTGATTTATATACATTCACTGTTCTAAACAACATAATGATTTCTTGCCTACATTATTAAAACAGCCTGTTCATCCAGCTTTTCTCCCTCAAATCCATATTCCACATGGTTAACAAAGGAAATTTAACCATATCACTCTCTGTTATGTGCTGAATTGTGTCTCCCCTTCCTCCAAATTCGTATGTTGAAGTCTTAACCCCTGGTAACTCAGAATAGGACTGTATTTTTAAATAGGTCTTTAAAGAGGCCATTAACTTAAAATGAGGTCACTAGGGTGGACCTTAATGTAATAAGGACACCAGTTATTGGTGTTCTTATAAGAAGAGGATATATGGACACAGATTCATGGAGGGAAGACCATGTGAAGACATAGAGAGAAGTCGGCTCTGTGCAAGTCAAGGTGAGAGACCTAAGAAGAAACCAGCCCTGCTGACACCTTGATATTAGACTGCTAACCTCCAAAATTGTGAGAAAATAAATTTCTCTTGTTTGAACCAGTCTGTGTTACTCTGCCGTGGTGACCCTAGAAAATGAATACACTACCCTGTGTATATATGCCTTTAACAGATGCTCAGAGTACACTGGATAGAATCTCAACATAACAAGCTGTCATAGGGCTAACACACCTTCCTATCTAGCTTCCTTTCTGACCACTCTCTGACATCATGAATGTTTCAACAACCCTCAACTGCTTACAGATCCCTGTGCACACTGTATTCCTCACTTATGTACCTCTATTACTATTATCCTCTTCATCTGGTTAATTTCTATCTAGACCTTTAAAGTCAGCTTAATCATTATCTTTCCAGGAAGCCAACCCTTACACTAAATTAATTTTTGAGTAATGCACATAGAAAACTTACAAAATATAAATAAATAGAAAGATGGGGAAAAGTCACCATAAATGTTTAACCCTAGTAGGACCAATATAACTCTAATGCTTTTCTTTCTAGCCTTTTTAAGGCCAATTTTTACACAATTGACATTTTACTGCACAAACAATTTTGTTTTCTGTTTTTATTTGATAGGATATTACTATTTGAGCATTTTCTTATTAAAAACATAATTTTAATGACTTCATAAAATATCTCACCATGTTGACTTATCTCAATTAATCTAATCATTCTAGTAGAACTAGAAATTCAGCCCTGATTGCTCTGGGCTTAATAATGAATTTTATGGTATTATTCTCAAACTTTTAATTCTAGATTTCTCTCCTGGTCTTTGGATCTGTGTATCAGTTGGACCTCTTCATCAGAGCATTTCACTAAAACTTAAATCAGTCCCAAACTAAACTCAATATTTCTAACTAGTATCTGTCCTACCCCTTCTATCTCTCCCAAACCTTCTTATATGTCTGTTTATAGCACAATAATTCACCAAGTTTTCCAAACTGGCAACCAGTGGTTCATCCTGATGTCTCTTTTCCTTCAATCTTTCCCAACTCAAATTCAATCATTTACTAAAGTGTTTTTGACTCTGTATTTTAAACTATATCTTGTGTCTTTCCTCTCCACTCCATTGTTATTCATTTAAACTGGTCCACATGATCTTTAAGCTATTGAAATGTTCTCTAACTCCATCTCTCTGTCTCCAGACACCCCAATTCCTTCCTCCATAAATTTGCTTCATAACTGTCAATGTAACTGTTAAAGATTCAAAGTGATCATGTCACTCCTTAACTTAATATTCTTCAGTGGATCATTGAATATTTCAACACCATGTTGTGACCCTTTAAATGGCTCTGTACTTAAGGTTTTATATGTTTTATTCAATCCTTCTTGCACTCCTCTGAGGGAATCAGCTGACTTCTCCATTCTTAAAGAACTTCTCTTAAAGAACTTTCTTGTGACTCTTTACTTATGTATCTGTTCTCAGACTGCGAACTTGCAAGAACAAGTTATAAAACTAAAAAAAAATTGCTAACAGATCTAAATATCTATGTTGACAAAAATCTTCACTGTAGGTTCACGGTAGGAAGGATATTAAAAGAGAAATAGGAGACTAAAAACTAAGCAACTTGTAATAAAATCACAACCAGAAACAAAATAAAAATATTTTTTATATTTCTAAGTTCCTTTGGCATGGAAACGTATGATAATTTTGTAATAGAGCCTTCACTAAACTAATGTATTTATACCAGTGTCCCTAAGGGCCTGAAAAAATATGACGTAGTACTCCAACTGTGAGTTTAAATATATATGTACACTTTTCAAGCTTTACTAGATTCACAAATGTTGGAAAAACTAAACATATTGCTAAAAATATGATTATTCTAAGAATAACTCAATAAATCACAAGCAGTAATCAATAGAGGTACACATTCATCATTTCAAGCATGGAATCTTAATGGAGCCTTGACAGTAAGCAATAATTACCAGAGGAGTACTAATGCAGAATTGATATTCAGTGCTAAGAAATTAATTTTGAAGCTAATTGAAAAGAAACTTTGGTTTGAATAACACCACTATAAGTAATGGTTATTGTTATGATTTTTATTATGAATTTTAAGAATGTTCTGATGTATACCTTATATGGGACACCTGGTAATACATATATTCTTAAGGCAGAATTATAGTAAGATGTTTTACAAATAGAAAATGGTAAGTAACCCTTGAAGTCAGAAGGTCTGTGTCTAAAAAGTCTGGATGCCATCAGATCCCAACCTTTAAAAGTTCTTTAAATTTACTTTGGGAGGATGAAAGGACACACCGTTCTACCATCCAGCCTGCTGCCGTGGGCCACACATTGCTGGTTCTTCAGATTCTCTTTAGCTTTATGGCTATACTTCCAGACCCTGCAGCCACCCCAAGCCTGACACAGCAACCCTGTCTCCCTTGAAAACCACATCTCCCATAAAAAAACCCCAAACATTAGCTGTAGTGGAGAGGAAGTAGGAAGACGACTCCACTTTCTCTCATTTTTACTATCTATTCTTTTCTTTTCAGACCTAGTGACTTACACACACACACACACACACACACACACACACACACCCCAAATCTCCTTTTTCCATTAGAAGACTCACTGACCTTCCTTTCCAATATTTGAGTGTTAGAAATGATAACAGACTTATAGAAAAAGCATCTTGTTGAATTTATCTTAGGTTTCATTCCTTTGTCATTTGAGAATTTGCCACCTTGACAAATGCAAATCAACTCATGATCAAGTGTTAGATAAGATATATTTAGACACAGTTATTCCTTTCCAAATATTCCGTATACCCCAAAATGTTCTTTTCCTTTTAGCAGTAGCACCTAGGAGTTATGTCTTCAGTCATTACTGTTGGTGGATCTGAAGTTATCCTGTTCACAGGTTGATTTTTCGGATAATTCCTGAGGTGACTGGTACTTTGTTCAGATACTCTGCCTCTCTGTCATCTATATAAAAAGAACTGTCATCAGTGGCTCACTTATTCTGAGACTCTTAAGGACCTTACTTCTTTGGCTGCTGGAATCTAATCTAATTGGCTATTAGTGTTGACTCCTAAAATTTCACTATTGCTTCATTCTATCAGCCACCCTTAGTTCTTCCTCCTAATAATTAGGGTTCGTGTAGCCTAATGCTTGATATAGCTGGTACTTAATGAATATCTGTTGAATATTGGATGGGTGTTTTACAGATGATCAACTGACACCTCTACTAGGACCATAGCTGGTATAATAAGTGCCTGCACTAGTAATTAGCTTACCCTTTTTGGACAAGGGAAGTTATTTTCTCTAGATTTGTTGTGGGTAACGTGAAAGTAGTTCCCCTCTGCTAGGATGTTCTCCAGTAGAATAACTAGAATCACCCTATTTTTATACTGGGTTGGCCAAAATGTTCGTTCAGGCTTTTCTGTAATATGTTACAGAACACCCGAACGAACTTTTTGGCCAACCCAATACTTTCTGTTCAATACTCATTCTGTCCTTAATGGCTAACTGCAGCAAACAACTTTCTGCTTGCAAACATGCTGAGAGTTTCTCAAGGACCAGCTTATCTTTGTGCCCTCATGTTCCTCTTCACTAGAAAAAAATAGTCAACTTCCCTAGCAGAGCAGTTGTTGTCATATACTAATTAGTAAGTCTAAGCCTGCACTATATTTTATTTGTCTAAATATTCAAATTTCTCTAACATATGGTATTGCTCCCATGATTCTATGTATCTAGTGAAAAAAGATTGTCACCATACCTTTTTCTTCTTTGGTTACAGAGTTCCTACTGAAGATTAGAGGTTTTTAATACCCTTTGTTTTCAGGGTTAATATACTTTGTTTAAGTTGGTGTTTCATCAATGGTAGAAATCTTGCAAACTGTCCTTCAATCTGATAATATGATTGCTATGTTGCCTTACCTTCTAACATTTCAAACATAGGGCTATGGATAGTTAATGTTTTTTCCTTAACAACAAACATGGAATATATTTAGTGAACTTATTACTGAGTGCTACCCTCTATAGTGCTTGGAAGATTTAAATGTCTTCACTACCCTTCTGTTCTGGTCAATATATTTTTTCCACACTTTTTTTTTTAAACATCTTTATTGGAGAATAATTGCTTTACAATGGTGTGCTAGTTTCTGCTGTATAACAAAGTGAGTCAGCTATACATAAACATATATCATCATAGCTCCTCCCTCTTGGGTCTCCCTTCCACCTTCCCTATCCCACCCCTCTAGGTGGTCACAAAGCACTGAGCTGATCTCCCTGTGCTATGTGGCTGCTTCCCACTAGCTATCTACTTTACATTTCATAGTGTATATAGGTCCATGCCATTCTCTCACTTTGTCCCAGCTTACACTTCCCCCTCCCCCTGTCCTCAAGTCCATTCTCTATGTCTGTGTCTTTATTCCTGTCCTACCCCTAGGTTCTTCAGAACCGTTTTTTTTTTTTTTTTAGATTCCATATATATGTGTTAGAATATGGTATTTGTTTATTCTTTCTGACTTACTTCACTCTGTATGACAGTCTCTAGGTCCATTCACCTTACTACAAATAACTCAATTTCGTTTCTTTATATGGCTGAGTAATATTCCATTGTATATATGTGCCACATCCTCTTTCTCCATTCATCTGTTGATGGACACTTAGGTTGCTTCCATGTCCTAGCTATTGTAAATAGAACTGCAATGAACATTGGGGTACATGACTCTTTTTGAATTATGGTTTTCTCAGGGTATATGCCCAGTAGTGGGATTGCTGGATCGTATGGTAGTTCTATTTTTAGTATTTTAAGGAACCTTCAAACTACTCTCCATAGTGGCTGCATCAATTTACATTCCCACCAACAGTGCAAGAGGGTTCCCTTTTCTCCACACCCTCTCCAGCATTTATTGTTTGTAGGTTTTTTGATGATGGCCATTCTGACTCGTGTGAGGTGATATCCCATTGTAGTTTTGATTTGCATTTCTCTAATGATTAGTGATGTTGAGCATCTTTTCATGTGTTTGTTGGCAATCTGTATATCTTCTTTGAAGAGATGTCTATTTAGATATTCTGCCTATTCTTGTATTGGGTTGTTGTATTTTTAAATATTGAGCTATAGAAGCTGCCTGTATATTTGGGAGATTAATCCTTTGTCAGTTGCTTCATTTGCAAATATTTTCTCCCATTCTGAGGGTTGACTTTTTGTCTTGTTTATGGTTTCCTTTGCTGTGCAAAAGCTTTTAAGTTTCATTAGGTCCCATTTGTTTTTGTTTTTATTTCCATTTCTCTAGGAGGTGGGTGAAAAAGGATCTTCTTATGTATGTCATAGAGTGTTCTGCCTATGTTTTCCTCTAAGAGTTTGATAGTGTCTGGCCTTACATCTAGGTCTTTAATCCATTTTGAGTTTATTTTTGTGTATGGTGTTAGGGAGTGTTCTAATTTCATTCTTTTACATGTAGCTGTCCAGTTTTCCCAGCACCACTTATTCAAGAGGTTGTCTTTTCTCCATTGTATATTCTTGCCTCCTTTGTCATACTGTCTTCATTAGTGTAGCTTTGTAGTATAGTGTGAAGTCAGGGAGCCTGATTCCTCCAGCCCCATTTTTCTTTCTCAACATTGCTTTGACTATTGGGGGTCTTTGTGTTTCCATACAAATTGTGAATTTTTTTTGTTCTACGTCTGTGAAAAATGCCATTGGTAGTTTGATAGGGATTGCATTTAATCTGTAGGTTGCTTTGGGTAGTATAGTCATTTTCACAATGTTGATTCTTCCAATCTAAGAACATGGTATATCTATCCATCTGTTTGTATCATCTTTAATTTCTTTCATCAGTGTCTTATAGTTTTCTGCATACAGGTCTTTTGTCTCCTTAGGTAGTTTTATTCCGTTTATTCTTTTTGTTGCAGTGGTAAAAGGGAGTGTTTCCTTAATTTATCTTTCAGATTTTTCCTCATTAGTGTATAGGGATGCCGGAGATTTCTGTGCATTAATTTTATATCCTGCTACTTTACCAAATTCATTGATTAGCTCTAGTAGTTTTCTGATAGCATCTTTGGGATTCTTTATGTATAGTATCATGTCATTTGCAAACAGTGACAGTTTTACTTCTTCTTTTCCAATTTGGATTCCTTTTATTTCTTTTTCTTCTCTGATTGCTGTGGCTAAAACTTCCAAACCTATGTTGAATAATAGTGGTGAGAGTGGGCAACCTTGTCTTCTTCCTGATCTTAGTGGAAATGGTTTCAGTTTTTCACCATTGAAAACGATGTTGGCTGTGGGTTCACCACTGAGAATGATGCTGGCTGTGGGATATATGGCCTCTGTTATGTTGAGGTAAGTTCCCTCTTTGCCTACTTTCTGGAGAGTTTTTATCATAAATATGTGTTGAATTTTGTCAAAAGCTTTTCTGCATCTATTGAGAGGATCCTATGGTTTTTCTTCATCAATTTGTTAATATGGGTTATCACATTGTTTGATAATGAAGAATCCTTGCATTCCTGGGTTAAACCCCACTTGATCATGGTGTATGATCTTTTAATGCGCTGTTGGATTCTGTTTGCTAGTATTTTGTTGAGGATTTTTGCATCTATGTTCATCAGTGATATTGGTCTGTAGTTTTCTTTTTTTTGTGACATCTTTGTCTGGTTTTGGTATCAGGGTGATGGTGGCCTCTTAGAATGAGTTGGGGAGTGTTCCTCCCTCTGCTGTATTTTGGAAGAGCTTGTGAAGGATAGGTGTTAGCACTTCTCTAAATGTTTGATAGAATTCGCCTGTGAAGCCATCTGGTCCTGGACTTATGTTTGTAGGAAGATATTTAATCACAGTTTCAATTTCAGTGCTTGTGATTGGTCTGTTTATATTTTCTATTTCTTCCTGATCCAGCCTCAGGAGATTGTGCTTTTCAAAGAATTTATCCATCTCTTCCAGGTTGTCCATCTTATTGGCATATAGTTGTTTGTAGTAATCTCTCATGATTCTTTGTATTTCTGCAGTGTCAGTTGTTACTTCTCCTTTTTCATTTCTAATTCTATTGATTTGAGTCTTCTCCCTTTTTTTCTTGACGAGGCTCTCTAGTGTTTTATCAATTTTGTTTATCTTCTCAAAGAACCAGGTTTTAGTTTTATTGATCTTAACTATTGTTTCCTTCATTTCTTTTGCATTTATTTCTGATCTGAACTTTATGATTTCTTTCCTTCAGCTAACTTTGATTTTTTTTTTTCTGTTCTTTCTCTAATTGCTTTAGGTGTAAGGTTAGGTTGTTTATTTGAGATGCTTCTTGTTTCTTGAGGTAGGATTGTATTGCTTTAAGCTTCCCTCTTAGAACTGCTTTTGCTGCATCGCATAGGTTTTGGGTCGTTATGTTTTCATTGTCATTCATTTCTAGGTATTTTTTGAGTTTCTTTGATTTCTTCAGTGATCTCTTGGTTATTTATTAGTGTATTGTTTAGCCTCCATTTGTTTGTATTTTTTACAGTTTTTTTTTCCCTGTAATTGATAGCTAGTCTCAGTGTTACGGTTGGAAAAGATAATTGATACAATTTCAATTTTCTTAAATTTACCAAGGCTTGATTTGTGACCCAAGATACGATCTATCCTGGAAAATGTTCCATGAGCATTTGAGAAGAAAGTGTATTCTGTTTTTTTTGGATGGAATGTCCTATGAATACCAATTAAGTCCATCTTGTTTAATGTATCGTTTAAAGCTTGTGTTTCCTTGTTTATATTCATTCTGGATGATCTGTCCATTGGTGAAAGTGGGGTGTTAGAGTCCTCTACTATGGTTGTGTTACTGTTGATTTCCCCTTTTATGGCTGTTAGCATTTGCCTTAAGTACTGAGGTGCTCCTATGTTGGGTGCATAAATATTACAGTTGTTATATCTTTTTCTTGGATTGATCAATGATCCCTTGATCATTATGTCATGTCCTTCTTTTTCTCTTGTAATAGTCTTTATTTTAAGTCTACTTTGTCTGATACGAGAATTGCTACCTCAGCTTTCTTTTGATTTCCATTTGAATGAAATATCTTTTTCCATCCCCTCACTTTCAGTCTGTATGTCTCCCTATGTCTGAAGTGGGTCTCTTGTCGACAGCATATAGATGGGTCTTGTTTTTGTATCCATTCAGCCAGTCTATGCCTTTTGGTTGGAGCATTTAATCCATTTACATTTAAGGTAGTTTTGATATGTATGTTCCTATTACAGTTTTCTTAATTGTTTTGGGTTTGTTATTGTTGGTCTTTTCCTTCTCCTGTGGTTCCTGCCTAGAGAAGTTCCTTTAGCATTTTTTGTAAAGCCGGTTTTGTTGTGCTGAATTTTCTTAGCTTTTGCTTGTCTGGAGAGATTGTAACTTCTCCGTTGAATCTGAATGAGATCCTTGCTGGGTAGAGTAATCTTGGTTGTAGGTTTTTCTATTTCATCACTTTAAATATGTCCTGCCATTCCCTTCTGGCTTGCAGAGTTTCTACTGAAAGATCAGTATCAGGGGATTCCCTTGTATGTTATTTGTTACTTTTCCCTTGCTGCTTTTAATATTTTTTCTTTGTATTTAATTTTTGATAGTTTGATTAATATGTGTCTTGGCGTGTTTTTCCTTGGATTTATCCTGTATGGGACTCTCTGTGCTTCCTGGATTTGATTGACTCTTTCCATTCCCATATTAGGGAAGTTTTCAACTATAACCTCTTCAAATATTTTCTCAGAAACTTTTTTTTCTCTTCTTCTTCTAGGACCCCTATATTTCAAATGTTGGTGTGCTTAATGCTGTCCCAGAGGTCTCTGAGGCTGTTCTCAATTCTTTTCATTCTTTTTTCTTTCTTCTGCTCTGCAGTAGTTATTTTCACTATTTTATCTTCCAGGTCGCTTATCAATTCTTCTGCCTCAGTTATTCTGCTATTGATTCATTGTAGAGAATTTTAAATTTCATTTATTGTGTTGTTCATCATTGTTCACTTGCTCTTTAGTTCTTCTAGGTCCTTGTTAAACATTTCTTGTATTTTCTCCTTTCTATTTCCAAGATTTTGGATCATCTTTACTATCATTACTCTGAATTCTTTTTCAGGTAGACTGCCTTTTTCTTCTTCATTTGTTTGGTCTGGTGGGTTTTTATCTTGCTCCTTCATCTGCTGTGTATTTCTCTGTCTTCTCATTTTGCTTAGCTTACTGTTTACACATATTCTTAATAGTACATGTTTGAAGCGGTGTTGAATATTACCTTAGACTTTAATTTTTAATTTTGTCAAGGGAATTCATCCATCCATTCATCCATCCAGCCATCTTTCCATTTATTCTACATACTTGCTACTGTTCTAGGCAAAGGAGATAGAAATATTAAAGACACTCTGCCACAAAGGAAATCGTTGGCCTGCAAGGGAAACAAGCAAGTAAATAAACAGTTATAGCACAACAAGATAACCTTTCTTTTGCTAAGAGAACACAGAAAAGGGATGGCTGAGCCAGGCTGAGTGAGCTCAGAAAGGGCTCTCTGGGGGAGTTCATCTCCACTGAATTATAAGTAAGTGAATCACTTAATCAAAGAGTAGGAACATATGTACAGGGCAGAAGGAACAACATACATAAAGGTCAAGAGATAAGAGTGTAATTCAGGGGTGACTGGAGCATAGAGTGTGAGGAGGGGAAGAAGAGATAGTTGAAGGGTAGGTCATAAATGGCCATTATCTTAAAACATTTAGATATTTGTTCTTGAAGGCCATTGAAGTTATTAATGATTTTAATGTAGAAAATGAGTTAATATTTGCACTTTAGTTTTGGAAAAACATAGTGGAGGGTGCAAGAGTGGAGGCAGGGAAATAGATGATTTTAATAGCTGAGGCATGAGGCAATGATAACCTAAACTAAAGCAATGGTGATGGAGATAAAGAGAAGGGAAAACAGATGAAAGTCACTACTTATAGTTGTAATTTTAGATTTATTTATGTGATTATTTGATTAGTATATATCTCTTTTATTAAATATAAGATCCATGAGTACAAAGATAGGGTTCGTTTCAGCCTACCATCGTATCTTCTATGCCTAACACAGTGCCTGGCACACAAGTGCTTAATAAGGATTTGTTGAGTGAATTTGATAATGAATGAATTTAAAATGTGCATTCATGTTAAATGCATATTATGAACTGAACAGTGTACAAGGCAGCGAAGATTCAGTGCTGAATAAGCTATGCAAGATTCCTGCCCTCAAGGAGAAATTTTAGAAAGGGGAGAAACAAGTAATAAGTGAGAGAATTTGCGATAGTAATCAGTGTTACAAAGAAATTAAAATAGGGTTTTTGGGAAGTTCTGGGGTGGGAGAGGCTACTTTAGATGGAAGGGTCATCAAAGAATTCTAGGGCAAGTGACATTTGATTTAAGATATGGATGATAAGAGAGGAGTCAGCCATGGGTGGCTCTGGGAGCAGACAGTTCCAGACAGAAGGAAATGAATAAGCAAATTAGACAGATTTGACAGAACTTGTTGACTTATTGGAAGAAATAGGCCTAGGATGATTCACAGGATCTAGAAAATGTTATTTCTATTCTTTCTAAATGAGCTTGGGAATACTGGAAAAAGTACTGGCAGTGATGGAAACATGAAGTTCAGCACTGGAACTGTGGACTTTAAGGTACTTGTGATGCACTGAAATAGTAGATGGTAATTCATCTCCAAGAGACGTTCTTTCTAAAAACAGAAAGGATACAGGCCACAACTCTAAAAGATTGTTACAACAGTGTTCTCCAGATGAAACTTTTTAGCTGACAATATCTTCAGTTGACTACGTTTCCTGAAAGTCTTCCCAATACCTCCTACAATTCAGGACCAGTAGACTGTGTTCTGTCTGGAATTCTCTAATATCATGGTCACCAAAACATAACATGACTATTAGTAATTGGTAGGCTTTAGACAGGACTAATTATTTCCAGGCAGAAATCTGGAAATCTAGACTCTTTTACTGAACTCTTCACTACAGTGCTTTAATACTGTTTTAATTTTTGCTTTCCTATAAAAATAGTTTCACTTATGTTGAAAGAGGCCCAATGTTTGGGGGATCTCATCCATTATTTTTGCCTATATGTCATATGTAAAAACTTACTACCATTTTTTTTCCTGTTCAACCTAGTCTTGGGGATTGGGTTCAGATCTGTGTGGTGTACTGCAAATATGTTTCAATACTATCTTGGGCCATAGATCCCTTTAGGCCATTGATGAGAAGGGAGAAAATAAAACTTCTTTACTGAGGATACTTTTGTGGTTAACTCTGTAAAGTGTTATACAGACTAATGACCATCCAAGGTAGAAAGTGACCTTTGTGTGCAGACAAACCAGAGACTGTCCTGCTACATACACAGCTACTGAAACTTCACAATGAAATATTATCTCAATAGAGAAGGCTCAACTATAAGGAATTTGACCTGATAAAACTGTCCTATTTGTCAGATAATTTTAAAAAAGTGCCAGAAAACTAGACTTTAGCAACTGATTTTATCAAGTGCGGGTAGGACCTGACAGCCTCTTGTCTTTGAACTACTAAAACCTATGATTTCTAGCTGTACCACACATTGACACTGCATGATATAAGGCATAAAGCAAAGAGCCTCTGGTCTAGAATTAAGATTCTTGATTAATTTCTTCTGCCATCCCTATATGAGTTGGACACTTCCACTGATAGCTGGATACTGGCTGCATTTTTTAGTTCTAGGCTACCAGTTTTACATTTCCTTCCCTTGAGCTTGATTTTCTGCCTTCTTGGACGTACTTAGCTTTTATCAAACCTTTTGCTAGGCTCCTCCTCTTTAGTCTGATTTCTACTCTTAGCTCTCTGTAAGCTAGATTGGATAAATTGCTTCTCATGTTCAGCAGGACTCATAACGTAGATTTAATCTGTTACATTTTAGGAGTCAAAGTCCAGTAAAGAGGATTTGCAAATTCTCATGTTCCCACTGCTAGATTTTTGCTGACACTCTCATTTTTCTAAAGCAATATGTTGATACAAGGTCATATTAAGCTGTGCCCATTGAATATTGTTTAAGAATCCCATTTACTGAATTTATTCAAAGAACATTATGTATGAACATAGAGAAATATCAACACTGTTGAAGATGTGGCAGATTATAACGCAGAGACATAAATTGCTGATAACAAGTGAAGTAATTAATTTGTAGTTCTTTTCAACTTCTTTTATATTTGAAAATGCTTTATTTATACGTTAAAATAAGCTATCACTAATAAATTCATAAATGTGATTGTCATATATGCTTTTTTCAGTGCAGTTTTAATTATTTTTTTTTTAATTTTGGTGTCTTTTCCCCCTTTCCCTTTCACTCTTATTTACTTCTCATCCTGAATCCAGCCTCAAGTGATCCAAATATATAATCTAGTACATAGCCTATTATATTTTTCTTGATGCTTATAAAATTATACACAAATACACACAAATATAAGAAGTGCTGGCATTGTTTGTTTTATAAAAATTAAATTATACTGTATGCCAGCTTCTGAATCTTTCTTCCCCCCTCAATAATAACTTGTAGAAATCATTATTTTAGTGGCTTTATCATGTCTCTGCACCATTATTTAGTCAGCCTGCATTCTGTTAATTTTTATTTTTCCAACTTTTTTTTTTACTCCAAACAATACTGCCATAACCTTGTAAGTTAAGTAATCACCGACAGTTTTTATATGCTGTATAGATACAGTCTAGCTCCATTTTATTTTAAATGAATCATCAATTGCACCAATAGCATTTATTAGGTAATATACCCTTTTCCACTGCTTTAAAATACATTTTGTTATATTTAAAACTATTATAGATACTAAGATCTATTTCTGATTTTGTGTTTATTCCATTGACTTACTTTTTATCTATGACAATATTTATTTGATAAGAATAGTTAATATTATATTCCAATATTTGACAAGGTAAGTCCTTCTGTCATTAATACTTTTTGTTATACATTCTTGACTGCTATCCATAATTTTTTTTCTCATACAAATTTTAAGATTATTTTATCCAATTAAAAATTTTTGGATTTAGAAGATGTGTTAAATAAGTATTGAATTTCATTAATAATAATTTGAGAGAATAACATTTTTATATTAAAGTTCCCATTTAAAAATGATTTGTCTTATCATTCATTCAGATCTTTTTTTTTTTTTTTTACATCTTTATTGGAGTATAATTGCTTTACAATGGTGTGCTATTTTCTGCTTTATAACAAAGTGAATCAGTTATACATATACATATGTCCCCATATCTCATCCCGCTTGTGTCTCCCTCCTTCCCACCCAACCTATCCCACCCCTCTAGGTGGTCACAAAGCACAAAGCTGATCTCCTGTGCTATGCGACTGCTTCCCACTAGCTATCTATTTTATGTTTAGTAGTCTATATACGTCCATGCCACTCTCTCGCTTTGTCACAGCTTACCCTTCTCCTTCCCCATATCCTCAAGTCCATTCTCTAGTAGGTCTGTGTCTTTATTCCTGTCTCACCCCTAAGTTCTTCATGACATTTTTTTTTCTTAAATTCCATATATATGTGTTAGCATACAGTATTTGTCTTTCTCTTTCTGACTTACTTCACTCTGTATGACAGACTCTAGGTCCATCCACCTCATTACAAATAGCTCAATTTCGTTTCTTTTTATGGCTGAGTAATATTCCATTGTATATATGTGCCACATCTTCTTTATCCATTCATCTGATGATGGACACTTAGGTTGTTTCCATCTCCTGGCTATTGTAAATAGAGCTGCAATGAACATTTTGGTACACGACTCTTTTTGAATTATGGTTTTCTCAGGGTATATGCCCAGTAGTGGGATTGCTGGGTCATATGGTAGATCTATTTGTAGTTTTCTAAGGAACCTCCATACTGTTCTCCATAGTGGCTGTACCAATTCACATTCCCATCAGCAGTGCAAGAGTGTTCCCTTTTCTCCACACCCTCTCCAGCATTTATTGTTTCTAGATTTTTTGATGATGGCTATTCTGACTGGTGTGAAGTGATACCTCATTGTAGTTTTGATTTGCATTTCTCTAATGATTAATAATGTTGAGCATTCTTTCATGTGTTTGTTGGCAATCTGTATATCTTCTTTGGAGAAATGTCTATTTAGGTCTTCTGCCCATTTTTGGATTGAGTTGTTTGTTTTTTGTTATTGAGCTGCTTGTAAATTTTGGAGATTAATCCTTTGTCAGTTGCTTCATTTGCAAATATTTTCTCCCATTCTGAGGGGTGTCTTTTCGTCTTGTTTATGGTTTCCTTTGCTGTGCAAAAGTTTTAAGTTTCATTAGGTCCCATTTGTTTATTTTTGTTTTTATTTCCATTTCTCTGGGAGGTGGGTCAAAAAGGATCTTGCTGTGATTTATGTCATAGAGTGTTCTGCCTATGCTTTCAGATCTTCTTTTATGTCTTTCAATAAGAATTTATATTTTTCTTTCATAAGCATTATGCCTTTCTTGTTACATTCATTCCTGAATATTACTTCATTTCTGTTTCTATTGGGAATGGAATATATATTTGTTTCTTTCATCAGTGTTTATTCTAGAATGGAAAAAAAAAAACTATTCTATACTTACTTTTTTCTCTAATCATCTTGCAAATACCTTTATTCTTTTTTGTAGTGT
Source organism: Pseudorca crassidens (assembly GCF_039906515.1). Lineage (NCBI taxonomy): Eukaryota > Metazoa > Chordata > Mammalia > Artiodactyla > Delphinidae > Pseudorca > Pseudorca crassidens. The sequence continues at coordinate 60,004,669 of NC_090297.1, read as the reverse complement.
ATTAGGGCTCAGATCTGCTAAATGTACAGAAGTATGACTATATGGTAAGCAAATAATATAACTGTTACTGTCAGTTATTTCTACACAGATTTATGTCGGCAGATCTACCTTTGAAATCCTAATCTATCTTTGAGAGTTTTGCAATATTGGGCAAGTTGTTCAACCTCCTGAAGTCTTCTTTTCCTCATCTATAAACTGGAAACTGATAATGGTACCTATATTATAGTGATCACATGTGGATTAAATATATTGACAAAAATAAAACACTTTAGTACAGTGCCTGGCAGATATAAGACATTGGGAAATGATGGCTACTATTATTACTACAGCTGCTAAAGAATTCATAGACAAAAACCAGTTTAAGTAGTAAAAGTAAATTTTCCAGCAGCATTGTTTCTTAATTTTTAAATGACAAATAGATATAAGATGTTAAATAGGCAAGCTTAAAGAGCTTGGATTCTTCTGAGTGCCAGGAGATTCTCCAGATAATATGGAACAAAGAATGACCCAAACAGGAAATACAATGATAGTTGAGTATTTTGCAAAATAAAATCCAACGAAGAATATGCATTTCATCTAATAAGGCTTTTAAAGTTTAAGAAACAACAATTAAAAAAACACTTATCAGGAAATTAATGTTTGCATAAACAAAGAAAAATAATGGAGAACTAGAATGGCAACTTAAACTGTGTGAATTGTGGGAACCATTGGAAAAAAAGATAATTGAGCTCATAAGTTGACTGTAGTAGAAATGGATACATCCCATATAAATGTCTACTCACATCATTTAGTTCAATGTAACTTATTAATAAAGGAAGATTAGTGCAGTTTTTTTCAAATATTAATACATCTTATTAAAATCTAACTAATTGGTGTAAGTTCTCTAGGAAAGTTTTTTGTTGATTTAAAAAACAGGTCAAAATGAACATGTATTTGGTCAGTTTAAAGAAACTTTTTCCAGTTTTAGATTTCTTACTCCTTTCTCAACTTTGCTAGTTCTTAACAAAGGCATTATATGTAGAGAAAAAAATTAAGTTTTTGTAAAAAAACTTAAATTTTTATAATTTAGCTAAGAAAAGCTCCCCAAAAGTGATTAATTTACACTTGTCAAAAGAAAGAGACTTGGGACTTCCCTGGTGGTGCAGTGGTTAAGAATCCACCTGCCAATGCAGGGACACGGGTTAGATTCCTGGTCCGGGAGGATCCCACATGCTGCAGAGCAAATAAGCCCATGCACCACAACTACTGAGCCTGCGCTCTAGAGCCCAAGAGACACAATTATTGAGCCTGCGTGCCACAACTGCCGAAGCCCGTGCTCCTGGAGCTCGTGCTCCAAACAAGAGAAGCCACTGCAATGAGAAGCCCGTGCACCGCAACAAAGCATAGCCCCCACTCGCCTCAACTAGAGAAAGCCTGCATGCAGCAATGAAGACCCAACACAGCCAAAAATAAAAATAAATAAATAAATAAAAAAGAGACTTAGTAGCAGAATTCATTAACCCTAGCTGCCACCAGAACAAAATCAAAGGGAATAAAAATTTTGACTCAGCTTATAATAAAAGCCTTTTAACCAAAAAGAAAATACTGGATATTCAGATTAGCTGTCTGTCAATAGCGTGTTGAAATTGGGGATCATAATTGATATAATAATAATAGTTTTGATAACATATATATATTAAATCTACTATATAGGTATGTGATACTAATATAATATGTTAGAAAAGCTATTGAATAAACTTAATCTGAATAATGAAAGACTAATAATGTATGTTTTTATTGTCTGAAAATATAAAAAACTGTCTTCATCTAGTTGCTGGAAATTATCAAAACTCTCAGTTCTTATACATTTACTAATGTGATCCTTATGTACACAGATGGTACAAACTGAGCCACTCTCAGCAGAAGCATGCAATAATATGGGTTGTATGTGAAGCAATGGATTTGTGTATGGGTTGATCTGGGAAAACTCTTTTGGCGGAAGAAGGGGAGCTTATTTTTGTTTGTGAATAACGACATTCATTTCCTGATCAGTTACCTAGGGTTAAGAGTGGCAATTTATCATTGTAAAACCTATTTCCTTCAACTTAACCCTTTCCAGATCTTTACAGAAAGTTTGTCCTTGATTGCCTCATTAGTCCCATTTTTTTAAATTAAACACCTGATTGGAATATGAATACAATCCAAATTTTACCGTTCTTATTTGTGTATAAAGAGGCTTTTCGTTGTATGCCAACACAGAAGCTCAACTAAACTGTGTTTTGTGCATGTCTTGATTGAAAAAAGTTATAGTCTTCTTATAAAAAACAACAGTAAGTTATCTTGACTCTTTAAAGAAAGCTATGTGCAGCAGGATCATTATTCAAATGACGCTATTTTTTTTTTTTTTTTTTTTGCTGTACGCGGGCCTCTCACTGTTGTGGTCTCTCCCGTTGCGGAGCACAGGCTCCACACGCGCAGGCCCAGCAGCCATGGCTCACGGGCCTAGCCGCTCCACAGCATGTGGGATCTTCCCGGACCGGGGCACGAACCCGTGTCCCCTGCATCGGCAGGCGGACTCTCAACCACTGCGCCACCAGGGAAGCCCGACTCTATTCTTTGTATGTCACAGAATCAGTAAGAAGAGCCTTTGCTAAATATTTTCCTCACCACCAGTGATTATCTATTGCCCTTGCTTAACAGGAAGAATCACGAAGAAAACAGGTGCATTAGGGAAGAATTGGATTATTAAAACAAGTCAAACATATAAAAATACTTCCTAAGTTTTCATAAATTCAAGTGGGTTGTTTTAGGCAGAAATTCTCACATTTTTGTGTGTTCTCTGTAGGTTTTCTCATACTATGAGTTGCGGTGGCATGTTTTGAATGCATTAAAAGATTCATGGCAACATTAAACAAATCAGCACTGATTCAATGCAATAGCTATGAGAGTATAACAATATCATACAATATTTATGAAAACAACCAGAATGTTAAATTATTCCTGTTCATCCTTATATACGATTTGGCTGTTTGAATAATACTGCTCACTGCCTTTACCTGAACTGGAACTTGTTATAGCAGGTCATGGACCTGAACAAGGCAAAGCAAAAACAACATTTAAATGTTAATTGGAATTTGGCATGTATGTGAAGTGTTGATGGGGTTCTCATGTACCACAGCATTCTGGTTAAGAACAACTTTTCTAAATTGGCTGGAAATAATTCTAAGGATTTTGAATTTATCTTTATATGATCTTCATGGATATTCAGGAAATTGTATTGTTTTTATCTAAGACAAGAACATTTTGAAAACATAGCAGATCTTAACCTATTTACTATCAAGTAAGTATGGAAATAACAAAGAAAGGTGAATACTTGACTTTAAAATTGTAAAATGTATATAAATATCAGCAAATAACAAAATATACATCTTTTCATTATCCACTATGTGAACAAAAGATAATAATTTGATGTGTTTCTAAGATTGTTTCTATAAATAAAGATCTTTCTTCAGTCACATTAAAGATCAAGGCTTTGATTAATTGTTTTGACTTGAGTAAATCTGCCAGATTTCAGCATATGAATATGGGACACATAATGTCTGATTTGGAGTGTGGTGTACAGTAGTGCACATACAATATTGCCGGGTTGCAATTATGCTGTAGGTGTATTGCCTTCTGGTTATGCCGTCTGATTCCAAGATAAATATGAATTCTCTGAAAACAAATGACATTTATTTCTTCATTTATTCAACAATAATTGACTGATTGTTTACCTTTGTGCAAGGTAGGATGCTAGGCATTGAGGAGGTTACTATGATAAATAAGGTAAAAGGACTCAGAGGACAGTTCTCAGGAACTAGAGGTCAGAGAAAACAGGAAATGCAAAACGGGCACTTTTGCCATGGCAATTTAGTGCAAATATGTTATGACTCATGGTTTAGTGGGCCAGAGTGGGTGATTCTAATACCAGTATTTTGGCTTCCTGAGCAGTGGCTATCTGGATCCTGCTGTGTAACTGCCAGTGTGAGGTACAGCAGACAAAGCAGGAACAGAAGTAGTAAACTTGGAACCCAGAGGCACTCTCAAAATTCCCAATTCAAAGGGTGAAAGAAAAAGGAGAAAAGAGAACATCCGGAGAGCCCATCTAGAATGGTAATACTGTGTAGCCCGCATGGGTATAGCCCCCTTCTCTATGAATTTCTTTTTATCTTGAGCAAGGACTGCTGAATATTTGAGTCCCTCTGAGAAGCTTCTCTTGGCTTCCTTTTTGTTCCCTCCCTCTGCAAGCTTAAGAACCATTTATTATGCATCCACTGCAGGTAAACATTATTTGGTATAATATATATGTAGTATTATCTACAGTGCCTAAGTACATGATATATGTGGGAAACTGAAGTTGAAAGAAGATAAGTCACTTGCTCTAAGGCACACAGTACTAAGGTGTGAAAGAGATTTCAATTCATGTTTGTCCTGTAGAGCCCAAGACCCCTTCTCTTGGCCATGATGGTTTCCTTCTCTTGACGAAGGCAGGGAACCACAGGTTGAGTTAAGAAAAAATATTCCAGATTTTATTCTGTAAACCCCCAAACAATCACCAATTGAATTTTTGATTTTTAAAGCATATTGGTATATTCTGGAAATTTGAATTCGATTTTAAAAGAATATTTTTAATTTAACTATTAACCTGTTGGAACAGCTCATCTAACAGTTGTTTTTTTCAAAACAATACTTATTTTTTATTACATAATTTTCAAGCAGTAACTTCATTATGTGTGAGATTAATAAAGATTTCTGGATTCCCTTTGCATCAGGCCACCCCAAGTATGATGATTAAAAAACAGTTTATGATATACCAAAAATTCTGTTCTTATTTAATCTTACTTGTTTAGTAGTCACAGAGGGAAAATCAGTATGAATTTTTGTTTGAAAATGCAAATAGAGAAAAGTAACAGAAAAATACTTTTTCAGAAGAAATTTTCGGGAAGTTAATTATCCTTGTTATAATTACATTCAAGTTTTCAACTTAAAAATAAGCCAGATTTACCTATTTAATACTTCTCAGGTAGAATAAGAATAGCAAACACAATCAAATTGTTTAACAGGATTTTGTATCATCTATCCAAAACCTTATAAATGGAATGTCTGCCAGAGTTTATAAGGGGGTAAATTTTATTCATGAACCAATATTGAATGTTAGCCATTATAGTTGATAGAAAACATACAAAATATTATATGTTACTGAACTACACCTGAAACAAGAATTTCAGGTTTCCCACTGTTACTATAAAAGGTAACATCTATCCCTTGCCCAAATCAATTGAATTCATATTTCTCATCTATTTTCTCCCACAGTTTGCTGAGTTTCAGTTTTGCTTTCATCTTGGATTGGACTTTTTCAACATACTTCTTCCTATGATAGTCCAAATACTTTTAAATGCAAAATTTCTTGTCAGGAATTTTATCTAAAAGGAAAAAATAAAAGGTGCTAATTTCTTAATGATAATTCAAGGAGAACAGAATTCCATTAAAATGTGGCTTATCTTAAAATTTCAGATAGATCACAGACCACCAAATAATGGTTCCTTCACTACAACGATCACACTGTGTATCATCTATTAGTGTTCTTTCTTTGTTGTGCTTTATTGTTCATAATAGCAGTCTCATCAAGGGGGTGTGTAGTAGCTGTATGTGGGTATCAGGGATGATTTAAAGATTTTGTAAACATTTCCAAGCAAAATGCATTTGATAAGCTACAGAAACTTTGGTAAACTACGTCTATAGAAAATTATAATTACTTTATGGATATTCTGGTACAAAGTGTTTTAAATGGTTTGCTTCCCAAGCAACAACATTTGGCCACCTAGAAGAGGTCATATTGCCTCACAGTACACTGTACCTTCCTTATCTCTTTCTTTAGAACACATTTTCATTTTATATAATGCCATGGAAATTCATTCCATATAAAGAGTACTATAATAAATTTTCTTATAAAGAAACATAATCAAAGAATATACCCAGAGATGATATTTATTTTTTAAATTAAAGTAGATAACACATTGATTAACTAATCCAAGAAAGTAAATAAAGTCCATGTGTAACTAACAGTGTCAGTTTAAGCCATACCTTTATATTGCTAACATTTTTTTCATTAACGTATAGTTGATTTACAATGTTGTGTTAATTTCTGCTGTACAGCAAAGTGATTCAGTTATACATACATATACATTCTTATACATTCATATACATTCTGTGGGATGTTAGTTCCCTGGCCAGGGATTGAACCCACACCCTCAGCAGTGAAAGTGTGGAGTCCTAACCACTGGACCACCAGGGAATTGCCCTACATTTTTTTTTATATTGTTCTCCATTATGGTTTATCACAGGATATTGAATATAGTTCCCTGTGCTATACAGTAGGACCTTGCTATTTATCCGTTCTATATAATAGTTTGCATCTGTTAACCCCAAACTCCCATTCCATCCCTCCCCAACCACACCCGCCCCCTTGGCAGCTACATTGCTAATATTTTCTTAAAGACAAAGTATAGCAACACCAACTTGACATCTGTAGTGTACTCTCTTCAAGGGTAAGGATGAGTGGGATGACTAAAATGTATGCGAGTGAAATAAAAAGAAAGAAAAACAATGAGCCTTATGCGTGACTTAATTTTTCAATAATCAAGAGCCAGCTGCAGTGGACAAATTATTTAATGAGAAAATATCACAGAGTTTAACTTTCTATTAATTTCTGGTTCTTACAATCAATCAGCTATACACCAGGTGCCCACTGAATGCTTGGCAATGTTTGAGGAACTAAAACACTTCTTTCCATGTTACACTGCCTGCCTTCATTCATCAAATGTTGTCTGAAAACCTTCCTTATGCTCCGCTTTGTTGCCAATAGAAAGATAAATAAGTTATAGTTCTTTCCTTTAAAAGCTTACAGTCTTCTTGGGGATATACTCATAGGCAACAAATCCAATATAACGTAATAAAGGCTATCGTAGAGACATGTACAAAATGCTGTGGTAGCAAAGTGGAAGGAATAATTACTTGTGCCTGCAGTGTCAGGAGACACTTTATAGAGAAAGTGGCATTTGCACTGTACTTTAAAGATTCATAGTATATCAAAAAAGAGAGAAGGGCAAATAAGACATTTCTTCTGACCCTTTAATATCCTCAGTTACTTCCATCCTCCATCTTGGATTCTGTAGCCCCAGATACCAGTCACTCTTCTGTAAACACGTTCCCTTGCCCCTCTCCTCCATCTGGCATGCCTGGTAAACCAAGCCAGCTGTCTCCTTCTAAAACTGCAGCAACGTAACTGACTTTCTGAAGTCTGCTCAACTTTCCTGAATGGACTTCTTTCCCATATATAACCTTAAATTTCAAATGGACAGTCAACACTGCCAGATGATTCTATGACACTGCCTTAGTGTATTCGCTTTCCCATTCTCTAAGACACTTATCTTTCACACTTTCTCTCACCTCCTCAAATCTCCATTATTCCCTACTCCATCTCAGGTGATGACTCTTCTTCATGCCTCATAGAGAAAATCAAAGCAATTGGTTGAGAATGTTCTTTCCACTCCCAAGCCATCAATCTATCTATATTTATATCTATTTTCTCTAGGATCCTTATGTTTCCATGTGAGAAGCATCCTTGCTTCTACGGCCACTTCCTCCACTTGTGCTCTGCATCCCATTCCCTCACTTCCTCAAGCATTTGGTCTTGTAGTTATTTTCCTTCTCTCCTGCATTATTAATTCTTTTGTTTCTACTGAATCATTCCCGTCATCTTGCAAATATGCTTTAATATTATCCTTCTTAACAAATCCTTTTCCTGACACCATACTCCCATCCAGTAACTGCTACCTTTTCACTGTTCATTCTGCAACTAAACTCCTTGAAGGAACCATCTGTACTTGTTATCTTCTTTTGCTAATCCCTACTCTCTCCTCAACCACTCCAGTGAGGCTGCACATAATGTATTACTGAAATAGCTCTTACCAAGCTCTCATCAATGACCTAGATCTTGCTAATGCCAATGCTCAGTTTTCTGTTCCCATCATACTAGTGTTTGATACAATTGACTCCTCCCTCCCTCTTTTTTCTAGACTTCTGTGGCACTTCCTACATGTGGTTTCCTTCTTAACTCTCTGGGTGTTCACTCTGAGGATCTTCTGTAGAATCCCCTTCCATACTTAAACTATGAATATTAAAGTGTCCTAGGCTTAATTCTGGGTCCTCAATTCTTCTCTATTTATACTCTCAATTGGTTAACTCGACCAATGTCTTATTTTTAAATATCATCTATAGTGTGATAACTCTTAAATTTACATCCCTATCTTCCTGAGCATATGGTTTATGTATTCCACTGCCTACACTTGATGTTCTAATAGGCATCTCCAACTTTTCTTTGCCGAGATCAAACTTCCGATTCCCCACATCTGCTCCTCTTCAAATTTTCTCTACAACAGGAAATTATGCCACCAGTCACCTTGTTAGTCAAACCCAATCTTTGGGAATGCTCCTTAATTCCTCCTTAAATACTTAACTTTTCCTATCACCACAGATTCTTTTCATCAGCAAGGTTCCACTTCCAAATGGATCCCAAATCTGACCACTTACCACCTCCAGAGTACAATCCTAGGCAAAGCTACTGTCATTTCTTTTCTACACTATGGCAATCATCTCCTAATTGGTGTCTTTTCAGTTTTGTCCACCTAGAACCTCTTCTCTGCAGAGTGGCCAGACAGATCTTTGTAAAGGTTTGGTCAAATCACACTTCTCCCTTGCTCAAATGCTCAAAGGGCTTTTCATTACAATTAGAAAATAGTCTTAATTTCCAAACATAGTTCACAAGGCACGTCATCATTTTGCCCCACCTGTCTCTCCAACCTCGTCTCATACTCCTTCACTTTGTGCTCTTTATGTTCTGGATACACTGGCCTTTTTGCTCCTGACACATCAGGCTTGCTCCCATCACAAGTGTTTTTACACCTGCTGTTCCTTGTTGTTGCTTTTGCTCTTCCTCTAGAACTTCGTATTACTCTCATCATTTAAATCGTGCAAAGCCCACCTTTTCATAAAGGTCTTTTCTGACCAGCCTAGCCAAAAAACAAAGAATAAAAAAAATCCAAAAACCAACACTCAACCAATTAAGCAAAAATACCCCCCAAATCCAATCACTTCCTATAACATCATCCTGTTTTCGTTATAGCAATTGCTTGTCTTATTCACTTATTTGTTTATGTGTTTGTCGTCTGTCTCCCTTAATTAGACTTGAAAGTCTTTGAAGAAAAGAGAATCTGTCTTTATTGTTCATTGTCATATTGTCATATCCTCTAGCACGTACAATAGTGTCCGACACATGTTAGGTACATACTCAATTAAAGTTTAAACTGACTTGTTCATTATATGAAGTGAGAATTTATTGGTAAGTGTACAGAGGCACAAACCTGCAAGTCATATTTAGGGGATTAAGTGGGGAGTAATTGGAGGGAACTTGGGGGTCAAGCTGTGAAGGGTCTTGAATGCCATGTTTAGTGGTTTGCACATTATTGTAAAGGAATGGGAAGCCAAAGATTTTAAATTTTGTCTTAAATAAAACCTTGAGTTATGAGATCTTCCTTTTATAAAACTAAAGTATGTTAAGTATATTTTAAAATGTATTTCTACTTAGTTGGATGTAATATTTAAAGAGATGCCCTTTAAGATTCTATTTAGTATAAGAAATGTTTTAACTTTTGTTTTTAAAATTTCATGAGATACTTAATCAAAATAAAGCTTTTGCCTCTAGGAATCTGTTTAATTTAGAAATGTTTTATGATAATCAGAAGAGTCAATAACTTTAATGTAACTTAAACACACAATTTATTTATCTAAGTTGCTATTGAACATTTCTTAATAGAGATGTGTTATTCTTACTTTTTAACCACTTCATGTAGCATATTTTCTACCCCATCTTTATAGAACAAACATAAATCTGAACAGCTAATTCTTGATAAGAGTCACAGTGCTTTAATCTGATTAATTTTATTTCTAATCTTACTTATAAAATTATACAGCATTTACTTTATAACTAGAAAAGATTGTTATTATGTACTAAATGTTAACAGAAGTACTTTTAATGTACTGAATTAAGTTTAACTATAAAGAGAAAATGAATAGAAATACAGTGTAGTTAGGTAAAAGTTTGGGATAATTTTGAATATAGATAATGTAAAACTAAACATAATGGAATAGGAAGTTTGGCAAGGAAGAATTCACAGTTTTTTAAAGCCATAAAAGGGCAAACTAAAATCTCATATTACTAAAAGGAAATGCAAAATATACATTCAAGGAAATTAATGTCAGGAAGTTAGTATCTTATGTGAATGTTTATTTTTAATATTGCTCAGGTATTGATCTTAAATGTCACAGAAACTGTGGAAAACTATAGCAACTTAGAAATATTTCTCTTTCATCTGTTCAGCAGGAAATCAAGCTTTTTTAGGATGTATTTTGCATATTGAAAGACCTGAATTAACCCTGCCTTGAATAGCGAGAAGAGCAGAAGAACGAAGAAAGCAGAAAATCTATGGAGAGTTAGATATATTTCACTTGTTTTCATGTGTCCTATTGAGGCAATTATGAGTAATAGTTTGTTGTTTACTCATCAAGAGTCTTTTAAAAGTGAAAATCAAAACAGGTGGCAGGGAAAGCTTTTCAAATGCTGAAATAAAACATATCTCCTAATGATTAGTTTTTTCATGCACTTTCTAAAATACCAGAGAAGGACCTTAGTGAAAATCAATTCACCATTTCCTCTTGAGTGTCCACTGTTGCTGAAACTGTTCCATCCCAAAATTAGTAATTGGAAAGAAAAAAGCATGCTGCTCAGCAGTTGCTTCCTTGGGAGTTGGACTGTGGGGTTGGAGCTTCAAATAACATAGTCAATATGACAAAAAAAAATCTCTCACAAAATGAAGCTTATTAGATTCCTGAGTCAAACTATAATCAGATCAAAATTCCTGCGAAACTCTGCCTTGAAAACACTCTAGCAGAGTTTCTAAGCTACCACTCTGAAAGCAGAATCCATGGCTAATTTCACAGCAAAAGTGATGGGAAAATTAAGGGATGATTTGAAGTTTTTCAGAGAGAAAAAGGGAAGGTTCTAAGAAAGATGCTTGGAGATACAAAGGTGCATTGTATACTGTATATAGCAGAGACACCCTGTGGGATGGTGAATGTTGAAAGATAATGACACTGGAAATGTTGACTCTAAGCTGTGAAGTGTCTTGACATGTTTGTCTTCTGCAAGCTGTGGGCAGTCATTGTTTTTACATTGACATGTGTCATGGTGTATTTTAGTAAGAAAGCTCACTCTGACAAGAATAAGGAGACAGATTCCAATGGAGGAGATAGGAAGAATGAGTTACTGCAGGCTAAAACAGGTAATATTAAAGACCTCAAGTAGGGCAATGACAGAAAGTAGAGAAGAGTGTTTAGATGTGGCATAAGTTGATGGACAGAGGATTTGGGGGTAGTAGGAGAGGAAAATAGAATTGAGATTTCTAATTTCTGTAATTAGGTGGATGGTACTGTCACTAGGCTGCATATAATAAGATGCCTGGGATTTCTGTTTGGTTTGGTTTGGTTTGATTTGGTTTTTCTTGGAGTGGTGAGTGGAGAAGAGAGATGAAGGAGATTTCAGGTTTGATATGTGGTGAATAGTCCATCTGAGTTCTGGCTATTGGAATATGGAATTTGAAATCAAGTAAATGTGTGCAATTCACCATATCTGAGACCACAGGAGTAGTCTGTTAGCTAGGTCCTTTGTGTCTTTGTATATTTTTACAAGACTCTGAGACCAAGATCAACACTAATGTAAAGTTCAGAATATATTATATCTTTAGTAAAGATACTACATTTTTTCATAGAGGGGAGAGCAACCATCCACATTACATTGTTTGAATTTGGAAATCTGCAAATGTTGAATATGTTCCTCTCAGTTCTTGTTGAGAGTTTTTATTTATTTTTTTATCATGTCTTTTACGATCTGAGTTCAATTCACCCAAAGAAACTACAAACCTTAAAAAGAAAAAAAAAATAGTCTTTAAGAATTGATTAGTAGCTTCATTTGTAAATATTTTCTCCCATTCTGAGGGTTGTCTTTTCGTCTCATTTATGCTAATCTTTCCTTGAATGCTTTTAAGTTGTCTAAGTACCATAGAACACACTTTTGTTTAAATGCTTTTCTGGTTCTAAATAATCATGACTCATTTTTATCCACTATTATGCAAAATATATTTCACAGTTTAAAGAAGGCAATGACCACCCAATATTCTTTTAAAATAAAGACACTGAAGTTCAAAGAAGTTAAATAATTCATAAACAAGAAGCAAGGGCCTGAATACAAGTCCAGGTTTGTCTGACTGCAAAGTATACCCTCATTCAAGTACATTCTGGCTCTTCTTAGGTGAAATAGAACTAAGTATAGGCTAATTGTTCCATGAGAGACTAAGCCTTGAGAGCTTATGAAACTGAAGTCATAGCACTTTCAATCTCGCTATTATACCAGGTCGTTTTCATCTTTTGGTAAATTTAATCATCAGGGATCAGAGTGGCTATTGATTGAAGTATTCTGAAAAGAGCAATTTGATCCCATGGTTTTATGTGGTTTTTGTGCCCTCCCCCTAACTCCTCACTGCATCGACACAACCTTAGCTAACCATAATATTCTCAATCTTAATTTTATGTTGAAAATACAAGGATAAAAAGAAATATAATTAGCTCACATGTTAGGGAGCTCACACTCTTTTGTGAATCCTTGGAAAGCATATGTTTGATCATTTAAAAGGGAATCTAATAATTATATTGTTAGAATGCATTATAATTGTTGAATGCTTTTAAATATAACATGTCATAATTATCACTTATTTCAGTTGAATTTAAAATATAAGACCCTGTGAGAAGAAGTGAAAAAAAATCCTAGTTCTAAGTGCAATTCTCTAATCCACTAATACGGTTACCCTTGATTAGCTAGCTTGTCACATTATCACCTTCGATAAAGAAAACCCAGAATGGGAGGGTACCGTGGGTGTAACAAAATATCATACCTTGTAAATTGATATTCATTCGTAAAAGCCTAAGGTAGTACCATTATAAAAACACACTGTATTCAGTTATGTATTACAGTCACAAAAACAGTTAATAGAAACATCAAAAAGCTATTCTGTAAGCTGTGCCTGACAAAGGAATTTTTTGTTACAATAGCACTAAGGAAACTATTGATGTATTTCATTGTAGCAACCAGTACAGTAATGCCAAATGAGATAAATTCATTAATAGGACACTGAAATGAGAATAGAAAATGACTTAGTCACAGCTGTCCAGTTTAGAATACATATTACTTTATGACTTTTTCTTCATTATGCTGACAATGATAACTGGTAGGAAAATAGATAATAAAGGAAGAGAGGTTTTAAAAAAGAAAACATGACAAATACATTATATTTTTGTAAGTCTGCCTAAAGAGTAATCTTATTTAAAAATATATAAATGAACTTATATGAAAACTAAAGACATGTTATTTACAAATAAACAGAAATTTGAGTGGAAATTATGAATATGGAGTATTTATTGCCATTCAGGTTAGGAAAAAATCCACAATATATATATTATTCACATATATAAAACCTCTATCACTGAAATTCTCATTTTTATAAATAGTTAAGCATTTTAGCACATAAATATATACTCTCCCCTGCCCCTCTATATCTACAAGCATTTCGGACATAAAGCTGAAAATTTCCTCAGTGTTAATAGTGTTTATTTTTAAATGTTTAAAGAATTTTTGTATGAAAATAGCTTTTTAAAATAAGTTTTTATGTTGAAACAATGTAAAAAATTATAAAAAGCTTCAAAGTACTATACAAATAACTTTTCTGAACTACTCGATGGTAAATTGCAAACCTGGTGTCCCATCATTCCCCAGTACTTTAGTGTGTATTTGTTACAAACAAGAACATTCTCCTACCAAACCAAAGCAACCATCCAAATTAGGAAATTAACATTGATACATTGCTACCATCTAATCATCAGACCCTACCCAAGTTTTGCCAGGTGTCCCAATAATTTTTTTTTTAATAGCAGAAGAACCAATTCAGAAACACTGCTTTTAGTTATAATGCCTCTTTAGTCTTCAGTCTGAAACATTCCCTCCGTCTTTTCTTAACTTTCATGATCTAGCGTCTCTCATTAACAGTGCTTTAATGTACCTCTGGTTTCAATTTATATTTATAATTCAAGGGGATCTTTTTCTTAGAGTATTTCCAGATAACATACTATGCTTCTGCGCCTTCTGTGAATATATGTGTGTTGTGTGTGTGTCTTTAGACATTCACAGAGGGGGAATACTGTAGAGTTTCTGAACCTTTGTCTTTGGGTGGGGGGGAACACAATAAAAGCAATGATGCTCAGGGAATAAAATCATGTAAATAATAGATACATCATTTACTAGTTTTCAAGCTTACATAGCCTAGAAGTTTCAAAGTATCATTCATGCTTATACTTGGAAAGTCTTCCTTTCAATTATTCCTTAATGATTTTTTTCTATAGAGAGTCCAAAAATTGTCATAGATGATAGTGAAATAGAATTCAATTAACAACCCCAAAGAAAATTTGCTCAATAAAATGTTATATTTTGAGTGAATATACTAGAAACAGTTATATGATTAAAATAATCCACTCAACAAATTTGGTTCTTTAAAATTGAGAGGGCCCTCTATTTGGTGCTCTGTCATAGTATACTAGGTATTTTGACAAGGCTTATTTTACATAAAAAGCCAAATCTACTTCTAGGTGAAAATAAAAATGTGAAAACTCACAATGGGCTATGAATATATTGGAAATAGAGACAATTCGGATTTTACAATTAATATGTTTCTGGATTCCATAGCTTTTTCCAGCTTCACAAACAGTCTAGGATCTAAAAGAAGTCGTTGCTACTTCAGACTTATCATTTCTCTAATTGAATCCCTTCTTCTAACAACTCTTAGAGTTCCTTATCCACCAAGTTCATCCATTTTTCCCTTTTTGGATTTGTTCACCAGGGTTTACTTACTTATTGATATTTCCCCAGCAATTCCACTGCAACATGTTTGAAATTTTCCTCTCTTAGTTATTCTATTATGACAGCGGATCGAGGAATCACATTTCATGCCTTGTGTTCCCAGGTGGCAGGGCAAATATAAACATTAATATTAGCTTAACCTGTGTTTCCTTTCTTCATATTATTTCATATTTTTATAATTATCACAGACAAATTTACACAACATCATATTTTGGCTCAATTTGAAACAAAGTCACAGTCATAACGTTATCAACGGACAGGCCATATTTTAACTTTAAGGTTTCAGAAAAATTCTCATAAAAATGGAAAATGTTTATTTAAAGATAAAACCCACCATTTTTACTAACCATTTGTATGTTGTTACGTTACCTCCATGGAAATGGTTCCTCAATTTCATTTTAAAATATTATCTTATCCCTTTATTTTCATCTTGACATATGTTTCTTAACTAAATGTATCACTTTTTAATGACAAAGTCAAAGAAATAAGTCATAATACTTTTGGACTTTCTTTAGTTGTTATAAATATTAATTGCCTTAATTTGAAATTATTTTCTTCCATTGTCATGACTTGGTTATTATATGTAACTTGAAACCACCTGAAGAAGAGAGACAGAGAGAGAGAGAGAGAGAGAGAGAGAGAGAGAGTGTGTGTGTGTGTGTGTGTGTGTGTGTAGGTTTAAAATTCAGGGCTCAGGTATCAGCCATTGAGAATCCACTAACCATTTATTCTTTTTGCCTTCATGATGCTCACCAAAGACTCATCTTATTTTAATATTTTGTATCTTATATTATTTTCTATGGGAAAAAATAATCAAGTGACACAAAATGTCCAGGTCACATGACAGATATTTCTCATTGTGAATCAATATATCAGCATTCTTGTTTATTTATTGAGTACTCCCCTATATGCTGGGCACTGCTTTAGGCATGGGAGATTCAGCAGTGACAAAACAGAAAAAATTCCTTTTCTGAACAGAACTTATGTTCTCCTGAGGAGATCATCTCCAAGCAAACAAAAAGTCAATACAATTTAGAGAACCATAAGTGTGAAAAATCAAACGGAAGAGTGAAATGGTATAAAGGCTAAGGGGGAGCAACCTTATATGATGTGATCGGGGAAAGCCTCCAAGGAGGCACCATTTGAAGAAAGATAGGAATCCTAAGGAAGCTCTAGCCTGAAAAGATTTGAGGTAAGAGAATTCCAGAGAGAAACAGATAGTGCAAAAGCTCCAAAATGGGAACAAACTCATTTTTGGACTACCCTTCAAAATTAATTAAGAGGATAATTCTGCTATGAGGACAAATTTTATCATAGAAGTGAAAGGGTTTTTCTTTTTGGTTATCTAGTTTTTTCCAGATATTCAATGTCCTCAATTATTACACACAATCAAGAATGACTGTGTCAATGAGTTTTAAGCAAATGTGTACCTTAGGAAAGGAACAGTGTGAAAAAATTGATAATACTAAGTTCTATTTAATAACAGAAAGAATTTGTCCTAGAATCTGCACATATCAAAATGTCTCTACCAGTTTACTTTAAAGAGACATTTTAATGTGTTATATCATAATTCTTCACATTTTTACATTTTTCATAGCTTGCCAGGCATTTAGACTTTAAGACAGAAGATGAAAAGAAGAGAAAATCCCTGAAGACCTGATAAAGATTTGACATCTTGTTTGTGTCCATGAGGAAATCATGAGCTACCTCTTCTTGGAGTAATTATTAAAAAGTTAAATTGTTTTTCATAAAACTATCTTTCTTCCTTTATTTTCATTAGAAGTGTAAAAATAAAGGAAGTAGAAAGCTCTCATATGTCTATTACAGGTATAGATTGGTGATCAGAAGGTACTACATATAATACATAGTAAAAACAGAGTTTATCTTTATTCACAACAGAACTTTCTGCAATTCTCATTTTTATAGACATCAAAACTAGGATAAAGTTCACCATACAAATGCATGCCCTTGGTTCTTCTGATTTTTGTCTATAAGGTAAAAAATAAGCATACTAGATTGAAAATAATTTTTCAGATTTTTTAAATGTAAAAACTGTAACAGCTATACAAATTGTACAAATATAACAGTCTACCAAGGAGACCCCGTGTCATTTCCACACATCTTTACAAATATTTTTAAAAATGCCAAACAAAGGTAAATGCATATTATTCTACTTATTTGAATTCTGTTTGATACTGGGCCACTGTCTCACAGCCTACAGAATACCCATTCACCAATTATGAGCACTGTTACTCATTACTCTGAACTGTTCACACATCTATCTCATATAAAGTCCATATTACCCATCTATGGTCAGGCTTTATATTTAAAATTTATATTTTAAAAATACATATTTAAAAACCTGACAACCTGTATCAGATTTATTTTTTATTTCATATCAAAACTGTTATTTAAGAGCAGAGGGGAAAGGATTCTCCTCCACACAATCAATATTTTCTCTTTGACCCAAATGTTCATGTTTAGGTGAAGGAGACAATTGCTCTTTCACCATAGTTTAGTGTGTAATTAGCCTTGTTTTCACTCTACTTTAAATGTAGACATTTAAAATATGGGGGATGGAAATGCATTTGCAGTAGATTAATGCTGAACAAGTAACACTTTCAACCATATTCGCATTTCTGTTTGTGCCCCCAATGTGGAAGAGGTGCCTTCCAAGACTATGCATAGTGCTTTGGCTTAGAGAAAGACCACTCAAAAGTGCAGGGTATCCAGATGTGGTGACATTCCTCCTTTTCACTTTCTTTCCTTGTCTTCCACTTATGGAGGAATGAATAGATGTTTTATCTATATGTATATATTTAAATTAAATCTGTATAATTATTGAAAGCTTTATGTTGCCCTGACAGAATTTTCGTACATATCTATGTAACAAAATGTACTTGAGAGTATTGTATTGATATAAAAAAATCAATGAAATTCAGTGTAGTTTTCTTAGAGAAGGAATATAAAAAAAATAAAATAAAATTAAGTTTTGGTTCAGCAGACGAATATAAATATATATATGTGTATATATATATATATGTATAAATATAAAATATAAAATCTTGTGAAGGGGATGAGAAGTGTTCACAGTTTCTGTTGCTTGCATAACATTTGTAATTAGAAATGCATTTCACATTTAAGTATTTGTTAGTGTTTGCAATCTGGGACATGCTATTGTTACTAATGCCTATACTGAACTTTAAAATGTACTCAGTTGAGGCTACTTTAGGACAAATATTAATTGAATTATCCAAATCCTTAGGTCTCTAAATCCTGCTGATATGTTTCAAAAATTAATCACTGTACTCAATATTTTTCAGCAATACTGCAGGAAGGTTAAAATAGCAACATAGTACTTTCAATATTTTAACTGTAGCATATACAAGTCATAATTATTTATTTGAGTAAAAAAATCCCCACTTTAAATAATTTTTGAGTTTCAAAGATATTTTTTTCTGTACAGCACAAAATTCTATCATTAGACATAAATAAAGCAAAGCAGGATGAAACAAGTTTATTAAACTAAACATTGAATAAAATGTTGGAGATTAGTTTTGACATAAAAATATTCTGTATTTTTATGTAAACCAGATTTTGAACAGACTATTAAAAAGGTACAGTTTGAAAGAATGTATAAATATAAAATTTCTGCCAAATCATTTTAGGATCTCTAAGAACATTTTAATCATTTTTATGAAATATTTTTGTGTATTTTTGATTTAAAAACTGAAAATTATCTCAAACCATAAATTAACTTGAAATGTTAAACATTCTATTAGGTTGAACCTTTTGAAACTGTTGATTGTTTGGGGGCTATAAAAATGTCAGTTTCTTAAGTTTCAATGCAGTAACTTCCTGGTGTTTATGTTTAAGAAGAATCTTAAATGGACTCTTCCCACCTTCACTTGTAATTACACAGTTTTACAAAGCAGATACATTCTTAATATGAATCCCTTATAATACACTGTACATTTTAGCTTCTAGAAAAAAATTGTAGAAAAATTAACTCAATCATAATGACAAAGCATAGCCAAGATAAAAATAGCTGTTTTTTTCCTACTAGTGAAAAATCACAATTCAAATTTAGAAAATACTCAGCCACTTACTTTGGTAGAGTTTTCAAGTGATTTTCTCTTAACTCCAATATCCGCAATTTGGCAAGTCTGTAGAAATAAATTTAAAAATTGCTTCTTAATATTTCTCTATAAAACAATATTCTTATGGTAAAGTAAACTGTTACTTTATTATGCAAACAACTATGTCCAAACATTACATACCATGGTTACAGATTTTTAAGAATTATGCAAATTGGTTATGAGTAGGGTTGCATCAACATTGGAGAATAACAAATATCCCTTTCCTAAAAATGAAGTTCTTTCAAAGATATCATTGAGACCAAGTCATCTAAGTCTCTTATGTTTTATAAAATTATATTCACTGTTGTTTGACTGTATGCATTCAACAGATTATTGAATATCTACTAAATACTAGATGCTGCATTCACTGAAACATGGTGATACTTCCACTCAAGAGACAATAAATGAATTTTTAACACAAATAATAGAGCATAGAGGTTAAAAGCTTGAGCTTTGTGATCAGACAGATCTGGGTAATATTCAGACTCTTTCATATCCTATATGTTTTTTGCCGTGTGACACTGGGCAAATTAATTAACTCCTCATAACTCCAGTTTCCTCATCTATAATGAGTATGTGATAATAGTACAAAATTTATAGGGTTTTGAATATTAAATGATGTCATGTAAAGCATAATGCCTGGCACACCATAAGTTTTAGTATGTGTTAGGTTATTACTATTCTTTAATTGAAAAATGGGAAAAGTGCTATAATATACCATATTTAATTGACTCTGAGATTAACATCTGAACATTTCAAGTGGATGCACATTTAAAAATGTATAGTAACATCTATCGTATGACAGTACTGGAGTTGGAATAATCTTGTGAAGGGGATGAGAAGTGTTCACAGTTTCTGTTGCTTGCATAACATTTGTAATTAGAAATGCATTTCACATTTAAGTATTTGTTAGTGTTTGCAATCTGGGACATGCTATTGTTACTAATGCCTATACTGAACTTTAAAATGTACTCAGTTGAGGCTACTTTAGGACAAATATTAATTGAATTATCCAAATCCTTAGTGATGTGGGAATATTTCACTATTTGAACTATACAATTCACCTACAAGGTCCCATATTTACTGTGCTTTTAGATATTCAACTAGTTCTCTTCTCCTTTCCTTTGTGTTTTGAGTTCCACCAAATTTCCAATTTAATTTTAATCTTATAACTCAATCTTTATTTGAAATAAAGTAATTTAGTTCTTCAGAGCATGGGTATATCACTAGTTAAAGATGTTTCTTAAACATTTATATATCTCAAATCTTCATATTTGTACTGTTGTAATAATATTTTATGACTTAGTTTGGCCTTTAGGGGCACTAAATCTCAGGTTTTGGAAAGTATCTTAAAACATTCTTTGTTAAATTATTCAGCTGAAAGTTATAGAGCTTTTTAGATTACAATAATAAAATAGAGCATTTTTTTGGCAGACAATTCACATAAAATTTAATTCTAATTTCTAAGTGGTTTGGGTTTTGATATTATGTTATCTGATTGCCCAAATTTCTTCCCCTATATTAGGACTGGTAAAAAAGAACGGACAAAATGCAAAAGTGTGTCTTAGGGAGATAAACATTTCCTGATTTAATAAACCAAAGGTATATTTGTAGTGTTATCATCAGTACCGGAAGGAAAATCTACTTTATGTGGACAAATGGTGAAGTATCAATTCATTTAGAAACGAGACAAATGCTCTTTTGAATATCTGTGAATTTTCAGAACTTCCCAAGTGTATGGTATTCATAGGTATTGTGAAATCATGATCTACAAAAGTAAGGGAATTTGGAAGAAACTTTCGAGGTGATTTCTGTATGCAAATGGAGGCTGCTACCTGTTAAGGGACTTCATTATTCCACTGGGTTCTTCTTAATGTCATATATTAGCTTCTGCCAACAGATTGGTGTCGAGTTACACTCAGTCAGTTATTTGAACAATTTTAAAGATGATCATTTAGAAAAATGCAGTTAACAATAAACTTAAAATGTCTTAACTTTCAAGATATATCTTTTATATTTAAAATAGCCAAGACATGGAAAGAAAGTTTCCATTGACAGATAAATGGATAAAGAAAATGTGCATATATATGTATGCATGTGTGTGTGTGTGTGTGTGTGTGTATATATATATATATATATATATATATATATATATATATATATATATAAAGCCATAAAAAAGAAGAAAATCCTGCCATTTGCAACAACATGGATGGACCTTGAGGGCATTATGCTGAGTGAAATAAGTTGGGCAGAGAAAGACAAATACTGCGTGATCTCGCTTACATGTGAAATCTAAAAAGAAAAAAAAAACTCATAGAAAAAGAGATCAGATTTGTGGTTACTAGAGGTGGGGGTGGGGTGGGGAAACTGGGTGAAGGTAGTCAAAAGACACAACTTTACAGTTATAAGATAAATAAGTACTAGGGATGTAATGCACAACAGTATTACTATAGTTAACACTGCTGTATGGCACATGGTATATTTGAAAGCTCCTAAGAGAGTAAATTCTAAAAATTTTCACAAGGCAAAAAACTTTTTCTTTGTAATTATATGAGGTAATGGATGTTAACTAAATTTATTGTCCTAATTATTTTGTAATAAATTTGTCATTACTATGTTATATACTTTAAACTCATATAGTGCTGTGTCAATTATACCTCAATAAAACTGAAAGAAAAAAATTCACTCTAGAACATCTAGAAAACATTGAAAATATAAAGATGAAAATAAAAATCATCCATAATTTCACTTCCAAGGAAATAGTCTTTTATTTCATGTACATTCATATTAGTATGGAAAACACAGTTTATATATAGCTATGATATGTTTTGAACATAACATCATAGGAATTAATAGATATTCCTCTAGGCAAGATTATAAATTGCTACATGGTATTGTCATATGGATGTACCATAATATATTCAACCAATCTCCTAGATGGATGTGTGCTTCCATATTCTTCATATTGTAAATAATGATAAACATCCTTGTCCATAAATCCTAGTGTGATACATGATGATATGATACATTTCTAGAAATGAATTACAAAGGCAGTGGTTGTAAATATTTTCAAATCTTTTAAAGCACACTGCCCTGCAAGGAGTATATAACATTCTGCAGTTTCATCAGCAGTGTGAGGTTATCTCTTTCCTCATGGTCTATAAATAACTTTACACTTTTTATAACATGCTAGAGCACAAAGCCCCTTTGTTGTCATATTAATTTGTACTATTTTTATTATTTATGATGATAAACATTTTTTGTGTTGCCAATTTGTACATTTATTATGAACTGCCAGTATGTGTCATTTACCCATTTTTTTCTAATGAGAACTTTAACTTCATACTCATTTGTAAGAATTCTTTATAAGTTAAGGATATAATTTACTTTCCATATTCAGTGGAAATATTTTCCTATTTATTGTTTTACCTTAATTTAAAAACTATTTTCTAATATTATTTTATTTTAAAAGCATTTTACAAATTCAAATCTATCCATTTATGATATTTTCTTTTGTTTCTATGCTATAAAGGCATTTTCCAACCCAAGAGTCAAAAATATCCATGTGCATATTTTTCCAGATCATTTCTGATTTTATTTTTTTATATTTAACTCTTTAATTCATCTGGAATTTGATTATTAATGACATGTAAAGACCTAACTTAATTTTTTGCAAAATGTTTCATTAATTGACATGGTCTCATTTACTGGACAAGAATGAGGGTGTCTTTAATTCCAATGGTCACTTTTGAAGCCTCACCTACTGGTGCTGGTACAGTACTTATCTAAAGTGAAAGACAATGTATCGTTTAAACTTCTTATTCTTACCTTCCAAAATTGGCTGGAAGAAATTCAAGAAAGGCATCATTCAGGTAGAGCTGGGTCAGGTTTAGAAGCTGTGTGAAGCCATCAGGGAGTCTAGAAAGGAGTTAAAGGTTTAGTCATTGCATAGATGTTGCCATAGAAACAGAATAAAAAATATATCTCTAAGGAGAAAAAATAGAAGTGTAATACATTTTCAACTCTCCTTCAGTATCACAGTAATGGAAGAATTTACTGAGCATGTTGTTACAGCTTGAAAATTTTGCCTGTTATTTAAATAAATTGGCATTCACCCACCTCCACACTGCTTTCCTATGCTGAGATTTATGTCATTGCCAAAGTCAGAGACATCATTTCTTACTGTTGCCCTAAACTTATACACACCAGTGAGATATTTTTATGGAAATTTCAAGTTGTATGACATGTTTTGTAATTTTAAATTTAATGTTCTTTCTCAATAGCATATTCACATATATAGTCAGGCAATGCTATCTACTCATTCAGTTAATCATTAAAATTTGTCTACAGTTTGTGACAATGATGACTAAAGCTGCCCAACATGAAAAGGGAAGGAGTATTTTGTCCCTTTAACTGATAATTTCTTTAACGCAGGCCCAACATACATGTACATTATAATTCAAATTGATCCAATTCATGTGCATTGAATAAAAACATTGTCACAGTAATTAAACCGAATCCTAAAGACTTTAAGAAGCACTAAAAGAGTTGAGAAAATATCCTATGGGAAAATCTTACTACTTAGATAAAACAATTATTTGAAATGTTTAAGTAAGTTTTACCAAAAAGATTTAACTCCAGGATTTTTCTTAAAAGGATATTATTTTTTAATAATTAAATTTCTACTTAAAAATTTTAATGTCTTTATCTAGGCTTTAGACAAGACCATATTCTTTCACAAAATACTTCTAAATACTGTTCATATCTGCTTTCCCCTAAAATTCCAACCTATCTCCTTCCTTGAATTTACTGACAAAATTATTTAAAGAGCTGCCTCTACTCACTATTTTTTACTTTACTCTGCAAGCTATTGCTTTCTGGCATCTACCCTAACTCTATTACTGAAACTGCACTCACCAAAGGCTTTTAAGCCCTAATTCCATTAACTTCATTTCATTTCGTAACCCACATTGCCTAGCAACAGTTGCCATCACTGATTGTTCTCTCCTTCTGGACTTCTAATATACTCTACCTGCTCTTCCCCCTACTCCTGGAAAACTATATCTGAGTTTCATTGCATGGTTTCTCTTCCTCTGACCAATCTTTGGTTATGAAATGTTTTATGTATATAAAAGAGTATAGCAGAACACTCTATACATAAATCACAGCAAGTTCCTTTTTGACCCACCCCCTGGAGAAATGGAGATAAAAACAAAAATAAACAAATGGGACCTAATGAAACTTAAAAGCTTTTGCACAGCAAAGGAAACCATAAACAAGATGAAAAGACAACCCTCAGAATGGGAGAAAATATTTGCAAATGAAGCAACTGACAAAGGAGTAACCTCCAAAATTTACAAGCAGCTCATGCAACTCCATATCAAAAAAACAAACAGCCCAATCCAAAAATGGGCGGAAGACCTAAACAGACATTTCTCCAAAGAAGATATACAGATTGCCAACAAACACACAAAAGAATGCTCAACATCACTAATCATTAGAGAAATGCAAGTCAAAACTACAATGAGGTATCATCTCTCACCAGTCAGAATGGCCATCATCTAAAAATCTACAAACAATAAATGCTGGAGAAGGTGTGGAGAAAAGGGAACCCTCTTGCACTGTTGGTGGGAATGTAAATTGATACAGCCACTATGGAGAATAGTATGGAGGTTCCTTAAAAAAACTAAAAATAGAACTACCATATGACCCAGCAATCCTACCACTGGGCATATACCCTGAGAAAACAATAATTCAAAAAGAGTCATGTACCCCAATGTTCATTGCAGTTCTATTTACAATAGCTAGGACATGGAAGCAACCTAAATGTCCATCGACAGATGAATGGATAAAGAAGATGTGGCACATATGTACAATGGAATATTACTCAGCCATAAAAAGAAACGAAATTGAGTTATTTGTAGTGAGGTGGATGGATCTAGAGTCTGTCATTCAGAGTGAAGTAAGTCAGAAAGAGAAAAACAAATACAGTATGCTAACACATATATATGGAATCTAAAAAAAAAAAAGTTTCTGAAGAACCTTAGGGTTAGGACAGGAATAAAGATGCAGACATAGAGAATGTACTTGAGGACACAGGGAGGGGGAAGGGTAAGCTGGGACAAAGTGAGATAGTGGCATGGACTCATATATACTACCAAGTGTAAAATAGATAGCTAGTGGGAAGCTGCCGCATAGCACAGGGAGATCAGCTCCGTGCTTTGTGACCACCTAGAGGAGTGGGATAGGGAGGAAGGGTGGGAGGGAGATGCAAGAGGGAGGAGATATGGGGATATATGTATATGTATAGCTGATTCACTTTGTTATAAAGCAGAAACTAACACACCATTGTAAAGCAATTATACTCCAATAAAGATGTTAAAAAAAATAAAAGAGTATATATGTACCCACAGTATAATTTAATAAATAGAATCGGTACCTTTAACACCCTCTAGGTGTTCCTCCCTGACTACATCTATTTGCTCCACAAATTCCTGAATGATGTTTACTTTTCTGCTTTTTAAGGAGTTTTACCACACCTATTTAAATCCCTAAAAAAAGAAAAAAAGTCACATGGTTTTGCATGTTTTTGAACATTATGTTGCATGTTTTTGAACATTGCATGTTTTGAACATCAAATCATACTATGAATATTTTTCTGAGACTTTTAATAATTCATATTATTAAATAATTCACTGATTAGTTAAATGAAATTCATTCATTTTGAGGTAGGTGACTGATCACCATAGCATAGTATTCCACTGTATGAATATACCACTATTTATTTATCATTCTCTATCTAATTGAACATTACAGCTGCTTCTAGTTTTTTGTTTGTATTTCTGTTATATGTTCTATTTATTTTTAACATATATTCTGGTGTACAAGAGTTTACTTAAGTTATATTTCTGGTTACGAGAGATTAATATCCCTATGAATAGGTCTCAGCTAATGACTAGAAGGAGTATAAATACCTCAGCTCCCTCACCCATTGTGCTTAACAAGTCTGTGATATATGTTTAAACTGTTTCCCAGCGTTTCCCACAAAGATTAAGGTCCAGTGGTCCATACTAGTAAATAGCTTGATAACATATCTTTAACTGGTATTTTCTTAGATTATTTTCTAAATATATTGCTTGAATTACTTTCTAAACTTTTCTGCTGGGGGACCCAAACTAAACACAATTAATATTTGTATATCAATTTGGTAGGAATTCTTTATACACTCTTAAGACACTGATCTTATATGTATAATTTTTGCTACAAATATCTTGGTTCAATTTGTATTTTGGAGTTGGATTGTTTGTATCTGGCTTCATAGAGGATGTTTCCATAAATTTGCTCCCAAAGGGAGGTAGGATTCATAAAAACAGAAAAGAGAGAGAAAGGAGGCAGGGGAGGAGTGAGAGGTTCTATAACATAGAGGTAAGAATTCACCTGAGATGGGTGACAAAGAGAAGATGAGTTCTAGAGGGAATACTTTATGTATAAGAGTATTAGAAATTAAGATTTGAGAATATTAGTAGGGGACAGGATTTATAGGATACTTAATGCTTGAGACAAAGTTTTGAACTTTATCCTATAAGATTACAAAGAATTTATTGTAGATCTTTGTTTTTCTCTATTTTTTGCTTTCTATAATACATTAGAGCTCATATGCTGATAGTAAAATAGTTTTTATGATAATGGCACAGATGTCCAATAGATTACAATTCAATTTAACTACTATCTTACTTTGATGTCCTTTTGGTTTCTATAGTCATTTGAGAAAATAAATCATTTATGACTTTTCAAAAAAGAAGATTAAAATGTGTAAAATGAGAAGAATGTTAAAACTTTTTATCTAATAATTTATTTTAACATTGTAACTATTAATAAATAAAAATCCTTTAAAAACACCAATTTTCTAGTTATAGGGACAGTTTGAACTACTCAGCTTACCTTAATCTATTTTTCCACACATGTATGCACTAAATGGTATTACATTGTACTACTTCTTTTGATAAAAAATATATTTCTTTAGGCTGCTTCTCTGGCAAAGTTAATCATGTAAGAAAATCTGGCTCTTACATAGAACACTTCTCTAAGGATTTAAGAATTGACTACACTGGGCAGATTCCAATTGCAAAATTGGACTGCCAAAAATAAGTTATATGAAAAAACCAGAATACAAAGTAAGACAGTTGTTTCAGTCTGCTTATAAACAAAGATGTGTTGACACTGTATATCAAATCTTTCTTTTCTAAAAATGTAGAATTAAAAGGTATATTTATACAGTATGTCTTGTTTAATAGCATGTGTATTTTTTATTTCAATTTACTTAAATAAGAATTTGTTGAATGGTTACTCTGCACTGAGATTCAAAATTAATGCTTTCTTCCTCATCTTCTCCACAGCATTATATTCATAGGTTTAGCAAAATGCTTATAACAATTATATTTTATACAAGTTTGGGGAATTTTTTATTCCTGGAATAGATTATACATTCTTTGAGGACAAGGAATTTTTTTAATCTCTGCAATAATCTAGTATTGTATTTTGAAAACATATTATTTGAAAATATATATTCAGTAGGTCTGCTAAACAGATATTCAACTTTATTCATTATTAATTTTATGGTATGATTTTGTAGCTTTAATAGTGACAGTGGTCCCACTTGTCAACATCACAACTTCCAGAGGAACATACAAGGACCTGCAAGGAAGAAGATATTCCTTAGCAAGCTAGATAAACTCAATGAAGATGAAAGTCATGGGCTGTCTTTATCCTCCTCCAAGATACTCAATGAAATCCAACATTTTACACTAAGTAAGGGAACTCTAATGAAAGGTTTTCACATTCCTAAAGGCTTTCACATTCCTAAAGTAACTGTGGTTTTCCACATTTGACTGATTTATTAAAAAATTCAAAGTATTTTTTAAAATATATACGGGTAAACAATTCTCTCTCTAAGGAAACATTTTCATTTTATTAATGGCTGAAATTAAAAGTGGAGAAAAGGGAACATTCTTACACTGTTTGTGGGAATGTAAATTGGTACAGCCACTAAGGAGAACAGTATGGAGGTTCCTTAAAAAACTAAGAACTACCATATGACCCAGCAATTCCACTACTGGGCATATACCCAGAGAAAACCAGAATTTGAAAAGATACATGCACCCCAATGTTCATTTCAGCACTATTTACGATAGCCAGGAGATGGAAGCAACCTAAATGTCCATCAACAGAGGAATGGATAGAGAAGTGGTACATATATACAATGGAATAGTACTCAGCCATAAAAAATAACAAAATAATGCCATGTGAAGCAACATGGATGGACCTAGAGATTGTCATACTGAGGTAAATAAGTCAGACACAGAAAGACAAGTATCACATGATATCGCTTACATGTGGAAACTAAAAAAAAGGGTACAAATGGATTTATTTACAAAACGTAAGTAGAGTCACAGAGGTAGAAAACAAACTTATGGTTACCAGGGGATAAGGTGGGGGGAGGGATAAATTGGGAGATTGGGATTGACATATACACACTACTAAATATAAAATAGCTAACTAATAAGAACCTGCTGTACAGCACAGGGAACTCTACTCAATACTCTGTAATGGCCGATATGGGAAAAGTATCTAAAAAAAAAAAAGAGGGGATATATGTATATGTATAATTGATTCACTTTGCTGTACACCTGAAACTAACACAAACTGTAAATCAACTATACTCCAATAAAATTTTTTTAATTAGCATATTCAAATTGCAATAAAGAAAGCACACTAGAATCAGACACCTAAAATGTTTAGTGCTTGAGCACATGGGCATTGATGTCAGAAGACCTAAGTTTGAATCACAGTTCTTTCAATTATTTATCTCTGTAACTTTTACAGATCACTTAATCTTTGTAAGACTCAGTTTCCTTCTTTATAAAATGATCATACTAATATCCACTTCCAGAGTTGCTCCAATGAGTAAATGATTACCCACCCCATATTAAGAACTCACTAAACTGGAGCAATTTTATTACTTTTCCTTGGTATTGTTTTTATTCTGATCTTTCAAAATTAACTAGAATACTAATTTAAATACTTTTATCAGTGCTAATTTTATTGTTGGAATAGGCAGATTAAGATTGGCTGCAGACATCCTTGTTTCAACATTTTTCTTTTCTAATTGCATTTACTTTAGAAATTTAATGAAAACTTATTACAGGCATTTGACCTCCATTAGAACAGTTAAACAAAATTAAAATACAGGTAATATAAGTTTTGATTAAGGAGCCAATGTCAAATCTGCTACTCTAATTGGAAAGATATTTTACATCTAAATATTTTAATTTATAACCTTAAAGTTATAAAATTAACCTAACATTATCAGAGAACATTTAGAAAATAAAGAGAAAAGAAAAATGTTGCTCATAATTCCACCTCCTTAACACAACTATTATTACCATTTCATGTATTTAATTTTGATCTAATTTCCAATTAATTATTTTAACATCACTGCAAACTTGTATCATGATTTCTCCCTTTACTTTGTAATTATCTTTCAATTTTGCTGCATAACCAGAGTGACTACATAATCTATCATTCAAACTAGGACACTTTGGAGTGTTAAAAGGGAACTATTATTAATCATGCCACATCAAGAGGTATAAACTGGGATGACTTGAGCAAACAGAGACATATGATCACCCTATAAATAATCTTTATAACCATCCAGTAGATGTACCATAATTTATTAGCGATTTCCTTATTGTTGAGCATTAAGAATGTACAGATTTTTCAAATTGTATCTTTTAATTTAAACCAAAATCAAAATGTTTCTTCAGGATTTGTGAAATATAATAAAAGGAGCCCAGGAATTTAAATACTATCTTTATGCATTTCCATATGTAAAAAGTTACATAGGTAATATTTATCTACTTCATAATTGCCGTGAAGATGAAAATGAAATAATCTAAAAGCCTGAGACATTCTAGGTTCTCAATAAATGTCGGTCCTTACTTTCTCATTGAGAAGTTGTTATTTCAATTTTATTGTAATAATTTTCACCAGTGACTTGGTTAAGGCATTCAGACTATACTATAAAGTTCACATCTAAAACTAAAACTAGTACGCTAACACTTAAAACTATAACTGTCATATTCTAGGGTTTTCATGACTTAACTACTTTGTAGATTTCTTGTATCTAAGAAGATAAACAGAAAAGCTATAAAGAAAAGTAAATGAAACCTAAGTCTATTTTTTAATAGAGCAAATTGATAATCTCTGGTATAACTGATCAAATAAGAAAAGAAAGAAGACAAAAATTATTGATACCAGGAATGAAACAGAGAGCATCACTAGAGATATTATAGATATTAAAGGGCTAATAAAACAATTATGAAAAATGAGGTACCAATAAGTTTGAAAACATATGAAATGTACACATTCCTGAAAAACACAAACTACCAGAAATCACTCAAGAAAAAATAGGCAACTTGAATAGTACTATACAGGAAAAAAAAATTCAGACTAATATGCCTCATGAATATAGATGGGAAAATCCTTACAAAATATTATCAAATCAGAGGCATTAATTTATAAAAAGTGTAATACTTCATGACCAGGTAGGGTTTATTTATATCATCATGTCAATAGATATTTTTTTAAGAAAAACTTTGACAAAATTCAATGTCTATTGACAGGGAAAAGTCTCAGCAAAACAGATTTCAAAGATTTGGCAGATTCTAAGGTGGACCCCATAATCTTTGCTTTCAGAAGTTCATGCCCTGGTAAAATCTTCTCTTCTTGAGTATTGGTAGGACTTGTGACTTGCTTCTAATCAATGAAATGTGGCAAATAGGATATGATGTCATTCTCAAAACTATATTACATTATGTGACTCCATCTTGCTATGATACTCACTCTACTCTGCTGTTGGCCTCGAAGAAACAAGATGCTATGTTGTGAACTGCCTATGGAGAGGGTCACCTGGCTGGGAACTGCACCAGCCTTTAGGAGGCAAAAGTGGCCTCTAGCTGTCAGCCAGCAAAATGCTGGGGCTCACAGGTTTATAACAGCAAGAAAATGAATTCTGCCAATAACTTGAATGAGCTTGAAAATGTATTTCTTTCCAGTTGAGCCTCCAGATGAGACTGCAGTTTGATCCCTTGATGGTAGCCTGGTGAAACTCTCAAACAGGGAACCCAGCTACAGCATGACCAGATTTCTGACCCACAGAAACTTAGAGATAGTAAATATGTGTTGTTGTAAGCCACAAAGTATGTGGTAATTTCTTACACAGCATTATAAAACGAACACAGATTTTGGTATCTGGTATTGGGATTCTGCTGTAATAAATTCCTAAAAAATGTGGAGTGGCTTTGGAACCAGGAAGTGGTCAGAGATTGCATGACTGTTCAAGAGCATAATAGAGAAAGCCTTGATTTTCTTGAAAAGTTTGAAAGTAGAAATCTAAACTCTGACAGCCCTGCTGGTAAAAGCTCAAAAGGAAGTGAGAAATGTATTATTTTAAATTCCCTCAGCCTGATAAAGGGAATGTATTAAAAAAAAAGTAACAATCATATATAATGGTGAAAGTCTGAATGCTTTCTCCCTAAGATTGGGAACAAGGCAATAATATCTGTTTTCATCTCTTCTATTCAACATTATACAGGAGGTCCTAGCCAGGTCAATAAGGCTAAATAAATAAATAAAAGAAGTACAGATTGAAAAGGATGAAATAAAACTGTCTTTATTCACAGTTAACATGATAGTCTACATAGAAAATCACATCCCTTCCCCCACAAAGCTACAAAGTATTTACTAGTACTAATAAGTGAATCTAATAAAGTTGCAGGATATAAGGTCAATATACAATAATCAGTTATATTTCTATGATAGAAAAATTATTTGTAATTGTCCCCAAAACATGAAATACTTGAAATAAGATGAACAAAACTTGCACAATATTTGTAAACTTAAATCTACAAAACATTGATAAAAATTTTTAAAAGATCTAAATAAGTATAGAGATATATTATGTTCAGAAAAAGGAATACTCAATATTTTTGACATGTCAATTCTGCCCAAATTGGTCTACAGATTCAATAAATCCTTATCAAAATTCCATGTTTTTTAGCAAGCTGATTATAAAAATTATATGGAAAAGCAAAGGGCACAGAAGAGTCCAAATAATTTTGATAAAGAAGAACAAAGTTGAAGGACTCACATTCCCTGACTGTGTGAATTACTACAAAGCTACAGTAATTATGATAGTATAAAACTGGTGTTAAGAGAGGCATATAGAGTAACATAAAAAATAGAGAATTCAGAAATGGATCTAAACATATGATCAATTGATTTACAAAACAGGTACTCTGATAATTTTATAAAGAAAGGATAGGGCTTCCCTGGTGGCGCAGTGGTTGACAGCCTGCCTGCCGATGCAGGGGACACGGGTTCGTGCCCCGGTCCGGGAAGATCCCACATGCTGCGAAGCAGCTGGGCCTGTGAGCCATGCCCACTGAGCCTGCGTGTCCGGAGCCTGTGCTCCGCAACGGGAGAGGCCACAACAGTGAGAGGCCCGCGTACCGCAAAAAAAAAAAAAAAAAAAAAAAAAAAAGGATAATCTTGGAACTGGAACAGTTGGATATCTATATGCAATAAATAAATAAAAAAGAGAACCACAACCCTCACACCTTACATATATTTACAAAAATCAACTTTAAATGAATCATAGACCTAAATGTAAAACCAAAACTACAAAAGTTCCAGAGGAAAGCATAGAGGAAAATCTTTATGACTATGAATTTAGTAATGATCTCCTAGACAGGGACAAGAAGAATAAACCATAAAATAATTATAAATAGGGCTTCATGAAAATGAAAGTTTTTTTATATTTGAAAGTCACTATTTAGGAAGTGAAAAGATAAGTCATAAGAGCAAACAAATATCTGATTTTTAGCCAGAATTTATAAAGAATTCTTATAATTCAATAATAAAAAGACAAGTCAATAAATATGAACAAAAAATCTGAACTTTTAACAAAGAAGCAATACAGATTGTAAATAAATACAAGGAAAGATTCTAATTTGACATTTAAACTATAAATTAAAACTACAATGAGATATGACCATGAGATACTATATCTACTAGACTGGCTAAAATAGAAAAAAAAAAAAACCTGACAGTACCAAATGCTGACAATAATGAGGAACAATGGAAACTCAGATTGCTGCTTGGAATGCACAATGAAATAGTTATTTTGGAAAACAGTTTGGAAATTTCTTAAAAGGTTATGCATACATGTACCATACTACAGAGAAAACTACTCCTAGGTGTTTACCCAACAGAAGTGAAAACAGATGCTTACACAAACACCTGTACAGAAAGGTTTATATCCACTTTATTCATAAGAGCCCCAAACTGGAAACAACTTAAAAGTCTATCAACTGAGGAAGAGATAAACAAATTGTGTTACATTCATACAATGGAATTCTACCTAGAAATAAATGGGAATGTAGTACCAATTCTTGAAATGTCAGGAATAAACCTCAAAATCAGTGTTAAGAAAAAACCCACAAAGTATGACACCATTTATATGATATTTTGGAAAAGGCAAAACCATGGGGACAGAAATCAGATCAATGGATGACTGGGCTGAGGGAACTTTTTGGGATGATGGAAATAGTCTATATATTAATAATTATGGTGATTCTGTAACTATATACATTTGTCAAAATTCACTGAGCCATACACCTAAAAGAGTGAATTTTACTGTATGTGAATTATTGGGTTGGCCAAAAAGTTCGTTTGAGTTTTTCCATACATCTTAGGGAAAAATCCAAATGAACTTTTTGGCCAACCCAATATATCTTAAAAAAAAAAAACGCTGACTTTAAAATTGATATACTATTTAAATTGACTTTTTTTTGAGCAATATTTTAATGAATTCCCAAACTTTCTTTTAGTGTTAGACATTTTTTGATGAAATCAGTTATATTCATTTATCTTTTAAAAAGTTAAATATATGAAAAGAATCCAGAGGCATAGCCAATAAAACTATAGATTTTAAGCTTTTTAATATGTAATTTATCATCTGACTTCTACTCTCAAAGACCTGACCACGATTCCTAAATACAGTGAGATATTAGAATTAAAGAGCTAGAAATCAAAATAATTCATCATCTGCCCTGGATTATGACTTAAGTCAAGGACATGTCTATAGTCCTGTTGTGATAAGTTACCAATATTTATTTCTTTTATGAGAAAGTTGCATTTTGGTCTAAGTGTTTTGGAGAATACTTTTCACGTTTTTCTTTCCCCTCACCATATTCTACATTTGAGGTAGAATATGGTTTATTCAAACATAGTTTATTTCTTGATGTTCCACACTTTCTACTAAAGGCCTCAAATTATTTCACAAACCATTCACTGTAAAGAGCCTCATCTAAACTTCTACCTCATTCTTTTACATTCTATTTCATTTCTAGTTTCATCTACATCCTCTTCTCATGATCCATAAAGAAACCATCCTCACTACTCCCTCTCCTCAACCCTATTGGTGAAAATTTTCCCTTTAAATTCCCTTTGATAAACTTCCTTTTGTCTTTTACTGGAAACACTAGATTCATTCAATGCCTTTCCTATGAACTTCAGTTTCTCCCAGTCTCCCCATCTTCACGTGGACAAACGACTGAGGGATTTTGCTCAAATCTTGTCAGTGTTTGTATTATTAAAATGCCAGTCTTACTTTGCAACTCATTATCTGCATCCCAATACCACTGATTAATTTCATCCACTTCCAAATGTTACTACAATTTTCAATAGACTTTCTAGATTTTACATCCACTTCCACATATAAGTGACTTTAACATTCAGGTCCAGGGCTTACCCAATCCATTCACTTCATGGTTTCTTGACCTATTTGATTCCACAATACACACTATCACTATGGCATATCATAATTTGAAACATGGTCACATGCTGGGTTTCACTTTCCCTTGGCATTTCTCTACTAACAGATCATGACACACAAATACCCTATTTCTGATCACAGTATTTTTACCATCCATGTCTTCCATTAGGCTATCCTCACAGAATTGTCTTTTTGTTCTTCCTGTGATATCTGGTACCTAAATACAGTACTCCCTTTTTCTGATCATACTTAATTCATTTTCCACCTTGAATCACATGACAGCTATTTGCATGCACCTTATATACTTGCACTCTCTTGAACTTTCATCAGAACCTTGATGCTAATTTTCCAGCATGACCATAACTAATAACTGTTTTCTTAGTTTTGGCGCTCTTCCATGGAATGTTGCTTGAGAACCACAAAAAATGATGACACAGTTTCCTTCAAAGTAATGCCATCTTGTGTCAATTAGGCCTTCATTGTTACTCAGCAATGCTTTTACTCATCTTTTATTGAACTATCCTGATTTGATTATTCCTTTCCCATCATTCTATTAAATTGAATTTTAAATACAGCATTTAAAATTCATTTACTATGTGAGTTTCCTTTATCTTGGTACATTATTATCCAATGGAAATATAAAGATAAATAAAATGTAATCACTCATACTCACTTAGAAATGGGATTGACACTGGCTTCAATAATTGTTAAACACTTACAGCACTTTATGTTTTCTGGAAATTCTTGTACACCTAAAATTAAGAAAATAGTACATAAAATATACTAAACAATAGTTTTAATATTAAGAATAATTAATTAAATACACAGTGTAAACACCATATGGGTAATCACATGTAAGAATAATAACATTAATATAATACATTAGTGTTATATAATATACATACATTTAAAAAATATGAGTGTTAAATAATATTTTATGATAGTAATAATTGGAAATTAGATATAAAATTGAGGACAATTTAGCATAGGATATACCTTGGCTGTTTACTAATCTAAAGAAATAAAAATAGTTGGGATTATTTAGTTATTATAGTGCTGCTACAAAAGAAAGGGGAAATCAGCAGATATAAGAAAACAGAAAATAAAATCTTTACTCCCTTCATTTTGTAAGATTGAGAAGATTGAACATGTACAATGTAAAGATACCTAAGGAGAATTCACAAAACCAATAGATATTCCCAAACTATTAAGAAGCTCTAACACATTTTGTGCACCTCTTTCTTGTTGGCACAGAGTGCAGCTCTACATCTGCCTGAAAGGGTGACAAGGTGAGCAATCCTTCCTGGGATCCTCTCTGGAGTCTCTGAGGTAGCCAGCCTGGCTGACTGCCCTTGGAGAACTGCTCATCTGCTGTCACAGCTGTGCTGTTGGCTATGTGACAGAAAAACACAAGTTTTTCTTACTGGAAATCAGTAAGCCAAAACCCAATCCATAAATTAGGATTTTATTCAGAGGAATAAAAGATGTGGAGGATGTTTCAATCCGTTGATACAAATGAATTAAATATATAGTTGGCCTTCCTTATCCACAATTTCCACATCCACAGATTCAACAAAGCGCAGGTAGAAAATATTAAAAAAACAAAACAAAACTCAGAAAGTTCCAGAAAGCAAAACTTGAATTTGCTACACCCTGGCAACTATTAACATAGCATTTGCATTTCATTAAGTATTATAAATAATCTAGAGGTGATTTAAAGTATACAGATGGGTGTGCATAGGTTATATGTAAATACTACGCCATTTTATATAAGGGACTTGAGCACCTGCGGATTTTGGTATCTGCAGGGAACCAACCAGTTTTGGTATTTTCTGGAACCAATCTCCCACAGATACAGCGGGATGATTGAAATAAGCCCTACAAAAATTAGAAGGGAAAACAGCTATATGAAGCCATTCCTATATCCCTGCAGTACTGCTTGCTCTCAATTTTTGAAACTATTGTTAAGCGTTTAAAAAAATGTCTATGAAGTACTAGTCCTGCCAAGTACTTCATATATGACAGAAGGATAAGGAACACTTTGTGGTAGGATTTAGTTGAACTTTTTGATGATAGATAATCAAGAAAGAAAACCCTCCACCTTCCTAGATTCTGTTGACCTAGACCACCATGTCCACAGGATTTGAAGGTCCAGAGAAGCATCAGGAGGAGAGCCAAACCAAACAAGTCATTTACCAATGCGAAGTGAGGGTATGAAAGATGGTGTGGAGGCATTTCTCATGCCACTTCTCTCTATGTGAAGATTCACCAGAAACTGTGCTGTCCTAAAATTATTGCTGAAGGATTTTGCCTTCTTAATAAAAACCTAAGGAAGTTTAGGAGCACCATTACATATGGATTGAATCAGAAAAACAATTACCCTTTTTGGAAAGGTCATAACACCTAGAGCTGCCCTTATTAACTAGAGGTTAACAAAATGGCACAGAAGTCAATAACATAACACTTAGCTATCCTCAACTTTTCCCCTGAGCATTCATAGTCACTTTGGATATCTGCAACCAACAGGAGTATAAGGCTTTTACTTTTCTCCCTTTAGCTTTTTCTGCCTGACCAATCTGGGCTCATTACAAGCCAGTGTGCCTGATGCCTTATCTCCACAGGTGCCTGCCTTAGGATGATATTTCCTGAAATTATATGTAAACCAAGACATGGAAGGAGAAGCAAATTAAAGTACGATTTTAAAGAAAAGACTGTAGTGTATCTCTTTATCTTCTGCTGAAAATGGAATTTCCTGCTGTGGTGAAAATACTACCACATTATTTGTTAAAAAAAAAAACCCTCATATTATGTTGTTTACAGTTAAACTTAAAATTGTTCAGAGCAGAGTCCATTGGATTAAAATGGAATCCCAACGTTATAATTTACCGTTTGGGTAATCCTAGGCAAGTCATTTAAATGTTCGATGTCTTAGTTTCCTACTCTGAAATATGATTATTATATAAATGGTTTCATCAGAGAGTTGCAGAGAGGATTGACGGAGATAAAGCAAGTAAAGTAATTGGCACAAAGTGCTGAATATCTGTTATCTATAATTATTAGAAACAAATAGAAGCAGAGGGTGTCCGTCAACAAAGGAACCAACAATCATGTCGAGATGAGCTGGCTAGTATAAACTTGTAAAATTTATCTACCTAAGAGAACAACAAAGAGGTAGGAATTAGTGTGCTGAAAAGAATATCTCAATATCTTATCAATATAATAGCTGCAATAAATGCTCTTGCAGATGGGAAGTAAATAATAAACATTTATAAATAAATATTTGTATATTATAATGTAAACATATATAACTAGTCTATGCTGAGCAATATTTTTGTATTTTTGTAGAGGTTTTTATAGCTGCTTAATTTGCTTATGCAAGTCAGAACACATTTGGAAAAATAGGTTGCCAGGGGAACTTTACCATATATACTAATATATGGACCTTAGATTTTAGGAAAAGTTCTTAGAGCATATCTTTAACTTATAGTTCAGTCTAAACATGGAGAGGTACTAAAGCATAGTAGTTAAAAGCATGGGTTGGAAGGATGACCTAATCTCAGTATTGTCACTTAACTAGCTATGTAATCTTAGTCAGACATTTTAATATTTGAACGTCACTTTCTCATTTCTTGCCTAATTCAAAGGGCTGTTCCAATTATTAGACAGCATGTTGTAAAGCACTTACTATCATGTCAGCCACTTAATAAGTATCTAATAAATACTAGGTAAAATTCATGTATTAATAAGAGGAAAGTTAACTTACATTCCTTTATGCCACTGTGTAAAATAATTTAATTTTCTTAATAATCCTTTGAGGAAGATATATTAGGCAATATTATTTTCATCTTATGGATGAAGAATCACGCATTCACAAAGATTAGGTAACTTATTTAAATACCTAATGGATGTTTATAGATGGGAACGAATATAGGTGGGATTTATTTAATATTTTTTAACACCATGTCTATTGTTCCTCTTTATTACGTTACTTTATTACATTACTTATTAAAATTGTTTATTGTTCCTCTTTATTACGTTATTATATTAAAAATGTAGAGCCGACATTTTTTTTTAAGCATCTTGCTTCTTTTCCTTTTTTTTTTTTTAAATTTATTTTTGGCCTTGC
The DNA here is from genome assembly GCF_039906515.1 of Pseudorca crassidens. Classification (NCBI taxonomy): domain Eukaryota; kingdom Metazoa; phylum Chordata; class Mammalia; order Artiodactyla; family Delphinidae; genus Pseudorca; species Pseudorca crassidens. The sequence goes on along the minus strand of NC_090297.1, from coordinate 59,965,409 downwards.
CAACCAGCTTGCAGGATCTTAGTTCCCGGACCAGGGATCAAACCTGCGCCCTCGGCAGTGCAATCACGGAGCCTAACCACTGGACCGCCAGGGAATTCCCCGTAGAGCTCACATTTTTATTAACCAATTTTTGAGACTGGTCTGTCTGGTCCTCTGAAACACAGTGTGTTTGATTTTTTAAAAAGTTATAAATACATATATTTATACACATATATATTGTTATAATATATATAAATGTACACACGCTATTCAATTCTAAAAAAGTTCATACACACTTTTTTTTTTTTTTTTTTTTTGCGATACGCGGGGCTCTCACTGTGTGGCCTCTCCCGTTGCGGAGCACAGGCTCCGGACGCGCAGGCTCAGCGGCCATGGCTCATGGGCCCAGCCGCTCTGCGGCATGTGGGATTTTCCCAGACCGGGGCACGAACCCGTGTCCCCTGCATCGGCAGGCGGACTCTCAACCACTGCGCCACCTGGGAAGCCCATGACCTTCTTTTCTTAAGACTAGCATTTTAGATTGTATTATTTCTGAAATTTACACTGAAAAATAATGAGACACAATATATGGTTATAAATTGAGGAATTATTGCTTTATCATCTTGTCTTACGTGGTTCCCTGATATTTTAATTATAAGGTCCCTAAAAGGGAAAGTCAACATTCAACAAATATTTATTGAGTGTTTACTCTGTGTTAGGAATTGTATTAAACATTGGTGATACAGTGTAAGAAAAATGGATACATTCTCTTTATTTGTGGAGCTTATATTCTGGCAAAGTAACACATACAATAAACCATAGAGAATTAGCATACACATGAAATACATTAAATAGTATTTAATTTTTGAGACATGCTATGGAAAATGTAATTAGAGCACAATAATGATAGATCAGAAATGCCTGAAGATTTCAAACTTAACTACAGTGATTAGGGTAAGCCTTATTAATTGGAAAGGTGGCAGTTGAGAAAAGACTTGAAGAAGGTGAGAGAGATAGGAATACAGATATCTGGAAACTGAAGATGGACAGTAGGAGAATTTTAGACAGAGTGAACAGACATGAAGATTAATCATTCCTGGTGTATTCTAGGAATAGCTAGGAGGCCAGTGTGACTGGAACACAGTGAGGAAGAGAAGAGTAGCAAAGAATTAGGTTAGAGAAGTAATAAGGGGTGTATGATGGGGAGACGGGGGTGTTGACTCATGTAGGGGCTCTCGGGCCATTACAAGAATAGTTTTTACTCTGAATGAAATAGAGAGACATTGAAGGATGTGTTATACAGTCTGATTTATAATTCGAGAGGATCTCTCTGGCTCCTGAGTAGAGTGGTCTTTCTGAAAGGGAGGTCAATTAAGTGTTATTGTAATAAACCATAAGGAGAATTGATGATGGCTTACATCAGGGTGGGAGCAATGGAGGGTGAAGGAAGTGAGTGGAATCTGGATGAATTTTGAACATAAGACCAATAGGACAGCATGATGGATTGGACGAAGAGTATGAAAGAAAAAAGGAAATCAAGGACAACTCCAGGTTCTTTGTCCTAAGCAACTTGAATAAAGGAGTTATCTTGAACTTAGATGGGAAAAACAATATGTGAAATAGGTTTTGGAAAGAAGAATACTAGTTCACTTTTGGACATGTGTAATTCGAGATGTCTGTAAGACTTCTAAGAGAGGTTGTCAGATGGGTTTAGGAGAGAGGTCTAGACTGTAGATTTCAAGATGTAGGATTCATTATCATTTAGATCAGGGATCCCCAACCCCTGGGCCATAGACCAGTATCGGTCTGTGGCCTGTTAGGAACCGGGTCGCACAGCAGGAGGTGAGCAGCGGGCAAGCGAGCGAAGCTTCATCTGTATTTACAGCCGCTCCCCATTGCTGGCATTACCACCTGAGCTCCACCTCCTGTCAGATCAGCCATGGCATTAGATTCTCATAGGAACGCAAACCCTACTGTGAACTGCGCATGCAAGGGATCTAGGTTGTACGTTCCTTATGAGAATCTAATGCCTGATGATCTGAGGTGGAGCTGAGGCAGTGATGCTAGCGCTGGGGAGTGGCTGCAAATACAGATCATCATTAGCAGAGAGGTTTGACTGCACAGAGACCGTAATAAATCAATTGCTTGGAGACATATCAAAACCCTATCAGTGAGTGGCAAGTGACAAGCTGCATCTGATGGCAGGCTTTATAGTGGCAAGTGAGTTGATGTACCTCAATTGTACAGCTGCATCTGGTGACAGGCTTTAAGTCAGAATCCGACACTTATTTTTGTCCGTGTGTGGCTCGTCCATTATTTTATTTACCACTTACATCCACGCCTCTCCGCACTGCACATTTGTCTCAGTCACAGTTTTGGTAAGCCCACAAGCTAACCCTAGCCAAAATGAGTAAAAATCAAACATCGCTGGAGAGCTTCTTTGAAAAGGGGGAAAGACCCAATGATGAGATAGCAGAAGACTCTACGACTGCCAACAAAAAGAAAGCTGCATTTAAAAGAAAATACCAAGAGTTCTACTTAAATTACGGGTTCATTGCAACAGCTGATTCACATTCTCCAAGCCCGTGTTGTATAGTATGTGGCGACTGGCTATCCAACGAAGCCATGAAACCTTCAAAATTGCTTTGTCACATGGAGACCAAGCACTTTGCATTAAAAGACAAACCTTTGGAGTTTTTCAAAAGAAGAAAAACATGAACGTGAAGAATGGAAGCAATTATTGAAGACCACTACTTCATCAAATGTGTCTGCACTGAGAGCATCATCCTTAGTGGCTAACCACATTGCTAAAGCTAAGAAGCCCTTTACTATTGGTGAAGAGTTGATCCTGCCTGCTGTTAAGGACATCTGTCGTGAACTTTTAGGAGAGGCTGCAGTTCAAAAGATGGCACGTGTTTCACTATCGTCTAGCACCATAACTAGACAAATTGATGAAATAGAGGATATTGAGGCACAATTGTTAGAGAGGATTAATGAGTCACCGTGGTACTCAATCCAGGTTGACAACTCTACCGATGTTGATGACAAGGCAACAATGCATGTTTTTGTGCCATATATTTTTCAGGAGGATGCACATGAGGATACGTTATGTACACTTTTGTTGCCAACCAACGCCACAGCTGCAAAACTATTCAAGTCTTTGAATGATTACATGTCAGGAAAACTGAATTGGTCATTCTGTGTTGGTATATACACGGACAGAGAGGCTGCCATGACTGGACAGCTTTCTGGTTTCACTACTCGGGTCGAAGAGGTCGCTTCTAAATGTGAGTCTACACACTGTGTCATCCATAGAGAAATGCTGGCTATCTGAAAAATGTCACCTGAACTTAAAGACGTTTTGCAGGATGTGATTAAAATTATCAACCACATTAAAGTACATGCCCTTAACTCACGTCTGTTCATGCAGCTCTGTGAGGAGATGGACGCAGAGCACACGTCTTCTCTTATACACAGAAGTGAGATGGCTTTCTAAAGGCAGATCACTGGTCAGAGTTTTTGAGTTATGAGAGCCGCTCCAGAGATTCCTTTTAGAAAAACAGTCACCACTGGCAGCACATTTCAGTGACACAGAATGGGTCGCAAATCTTGCTTACTTGTGTGACATATTCAACCTGCTCAACGAGCTCAATCTGTCATTTCAGGGGAGAACGACAAGTGTGTTCAAGTCGGCAGATAATGTGGCTGCATTCAAAGCCAAACTGGAAATATGGGGGCGACGATTGAACATTGGGATTTTTGACAAGTTTCAAACATTAGCAGAGATTTTGAAAGAGACAGAGCCAGGGCCTTCTTTCTCCCAGCTGGCGTATGATCACTTATCTCAGCTTTCAAAAGAATTTGAGCATTACTTCCCAACCACAAAAGACCTCCGAACTGGGAAGGAATGGATCCATGACCCATTTGTGCATAAGCCAGGTGAATTGACTTTCTCTGTGCTATAGAAGAGGATCAACTCCTTGATATCGTAAATGATGGTGGCCTTAAAAGTATGTTTGAGACAACTTCAAATCTCCATACGTTCTGGATTAAAGTCAAGGCGGAATAAATTGAGATTGCCATAAAAGCACTGAAAAACCTGCTTCCATTTCCAACATCCTATCTTTGTGAAGCAGTGTTTTCTGCAGTGACAGCAACCAAAATGAGATTACTGAGTAGACTGGACATAGCAACACACTTCGGGTATCACTGTCTCCCATCACCCCCAGATGGGACCATCTAGTTGCAGGAAAACAAGGTCAGGGCTCCCACTGATTCTGCATTCTGGTGAGTTGTATAATTATTTCATTATATATTACAATGTAATAATAATAGGAATAAAGTGCACAGTAAATGTAATGTGCTTGAATCATCCTGAAACCATCCCCCCCCCCACCCCGGTTTGTGGAAAAATTGTCTTCCATGAAACCGGTCCCTGGTACCAAAAAGGTTGGGAACCGCTGATTTAGACAGTATTTAAACCATGAGACAAAATGTGAGCACCAGTGATGTAAATGTAGATAATGAAGAAACAAGGACAAGGGGCTGAACCATGAAATACTCCAAAATGAGTTTGGGGAGAAGAGGAAGAATCAACATAGGAGCCTGAACAAGATCAATCAGTGAGATAGGGGGAAAAATAAGAGTATTGAATCCTAGAAATCAAATAAAGAAAATGTGCAAAGTAGGAAGAAGCATTCAACTGTTTCAAATGATGTTGCTAGGTCAAGTAACATGATGACCAAATATTGCCTTTGGATTTAGTAATGAGGAGATCTGTATGACCTCATTTGGAATTGTTTTGGAGTGGAGGGCTTAAAGACTGGGGTGGGTTTAAGAGAGGATGAGAGGAAAGAATCGTAGATAAAGGATATAGACAACTCCATCTAGAGCTTTTGCTGCAAGGGGGTGAGGGATATTAAGGGAAGAAAATCCAAGAAATTTTCTTTAGAACAGAAGAAATAATAGCAAGTGGGTATACTGATTAGAATAAACAAGTAGAGAGGAAAATCTTGATGATGTGGTAGAGACTGAGGAGAATTTCTACAGTGATATCCATGGGTCGGCAAGAGGGGATGGTTAACCAGTGGAGAGACTGGTTTTAGAGAGAAACAGGAGTAGTTCACCTGTACTAATTTGGCAGAAATGAGAGAATATGGGTGCAGATGCTGGTAGATGAATTGATAGGATGGTGACAGTCTGGAAATCATCCTTCGAGAGTTTTGATTTTCTCAGTGGAGTAGGATAAATAACCATGAACATGGGACAGGAGATGTGGGAGTTTGAAGACAGAAGAGAACATGTGAAATAGTCACCAGAAGAGAATGAGAGTCAATAGAGGAAGGAAGTACAACATGATTGTTGGGAAGCATTAAGGCTCCACTTCAGAACTGCAATCATGAACTTAAAGTCATATCAATCAGTGTGACTGTTTTCTTCCGGATCTTTTCAGCCATAGGTAGAGAGCTGGATTCAGTCAGGGTTGTAATTTTACTGAGCATACGTAGATATATAAAAAAGAAGCAAAGGTATCAAGGGGGTCATTTGATGACTGACCATAAAATTCAAACCGTGCAAAAAGGGCAGAGCAAACCTTGAGAGAGGTTGAGAGAATTCATGAAAAGGTGGTGGTACTAATAGATTGATGGTTCTTATACCACTCCAACCCTCCTCAAAGGAGGGTTGGAGTGGTATAAGAGGGAGTGTTCTGGAAAGATAGGAGGATGGAGTCAGTTGACATTCAATTTCTTGATATTCCTGACAGTACCTAGATCAGACCTAGGAAAACAACAGAAACTGAGCAAGTGTCTATTAAATTGGATTTAATTATATTTTTGCATCAATATCCTGAAGCAATGAACTAAAACAGTACAAACATGGAAAGAAACACATGATCTTAAGCACAGATGCTTTAGATTGAAATTACCTTTTCTAAGATGAAACAGGTAACTCTCTTTTCATACAAAAATAATATAAAGGACTTCCTACAAATACCAAATTTTAAATGATTTAGAGTTCTCTCAAATGCATTAAAGTTTATGTTTATTACTTTAAAAATTTTTATTTAAACCTGTATATATGATAATAGTTATAGATAGTGCATTTTGAAATGCTTCTCTGAATTCTCTGAAATTCAGAGGTATCATCAGCCTAAATGGTCTACCCCATGATGTAAGTGCCGTAGGCTGAAAAAGGATTAAAACCTTAATTTTAAAAAAGGAGGGATATATATTGATAACACTTTAATATTTTCATCTGATATTTTAAACGTGATACCAATTTTTATATTTTTTTTTCAATTTTGAGAAAGCAGGCAGGTTTTTGGATATCTAGTAAATTGGATTAGATTTAGGAGCAGAAAGAATGGAATTTATTGAGGAAACATAAGCACTTTGCTTTAGTTCATCTTCACAACAATTTTATAAGATGATTTATTATTGCTATTTAAACTAATGAAGAAACTGAGGCTCGGAGGTTTTGAAACCAGGCCAAGCTTATTCCAAACACACATTATATGTTTATTAAGCTGCCTCCATCAAATCCAGGATTTAAACTATTTGGGGGTATACATTTTAGCTACTCAAAATTGACAACGCAACATTCATAATAGAGCACAATATATTGGATGTGCTCCATATATACTCTCCAGGTCAAATACAAACAGCCCCAACTTTCTAGAACTCTGAGTTTAATGCATACTCAAGATTGACCATGTGGCATTCTTATAGGGGCACTGTAAATTGTATTTGTTCTATAATTACCTTTGGTCAAATTTCAGATAGTACTATTAACTTTCTGGAACATTGAGATTGAGTGCATTGCTCAGGTCATAATGTTCTTTTTTTTTTTTTTCGGTACGCAGGCCTCTCACTGTTGTGGCCTCTCCCGTTGCGGAGCACAGGCTCCGGACGCGCAGGCTCAGCGGCCATGGCTCACGGGCCCAGCCGCTCCGCGGCATGTGGGATCTTCCCGGACTGGGGCACGAACCCTTGTCCCCTGCATCGGCAGGCGGACTCTCAACCACTGCGCCACCAGGGAAGCCCATGTTCTTTATTTCTTAATTTAATATACTGACAAGTACTATAAGCTTAGTTCCAAATCTATGTCCTCTTTATATATAGTTCAACCAATAGCTATTAGAAGGAACAAATAAGAAGAGAGGGCTACTCAAAATAGGCAGAATGTCAATATGAAGACTTGATAACTCATGGTCTGATAATAAAGGAGGTGATGGAAAAACTACAAAGTTAACACCAGAACTCTTAAAGCCTACCATTCTTATTTTGTGTAGAGGCAAGCATCTACACATACTAAAATAATTTAATAACACAAACCATAATGAACTCAAGTCAACCTGGAAAGGTTCAATTGCATTCATTATACTCATTGAAAGAAAATAATGTGATATGAAACATTTTTGGAATAATTGCCATTCAGAATGATTCAAATAAAATTTTAAAATTAGGTGTAAAAGGATAAACTGTAATTTTTTTTGAAAATTATTTTGTGTATAAACCCACATTCCCTAAGCATATTTGGTAAATGAGGCAATACTCTATTAAGTAGGAAGTACTGATTAGAGTTAGATTTCAGAGACACAATCTATTATATGGGAGAAAGCAAAAGCATCCAGCAGTTAGGTTAGTAAATTTGGGAGACAATGTACAGGCCAGTCATATATTAAAGACGGAGAGAGAGAGCGAGAGTGAGAGCGAGAGAGAGAGAGAGAGAGAGAGAGAGAGAGAGAAGAACAAACAGACTGGAATGATTTGCTTGACCTCCAACCCTTCAAATGAAGGGAGCCAAGAACTCAGTAGGAGCTCAAGCAAGAAGAGTTAAAGGTCTCCTATAAGACTCTGCCTATTTTAGTGGCATTATAAAGAGAAAAGCCAAATGCAGGTAAAGTAATCAATACTTTGAGGCAATCATGCAACTGATTCTGCCTTTAGGACATGTCTGTCTGGAGAAAATTTTAAGAAATCTTTATGACCTTGACCAACAAGCTCTTTCATAGAGGAATGAATAAGACTTCGTCAAAAGGAGTTAAAATGACACCTGCCCTCCCCACCTTCTCTCTGCTTCAACCACAAATATATTGAGTCACTACTATATTAAATGGACCTATTTAATAATCTTACCTCATTTTTGGCTAATGATTTTTTTAACTCATTATCAGTCAACTGCTTTATTGAGCATTTACTATGCCTGCACTTTGATAGTGGCTGTTGTGAGTCTAGAAACAGTGCAAGGTGCAGCAGTTCTTTTCAGGAGTTTATCCTGAAGCTGCGAGGGGGTATGGCCTAGTAGAGAGAGGACTCACAACGCTTCACTGCCAGTCCAATTCTGTTATTTTACAAGTTCTAGGAATTACAGGGGCACACGAAGACAGGTTAATCAATCAGCTCAGGAAAGACTCTGCTGACTCTAGGTGACAGAGCCCAACACAGACGTCAGAAGGATGATGGGATGGGAACAGTTCCTTTCTCCCTTATATTTAAATATATTACCAGATTGGAAGCTCTATCTCCCATGGAGTAAGTGCTGGCAACACACATAAAAATTATATGTTGGTTTTATTTCCTCATGAAGACATTAGAAAGAGTTAAAAATCCTGGTATCTAGCTAAGAAGGTGGCAGGAGAACAGACCTGGTTTTTGTTGCCATCATACTCCTCTATGGAAATAGAGGAGTCAATCCTCTATTTTAACACTATAATCTTGGGCAGAAGTAGACTCTGTAGAAAGGAAAGTAGTCTTACAGTGAGGGAAGTGCTAGTGATTTTCAGATAAATAGCACATTAAGAGCATTGGAAGTGAGGTATTTAATAGGACAAAATAATAAGCTTTACTCTAAACAAATGGCCTAATGATTTGCCAAACATCAAAGAGCATATTTATTGCTAATTGAAAACAACTGCAGGGTAATATTTTCTCCCCAACCCACATAAGGCATCCCAAAATAGACTGCCTTAAGAATTTATATATACACTGCTAGAGTCTCTATTCTTTTCTGAATATGCTCAAAATTTTAAAGATTTTCATCATTTAACTGGTTACTCATATCTTCTTTCTCTGGTGTGTTTGAGAGGAACTCCTCCTCTTCACTGAAAGCTGAAGACATTATTTGTCTTCAGTGTTTTTGATGCATTTGGCGAAGGGGTAGAATAATTGGCAAGTCAGTAAAACACATAATAATACCTTCAACTCTGATCGCCTTTCATTATAACTAACAACAGTGATTTGGCCCACTATGATGCTGTTCAAATTCATTCTTGTATAGAAATAAGTTTTAGAGGATGAGAGAAAAATCACTTAATTGCTGCAGAATTAGGAAGCATTTTCACATTACTTCATTTTCATTAAAGTCCTTAAATTAGAGTGTCATAGTCTCTCTGAAGCTATGACAAATCAACAATCAGACTTAAAACAGAATCACTGCCCAATTAAACCTTATCATTCATTATCTTGCTTTATCATATAAAACAATTTACTCCATTAAGACCATGTATCAACTCTGCAAACAGGAATAGACTATTTATTCAGATACCACACTATCATAAAATGCAGTTATCTCTGATGGACATAAGATCATAGTTTTACTGTTGGATTAAGATTCTGAGGAAGAAAGGATAAAAGATCCATTGGCATGGATAGCCAATGATTTACCCATGGATTGCTGTATGTAATTTTTGGGAATTTTCCTTAGAGAGGAAGGGTGATTTACATGCAGCATGAATATTTATTTACATCTCTCTCTCTCTCTCTTTCTCTCAAGAAAGATAAAGGTTAATGTACTTATTCTTAAAAAGAAAGACTAGAATCTTTATTGAACACAAGAGGTTGAAATCTGCTTTCAATGTTCAAGCATATAGAAATCACTAAGATACAGTATTTGTCCTAGAAAAGCCTATAATGTAGGGAAGAATAAAGAATATTATTAGATGATCCCTAGCCTGTTCTCAATAATCTTGAGAATATGTGTTTTTATCATAAGCAACCAAGAATATTTTAAAAATTGACCATATCCTAGGCCACAATGTGAAAGTCAATGAATAAAGAGAAATAATCCAGACTATGTAGTCTGTAACATATTTCAATAAAAATAATATGATAACTAAAAAAGCTGCAAGTTTATTGGAATACTAAAAACAATTGAGTAAACTGTAAAAAGTAGGAGGGGCATAATAAAAAAGCTGCAGTATAAAGTAGAAAAATAGAAATTAATGATTGGAGGAAAAGCCAGCCAACCAACCAGTATTGAGACAAATAAGTCAAAAAAGTATTATTTGAAAGATTAGCAAAGTAGAAAAACCTCTGGCCATATTGGAGATAAAAACATAGAAGATAGATGGAACAATTAAAAAACGTTAAGAATACAAAGAAAGAGACAGCCATGGATATGGTAGAGATTTATAAAACGTGTAAAAGAAGTCTATGGACAATGTTTTACAATAAAATTGAACGTCTGGATGATGGAATAGATTATTTCCCAGGAAATTATAACTTATAAAAAAGTGATCAAGAAGATATAAAGGGATGTGGATGGACGTAGAGACTGTCATACAGAGTGAAGTAAATCAGAAAGAGAAAAACAAATATCGTATATTAACGCATGTATGTGAAATCTAGAAAAATGGTACAGATGAACCGGTTTGCAGGGTAGAAATAGAAACACAGATGTAGAGAACAAACGTATGAACACCAAGGGGGGAAGTGGGTTGGGGGTGATGGTGGGATGAATTGGGAGATTGAGATTGACATATATACACTAATATGTATATAAGAACCTGCTGTATAAAAATAAATAAATAAAATTGGAATAAAAAAGAAGATATAAAGGTATAAGGATGGGAAAGAAAATAAAATTGTCACATGCAGATGATATGATTTTATACACAATGATTCAAAAGAATCTACTGGTTATATATTAGAATTTATATTTCAGCACCATGGCTGATTGTAAGATCAAACTATCAAAATTAGCAATGTTTCTATATAGGATCAACTAAAATTTACTTGAAATTTCTAAAAGGAATACATGAATTCCATGGCGGTACAGTGGTTAGGACTCCGTCCACTACAGGGGACATGGGTTCGATCTCTGGTCAGAGAACTAAGATCCCGCATACCGTGCAGCATGGCTGGAAAAAATAAATAAATAAAAATAGAAGGAATACAATTTATAAAACTAGAAACTTAAACTACTCAGAGATAACTCTAATGAAATGTGTGCAGCTCTTTCTTGAAAGAAAACAACTTTATTGAAAGACACAAAATAAGATCTAAATAAAGGTAAGTACCATGTTCACGGACTACAATACTGACTATCACAAAGATAACAATTCATCCCAAATGAATCTTTAAATTCAAGCCAATTAAAAAAATTCTAATAGATTGTTTGTGAACTTCAACAAGTTAACCTAAAATTTATATAAAGAACTGAGTACCAAGAACAGCGAGACACATTTTAAAAAGAAAGAAGACCTCTATTATCAAATATTAAAACTTAATATTAAGTTATAATGCTTAGAACAACGTGATATTGGTACAAGAATAGGCAAGTAAGCTGATGGAACAAGACAAAGAGTTTGGATAAATGTCTTTTATATGTAAAATAGGTATATTTATAAGTTAGTGAGAAAAAAAGAGACTAACAAATGTTGATGGAACAATTAATCATCTATTCATATGGAAAAAATAAATTTTGATAATATATAGCACAAAAGATAAATTGCAAATGAATTAAAGGCCTAAATGGGAAAAGAAAACTAATAGTTTTGGAAGAAAATGTAGACAAACATCTTTATGATATTAGTATATGAAAGAATTTCTTAAATAAGCTGTAAAACTACAGCCCAAAAGAGAAGAGTGATAAATTTTAGTATATTAAAATTGGCAACTTCTCTACAACAAATGGCATCCTGAGCAAAGCAAAAAGACAAACCACAAACTGGGAGGTGATATTTGTAACCTATTTAACCAATAAGGGATTAGTGTTCACAGTATGTAAATCTTTCAAATCACTAAGAACCTAACAAACAATCCAAAATAAAAATGGACCAAAAAGTCAATTTGCAGAGAAAGATACTCTACACTTGCTAATAAAAAGAAATGAAAAAATGCCAACTTCACTGGTGATTGATGAAATATAAATTAAAATACTGAGCCATCCTTATATATCCATCTGACTGGCCAACATTTAAAATATCGAATAACCCCAGGTATTAGCAAGGATATGGAGCAGTGGGAACTTTGGTACTATGCTGGTGCAATCATATTCACATTGATCATTAAGGACAAATTTTAGAAACGTAATGTAGAATGAAAACTTGCAGAATAACATACACAATGTGTTAGCACTTCATTGAAATTTTAAACACACTAACTCAGAGGAAGGAAAAAGGGATGGAGATGAGAATTTACAAGTTTCATTTAAAAAAAGCTAGAGTGTTTTATCTATAATAAATGCCATCACTTTAATCTACATGGTGGTCACACTACTGTCTCATATTATTTTCTTCATGCTTAAAGTGTTTACCATTAAAAAATTAAAGGTACATAATTTTCTTTTTGCCTGTGTTGGGTCTTCGTTGCTGCGCATTGGCTTTTTCTAGTTGCGGCAAGCTGGGGCTACTCTTCCTTGCTGTGCGTGGGCTTCTCATTGCAGTGGCTTCTCTTGTGGAGCACGGGTCTAGGTGCGTGGGCTTCAGTAGTTGCAACAGGCGGGCTCAGTAATTGTGGCTCACGGGCTCTAGAGCACAGGCTTAGTAGTTGTGGCGCACGGGCTTAGTTGCTCCGTGGCATGTGGGATCTTCCTGGACAAGGGATAGAACCCATGTCCCCTGCACTGGCAGGCAGATTCTTAACCACTGCACCACAAGGCAAGTCCCTACCTAAATATTTTAATATAACTAAGTGTCAAGTGTTTTCAATACTAAATTGAGCTTTGAATGATAAGTAAGTTTTAACCAGTGGAAAAGAGGTGTGAAAGGTGATTTAGGCAGAGGAAATTATATAAATAGAGTCACAGAGTTATTGCAACGGCATTAAACATTTGAGGCAGCTCTTCAATATCTAGACCATAAAGTTAAAAAGTACAAATTGTCTTTGTGAGATGAGCAGATGGAATGGAAGTGTAGGTGGTCAATTGTGGGAACTTTTAATGCTATGTTAGGGAGCCTATGCTCTATCCTTGATCAACTGAAGTATCTTAAGAAGGAGAGCCAGCTAGTCATATTTACAATTTAGAAAGTGCTGAAGCTACTTTGTGGAGGATAGGTTTGGGAATGGTTGTGGCGATAATGGGAGGGAGAGACCAATTAGAAGGCTATGTTAACCAGTCTGGAAACAGACAAGACACTAAATTAACATGGTAACAATGGGAATGGTAAGAAAGAAACAGACTAGACATACATTTAGGAGGTAAAATTGGTAGAATTTGGTGACTTAATGCATATGGGAGTCAGAAGAAAGAATGGATTTTTGCATTGAATATCTGTGTGGATAATAGTAACATTAACAGAAAACTGGATATAATGGAGGAAAAGCAGATTAGGGTGGATGATAAGCTTCGTTTTAAATACGTTATGTTAGGAGGTGTTTATGGAACATATTATAGCTATGTCCAGCCTGCAGTTGGCTATACCAGTCTAAAACTCAAGGGAAAGGTCAAAACTTGACATGAAGTAGTCATTCTCCCAAGAACAAGAATATTAAATATATTTCTATATGGAAGGTTGGAGCTGATTTTAGTGGTTACTCATCACTTATTGCAGCATCATTTCTGTCTTTTCCAGCACTCAGTTACATATTTAACAGACCCTAGTATAAGAGGTGGGGACCCTATACTATGCAGGATCCCTAATGTAATATAATATAAAAATATATATTTTAAAAGAATGTTAAAGTATAATGTTTATTTACCTACCAGACATTTACTGAGCACCTGCCATGTATAGGTATTGTGTTAGTAGCTCCAAATAGAGAAATGAATAAGATAGTTTCTGACTTCAAGGGTTTTACAATCTTGTCAAATACATAGGGATATATAGAAATTAAATTACAGTACACCTAAAACTAACACAACATTGTAAATCAACTATACTCCAGTAAAAAGTTTAAAAAAAAATTAAAAAGGGAACTGTGATATGATCCAGCTATTTCACTTCTGGGTATTTTTCCAAAGAAAACAAAAACACTAATACAAAAAGATATATGCACCCCAATGTTCATTGCAGCATTATTTACAATACCAAAGATATGGAAGCAACTGAAATGTCCATCCACAGATGATTGGATAAAGATGTGTCATACATATAGAATGGAGTATTACTCAGCCTTAAAAAACTCTGAAACTGCAACAAAATGAATAGATCTAGAGGGTAGTATGCTAAGTGAAATAGAGAAAGACAAACACCGAACGATCTCACGTTTAGAATCTAGAAAACAAAGCAAAATGAAAACAAACTCAGAGATACAGAGAAAAAAATGGGTGATTGCCAGAGGGGAGGGCATGGGGACTGGGAGAAATAGGTGAAGGGGAATAAGAGGTAAAAACCTACAGTTATAAAATAAATAAGCCACAAGGTTGTAATATACAGCATAAGGAATATGATCAATAATACTCTAATAACTTTGTATGGGGACAGATTGTTCCTAGACATCTTGGTGATCATTTCTTAATGTATGCAAATGTCAAATCACTATGTAGTACACCTGAAACTAACATAATATTGTATCAATTATATTTCAATAATAAAAATTGTGTCTTTTAAACAGCCAAAACATTTGAAAATATCAATAAAATAAAATTTACCTTTTGAAATATTAAAAAGATAAATTACAAAGTGAGATGGAAGTATAAAGATATACAGAGGAAGAAGCAATTAATTCTCTTTGCGTATAGGATGTCAGGAAAGTTTCCCAGAATACATAACATCAGAGATGTCTTTTTAAAGGTGAAGAGGACTCTGGTTGATGAGGGACAAGAGTGGGAGAAAGAAATATTTTGGGCAGAGAAAATAGTATCATTTCTTATGTCACAGTAACCAGCCTGATGCATTTGAGAATGATAATTTGGCATTACCTGGGGATGAAATGGGTTAGTTGGCAGTGTGATTAGAGAGGTAGTGAAAGCTATTCACAAAAAATTTCTAGATACCTTTCTGCCCACAATAGTTCACTTATCTAAAGGTTTTAATATAAAGTAGTATTTTTAAATTATGGAAAGAGAAATGGTGAATTAGGATAAGTGGAAGAATTAGACATGACAAGTAAAGATTGGAGGCACAGGCACAACCAAGATCAGATTTAACCTCAGCCTCCAATTGAATTAATTTCATAAAGGGTCACTCATCAAATTCCAACACAAGTCAGGCAAATGTTTGCCTAGGTTGACTAGCAATTGCATGAGTCCCTGCCTCCAAATGAACATTCATTTTCTGTCCCTAAATCCCAATACTGATTATATTGTCTCATGTCTTGACTCTTTTCCACTGGGGCTATTCTAACCTTGTCCAACTGTGATGCTGACACTGCATTTACTTTCTGCTATCTGCTCTTTCTTCACTTGACAGATTCCCAAAGGATGTATTATGCTCCTTAAGTAACTGTCTAGGTCTCTGCCACAGAACTCAGTGACAGCTTTTTAGGTATGATTTTGTGAAAGGACTGATGTGTTGAAATCTTTTACTGTTTGTGTCACTCCTAGCAATGGCTGATATGTCATCAAGTTCATTAAACCTTTAGTACTATACTAACCTTGCAGAATGATTTGCCATGCTTTGCTTTGTCTTTTTCCACAATATAGCAATCATAAGCATAGCTAAAAGTCTAAAAGTCCCTAAATACTACTTACTAGGACTTCTAATGTTGCTCACAAACTTACTTCTAAGTAGGAGTATAACCTGCAGTTTACATACTGACAACACAAATTTCTTGATGCAAGAGGACCGCTGGGAGATGATTATAATGCTCATAAAAATGTCATATTTCTTAGGAGTTTTGTGTTTATATTTGGTGATGAGTTTTCTTCTGATTCTCTTTAAGAACAAGATAGCTTTTTTTATTTACATGAACTATCCAGCCAAACCTGCATGAAGGCCAAGGGATGTGTTATATTTGGCCATATGACATTTCTCAGAAATTGTAATTTGAAAATAGAATTTGATGTGTGAATGTATATAAATAGCATTATTTGTTATTAAAGTACAGAACTATCAATTCATAATAATATGTGACCTGTAAATCTATTTTTAAAAGAATAAATGTAGGCCTTTATGTCATCTTTCAATGGGCCTAAATCTAGTTGCTGTTCTCTCTAAATTGGCAAATGGTCCTTTTAGGATTGGCTTCCTGAAAACGCTCTAAGTGGTAAATAAAGTTGGTATAGAAAGATGTGTGTGTCCCCCATTTGCACTCCATTTGAAAATTTTATTTATTTATTTATTTTTGGCTGCAACACACAGCATGCGGGATCTCAAGTTTCCCGACCAGGGCTTGAACCCGTGCCCTCTGCAGTGGAAGCGCAGAGTCTTAACTATTGGACTGCCAAGGAAGTCCCAGGCACTCTATCTGTTTCCTTCAAATGAAATGCTCTCTATTCAAATGCTACTGTGCTTCATGGAATTCCTCAAGCCATATGCATTACTTGAACTCTGATAATCATTGATTATTTGTAGGTGTTAGTCTTCTTTCCCCAGTGATACTGTAAACTTTTCTACAACTCTCATATACTTGAATTGAAGAAATCACTAGCCACTTAAACTGGTACATTTCAACAAATGTTCAATGTTCCAGAAGGACCATTCATTCGTGAGTTCATTCAATATATTTTGTTGAACTCCTACAATGTGCCACACACTGTTTTAGGCAGCAGAGATGTATCAGTGACCAAGACAACAATAAAAAATTAGAACATCACTGAATTTTAATTTTAGTTAGGGGAATTTAGACAATAAATAAACAAGTTAAAAATATAGTATGTCAGTTTCTCATAAAGACTATTAAGAAAATAAAACAGGGAAGGGACATAGGGTATGCTTCTAGTGTATAATAAGATCAGTTATTTTGAAGTGCACAATATTGTATTGTTAACTATGTTGGGTTGGATGGCAGATCTCTAGAATTTATTCAACCAGCACAAATGAAACTTTATACCCATTGACTAACAACTCTTATTTGTCCTGTCTGGGCTTGTTTATCATTTCTTAGGGTAACTTTACTTAACTACACTGACTGGATTATGTCCTACTAGTATGCATATCCTTCACCTCCAATGTATCTTCACACTCAATTGTTTATTTAATCATCCATAATTATTTGTTTAATGTCTAACACATGTACTAGAATGTAAGTTTCATGAGGGCAGGGATCTGTTTTGTTGATTCCTGTTCCTTTGGCACCAAGCATATTGCCTGAAGTTACCAAAGCAATACATACATACACACACAAAGTTTAACCGACTAGCTTAATGATGAAGGGGTCATGTTTTATATCCTCATAGTGCCTATACATAACTCTTTTTGACTGATCCTTGCTTTATTGTAATAAAACAGTTAGCCAAGTTTTCATGGAAGGAAATGAGGATTTAATGAACGTATTAGGACACAGGAGACTCCCACAAACATTTAGAAGAAAAGATCATCAACATGAATATCAATAAAATCACCAGACATAACAAGTTTGGCCAAAAATATAACAAATACTACTGAGCACTTATTATTCATCAGGCATTGCTCTAAATGTTTGAGATATATTAGTGACCAAAACAGAGTAAAATCCCTCCTGCCACATAATGGAGTTTGCATTTTGGGGCAGGAGAAGACAGACAAGACCATAAAAAAATCAGTAAATCATATATACTGAGAAGATGGTCAGTGTTACAGGAAAAAATGGAGCAGAGTAAAGGAAACTGGGAATTCAATTCCAAGAAGGGTTAACGGGTAGGCCTCATTGAGCAGGTGATACTTGAGACATGTTGGAAAAAATTTTACCCTGAGAATGAGGAAAATAAGCAGTGTAAAGTCAGTAAAATTGTCTAGAAAAGATTAAATCACACATCTGAATGCAGAGGGAAATAAGGCCCGAGTGAGTCAGGGACATTAGTAAGAGGGGAGAGAAGTTTTCTGTCTTCAATTTATAATTCAGGATTTAGCTTTTCAACAAAAATTAAATTAGAGTTGCAACAAAATCAAAGAAAAAGTGTATATCATTTGCTAAGAGAAAACATTAAAACATATTTTCAGTTAAAAATTCAAGCTGTTTAGAGATGAAATGAGAATCTTACCATTTTTACTGATGTCGAGTTCTTTAAGGTTAACTAAACTAGCAATAGTGGTTGGCAGATTTGAAAGGTCATTGTCAGGAATACTTAGTTTTCTTAGAGCTTGACAGTTGAACAATTGCTGTAAAAAGAAAATAATAATTTATTAGATCTCAATTTGGTTAAATCCATTCATATATAAACTTAGTAACAAAATTCAATTCACCATCTTTACAAATGTGATAGTAAAAGGGCCCAACCCCAAAAGGCTCAGTTTCTTCCACACCCATCTTCTGGATTCTCCTCAGAGTTTTTTCACATTCCATCATCATGTTAGTACCTCCCTACTCTCTGCTATCCACATTCGCCACTCAAGGTATTCTACTTTTCCCCTTCTGTTTAACATTAGTGTTCAATTTGCCACTGAACCAATCAATTTATTTTTTTCTTTGAAATAACTTCTGGAGTAACCCCTTCCTTTTTATTCTCACAGCTACCAGGATTACCTCAATTCTCTTTCTCCACAACCACAAATTACTTCCATTTAATCATGTTGAACACTTGTTTATCTGACATGCAAGAACTGCAATACAGTTGAATACATGAGCTCACATTTCTTTTGTGTCCCCACACTGCTTCATAAATATCTATCAAATGAAACATTTAATCTCTGATACTTGGTGAAAAATAACCACTAGTGGTTGGTTCACTTCTGCCACCAATCCTAAAGTACTAGATGGGGAAGAGTCAAGTGTTAATGCAATGGTTCTCAAATCCAGCATGGTTTTAATCATTGGTGGGTGGAGGTACTTGGTTAAAATGTGGGTCCTTGAGCTTTACCCAAAGAAGTACTGATATGGTGGGTCTGGGATGAAGATCAAAATCTTCATTTTTAACAAACACTCTAGTGATCTGGTTATTTTTATGTAGGTGTTTCCAGTATTACATTTCTGGAAACAATATGGTTAGATTTTTTAGCTATGTCCATCTCATCTTGACTACTCAAGATTTGAACAGCTGGGTCAGAATTTTTGATTCATTTCTGGAAGAATTATCTTAATGAGATCTTTTCTGTTTGACATTTCTAATTCTGTTTTGCTAAATTTCCACAGATTAAGTCTCTGGTATCCATGACTATGCAATTGGCCCACAGTACATTTAACTGCTGCTTGTTCTTAAATGTAATTCATAATTTATAGGCAAAACAATGTAGTATGTGGTTGTTATTTCTTAACTCATTACCTTTTAAAAAATAGATTGTGCTGGTTATTACTTAAGATAAAATATGTAGTTTCTTGCTTTTGGCTGACTTGCTTTTGGCTCCTTACAAAGATTATTTGCAATACTTCATGTAGTACTAGGATTTCAATATTCTCCATAGAGATGTTGCTACTTCTTTTTATAAAGTCTAAAAAAAGAGAACTTTGATGGATAGTTTCCACTAACTACTAATTTTCTCTTTAAAAATAGAAAAAAAAATATGTCTACACTCATGGCCAAAGTTAATTTAAGTTCTTGTCCAGTCTCCATCATTCTGTTAGGACCATTACACTACATGCAATGTGGTTAGTTATAGATGCATAGATTTAAAAAAATCAATTGCCTCTTGGCTGATACTGGTAAGATGTATTAACTACTTTTTAGTCTGATTATTATAACCATTTTATGTAAAATTCAGACAAATTATTTTCAAAACTGTTTTTTGCTTTGTAATTTCAAGCCTCATCTCAAGCAAATACTCAGTTTATCTCAAGAAATAATAGAGGTCCCTATATTCTTCTTCAATTTTAAATGAAGCCACATCAGGAACAAAAGATTTGGGCACTCCTGAACACCCTATTACATAAAATAATCCAAGATCCTAAGATCTTGAGAGAGGCTAAGAGCATGGCATTTGGAATCAGATTCATGTAGATTTAATCCCCACTTATCTACTCACTTGCTGTGTAATCTTGGGAAAGTTACCTAATGTCTCTGAATTCTATCAATTTCCTCATCTGTAAAATGGGGACAATAACATTGCCTAAGTTGAAGGATTGTTGAGAGGATTAAATGAGTTACTATATGTCATCAGTTCTAAGTCTTGCACTTTCTCATGTATTAACATCTTTGCTGTTTGGGATTCATCTTCCAATCAACATTGTTATATCTGTAAACAGTGTTTCTTTTTCCTTAGTGGTACTACAATGACGGTAATGGTGTTTCTTAAAATCAATGGCCTTGGATTTGATGAAAGGAATTACTTGTAAAAGTGTAAAACTGTGTTTGGCATATAGTAAGAGCTTGATAACTGTTAGCAATTACTAATATTTAGATGTTAATACAGAAACAGAAATATACCTATATAATCTATTTCTTACTTTTCTAGATGATGAGGTCACTGAAGGCAGGAGTCATGTCTGATTCATCTTGGTGTCAACCTGTTTCACCTTTGTATATATTAAAGTGACTAGCACAGTGTCTTTTACATAGTGTATGTTGCATAAATATCTTTGAAAGTATACTTAGATAAGTAAAGAGAAAATAAAGACAGTGCTAAGCTCCAGCTGAGTGGTACTCCACTGGTTTGGAAGTTTCAGATAGATAAACAATCTCAGTGGAATCTAAATTTAATAAACAAGCAGTGAATTCTTGAATATGAGTCATGATGTCTATAAAGTGGCAAAGAAATTAAGAAGGCATTTTAATGATTTTTTCAATATTCAATTTTTTTTTTTTTTTTTTTTTGCGGTACAGAGGCCTCTCACTGTTGTGGCCTCTCCCGCTGTGGAGCACAGGCTCCAGACGCGCAGGCTCAGCAGCCATGGCTCACGGGCCCAGCTGCTCCGCGGCATGTGGGATCCTCCCGGACCGGGGCGCGAACCCATGTCCCCTGCATCGGCAGGCGGACTCCCAACACTGCGCCACCAGGGAAGCCCAATACTCAAGTTTTGAATGAAAATGATGTAAAGAATGATCATGAAATAGCTGTAATTCTTCAATATAGTATAAAACAGCAACTCTAATAGCTAATGAAAGTAAGACTCTTAATGACTATGCCAAGGTAAATATCAGATATAATGAAAATACACTGGTAGAGTATCTGCCCTAAGTTATGTTGATGATGGTGACAAGGTTGACTCATGAAAGTATTTCTGGAAGAGGTAATAAGAAATGGATCACCTAAGAGCGAGCACAAACTAGCCAGATGAAGGCTAAAGAGGGATAATGTTGTATTTGTAGCATCTAAACATACTCCAAATTCAAAGACTGTGTAACTCAAACTAGCTTCAAATATTTGCTTGACAGCATGAGGATATTTGGATCATGGAGTGAAATCTCTGCATCCACAACATCTACATGCATTTAAAATATATTTATTGAATACCTATTATATAGTATGGTCTATGTTCAGCACTGAGGGTAAGGATGTGAAAAGATACCCGTCAATGTCTATTTTCAG
This sequence comes from Pseudorca crassidens, assembly GCF_039906515.1. NCBI lineage: Eukaryota > Metazoa > Chordata > Mammalia > Artiodactyla > Delphinidae > Pseudorca > Pseudorca crassidens. Next base: position 59,943,727 of record NC_090297.1, on the reverse strand, counting down.
CAGTATGGTGGACTAAATATTCAAAGAAAAACTTTTTAGTACAGCAAAATCATACACACACACACACACACACACATTCCTTTAATGCGTAGGTGAGCTATGGCTGTAAAAGTATAGCTATGGCTATACTGGAATTTCTAAAATTCCAGAAAAACAAGAAAATGCTAATACACCGAGTTAAGTGGGTCTGTATTTAGCTTTTGCTTTGGTGGTATCTGTTGTTTTCTGGTGGCTGAAGACTGAGAGTTTTTTGTTGTTGTTGTTGTTTGTTTGTTTGTTTTGCAACTGGAAGGATAGAAGACTGCTTGGGATTTGAACAGAGGTTGGAGATTGGCTTAAAGGCCACTCCATACATAGTTGGGTTCTCCTGAGGGTGATACCATCAGTGAGTGAAGTTAAAAAAACAAACTGGGTCCTGCAAAATGAGTCAGTGGTGAATGCATGACTTTCTCAGTTTTGTCTCAGAGTGAAACGAGAAGGAAGGAAGGAAGGAAGGAAGGAAGGGAGAGAAAGAGAGAGAGAGAGAGAAAGAAAGAGAGAGAGAGAGAGAGAAAAGAAAGAAAGAAAGAAAGAAAGAAAGAAAGAAAGAAAGAAAGAAAGAAAGAAAGAAAGAAAAGAAAGAAAGAAAAAAAGAAAGGGAGGGAAGGAGGGAAGAGGAAGAAAGGGAAGGAGAAAGGAAGGAGGGAGGGAAGGAAAGTAGGAAGGAAGGAAGGAAGGAAGGGAAAAAGAGAGAGTGAGGGAGGGAGCGAGAAAAAAGAAGATAGGGAGAAAGAGAGAGAGAACAAATAAAACAAAAACAAAATGTCTAATTGTGGGATTAAAAAGTCAGTGTAAGTCAAAACAGAAAGCAGTATGGTAGTGGCATAAAAATAGATATACAGATCAATGGAGCAGAACTGAGAGCGCAGAAATAAACCCACTCATGTATGGTCAACAAATGTTTGACAAGAGAGCCAGAAAGATGCAATGGGAAAAGGATAGTCTCTTCAATAAATGGTGTTGGGAAAACTGGATAACCATAAGCAGAAAATGAAATTGGACACCTATCTTATACCACTCACAAAAAAAAACTCAAAATGGATTGAAGACTTAAATGTAAGACCTGAAACTGTAGAATTCCTAGAAGAAAACATAGGAAAAAAATCTCCTTGACATTGGTTTTGGCAAAGATTTTTGTGTATGATACCAAAAGCAAAGTCAACAAAAGCAAAAATGAACAAGTAGGACTACATCAAACTAAAAAGTTTGTGCAGAGCAAAAGAAACAATCAGCAAAAATAAAAAGGTAACCTCTGGAATGGGAGAAAATACCTGCAAACCATTTATCTGAAAAGGGGTTAATATCCAAAATACACATGAAACTCATACAACTCAATAGTAAAAAAAAAATCTAATTAAAAAAATGGGCAAAATATTTGAATAGACACTTTTCCAAAGAAGACATACAGATAGCCAATAGGTATATGAAAAGATGCTTGTCATCACCAGTCATCAGGGAAATGCAAATCAATATCACAATGAGATAAGAACTCACACCTGCTGTCATCAAAAAGACCAGAAACAACAAGTGTTGGCAAGGGTGTGGAGGAAAGGGAACCTGTGTACATTACTGGTGGGAATGTAATTGGCACAGCCATCATGAAAAACAGCATGGAGGTTCCTCAAAATATTGAAAATAGAACCACCATATGATACAGTAATCCCACTTCTGCATGTATATCCAAAAGAAATAAAAACACTATCTCAAAGACATATCTGCACCCCCATTTCACTGCAGACAAGACATGGAAACAACCTAAGGGCCCATCAATAGATAAATGGATAAAGATGTGAGATCTATACATACGTATATATATATGCACTACACTATCCATGAATGGTTGAATTCTCAGATATGGAACCATGGATCTGGAGAGCCAACTATGGGACTTGAGCATCCACAGATTTTGGTATCCGTGGCAGGTCCTGAAGCCAATCCCTCACAGATACCGAGGGAAGACTATATACAGATTTACAGCTGTCTGGGGGTTTACGCCTCTAACTCCCATGTTGTTCAAGAGTCAACTGTATATACAATGAGATATTATTCATCCATAAAAAACATAAAAATTCTGTCTTTTATCACAAAATTGATGGACCTTGAAGGCATTATGCTAAATGAAATAAATCAGATAAAGACAAATATTTACTGTATGATCTCTCTTATATGTGGAATCTGAAAAAGCTGAACTCATAGAAATAGAGAGTAGGATGGTGATTGTCAGAAGCTGGGGGGTGGGAGAAATGGGAAAATGTTGGTTAAAGGGCACAAATTCCCAGCTATAAGATAAATAAGATCTTGGGAGCTAATGCACAGCGTAGTGACTATAATTATCAACACTGTATTATATACTTGAAAGTTTTTAAGAAAGTAGATCTTAAATGTTATCAGCACACACACACAAACTGTAATTATGTGAAGGGATTGAGATGTGGTACCCTATTGGTAACTTACTACCTTACTGTGGTAATCATTTTGCAATATATACATGTATCTAATCATCACATTGTACACTTTAAACTTACGTATATTACATGTCAATAATATCACAGTAAAGCTGGGGAGAATCAACGTAGAACTAAAATTCTGAACAACAGAGGCCTATGTATCAGAAAAAAGGAAAACAAAAACATTCTTAGATTTTTGCATAGTTTGGGAGGAGGGTAAAGACACTAATTAACTTTAGATTAAAATTAAATATGCATGTTAAAATTTCTAGGGTAACAATTAAAGAAATATAAATAAGGTGTATGATTTCCTAGTGGGTAGAAACAAAATAAATGGAATGAGATAGAGAAAAAAAGATCTTTAATACACATAAGTAAATATTTACATATAATAATCTTTAATACATATAAGTAAATACTTCGAAGAAATAAGACAGATAAAAATGAAGAGTAGAATGGGATAAATTAATACCAATAGCTGCCATTAATAAATATGAATTAATCTCTCCAATTAAAAAAACGACTATCAGAGTGGACTAAAATTAAACATAATCAAGTTATATCCTATTACCAGTGATACACCCAAAACTTGATGTAAGAATGATAAAACTGGCAAAATTAACCAAAAGAAAGCTAATGCAGCAATACTGATTTAAAGCAAAATGCATTAATAGAGATATAGTGACTTTATGTTAGTAAACACTTCAGCTCACCAGGAATATATAATTCTAAACTTGTATGCACCTAGTATCATAGCTTTAAAATAGTTAAAGAAAAATTTGACATATCTACAAGGAGATATTGCAAATATACTATCATAATAGGGTATTTTAACACATATCTCTCAGTAATTAATTTAAAACATAAAAATAAAAGAAAAGGTACAGAAGAATTGATGGCCACTAGCTTGTCCTAGTGGACACGTATAGAACATTAAACTCAACTACTATAGAGTACTTTTTTAAAAAGCACATATGAAAACCTTGTGATTAGCCATGTACTAGATAGACATAAAGGAAGGCTCAACAAAGTTAAAAGAATTAGTAATAAAAAGACAAAAATCTTGGACCATAATGCAATTGTTATAAATGATTAACCAAAAGATATCTTTAAAAGCTTCTATATTTGGATATATATAAAGTTAAATTTAATAATCCCAGGTCAGAGAAGAAATCACACTGGAAATTACAAAATATGAGCAAATAATAACAAAATATTAGCAAATAATAACAAAATATTACCTGTCTAAAATGGCAGAATATAGCTAGAGTAATTGGCAATAAATTGTAGCCCGAAATGCTTACATTAGGAGAGATAATCAGGTGAAAATGAATGAGTTAAGCATGCAGCTTAAGAAGACAGAAAAAATGTTAACAGAATGTAGAAGGGAAGCAACAATAAAGAAGAGTCCCTTGCAACTCACAGTGTTCTATGAAGTAGGAAAGCTAGAGATTCTGAAACAAGCCCCAGATTGGGAGCTCCTCAAACAGAGGGAACATGTCTTTTCCAAGTCACTGCATGTATCTTATGATAGTTTTTGTCTTTTTAACTTTTTTTACTGTGAAATCTAAATACACAAGAGTGTATATAATATGTATTTTTTAAAATTATGATGATAAAATAAAGAGCCATACTCCTCAATCCAGTTTAAGAAAGCTACTTCATTCTCCTCCCAATCATGTCCCTTTGTCACCTACCTGATCCACCAAAAAACAACCAATTTCTCATTCTCTCACTTTTTACCACAGTTCTAGTAATCCTCAATATAGATACTGTTTACATTTGTCTGTTATTTTTTAAAATATCAAAATTTGATATTTTCAGACTATTTTTCCAATCTGTGGTATGTAAAATGGTAACATATTTTATCTATTACTAAAAAAATTGAACACCTTTTCGTGTTTTATTCATTTGAAAGAGTTCATCACATATTCTGAATATGAATTTTTGGACAGTTCTCTCAATATATGGCTCATCATTCCATTCTTTTTATGGTAGTTTTGATAAAAAGACATTTACAATAGTCAAATTTATCTCTCAGTTTGAATGTGTGCAGATGGTCTCCTATTTTTTCCCTACCTAAAAGTTTTAATGCTTTGATTTGCCTCATTTGGAATTTATTTTTGAGAATGATGTGAAGCAAAGATGCATTCTTTTCTCTTTACAGATGACCAGTTGTTCCATTTTAAAAATAGGTCATTAATTTGTCCACTGATTTGCAAGACAAGTTCTGTTGGATTTCCACATAAGTACGGGTCAGTCTTTGGACTTTCTATTTCTAGTCCACTGGTCTATTTGTCTATCTCTCATTCCAGCTGGGTCACCAGAAATCTAAGACTCTGATTTGTGTTTGTGCCAGAGAAGAATGGGGAAGGAATATAGAGAATTCCTGGAGAAGGAAGAAACAGTCCATCTAGGCTTTGAGAGAGAAGTTCTATGAGCAGAAGGTAGGGTGGGGAAGTAGGGGTAGATTGGGAAGCACAGAGCAGTTCAGGAAGCTGTAAGAGGAGGAAAGGACCAGAGGTATGTTAGGAATGGCAAAAAATTAAAAGTGACTCTAAGCTTTGTGGAGGGGGATAGAAAATGCAGATTTCAGCCAGAAAATGAAAGGGTTTCAGTCAGGGCTTTATCCCACAGGAGGTGTTCAGATGGTAATTTTTAATCATTTTTGAGTCAACCTTACTGATACTCTCTCCAGAAACACACACACACACACACACACACACACACACACACATTTGCAGCCAATTTCAAGGAGCCTGCAAATCACTGGAAGCCCATGCATGGTTCTGTGGACCAGGTTAAGGACCTCTGTGATAGGTCATGCCATGTGACTTCTAAAAAGGCAAATGTGATCAGGTCCATCTCCTGCTTATACTTTTTCAATGGCTCTCTCCTCTCTTCAGGACAAAGTCCAAGTTTTTTATGGCTTTCAATGTCCTTTACCTCTACAGAGTTTTATCTTTTTATTCCCCTGTCTCTTGTCTTTTTCTCATACCTTCCCACCTACCATCCTGCATGACCACATATCCAGACACACTGAGCAGCTGCCAGTTTCTGTATCCACCATGCTCTGCTTTGCCTTTGTAAATGCCAGGTCTCCAGCTGAAGCTTTTTTCCACCTCGCCCTATCTCACCTCCCTTCTACCGTCTTTTCCAAGCTCAGGCCCTCTCACCTTTCTGGTCACAGCTTAAGACTGGTTTACATGCTCCATTTGTGTACTTTCATAACATTCTGTATTTATCTCTATTGAAGCCTGGATGCCCCTGTTTTGGGATTACTAGACCGTAAGCTTCTTTAGTTTCTGCAGCATCTGCTGTGTATAATGTAACTCCTGACACGTTGTACTTTCTCAGTATATAGTTTTTTTTTCATGAAAATTCTTAGGCAGGGGAGTGGCAAATAATAAGATAGTGCCATTTCTTAAGTGCCTATTATATAGGTGCAAGGCACTAACCTAGGTTTTATAGTATATGATCTACTTCTTGTGACAATGTTGTAAGGAAGGTACTATTATTTCTACTTTGCAGATGAGACAACTCAGGAGGTTAACTTTTACAAGGTCATATATGTAGGAAGTGCCAGAACCAGCATTCAAATTCAGTTTTGTCTGGTACAAAGCCATTTCTACTTCAGTGCATTGTTCCCTCTGTACCATCAGATCTGTGCTTGGGAGAGACAATAGTGATGACTGACAACAGCTGGTGGCTGTCTGGGAGGGGAAAGTGAATGAGATAGGGGGAGTCTTCCGCCCATAATAATGGTCCTACGGGGCTTAGGGGAGAAGACTCAGATTCAGTGACTATCTTTTGACAGCAAAAATCTAAATTAGAGTAAATCTAAGTATATGTTATAGCACTTTGCTAACCCTGAAGTGCTACATAAATGCAAAGTATTATAATTTGGATTAGCATTTTATTATCACCTTTACACTCAGGCTTGGAAAATTAAGGACACAATGACGACATCATGAATGTGAATGACTGGATCTCAAAACATAGTTCCTTAGAAAAAATAAGATAGGGTGTTTATTTTTTCCACTACAAATTTAAAAAGCATTAGTTGCTTGTGAATTGTAAAGAGACAAACCCTTTTCCTGAGAAGTTTCATGTAAGATTATAAATATTCAATGAGACTGTTATTGATGCCCTATGTTGGCACAAGTGGATTCCACCAGGGAAAAGAACTAATTGTCTAATGAGTTGGCATTACTGAATGGCTGGTTTCTTAAAAGTTCTTCCTTTGAATTCCTTTAAAATTATTCAGGCTACAGTGTTTCCAAATTCATTTGAAAGCTGTTTCAAAGAAATAATTATTTTGTACACATTACAATAAAATGTTTAAAAATTCTTTAGTTTAATACAAATGTTAATAATTATCTTTAGTTAGAAAAGAGCCAACTCAAAAATAATAGAATAAAAATAGTTTTAATGTATGCACTTGGTGAAATTGTAGGCTTCTAAATATGACATTCATTCACTTCTTTCTTTACTTCCTCCCTCTTTCCTTCCTTCCTCCCTTCCCTCTCTCCTTCCTTTTCTTCCTTTCTTCTTCCTTTCTTTCCTGCCCATTTCCCTTCCTTCCTGACTGCTTATATTCAGTGAGCACTTCTTGAACATCTACTTAGTGACAGACACAGCACCAGGACCCAAAGAAGAATAACAAAGTATCCACTTCCTCAAGAATACAGTCACCTAGCGGTTATAAATATACACAAAAAATAAGAGGCAATGTAGTAAATACTAGGTAAATACTACAACAGAGAGAGGGCTTTGCAAAGTGCATATTATTCCAAAAGAAACATTCCTAGACTTTGCCCTTAACCTAGAGAATTTGGATGCTTGGATTTGTGTGCCTTTTCAACGATTCTACACTGCTCTCTCACGTTAACATCCACCTTGTAGAGGTTCATAAGCAGGAAAGGGACTGACTCAGATTTTTGTTTTTGAGAAACTGGCACCTGTGACCAGAAGGAGGCAGAAGAACAATGAGAAAACATCTAGGTGAAAAATAATGAGAATATTAGTTAAGGCACTATCAGGAAGAGTGAGGCACTCTGGGAGGAGAAATCATTAAGACTTGGTGCCAGTAATACATGGGCAGTCAAAGGAGGGAGGATTTTGTGGTCCAACAACACTTTAAGGTCACCAGTAGTAGTGGAGTTGTGGGCTGGTGTGGGAGGTATGGAGCTGGACAAATGCTGGTAGCATCAAATAATATTGAGGCTGTAGGGGAAGGGAACACTTATAATCCCTTCTAGTGCATTTTAGCAATATTGGATGTGTTGCAGAGACAAGATCTTTTCTTCCCTGGAGAAAGATGGCAACTACAATAAATACTCAGGCATTTTATCCCAGAAAACAATAAATATTATTGCCGCTGTTTTAAAAATACAGATCTTTTCAGCAACAATTTGCCCATTGGTGGTGTTGAATCATTTCTCCCTTTGGAACAGCAAGTTTATTTTACCATTTTTCAGTGTCTTAGAAGGAAGGGAATATATCTGTTTTATTGGAATAAGAGCTATCTGTTTGAATATATAAGACATAGCACCTTGCCTTACCCATTCTGCTTGATACCAATTTTCATTTAAAATTTTTTAAATGAATATATTTTTTAATTTACATATTAAAGATTACTTCACTTGATGATACAAGCTTATAAAACCAGGAAAGAAATAGGAAGAGTGAAAAGCTGGATATAAAAGTTCTATAAATGTTCTTAATTTTGATGTAGCTTAATGGCTGCTAAGAGTTTGGGGTAAAATCTTGTTATCTCTATAGTACTTAAGACAAATGATGTGTGTCCTTTGGGATTTTCTTTTGTTGCTTTTTAAATAACTACTAGTTGGTAAAAAAAATTTTGGTTAATTAACATTTATAAAAGTATTGGCTTTGTCTTTAGAGAGTAATCAATATGGTGTGTGAACAACTGGGTTGAATGGCATTAATTTGACCTTCATATTAGTATAAGCTGATATATATGTATATATACATATATAGATATTAGTGTAAGCTGGTATATATATATATATTTAAAAGTTTTTAATGTCTATGCCCTAATCAGTTCTAGGTACTAAAAACCTAACCTGTGCTGACTAGCTCTGCCTAGGTCAGTAAGCCAAAGAGAAGATGGCTAATGGTATAGCTGCAGTCTCTTTTTCACTTATAGTCATAATGAAAAGGTTATAAACTTTGGAAGCAAACAGACCTAGATTTGAATTCTGATTTCATGGTTAACAGGTGACATGCTATTGAGCAAGTTCCATACATTTTCTCCAAGGCTCAATTTATCATTTAAAAAGCCCAACTAGACTGTGCCCTAATCTTATCTTTAAAAATGTGTTTCTGCCAAGCCGACTTCCTTGATCCTCCAGCATAACAAGATGAGCTATCTCTCTACTGTGCTTGTGTATAATCTTGTGGACATATTTCTACAATCCACTTTTGCAAAATCAAATTCTTTATGCAACAAATATTCAGTGAGATCTAACTTTGAACCAAACATTGTGTTTCCTGTCGAAACAAAGATTAAATAGACATAGTCCCATATTTTAGTGTCTTTCTTCTTCAATCTTATTTCCCCAGAGTAGAGTAGGTATTCAGCAAATATATATTGAATGAATAACTACAACAGGTTTGGTGAGTGGAATTGTAGAATTGTACACATGGTAATACGTAGGCACAGAGGAGAGTTAAATAACCATGCCAGCAAGTGAAGCATGAAGATTGTAGGAGAAGGTGACAACTGAGATGAACCTTGAAGTAGCATGTGAGGCAGAGAAAACAGGATGAGCTTAGAGGCAAGAAAGAGCTTTGTGTTTCAGGAACACTTCCTGTGAGAGCAAGAGTAAGAGATTGGAGAGGCAAGTTGTAGCTGGACCATGGGAGGCCTCCTATTAGCATTACATGCTCAGTTGTGTGTTTTTTTTCCTGCAAGTTAGAGAGGAGACAGGGAATGGGCTTAACCTTGGGGGTAGCCTGGTCATATTTACATTTGGATCTACCACTGTTGGCTGTGTGAAGAATAAATTGGGATAAAGAAAATCAGGTTTAAGACACATCATCAATAAGGAGACTGTTTCATTAGTCTGTTGAGAGATGATGAGGGCCTGACAAAGCCTCTGTTCATAGGGTGGAGAGAGCAGATTTAGGAAATATTTAGGTGGCAAAGGTGATAGGACTTGGCCACTGATGTGATGTGGAAGGTGAGTAAGTAGGAAGAGTAAAAAATGACAGGGTCCTGGCACTGGGACTGAATGGATAGTCACCAACTGAAACAGACTATAGGACAGGAGACAGCTTTCCAGGGGGAAATCAGAAGTGCTGAGTGTGAATATTCAAGTAGGCCCAGAACACACATTTAATCTGAGGACTGAGGGGTAGGGCTGAGCTGCCACAAGAGATTTGTGAGTCTTCAGTACAGTGGCTGAAAACGTGAGGATGGATGAGTGCGATAATCTAAAGAAAACAAGAAGCTCCTTCCTCCTCTCCCTTGAAGTTGTTATTGTAAAAGTCACAAATGAAACTTCATTGCCCCGTTTAATGGATTATCTAGTTTTTGCCTTACTTGGCCTCCCTATTCCATTTGACCATGTCATCACTCCTTCCTTAGAAGCCTTCACTCCCTCAGTTCCGTGACTATGCTTCTAAACAGAGTTCCCACTTCTGTCTGCCAGCACCTCCCCACGTCCCGCCCTGCTGGCCTTGGTTCTGCTCCAGTTCTCGGGAGGCAGTTTCCCTGCAGGCTGATGGCAGCATTTCACGGGCAGTGAAGAAGCAGCCACCATGAATGTTAATGAGTAAATTCACGTGGTGAACATATATGCAAGCGTTTATGCAGTCAGTTCTTAATTATTTAGAACAAAGAAAGAGAAACTTTATTCCTATCAAAGGCCACTGCCACACAGAAAAGAGATAACTGAGAGCCATGGGACTTAAATTCAACACAATTAACCTTTTTTGCCACCTCAAAAAAAAAAAAAAAAAAAGAGAACAAACGTTTATCAGCCACTTCAAATTTAAAGAAAACAGAAAACTCTCTAGGTAGTCAAGTAGCATGCACACATGCCAAAATGAAAAATCAACAGCAAGGCTACATTGTTATCAGGAAATCAAGAAGCAGCAAAAAGGTTCTAAAGAGAGAGAGATACTATTGTCATTTTCTGGAATCTCTGGTCAAGATTCAACTCATGTATTGCTGTTTTGGGTTCATTACAGAAACAGCAAACCATCTCTTTGTATAGAAAGTATAAAATCTCTAGGATTTTGTTAAAATTAATTTTCACATAAATTTTGAAAGAAAAGATATCTGCAAAAGATTTTCTCTCTTTTTATATCACTATTAATTTAGAAAAGAAAATAACTTCCTTTCTGCAAAGTGATACTATCATTTCTCATTTTATAGAAGAAAGTCAAGTTTTTGGTTTTCTTTATGGTATTACAGCTCATAAAAATCGCCATTTGTTGAAGATTTTATGCTTTGCCAGGCCCCATACTCACTTCACGTACGTTATGTTATTTAATCTATAACAATGAAGAAAAATTACCACAAGGTCAGTAGTTAACAAAAATAAGATGTAGGTAAAACAGTCCGACAAGGTAGATGGTATCTCCTAGATGGGGGAGAAACTGAGATTGAAAACCTTCCCCAAACTCAAATTCAAATTTAAATCTGCCTGATTCTAAACCTCTACAGCTTTCCACTACACCAGACATTTCACTGCTAATTGCTCTTCATCTCAGCAACTAGAGTTCTAGTGAAATTTTGGAGCTGACCTCTGAAGTTAAATATACCATCCAGCAGGCAAAAACTGTGAGCTTACATTATTCATATCCTTGGCTTCTCTTCTTTTCCATCAGCACTCAGCACCTGACTGTTCACTATCTATGGAGTCTAGTCAAGGGCCTCTTCACCACCTACATCAGCACCTCTAACAACAGAATACAACCAAAACAATTTTTTATCTTCATAATTCAGATGAATTTTGTGTTTGATTCCATAACATATTCACTTTTCTCTCTTAGAAATCTTTTACTTAATTGTCAACCTAGAAAAATGTACTACATGTATGCTATAGTAGATGCTAACATATCTGTACTAATTTTTGGAAGCAAATGTTCACATGTTGATTTTTACATATTACTATAGGTCAGTTTTGTGTTAGGTCAACTTCATTGTAATCACACTGACATAATCCCATGTTTCTATATCAAGTTGAGAATAGCCTGACTTCCCAGGAGTCCCTGGTCAAGAATTGGATCATGAAATTGTTCTAAGCCTCATAAACACTCTAGAGAAATTATTTCTCTAGAAATTTAGAGGATCAATATATAGAAAACCAAGCAAATAAAAAATGAAGCAAATTTAGGAAAAAAATACACTAGAGAAATAATCCTCCATCAATTTCCTAAAGGCTGATTTCATTCTGGGAGTCCAAATTGCTGCATTAGTAGAATGCTCTCTCTGATTTAGAACCACTTCATATACTAAGGACGTAGCTGGGAAATGAATAATACTAAAACCTGTATTAATCAGTTAACTATTATAAGAACAATTGAAAAGAATAGATAGCAGATACTGACCCTCCTTTATAAATTTACGTTTTCATTTTTTATGTCATTTAATTTGCTCAAATCATACCTTATAATTTACTTGAGCATCAGACATTCACATTTACCAATGTGTCTTATGGATCATTTTCAAAAGAAAGTACCATAATATGGTCAGATTTGGTCAATGCTACCAAAAGGTTAACCCCTGGTGCTTCTTCTATTCCAGCTCAATTCTCTTATTTTTCTTTTTATTATTTTGAAATTAATTTTTATTTTTATAAAAGCATTATATCAATTCATTGCATCTTATCGTTTGCATCTTATCATTCCTCCTCTAAAGGTAGTTGCTTTAAACTGTTTAAGATACTATTTCTTGTATTTTCGTCTATATTTCTAGAGAACACAATGTGTTTTTACTTCTTGTTTATCAATTGCAGACATTGCCTATTTATTTCATATATTGCAGTTGAAAAGTCATATCACTTTGCACCACCACAACCACCATCACTCTCTTTTTCTTCATCTTCTCATTATACTTACATCTGAATTTTTGGTTAAATCAGTAATGTTTGTTTGCACATTGTGTTTGTTTTTTACTCATACTTTTTTTTTCCCCTGAAGTTTCTTCACTTTTTATTTGCTTGGTTTTCTATGCATATATCTTTAATTGTTTCCAAATGCTCCAGCAGCTCTGACAAATGCCCAACAGTAATATTTCAAAATGCTAAAGCTCATCAGATTTTGCTAGGCCCACATTTTATTCTGGAGGACTTTACTCCTGCACCCAGTATAGCCAGCTCCAGTATGGGCAGATAGCTCTGTCACTGTGATGCACACATGGCTTCCACAGATACTCATTTGCTACTCCACTGAATTGGGCTCTGGTTTCCTGGATCTCATACCTTCCTTCTTTTGGTTCACTTTCACATCCTCTAGTAGAAAACTGGGAGTCACCTGTGACTCATTTTTCTCCTTACCCAGAAATCAAGATATCAAACAGATGACCAAACCCAGTAAATTCTGCCTCCCCAAATCCTCTCCAATATGTGTCCATTGTGTAATCTTTAGGGTCACTACCCTGGGCCAGGCCACCATCACCTCTCAGATTCCTACAAGCTCTGCCTAACTGGTCTCCTTGCCTCTGGGTTTAACCTTTTATGTCTATTCTTAGTGCAGCTAGAACTATCTTTCTAAAATATATATCTGATCTTGCTGCTACCCAGGTAAAACTTTAAATGAATTTCCACAAATCTCAGTATAAAATTCAAACTCTGTATCTTAGCATGGAAGGCCTTTACAATTTCTCCAGCCTCATTTCTCCCATTGTCTCTTTTGCACTACATTTTTAAGCAATACTTAACCTACAGTTTCTTACTTATCTGTGTCTTAGTTGCAATGATATTCCTCAAGGGGAACTCCACTGAATGTTTCCAAAACACCCATTGTGTCCCACCCATCATAGTAGACAGCATGAAACATACTTGATGCAATTACTTGTTCAATGTCTGTTTTTCTTGCTAAAGAGTACCTAAATCCATTCAGTCATTATTTTCCCAGTGACTAGCAAGTATCTGGCACAGAGTAAGTATTTTTTCATGAAGAAATTAATGAATATACATACTCGGTTGCAAACTCAATTTCCTATAGGACCTAGATGGGTAACTTCATTGTTGGGGGCAGCCTGAGTGGGATCTGTGGCAAACTAGATCTGCTCCATCAAAAGAGCCTATTGATATGAGACACTAAGTCCCACCTAACTGCTACCAACTAAGCATATGCACACCTCCAGATCTTCCTTTTTTTTTTTTTTTTTTTTTTAAATAGAGGCCAGGAATCTGGACTTTTTTGGTAAAAGTTGGTATTTTACAAGTTGGCTACAGCTCATTTTCAAAAATAGGCCAAACAAAACATGGCTGCTTATTTCTGATCTCTGGTTGAAAGATAGTTTTGTATTGCCAGCCTTGCTCCGATGAGGCTCAGTTTGAGATCTCTCAGCATCTTTTGGGGTCTTTGTGAGAATGCTCGTCTGATAGCTCACATTTTGCATCTAAAGCAGAATTTGTCATGTTTTTGTACACAATAGCCCCTTCCAATATATTTTTAATAATATCATTTTTAATATCATTTTAATTGTATCAGTTCTCTAACTTGAAAATTATATCATCCTTGATTCCTCCTTCTTGTTTATCCTCCAGTCTAGACAAATGCTAAATTCTAGAAGGAAGGTCTTCTTTCAGATTAGTCAAGCGGAAAGGACATGGGATTTGGAGTAACATTCTATTGCTAGTCCATAGTTTCTATTCTATGGACTTTGCCATTTTCTAGTTGTATAACATTTGGTAAATTCTTTTAAACTCATTGTGCTTCAGTGTCCTTGGACTTAAAATTAGGATAATGAAACTTATTTGTCAGAGTTGCTCTAAGGACAAAAGAGCTACTTCATATGAAGTGCCTAGCACAGAGTAGATGCTCAATAAATGTTGAATTTCCTGTCTTATGCTCTTTTCTTACCTCTTCCATCTGTCTTCTTTTCCTTTTCTACTGCTAATACACTGGTCCAGGCATGTGAGCTAATATGAGTTTAGAGGAACTTGGCTTTTGCATCTGTTTCTCAACTACCTGCCACTTCAAGGAAAAACTTCACAAAATATAGGTAATTTATATACTTAGGAACCTTAATTCCTTTGTAAATTATATTCCTCTGTAACCCTAAGCTTCACATACCTCATTCTCCTATGCTCTCAGCTCACAGTAGGATTGCCACTTGTCATCTTCTTGGTTCACTGATTCCAGTATTTCTTTAACATATTGAAACCACTATCATTTGAATTAAATTTCAATATCCATCATGTCCCTTAAGTCCTACCAACCATCATCATCTGTACCCATATTTTCTTTCTTCTCTCTTATTAAAATGGATGAAATGTGCCTGTTCCTCTCAAAGGCAACCCCTTCATGCATTCTGTGTATCCTGTGTCCTTTTGCCTTCAGGACTTTGCTTATATAATTATCCCATCAATTTCCTTCATTTAGTTTCTCCCCCCTTTCTTCTAATTTATTCTTACTAGTGTACAAATG
Organism: Pseudorca crassidens; assembly: GCF_039906515.1. Lineage (NCBI taxonomy): Eukaryota > Metazoa > Chordata > Mammalia > Artiodactyla > Delphinidae > Pseudorca > Pseudorca crassidens. The sequence continues at coordinate 59,928,608 of NC_090297.1, read as the reverse complement.
TGCTTTAATGTCATTGATCTTAAAAAACAAATAAACAAAGCTTATTTTGACCTCAAACTTCTCTCTAGCTTGTCTCATTTCTCTGCTTTCTCTCAACAAAACCTCTTAAGAGAGATGTATATATCATATACATATATACATATATACATATATATCCACCATTGTCTCTTCAACCCACTTCATTGGGTTTCCACCCAACTAATCCTATCAAGGTCACCAATTACTTCTATACTAGCAAGTACAATGGTACCTCTTCTGATCTAAGTCAATTTCTTCTCTTAAAACATCTCTGTTCTTAGCTTCCATGACAACAGCACATGGGTTCCTCCAATATCCATAGCAACTCTTTATCTCCTTGCTTTCCTAATTTATCAATGGAAACTCTTTCTAAATCCCTTTTCAGGCTTTAATCTCCTATCTCCCAAATCCATTCTAATAGCAAATCCTATTAACTTTACCTACAGAGCATGCTTCTATTTTCTTCACTACCACCAATCTAGTTGAAACTACCAACTTCTCACCCATATAACTACTGTAGCCTCTAATCTCCTTGCTTCCACTCTTAACTTACCACAATGTATTCCCACATTGCATCCAAAGTGGCATTTAAAAATATATATATATGTTATTTAAGATCACCATTAAAAAAATTCTTCAGTGGCCCCCTATCTCACTTTGGATAAAATCTTAAGCCCTTTCCTCGCTTGCTTGAACTTACAGGATTTAGCTCCACTGTTTATCTACATCTCCTACTGCACCTTATACAGCTTTCTCCTCACTCATTACACATCCATCTTCTTTCTGTTCTTTGAACATGCCTCATATATTCCTACCCTAGAGTATTTCCTCTGCCTGGAATGCTCTTTCTCAGATCTGCATGGTTGACTCCCCCTGTCATCCAAAGCACAACATAAAGGGTCACTCCTTAGAGAGGCATCTACTGTCCTCTCAACCTAAAGCAGTCTCTCAGCAATTTCCTTGCTTTAATTTCATCATGATACTTGCCATTATCTAACATTTTCTCTTAAATATTATTTTCATTCCTTTTTTGCAGGAATGTAACTTTTGTGAGAACAGGAAGTTGTTGGTCTTGCTCAATAATGTATCTCCAGCTCTAGAAGAGTTGTCTACACATATTTGATACTCAGGAAAGGTTTGCTGAATGAATGAACAAATCAATGGATATATTTTACCTAAAATTTGTTTTCTATATAATTTCCAAAAAACTGGCAGTAAAAATCAGCAAATGAGTTTCATTCTCATTGAAATTTCAGTGAGATTTGATATTTGGGTAAAGGTTAGCAATAAATGATGGGATGAGTAAGTCTTTAGTTGGAAGATAAACCAGTTCAAAAACTGACTGGGCTACTACAGAAGTCCCAGTTTCTCACTGACACACATAATAAAGAGTTGTTGGTACTATCAACTTTTGAAACAATAAAACATTGTAAACAAAAATAGAAATCTGAGTAAGAAAAAAATATCTAAAGTTTTCCACATATAAACAATGTTTTTTATAAATTTGTCCTACATCTTACTTTCCTTTGGACCCCTAGAGAGTCCATCTACATTATTTATTGAAAAAAAAAAACAAACCTACACATTTGAATGCCAAAATGATTGCAATAAAAGAACAGATTTGGATAAAGACGTTCCAGGCAAGAGATTAAACAGTTAGATTTTTATTATTTATGCATCACTCACGTGACAATTTTATTTTGGACATGGTTTTTATCATATTCAGATGAATTCTATACCTTTGGTGCTGGAGGACAAAGTAAATTCACACTATGCACACTGAACACCTTTGAGGGAGTAAGAGAGTTGGAAAAGGCCATTCTTTTCACCTTTATTGGATCTTCAGAGAGCCCTCCATAGCTATATGTGGAGCTACTTACGTAACATTTCATGGTTATAGACAATTCTATGTTTCTACAAGACAAACACTTAAGGAATTACCTGTTAATGTGAAATTTGTTTTTAAAAATGAGGCAACTTTATTAAAGAAGTGGCAGCTTTTATATTCTGCATTTGAAAATTTAGCCCATGTTTAATCTAGAGCAAATCTTTTCATATTTTTTACACATGACAATTGTTTAATCAGCAACTATAGTGATTCAAGTAGTTTCTTTTACTTTGAAAGATTCCTCTTGAGTAGAAGAAAAAAATAATCAATGATCATTCAAGCTTTGATAAACAAATCATAATTACGAACAAGCAACTCAGAATTTGTCCCCCTAAAACATTTCTTCTCTGGCTCCTTTGATGTCATTAGACTTCTCACAAAATAAGCAAGTGCCCTTGATTTCAAACAATTTTATTTAAAGGTGTAAGAAAAACACGGCTTCAGGCTCCCGAATTCTAAGTATCAGACATCAGTGAATTAAAAGAAGAAAGAATCAATAAAATTGCAGATATATGATGTGTAGAATACTGGAGGACACTTTGTTTTTTTTTGGCTTATCTGGAATCCATTTCCCTTTTTCCATTAGAACATCAACCTTCTTTTTAAGAGCATCCTTAATTGTATAATAATATTTTGGGAGGCATCTGGAATTTGAATCTTGAATAAATGTCATGGTTACATGGGGGTGTTTGGAGGTACACTCCTCACAAGAGCAGCAGTGTGTGGTCCGTACTGTCATTGTGCTGTGAATTCTGTGCAGCAACTCAGAGCTCTCTTGGTTTCTACCCTTTTTTTTCATGTAAAGGTCTTCAGGCTCCTATTGATTTTGAGCCTGAGATATATTTTGAATAAATGTTCATCTTTACCATACCTTTTTATGGCCTATAATAAAAAATAAAATAAAATAAAATAAAAAACTGACACAACTGTAAATCCATATTAAATAGTAAATCATAGCCATTTGTTGACCAATTAACATTTTCTTGTTATTGTAGTACTGTATTTGTCTAAATTTATGTTAAAGAAGCCAATCAACTTCATTAAACATATGCCCTTTCTTATCAAAATAAACTATTTCTCTTAGCTCAAGAGTTATATATCACTTTGCCGTTTTTATAGGGCTTTCATGTACTTTATATTATTTGGTGCTCATGGCGATCCTAGGAGATGGGCAGAAATAAATTTGTTAGCATCTAATGCAGAAGAGGAAACTAAGGTTCAAAGGGGTTAAGTAAGATGTCTAAAGTCACATGATGAGCTCATTTCAGAACTTGTGTTAAACCTAGGTCTTCTCTCTTCAGAATTTACATTTACTGTAGTACTTCTGTGATAATAACCAGTAACTACAGTCACTACTCTGTTTGTCAGAATACTTCCTTATATTGTTCATCATTTTTATCTATTTAAAATGAATCTCAGATGAGTGAATCACAAAATGTTAATTGTGAAAGGAATTTTAGAGGGCTTTTTTCACCCTCTACTACCATCATGTAAAAGTATATTCTTTGACATCCCTCCTTTGACTGCTTCTAGAGTCAAAGAGCACATTTCTTAACTTGGGAAAATATTATGTCGAAGCTCTATTTTATATGGATAAAGTACTTAGAGTTTGGGAGTAAGAAAAAATGCAGAGTGTACTATATTAAGTAGTGGATTATGGAGGAGCCACAAAAATTATCTCACCTCACTTCAACCCCAAGAATCAGCATCAAAAGTTAAGAAAAGGAAAAAAAACAAATTAAATGAGAGAGTTTGATTTTCTCTGTTCTCTGCAGATATGTGCCCACATTTCCTGTCCTTCCCTACCTCTGGCCACTGTCAGAGGTCTTACTCTGCAAAATAATACACACTGTTTCAGAGGGAGTTATGCCGATGTTTTATAACAATGAAAACTTATTTCGCAGTATCTTACTACTGGTTAACACTATTGAATTGTACTCGAAATCTTCTAGAGATATAATTGAGCCTAAAGTTTTGTTGGGGAAGTGAGTGACAGTGGTGGGCATTGTTATTTTGTGTAAGATAATGGGTAAAGCTTCTCTAGGAAGGTGATACTTGAGCAAAGACCTGAAGGAAATGAAGCAGCAGGCCATGTGGAAGAGCACTAGCAGAGGAAATAGTGGGCACCAAATCTCTGAGTGGAGAGCTTGCTTGGCTTTTATGTATAGGCTCGGTACAAACAACTCCAACATAGTTGTCAGAACCCGTTCATTGGTCATTAACTTGGAGCTCTATTTTACCTGCTGGATGCTGGCAAATTATTCAGGTACATTTTTGTTGCTTATTTATTTTCTTAAAAGTCCGTGGGGATTTCTTCCATTTCATGGCCAATGACTGGATCCAAGCCATGACAAAATTTTCACCAGTCTAAAATATCCCTCTTTGATAAAGTTTTCTCTGTTTTATAGTGGATGATCAATGTCTTAGTTATACAGCCCTGCATGAGTGGTCAACACAGAATCGTGAGCACCATGCAAGTGTTTTTCGGTAGCCCTTGCCTGGCACCTGGCTTCTCAATGTCTGTTTTCTTCCCAGAAGAAGCAACTGCCGATATGGAGGTGCTTGTTTTTTCTAGCATCTCTTAGCTCACTGACAATATTCTACACTAGACGTAATATTGTTAAGATGATGAAGCATCTGGGAAGCATGTCCTGGAAGAGCGGTCTAAGGAACTTGGAAACTTGTCTTGGAAAACAGAACTCTAAGGCAAAACAGAACTCTAAGGGACTCTATGAATTCCTTTAAAATATTTTAAGGATCAAGGCAGTAATGCCAGAAGCATAATTCCTCATCCAGGGAAGGCAGGTCTTAATAATCTTAGTAGCACTCTGAGTGCCCAGCCAAGTTTTAGATGGATAGATAGGTGAATGGATCTACACCATTAATATACTGCAGAACTTTCTAACAATCAGAACTTTCCAATAATACAATGGTCTACTTCTTAATTGAGTGACTTCTTCCATAATAGAAAGGTTCATGAAGAGGTTGGATGACTACTATAATAGAAATAAGAGGTAGACATTTCTGCACTGGGGGCACAGTTGGACTAGTTACTAGCTATAGGTTCTTGGAAAGCAGTGGTCCCTGGCAACACTCATGGGGCACAAAGCCAAACTTTAGAGATACATTTTGACTTGTTACCGTAGCATAATCTCTTCTATCCTAACTAACACATAGTCTTTGGTTTTAGTTTTGGATAGGAATTTAATATCCCATGTGGCCTAAGATAAGTTAATTAACTTTTCTGGCCTTGATTTGCTTATTATAATAATTGAGGGCTTAAATAAAATAACTTCCAAAGTTGCATTTACTCAAAAATGACATAACGTGATTCTGTGAATCAAGGAAATTCTCTGGGGAAGTGGTGGTATTAGCCCTCACAAATGTGCAGGTGTAGCTATTTGGGTCAATAACCTATCACCAAATATGCGCAGAGGATTGTTTTTCTAGAAGATGTCTTTGGAGATTTCAGTTAGAAATGACATCATGCCACAACATTTTTTGAGAGAGTCAATACCCAGAACTATCTTGAAATGTTACAAAATCTTACTATTGTACCCAGGGTAATTAACATGGAAATTTTCCTTTATCTATGGGAGGAGAATGATAAATACCAATTATTGATTTTTTTCTATTGCAGGTACTCCACAAACATTATCACACCAAGTACCCTACCCTCCTATGTATCTACCTATGTATGTATGTATGTATGTATGTATCTATCTATCTATCTGTATAATCCCAGGAGTTGATGATATTATTTTCCCAGCTAAACAGTTTCTCCCAGTTTCTGAAGAAACTGAGGCTTTCAGAAAATAAAATACCTTCCCAACCAATTAGCAGTGCTAGGATCTAATCCCAGGTTTGTCTGAGTCCAAATCCTAAATTCTTAATCTCTAGAATACTTCTGGGTAGTTTATATGGGGAAAACTTTGTAAGTACAGTACTGCAGATTTAGTCCCGTCCTCTTTTATACATGGATAAATTAACCTCTTCTACCAAATCCACTCTGTGTCTTTCAATTTTGGTCACATATTGACTTTACCAAAATTATTTCTTTAATCTTTTTTAAAGTTCCTCTTCAGTTTCAAGAAGTTTCTCTGTAAGTTTTCTCTTTATTGCTCTTTTTTTTCACATTTGTCTTCCCACTCTATTACTTCATATATAATATACATATGTGATCGTCTCTTACTCTGTCTATAATTTTAAGTTTCCAGTTCCAAATAACAAGCAAAGCAGTACTAAATTATAAGCTGTGTGGGTTTCTATCACTGTGTGAAAGGCATGTTATTTTGTATTTTTACCTTTCACTACAAAAAATTAAGCAACACAGATTGAACTATTCCTAATCAAAACACTACCTGTTCTTTCATATCTATTTTTTGCATCTTTTCTGACACACTCTTGACATTCTTTTCCTAATGCCATTAACCTTGACTCTGTTCCCTACCTGCTTTATAAGAATGTACAGTACAGACTCTTGGCCAGCTAGAACATTCTCAGTATAAAATATCTGAATGAAAATAATTTTTAAAATGTATAAAAGGTAATTCTTGCCGTAATGTAATATTAAGAATACAAATAGTTATCTCATTACTCAATAAATCTCAAATCACAATGGTAATAATGTCAAAATAATACCAAGAAAACAGTAAAATAAGATGGCAGACAAAAAATACTTCATTTAATCTAACTGTGAAAGGTTTAAATCCCCTAAGGGCTCAATACTTTGCCTACAAGTCCTTACAAACTTTGATTAAGAGGAACTTTTCCTCACAAAACAGCGATTTTATAGCATTTTGTTTGTAGTGTACATTGTGGTAATCTCTCCAACAGTTCTTCCACCTCATTTCCTTGTGTTGCTGCCAGTAAGCACAACTCTACAGAGGTGGCCCATCATTGTTTAACCCAATTAGAGTAATTTCATTTTTCTTGACATAGTGGATCCCATAGCAAATGGACTGGATCAACAATGAACATGTGACACAATTAAGGTCAATGAGACCTAAGGACAAGTTAACTGAAGAATTCTGGGGGAGACACTTCTCGTCCTTCTCAGAAAAAGAAAAAGTTTTCAGAGGCCAAAAATTTCTAATTTGGGATGCTGTGGACGTGCACACTAGAACAGTTCTAGTCATTCTGCCCCATGAGGGAAAGCCAGCCTCAGAATAAAGCTGATCCCACACAAAGCAAATAGAAACATACCAAGTCTGGAGCTTGTTCTGAGATGCATTTTCCACTTCTGTGAGCCAATCAAGCCTATTTCTTGTTTAAATCAGTTTGGATTGGTTTTTGTATTACTTGAAACACACATAATGAGCCCTAATTGATATGTCAGTCCTTTTGTTTCTTAATTTACCTATTTTTCTAATAATGCACAAATATATCCATGTATTATTGTAATCAAATCTCAAGTCAGATAATTTAGATCATATCTCAATATCAGATACTTTAGAAAAAAGGAACTTACAGGGTTGTTTTAGGAAACTAATAATATTGAACTTTGGGAGTCAAAGAAACCTTGAGAGATTATGTGAAAGGTCTTTGAAATACATAAATCATACCAATAACAAAAGACAACTATTTCTCCTGAATTCTAATACATTGCAAAAGTGTTATCAAATCCTTGGTTCACTTGTATTATTTTTATTTATTGTTAATCCAAGCTCTCTTCATTAAGCCCCTAGTGACTGACTTGATATGTAAAACTCTCCAATGGCATTTTCTGCCTGATGCATCAAGTCAAACAATGCTGTGTAACTCTCAAGACCTTTCATAATCTGGGTTCCCTCTGTTCTCCCTACTCTACCTACATATGTCAGCACTTGCCCACTTGCACCTGCAGCTGCAGACTCTTCACAGCTTTGCTGCTCCTCTCCTCTCCCTCTACATATATTCCATCTTAGTTTTTGCATCTGTACTTTTTGGTCAGGCCCTTCCCCAACCCCTCCAAGAGTGGAACTCTTCTCTATACACAAGCTCTCCCACAGGATTTGGTTCTTTGGCCCTGATTATACTTTATTGTGTATTCACATCTAACGCTTCAGTTTTCTCTGTGATTAGGTTGTCAGATCCTTGAGAGCAAGGGTTGAGATTTATTTCTATTATAACCCCCCTAAAGCTTCAAATACTGTGTAGCAGAGTAGATATTAAATGAGTATGTACTTGATTAATTAACCATATTTTTACTATTTGTCTTACAGACTCTGTTGCATGCATCTAGAAAAAGATTTTAAATGGCTGGATTGCCCTAGGGCTGCCAGATTTAATAAATAAAAATATAAAATGCCCAGTTAAATTTTAATTTCAAAGAAATAACAAACTGTTTTGTGTTTTAGTATAAGTATACCCAAAGCAATATTTGGGATAGAATTATACTGAAAAATGGCCTGTGTTTTAGTTTAAAAGTTACACTCTACTGGATGTCCTTTATTTCATCTGGCAATTCTAGATTGACCTGATCTAAAAAAAACAAAACTTTGTGCTTAATTTCTTAATTTAGAGCTAAATGCCACATTTATGAATTGCTTAACTTTATGTAGTCTTACTAATCAAGTCCTATAGTACATGAAGTTCTCTGCATTGTTTCATCTAGCAGTAACAACACATAGATTGAGTATCCATTATGTGAAGGTCACCATGTATCCTCCTGTACAGGGAGTCAAAGATGAAGAATGAAAGATTCATCTAAGATGAATAAGATCTTTCCCTCTACCCTCAAGTAATTCATAGCCTGGTGGAAGACACAGCCCATTTCAGTCCAGCCTCCACTTATGTGCAATCTGGATGTTAATCCATATGGCCAAAATCTTTTAGGTCTGGTTCAGCCCTCCTGGGCAAAGATTCAAGATGACACCATACACACAGGTGGTCAAAAATGAAGGATATTGGTTTTGAAGTACACATTAAATAGTTCCTGTCTCTGAAGTGTTATATAAACACTGTAATCCATTATCCTAAATGAAAACAATCATTCAAAAATCCTTTTGATCAGAGCATTTTACTCTGCTTTTGATATTAACTTAGTTTTTTTGATGGGAGATTTTTTTTTCTGGTTCTTGGATATTTAACATGCATTTTTTTTAGCGCAAGCAATGGAAATGTATTGCATGACATTTTCCCCCTCTTAGCCATTAAGTTCTTCACGGGTGAATGCCATTCCAGCTACTTAACCTGAGTCACTTATTTAGGTGAACAATAGGATCCAATGATTTAGATTTTGAACCTTCTGCTGTGTGGCCTTAGTCTGCTGTAACTAATCTCTCCAGTGTTTTCTGGTCATAGGAGACATTTTCTTTGCATAGCACAAGATCATAATGGCAGTGCATATGTATGTGTGTGTAAAGTTTGACATTAGTTAAAAAATTTTAGCTACACTATATGTATAAGTTGTATGCCATATAAATTCAGTGATGTTTGTAATAACCAAAAATTTCAAATTCTAGAAATAACAGCATGTTTTTCATAATAGTATACTTGACTCTTCGTGTGTGTGTGTGTGTGTGTGTGTGTATGTAAAAGCATTTCTTAGACTTGTAACATATAATTCAAGGTTTTAAAACAATGTCACCTTAACATACAACATACAAATTTTCAGTTCTGGAATAAAGAGTACCATATTTTCCCTTTCTTTTCTAAACATAAGCTATTGAGCTCAACCTACCAACCTGTTATTTTCTTGGAGATCATCTTCAGTTAAAATAAAAAGGCATATTACATAAAATTATGATTTCAATGGAGTTTAATTGGTTATTGGCATATTACATGAAGTTGCAAATGGAGTCACATTAAAAGGTAATGAGAATATTGGGAAAAGTTATATTAATTTGAATGATTTGTCAATTACCTAGATAGAAGGCTGTAGTTAGCATTATCATTATGCCAAGTCTCTGGAGTTATGAAATACTCATTTGAAGTATATATTTTAGGTTTTCAAAACTTACCTTTGGTAGCTCTTCAATTTGATTGGCATCTAGGTAAAGTTCCTCTAATGTCCGTTCAAAGTTAAAGACCTCCTTTGGCACCTGCTGAAGGCTGCAGTGGGAGTAATCTAAAACTGAGATGATTTCTTCTTCACCTCGGAAACATCGGCACGGCACCAGACGGCCGATGATTTTCCGCTTGGTGGTCATCTCCAGGCACTGCACTAGAGAAAAACAGAAAAAAAAACCAACTGCTTAACTACCTGCCTTTGGAAGGCATTCTTATAATATTTAAAGCTTAGAAATTTACTTATGTTGTATATTTTATAATTATATAATGCCTTAAAGAAGTTTACATAAGACATGCACATGCAATAGATCATTTAATCCTTAAATAGCTCTCCAAGCTATGTAAAGACATGTTCTTATTCCCATTTAACAAATAAAGAAATGGATTCAGAAAGGGTCAGAATCCCATAATCACACAGTTTTGGAATGGCAGAACTGGGCCAGAATACAATCCTGACTTAGCACAATGCTTACATTCACACTTGAAACATAGAACTATATGTTTTTTTTAAAATTTTATACAAATTGCAGTGCAGAACATAAACCTCCAGAATTTGTTGGAGAAAAACACATTTCTCTCATTTCTGCAAAATAGTCAAGTTTTACCCATAAGGTTTATGATATCCTCTTTTTGACTCAAATTTATTCCATTAATCAATAATTATTTATTGGGCTTCCCTGGTGGCGTAGTGGTTGAGAGTCTGCCTGCTGATGCAGGGGACACGGGTTCATGTCCCGGTCCAGGAAGATCCCACATGCTGTGGGGCGGCTGGGCCCATGAGCCATGGCTGCTGAGCCTGCGCGTCCTGAGCCTGTGCTCCACAATGGGAGAGGCCACAACAGTGAGAGGCCCACGTACAGCAAAAAAAAAAAAAATAATAATAATAATTTATTATAACTAATATGCTCCAAGCATTGAACTAGGTACTGGGGATAGAGATGAACTGAACAAAGCTCCTATTGGAGCTACAGTTATTCACTTCAGAATAAGAATCTGTCCCTATGAATCCTTTTATTTTAATGGGAGAGAACAATCATGGCAGAAATTTCTGACATCCTGGCATGTCTTTCTCTAGGTTAAAATGACCAAATGCCATGAAATCTTGCACAAAATTGATATCATGGCATCTATAACACTTTATTAAAGTTACTGTTTTTCATGTCATTCTTTCCTTAGACTGCAAGGCTATTGAGGGTAGTAACTGTGTTTTGTTCATTTTTACATTTGTATTGGTTCTTGACATATAGTAGATATTCAATAACAAATGTAAAATGAACAAATCAGTTCATGAATGAATAGATGGATACATTTGGGACTCTCTCCCCAACCACCAACAGATACTGATAATTTGCTTGAAAAATTTCTCATTCTAACTAAAATGTCACTATCTCTGTGAATGTCTTCCAGGATAAATGAATAGTGTCTTCCTCTGAGCTCCCAGGGCACTAATCACATTGCTTCCTAATTATGTGTACTATTTCCTTGTGTACTGGGTGAGTTCTTGAAGGAGAGGATCTTGTCTTATTCATCTTTGAATTCACAATAACAGTACACAGTTTGCCATCTGCAGAAATAGTACTGAATGAGCATCAATTTGAAACTCGCATTTTATTCATTGATTTGTTTTTACTTATCAGCATAAACTTATTGCCGAAACAGAAAGTAGTGATAGTTCACAAAAATAATATAGCATTTTGTTTTGAAATGGCTTAGATTAAATCAAATTTGGAGGCAAATGAATACAATATGCTTGAGAGATGTTGAAAGTGCAGCCCAAAGCCATTTTTATTCCTCCTTTTACTTATGAAATTAATAAAATTATATTTTGGGACAGGTTCATGAGTCAGCTCTTATAGAAGGTTATAAGAACATGGTAATCTTTAGAAGGTTTAACTAAAAACATTAAAAAAGATGGTCTTTCCTCTCCATTACTTTCTATCTCTTGAACTCCTACACTTCTCATTTATGGGAGCTTGAATCACAAGGTTTTGTAACTTTTATTTTACTCGACTTTCCTTGAAAGCCCTGATTGTAGGTTGATCTCTACATGGGATCTAGCACATATCAAGCAGCCAGTAAATGCATCTAGTAAATATATGACATATATTAGGTACCTAGTTCATATTTGTTGAGGTTATTGCAGTTGTAAAGGTAAGTGATGATGGCTCAGGCTATGATAGTGGCAGTGAGGATGGGGAGAAGTGATAGACTGGAAAGGTATTTAAGAAGCAGAATCCAAAGTGTGGGTAATGGATTAGATGAGAGGTGGAAGGGGTGCTGTGGAGAGAGGGAGAAGTCTTGAAAAATTCCCAGGTTTTTAATTTATCACTAGTAGCCACATTGATTACCCAGCTGTGATGCCGTCAAGCTGGCTCAAGGTGTGTATCCTGTCTGTCTCTATGACTCACAGGTGAGGAATCAATTGTTCATATTTTGTTTTTGCCCAGTTCCTTGCACTCACCCTTTTATGCTGAACCTTGTAGCTATTTCTTGATACCCATCTGTTGCTGCAATTGCAAATTTTTTATTATGAAGAGAAAAAAGAGAATATCCAGGCCTGGACCTGAACCATTTGGCCAGAGAATCCACTGTCCGCTAAGACTTTTGCAATTTAATTCACTTAGGACTGCTTTCCCTTTTGTTGATCAAAAATGTAGGCTCTTCTGGTCCTCTTTTTGGTCCCTTGTCTCATTCTTACAATGTGCTGAGCTTTCCCCCTGACCCAACTTCTCTTTCCTTCAATCCCACTAAACTCTGAAATTGTGCCTTATGTCATGATCAATAACTTCATTGATCCTCTCCACTGAAGTCTTCCTCCCCTTCATAGTCTCAACTAAAACATGGTTCACTTATAGCCTTTAAAAGTGGAGCATGCTGATTTTCTCATACCTTAAACACACTTCAAGGTTGGAAAGTAGAATTGATATCCTCCCTTGCTCTCTAAAAATTATTAATCTTCTCTCATCCTAAAAAATGTCCTGCTCCTCTGATGGTCTCATTACCTGGTAGTAACATCTTTCTACTCTTTTTCATATCATTCATTACCACCTCTAGAACCCATTGATGACTTTGGTATCTGATTCATGGACTATCTCTCAATTGGAACTCCTTCCATTCCTGATTTATGCTCCCTACACATTATAGCTTTCAACTTTTTTTCCATCTTAAATTTCTAAGTAACTTGATTATAGTGCTACTCCATTAATTTTTCCCTTGCAGATATCTAGGTAGTTTACATTTCTTCTAACAAAGTTTCAATAAACTTCTAACCAACCAAAATATATATAGCAATTTTGTTTTAAATTAATAGTACTTATTTTATTATAGCTATAAATATCACTGTAATTCAGTCACATTTTATTTCTTCTGCATCTTATTCTTTAAAAATTGCTTTTTTTTTCTTTGTTTGGTTTGTCTATGTGTCTTTTTTTTTTTTTTTAATTTTATTTATTTATTTATTTATCTATTTTGACTGTGTTGGGTCTTCGTTTCTGTGCGAGGGCTTTCTCTAGTTGCGGCGAGTGGGGGCCACTCTTCATCACGGTGCGTGGGCCTCTCACTGTCGCGGGCTCTCTTGCAGAGCACAAGCTCCAGACGCGCAGGCTCAGTAGCTGTGGCTCACAGGCCTAGTTTCTCCGCGGCATGTGGGATCTTCCCAGAGCAGGGCTCGAACCTGTGTCCCCTGCATTCGCAGGCAGACTCTCAACCACTGCGCCACCAGGGAAGCCCTATGTGTCTTTCATTAATTCAATTTCCTATCTCCTCTTCTCTTGATATAGTGAAAAACGTGTAATCTGTCTTATTTCCCCCTGGAATAATCTTTTAGGAGCACTATATCTTCCTGCTTCAGTCTGGAGTGGTCACTTTACTTTTCTAGACCTGATATGTGTGTGTGTGTGTGTGTGTGTGTGTGTGTGTGTGTGTGTGTGTGAGATCCTGGAATTTCTCTTCACTGTCATTCTGTGAATTTTATATTTCCTTCCGTTTTATTCCTACTTCCTGAACCCCATGTCTTTTCTTTCTAGACTTATTGGACTATAACATCCAATGGTGAAATATAACATCCAGTAACTTACTGAGAAAGAATCTACAGTAGGAACATTTTTGAGACCTCTGCATATACAAACATGATTTCATTTCACCCACAAACAATTGAAAGTTTGGCTGGATATATACTTCTAGGTCAGAAATAATTTTCTTTATAAATTAGAAGGCATTTTTAAAGTATTATTTTCTAGCTTTTAAGGTTGCTGTCAGGAAATCCAGCTCTATTACTATTCAAAATCCTGTTTTACGCCCACCTTCCCCTCTCCCAAAATATTTTAGAACTTTTATTCTTAGTCTTTTGAAATTTCATGACAATGTACTTTGATGTGTTTTTATCCATTGTACTGGGTACTAAATGGGCCCTTTCACGTTGGAAGCATTTATTGTTAAATTGTGTTAAATTTTCTGTTATTATTTAATTGATGATTTCCTCCTCCTCTTCATTGTTTCTATTTTCTTTTCCTGTAATCCTGATTAGTTGAATGTAGGAAATGTCTGGTAATTTAATTATTTTTTCTCTTGTAATTTCCATGTCTTTGTTTTTTTATTTTATTTTCTGGAAGATTTTCTCAACTTCATCTTCTAAATACATCTCCTGTATTATCTTTTATTAGATAACATATTTTTATTGTCCAAAAATTAGTTGTTGCTTCCTAAATGCATGTTCCTTTTTAGCAGTATCATGATTGTATTTCAGGGCGCTATATCATTTCATTTCTCTAAGAAGATATTAGCTATAGACTTTTTTTTGCCTTTTCCCCCTGCTCCTTGCATTTTTTTCTGAGTTCCATTTTCTGTTTGTTTCGTTTCATCTTTATTTTTCATGATAGGGGTCTTCCACAAATATCTGGTGATCCCTGGCTGTCCTTCAATATTGAAGAGTGACTCTCTAAAGAACTAATTGGAAGCTTTGTATGCATAATAGGTATCACTGCAGGACGATTGGCAGCAAGCCAAAGAATATTCTGGTCTTCAGCCTGAGGCATAGCTATGAAACAGGAGGGAAGGAGGCAGGGCACAACCTTTAAAAGAATGACATAGCCATAGTACATGATGAAAACTAGTGAGAACCAACTAGGTACAAGATGGCGGAAGATTCAACTTCCAGTGGACCTTGAGCATAATTACTCACACATTGTAATACATTAGCATGCTAAATGACACTCCCACAGGTGCCATGACAGTTTCAAGGCTGACCATAAAAGGCCAAAAAGTGGGTGGTAGCCGAATTCCTGGAAATCTCTGCCCATTCCCCAAAATAATTGGAATAATCCTCCCACTCATTAGCCTCTGAAATATGCAGCCCATAAAAACTAACCATGCCATATTTCGAGGCCTCTTGCCTCTTGCCTTCCAAGAGTGCTCACACTCTGTCTGTCGAGTGTGTTTCTGTCTAAATAAATCTGATTCTTACCTATCACTTCGTCTCTGAATTCTTTGGTGATGAAGAAAGACCTTAATTTCACTGGGAAGAGCTATGCAGTTTTGTAAATAAGGATTTAAGTCGATTTTTCTATTTTCAGTACTAAGTCTCCTCAGTTCTTTGTCTGGTACCTGTTGTCTCCAAGACTCTAAGGAGGACTATGAAGCAAATCAATTTCTACATCCCTTTGTGGGTGCTTTATAATGTAACTGACAATGTACTTTTTATATACGTGAATATAAACTACATCTTCTTTCCCTGTCTTCTTAAAATTTGTTGAAATCTCTTATCTCCTAGTGTCTTCTTTTCAATTTTCTCTCTCCTTGTGAGTATATGCATTTTAAAATTTCTTTTAGTTTAGTGCAATTTTGGTTGTAAGTATAGGTCAATAAGGAAGGTGGGAGATTAACTTCCATGTTTAAAAGAAAGTTTTCCTTTAAGCCCTTTCATACTTTTAATCCCTTCTTACTTGACCTATTAGGAGCATTGGACAGAGAATTATATTTTTCTTTCAGAAACACTCTCTTCCTTTGGCTCCCCTGACTTCACAATCTTCTGACATTTATCCTTCCACTTTGGTTCCTCAATTTCAATCTTTTAAGAAGATCCATCTTCTCTACCAAATATTGACATTTATAGTATTAGAGAGTTATTCCCTGGCTAGGCTTGTTGCCCTTCTAATTGTACACTCTCTCCCTTTCAATCTTTATAGTCTCACTCACCTTTCCCAACTCTTTTCATTTAACTTTGATGAGTGATAGCTATAAATCTTTTCAAATTTCTACTCAAATTTATTTCCCTCATCAATTCCACTTTGTGTTTTATGAGCATCTCAAACATAACATGTTAAAAATTGAAGTGATGCTCTTCAAAGGTATGGAGTCCATCATCGTAGTCAAGACCTTGGACACTGAAGCCAACTCCCTGGCTGTGTGACTCTCAGCACATATTTAACCTCTATCAATTTAGTCATCTCTAAGATAACAGAGTACATACCAAGCTCATAGAATTGTGTCTTCAAGTTTTAAGCATTCACTAAGTGTTGGCAATTACTGTTCTGCCCAAACCTCCTCCTCCTCCTCCTGTGCTCTCAGTCTCAGTGAATGGCAATACAGTTCACCTAGTTTCTCAAGATGGAAAGCTTGGCAATGTTCTTGACTCCTCTCATGCCCTCACTTCCCACATCCAACAATCACCAAGTCCTAATCCTTCCATAGCCTAAACATATCCTGATTCAGGTCTGTTTTTATTAATTTCAACTGCCTAACAACATAGTTCAAACTCTTTTCTCTTGCATATGTACCTGTCTCTCTATTGTTCTCCCAACACAGTGAACATGGGGTGACCTTTAAAAACACAAACATTATTATGTCACCTTCTTGTTTCAAATACTTCAATGATTCCTCTCTGCCCTCCAGACAGTCTCAAGTCTTTATTGCGGCTTAAAATAATGGTACTCTGGCCTGACTGCTGTCTTCCACACTCACACCCAGCTCTCTGTGCAGCCTGGCCAGGTACCACGCTTATTGTTTTCTTTGCTCTTCTTATTCATGGCTTCTTTTGCATTTCTAGGACTACATGATCTTTCTTCTACTGGGGCCTTCAGAAATAGGGCTGCCTTTGCACAGGGTACATTTCCTTGCTCTTTAAAAAAAAAAATAGATTAGAAGGGAAAGTAGCCTCTCTTTATTTAATATGTTCCAACTCTGTATGTCCTCATCTCTATATGTTTCAATTATATGCTGCCATACCCTTTGATCACATTTTAATTACATATTCAAATCAATCTTGTTCACTAGATTGAAACTTCTGTGAGGACAGGGACCATGTCTAGCCTTTAAACACTGTATATTTCCAGTAACTTTAGTATCTAGTTCAGAGTAGATACTTTAAAAACATTAACTGTATTAATAAATGAATATGGTAAGTAAAGATGATTATAATGACTTTTATTTGTATAGTCCTTGCAAAATTTCAAAACAATTTACAATTTATCACCTTTTTTTCTTGATGAATAAGCATTCATATATTATTTTCTGTATTTCACTAATAAACTAATTAAGGTTTAGTGAGTCTGTAATGTGCATAAGGTCACACACAGAGTGATTAGTAGAATTGAGGTTAGATCTCATTTTTCTTGACCCCAAAGTTATCATTTTTTCCCATTAGCAGACCCTGCATTACATTTACAGTGATACACATAGATCAGCATATGAGAATTTATCAAACATGAGTTTACTAGTTGTTCTATACCAAACACACACACACACACACACACACACTCACACACTTGATAGTTATTTACACATAGACTACTTCATAGGTGCAAACAGAATGATGGGGTAGCAGTGAGGGAAATAACATTGTTCTTTTATCTGGTGATAAGAGTTTAAACATTTTTTTGCATGTCAAAAGTATGAAAATACAGTAGGGTAGAATAAGTAGAGCATAACATACAAGAAAGCACATAAATGTTACATACATAATATATAGAAGCAACTTTTGCTTTTTCCTGAAACATGACCATTTCCCAGTATACTGTAGAAGCATGTGGCTTCACATCTAGTGTATGGACTTTGACTCAGAAGCAACCAGACTTCTTGTTTTACTACTATCCTTAGCAAACACCCAAAAGAGGAATTCTTAGATTTTCAGTTTTTCAAAGGGATTTAAAAAGGCAAGAGGAAAACAAGTTTTCATCTCTTCCTGTTAAAGTCCTTCCAATAAATTCCTTAAGTCAAAGATAAGAATATTATCTTTTTTGGATTCTCACTGCATGGATTCTCTTCTCTCTTGAATCATATATATATATATATATATATTATATATATATAATATATATATAATATATATATATATTTTAAAATCTGAATTGAATAGCTAAAGGGATTTTTCTTTTTCTATAGCCACAGCATACAGTCAACAGTCTCCCTTTCAACACTCTCCCTGAGTCAAATGTATTTAAGTAGCAGGGCTCGCTAACATGGCCTAACATAGGTGAAACAGCAAAAAGACTTATCTTGCTACAGTCATCAGGTCCTTCTCTATTCATAATTTAAACCAAAGAGAATTTCAATCACTTGAGAATTATGCCTACAGTAGTTGACCCAAGCAATAAGAATATATGTATCAAAACACCTGATTTCCAGTACCACTGCATTCTCTAGGATTTTAGACCCATGTATGCCAATGTTACCCTTGCCTAATATTTCATCCCTGGAAAGTTAAAGGGATAAGGGAAAGTTCAATCTTTCCAAGATTTCTTGTGATAAATACTCTGGCTGTCCTCATTAGTTGGCACAGTCTTACATTTTTCAAATGACAAATGTTTCTAATTTATTCACTGAGAAACCCTTTGCTTCACTAAATGTGCCACAGGGATATGGAAACCTGCCAAACTCTCTCCATGTCCTACTTCAAGAAACATCTTTAAAACCATTACCTAATCTGAAGTAGTCTCTAAAACTCCCTTATCAAGACAACATACATGGTGATTCTTGGACTTCAAGTGGAGCATCTGAGGTTTGTTTGTTTTTTGATTGTTGAAATGTTCACATTTCAAAAATACTCATATTTCATGGGTTTGTTTTCATCTTATCATTACAATATCTGAAAGCCTGAAATTGTTATCCATAATTTGATTTGATATCATTACAAGGAAACCAGTTTGTCTTCACGAAGATCAATGGACTGTTATTAGGATAAACACATTAGTGGTCTTTAATGCTGATATTATCACATCAGCAATCAAAACAAGAAATCAAGAAGGAAAGCATGGTGTCTGGTACCAAGAAAAAGCTTTTCTAATAGTTCTAATTCTGCCTTTAGACAAGTGAGTTCTTTTAAGAATAGCAATGTTTCCATTCTCCTTCCTCACATATTTCCCAGGAATTTTAATCCACTGACTTCAGAAAGTCTCTTTCTATGAATGATTCCTAATATAAACCATCATCCCTGATTTAGTTTCTAACTGCTTGATGAGCCACCTATCTTTAAATAAAACTCAACTTGTCTAAAGGATAACGTGAAAAATATTTACTAAGTTCCTACTCTGTACCAGACACTGTGCTTTCCCTCTTGATTTCTTGCTTTGATTAGTTGTGTTTTAATTCTCTTAATGCTGTACCTTGGAGTCATCTTTTACTACTCCTTTCTTTCCTTCTGTATTAGACATTCAATGTCTTCCCTTTCCTTTCCTTACCATTCAATCTAGTTCAGATCCATACTATCTCCTAGTAGTACTGCCCAAAGTAATACAGTACGAAAGTATACTATTTCCAGACATCTTTCCTTTACAATCATTTATGCAGCAAATATTTATTAAGTGTCTACAATGTGCTGGGTACTGGGTTATATGGTGGGAAAAAACAGTGGGTAAAAGAGCTACGTTCCCTGCTCTAATAAATTTCCTGGATAGTGAGGGAGATAAATATTGAACAAAAAATTAAGCAAATAAATCCATACTTGTACATTGTAATAATTGCTTTAAAAGAAAATATTAGAGTTTTATCCATTTTATATATTTACACATTAAGTATCTTGATTAATCCCCTAAAATGCATGTCCATTCCCCAGTTCTAAAAGCTTCACTGTGTCTACATTTTCAATAGCAGTATTTCCCAGTCCATGTCCCTGGGTCGTATCTCTTCTAAGAAGTAAGCACTGTGCATTAGCAAATTAAGGGCTCAGAGAGGTTTTGTGACAAAGAAATATGCTTATTTTTGTTCAAACTAGTGTTTCTTAAACCACTTAAAATTTAAAACATGTAAAATGTTATAGTTTATCACCATAATTAGGAATTAGTCTTCTGAATCATACATTTTAGGAAAGCCTGGTCTATAAGATTCTTTAGCTTGACAATCAAGCTCTCTATAATCTACTTTTCAGCTGTTTTATCTAGTACTTCCAAGTCTGTGCTCTACCTTAAACCACTCCCAATACTTAATGTCCCTGATCCACTTTCTTCATCTATACAATCCTGCCAAACTATGGTAGTACCATTATATCTTTATAAATCATGTTGAGTAATTTTATTTATTGGTTATTATAATTTGTTCGCAGGTATTAAAACATCACAGTAGCTGATGTTAAAGAAGCTTGTGTTTTGGAACTTCTGGGAATGGCAAATAGAATTCTTTGTTTTACTCTTTAATTTAAGTCCTTGTCTACTAGTCACAGTGTGCTCCAGTAGAAAAGAGATCCACAGAATCTGAGTTTGGATCACTTATTGAAGCTCAAATTCTTCTTTTTAAAGTCTTCTCTAACTGTTCCAGACTATAAATAATGCTGCTCTCCTTGTCTTCCTCCTCTTCCTTACTATTATTATTGTCATATTAACACTAATTACTCTAAAGAACATCAACATAAGGCTTATAGAATCAATCTGAAAAAAACCTCGAGACAAGATTTGTACTGAGTAGTAGAATTTACGATCTTACTAAAAAATCTTTCCTTATTTTTACATAGGTGAAAAACAATATTTTAATATCTTGTCCTTCTTTCTCCACACATCCTCTCCTAGAATTTTTATCTACTGACTTACTTAAATATGCAAACATGACTGTAGAGGACAGTAGAAAGCAAACTTCAAGCTTAGCTTTAAAATGGCTCAAGTTCAGGAAAAAGTTCTAATTCTATAATAAAATGTTACAGCTATGTTTCTTGAAGAATTTTGCTTTTAGGCAAGTTGTGAACCTGAGCCATGAGCAGTATGAAGAAACAAATTTCTAAGTATTAGGGTACTCTCAAAGATCTAACTTTCAAAATGTGGTAACCTAAAGTAATGAGTCTCTGGAATAATATCTGAAGACTTGTTTATACAGAGGTACAGAATAAGAAAATAGAAGAGAAGTAGTCAGATATAGGCAATTTAATTAATAGTATCTTAGGTTTGTTTGGAACCTTAGTCTAATCACTTGTCTCATCCTTGAATAAATTACTCAGATGATGGTCTTATACCTTAATATCTCTTGACATATTTTTATTTTGAGATATAAGGTAATGATTTATGTTCTTAATGATGACTGAGTTATTATGAAAAAGATCAATTATTCAGCATGATTTATTGAGAAGCCAGAGATATGTATAGTACATTTAGAGGTAGTTTAATTAAATATTTTATTTAATAAAACTTGCAGTATATGATGGTTAATATTTAGTTTTGTAAAAATTTCACCTTATGTGAAACACTTTACTCCACACTTTATTCAAAAGATTTGAGTAGGAGTTTCAGTAGGAGCCAGTAAGAAAGCATTTTCCATGCAGTTGTCTCAGCTCAGGGATCCTTGCCTTTTGTGATGTGACACAATGTCAATATGGTGCCCTTCACAAGACACGATGAAAGACCCATGTTTTCAATCTGATATAAACAACTTAGATAAAGCATTTTTAAATGGCATTTCATGCAGCTTTATATTCATTCTTCAATCATAAGTACAGATAACTTCTGATATTATCTCTGTTTATTAATATTTTAATTAATTCTGATGATGATGGTACTTGTGCTTTCAGGATAGAGCAAATGTTGCAATTTTGAAACTCAACTAAATAAACAGGACTTCTGGAGATAATCTTTTAATCAATTAAGTTTCTTTGGGTATAAATCTAGGCAATTACTTTATAATTGGAAAGATTTTAAGAGATTCATGAAAGATAAACGCCTGCTTGAGGTCACACTCGGGCTGAAAGAAGAGTTAAAAATAAAAGAAAAATTAATTTAAAAAGCTTTCTGCAAGGAAGTTAAAGGCATGTGAGAATGCACTCATAGATTTAATAGTAGTTAAATGAAAAGTTCATGAAAGCTTAACATGGAAGAATCAGAGGCTCATTTTAAAATTGAAATATTTTGTTATGATTCTGAATGTTTTCATTGTTAGTCTCTCATATGAGATTAAAAGAATAATTTCAAACAAGAATTTAAAACATCCTGAGTATTTAAATACTTATCTTTATTAATTTTGTAAGTACTATATGTTATATATGGAATTTTTTGGTTTATATTCTTACTGAATTTAGGAGATGATGAAAGGCAACAGGATTTGAGAGAATTAAGAGAATAAAATCAGGAGCAAAAGTTTTGCAAAGAGAATTGGAAAAGGCCTAAAGAAGGCAGGTGGGCTCTTCGAATGAAAAGAGCATGCCGAACTAAAAGGGTCCCGCTGGTAGAAGGAATGTACTTCAAAAAGACCACATGTTACCAGAATAATCATTTCTAAAATTCAAATCTGAACATGTGTAAAACTCTTCACAGGCTCTTTGCTACCTCACCATGAATCCTGCACTCGCAAGCCAGATGTATAATCCTCTGCCAAGACTTCAGTCTCCCCGTGGACCACACTCACACCTTACCTTCCAGGCCTTCTTGCCTTTGCATTTCCTGTTCTCATGAACCATCTTGCTTGCTCATCTCTCCTGAGTTACTCTTCCTTATCCTTTTCAATGAATTCAAGGATTACCCTTGTAGGAAAATGTGCCTCTACTCTCCCTGTTACAAGTGAATTGTGTCCTCCCCAAATTCATGTGCTGAAGTTCTAACCTTTAGTACCTCAGAATGTGACTTTATTTGAAAATAGGGTTGCTGCAGGTGTAATTAGTTAAAATGAGGTCCTACCATTGTAGGGTAGGGCGCTACTCCAGTATGACTAGTATTCTTAGAAAAAGAATGCATGTGAAGAGAAAGACACACATAGAGGGAAAATGGAGAGAGACATGGAGAAGATGGCCATCTGTAAGCCCAGGAGAGAGTCCTGGAACTGATCCTTCTCACAGTCCTCAGAAGGAACAAACACGTTGATTTAGTACTCCTAGTCTACAGCATTATGAGACAATGATTCCTGTTGGGTGAGCCACCTAGTTTGTGGTCTTTGTTACAGCAGCCTTAGCAAACTAATACAACCCCCTCTGCAGCTTCCAAGCAAAAGTTAGGTGGCTCTTCTACAACATCTATAGAACCCGGGACCCAATCTGGCACAGACTTATTCAAATTGTTTCCTTGTGAATCTCTTGAGGGAGCATTAATTAGACCATGAACACTCTTTTTTCTGTTTGTTCTCTTAGTCTAAGGCAGACAGGCATTGTGAAATTCTCTTTTGTACAGATTAATGAAAAAAGGGAGCAATGGAAATTTTGTTTGGCCTTAGATTCACCAACCTGTTGAAGAAGATTTAAAACTGCAATTTCAGATGCAAGTAAAATTGTACAACAAGAGTATAAAGTTAGATATTCTAAAGAACAACATGTGTGATATCACAGAATGAACAAAATGTATAGGTAACCCCTTTCATTCTCAGAAATAAACATCCTGGAAAATACGTGACTCTCAATGTCTTTAATCAGCACACTTAGGGAATATAATAAACTACTTGAACCTAAAAATTTAACACAAAGAGTTAAATAAAGATTTCAGAAGTATCTTGAAAAATTGATATGATGGTTCTCACATGGAAACGATGGGCATATCTTGTTTAGAAGAAGTGGTTCTAACAGACAAAAGAGAGCACTCTATGTCAATATGGATCTATTAAATGGATAGTGGAAGGAAATTGAAGAACATTTGGGAGAGGATAAAAATAGAAATTATATTACCTTAGAAAATACACTATTAACCTCCAGATCATGTGAAATATATATGAATGATGCTTTTCTAATGAACATTATCACATTGGCATGAAGAGAAAAAATAGGAGTAATGAGAGAAGAGCTCTTTAGACATTTTGGACACATAATTCTGCTCAATCAAAATTTTGCTATTTAAAATTCATTTGTTATTTTCTTCAGAACATAAAAGCAGTGTCTATTTATTATGAAGAATTTGGAAAATATAGAAAAGTATAATAGGAAAATAAAATTTGCCATACTTCTATCATCCAGAAATAAAGCACTATTAACACAGTGGAGTATTTTCTATCATTCATTTAAGGTTGCACACTGAATACACACATACAGACACACACACATATACAACACACACATATATTACTAAGATTAAACATAATGTTTTGTGTCATACTTTTCTACTTAGCATTATACTATAAACATTTTCTCATATCATTAAACATTCCTTAAAATATACTTTTTGAAGACTATGAAATATTGTTGTGAATATGTCTACCAATTTATTTGACCAATCTTCTTCTTATCCTAGAAATTTATATAGCTTACTATTTTCCCAAATTATAACAAATGCCTTGATAAAACAACCTCAAATATAAGTTCTTATGCATTTACTAGGTGAAAAGAATTTGAATTTTTATTCTTCTTGATAAATATTGAAAAATTGTTCAATTATTTGTACCAACTGATATTGCCCGGAGTATTATATATGAATATCCATTTCCTTGCACCAGTGCCAGCAGATGTTATCAGTTTATTTTCAATCTTTGTCAGTTTGATAGTGTTTAATTTGAGGTGTTTCTAATCTCTTCCTTTATTTGTTCCTCCTTTAATTTATGCTTATAAAATCAGTTTGCTGAATGCACTTGACTCAATGGATTATAAATAGGAAACACTTTATTTTTTATCAGTCACTGCCTTTAAACATCATCTTTGGGAACTCTCTTCTCGCCTCCTGGACAAGAACTTTTGTCAATCCCATACTTTTCTAAATTTTCAGTTAAAGGAACAATCTCACTTAGATAATTGTATAGTTCCAATACAGTGTGTGAATAATCCAAATTTGGAAGTTTTCTATTGGCCATGGTTTTTGAGCAGGTGTGTCCATTATAAGAGAACCAAGTAAATGATTATATAAAGGGTACATCTTTATATGTGAAAGGTTAATAGAATTTAATCTCTCACTTGGTTGTGTGTTTTAGGTTGTGTGTTTACAGTACCATGAATAAATGGGGAAAATATTTCTAAGATTTTGTTCTCCATTGTCACTAATGGACTCTTTCAAATGGAAATGCCTCTTGATAGCACTTCTGCTGACTGACCTTGAAATCTAAATATTCTAAGCCTTAAATCAAGAATATTTATTTTTCTTACTGACACAGGATGTCACAGACCAAATAATTATTTTACTAATATAAATTTAATGTTTTACTTTGTTTATAAACCCAGTTAGAGCTCAATCTGCCTCTAGCAATTATAGTGAGATTAGCATATGAATGCTGTCAGAACAAATCTTTCTAATTCACATTTTCTAGATATACATAGAACAAAACAAGATACAGAAATGAGCACCAATGGAGACAAAATGCACCTGGTTTCTCATTAAGTAGCAACAACTGTCTCCTTAGACTGGCTCTGAACCAAGGGCTATATCTAATCTGAAGCAGAAAAGTAACGTAATTTCATCATTCTCCTGGACCATCTGCTTAGTTCTTAAGGATGGTAGAAAACGGTTCACTAAAAGGGTTTATATGCATTGTGCTAGTGTATTTGTATGTGTGCATTGGAGTTGAGAGCATGCTGTGTCAAAGTAGGGGAAAAGTTGAACACTTTGAGATGAGTGAATATACCAGATAATTAGAGGAAACTTTTTAGCTTTTTAGATTAAGCATTTAATTTATATTGTAAAAATGTGTTTTCCATAATAAAGGGAATATACATATTTAGAATAATTTTTTTCTGCCCCCCTCAGAGTTATCAGGAGTACTGGTGGTCTGTTTTGCAAAGATTATAATAGAGGTAATTGGGTAGAGTATAGAAGCTAAAGGGAATTTTATCAAATTTTTAAAAAACATTTTTCACTGAGAAATAGGGTAAATATTTAGTCATACAACCAAGATATCAAAGAGGCAAAAGATTTTTTTTCTTGTTAAAAGTTTATACTTCAGGTGAGTCTCTCAGATTGTTTTCCCCAGTGAATTTCTCCCCTGTACAGATTCTCTTATTTACTACTACTCTCACTGTTCTTTAAAGTGACAACAATGTTTAACACATGCTCCCATTATTTTCTCCCCCAAATATGACCTTAAGGTATTGCCATCTTTGAGTTAATAGGGCAACACTCATCCAGTCTCCTAAGCTACACCTTTGGAACCGTCCTCCACTCTATATTTTCTGTCATTATACATTTTCAATAACACAGATGAGTCAGAGCTTTCATATGCACCCCTCGGCCCCCACCCCACCCTGTAATCATTGTTGGAATGTTAGATCCTTTTGCTTTTACTTCCTCTGGCTTCTTAAATAGCTTTCTAGTTGGTTTCCACATAGCCTATCCTGTGAATGCCGTCAACTTCTTCCACCCGGCATACATCCAAAATGCCTCTGCATTCTGCCATGCTTTCACAAAAGCATTTCTCTGCCAGTAATGATCTTCACTCTTTTTTTAACTTGGAGAGATCTTATGCATCCTGAATACAGCTCAAATGACACTCCTTCTGCAAATCTTTTCCATCTTCCTCAGCGTGTAAGTTATATCCCTTCTTTTGCCCTTTGACTTTCTAGCATTTATTCTGGTAAATTGTCAAAGCTCATTCTGTGGATTATCATGACCCTAACTTGCTCATCCGTGACCAAGACAGACAATTCCAGAATTATTTACTTTGAAAGTATCCATTCTTAGCCAGCTGAGGATTCAAATTTCTTTTCTAAATTTCAAAAGAAAGTCAAAGCACTTTCATGTTTTACTATACATTACATATGGGTGACATCTGAATGATGTATCGTCTTCCTTATGAAATGTCTTCTACAGTCACATTTGTGTTCTAAATAACAACTTGGTAGGTTATAATAAACATAACCAGATGCCAACTCTGTTTTCTTTCACAATAAATTTTTTTTTTCCTTTAGTAAATCTATGGCTCAGAAATGCTAGTCTGCTTCTAGTATGAAATAATATGTATCAACTTTTAAAAATTATTTGTTAGTTATAGATTACAATTATGCTCTTTAAACAATAATAAAATTATTGACAACGTTGAAAGCACTAATATAATTATATTTTCAATCACGAAGATTTAAGATAATGAAGGTCTATCTATGGCATATCTCTGTGAAATAATAGTCACCCTATTTTCCTGCTTTAATCTGAAAATGACTGATCATGCCAGTGCAGAATTTCATAAACATTATTAAATAAATGGGTCTCATAACCCCAAATTGTTCACAGCAATTGCTGAGATATCTCACAATATTTATACACATACACATAAATATATACACACACATATATAAATATCTTCTAATGCCATATAATCTGAAGACACTAAACATACCCAAAATAAAATGTATAAGATAATATAAAATTATTTTACTCATAAAAATATTTTTCCTCTAAAATTACTATGGTTTGGAAATCTTTTCATTGGAAATATTTTACCAGTTGATTATATATAACTTATACAAAGCAGCATGGTTATAAGTATACTATATCAAGATATCAAGAAACCTGTATCATAATCCTAATTTTGATACAAACCTATAAGTGTTTTAAACTAGTTGATGGTTAGTTTTTCATAGGCAAATAATAATTTTAGACTGAAATAGCTCAGATCTTTACCAAAAGTAATACCTTATGATTCGAATTATTTCACATATTTAGCGCTGCTTTATTCAACTTGGAATATATGAGGATTTTAGGCAGTTTTCCTTCTGAGTTTTTGGTTTTGTTTCTGAGTTTTTATGTTACATAATTTGCATAAACACACACATACACAAATATAGTTCTGTTCTTGTTCTTTCAAAATTATGTTCAAATCTTCATCACTTTTTAAATTTTAGCATCACTGTCTGAATAATTTTTGTTGGCTTAAACAAACAAATGTTCATCTTGAAATGTCCTGAGGGTTCTAAATGGGGAAAAGATCTGATCAGATCTGCATTTGTATCTTACTCCTCACTGAAAAATAGTTGGAAGAAGGCTCAGAAACCAATCAGGAGGTTCTTGAGGAAGTTGTGGCCAGCAAGGAGGTAGAGATGTGAGAAGTAAACACAGTAAAATATTTAGTAAATAAATAAATTAAAGTTACAATCAGCAAGACTGGTGATAGGCTAGTCATGGTTGGTAAGTCTCCATTAGCTTGTTTCTATACTGAATACCTTTGGAGGCTGGTAGAATTTGGTTATTTTTTCCATCTCCTCCTCATGCATGTCTCTGTCCTTTATTTTTACCACTAATCATTGTCAAATGTCTGCTTCTCACCACTGGTTCTCGTCTACACTGCATTTTGGTGATCTCTACCTTCACTACTGGTGTCTAGCATTTTTCTCTTGTCTGAGGTTCTCTTCTTTTCTTTTCCTTTCTTTTGGTTTCCTATTCTTTTCCTGCTCTTACTCATTCCCTCAGGCCTTAGGTTACATGTCACCTTTGTGGAGTTTTCCTGATCATATAGTAGATACTTAATAAACATATATCTTGTGTAAATTTATGAATGGATACTTCCACTAATCTGCTCTGTTTTGGGGGTTGGCAACTGTTATGGACTGAATTGTATCTCCCCAAAATTCATAAGTTGAAGCCCTAATCCCCAACGTGACTGAGAGGGCCTTTATAGAGATAATTAAGGTTAAATGAAGTCAAAAGGGTAGGCCCCAATCCAATAGGACTGTTGTCTGTTTAAGAAGAGGAAGACATACTGGGGATGTGCACACACAAAGAAAAGGCCTATGTGACAGCAAGAAGGCGCTGTCTGCAAGCCAAGGAGGGGGACCTCAGCAGAAACCAACTCTGCCAGCACCTTGATCTTGGACTTCCAGCCTCCAGAACTGTCAGAAAATTAATTTCTGTTGTTTAGTCTGTGATATTTTGTTTTTAGCTCAAGTAGAATAATACAGCAATCCTTGATGTGTATGGCTATCATAAATAAATATATTTCTTCCTTTTAATTTAGAAAACAGACCAATCATACAATAGAGCCCATAAGCTCTCATCTCTTGCTTATTTTCTCCATTTGTTTGTTCATTATCTTAGAGGTATTTTTTTGATGTTACTCATAGGTGAATGCTGGACAGTTATGAAAGCAGATTCTGACTAATAGATGACAAAGGCATTTTTTTTTCCTGTAAACTTTATACGTGAATTTAGTTTGACTAATGATAGCTCTTTGTTTAATAGCTTATACCAGCATCCAGTTTCTTCTCTGGTGATTGACATCTTGAAAATTCAGATTTATAGCCACCATTATATACAAATTAAACTTGTTTTTGGCAAAGTATGACTTTATATCTTTAATAACTAACTCTTCATTAAATTAAATGTAAATTATCTAGCATAGTTAACCAGTGAGTTGCCCATTTAACCAATAAATAGCCTGCTTTTCCTTTGATAATAAAAATGTAAATATTCAGAGCAATTAAAAAAAAAAAAAAGAACACAAAGGTCTACAGTCAAATCACTTAACTTCTAAAAGTGTGCTCCTAATCTTATTTTAATCTTGTGCTCTCTCATTCTGTATTCAATCTGAGACTGTCCAGTTTAAATATCCTGTAGCTGCTAAGCAGTCTTGGTGGTAGGACGATAAGCTCAAGCCATCCCAATCCTTGGTGGGTTGGAAGCATTCCTCCTATATTCCTGGGTTTACAGTAGACCTGCTGAAAGCCCATGGCTGTCCCCCACTGTGACTAACACCTTTAATTACCATGCTTACCCTTATCTCAGCCTGCCTTCGCTAGATCCAGCAAGGCCAAGGGAAACTATATAACTTATATTATGATACTTCCTAGCTAGTGCTTATCACTCTACCTTTTCTTTTCCAAGTCAGAAAGGAATAGATGGAAAAAAGCAACTTGATTTTCTTTCTCTATGGGCTTTATATATAAGCTCAACCTTATCTTAACAGTGTTCTTTCCCAATGACATCACTTCACCTCTGTTACCATAGTGACCAGCTACTGCTATCTTGCTTTTAGTCAGGTCTGCCAAACCCACTTTATTTTTCAATATAGGAATTTTGCATTAGACTCAGTAACCTAAAAACCGCTGTTTGGGGTATAATTATAGTCCGTTTCTTCTCTCTAAGGAATTTCTCACTTGGCCATCTTTTTCTAGGTCCTATTTGTTTCCAAGCTATTAAGAGTCCTCCAAGAGCTTACTCCTGCATACCTACTTTCTACTATCTCTCCAGGGTTCACTTAAGTTTTTTTTCAAAGCTGCCGAGAAATAGTCAAATTGGTAATTCCTGATAGTTTATTAAGTAAATCAGTTTAGCTCTTTCTGTGTCTTATTTCTTTCACATAAACTACCCCTGGGGGGTGGGGGGGCTTGCCTTTTACAACTAACAGATCCATCACTGTGTTATTTTTGAATAAAAACAGCCTTTTTTTCTCTCTTTCTCAAAGGGGTACTATTCAATATTTCTAAGCAACTGGCTCAAACAGCAGCCTACTGATAAACTAACACTAAGCATAATAAGAAAAACACATAAAGGCAATTTTTTTAAAGTAGGCCTTTTGTTTTAAAGAGTTCCAGATTTCAATTTTATAAGATATTCAATGAACTGACTATGGAGAAAAATAAAGAAGTAAAAACTGGCAGAAAAAAAATGTCTTAAATAGGTTTGTATCATACATAGTTCCTATAAAATACTCAATTACAGATTAGTACCAGCTCTGGGGTAGGTAAAGCGGAATGATGAGAGGGTAAAACCTATGAAATTACAAGATCAAGCTTCAAATTTCAGCTCTACTCATTACTAGCACCACCATCCCAGTTACCTTCCAAATGAAATAGTAATGTTCCCTTCTAAATAGGACCGAGCGAAGTAATCAATGAAAAATTTCTCATTAGATCTCAGTACATTTTTCTTCTCCTGTGGTCTCAGTGAGACAAAGATGGCCTTCTTCAAGCAATTCAGCTCTCACTTGGCACCCAAAATAGTTGTCAGTAAGCCCAAACAAGATAAGCTTTCCCTCTGGAATAAAATAAGGCAGTTTCTGCCCAAAACAGTCAGATTTCTTTGTTGGACATGTGCAATGTGAGCCCACAATCAAATTCCCTGGTTTGAGGTTGTGAAATAAATGCATCAAAAGCCCCCTCTTCCCCTTCTTTCTTGTCACAAAAAGAAGCAAAGAGTAAATTCCAGTCATAATATTTATTAAAAGACTCAGCTTCTTAGTCTTTAATCCAAAACTCGAGTATAAGACTGGTAAGTTTAAGGATACCAGGTCTGATCAAGGGAAAGACACAACCACAAGACGGCAGTATTTCACAACAAGCGCTATAGGTGGCACTTGGACAAGTTTGCAAGCAAACTTTGGGAAGTGCTTGCTTCACAGTGGGAGACCTTCTGGAGACAGTGGTGTGGGACTACTGCCGAGGAGGAGACTAGGACAAGAGAAAGGAATTAGAGAAGGGGCTTATATATCAAGATGATGTTGTTCATTAGCAGCAAGATGGGGAGACTCTGAGTTGGAGAACTGCAAAGGGTAGCAGCCTCTTCTGTAGCCTTAGGGTTTGTCTTATCCATGGCTAGCATATATTGGGCGCAGTTTTGTGAGGCATGCAAAGCAGGCACCCTCTAAATGGCTGATATTATGCTTTGGGGGCTCTATTTAAAGCAATCGGATGTGTAAGAATTTGAGTTCGGCTCTGGTAGGCTTTAAGCTAGCAGTCTTAGCCTGCTATGAAGACAAACTATAGGGGCCAATACACAGGTCATGCTTGTAGAACTTTGGTTTACAACTTTATTGTCTCCAATAAATTCAAGGGCTCATAAGTATCAAAGGCAATGTAAAGATAATGACGGTGATAATAATAATCATGATGGCTACATTTAATTAGGTGAGGGCCTACCCTGAATCTCATAACAAGGAGAAAAACCTGGCAGTTTTATTCCCTTTATGCAAATAAGGAGACTAAATACCAAAGTAGTGAATGCATTGAGATTCAATCACAGGACAGTTTAACTTAAAAACTATATTTATCCTCTATACAAGCTCCCTTCTTATAACGAGAATAGACTTTTGTATTAAAATTAACCGAAATTTTCTGGAACTTTCTAGATATAAATTTTCATCTTTCAGAAGATGTTCTCTTCCTCTGAAAGAGAATAATTACTTAACTTATTCACAAACACTGATGAGATATTTTTGAAAATCAATTTTTGATGACCTAAAGTGTCTCACTGTCATTCAAATACTATTGGATTATGTTAAAGAATGAAGAAAATATTCAGCAATTTTTATTTCTATAAAAAACTAAAAATAAAAAAAAACTAGTAATTATAAAGTTCCTTGGTTTTTTCTCAGAGGTGAAGATACAGCAAAGTGACTTAGCAAGTGTTTGCGTATTAAACATTGCAGAGTTGCTGAATAAATTAATAATTGCCTATTCTTAGTCAATCAGTCAAAAATAGTAATTAGGGGCTTCTGGGAAGATGGCGGAAGAGTAAGACGCGGAGATCACCTTCGTCCCCACAGATACACCAGAAATACATCTACACGTGGAACAACTCCTACAGAACACCTACTGAATGCTGGCAGAAGACCTCAGACCTCCCAAAAGGCAAGAAACCCCCCACGTACCTGGGTAGGGCAAAAGAAAAAAGAAAAAACAGAGACAAAAGAATAGGGACGGGACCTGCACCAGTGGGAGGGAGCTGTGAAGGAGTAAAGGTTTCCACACACTAGGAAGCCCCTTGGTGGGCGGAGACTGCGTGTGGCGGAGGGGGGGAAGCTTCGGAGCCGCGGAGGAGAGCACAGCAACAGTGGTGCGGAGGACAAAGCGGGGAGATTCCCGCATAGAGGATCGGTGCCGACCGGCACTCACCAGTCCGAGAGGCTTGTCTGCTCACCCATCAGGGCGGGCGGGGCTGGGAGTTGAGGCTCGGGCTTCGGTCGGAGTGCAGGGAGAGGACTGGGGTTGGCGGCGTGAACACAGCCTGCAGGGAGTTAGTGCGCCACGGCTAGCCGGGAGGGAGTCCGGGAAAAAGTCTGGACCTGCCGAAGAGGCAAGAGACTTTTTCTTCTCTGTTTCCTGGTGCGCGAGGAGAGGGGATTAAGAGTGCTGCTTAAAGGAGCTCCAGAGACGGGCGCGAAAGCGCGGACCCCAAAGACGGGCATGAGACACTAAGGCTGCTGTTGCCGCCCCTAAGAAGCCTGTGCGGGAGCACAGGTCATATCCACAACCCCCTTCCAGGGAGCCTGTGCAGCCCGCCACTGCCAGGGTCCCGGGATCCAGGGACAACTCCCCCGAGAGAACGCATGGCGCGCCTCAGGCTGGTGCAATGTTATGCTGGCCTCTGCTGCTGCAGGCTAGCCCCACACTCCGTGCTCCTCCCTCCCCCCGGCCTGAGTGAGCCAGAGCCCCCGAATCAGCGGCTCCTTTAACCCCGTCCTGTCTGAGCGAAGAACAGACGCCCTCCGGCGACCTACACGCAGGGGCGGGGCCAAATCCAAAGCTGAGCCCCAGGGAGCTGTGAGAACAAAGAAGAGAAAGGAAAATCTCTCCCAGCAGCCTCAGAAGCAGCGAATTAAAGGTCCACAATCAACTTGATGTACCCTGCATCTGTGGAACACATGAATAGACAACGAATCATCCCGAATTAAGGAGGTGGACTTTGAAAACAAGACTTATGATTCTTTCCCCTTTTCCTCTTTTTGCGAGTGTGTATGTGTATGCTTCTGTGTGAGATTTTGTTTGTATAGCTCTGCTTCCACCATTTGTCCTAGCATTCTACCCGTCCATTTTTTGGGGTTTTTTTTTTGCTTAATAATTATTTTTTTATTTTAATAACTTTATTTTATTTTACTTTATCTTCTTTCTTTCTTTCCCTCTTTCCCTCCTTTAGACAACAAATCATCCCAAATTGAGGAGATGGACTTTGAGAACACGATTTATGATTTTTTCCCCTTTTCCTCTCTTTGTGAGTGTGTATGTGTATGCTTCTGTGTGAGATTTTGTCTGTATAGCTTTGCTTCCACCATTTGTCCTAGGATTCTATCCATCCGGTTTTTTTTTGTTGTTTTAATTTTTTTTTACTTTGTTTTTCTCTTAATAATTATGCTTTATTTTAATAACTTTATTATATTTTATCTAACTTTATTTTATTTTATTTTATCTTCTTTCTTTTTTCCTTCCTTCCCTCCTTCCTTCCTTCCTTCCTCCCTCCCTCCCTCATTTCTTTCTTTCCTTCTTTTTTTCATTCTTTCTTACTTTCTTTCTACTTCTACTAATTTTTTTTCTTAACATCTTTATTGGGGTATAATTGCTTTACAATGGTGTGTTAGTTTCTGCTTTATAACAAAGTGAATCAGTCATACATAAACGTATGTTCCCATATGTCCTCCCTCTTGCGTCTCCCTCCCTCCCACCCTCCCTATCCCACCCCTCCAGGCTGTCACAAAGCACCGAGCCAATATCCCTGTGCCATGCAGCTGCTTCCCACTAGCTATCTACCTTACTACGTTTGTTAGTGTGTATATGTCCATGACTCTCTCTCGCCCTGTGACAGCTCACCCTTCCCCCTCCCCATAACCTCAAGTCCGTTCTCTAGGAGGTCTGCATCTTTATTCCTGCCTTACCCCTGGGTTCTTCATGACATTTTTTTTTTCTTAAATTCCATATATATGTGTTAGCATACGGTATTTGTCTTTCTCTTTCTGACTTACTTCACTCTGTATGACAGACTCTAGGTCTATCCACCTCATTACAAATAGCTCAATTTCGTTTCTTTTTATGGCTGAGTAATATTCCATTGTATATATGTGCCACATCTTCTTTATCCATTCATCCGATGATGGGCACTTAGGTTGTTTCCATCTCCGGGCTATTGTAAATAGAGCTGCAATGAACATTTTGGTACATGACTCTTTTTGAATTTCGGTTTTCTCAGGGTATATGCCCAGTAGTGGGATTGCTGGGTCATATGGTAGTTCTATTTGTAGCTTTTTAAGGAACCTCCATACTGTTCTCCATAGTGGCTGAACCAATTCACATTCCCACCAGCAGTGCAAGAGTGTTCCCTTTTCTCCACCCTCTCCAGCATTTATTGTTTCTAGATCTTTTGATGATTGTCATTCTGACTGGTGTGAGATGATATCTCATTGTAGTTTTGATTTGCATTTCTCTAATGATTAATGATGTTGAGCATTCTTTCATGTGTTTGTTGGCAGTCTGTATATCTTCTTTGGAGAAATGTCTATTTAGGTCTTCTGCCCATTTTTGGATTGGGTTGTTTGTTTTTTTGTTATTGAGCTGCATGAGCTGCTTGTAAATTTTGGAGATTAATCCTTTGTCGGTTGCTTCATTTGCAAATATTTTCTCCCATTCTGAGGGTTGTCTTTTGGTCTTCTTTATGGTTTCCTTTGCTGTGCAAAAGCTTTGAAGTTTCATTAGGTCCCATTTGTTTATTTTTGTTTTTATTTCCATTTCTCTAGGAGGTGGGTCAGAAAGGATCTTGCTGTGATTTATGTCATAGAGTGTTCTGCCTATGTTTTCCTCTAAGAGTTTGATAGTTTCTGGCCTTACTACTAATTCTTATTTTCTACTTTTTCTCCCTTTTATTCTGAGCCATGTGGATGAAAGGATCTTGGTGCTCCAGCGAGGAGT
Organism: Pseudorca crassidens; assembly: GCF_039906515.1. Taxonomy (NCBI): domain Eukaryota; kingdom Metazoa; phylum Chordata; class Mammalia; order Artiodactyla; family Delphinidae; genus Pseudorca; species Pseudorca crassidens. The sequence continues at coordinate 59,892,807 of NC_090297.1, read as the reverse complement.
CAGTACTGTGCCTCTGAGGTGGGAGAGCCAATTTCAGGACACTTGTCCACAAGAGACCTCCCAGCTCCAAATAATATCAAACAGCGAAAATCTCCCAGAGATCTCCATCTCAACACCAGCACCCAGCTTCACTCAGTGACCAGCAAGCTACAGTGATGGACATCCTATGACAAACAACTAGCAAGACAGGAACACAACCCCACCCATTAGCAGAGAGGCTGCCTAAAATCATAATAAGTGCACAGACACCCCAAAACACACCACCAGACATGGACCTGCCCACCAGAAAGACAAGATCCAGCCTCATCCACCAGAACACAGGCACTAGTCCCCTCCACCAGGAAGCCAACACAAACCACTGAACCAACCTTAGCCACTGGGGACAGACACCAAAAACAACGGGAACTACGAACCTGTAGCCTGCAAAAGAAGACCCCAAACACAGTAAGATAAGAAAAATGAGAAGACAGAAAAACACACAGCAGATGAAGGAGCAAGATAAAAATCCACCAGACCTAACAAATGAAGAGGAAACAGGCAGTCTACCTGAGAAAGAATTCAGAATAATGATAATAAAGATGATCCAAAATCTTGGACAGAGAATAGACAAGATGCAAGAAACATTTAACAAGGACCTAGAAGAACTAAAGATGAAACAAACAACGATGAACAACACAATAAATGAAATTAAAAATACTCTAGAAGGGATCAATAGCAGAATAACTGAGGCAGAAGAACGGATAAGTGACCTGGAAGATAAAATAGTGGAAATAACTACTGCAGAGCAGAATAAAGAAAAAAGAATGAAAAGAACTGAGGACAGTCTCAGAGACCTCTGGGACAACATTAAATGCACCAACATTCAAATTATGGGGGTTCTAGTAGAAGAAGAGAAAAAGAAAGGGACTGAAAAAATATTTGAAGAGATTATAGTTGAAAACTTCCCTAATATGGGCAAGGAAATAGTTAATCAAGTCCAGGAAGCAAAGAGAGTCCCATACAGGATAAATCCAAGGAGAAATACACCAAGACACATATTAATCAAACTGACAAAAATTAAATACAAAGAAAACATATTAAAAGCAGCAAGGGAAAAACAACAAATAACACACAAGGGAATCCCCATAAGGTTAACAGCTGATCTTTCAGCAGAAACTCTGCAAGCCAGAAGGGATTGGCAGCACATATTTAAAGTGATGAAGGAGAAAAACCTGCAACCAAGATTACTCTACCCAGCAAGGATCTCATTCAGATTTGATGGAGAAATTAAAATCTTTACAGACAAGCAAAAGCTGAGAGAGTTCAGCACCACCATACCAGCTTTACAACAACTGCTAAAGGAACTTTTCTAGGCAAGAAACGCAAGAGAAGGAAAAGACCTACATTAACGAACCCAGAAAAATTAAGAAAATGAGAATAGGAACATACATATTGATAATTACCTTAAATGTAAATGGACTAAATGTTCCCACCAAAAGACACAGATTGGTGAATGGACACAAAAACAAGACCCATATATATTCTGTCTACAAGAGACGCACTTCAGACCTAAAGGCACATACAGACTGAAACTAAGGGGATGGAAAAGGTATTTCATGAAAATGGAAACCAAAAGAAAGCTGGTGTAGCAATTCTCATATCAGACAAAATAGACTTTAAAATAAAGACTATTAGAAGAGACAAAGAAGGACACTACATAATGATCAAGGGATCGATCCAAGAAGAAGATATAACAATTGTAAATACTTATGCACCCAACATAGGAGCACCTCAATACATAAGGCAAATACTAACAGCCATAAAAGGGGAAATCGACAGTAACACATTCATAGTAGGGGACTTTAACACCCCACTTTTACCAATGAACAGATCATCCAAAATGAAAATAAATAAGGAAACACAAGCTTTAAATAATACATTAAACAAGATGGACTTAATTGATATTTATAGGACATTCCATCCAAAAACAACAGAATACACATTTTTCTCAAATGATCATGGAACATACTCCAGGATAGATCATATCTTGGGTCACAAATCAAGCCTTGGTAAATTTAAGAAAATTGAAATTGTATCAAGTATCTTTTCCGACCACAACGCCATGAGACTAGATATCAATTACAGGAAAAGATGTGTAAAAAATACAAACACATGGAGGCTAAACAATACACTACTTAATAACGAAGTGATCACTGAAGAAATCAAAGAGGAAATAAAAAAATACCTAGAAACAAATGACAACCCAAAATCTACGGGATGAAGCAAAAGCAGTTCTAAGAGGGAAATTTATAGCAATACAATCCTACCTTAAGAAACAGGAAACATCTCGAATAAACAACCTAACCTTGCACCTAAAGCAATTACAGAAAGAAGAACAAAAAAACTCAAAAGTTAGCAGAAGGAAAGAGATCATAAAAATCAGATCAGAAATAAATGAAAAAGAAATGAAGGAAACAATAGCAAAGATCAATAAAACTAAAAGCTGGTTCTTTGAAAAGATAAACAAAATTGATAAACCATTAGCCAGGCTCATCAAGAAAAAAAGGGAGAAGACTCAAATCAACAGAATTAGAAATGAAAGAGGAGAAGTAACAACTGACACTGCAGAAATACAAAAGATCATGAGAGATTACTACAAGCAACTCTATGCCAATAAAATGGACAACCTGGAAGAAATGGACAAATTCTTAGAAATGCACAACCTGCCAAGAGTGAATCAGGAAGAAATAGAAAATATGAACAGACCAATCACAAGCACTGTAGCACTGAAATTGAAACTGTGATTAAAAATCTTCCAACAAACAAAAGCCCAGGACCAGATGGCTTCACAGGCGAATTCTATCAAACATTTAGAGAAGAGCTAACACCTATTCTTCTCAAACTCTTCCAAAATATAGCAGAGGGAAGAACACTCCCAAACTCATTCTACAAGGCCACCATCACCTTGATACCAAAACCAGACAAGGATGTCACAAAGAAAGAAAACTACAGGCCAATATCACTGATGAACATAGATGCAAAAATCCTCAACAAAATACTAGCAAACAGAATCCAACAGCACATTAAAAGGATCATACACCATGATCAAGTGGGGTTTATTCCAGGAATGCAAGGATTCTTCAATATACGCAAATCAATCAATGTGATAAACCATATTAAAAAATTGAAGGAGAAAAACCATATGATCATCTCAATAGATGCAGAGAAAGCTTTCGACAAAATTCAACACCCTTTTATGATAAAAACCCTGTAGAAAGTAGGCATAGAGGGAACTTTCCTCAACATAATAAAGGCCATATATGACAAATCCACAGCCAACATCGTCCTCAATGGTGAAAAACTGAAAGCATTTCCTCTAAGATCAGGAACAAGACAAGGTTGCCCACTCTCACCACTCTTATTCAACATCGTTTTGGAAGTTTTAGCCACAGCAATCAGAGAAGTAAAGAAAATAAAAGGAATCCAAAGCGGAAAGAAAGAAGTAAAGCTGTCACTGTTTGCAGATTACATGATACTATACATAGAGAATCCTAAAGATGCTACCAGAAAACTACTAGAGCTAATCAATGAATTTGGTTAAGTAGCAGGATACAAAAGTAATGCACAGAAATCTCTGGCATTCCTATACACTAATGATGAAAAATCTGAAAGTGAAATCAAGAAAACACTCCTATTTACCATTGCAACAAAAAGAATAAAATATCTAGGAATAAACCTACCGAAGGAGACCTGTATGCAGAAAATTATAAGATGCTGATGAAAGAAATTAAAGATGACACAAATAGCTGGAGAGATATACCATGTTCTTGGATTGGAAGAATCAACATTGTGAAAATGACTCTACTACCCAAAGCAATCTACAGATTCAATGCAATCCCTACCAAAATACCACTGGCATTTTTCACAGAACTAGAACAAAAAATTTCACAATTTGTATGGAAACACAAAAGACCCCGAATACCCAAAGCAATCTTGAGAACGAAAAACGGAGCTGGAGGAATCAGGCTCCCTGAGTTCAGACTATACTATAAAGCTGTAGTAATCAAGACAGTATGGTACTGGCACAAAAACAGAAAGATAGATCAATGGAACAGGATAGAAAGCCCAGAGATAAACCCACGCACATATGGTCACGTTATCTTTGACAAAGGAGGCAGGAATGTACAGTGGAGAAAGGACAGCCTTTTCAATAAGTGGTGCTGGGAAAACTGGACAGCTACATGTAAAAGTATGAGATTAGATCACTGCCTAACAACATACACAAAAATAAGATCAAAATGGATTAAAGACCTAAATGTAAGGCCAGAAACTATCAAACTCTTAGAGGAAAACATAGGCAGAACACTCTATGACATCAATCACAGCAAGATCCTTTTTGACCCACCTCCTAGAGAAATGGAAATAAAAACAAAAATAAACAAATGGGACCTAATGAAACTTCAAAGCTTCTGCACAGCAAAGGAAACCATAAACAAGACAAAAAGACAACCCTCAGAATGGGAGGAAATATTTGCAAATGAAGCAAGTGACAAAGGATAAATCTCCAAAATTTATAAGCAGCTCATGCAGTTCAATAACAGAAAAACAAACAACCCAATCCAAAAATGGGCAGAAGACCTAAATAGACATTTCTCCAAAGAAGATATACAGACTGCCAACAAACACATGAAAGAATGCTCAACACCATTAATCATTAGAGAAATGCAAATCAAAACTGCAATGAGATATCATGTCACAACAGTCAGAATGGCCATCATCAAAAAGTCTAGAAACAATAAATGCTGGAGAGGGTGTGGAGAAAAGCGAACCCTCTTGCACTGTTGGTGGGAATGTAAATTGATACAGCCACTGTGGAGAACAGTATGGAGGTTCCTTAAAAAACTACAAATAGAACTACCATATGACCCAGCAATCCCACTACTGGTCATATACCCTGAGAAAACCATAGTTCAAAAAGAGTCATGTACCAAAATGTTCATTGCAGCTCTATTTACAATAGCCCAGAGATGGAAACAACCTAAGTGTCCATCATCAGATGAATGGATAAAGAAGATGTGGCACATATATACAATGGAATATTACTCAGCCATAAAAAGAAATGAAATTGAGCCATTTGTAATGAGGTGGATAGACCTAGAGTCTGTCATACAGAGTGAAGTAAGTCAGAAAGAGAAAGACAAATACCGTATGCTAACACATATATATGGAATTTAAGAAAAAAAAAATGTCATGGAGAACCTAGGGGTAAGACAGGAATAAAGACACAGACCTACTAGAGAATGGACTTGAGGATATGGGGAGGGGGAAGGGTAAGATGTGATAAAGCGAGAGAGAGGCATGGACATATATACACTACCAAACCTAAGGTAGATAACTAGTGGGAAGCAGCCGCATAGCACAGGGAGATCAGCTCGGTGCTTTGTGACCACCTGGAGGGGTGGGATAGGGAGGGTGGGAGGGAGGGAGACGCAAGAGGGAAGAGATATGGGAACATATGTATATGTATAACTGATTCACTTTGTTATAAAGCAGAAACTAACACACCATTGTAAAGCAATTATACTCCAATAAAGATGTAAAAAAATGGTATTTAAATCTTATAGGAATTTAAAAAGCAAGCTCTTTAACACTTTTTCTGCAGTACTTAGTCTTGCAAATTCCAAATGTCACTTTTGGAAATAGAAAATTGTGAAATAATTTCAACGTATGTCATGGAGACTTGCAGAAAAGCAGAAAAATTATTATTTTAAAAATAATGGAGCAATGTTAGTGTTACTAAATATATACATTTTCCCACGCACCAAATTCTGAGCATTTTTATAAGCCAAAGTGAACTAGACTGACAATTAAATCTCTATTGCTTTCCTTGAATTAAACAAAAATATTTGGGCTAAAAACAAATTCATGAGTAGTCCACAATGCTGAGAAACTGAGAGAGAAAGAAAAAGAGAGAGAGATAAAAAGGAAACTTCTTGAAATAATATTAATACAGTGTATGAAAATGATACAATATGCTCATTTTGCAATCCCTAACGGCAATTCAGTAAAGGGCCATCAATGGACACTAAGACTGCTGGGTAAAAAGTTATTGGAGTCAGGATATTCACATACTTTCAAAACCCACACATTATTTACCAATTATAAAGGAGAAAATATACAACGGAGGGATTTGGCACCACCTCAATTAAGCGGTCACATTTAGTATCATCAATTGAGGGACAAACTGACATTATATACTTTCTGATGTGATAAGAAGCAGTCAGTACCAACAATCTAATAGTTTGTGCAATGAGGCTATGATTAACAAATCTAGTATCTTGGACATTTTAAAAGATGACTGGCCAAGACTTTTTAAAAATTTAATGTCATGTAAATGTTATTAGTACTAAAGGGATATAATGACCAAAATGTATGAACATTGATTGGATTCAAAACAAAAAAGTCATAAATGGCATTTGGAGGACAATCTGAGAAAGTTAAATGTGGACCACATATTGGATGATATTATGGAGTAATTGTAAATATCTTAGACCTGACAATGGCACTGTAGTTGTGGAAAAGACTGCCCTTATTTTAGGAGCTATAGAGTACAATCTTTAAAGGTAAAGTATCATAATGTCTGCGACTTACAGAGAAAGAGATAATGCTAATGTGGCTAAATGCTGACAATTGGTGAATCTAGGAAGAGGATATAAAGGCACTTCTTTGTCTATTTTTTTATAGATATGGAGATTTCTGAAAATTTGGAAAAGATTTTTATTGTTTCATGATATTTCTTTGCATGTTGCCATTGGATAAGAAGGCTGTTTATCCACACAACTTTTAAAAATTATTTACCAGCCGTTTTGTCCATAGTGCACTAAAACTGAATTTAAAAAAATGCCTCAAGCAAAAAAAAAAAAAAAACATGAAAAATAAAAAAAGAAAGAATTACCAGCTGGAATAGGAAGTCAAGGAATAAGAAGTAAAGGGTTCAAAACTCTTATTCAGAAATTTTATTTGAACAGTAATTCTATCCATAAAAAATGTACCCAGAATTGAATGTGTAGAAAGACATGCATAATTGCTCATAAAAGCAAAGAAAATTTAAAATAACTTAAAATATAGCCATAAAGGATTAGTTAAATAAATATAGAATGTACTCATAGTAGAATACTGTGCAATCTTTAAAAATGATGCAGATGAATAATGTTTACATTGGTAATATACCCTACTCTGGTTCATATAGCTCTCATTCATTCAGAGATAATATTAATGTAAAATCCACATACTACTTTTTAATTCAAAATTGATTATATTAATGAGAAAATCTTTGCCATATATTGCTCAGAGCAAAAAACCTTAACAAGTTACATATTCAGAATTATTCCTTTTCGTGTGTGTGCATGTAAGTATGTTCAGATAAAAGTACCCGGAGCTTAATAGCTTCTTAATAGTTTCTCTGATGGCTTATGGACATGTCCAATTTTCTTTGTTTTGACTGTATGTATTTTATAATTTTTCTACAATCACTGTATTTTGCCCCAGTAATAAGGTAAAACATTAATTTAAAATAAAATAAAATAAAATAAATTAAGCAGGATCTTGAATTCTTGATAAATATATGTGACACTCTCAATCTGATATTCATGCTATTTTACATGAGGCTCTAACTTTTGCAACGTACCTCATTCCAAATAAGAGTACATCATCAACTCATACTCCTATTTATGACCACCTGAAGACTGCAACAGGAGACAGTAAGCCTAGCTGAGTTGCTTATGGTAGATTAGCACAGTTAACAATGATAAGAAAGCATGAAGGATGATTTCTAAGATGGAAAACTTCTGCTTGTATAGATGCATAATCGTAAGTTAAATGCCTTTAAAAAATTACAATTTTATCAGAGACACGATTTCTCTGCATAAAACAGTTGCTGTGTTGAGAAATCAGTGAAAGAAGTTTTTAATGCTAGCAAAGAATGGTTTGCTAGCTTAAAGAAGTGAAAAGTTGAACACGACATATAACTACCAAAATTCAGGAAAGACATGCAAGAATTGATGTGGGAGGGCCTAATTTACGACAAATTTCCTACCATTATTCAGAAATAAAATTAAAAATAAATTGAGAGTCACTTGAACCTCAGATGAGTCAGGTGCTCAGTTAATGCAAATAAGGAAACATAAGCAGAAAATAACAAATAATCAAATCATGTTATCATCCTTGTTTTCTGGATAATTTAAATAAAATTACTTCACTGACTTAATTTTCACACTCTCTTCTCTGTCCCTGGGTGAATAATGTGTCCTCTCACAGAATCTGAAGAAAGGCATGTTCACAGAGAAGCGGAACAAGGACCAATTATAAGCTTAATTGCTTGTCTAACAGGGAACATCAAGTATCCTCAAGAATCTTGCCAGAATTCCACTAAAGGGCTTTGGATTAAGAGTCAGGAAACCTGAATGCTAGTCCCAGCTCTGCCATTAAGCAGCCACATGATTTGAGTCAAATTACCTTTTTTTCCCCTGCTACAGTGTTCTAGAGTATATGGGGACCCATTTCTATGATTCTCTAACCTTACCATGTCTTAAATAGATAAGAAAATACAGGCTCCATGTATTTTTTTCTTTAATTATGTTTTATACCAAAACCCAGTTAGATCTTTTCCTACACTGGGATCTCCCCTAGGAATTAGATATTCTTTTCACATCTAGCCAGTACAGAGCATCTGGATGGACTCCTGAGCTGTTGATGAACTCCTACTGTTTCAGAAATGTATGAAGGCCCTACTAACTATAAAATGCTTTATGTCTAAGGTGTAAAAGTGGTTTACTATGAAAGTATGTTTTGGCAAAGGTATGTTCAAAGGAGCATGTAGGTTACAATCCAGTCTGCATTCACATCTAATTTTTTAGTTCAATGAAAATAAAGCATTTTTGTTTCTAAAAAGGAGATAGAGCTAACTCTTCATTCACTTTGTCAAAATTTACGGTCAAAATATTGCAAGTACATATTAAGTCCAATTGAACACTGCAGAAATTATATCTTCTTCAGTAGAGGGGCTCCATTATTTACTGAAATTGAATTTTTCTCTAGATTTTTGTCCCTGTCTGTCAATATGAAATAATCTTTATTTCAATCCCTCACAACAGAATATTAACACATAGAACATTAAAATAATTACTATTTTACAGTTCCTAAATTTGGACAAGATGTTTAGAGTCTTTATTTCTAAACTTTTAGGTAACATTTTTAATTGAATAGAGCTTTTTGAATTTTTCAGTGATTGCATATTTTAGTCATAATTGTGTGCATCTTCTTTTGGACAATTAGCTACATACATGTTTCCTATTTTTCCTTAGATTGTAAAACACTGTCCAATTTTCTAAAACTATGAAAAATCTTTAAAATTTTTATCTACCATAGTGTTAAATGTTTCCTTCATTAAAAAATACCCATTTTTGGGCTTCCCTGGTGGCGCAGTGGTTGGGAGTCCGCCTGCTGATGCAGGGGACACGGGTTTGTGCCCCGGTCCGGGAGGATCCCACATGCCGTGAAGCGGCTGGGCCCGTGAGCCATGGCCGCTGAGCCTGCGCGTCCGGAACCTGTGCTCCGCAACGGGAGAGGCCACAACAGTGAGAGGCCCGTGTATCGTGAAAAAAACAAAAACAAAAACAAAAAAACCCCACTTTTTCTTCAAGTTATGTTTCAGATCTTTTTAACAAAAGTATTTTTAAAATTAGCTGATTATGATTACTACTAAATTGGAATTACTTTTGCAACTTGTAATACATTTTTATTGAGAAACTGTTTTTCTATTTTATTATATTTTCTAGGAACTAAGTGGTTTGAAGAATAGTTCCATAGTTTGTGTAAAACGAAACAAGTAAAATACTGTCTAGTGTTTTCAAATAAATTATCTAGTTAGCCATCAAAATGTCATGTTTTTCCTATAAAGTGAGTAAACTTAGGACAATATAAAGGACATTTTCATGTTTTATCTGAAAATAACAAACAATAACTTATTGCTAATAAGCAAGATTTTTTAACATTATCACTCCTTTCTCAGAAGCACTTATAAACTGCTGAGAACATCTGATGTTATTCTCTCACCCTCAAAATGCATCAATAGAGAATCCTTGGATAGCTTTGCTAACATTTACAGATGGAGACTACTTTCAATAAGTTTAGCATTGAACATTTTGTTTCAGATAAATGTTTTCCGCTTTGATATTTGACAGAGAAGTGAACACCTTTCAAAATTACAATCTGAGCAAAAATGTACTTTGGAAAAGGACATCTAAATGTTTTGTCTTTTTTTTTTTTTTTTCAGCAGGTTAAGTTAGATGCAATTTATTTTCTGTTAGCTACTCCAAATGAATCTTATTTTCTTGTGTTGCTTCCACATTTTGATAAAACAATAGAGAATTTATATAATTGCCCAATAGCTAGTCTATCAGCATACCCTTTAGAAATTTGTTCCTTTCCTTTAGGCATAGCTGCAAAACTGTAAAGCAAACTTCACTTCTTTCACTTGCCAAATTGGTAATAACATTAATGGAATGGCAGTCTCCTTGATTGCAAAAAAAGTTGTGGGATTTATTTTCCTAGTTGAAAAAGTTGATCTGCTTTCTTAAAATGAAAGGAAGTGTAATTAATTTTCACATTTCCTTGGCTAATGATCATGGAAAGAGCTGGAATTTGGAGTCCAGTGTTCCCTTTCCAATTCTCTTACCCTCCACAATGGCAGATATTTTGATGTAGCAATAACTACCCCATCTGTCTTGTTCACAAGGAGAGCTCTGCACAGTAGGTGAAGCCAATGAACTGCAGGATGGCTTTATCCTTCTTTCCCTTGCTGCATATTTTATAGCCTTTAATGTAGCTTCATTCCTTGTTAAATGCATTCTCCAGGCAATTTGACAGATGGGACTGATTTTCTTTTTCTTTTTTTTTTTTTTGGTGTTTATATGGTATTTTCAAAGCAAGGACAAATCTTCCTTTTTCAGACAGTCTTCAGTTAGAGCTCCATAAAGCTGTACATAATTCAGGTTTTTTTTAGGGGGGTGGTTATATGGGGATTTAGTATATTACAACTTCACAATTTCCAAAAGAATCCTGCCAATACATCTTAAATAAACTATTCTATTGATAATTTAAAAAGAGAAATAAAAATATGGTCCTATATATTCTATAAAAAGTAATAAAACTGCCAGTAAATACACATCCCCAGTAACTGCTACAGACAGTTGATGTTGCATTAAGCACCTACAGGAAGCATAAGGATGCAGGGTGATAAAAGTGGTTGACATGATGATATAAGTGTATATCGACTCAAATCCCTCCTGGGAACTATTTTTACACTATCCTCACACTCAGAGCTGCCATAAATTAATAATCACTAAAATGATGAATAGCTTTTATTTAACCTTCTTCTATATTCATGAGCATGTGATTATGGTAAGATTTCATATTTGTAATTGTACAGCCTGTTTACTTAGTGTCTTCTTCTAAGGAAATGGAAAGCCCCACATGAAATATGTAAAACTAGACTGCTCAATGTAGTCACAGCCTTGCAGTGATACACCAAGTCTTGGTTTGTAATTTCTAAGTTCCTTAACCTAGAGCTCCCATGGAAAGCCTCTTTTCTATTGGTAATTGATTTAGGAAAAGCAATTCTATAAATTATGGTTATTTTTCACATAACACATATTAATGGCAGTGGCCATGGAAATCCACTTAGGCTCACATCTGCCCATATGGTACAAGATAAGCTAAGAGTAACAATTAATGAAGAACAGTGAAGGAAAAGAGAGCTACCTAACTGGAGGCCATGTAAGTAAATGAAGTATCTAGCTAAGAAGAAAATCTGGCAGTAAAGGAGTTAGCTGGCAAGAAGATGGTGGTGGGAAAGAATTTGGAAGAGATGATTATTGGCTGCAATAATAATATCTCTTACAGCAAAGTATTTAAGATGTTAGCCTAGTCCTTTACAGTCATTTTTTCCACTCTCTCCTGGGGTGCTGTGAGGAGCTGCCAAACCTAGATCCCCTTGTAGGATGGAACCATTCATTCTTCCAGCTGCTGGAAGGTTGACTACCAATGGCTCAAAGGTGCATCCCTCTCTGGGCACTGCCTGTTTCTGAAGGCAATTACCTTCCTGTTTACACTCCTCCAAAGACTGCCTGATGCTTGTTTAAAAGCCCAGATACCTTGCTTCACTTTGGCATAATTCTAAAGGGCTTCCCCAGTGCCAGTGCTATCTGTAGGGTCTCTTGAGTCCTCTTGTTGCAAAGTCATCATAGTTTAATTTCTCTCTCTACCCAGCACTTCTAAATAATCTTTATCTTTATCTTGGAGCCTGTTTCAAGGAAACCCAAAATAATAAGATAATAATCTTTATCTCAGAGCCTGTTTCCAAGGAACTCAACTGAAGACACACTTAGTTCTTCACCCTATACTATTATGAATTTCTTCTATAGTTCCCTTACAATACCTTAACCATCAGATTCCATGAACCCTTAAGTTTCTTTGCAGCTTTTATTTAACTCTGTTGACCAGTTTTTTCCCCTTAGCACACTCCTTTTTTGCTTCCATAAACCTGCTTAACCCTGATACTCTCCCTACCTCTCTAAATGCTTTTGTTATTGTTTTGGTTTTTGTCTTTTTTTTAACCCAAGTTTTGCTCTTGGTTCTCTTCTGTAGGAGTTGTTCCACGTGTAGATGTATTTCTGATGTATCTGTGGGGAGGAAGGTGATCTCCACGTCTTACTCTTCCTCCATCTTCCCCCAAAATCTCTGGTTCTCTTCCTATTTTGCTCTTAACTTTAGTTTTCACTTCATGGTAAAACCTCCTGAATCCACATTTTTAGCTCAGATCTGTCCTATGTTTCAAAAACCTACTTGGGGGCTTCCCTGGTGGCGTAGTGATTGAGAGTCCGCCTGCCTATGCAGGGGATACGGGTTCGTGCCCCGGTCCGGGAAGATACCACATGCCGCGGAGTGGCTGGGCCCGTGAGCCATGGCCGCTGAGCCTGCGCGTCCGGAGCCTGTGCTCCGCAACAGGAGAGGCCACAACAGTGAGAGGTCCGCGTACCGCAAAAAACAACAGCAACAACAACAAAAAAACCCTACTTGATATTATTCCCTGAATGGCTGCTCCTCACAGCCATTCTGCCTGTCTCCTGCCATGGTCTTCATAAATCTACCCTCTATCCTATGGTCAGAGGTGCCATGCTCAATGCATCAATACTGACAGCTATTGTCATTGTTCCATTTTTGTTGCTTTAAGAAGGCTTTGTTCCATTTCTATTTCATAAACATATGACTCTAGAGTTTTATAATTCTGGTAAAATTTTATGATGTTCTCTTCATCCAATTTTTCTCATGCAAGCTCTTTTCTCCTGGCAATACAGTAGAAAGAGAATGGTCCTTTGAGTCATATAGAAATAGATTGTAATACTGATTTTCCCTTTAGTAGCTGTAGTGACCATGGAAAAACCTTCTCTGCAGCTCAGTTTCTCATCTCTCTTATAGAGATATTATGAGGGCTAGAAAGCGAGAAAATGTGTGTATAAATGAACCTACATAAAAGTTATTCAATAAGTGTTAATTTCACTCCCTTCTGTCCTTTCTTTCCTCTCCAGGTTTTTGGTTCCACCTATGATTTAAAGAACTATCAGTTCCTAAATTCCAGCTAGAAAGTTCTCAACCAGATCACAGGTAGGAACTGGGCTCTTTCTTCAGCACAGATAGGAATAAAGTCAGACGTGACAGCATCAGGAGCTCATTCACCTGGCATCAGAATACCTCATGACACAGAAGCCAGGATACTGGCTCATGCAGAGATCTCCAAAGCAGCACAGGTCTGGCCAGGAGCCTGGAGTGTGCAGCTGGTAGTAGTCTTTCTCTGCCCATCATGGCTTGAGAGTCAAGTACAGTCTGTGTCAACTTTCCTCCTAACCTCCAGCTTCCCTCTCATATGATCACTACTTTGTGGCTCACCCACAATTACTTTCTTTTCTATCATAATATTTATAACCTTTAGACATCTAAGTTGTATATTGGCATTACAGGATCTGAAGAATCACGTCATCAATTTCATTCTTTAAATTTTGAATTTCTGTCCGTATAGATGCCATATGTAACCTGTAACAACTGGCTATCAATTTTAGGTTATTCATGGACAATATTATATTATTTTTATTTCTCTCTGAGTGTCTAGGAACACAATGACTGTTGCACATTCAGTAGAATATACACTTGGAGGTTTTGGGTTTTTTTTAAGTAGTAGTATAGGCTTATCTCACTTTAAGGAGTAAATAGATAATTATTTGTAATAACAGTTGAAGAGGATTTATTTAAAAACAGCAACTTCCCGTAGTGCACTGAAATTATTTTATTTACAGAAATTCAGTAATCACACAATTGTGCAATTTTTGTGGCTTTCTCTGTCATTCACAAGTACAGGTCTCCGTGACTTTTCATCTCAAAAGAAGATAGCCTCCTGACTGATTTCTACATCTCCTGCTTCTCCCTATTCCAGTACATTTGTCAAGTGGTTATCAGGATTCATTTTCCAAATTCATAGCCCTATCACTCTTCTGTGCAGAACACACACACACTCATGAGAGTGTGGATTTCTTCTGTTTGTTTTATTTACTGCTGTATGCTAGCACCTAGAACAGGGGTTAGCATACAGTAGATGCTCAATAAATATTGGTTGAATAAATAAATCCTAGTATAAAAATAGCACAAATTTGTCCTTCTTTTGGGTATAATTTTCCAATTTTATATTCTTCTTTACAAACTATGAAAGAAAATTTTTTTTCAAAAAAGTTTAGAAGAGGTTCATAAGTTATAAATACTAATTATGCTCTAAATATACTTTCTTTTGAAATAAATTTGCCCAATTTGATTTGTATTTCTTGATTCTTAAAAAATTATTATAAGTAATGTTTATTGTGTGCTCACTATGTGCCATGTGTCCTGTTGCTTCTTATTCCAATCCATTTCTCATACTGTTCTCAGATTCGTATTTCATATGAATAGCCCAACAACATTTATGAAGATGTGAGTTTTGTCATTTCTGTTTGCTGCTTTATTCCCAACACCTAGACAATCTCATAAGACAAGTACAATGAGCCCCATTTTACAGATGAGGAACACAAAGGTAATGAAAAGTTAAGGAATATACTCAATTTTACACAGCCTTAAACGGTAAAGCTGGATTTCAAACTAGATGATTCAACTCCAGAACGTGCATTTTAACCACTGACTCTGATCTCATGATTTACATATCTTTGCTACCCTTCATACCCAACTAACACTGTAACTTGTAAAGAAGAAAGGCTCTCTAACCATCACATGAGCTGAATAGTAATAGAAGTAAAAGTTTTAATTTCCACATACTCTTCCAAATAATTTGTGGCAATTATCCAGTAAAACATGGAGGTAAGAAATAACCCAAGAGGACTTCTGGCAACTTTTTTAACATCAAAAAAAAATACCAAAACCAAAACCAAAAAAAAAAAAAAAAAAAAAAAAACGACTATTCTTCTCCCCTTCCTGGCATTTTGAGATCACTTTTTTTCTCTTAACCCAGTAAGTCTAAAACAAGGTTTACTATCTCTTGTTTACTAACATTTCTTCTTTAGGAAATAACATTTTCAGGATAGCTGCATAAAAGTGTGAAGCCATCTCTGAATTTCACATTAAATATAAAACATTCCATAATTGTATAAACTGACTCTTCCACAATCATAAATGAATTAAGATTAAGGTAATGAGATAATTTAGGAAGACAGACTTCCTGTCATCATAATCTATGAGAACTACACAACTCCTTCCAGAGAATTAATTACCATTATAAATTATATAGAGGGATTATAGCAAAAGCAAGTTAATTTTATTACAACAAGAAAAGATGTATTTTGCATCATATAGCTAAAAAATGACAAAAAGTAACATACACAAAATCAAATTTTAGCTAGGAAAAATATTTGTAATGTATTTGAAAGAGGGTTGATATATATATAATATACAAAGTGTAGTCACAAAGTGATAAGAAGAAGACAACAATAAAAAAGTAGGCAATAATATACAATTTACAGAAGAGCATATGACAAATAAAGAACAATGCTGAATTTCTGTAGTAGTCAAGAAAATGCAACTTGAAGGAATTCAGATATTACTATATATTCAGCACAACGAGAAGAATAAGAAAAGAGTGATTACAACCTACTTCTGGGTGGCAGTGTAAGGACAGGATATTTACATATAATCCTGTAGCAATCTAAACCATCACAGCTTTTGAGTACAATACCAATCGATTAAATTTAGCAAGTCATATGCTTCACATTATAGATAATGGTAAAAATTGGAACGAGGTCTATGCAGGAGAATTTTACAAACTCTACCAAAATTGCTAAAAGGCATACCATTATATATAACAATTCAATTTCTCCTATAATATGCTTGCATGGATGCAAAGTAATCTATGTATGCAAAGACTGGAAATGACATAAATCCACACAATGTACTATTAAGGAGTTGTAAAAAAAAAATTAAAATTAAAGTTAAATAAGAAAATTCTTTACAAACAGATATCAAATTATCTCCTATATTTTCTAGTATGTGGAAAAAGCAAGTTTATCAAACAGTGTCTAAAATGCTATGTGTCCGTAGGCTTATGAAAAATATCTCTGGAAATTTATATAAGAAACTGATAATAGCAGTTACCTCCCTCTAAAGAGGGAAATTGGTTGGCTGGGGATAGAATTGAAAAAGACTTTTTTCAGTTTATATCATTTGGAAGGCATGATTTTTGAACTATATAACATTACCTATTAACATTAATAATAATAATAATGCTTTGGTATAATAATGTTAATGTACTTACTGTCACTGAATTGTATGCTTAAAATGGTAAATTTTATTTTATGCATATTTTACCATAATAAAATGATTTTTAATTATATATGTGTGTATATGTATATATACATTTAAAGTATATTTATGTCCCAATAAGCCTGTACCTGGGTGTGTATCCCTTGGAAACAAATATAAATAAATAAGTATATATTCAGGCTCATATACCTTTATATTAGGTGGTAAAAAAATTGGAAATTGTCCCTAAGTAGGAGATTGTTTAATAAAACTTATCCATATATCATAGACTCTAATGAAGCTGTTAAAAAGAATACATTTATGAATGGATAAATAAACTGTGCTACATCCAGACTATGGAATATTATTCAGTGCTAGAAAAATAAGTTATCAAGCCATGAAAAGATATGGAGGAAACTTAAATGAGTATAACTAAGTGAAAGAAGTCAAACTAAAAAGGCTACTTTTTGATTCCAATTACGTGACATTCTGGAAAAGACAAAACTATAGACAATGAAAAGATCAGTGTTGCCAGGAATTAGGGAACATGGAAGACAGAGGATTTTTAAGGCAGTGAAACTGTTCTGTGGGATACTATAATGATGGATGTCATCATACATTTGTTCAAACCCATAGAATGTACTACACCAAGAATGAGCCCTAATGTGAACCATGGGCTTTGAGTGAAAATGATATCGATGTATGTCATCAATTGTAACAAAAGTATCACTCTGGTGAGGGATGTTGATCGTGGGGAGGGCTATGTATGTGTCCAGTCAGGTGATATGTGAGAAATATCTGTACTTTCTGCTGAATTTTGCTGTGAATCTAAAACTGCTCTAAAAGCAGTTTATTTTAAAAAGAATTCTAATGAGAGAGAAAAAACAGAAAAGAAAAAATACATTAGTCTATTTTAGTTGACATGTAAACGTTTCTATTCTACTGGAAAACAATGCATAAAAAGTGGTTTTGGCAGCACCAATTCTCCTAGAGAGAGAAACTGGAAAAGCCACACAAACATCTGCTTTCATGCGTCAGACAGTTGATGAAGCTACAAAGCTAGTTGCTAAGTTTTCAGAGTGGGGAGAAACAAAGAGAGATGAGCTGAATGTCAGAAGCTCCTTTTTCTGTAGACATTTGCCAATTCTATGACAGAAAACAGAGTCTGAGAATCTGGTTTTATTATAGTTTGATCAGAAAGCCACAACTAGGGAAAGATAAGTAAGAGTGGCTTTGGGTGATCTTGTGAGCCTAATGTGAAAATTAAAGAATTGAGAAAACTTAGATTTATATTTGATCTCTCCTTTGAGTCATTTGCTGTACTTTGATGCTTCATGACAGAGAAAACTGGAGTTTTACTTAAATACCTCTGAAACACAGGGCAGAATGTGCTGCCTTACTGACAAAGATTCATGAGGGGGTAACTATCATGATGAACTCACCAAGATTTCAGTTGAAAATCTTAGAGGGCTACATGTTAAAAACAGAGATCAAGCAGAGATAGACTGACACCTAGCCTGTACTCACCTCTGTCCCTGAAAAAAAATTAGGTGGAACACTTTTTCTACTTTATTTGCCTAAATATTATCCCCTACAGACTCTAAAATTTTGTATACTCAACATCTGGCATTCAATAAAAAAATTACTTAAATAGATGAGTTCATAATGACCAAAATATATGGGAATAAACAGGCACTAAAAAATAGATGCAAAGGTAATCAAGATATTACAGTTATTAGACAAGACTTTAGAGTAACTGTGATTGACAGGTTCAAGAAAATAGTAGAAAAGATGTACACAATAGGTCAGATGAAAATAAATAGACTTTCACCAGATAATTAGAATATGTATAAAAGGATCAAATAGATATTTTATAACTGAAAAATATAGACTCTGAAATTCAGAACTCAATAAATGAATTTAAAATCAGATTAGAAATTGGACTAGTGAACTGGAAGACAGAGGAGTAGGTACTATCCAATTAAAGTAAGACAGAAAAAGGATATGCAGTAAAGAATAGAATATAAGTAAAATGTGGGGCACACAGTGGAAAGATCTAACATATATGTAGTTGAAGTCCCAGAAAGAAGAAAGAAGGGGTTGAAACAGTACTTGCAAAGATGATGGCTAAGAACATTCCAAAATTGATAAAAAGCTTTAACCTAGAAATTCAAGAAAATTTACAAACTCCAAGCAAAATAACTGGAAAGAAAACCACACCCAAGCTTATCATAATCAAAGCACTGAAAATAAAGAGAAGATCTTAAAAGGAATGTAAACAAAAATGCAAAAACAACACAGTTAAAAAATAAGCAAAGGACTTGCACAGATATTTTTCCAAAGAAGATAAAGGGCAATGAGCAATGAAAAGGTGTTCAACATCACTGATTACTAGGGAAATGCAAATGAAAACCACAATGAGATATCGTCTCATGCCCATTAGGATGGCTGCTATTAAAAACAACCCACAAAATAATGAGTGTTGGCTAGGATATGGAAAAATTGGTTTGCTTGTGGCTTGTGCACTGTTGGTGGGAATATAAAATTTTGCAACCGCTACAGAAAACATCATGGTAATTCCTCAGAAAACTACAAAGAAAATTATCATATGATCCAGGAATTTCATTTCTGGATATATACACAAAATAATTGAAAGCAGAGATCTGAAGAGATATTTGTACACCCATGTTCATAGTAGCATTATTCACAATAGGCAAAAGGTGGAAGCATATTTATTTATTTCTAGCACATTGGCATTAAAAGAAATACTAAATAGTGTCCTTCAGATATAAGGAAAATATTCCCAAATGGAAACACAGACATGCAAGAAGAAATGAGACAGTGGAAAGGGTAAACATGCAGGTAAATATAGATCGATATTGATTCTACAAAACAATAATAGAAACCTCTTAATTGAGGGTTAGGATATCTGTAGAAAAACATATCACAATAATAAAGTCTTCTAAGATTCTATCAGTATCAGAAAACTGTTGAAAGTTACTATTTGTATTAAGCAGTCATATGTCAAGGATGAATGTTGACATCTCTAAAGTAACCACTATAATATCACTACAAGTATCTATTTAATACAAAATCCGAAAGAATGCAATAAAGGAGAAAAAAGGAACCTGATCAGTGAGTTAAAGAGAAAATAAATAGTGACATGGTAGATATAACCTAACTATATTAAGAATTATATAAATGTAAAAGGACTAAATACTCCAAGAAAAAGATCAATATTATCATACTAGATTTTTTAAAGGCTAATATATTATGCTTACAAGAAACCATAGATATAAGAACACAAGAAGGTTAGAAGCAGAAGGATGCAAAAAGAAATACCATGCAAATATTAACTAAAAGAAAGCTGGCGGTATTGTACTAAAAGCAAAAAGAGTAGATTTTTAAAGCAAGAATCATCATTAAAGGCAAAAAAAGTCATATCATAATGATAAAGTTGTAAGTCCATAAGGAATATAAATGTTAATTGTGCTGATATCACTTGGGTAGCTTTTCAAGTAATTTTTACTTTCTTCATCATACTTTCATGTATTGTTTGAATTTTTTACAATGAGCATGGATTATTTATATAATATGACATAAAAAATAAAGCTATTTTTATTGTGGACAAAGAAAGAAATAAAACAATACAAAGATTTAAGAGTAATCTGTTTTCCCTATTAAAACTTTAGAAAGATTTGATGGCTGTTATGCCCTAATGACAACTATAAAAATTAAGCCTATAGTAACAGAGCAAAAAATATTAAAATAGCACTGAGGAGAATCAGGTAGAAAATCTCACACAAAAGTGTTACATAATCTCATTTCCCTTAGTTTTATTTGTTTATTTAAGGATTTGAAGACAGTCACATAATTCTGAGTGCATTTTCTGAAAGAAGAGGATAGTAATACTTAGAAAAGAATGTGGGAATAATCCAAAGGGAGAAAAGCACTGATTCATTTGTTCATTCAATAACTACTTATAAATAATTATAATTAAGTACTATGTGCCAGGTATTAATTGAAATTATTATTTATGATGCTGCAAAATAATAATATATATTATTATTATATAATTTTATATATATATATATATATAAATATATATATATGTCTCTGCCCCCAGTCCTTGACACAGGGCTCCTGAAACCCTTTATAAGTTTCTAAGTGATAAGAGCACTAGGTACATCTCTTGTTCTAATATTTGGTCTTTGACCCTGGTTCCTGACACCCTGATCCTAAGTCCCTTGGAGTTTCCTGGGCGATAAGAGCGTCTTTTATTCTAATAAGGCAACTTTGAGTGGGCTCCTGGATGGCTCCTGGGTTGGGGCTGGTCCCCAGAAAGACCATGATTAAAAACTTGGCATTTTCAGGCTCATCTCCCATTCTCCAGAAAGGGGAGAGGGGCTGAAAATGGAGTCAATAATTGATCATGCCTACATGAGGACGCTTCCATAAAATCTCAATAGTGTGGGGTTTGGAGTGCTTCCAGATGGTGAATACATCCACATACTGGGAGGGTGACACACTCCAACTCCACGGGGACAGAAGCTCCTGCTCTTGGGACCTTCCCAGACCTTGTTCTATGTATCTTTTCACCTGGCTGTTCATCTGTATCCTTCATCATACCCTTTAATAAACTGGTAAATGTTAAGTGTTTTCCTGAGTTCTGTAAGCTATTCTATCAAATAATAGAGTCCAAAGGCAAGCCAAAAGTCTTGGGACACTACGATTTGTAGCCTAGTCAGACAGAAGCTGTGGATAACACGGGGACCTACTGCTTGCAGTTGTCATCTAAAGTGTGTGTGTTGGGGGGCAGTCTTTGGGACTGAGCCCTTAACCTGTGGGATCTGACAGTATCTTCAGGTAAAGAGTGTCATAATTGACTTAAATTATGACACCCAGCTGGTATCACAGAAAATTGATTGTTGTGGGAAAAAATCTCCATACATTGGTGTCAGAAGTGTTGTGAGTGTGATAGTAGTGTGAGAGGAGAGACACAGGAGGACTGGGTTTTTCCCAACCCAGCAAATAGAGTATTTGTCAGCCTACTGTGGAAAATCATTTATGAGGTTACTAAATGAAATAATAGTAGGCCATTTATATTTGGTACAATTACCCAGCAATAAAGATTTGCTTAACCAAAGTATATTAAATTGAATTAGTTCTTCAAATTATCTGAGTTTTAGGGTGTTTTTAACTGAATTATACTCTGAGATTAAGTAAATCTGAATTAAGAAAATTAAACTACCCGAAGATAAATCTGAAAAACATAATTCTATTATTGTGATTGACATAGGAAGGAGATAAGGTAGAGAATAAAGGCACTGTACTGAAAAGGATTCATAAATCCATCTGGTTTCCAAAGTTGGATTATTTCCACTAGGGCTTCCAATGACTGACTAATTGTGATATCCAAAAGCTTTTTCTCCCTCAGTCATCCTCCTTCTAGGCTTTTCAGCAGCATTTAACACAGTTAACCTTTTTGGATCTCTCTGCTTCTTTGGTTCTTTTAAAACAAAACAAAAACACTGAAAGCCAGTTTTCCTCTTACTTGTGACTACTGCCCTGTTATTGTTGTCAATTCCTCTTCCTCCAAACAGAATTTTTATGACTAAATATTGATGATCCCAGGAATTATACTACGGTAATGTTCCCTTTTCACTCTGTACGTTTTCTGCCTGGTTAAATTCTGGTGGCTTCAACCATCATCCCTACTCAGATAAAAGCCAATGTAATCTAGTTCTAGAGCTCCAGATCTGCATTTCCACCAACCCCATGCTATCCCCATTTTACTATGCTAGAGGCACATGAATTTCACATTAAAACTAAAGTTACCATTTCAACATCCTTTACTAAAAGTAAACTGCTCTTCTTTTAATGTTCCAGATCTCAAATAACGGAATAACTATTCATCCAAACCAGGTTCCTGTAGAAACCAGTGAAGAAGATATTTCTTTCAAATCGAAATCCTTCTCTCTCTACTGCCACCATTTAGTTTGGCTCCTAAAATTTCCCGCCTGGGTTACCGCAAGCAACAATTTCTTTGTGTCCAGACTCTCTCCCAGCAGTCCACCAGATGATTTTTTCCTTTGTAAGTTCTTCAATACCTTCAAAGTTATGGTCCTCTTCATTTCTTTCTGAGCTAAATTTGATACTATTACAAATGTATTTCTAAACATATTTTCATAACGTTCTCTCCTTTAGTACCAAGGTAGCCTAACAGAACTATTTAAAAAAGAATCTGAAGAAAATATATATAACTGAATCACTTTGCTGTACACCTGAATCTAACAGAACACCGTATATCAACTATACTTCAATTTTTAAAAAGTCATTGAATTTTGAAGGTGCTTTCCTTTCTAGTGCCTTATAGTGTAAGCTTGTATCACTGTATGACAATCCAAGATAAAAAGTCCAAATTTATAAACCAAATATATTAAGGACTAATAATTTACATTATAATGAGGCCTTTCATCTCTATTGAGTTATTGCTTAGCATTGTTCTTTTCAAAATGAGTGGCTTAAATTGTATAAATATTTGATAGAGTTTAAAGGCAAGGTGTTTATCATCCATGACTTGTCATTTATAAAGCCTTAAAAGAAGATTGAAAGGGAAGAAACTTCTGTTGGTTTATATAATTATTTAGGAATGTGTAATGTTAAAACACAATTTTAAACATTTTTTTATAATTATAGAAATTTCTCTACTATAGGATTTTAAACATAAAAATATTTATGGACAATTTCTAAAATATTTTGATTGTGGATACTGTCATTATTACATATATATTTATCTTTGCAAATATATTTTAATCACCATTACCATAGAAAATACCTGTTGAATTAATAACTGTATTAATTTTATCTTAAAATATATGCATATTATGTATATATGTGCATATAAAGGTATTTATGTGTATATATGTATAATTTTAACACGTAAAATCAGTTTCTACTTGCAAACTTAGTTCCTTAATCCATACCAATGAAAGAGTTGATGTAAATACTTTCTAAAATCCTTTTAGCTTTAACATTTTCTGATTCTATTACAACCTTCAAGATACATTTGAGGAGAAAGAATCAACTCCATCCACTTTAATATGGAACAGTGAGATTTTCAAAGATTCTTCTTGCCATTGAAATAATCTTATTTACCCTTTCCACATTCTTTAAGTCCTTTTTGTATTCATTCATCCAAACATTGCATGTTTTTATCATTGAACCTCCTATTTCATTTATTGCAAATGTCAGTGAGTACTAATAAATGGAAAGCTCCTGCTTTGTGCCTGAATTTTATTTGATATAACCTTGAAATTTTGAAATGTAACCTTCAAAAGTGAATGTAATTTTGCTCTAGTTCTTAAAAGCATAATTATAATATAATTTCTGTTAATGGTTTAGGAGAGGAATTAATACATTTATATAGCAGTTAAATATGTCACAAGGCAAAGGGAGATCTTATTCTTAGATTGTTGAATTAGGGTTCTGAAAATAAGACCTGAGAGAGAATACAACATTTAAATTCATCTTTCTGTCCAAAATAATTTCATTATTATTGACAGAAAATTAATTTCCTGAAATCCACAGTTATCATTTTTCTTCCTAGCTATTTTTGTGATGTAATATACTTAACACAAATAATACTAAGTATAAATTTAAAATTATAAGACTATTTGGTCATTATAGAGGAAAATTCCCAGAATACTACTTAATTCTATATACTTAAGCATAGTAAAATAACATAGTATCTACTTGCTAGTTATTCTGTCTCTGCGGACTTCTAGGTTGTGACCACTTTGACTTGCATTTTTTTCATGTAGCGGGCTCCTTTAAAAAAAAAAAGAAAATGTAAAAAATTTTAATTAACTGCTCTTATAAATTGACAAATGCATCTAAATAAACATAAAAAGCAAGAATGGGTTGTGAAGAGTTTAATCAGATGCTTTTCTGATCGTCAGGTTACACATCCTATTAGCATATTTCCACAAATACTATCACTTTAGGTATTTGAGCTGTGAATATATAAATTCAGTGTGGAACAAAAGGATGATACTGTTGTCTAATATTCCTTCTTAAAGTAACACTTCAATAGCTGCAAGGAAAATTCTTTCAATAGTGATTTTCCTCCTTGCCTGTTTTATACCTAACAACTAAATAAATGTGCAATGTATCTCCTTTGTTTTTAAAAATTATAAAAACAAAATTTCTCATAAAATATTTCATAATTTAGATTCTTACAGGTCAGAGTTGCCTTTTACTCTAGTTATTCTGAATGAATAAAGTTTTAAGATCTTACTGTTAAACTTTAAACCCTGATTTGGTAATTCCCAGTAATCATTAAAGCAAAGTGCTTATTATATGTGTATATATTCATAGCTTAATGTGTTCTATATAATTACAATAATTGAGCCTAAAATACTCATATGCATTTGTAATAATCAAGTATTTTAGAAAAGTGACCTCCACGAGATTTATTTTTTTTGACTTCCACAAGATTAATGCAGATATACATTTATTTAGTTTTATAGTTTTCACTCTGATACATATACAACCCATGGATGATATGGGAAATTAAGAAAACAATGATAGCTTGAAATTATTTATTTGAATACTTAATGTAAAACCTTTATGTTTATAAAGCCCAAGAATCTCTATAAATGTGTGAGTCAGGACTTTATGGAACCTCCATTTATTTGTAGAACAGAGAAGTATCTAGTCCATGCACAGAGTAGGCAGAGCCTGATGTGTTTCAAAAGTCATAAAGGGAAGATTTCTTGTTATTATTTAGTGCAATTTTCTAATCAAAAATTTAAAAAGGGGAGTGAAAGAACCAAGAAAATATTCAAGATAGGCTTAATAAAGTCAATTGTACACAGTAAGATTTAGATATTAAAAAAATCTCTTCTTGAAGTTAGGACTTTACAGGATCTTCTGGAAAAGAGTAACTGTAGTGAAAATATATAAATAGCAGTCAAAATGCTGGAGATTATGTTTATTTAATTAATGTAATTCTTTATTTGTATAAAATACAAAATAAAGTCGTAAATAAAATTTAGCAAACCATGTGTTTAGGCTGAAGTAATTTTCTGATTACAAATGCATTATTAAAATAAAATAGAAATTAACAAATTTTATAGTTATAATTATTGTTAATAATTGTATCTTTTAACTTTTATATGAAAATTAAAAGTGATTTACACACCACCATTACAGTGTTACATTATGAAATGCTTACAGTCTGCAATATATTATCTTGAATTTTATAGAAACAAAAATATATAGTCTGATTAAATACTATTTATAATAGTCTAGGCGTACAGATTAAAAAACTGGAATCATCTATTTTAACTTCTCTACCTGTAAAATGGCAATCATAATTAACCTTAAGGGTCCCATAAAGATTTCTTTTTTTAATTATATAAATTCTTAATAGTTAAGCACTCTCCTTAGGAGGAAGGTATTTATTATTATTTTATTATAACAAGTAAAATTATAAGCCTAAAATATATTATTCCAGTATCCAGGAAAGTGATATATACTTAAAAATAAATTATTATATTCTTGTTTTCTGTTATCTTGTTTCTACCTGAAGACAAAAACTGCGTCTCCACTTTTCAGGCAGATTCACTATTCACTATAATGAGAGAAATATATGTCTGAATTAGAACACTAAATTATTATTACTATATTGTTATACTATATGATACTGTACTGTAGTACAATATACTATTATAATAACAATTATATTATTATTATAGTTATAATATTGTACTATAATATATAGTTATGTTATTTTAAGGATAGATGCTTTTGTTCTCTGTAAATCAATGGAACTGGGCCCTGCCACAGCTGGTGTAAATATACACACTTCAGAGAAGTTTATTAGGATATGAGGAAGATACATACTCTTAAACACAGTATTTTAATTTTGCAAGAGACCTAATATTCTTAGTTACAGGTAACATCACAGTTTTAAGGCCAATGTTGAAGGGGAAGAAAAAGAACCTTTTGGTTATAATAGAGACCAGCATACCAGTCTTGATGGTTTCTTTTTACTAAATAACTTAAAATAATATCTTAAAAAAATAATAAATTTTCTAGTTTTCTTTTTTATTTTTCAGTGCTATCACCGTCCTTGTTGGTCCAGGGTATGCCTGGCTAAGTGCCTGAGCCTCTAGGTTAAAGTCCATTTTAAAAGACTTAATGGGTTTATATATGGAAGCATTGTTTGAAAGCCTTTTGAAAGTCTCCTTGCTTTGGGCTAAACTCTTTCTGTGTATTTCTGGCTTCCAGTTTTTAGTCAAAATTTTTGAAATATAACCTCATTCAGTGCCTTAATTGTATTTAAATGATGAGACAAAAAAAAAAAAAACACAAAACCATTCACTGTGTGCAATAGGTGGATGCTAATTCTCACTAGCTTGTGCTCATTACACAGCCCTTTCCTTCCCGCACTTTCTATAGTTTTTGATGTCCTGAGCTGCATTTAACCCCTGTTTGAGCTGCCTCTTTGTCCTGCTACTCAAAAGTAGAAAGTACACATGAAAAGTCCTTAGCATATAAGTTCTTACTTAAAATATGGTCTCCTGTGGACAAGGCCTTTTTCAGTTACACTCCTAACCAGTGTTTATTACTCTTTATTATAGATGCTGCAATACTTAGCAAGTGTTGTTATGGCACTTGGCCTATGCCTGAAGTAAATAGGCCAGATTTGGATGCCAAGCACTACAACTCTCAGCTTCACATTTCAATTATATTTAAATGAGATTGCCTAATGCAAGGGTTTATATGTTCATTAAAATTAACCTTTCAAATTCAGAGTGCCAGTGGGCACTCTTGATAACACTAAAGTTTTAGACTTAGGTTTCCAACCACTACTGCATAAATGAAAAATTCAGGGGGTTTGAAATGTCAAGGATGCTTTGAAATAGATATTGAATTGGCTAAGAACTTTAACTCTGTCTCACGGTTCATGTTCTCTTAGTGTTTTGTGATGTGATTACTAATAGTCACTGACTATTTAATGCAATAATGTTCTTGGAGCTAATGAAGAACAGGCACTGCACATCAAAGAAATTTGATAATAGTAACCCAAGCAAGAATTATGGTAGAGAATATGTTGAATTACTAGCTTGAAAGACATTTTAAATCGTCATAATCTGTTAATTATTTGGGGAGGAATTTCAGCACAGCCATGCTTAACAAGTGAGAATCCACTGTACTTTGAAGGTCACCAGTACCTTCAGAAAATTCATGTGCCGTCAAATCTTGCAGGTTTCAACTTATGAGAATTAAGAGTCAGGACGTGAGACTATACACTCAACATTAGGTTTGTGAGATTTGGGTAAAGCGAAGGATGTCTTGGCAGTAAGTAGCACTGTAAGTCACTTGAATTTAAAGGCAGAGCTTTGAAGTCCAGATATCAAGCCCCTTCAGAAACTAGAGAGCAGGGACTTCCCTGGCAGTCCGGTGGTTAAGATTCCCTCTCCAATGCAGGGGGTGTGGGTTCGATCATCCCTGGTCGGGGAGCTAAGATCCCACATGCCTCACGGCCAAAAAACCAAAAGATAAAACAGAAACAATATTGTTAACAAATTCAATAAAGACTTTAAGAAAATGGTCTACATCAAAAAAAAAAAAAAAAAGGAAAACAGAATCTAGAGGACAAAACAAAATTATTAATATAAGACTAAGGTCTTTGTGGGCTCTGGGATAAATTATGAATAAACCCCCTAGATGAGCTTATCGGTGAGAGACAATGATCCAAAGCAGATTGAAATATAATGAGATGTGATATGACAGAAGTGTGCACATTGTACTGTGGAAGCCTGGAGAAGGGACACTCACACAATCTTGGGGTTCATGGAAGGCTTCTGACTCAGTTATCAGTCAGGGCCGAGGATGCCCCAAGCATTTTATACATTTTATTAAATTTTAATTGAACATCAGTCAACAAAACCAAGATTCCTTTAGTTTCTTCCATGTGTATGTTTTACCTTAAGGCCAGTAAAAAAGACAGGAAAAAATGGCAGATTCTCATGAATCACTATAAGGCTTTCATTTTTCCTTTTTCATTTACTCCCCTCTCCAAATTCCTTCAACTCTACAGGGATGGAGACAAGTATAGAACTGCTTGACCTGGATAGTGCTGTCAAGGAAACCCTGCAGCTCTACAAAAGACTCTGTGCTAGATGGCATCACCCTTCCTGCCTGTTTCTGCTTTAAGTCTCCTGTCTTGACCTTTTTTTAGAACATATTCTCTCGACTATTATCTTAAGAAATGAAACTTAAAGTCTTGCTTCATCTATCCACATACATATTTGCATACATCAATAATTTTTCCTCATTTTATCACAAACAATAATCCATACACAATAACAATATTCCTTAAGCATTTTTGAAACAGAAGTGAAGTCATAAACTAAGTTAGACCCCCCCACAGAAAGTGCATCTCTCCATAAAACAACTCCCTGTCATAGAGATTATTTCTTTAATCCTTATAATGAATCTGTTAGGTAAGTGTTATTATTCTCCATTCATAAATGAAAAAACTTGACTTCAGAGTTCGTTCATTATTGTAATCGATAATTCATTCACTTAACAAGTGACGAGCTTCTACTTGCCAGGCTTTATGGTACCAGAGACACATCTTGCCATCAAAGACCTCACAGTCTTAGCAGAAACAAAGCTGTACGTTCATCACACCATTTTATTTTCCTGAATAGCAAGAAGGCTGGATTTCTCTGCCCCTTACCTCCCACTACAGCTGGATTGGGGCCACATGATTGAGTTTTGGCCAATGGTGGGTAAAAGCAATAGAAGCCATTTCTTAGCCTGGCCCTGGAAAGAATCGTCTCATTTGGTCTTTTGGCCCTCTCTTCCCCTGGGTGGGCTCAGGTGACATAGCTACAAGGCAGCAGTGCCTCTCAGTTTGCATTTAACTGTGACATGAGGGAGAAATAAACTTTTATTGTGTTAAACTGCTGATATTTGGGGTTTAATTTGTTACCACAGTATAGTCTATTTTTTCTTTCTTGATTAATACAAAGTTTCAAGGGGGAGACAGACATTAGACAATTGAACACCAAAACCAAAATTGCATGGAAGGGAATAAAATGAGTACTCTGAACTGGAATAACAAAGGAGATCTTTTTTAGTAAATTGGATCATGGTTCAGAAGTATTCCCTTCCCACTCCCCATATTTCCAAGGGAAGAGTCTACCACTGATGTTGGGTTAGGCTCTATGACTTGCTTTGGCCAACAGAATAGGGAAGTAACAGTGGACCAGTTGTGAGTCTAGGACTTAAAAGGCCTTGTATGTTTCTGTTCATACTGTTCCACCTCTGCCATAGGTAAAGGTTATGAAATGAACAGGTTCAGATTAGCCCACTGGTCCTGGGAAGAAACTGAGAGATGTATGGAGCAGGCACCCTAAAGGAACAGACTGCTTCCTCACTGGTCTTTCAGACTCTAACTTTAGCTACCTCCAATACTATAATATAGTCTAGAGATAACTTCCTAAAACATTTCATCATATGTGTTTGACCCAGGGGGACACGGGTGAGGAAAAGGAGAGCTAACATTTACTGGGTGCATATGTTATTCTAGGTATTATCCTAGGTGATTAGAGATGATATTTCTTTCAGACTGGTTTCCCCTGGCAGCAGACTCTGCCTAAGACAACGATTTGAGAATAAATACTTTATTTGGGAAGCAATCTTAGAAAACACCAGTAGAAAAGGAGTGAAACAGGGAAGGGAAGGAAGCCAGTAATGGGTGTGTAATGAAGCAACTGCCACTCTGGGTCGCTAAGGCTCATCCATGGGGAATATATCTCAGGGTAAGCCATCAGAAGGTGAGGAACGTGGGCTATTTATTCTCCAACTCTCATCTGTGAATGACTGAAGGCTGAACCTGGAGCCATTAACCCCTCTGTACTTCCAGGCTGCAGTGGACACAAGCTGAAAGAAGGGTCTCAATAAAATTTGACAGTGCTTGCACTTAGATGCCATGAGCACATAGTAGAGTGTTAATAGTCAGGAGGACATGGGAGGGCCCCCGACAGCAGAACCTTCTTTTCATTTATTCCTCATAAATGTCACCATTTTAGAGAGGTTTTTCCCTGATCACTTAATTTAAAGACACATACCCCAGTTTTCTATCACTTGTCCTTTCCTTCTGAGCCCTTATCAGAATTGATCACTATTAATTTGCTTCTTTTCTTGTATATTTTCTATATTTGTTCCTAGACTGTGAACATAATGAGGTCAAGAACTGAGTTTATTTTGTTCAACAACACCTAGTACAAAGTAGAAACCCAGTATTTGTTGAATCAAGTATTGAATGACAGCCCTATAAGCTAGGTAGTGTAATCTTCATTACTGGATGGGAATACTAAGGCCATATTAGTGGTGACGGAATTCCAATCCAGGAAGGTCTGACATAAAATCCCATACTTTTACCACACTGCGATAATGATACCGTGCTCTTTTCCTATTTCCTGTCTCAGAAAACTCAATTATTTCCTATTTCTTACATCATTAAATCTAAATTCCTCTGCCTGACTTTCAGTTCCTTCTATAATCTGGCTAGTTAGACCAGTCGTGCTGCATCTTAAAAAAAATTAGTGCACAAATACACTATGGGATGAATGAAATGTTGTTTAAAACCATATGAGAAAATGACTTGCAGGTTGCTTTTTGTCAAAAATTAGTGTAATATGAAAAAACAGTGTGATCCGCCTTCTAAAAAGTCCAATGAAAAGGCTAAATGAATGTAAATGTAATTTCTAGAGCAGTCAGAGGGGTGGGTGTTAATGATGGTGCATGTAAGACTCGGTTTCTGAGGACAAAATGACTGGAACTCAGAAAAACTGACAACAGAACAGCAAAATTCCTTTTATCCATGCATGATAAGTGATTTTGCTTTAGGCTTTGGGCCTGAACAAAAAACACTCTACCACACAAGCAAAATGGAACCAGGAAAAATGAAGAAGGAAACAAGAGAGGAAGAAAACAATGTGTTTCTACTTATATTTGCTAACAACGTGTAGATGCTTTCATTTACATTATTTCATTTAAGCCTTAGGACCAGGTCATTAGCATGACTGTAGGGCCTGACAAAAGCATGAAATAATTTAGCATTCAGTCACGCAGTAACAAAATTACTGAAAATAAGAGAGTTACAGCTTGAGTACCAGGGTGAAAATTCACATAAAAAACACTAGGTAATAATATGACCTTTTTTTTTTTTTCCATTTTTTTGGGAGGAAAGAATGTATTGATTGATTAAAACTATTTGAAGCATTCCTATACTACCGCTCCTCTTTATGGGTGCTTCTTCCATGGGAGGATAGTACTCCCTGCCCCAATGATATTAGCCTAGGCCAAGTGAGTTGCTTAGGTTAATGGAATACCAGCCAAGGGGAAGCTTTAAGCCAGCCTACATTCTCTGTCCTTTGTGGCAAATCTTAGCCACGGGCTCCATTTTCTTTCTAGACTTTGGAACAAAGAGATGATGGAGCAGAGTCCCAGTCAATATGCAGCCAACATGTAATAGTAATGAAAAATAAACCTTTGTTCTTGTAAACACTAAGGTTTAAGGTTTTTTATTATTACAATGGTAAAAGCTGTGTATGAATAAGTAGGTAAAAGTGCCTTTCTAATTCTGGGAAAGTTTACAAATCAAAAATTGAGATCTTGAAGAAAACCACTTTCCATTCATAACTTTAAAAGTTTAACGCAAGAAAAATTTATAAATGTTTATAATATTTAAAAAACTTTGACATGTTAGGGCATATGGGCACATGATTCCAAATGAAATGAGAAATACATTATTTACTGAGTTGTGACATTGAGTTCAAATATGCAGGAGAATTTTATTTAGTTGGTTTATAATAGTATTGTAATGCTTACAAAAACTTGAAATTTACTATGTTTATACATTAATTGATTAGATTTGTAAGAGTGGTTTAAGTCTTTGGGAAGGTTTTACTTGTTACCTCAGTGTTTGAAATAATAAAGAAGAGAAAATTTATTAGATTTATGAAGAAAAAAATATTTAACAATTTTAAATAAAAGTTTTAAAGCGATTGTTAAAACTTACCTGATTTATAAATAGAATAAGATTTGTATGTTCAGTCTCAAAAAAATACTGAAAAACTAGGTTTAAGTTAAAAACTTTAACTTTTATAAAATGAAAATTAAAAATTGCAAATAAATAATAATTTATTAATTAAATAAATAATCTTTACTGTGCACAAAAGTCATCCTATAACATTAAAAACTCACAGCAACAAAAGTCACTATGAAGTAGTAAAGTATTTTCCATTTCATAAATAAGGAAATGAAGACTCAGAGAAATTAAAGTTGACCCAAACCAAAATTATGGTAATTCTACAATTTTTTAATTCTACAATTTGTAAAATGGCTTTCAAATGTGTCATAAAATGTAATTTATTCTCTTTTTTTGCATTTAAAATGTTAATGCATGTTCATTTATAAAAGCTTTCTAAATCATCACTTATAAATAAAGTCTTAGCTATTATAGATACTTGTATATTGAAAAAAATTATTCTCTGGCTGATTTTTCTTTTGAAATTTTTTTTGCTTCCTCAACTGGATGGATTATTCCTGAAGAAGAGAAGAGATTTATTCTACCCCAAGTGACCAATAAAAAAAAAAAAATGTGCACATAGCAAGTTCTTGGTAAGTGCTCACTGAACTAATGAATAAAATGCACACAAAAAAAGCATTTTATTTATTATCCTTTTGTTTCTTTTCTTTATCTCCTTCATAAAAGAATCTGAGGAGGCTTATAATAAAAGATAGATACAAACTAGTTTTAAGTAAAATAAAAAAAATTAGAACCATAAAAATGAAAAGAAAGAAAAAATCTTATTATAAGACTAACATTTACTGTGACTTAGCATGGAATGTATCTGTTTGCTTCCCTGGAAGACAGGCAACAGGGCAAAAGTAAAGGCTATACATGTTCTTAATCTGTTTCAAGGAATCACATTAATTCTGATGCAGAATTCTTAAAGGTGTTTAATTTGTTGATTCACATAACATACAACCTAAAATACCTGTAAATAATAACATTGACCAAATCCTTAACTTTTTCAAGTTTAGAAAAGAACCAAAAGACCTTTCAATAACGTAAAGAATAGTGATTAAGTCAAATGCATGAAACATCTGTCCATCTATCTATATATCCTTTTATGTTAATAGCTTTTACTATGAAGTATTTTTATGTTAGTTAAAAGGCAAGCCTCAAAATTAAGCTAATATGCATTAACTCACACATTATATACATGATATATATGTGTACATACGCACACAAATGTGTCTGTGCAATTTTGGGAATTTGAAGCAACAATATATATAATCTGTTGGATTCCTATAGATAAGAGATTTAAATTTCTTCTTGGAATAGATATGTAGATATGTAACTAGTGGTATATCTTAAAGGATATTAAAGTTACACCACCCTTGGATAAACTAAAGTCAGCACAATTTAAGATTAAAATATAACCTCCTTCTAAATTCGCTTAGTCCTACCTAAAAATTTATGGAAAACATTTAGAATTGACATTGAAATAGAAAAATTGAGCACCGACTTTATGAAACAAAGTGAAGTAAGATTTGTTTTTGTCTTAAAGCATTAAACTATTAGAGAAAGTAATCTATTTTTTAACCACTTATAATCTTCATAAATAATGACAGAGAGACTCATTTCCGTGAGATTTTTCAAGATAAAGTAAATCAGGACAAGGTAAAAGTGAAATGTGGTTTGTAAATTGGAGGTAAGATTCCTCTAAAACTTTTGGTGTTTTCAGACTCTTTTAGGTTATCACATTAAGTAATTGAAAAAGCATTGAAAAGCATTAAGTAATTGAAGGCTGGAGTCTATGCAGATGCATCAATGAGCTCATGAACAGGCCGCCTCATGAACTTTCTTAATGATGGTGTGGAAAATACATGGCACCAGAAATATAAGTTATGTTTATGTAATAAACATTGCAGTTGATCCTTGGAGAGGAAAACTTGTCTGGATAATGGCTAGTTGTAAAGCTGCTCACCCTTTGCTGACTGTCATCAAAAAATCATTTCTGATTATTTTTAAACACAGAAAGTCATTATGGCTATTAAGCACATATTATAGTATGCCTAGAATATTGTCTACATTTCATATATCATCAGAAATATTCATCTCATTAATATGCTTTCTAAGTGCTATAATTATCTATTCAATCAAAACTCATTTTTGCATCCTTTATATTTTTTAAGTTCACCTCTCAATCACACTCAGCCTTGACTGTACCTTCAGTATTCATTGTGGCTCTTAAAAGTTAGCAAATACAGCCTTTGAGTCCAGAATTAAAGAGTGAGCCTTTAATAGTCTCTTTTCCCTTAGTTCCCCTTCCCAATTAATTTTATAACAAGTTTAGTTAAGCGTTTGGCCTAAAGGGGAAAAAATCTGAAAAACAAAAAAGCCTCGGAAAAAGCTTAGAAATCATTTTGTAGTTGATGATGCAGGAACGATTGCCCCACCATGGATTATTCCTGGTAATACTAGCCAAAGTATTATTAATAACAGGATGCCAGCAAAAATGCTTATCACAAAAGCTGTCATGTTTACTGTCATCTGTAGTGCTTGACTTTAAAAGACAGCAATAAGAACTGATGGACTTTGTGATGTGCTCTATCTTGCCTGACAGTAAACTGATAGGCATGTGACACATCAAACGCTACAAGTGAAAATACATTCTTGATTAAACATGGTGCGTGAAGACCTGTGAGCAGAGAGGTAACATTATTCACTCTTCACCCATGCA
Source organism: Pseudorca crassidens (assembly GCF_039906515.1). Taxonomy (NCBI): domain Eukaryota; kingdom Metazoa; phylum Chordata; class Mammalia; order Artiodactyla; family Delphinidae; genus Pseudorca; species Pseudorca crassidens. The sequence goes on along the minus strand of NC_090297.1, from coordinate 59,857,099 downwards.
ACCAAATGGCACAAAAAGTCATATATAGTTTGCTTTCAAAATTAAAGAGGAAGTATTTAGCTTTGGTCTTGATGACAGGAGATTCAAATTCACACAAAATAAAACAAAACAATGCCTGGTTTTCAAATATTTTTCATAAAAAAATGTAAATTAATTAAAAACAGAATGTAGAAAATATTGATGCAAAGACTTTCTTGCCTTTATACCATATGGACACACCATCAATTCAAACAAACTTGTAAAATGTAATCTTTTCTTTGGCCTATACAACACTGGAGATACCATTTAAAAATCTTTGAGTACAAATATCCTTTGTGCAGTAGTTTGAAAATAAATTAAGCCAACTCTTTCTAAAATAGCGTGCTCCAATTAAATAGTTAAGTTTTCTTTAAACTATAAAACCAGAGAATCTTCCAAGGGGGCTAGAATACATTCATTGCTTTCAGGACTTTTATTTCATAGGAACACTTACTTATTCTGTATATAGAACAGTCTCACATGGATCAGAGTTTTAGTTGTGTGGGGGCCCAGGGCAGGCCACCCCAAAATATGCCTCAATGACATATTGATTATTTTGAATTAAAGTTACTTAAGAAATGGCCAATACAAGAGGGACACTTTGAGCCTCCTCTGTCTCCCTAAAAGCAGTAAAAAAAAACTTCCCATGTGAAAAATCCGCCTCTAGTAGTAGAAGGACCCCCCTTATCTCCAGAGATAAGGAATTAGGGGCAGAGAAGCCTATATAAACAAACCTTGTTACTTTAATTTACTATCCAAGCCCAAACTCTCTTTAGATTCTTCACAAATTGAGTCCCCAGAACCTAAGTTTCCTTGTCCTGTCAACTCCTCTCAAATATATTGTTTCTTTATTTAAAAAGTATAAAAGCTGCCTGCTTTGGCCACTTCTTAGATCCTATTTCTATGAGATTTCTGTGCATATGAATTAAAATTCGTTTCTTTTTCTCCTGTTAATCTGTCTTGTGTCAATTTTATTATTAGTGTAGCTAAAAGAACTCAAAAGGGGTCAAGGGAGAAATGTCTCCCTCCCCGATAGTTGATATTGAGTCCAGCTCTAAATTCCAAGGAATGTGAATTCATAAATATACCACTACCTTTACTATGTTATCAGTGTAATGACTTTTTGTTTCATTTAATATGAGCAATTAAACAATAAAACTTGAAGTGTATATATTTTTTTAATGAAGATGTATTCTGCTATTCATTAATTATTTCATTCATTGAGCAAGTATTTACCAAGCATCTCCATGTGCCTGGCATTGGGCTCAGCATAGGTAATGCAGGTAGAACAGAGGTCCAGTCCCTGTCGCCACAAGTCTGACTCTAGTGAAGCAAAATTCCAAACATGACATTCTACTAATCGTGTTACTGTTTTGGGGGATATTTTATGCTAACTTTATTCAAATAAGCCTGAAACATTTGAAATGCATTGATTTTCTAACTAATATGTTGTTTGCCTTTTAATATACTTAGTTTCTTTATATGTAACATATGATTTGACAATTTAGAGAGAAAGTTTCTTGAGGCTTGGTCTGTATCATCCATCATTTTAAAGCCACAAGTATAGTTTTATCTAGCACAACTAAAAAAATAACTTGATCTTAAAACAAATCACCGTGGTTTTGCAGCTAGAGCTGCAGCAGGTCAAAGTCAAGATTGCCAGAGGTTAACAAGAGAAAGGTACTCACAGTGGGGCACAGAAGGGTCATGGGCTCCAAACTAAGGTGGACATCTCCAGGGAAGTTGTCAGGCCAGCAAGGATTCCTTCTTTCTGGGAATGGCCTTAATATAAAACACAATACTACCCTGGACTTGGGCATAGAGAAGTGACTCAAACTGGGCTGATCAAATTCTCTCTTTGCTGAGAAATAAAACTTGAAATGCAGAGGTAGTGATTTTGAATCTTTGGAACTGAATCACATTAATTATTTTTTATGTTTTTTTCTCTTTGAGAGAGAACAGCCACGAACTTCTATTGCTGAGTTCCCTAGAATTTTCTAGGTTCCTGTCCCTTTTCTCCTCTTTTGCTCCTCTCTTCCCCCTTGGCTTGAATGAGGACGTTGAATGTGTCTCCCAGCTCCTAGATAATTTTTTTCAGGAGCTAGCATTGCTATTCTATGAAGTAATGGAACCAGCCTCACCAGAGGTGGAAATAGCTCATGGCCTCATGGTTATTCTGGCTTCCCATCCAGTACTGTAAGGATGGACAGGAAGGTGCCAGGTTAATTTGTTTTTTTTTGCTAGGCCAGCAGAAGAACTAGATGGACTCATAATTATAATGGGTTGTTCAAACATAGACTTCAGTAGAGGCAGCAAGATACTACAGAGGTGATATTCCAAAGCCAGACTGATGTATGTGGAATCTACGAAGTAATAATAATAGCAAGTAATTATATAGAGCCAGAAATTGTTCTAAAAGCTTTACATATATTAGCTAATTTAATCTTCCCTATTGTTTTCAATGAATAAGCTGAGGCACAGAGAGATTAAGTAACTTGCCTACATCACACAGCTGGTAGGTAGTAAAGTTGTTACTCAGATGCCAGTGGCTTGGCTCCAGGATCTGTGCTCTGAACTACTCCTAGCTGGTCTATACTAGCTAAGTTCGGGTTCTACTGTTTTGGACCCCAGATCAATGATTTAAAAGGGATCAGATTATTGAAAGAGAAGGAGACTTTGTGAAGGAATTTCGCTGGAGTAGCTATTTCCATGGTATGAGTACCCTTTCCACCTAGGGGTAAGGAAGCTCTCTTGGCTGGTCTTTCATTCTGCAACAGGAGTTCTAGACATCGATGTGCAGTCACATCATGGCAGACAGGAGCTATAAGGACTTCTGCCAGAATTGGTTCCTGGTTGTGAGTGCCACAGGAGTGCTGGAGGTGGGGTCAGACATGTTGCCTGCTTCTCAGGATTCCACAAGGAGGCATTTTCCCTACCCTTCCTGGGCTCTTGCCCCATTTTCTCTTTTCCAGGGATGCTGAAGGAGTTATGCAATTGGTGAGTTCTGAAGAAGAACTGAGAGTAGATGCTGCACTCAGAACCCCTCCCCTCCCTCCTCTGGATCCTGCCTGGGACATCTGGTTTTACCCTGCAAGTTTCTAGCTGTACAGCACTAGGCCCCGTGGAATGAAGCTACATGAGCTAATTCTTAGGAAGATCACGGTAGTCAGGCACTTGAGCTACATCCTCAAGCATCAGTGTTATCAGTAATAAAAACAAATAGGCAAAAAGTAAATTTTGGTGAGGTAAATAGCACCTGGAGAAGTTTTTGATGGGGCCAGGACATGGAGCTATGGGCTTTCAGTTTTAGCAAGTAGGCCATGCAAGATTTGATTGGGGGTTTATCACAGTTCACAGCAGTTTTATTCCTAGGCAAACGGTTGTTTTTGCACAGACAGGGCTGTTTTATCAACACTGTATTGGCCTTGCTGATCTTAGTGCGCATTGGCCAGTGTTTAAGCTGCTGTAGTTTGACCTTGAGCTTTGGGCTTGATACACACATAAGCCCTGTCCATGGCCTTATAAGTTAGAGAACTCTCATTGTGGATGTCCCCACAGAAGAGTAGTGAATTTGATTAATAAACAAATGAAAAGTAACAGGGAGCCCTTTTAATGAAGAGAATCTGCCCTCTTCTAGGTGGAATTGAAAAAGATAACAAACATGTCACTGAAACGATTGCATACATAAAGGTCACAAAAAGAAATAATAAAGTCTGTTCGGAGCACTTGGTCTTTAAGAATTGAGTTTGTTAAGGTATCAAGGAGGAATTGAAATGGTATGAAAAGAAGAATGCTTCAGTTTTACTATCAGAACAGAAGCAGCAGAAGAATAGAAACAAAATAAAGGAAAACTGGCTAACTTTATTGGAGGAAAAGAGAACTTTCCTTAGGAGAAATATTGAGATTTTATAGGATATATTAGACAGATATGAAATAGAAAATGGGAACTTCCAGGCCAAGAGAAACAAATATTAAAAGGAAATGGATAGACTCAGCTCTGATGAATCTTAAAGAAGAAAGTCGAAAAGCAAAAGATGTTTCAGCTGTACCAAGTCAAACAATTATGACAGAAGCCTAAAGAAATCTAACCAAAACAGAGAGACAGAATTTTAGAGAGTGATCTGGAACGAATCCCCAAGAGATGGCAGGGTCTGGGAAACTACTGAGGATGTGGCCTTTCAAAGCTGTAGATAAAGCATCCAGAATGACAGCAATTGGGAACCACAACTTGAAGAACAGGGACATGATATCAAAGCATCACAAAACCTGGACAAATTTAAGGATAGGAAAAAATATATTTAAAGCATTATTAGGGGAGTTTCAAAGTGATAAAATCATTATAGATGAGGGTACAGGTATTGCCTTGCCCTAAGAAAACCCTCCAGAAATTTATAAAGTTAGCATTTTAAAGGAGGATCCAGCAAAGATAAAGCATATTAAAGGAGACATATTACAGGAAAAGGCATGCAGAACAATAAGAGATCAAGTCTAGGCCTGGATTTTGATCCTGACTTCATGGGAAATTTCTTCCTCAGTGGGATTATCCAACCCAGACAGGTGAGGATGGATACGATTTATTTGAATAGTGAAGTCTATTGAAAGACTCATAATTTACTGATTTCATATTTCTCATATGAGAGACCTCATGAGACAAAGTTTAGAAAAATATGTTATAAAAAATATGAGTCCAAAAGCAGTGAAAACCTAAAAAACAAAGTACTAGGAAATAGTACTAGTTTTACACTATTAAAGAAAGAAATAGATCACCTATAGGAACAATATAAACTCTTAGAAACTCAGTTCAGACCCCCTGAAATAGAGTTGCCAGATTTAATGAATAAAAATAAGACAATGTAATGGTTAGTTTTATGTGTCAAATTGATTGGGACACAATGCCTGGATATGTGGTCAAACATTATTCTGGATGCTTCTGTGAGTGTGTTTTTGGATGAAATTGACATTTGAATCAGTAGATTTTGAGTAAAACAGATTGCCCTCCATACAGTGGGTGGGCCTCATCCAATCAGTTGAAGGTCTTTATAGAAAAAGACTGACTTCCCTGGAGAAAGAAGGAATTCTGCTAGCAGATGGACTTTGGATTTGTATTGATGTATCAGCTTCTTCCTGACTCTTCAGCCTGCAGATTTTGGACTTGCCAGCCACAATAATCATATGAACAAATTCTTTAAAAAATATATAAATACACACACACACACACACACACACACACACACACACACACATATATATATATGCTATTGTTTTTGTTTTTCTGTAGAATCCAAATACAAACACCCTTACCTGAGTTTCAGATAAGGAATGAATAATATTTTCATTTTAAATGTGCCCTAAATCTTGTATGAGATGTACTTACAGTAAAAAATTATTTGTTGCTTATCTGAATTCAAATTTAATCAGGTGTCTTATATTTTATCTGGCAACATTACCCTAAAATCAGTAGAACAATAGAGGGAGATAAAACACTATGGGCCTATTTCACTTCTGTGAAAAAGATATTCAGAAAGAGATTCTACTCAAGGCCTGCCTGGAATAGCCCAATGTTGAAAAAAGCAAGTTTCTTGAAAGAGCAGACGCTTAGCCTCATTAGGTCCCTAGAGGCACACATTTCTGAAGTAACAACAGCTGCTTTAGGCCAGGAACATGCTGCGGTTAATTCTCCAGATGAAACAGATAACAATGACAGCAGCTACATAGGCCTCAGCAATTCCATAGCAGTACATATGGCAAAGGGCACTAGGGTTCCAGGACTAAAGACATTTGCTCACCCGGCTTTTAGAAACCATGCTATTAGACAGACCCACATTCAGCCCATCTCTGGCACTCAAAGAGGCAACAATTTTCAAAGGTTTGAAAATATTGCCTGGGGAAAAAGGCACTGCAAACAAGCTGAACTAGGGTATTCAGCATTGCAAGCTTCTAAACTTTGCAAAAAGGCGAAGTGTCTTAATAGCTTCTCTCTGAGAGAGGAAACAGTATGTATAGGTAACTATTCCCCCATATATCACCTATGCATCATGCCAAAATTAACCTATGGATGGGAGAGTTCTTCCAGTTAAATTTAAATGCAGAAGTCATAGAGTTTACAATTTGTAAACTAGTGTGGCTAACTCCTTCATCTCCTTGTACATATGCCATCTTTTGTAAAAGTTCTACATATTCTAGTCTCCCTACTTGAAATTGCCCTCAAATCTCTCTCTAATCCTAAACCCCCATAACTTTGCACTTTTATCCACAGTATGAATTGCCTTCTAATGAATTATAACTCATTTATTTTGTTTAATGTCTGCTTTCCCCAACAAGAGCATGACTGTTGAGACTGGAAATGTTTGCCTTTTTTGGTTTGATTTTTAAATCTTTTCTCACAATGTATCACAAACACCCAGAACAGGGAGAGAGGCACATGGTAGGCACTCAAACAGTAGATATTTGTTGAATAAATGAATGTAATTTAATCATATTGCAGAAGCCTTGCTAACCATGCAGGACATTATTTGGGATAACAGGTAGAACATGATGTGTCAAGACTTTGGTTTACAGTGGTCTTGGAGTTAAATCTACCCTGCTCCTCCTCTCTGCCCCCAATGATACCAGAAGAGTCCATGAAAGAATAGCAGTTTATATCTGGCAAAGACTGCCCTAATAAATTCCCCACTAGTTGTCTAAGGGCTTAATGTTTAAGCTCAGTAGTTTAAGAGATAAAAATTCTAAGGAACATTGCAAGTGGAGATACTTCTTATCCACTCACTTATTTTCTGTGTGGAGAGATTTCCCCAACACTATTGACCTCTTATCTCATTTCTAACTCTTATTAGGAAATGCAATTTTTTTTTTTTTTTTTTTTTTTTGAGGTATGTGGGCCTCTCACTGCTGCAGCCTCTCCTGTCGCGGAGCACAGGCTCCGGATGCGCAGGCTCAGCGGCCATGGCTCATGGGCGCAGCCGCTCCGTGGCATGCGGGATCTTCCCGGACCGGGGGATGAACCCATGTCCCCTGCATCGGCAGGCGGACTCGCAACTACTGCGCCACCAGTGAAGCCCCAGGCAATGCAATTATTTACCAATTATTTGAAGAACTTGACATGCGTAGCCCAACACTTTCCTCCATCTTTCTTTGGGGTGAAGCTGCTTCAGGACAGATACAGTACACTGGTCTGTTTCTCACTGCTATAAATTTTATAGGAAGACTTCCCCACATGAGGAGGCCTGTGGCTTTTCTGTACTGCTGTCGCTGAGTCAGTTAAGTATGCATATATCTGAGTACAGTATGAAGATGTCCATTGTTGCCAAACATCACAGCTATGTCCTCCAATCTAGCTTTTAAAAGTAATAAAGTTGATGATTGATCTCTAACTTCCTGCCATCTTGTCAATATCTTAATTGGTTCCAAAATTGGTCTGGAATATGGAAATTATTTATTGGATGCCTTTAAACTCCAATAAGTATCATGGCATGAATCAAGTTGTATCTTTTATAGTTCATTTGTTTTTGGTAAACTTCTATTAGAGTGATACTTATATATCAAATATTGTACTTAATGCTAGTGGTAGACAAATGATAAGATGTATCTGCCTGCCCTTAAGCAACTAACAACCCAACGGGGAAAAAATAGACATGAAAGCAAAGGATAAAATACTGTGTTGTAAGTACTGCATTAATAATCTGTGCAAAGTGTTTCAGGGACTAATAGGAGGGAGGTCTTGCCCTCTGCCAAGGAGAGAAGGAGAACTTTTCATAAAGAAGGAATAAATTAGTAGAGTGGTAACTAGTGAAATATACGGAAAGATATAGAAAGGGCTGAAATTTTATTTGAAGAAGTCTTTCACCAGATAAGAGAACCAACGCTTAGCAAAAACATGTAGCAAGTGAATTTGTTTTTCAAACTCCTCACCTATATAACCATTTTTTGACCTTTCCTTTCTCTTCCTGGACATCCAAACATCTCTTGAGATTTGATTCCTTGTAATTACTGAGATTAGTGAGCTAAAATCACTTTTATGATAGTCTTAAGATTTGACTAGTATTACCCTCAAAGGAATTTGCATTTTAAAAGAAGTCCAGGGACTTCCCTGGTGGCACAGTGGTTGAGAATCTGCCTGCCAATTCAGGGGACACGGGTTCGAGCCCTGATCTGGGAATATCCCACATGCCGCAGAGCAACAAAGCCCGTATGCCACTACTACTGAGCCTGCACTCTAGAGCCTGCAAGCCACAACTACTGAGCCCACGTGTCACAACTACTGAAGACCACGCACCTAAAGCCTGAGCTCTGCAGCAAGAGAAGCCACCGCAATGAGAAGCCTGTGCACCGCAACGAAGACCCAACAACGAAGACACAATGCAGCAAAAAAAAAATAATTAATTAATTTAAACAAACAAAAGGAGAAGTCCAGTGAAGAGTCAAGCCCTAACTCAAGCAAATGGTTTGCTAAGCCAGAGGTGTTAGGAAAATTAGTTCTAGTGGATCTTTTCTAAAATTATATCCTAAATAGAATCTTGGGAGAAATATGGCTGCAGATAGCTAAGGAAGCTGGTTTAAACCTGGAGATATTCCAGAGAAGAGTTTAAGACATATTTTTGCCTGAATTTCTATTATTACCTTGAATGGAAAAACTGTCTAAAATACATCAACTTTGTATAAATTTTGCATGAGCCATGAGCCTGATTTCAATTTTCTAATTGGTCTAAGAAGGTTCAGGCTGTAAGTCTAATTTAATCTAACCTCCCTTTAATCTTATTTTTACCTCATGCCAAAATTATTAGTAAGCAACATGTAATAATTTCAGGTGTGCTGATAAAATTCAAGTTGAAAATGTAACATTATTTTTTGTTATGACACTGTATAGTCACAATCTAAGATATTAATAAAGTCAAACAAGAGTAAGATTTTCTAGCTAATGAGAAAACACTGACCACTTGTTTCTCTTGAGCCCCCTTGTACTAAAACCATGTATATTATTCCTTTGGCTTTGTTGTAGGAATTAAGAAAGGGTCACCTAAAGAAAGACCTAAGAAATGAGGAGTGGGAAAGACTAGTCTCCTAGAATGGATATGCTAACTAAAATGATAAGCAGAGCTGGATAGGAATGTGTAATTCAGCAACCCTGATGTTTTAGACACATGACTGTTAATTTATAATTCTTTAAGCTATATACACATTATATACATTTCTTTGTATGATAGTTTATGTTTAAAAATTCAGAAAATGAATCATGGAGAGCTAAAATGAGGACACAGAATACCGTAGTGTAGGTATATAGCATGGAACAGTAGGAATAAGGTAGCTTCTGGAGTCAAACAACATTTGCGTCCCAGCTTTGGCACTTACTAGCTGTGTGACATTGCATAAATTATTTAACATGTCTGAGATCCTATAGCTTCATCTATACAATATGACTAATAATAGTTCAAATTTGAAAGAAAGAAGGGCTGGCTCTAGAATGGAAGGGAGATGTAGGGGAAATGGGTCTCATTCCAAACCAGAAGGAATTGTATTTTAAAGAAAGTTAAAGGAGCAGTTGAAGATAATGGACACATATCTGCCCACAAATTGTAGGGCTTAGATAGGAAAAGAGGGCTCTGAATGATAAATAGAGGCCTGGAAGTCACTTTAATATCAGTGCCCAGATTCCTGATCTCCCAAGTACCACCTCTTCTGTTCCTTGTTCCCATTCCCATCCCTAAAGTATTTTGGGATAGCTAAGTATATACAGACAAATATACAATACAAACAATAGTATAGGATACAGTGTTGAATAACCTTACCTGTTCCATTACGCTAGGTCAAATGGCAAATACATCATCTTACTTTCATTTCCTTAACTTATCTAGGATTATTTTTAATACCAAACCAGTTCTTGAACCTGATCGGTCCAGTATAACAGGCTTAAGCCAGTGAGTGCATAGCATTCTTATGGTGTATAGTAATGGTACAGGAATAGGAATACATCCCAATTTAGGCTAGTGAAATGATAGGGAACATTTTCTAGGATCATCTAGGAGGTTTCCTAGCATAAAGAGAAGCCCGAGAAAAGATAGTAACTCTTCTGCATACTGACATTGTTATGCACGTGTGTGAGGTCTATAACTACACAGCATGGTGTTACCATCCTGAGGATTACTTCAAATTTCCTTAGCAGATATGAGCCCTTCCCCACACCCACTGCATAAGCCCCCAGACCAAGTGAGTGAGATGACAGTAACACCCGGTCATCAACATCATACTTGAGTCATTAATACATAGTTTGAAATAGGAACCTGGTAAAGAATACAAGTATCTGGGGATTCACCACAAAATTGAGATGAAATCCACGAGAAGAAGGGTAGCCTTAGGATCTTTTAAATTAATGCACTCCACTTCTTACACTGCATTTAGTGTTCCCTACTCCTTTATCCTATTTACCATAAATCATCCAAGGCTTGAGTGCCTTTCAATCCTTGATTCATTGACACATATTTAATATAAACTTCTTAATAAGGATGGTGCATCAGCTCTCTGAAGGAGAAAACTAAAATGGGAAACAGAATGCCAAAAGAATGGGTAACTAAAAAGCAAGAACAATCACAGCAGAAGTGAAAGATGACATCTTGATTTGGAGGGATGCCCAGATGGAATTATAGGCAGTAATGGGTATTTATAAAACTGTCCTTGAATCATTAGGGAAAGGTTAAATCATGTTCAGTAACTTCTAATATGAAGGCAGGAACCTGACTAATTATCATGATTTTCACCAAACTGGTTAATACAAGAATATTTTGACATTTGGAAAGGTAGCATTTAGTTATTTGAAAACAAAATAATTTTAAATGTTATCTCCTGATAATATAAAACAGATTGTTTATATTAAGGAAAAGTAAAATATCAATGCTATAAGGATAGAATTATGTTATTAGGAATTTAAATTTTATGATGGTAAAAGAAAGAAAGAAAAACTCTTCAATTAATTTTTCTTATTATTCAGAAACTGAACAGAAAGCCTCTGTGGAATTTTAGTTCACACAGTACGGACTCAGGGAAATTTTGAGGAAAAATTATACCTTCATAGATATTTCTCTATATGAAAACAATTGTATTTTTTTTTTTTTTAAACAGGCCACAATCACAACTATGCTACCAAGAATTACTTAGCTATTGAAAACTAAATTGGACTGAGTAAAAATTTTAAAAAAGACAACATAGCAAAGCTATTGAAACAAAGTTTAAGAAAATATAAATTTATAAAAAATAAATTGAAGTCATAAACATTTAGGATTGTTTAGGACTGTTATATCCTCTTGATGAACTGACCCCTTTATCATTATGAAATTATCTTCTTTATTATGTTTTACTCTGGACTTACTTTTTTCTGATATAAATATAGTCACTCAAGCTTTCATTTAAATACTTTTTCTATCCTTTTATATATAACCTTTTCATATTTTTACATTTAAAAGGCATTTTGTATAGCAACTTTTTCTTTTTTCTTTTTTCTTTTTTAACCAATCTAACAGGCTCTCTCTTTTAATTGAGGTATTTACACCATTTACACTTAATGTAATTATTGATCTGTTAAGGCTTATGTCTCCATTTTATTATTTGTTTTCTGTTTGTTCCCCTCGTTTCTAATTCCTCTATTTTTTTTCTCTTGCCTTCCTGTGGGTTACTTGAATATTTTTTAGTTCAACTTTTATTTATTTATGTTTTTTAGTATAAATAATGAAGTAAGCAGCCATACTGAGAATGTATATATATCAAGGAACTGCAGGAGATCTCTAGACCCTAAAGGTGGCCCTCAGCTGGAAGTCAGCAAAAAGCGGGGCTCTTGGTCATAGAACGACAAGAAAGTGAATTCACAAGAAAGTGAATTCAGGCCTAAGTAAGCTTGGAAGTAGGTTCTTCCCCAGTTGAGTTCATGATGAAACTTCAGCCTGGTGAGACCCTGAGGTAGAGAACCTAGACAAGCCCTACCTGGATTCTTGACCCAAAGAAACTGTGAGATAAACTGTTTTAAGCCAGTAAGTTTGTGGTAATTTATTACATAGCAATATAAAACTAATATAGCATCATAAAGAGATTATTAGTGGTCTGAATGAAAGCCATCTCAGCAGAGTGATTGGGTAGGAGCCAGACTGCATTGATTTGGAGGAATGAGTCAGGGGTAAGTAAATGGAGTGAGTATAGATAACTCCTTTGAGAGGTTTGCCTGAGAACAGTCTGGGAATGTAGGGCTGTAGCTGAATGGTTCTTTGGTTTTGAGGACAAAGTTTTTATTTTTATTTTTTAATGGTAAGTAACTTGAGCATATTTAAAAGTCTGTCTTTTACAAGAATCAATTTTTACTGAAAGTTTGCTTGGCTATGTTAAATGCAATATAGCTAGATATAATTCACATGAAATAATTGGTTAAGAGCTATGTCTCGTGACCTAATGTTGATATTAATATTGATAATATTGTAAAAAGTATAAAAGATTATAAAAGACAGCAGTATGAATTCTGTTATTTAGCAAAACCCTCTTATTTGCAATATCTCCAAATGCAAGAGGGCTCACCTTGCATCTGGAGGATCCTATTGTCTGAGTCAAGTTCCACTATTCTTTCAATTCTCAGTAAAACAAAACCACTATCATTTGGCTTTCTAAGTTGGCAGCTTTCCATGAGAGCTGACCAGTAAGTCTTGGTCTAGATCCCATGTTGAATTTGTAGAATCATAGGGAAAGAACTGTGTGAGACAAATTACTATCTAACACGAATTACTATCAAACATTGCTGCAAGAATTCCAGCTTTATGTCATTTGTTTACAACCTGTTCCTTGCTTTATATTATTATTTCTAAAAATAGTGGTTATAATTTCTGTAGATTTTTATTTCTATGATCAAAACATGCTTTCTATCCTCAAATGGTTAGTTTGAAAAAAGAAGAACAATAATAATAAATGAAGAAGAAGAGAGAGAGGAGGAAAAAAATTTGCCAAGTCCCAAGTTCTATACCAGGTACTTAAAAAAATCTTCCTTAATTCTCCAAATAACCCTTCAAGGTAGGCTCTTTAATTAATCTTATTTTTTAAATAAGTAAACTGAGTCTTGGATTAAGGAAATAATACCCAGGGTCCTGCAGCTGTTCATTAAGTGTCACATTAGAACACCCTTATGGTGACTTTAAAGTTAATGTCTTAATTAACTACTATATTCCTCCCATTCTAAAAAAGAGGATTCTTTCTTAGGGAATTAACAGTGGTCTGTACAGGACAAGAAGGACTGTTCATTAAACTAACAAGGGATAATGAAGACCTCTCTGGCAGGGAATAATACTTTACATGTTTCTCATTTCTCATTATGTCCTTCCATGTTCAATAACACAGTCAATCCAGCTGAGCTCCTGTAGTGATATTTCAAAAACTGTCCTGACTGCCACGATTCAATTGTTGAGGACTTGCTTGTTACAACACAGGAAACAGTTATATTATGTACCTTACATTATACAACAATAAGACTTAACTCTGAAATATGTCTATCATTATTAGTCTTTTGTATCCATGGTGATTTAATGTCATCTTGCCGCCAGTCATTTGACTTAGGCTAGTGGTTTTCAGAGTGGAGCTTGCATCAGAATCTCCTGTAGGGTTTCTTCGAAACACACAGATTACTGGATCCGACTCTCAGACATTTGGATTCAGTAGTTGTGGGTTGTAGACCTTAAAATTTGTGTTTCTAACAAGTTCCCAGATGCTGCTAATGCTGCTGCTGGTCTGAAGACCACACTTTGAGAACCACTGGCCCAGACCAGGGTTTTAAAACCTTTTTCTGTAAAGAATCAGGTAAATACTTTTGGCTTTGTGGACCATATAGTCTCTGTCACAACTGCTTAACTCTTCCTTTGCCATGGAAAGCAGCCATACACAATACCTAAATAAGTAGGAGATGGCTGTTTCAATAAAATTTTATTTACAGAAACAGGTGTCAGGATTGATTTGGTAAATGGACCATAGGTAGTCAACCTCTGGCACAGACCAACTCAGTATAAGAGGCCTGAAAAATAACTTTGTATATATTAACTATACTCTGTGACTCCATGAGAATCAACTATAGAATTATCCACAAAAACCCTTTCTAAGTTTCTAAATAAAATCTGCAGAACTATAACAGAGACTAAGCTGATTGTCTTAAACCAGCACAGAGGAGAAATCCCAAAGCTTCCCTATGAACCCAATAATAAAGCAATAGTTTTATGCACGAGTCTGCATCTTATAAACAGTTTTTGTTCTAACATGCCCATGAACTATACCTTCATTTTCAAATTTTAGTTTTAATTGGATATTGTTTATAATGCTAGAAACTATAAATATACCAAATAAAAGAAAACTAACACTATATTAAATGACATAGATGCCAACCCAATCAGATTATCTATTGACTTTATAATAAAATGAAACAAAACAAAGATACTCTACTTGCCATGAGTGTGCCCAGATTTAATACATTTGGTCTTTACCTGGAATGGTGTACTCCAAACTAATTTAAAATGCCAATATAACCTTAAAAATCTACTAAACTATATATGCCAGTGAACCCACTGCGTTAGCTCTATCCTTACAAAATGTAAACTCCTGTAAAAAGGCATCATTCAGAAATTTTTTTCTGAATTTTTGTCATAATGGATTGTGATTTAGTACCCTGAAAATAATTAGATGCAAGTGACATGAGGAAAGCTAGTATTATGGGTCATCTTATAAACTTAAAATGCAAGTATTATGTTAAACATCTCCAACAATGCTATATTTAGATGCAATATTTAGATAAAATCTCTACAATTATATATTGTAACATTTTGATAATTTTAAGATGGATTAAAATGGCCTTCTGAGGGGATACATGACTTCTTTCAAAATCTTTTCCTAAATTCGATTAAATCAAATGTTTCATTTTGATCAATGGATTTAGATTTGCTACTAGACATTTACTCTTTAGCCTAATGAAGTTGTTTTCAAAGAGTCCTCAGTTTTAAAAAAAAAAGGTTGAAAGAGAATTGTGGTCAAATGACACTGGAAAATGTTCACTTTAAACACACTTTAAAAGTTTTTTGTTTTGTTTTTGTTTTTTTGTTTTTTTGTTTTTTTTTTTTACTTCAGGACTCTTTGGAAATAATATTTATGGTACAGATATCTAAGAAAGATGTGGTAAATCATGTAGCTTTATCCAATCTCATTTGAACATGGAACCAAGTTATTAGTAGAGCATTCTGAAGTACAAGAGAAACACTTAAGAAAACAATGTTCTTAGTGCCTGTATCCAGGTACCATATGATATTTTTAAAAAAAAATAAATTCAATTAGAATCAACAAGTATTTGTTAAGTACCTCTGTTATTTGACTTATCAGTTAAAGGTTAATGTTTTACTTTTACTATGCCACTCACCTAAGTCTACCTAGAATGTAGTTCAACCTATTAAACATACTTACACTCCTCTTCAGGCCTCTTCCGAAGGGCTGCACGAACTTCTTTACAAGGACTTCTCTGATATTGTGGGGGATTCCTTCCCCTTATTAGGTTCTCCATCCTACAGGAGGGAATTAACAGAATATTTTAATACCAAAATCTTGATAAATTTTAACAAGTTAAATGGTTTAAATCAAGAGTCAACAATTCAGGTAGACCACACCATTAAGAGTATCTAGCAAGGAGTAAGACAGTAGGGAGTGGCAGTGACTCTGGTAAACTGGAGAGTGCTTGACTTTTCTTAGGCATTCCAATGTTAAAAATATAAAAACACATGTGGATGAAACTCATATAAACATTCTCCAGTTAAAGACTGTTATGGACTAAATGCTTGTGTCCCCACCCCCTCCACTCCTCCAACCCTTCCCCTCCATACCCCCATTCATATGTTGAAACTCTAATCCCCAGGGTAATGGTATTTGGATGTGGAACCCTTGATAGGTAACTAGGTTTAGTTGAGGTCATGAGGGTGGGACACGCATGATGGAATTAGTATTTTTATAAGATGAGGAAGAGAGACCAGAGCTCATTCTCCCCTGCCATATGAGGACACAGTGAGAAGGTAGTCATCTACAAACCAGGAAGAGGGCTCGCACCAGGAACTGAATCTGCTGGTGCCTTGATAGTAGAATTCTAAGACTCCAAAACTGTTAGAAATAAATGTCTATTGTTTCAGCCACCCAGTCTGTGGCATTTTGTTATAGCAGTCCAAGCTAAGTCAGAGACCCATTAACTAAAGAATGATTACTTATAAAGCAAACACATTTATCAAAAATCACGTTACCCTTTAGAAAGAAAGATCATATCTTTCACCAACATTCTGAATACCAGTTTTCAGGAGTTTTAATTGCTGCTTTCTTTTGTGCTAATGATTAAATTGGGAGGGGTTTTCTAATTCTAATCATTGTGACTTCTTAAAAATATGGTCAATATAAAGTGCACTTCTCAGTTACTTCCAATGCTGACAACCAGAAAATAATAATAAATGGGCCACATGCAACTTGGGTTGGCATATTAAACAGCATATACTCTGTGGTTAGTATTTTCTGGTTTTAGTAAACCTTACAGTTTTGTGCCAGCAATGCACACTCTGCTTATTTTGAAAACATTAAACAACTATTGAGTGTTTAGGATTTGGAAATTCAGAACAAAACGATGATATTTATCATTTAAAAATATAAACATAGCTTTTAACATCTACATAATTATTCTAATGGGATATCACTTGTTTTAACAAACATGCTGGCAGATAGCATGTAATGGTGTGGTTGTTATGGGTTATGGTGGTAGAAAGTCTCCTAGGGTGAGTAGTACAGAGAATTATACTTCTAGTGTCTAGAGAGGAAATTGGGAAAGGATAATCCAATAAAAGCAATATGTAAAATGGTGTGAAATATGAGATAAATAACCTTTTGTACTGGAAGAGTAACATAACACTATTTCTATGAGAAGCTGTCACTGGTTCTTAGAAATACTTTTCCAAATATATTTCCTTAAATCAAACCATTCATAGGTAGGGACTACTTTATATGTGTGTGTATGCTCACTCATATGCCCATGCTTGTGTATGTAAAGTACAAGAAAACATTTCTCAATGTGTGATGATAACTTGAAATTTAGTTTCACTTGAAGATCATTTCAAGTGAGAAAAAGAGTTCAAGGTTATGATAATACAATGACAGGA
Organism: Pseudorca crassidens; assembly: GCF_039906515.1. Classification (NCBI taxonomy): domain Eukaryota; kingdom Metazoa; phylum Chordata; class Mammalia; order Artiodactyla; family Delphinidae; genus Pseudorca; species Pseudorca crassidens. The sequence goes on along the minus strand of NC_090297.1, from coordinate 59,839,907 downwards.
AATCAAGTGAAAACCTCAAGAGTTTAAGACATAATTTGCTTTAATACTATATATGGGGGCAAAATTAAGCTTCCAGGACCATCCTGCAGTTTCAGTATGAGGATTGCCATGTAAATTATATAAAATGTTCTAGATTCTGACTCGAATTAATTCAGTGCACTATTTTGATTACATGTTTCAGAAAATACATGAATTTTCATGATGATATAATAACAATTTAAGTGAACTTTAGTTAATCACTAGTATTTACAAGCTCAAGATAGTAAAATACAACAAACATAACCTACAAATGCAAGTATCTACATAAAATTGTGATTTAATTTTAAAAAACAATTAGTCATCGTGATTATACAGATGAGGGATGACAACTTACCCTGGTTGGAAATCTACATAAACCAGTCTCTTAGATAGGCTATTACTTTTCCTTTTATGTATCTATCGAGAATGTGAAAACGAAAATGGTCTAGTTGATTTTGACGTAATTATATTTGAGGGTGTGTCAGAAAAACTGAAATACAAGTTAGAAAGTACTGCCAAAGGCTCCAGGAAAGTTTCACTTACATGGTTGCTATTGGCATCAAAGATCACCAAGAATCATTGTGCCCAAATGTTGCATTATGGGCATGCTCACAAGCAGATATGCAAGAGATTATGCAGTGTTAGCAATGCCGCATAGTTTAATTTTAAGGAGCCTAGGTTCTGGAATAGACTGCCTGGGCTAAACTCCCATTCTGTCTCTTAGAGGATGATTTTAGGGAAAGATACCTAGCTACTTTATACCTTAATTTTCTCAGCAATAAATGGGGATAACATTAGCTACCTCATAGGATTGTTGTGAGGATTAAATACGTTAATAGTGTACATGTGCTTACACTGTGTCCACCACAATACAAGAGCTCAGCAAATGTAGTTATTATTAATCATAATTATCCCAAATAAAAATGAAATCATATACTAAAATTTTAAATGTCTGGTATATTAGGAGAAATATGAAAACTAGCCTTTATTTAATAAAGAAAAAGAACAGATGACACTGTTGAGAAAAAAATTCTGGCTAAACAAATGTTCTGGTTATTGGAAAAATACAAAACATCCATGCACATAAATTGCCAATTTTCAAAATGAAGAACTTAATAAACTATATTTCATTTTATTCAGTAAGATTTAAAGGATCACTATATGACAATCTTCCAAGGATACTCACATGGATAAAAGTGGGCTGGTAACCTCATGAATTAATTAAAATGCTAAATAACTTATTCTTTCTTAGAGAATTCAGAAGATGTTACAAAACTGTATAGTGGCCTTTGACCTTAGCAAGAACAATGAATATATCTTACAATGTATTACCATTTATCATTTATTCCATCTAATCCTTACAACAACCTTCTGAAAGAACATTTTGAAGATGAGGAAGCTAATGTTCAGAAATGTTCAGTGACCTGATCCTGGCCACACAGGAAGTAAGAGGTGCAACTGAGATTTAATCAAGGTTTTCTGATTTTTTAAAAATCTTTTCCTAGTTGCTTTTTAACCCACTATTTCCATGAGTCTATGATTAGCTATAGATAATTTCACTAGCAGACTGAATACTTGAGATTCTATGTCGTGCAAATTTAATTTTGATGTAATTCTTATTGAACATAATATTAATATTTAGATTAGTATATACTCATATACAAATAGTATATATTACATTAAATATAATACTACACAAATATATATACATTTGTAAAAATGTTTATCTTCTAATTACATATTGAGTTTTTTTTTTATCATTTATCTATTTTCATTGAAATGTTTGCTTCTATTAGTGATATTTTAAGTTTTTAGAACCACGAAAAAGATAACTGGGGAAGGGACTAAGGGAAGATGGCGGAAGAGTAAGATGCGGAGATCACCTTCCTCCCCACAGATACACCAGAAATACATCTACACGTGGAACAACTCCTACAGAACACCTACTGAACACTGGCAGAAGACCTCAGACCCCCCCAAGAGGCAAGAAACTCCCCACGTACCTGGGTAGGGCAAAAGAAAAAAGAAAAAAACAGAGACAAAAGAATAGGGACGGGACCTGCACCAATGGGAGGGAGCTGTGAAGGAGGAAAGGTTTCCACACATTAGGAAGCTCCTTCGCGGGCGGAGACTGCAGGTGGCAGAGGGGGAAGCTTTGGAGCCACGGAGCAGAGCACAGCAACAGGGCTGCGGAGGGCAAAGCGGGGAGATTCCCACACACAGGATCAGGGCCAACAGGCACTCAGCAGCCCGAGAGGCTTGTCTGCTCACCTGGCGGGGCGGGCGGGGCTGCGAGCTGAGGATCGGGCTTCGGTCGGAGCGCAGGGAGAGGACTGGGGTTGGCGGCGTGAACACAGCCAGAAAAGGTTAGTGCACCACGGCTAGCCGGGAGGGAGTCCAGGAAAAGGTCTGGAGCTTCCGAAGAGGCAAGAGACTTTTTCTTCCCTATTTGTTTCCTGGTGCGCGAGGAGAGGGGATTAAGAGCGCTGCTTAAAGGAGCTCCAGAGGCGGGTGCGAGCCGCGGCTAAAAGCGCGGACCCCAGAAACAGGCAGGAGATGCTAAGGCTGCTGCTGCTGCCACCAACAAGCCTGTGTGCGAGCACAGGTCACTATCCACACCCCCCTTCCGGGGAGCCTGCGCAGCCCGCCACTGCCAGGGTCCCGGGATCCAGGGACAACTACCCTGGGAGAACGCACGGCGCGCCTCAGGCTGGTGCAACGTCACGCTGGCCTCTGCCGCTGCAGGCTCGCCCCGCATCCACGCCCCTCCCTACCCCCGGACTGAGTGAGCCAGAGCCCCCAAATCAGCGGCTCCTTTAACCCCGTCCTGTCTGAGGGAATAACAGACGCCCTCCGGCGACCTACACACAGAGGCAGGGCCAAATCCAAAGCTGAGCCCCGGGAGCTGTGAGCACAAAGAAGAGAAAGGGAAATCTCTCCCAGCAGCCTCAGAAGCAGCAGATTAAAGCTCCGCAATCAACTTGATGTACCCTGCATGTGTGGAATACATGAATAGACAACGAATCATCCCAAATTGAGGAGGTAGACTTTGAGAGGAAAATTTTTGATTTTTTCCCCTTTTCCTCTTTTTGTGAGTGTGAATGTGTATGCTTCTGTGTGAGATTTTGTCTGTATAGCTTTGCTTCCACCATTTCTCCTAGGGTTCTATCTGTCTGTTTTGTTTTGTTTTGTTTTTTAAATTTTTTTCTTAATAATTATTTTTTATTTTAATAACTATTTTATTTTACTTTATCTTCTTTCTTTCTTCCTTCCTTCCTTTCTTTCTTTCTTTCTTTTTCTTTCTTTCTTTCTTTCTTTCTTTCTTTCTTTCTTTCTTTCTTTCTTTCTTTCTTTCCTTCCTTCCTTCCTTCCTTCCTTCCTTCGTTCCTTCCTTCCTTCCTTCCTTCCTTCCTTCCCTCCTTTAGACAACAAATCATCCAAAATTGAGGAGGTGGACTTTGAGAGCAAGATTTATGATTTTTCCCCCTTTTCCTCTTTTTGTGAGTGTGTATGCTTCTGTGTGAGATTTTGTCTGTATAGCTTTGCTTCCACCATTTGTCCTAGCATTCTGTCTTTTTTTTTTCTTTTTTAAATTTTTTTCTTAATAATTATTTTTTTATTTTAATAACTTTATTATATTTTACTTTATTTTATCTTCTTTCTTTCTTTCTTTTTTCCTTCCTTCTGTCCTTCCTTCCTTCCTTCCTCCCTCCATCTCTCCCTCCCTCCTTTCTTTCTTTCCTTCTTTTCTTCTTTCTTTCTCTCTCTCTCTTTCTTTCTTTCTTTCTTTCTTTTCTTTTTTTCTTTCTTTCTTTCTTCCTTCCTTCCTTGCTTCCTCTCTTTCTTTCTTTCTTTCTTTCTTCTTCTACTAATTCTTTCTTTCCACTTTTTCTCCCATTCATTCTGAGCTGTGTGGATGAAAGGCTCTTGGTGCTGCAGCCAGGAGTCAGTGCTGTGCCTCTGAGGTACGAGAGCCAACTTCAGGACACTGGTCAACAAGAGTCCTCCCAGCTCCACATAATATCAAACAGCAAAAATCTCCCAGAGATCTCCATCTCAACGCCAGCACCCAGCTTCACTCAACGACCAGCAAGCTACAGTGCTGGACACCCTATGCCAAACAACTAGCAAGACAGGAACACAACCCCACCCATTAGCAGAGAGGCTGCCGAAAATCATAATAAGTCCACAGACACCCCAAAACACACCACCAGACATGGACCTGCCTACCAGAAAGACAAGATCCAGCCTCATCCACCAGAACACAGACACTAGTCCCCTCCACAAGGAAGCCTACACAAACCACTGAACCAACCTTAGCCACTGGGGACAGACACCAAAAACAATGGGAACTACGAACCTGCAGCCTGCAAAAAAAAGACCCCAAACACAGTAAGATAAGCAAATGAGAAGACAGAAAAACACACTGCAGAAGAAGGAGCAAGATAAAAACCCACCAGACCTAACAAATGAAGAGGAAATAGGCAGTCTACCTGAAAAAGAATTCAGAATAATGATAGTAAAGATGATCCAAACTCTTGGAAATAGAACAGACAAAATGCAAGAAACATTTAACAAGGACTTAGAAGAACTAAAGATGAAACAAATAACAATGAACAACACAATAAGTGAAATTAAAAGTACTCTAGATGGGATCAATAGCAGAATAACTGAGGCAGAAGAACAGATAAGTGACTTGGAAGATAAAAGTGGAAATAAATACTGCAGAGCAGAATAAAGAAAAAAGAATGAAAATAACTGAGGACAGCCTCAGAGACCTCTGGGACAACATTAAATGCACCAACATTTGAATTATAGGGGTTCCAGAAGAAGAAGAGAAAAAGAAAGGGACTGAGAAAATATTTGAAGAGATTATAGTTAAAACTTCCCTAATATGGGCAAGGAAATAGTTAATCAAGTCCAGGAAGCACAGAGAGTCCCATACAGGATAAATCCAAGGAGAAATACACCAAGAAACATATTAATCAAACTGTCAAAAATTAAATACAAAGAAAACATATTAAAAGCCGCAAGGGAAAACGACAAATAACACACAAGGGAATCCCCATAAGGTTAACAGCTGACCTTTCAGCAGAAACAGAAGAGACTGGCAGGACATATTTAAACTGATGAAGGAGAAAAACCTACAACCAAAATTACTCTACCCAGCAAGGATCTCACTCAGATTTGATGGAGAAATTAAAACCTTTACAGACAAGCAAAAGCTGAGAACCAACCTGGTTTGGTTCTAAACCAAACCAGGTTTAGAACAAATGCTAAAGGAACTTCTCTAGGCAAGAAACACAAGAGAAGGAAAGACCTACGAACCCAAAATAATTTAGAAAATGGGAATAGGAACATACATATCGATAGTTACCTTAAATGTAAATGGATTAAATGCTCCCACCAAAAGACACAGCTTGGCTGAATGGATACAAAAACAAGACCCAAATATATATGCTGTCTACAAGAGACCCATTTCAGACCTAGAGACACATACAGACTGAAAGTAAGGGGATGGAAAAAGATATTCCATGCAAATGGAAACCAAAAGAAAGCTGGAGTAGCAATTCTCATATCAGACAAAATAGACTTTAAAGACTATTAGAAGAGACAAAGAAGGACCCTACATAATGATCAAGGGATCGATCCAAGAAGAAGATATAACAATTGTAAATACTTATGCACCCAACATAGGAGCACCTCAATACATAAGGCAAATACTAACAGCTATAAAAGGGGAAATCGACAGTAACACATTCATAGTAGGGGACTTTAACACCCCACTTTCACCAATGGACGGATCATCCAAAATGAAAAGAAATAAGGAAACACAAGCTTTAAATGATACATTAAACAAGATGGATTTAATTGATATTTATAGGACATTCCATCCAAAAACAAGAGAATACACATTTTTCTCAAGTGCTCATGGAACATTCTCCAGAATAGATCATATCTTGGGTCACAAATCAAGCCTTGGTAAATTTAAGAAAATTGAAATTGTATCAAGTATCTTTTCCGACCACAACGCCATGAGACTAGATATCAATTACAGGAAAAGATCTGTAAAAAATACAAACACATGGAGGCTAAACAATACACTACTTAATAACGAAGTGATCACTGAAGAAATCAAAAAGGAAATAAAAAAATACCTAGAAACAAATGACAATGGAAACACAACGACCCAAAATCTATGGGATGCAGCAACGGCAGTTTTAAGAGGGAAGTTTATAGCAATACAATCCTACCTTAAAAAACAGGAAACATCTCGAATAAACAACCTAACCTTGCACATAAAGCAATTACAGAAAGAAGAACAACAAAAACCCAAAGTTAGCAGAAGGAAAGAGATCATAAAAATCAGATCAGAAAAAAATGAAAAAGAAATGAGGGAAACGATAGCAAAGATCAATAAAACTAAAAGCTGGTTCTTTGAGAAGATAAACAAAATTGATAAACCATTAGCCAGGCTCATCAAGAAAAAAAGGGAGAAGACTCAAATCAATAGAATTAGAAATGAAAAAGGAGAAGTAACAACTGACACTGCAGAAATACAAAAGATCATGAGAGATTACTACAAGCAACTCTATGCCAATAAAATGGACAACCTGGAAGAAATGGACAAATTCTTAGAAATGCACAACCTGCCAAGACTGAATGAGGAAGAAATAGAAAATATGAACAGACCAATCACAAGCACTGTAGCACTGAAATTGAAACTGTGATTAAAAATCTTCCAACAAACAAAAGCCCAGGACCAGATGGTTTCACAGGCGAATTCTGTCAAACATTTAGAGAATGTTTGTTATTCTTCTCAAACTCTTCCAAAATATAGCAGAGGGAGGAACACTCCCAAATTGATTCTACGAGGCCACCATCACCTTGATACCAAAACCAGACAAGGATGTCACAAAGAAAGAAAACTACAGGCCAATATCACTGATGAACATAGATGCAAAAATCCTCAACAAAATACTAGCAAACAGAATCCAACAGCACATTAAAAGGATCATACACCATGATCAAGTGGGGTTTATTCCAGGAATGCAAGGATTCTTCAATATACGCAAATCAATCAATGTGATAAACCATATTAAAAAATTGAAGGAGAAAAACCATATGATCACCTCAATAGATGCAGAGAAAGCTTTCGACAAAATTCAGTACTCATTTATGATAAAAACCCTGCAGAAAGTAGGCATAGAGGGAACTTTCCTCAACATAATAAAGGCCATATATGTCAAACCCACAGCCAACAGCATCCTAAATGGTGAAAAACTGAAAGCATTTCCACTAAGATCAGGAACAAGACAAGGTTGCCCACTCTCACCACTCTTATTCAACATCGTTTTGGAAGTTTTAGCCACAGCAATCAGAGAAGTAAAGGAAATAAAAGGAATCCAATTCGGAAAAGAAGAAGTAAAGCTGTCACTGTTTGCAGATGACATTACATAGAGAATCCTAAAGATGCTACCAGAAAACTACTAGGCTAATCAATGAATTTGGTAAAGTTGCAGGGTACAAAATTAATGCACAGAAATCTCTGGCATTCCTATATACTAATGATGAAAAATATGAAAGTGAAGTCAAGAAAACACTCCTATTTACCATTGCAACAAAAAGAATAAAATATCTAGGAATAAACCTACCAAAGGAGACCTGTATGCAGAAAATTATAAGATGCTGATGAAAGAAATTAAAGATGACACAAATAGTTGGAGAGATATACCACGTTCTTGGATTGGAAGAATCAACATTGTGAAAATGACTCTACTACCCAAAGCAATCTACAGATTCAATGCAATCCCTACCAAACTACCACTGGTATTTTTCACAGAACTAGAACAAAAAAAATCACAATTTGTATGGAAACACAAAAAACCCCGAATACCCAAAGCAATCTTGAGAATGAAAAACGGAGCTGGAGGAATCAGGCTCCCTGAATTCAGACTATACTACAAAGCTATAGTAATCAAGACAGTATGGTACTGGCACAAAAACAAATACAGATCAATGGAACAGGACAGAAAGCCCAGAGATAAACCTATGCAGATATGGTCACTTTATCTTTGATAAAGGAGGCAGGAATGTACAGTGGAGAAAGGACAGCCTCTTCAATAAGTGGTGCTGGGAAAACTGGACAGCTACATGTAAAAGTATGAGATTAGATCACTCCCTAACACCATACACAAAAATAAGCTCAAAATGGATTAAAGACCTAAATGTAAGGTCAGACACTATCAAACTCTTAGAGGAAAACATAGGCAGAACACTCCATGACATAAATCACAGCAAGATCCTTTTTGACCCACCTCCTAGAGAAATGGAAATAAAAACAAAAATAAACAAATGGGACCTAATGAAACTTCAAAGCTTTTGCACAACAAAGGAAACCATAAACAAGACCAAAAGACAACCCTCAGAATGGGAGAAAATATTTGCAAATGAAGCAACTGACAAAGGATTAATCTCCAAAATTTACAAGCAGCTCATGCAGCTCAATAACAAAAAAACAAACAACCCAATCTAAAAATGGGCAGAAGACCTAAATAGACATTTCTCCAAAGAAAATATACAGACTTCCAACAAACACATGAAAGAATGCTCAACATCATTAGTCATTAGAGAAATGCAAATCAAAACTACAATGAGCTATCATCTTACACCGGTCCGAATGGCCATCATCAAAAAATCTAGAAACAATAAATGCTGGAGAGGGTGTGGAGAAAAGGGAACACTCTTGCACTGCTGGTGGAAATGTGAATTGGTACAGCCACTATGGAGAACAGTATGGAGGTTCCTTAAAAAACTACAAATAGAACTACCATATGACCCAGCAATCCCACTACTGGTCATATACCCTGAGAAAACCATAATTCAAAAAGAGTCATGTACCAAAATGTTCATTGCAGCTCTATTTACAATAGCCCGGAGATGGAAACAACTTAAGTGTCCATCATTGGATGAATGGATAAAGATGTGTCACATATATACAATGGAATATTACTCAGCCATAATAAGAAACGAAATTGAGCTATTTGTAATGAGGTGGATAGACCTAGAGTCTGTCATACAGAGTGAAGTAAGTCAGAAAGAGAAAGACAAATACCGTATGCTAACACATATATATGGATTTTAAGAAAAAAAAATGTCATGATAAACCTAGGGGTAAGACAGAAATAAAGACACAGACCTACTAGAGAATGGACATGAGGATATGGGGAGGGGGAAGGGTAAGCTGTGCCAAAGCGAAAGAGAGGCATGGACATATATACACTACCAAACATAAGGTAGATAGCTAGTGGGAAGCAGCCGCATAGCACAGGAAGATCAGCTCGGTGCTTTGTGACCACCTGGAGGGGTGGGATAGGGAGGGTGGGAGGGAAGAAGACACAAGAGGGAAGAGATATGGGAACATATGTATATGTATAACTGATTCAATTTGTTATAAAGCAGAAACTAACGTACCATTGTAAAGCAATTATACTCCAATAAAGATGTAATATAGATAGATAGATAGATTGATAGATAGATAGGTAGGTAGGTAGATAGATGATAGATAGATAAACAGATATGAAAGGAGGGCTCTTGCTTAATAGAATGCTGAGGGCAAACTGGTAAATGCTGGAGTCGGGATATTAGCATCATGGTAAAGATTGGGTCAGTCAAGAATCCTCAATGGATATTAAATCTAGCAGAAAATTTTGATGACAAATGGTAAGCTGTCTCCCCACAAACTTCTTACTAGTTGCAGCGGAGGGGGGAAATGGTAATTAATAGTGGAGAAAGCAGGTAACACCTTGACTGGACAAACAAAATTAAGATCACCTGCGAGGGACAGATGGACATTACATGCCTCCAGATGTGATACCCCAAGAAGTATACATCATCACCTACGTTGTATTGTTACTGAGAATGCATAACCCCACTCTAATCATAAAGAAACATCACACAAACACAAAATGAGAAACATCCTATTTTAAAAATGGAGCACTGTATTCTTCAATAATATCAATATCGTATAAGACAAAGGAAAGGCTGTGGGAATGTTTCAGATTAAAGGAGGCTAAAGAGACATGAAATCAAAATGCTATACCTGACCCTAGACTGGATCCTACACTGGAGCAAAAACTTCTCTTATTAGATCAAGTGAAAAAATTATAATATGGCTGATAGTTTAGATAATGTAAATCAATCAAGTTGATAACTCTACTGTGGTATGTAAGAGAATATTCCTATTCTTAGGAAATATACACTGAAGTGTTTAGGGATAAAGAGCTCTGATGTATATAACTTATTGCAATGTTCAGAAGAAACGATGTATAAACATATATAACTGTATGAGAGAGAAAATACATCATAAAGTAGATGGGGTAAACTGTAAACAATAGGTAAATCTGGATACAGTGTATATAGATGTTCTTTGTGTGATTTTTAGTTTTGCAACTTTTTTTGAGTTTCCAATTCTTTCCAAATAAAATGCTTAAAAATGAAAAAAAAAAAGATAACTGGGGTCAAGGAAACTCACTGTAAGCTACATATACAACATAGTAATAGATGAATAAAAATTAAAATAGCACTAAAAGTCGTTGGAATGCTAAATGTTATACCCAGTGGAAAATACACTTTGAATCAAATTAAATGTTTTACACAGCAATGTTCATGTCCAAACTATTATATAACTTTGAGACTTCCATCCTCTTAAGATTACACTTCTGACTACTTACTTGAACTCTTCCACCAGTGTCAGCTATGATCTACAGTTTGCATTAAATGGTCAGACAAAATGACCAAGAATGAAGTCTTAGAGCACAGCTGGGACACAGCAAAGATGCTATTCTAGCTACTCTCAAGCTTGGCATGTCACTAGAGGGAGTGTGTTAGTAGTTCCAGCAAGGAGAAATTAAGAGTGATGACCACAGGCAAGACAGATGCTCTAACAACTCATTGAAGAGCTCTGAAAAGTGCAGCCTACATGTCAACTGCTGGGAAGAAATAGGGGCAGCCAGATTAATATCAAGTAGCATGAAAAAGCAATCAGAGGCTATAAGCAACAGTATCCACAACTCTCTTGGTGGTGTCTCCAAAACTTAGGTCACAAAATCATCTGCAGATCTTTACAACTACAGATTCCCCCATTTCCAGTACTAAAGATTTCCATTCAGTAGACTGGGGTCAGGCCCAGGTAGATATATTTTTCAACATTAACCAAGTACTTCTAAAGTAGACTTACAATGGTCCCAATACTGGCATTGGGAACCCCTGTAAATAAAAATATATATACTTGAAGAGGTAGGAAAGGGAAGTTCAGTGAATTCATTCTGCTGATATAGAGGTGAGGTGAGGGCCTGGTGAGGAGACTGCAGTTAGGATAGGTACTATCAAAAAGGAAAAGAGTAGCCAAAGCAAAAGATTCAAAGGCTGGCCAAGTTGGCTGGAGATCAACTAGATGAACCTGGAGGCTGACCATTTATAATGCTGATCATCTCAACAGTGAATTGATTTCCTCTACCAAGCTTTGGCAGACTCAGCTGGATCAGAGAATAAGTCTGGATTGATCTAGAATTGTGGATTGGGTTGACGGTGTGGCCAGTGAATAAAGCAAGGGAAGCATGGGTGAAAATATGGATGAAGTGGATTTGCTCAATATGGAGGAGGAAGAGGAAGAATGATTGAGTGCCTGGAGGAAAAGAGAGTTGGACTAAGAAAATAGAGGTATCAGGTATTGGTATTTCTAAATGTCTACTACGTGCCAGGTGAGTTATTGGGTTCTTTATATATATTACTCATGCTATTCTTATTTTTTTCATGGCTAATCTGAGGCTCAGAGATGTTAAATAACTTGCTTAGGATCACACAGCAAGTGCAAAAATTAGAATTTAAATCCAGATCTGACTCCAGAGCCCATGGGGTTAACTACTATGTGGACTATGTAACAGAAATTTCTTTAATGATGCTAATGCTCAGTATCTGCACTGTCCAATACAGTAGCTGTTAGACATATACACAGTATATTCCCACTTGGAATGTGGCCAGTGTGACCAAGGAGCTGAATTTGTAATTTCTAAAATTTGATCGAATTTTAGTTTATTTAAATTTAAATTTCAATATGACAAATTTCAATAGATAGCACTGCATATCTAGAAGGCCCTATTAACTTAGCACATGACTGGTGAAAATCCAGTTCTCCACTGAAGACCTCTAAATTAAAGTCAACATGAGCAGAAAAGTAAAGTTATGGAAAAGTATTCTGTATGAGGATCTTTTGGAGACAAATGAACAATTTAACTCCTCACTGTAGAACAGGCTAACAGTAACCCCCTAGGAGCTTCCTTGCAAAAACACACTTTTCATGCAACTATGGTTTTCAATTACGGAGCTCTCCTCCAAGCACATTGAAGTACCTTGGATACTCACTTGAAACTTCTTCCTATCTCAGGGCCTTCTTACATGCTGCTTCCTTTGCCTCAAATGATCTTCCTCCTATTCCTATCTAAATAACTCCTAATCACCGTTCCAGTCTTCACTATAACATGACTTTTTAAGAGAGTTTTCTTTAACTCCTTCATCTAATTAGATCTCCAAATATGGTTCTACCCTGCAGCCTAGAGTTTTCTATCATAGCACTTATCACATATTGCAATTACATATCAGACTTCTGGATTTCTGTTTAATGCCTGCCTTTCTCCTGAACTGTAAGTTCCATGGAGGCAGAGACAATGTCAGTTTTATACTCCATTCTATTGGAGAATTTAGTATGGTGCTTCATATTCATACTCGTTGCTTGAATGAATGAATGAATCTATCTCTCCTAATCTTGCCATAAGGGAAAATATATGATGCTGGGATCATTCTGTGTGATCCAGGTGGTCAACCTAGTGAGTGGCCTTCCAAATACTGTGGCTATCATCCCTTTACCGCCAACTCATGTGCTTCCTCTCAGTCATTCATTGGCACCCCTAACACTTTCCTAGTAGGCCATCACCTTGCACTGAACAGCCTCTCACCATCCCACTCTGCACCAGCTGCCAAGCATGAACAGACATTGGAAAGCAGGTTAAACCACCCCAGGTTCCCTTTGCTGCAAGACCAAGGGGATAAGAGGGGGAGGAGGAGACAAGATAGATAGAACATCAGGAGCTGCTCTCCTCAGGGTGATGCATCCCTGTGTGGGGACTTTCTCCAGCAGAACCAGGGGAATTCCCTGTGCTCCCACAGGTACATTATGGGGGATTATGATTAAGGAAAAGAGATTTTATGACATCAAAAACTCGATTAAAAAACAAAATCAACTTGTTTTGCTTACAAGATACCAACGATATGGAGGCTATTTTTCCCCCTCATTGAACTTATTACTATACTTGCTGCTTTGTGAGCACAACCCAAACTGGAAGTTTGTAGTGCTTAATGGGTCTATTTGATAATTAGACAACGTAGATAAGCCCCTAAATGACGTTCAGTGCACAAGTAATGAATTGAGTATTTGCAAACCCCTTTGCTTTGTGGTCTGTAGGCTTCCTAAGACTCCTTAAGGAATTAAAAAAAATCTGTAAACTAGATATAAAATAAATTACAAAGAGTAAATATCCTTGACATTACTTTCTAAGAAAGTAAGAATTCCAATTTTGTGTTAATAATTATCTTTAATTAAACAATCTTAAATAAATGCAGACATTTTTCAAAAAATCAGACTGGCATTTCATTGAGCATTTATTTAACTTGATTATAAGCAGAATTGAACACAATAAGCTACACACCTATAAATAAACACAATCTTTTATATTTAGAGTGACAATCTACATGAGTAGGAAGCTTAGTAAGATCTATAATAAAATATGGTAGCATTTGTTGCCTTCAAACTTGACAATGAATGTACAGGAGCATTTCTGTTAAAGTACAAAGGCATACAATATTGACTACAATCTGAAATTTCATCCAATTAGTTCTGGGGTAAAAAGGGTACTACCTTTCAATTAGTCGGAGTCCAAAGTTTAAAGTGTCTATCATGTGACACAAGTCAAACATCTTTTTCTTTCCATAGCTACTCCATCTTTCTTGGTATTCCTTAGCACAGTGCCTAGACTATGGTAAATGCTCCATAAATATTTAATTAATGATTTAATGGATGGATGAATGAAGTCTGCTCCTTTCTGGCAGGAACATTTGGAAGATTTTCATTTTTCATTCCAAATTTTACCCATCCTTGAAGATATATTTTTAAGTTCCAATTCTACTCAGAAACAAATCCAACCACTTCAAATATACTCAGTGCTTGCCTTCTGAATTTTCTATATGATATTTATTAAATGTTTGGAAGTGTAACTGGTGATTTTCTAGCTAGTATTATTCTTCATTTCAATGTTTGAAATGAAGAATTACTCATCTGTATTACTCATATAGATTCTAGACCATTTGAGGGCTTTGACATAACACACTACAGTTGTTGAAATACTTCCATATAATTTATTTTGTTTCATTTTCTTGACAATTCTGAAGTAGGTATCAGTGCATCACTATTTATAGATGAGACAACAGGAAGTCTGAGAAATTAAGTGACATATGCAGAGTAACACAGGAGGGCCAGAGGAAGAACTTGAACTCTGGTCCTTGGACTCCTAAAATGCAATCTTCATTTCATAATGCTGAGAAAATATTATCAGTCTTTTGTTTTTTCTAATGTCTAGTGGATCATAAAGCAGTTCTCTTACTGAGTTGTAGGTGTTCACTAAATCTTAAAATATGGAATATTTATAAGTTATTGTGATTTTGACTTACACGTCTACAAGTCTAAAAACTAAACAGAAATAATTAATGGAAAATTAAAGTAAATAAAAATAGATAAATAAATACAAATAATAAGAATTTAAAAAATGAAAATGTGCTTAAGCCTGCATATGGGAAAAGGAAAAATAAGATTGCTATATTATTTTTAGAAATAATAATTAGTAGTCTGTTCTGCCCAGGGAAAGAGAATAATAAGGGGCAGCATGCTATGACCATCCATCTTTACAAAGTTATAAAGCCAAGTAACCCACCCACCCCCCCAGCACTTCAGAATTCCTTCGTTGGCTTTGAATTAAAGAAAAAAGAGGAAAGAGTTGAAAAAGCAGTGGGCCGCTGTTTCTTTTTTCTTTTTTGCTTTTTTTCCTTTTTATGGAAAGTTGAGTCTGAATTCAGCACAGTGAAACAATCTCCAAACCAACCTGGAACCAAACTAGAACTATGCATGCATATTAAGTATAAGGTAGCCATTAAAAAGTCTCAAGTGTTTACAAAGATCCAATTTGAACTGCAAATGACAGTGCAAAAATAATCGATACCCAATTATCTCAGTCAAATATTTTGACTTGATATTTAATAAGGACAAACTGGATGAAATTAAACGGCAAGATTGTTGCAGGAAAAAAATAAATCACATCTTAACTACACTTAAACTGCTTGGAAACAGAGTGAAATGCCTAACATAACAAAATGATAGGTAAAGCACTGTCCACTTGGAAAAGAGCCAGATGCCTGATTTTTAAGGCCAGTGATGATTTACCAAATATTCAAGAGATCATCAATAGTCTCAAAGGAGAAACTTCTTTTTACGTTGCCATGTCACACATTTACGGGATGACAAATATAACAGTATTATTTTCACCGTTTTTCAAGAAAATAGAATTCAAAATAGATGGGTATCATTATGGGCTTGAAAATGTAGATTCTACCTTTTCTAAACAACACATCAAAAGTGGAATGTGAATGGTATATAATTTACTCTATAGAGGTTGTAGCAAACAACTGTTCCATGAAAAATCTATGAAATTGAGAAGAGCATGGATAGCAATGGGAAAAATAAAGTCCAGCTCCTCATAAATTCAGGAAGCACACTATTACAAAATTCTAGTTCAAATTGATTTACTTTCCTCCTATTTAAAAGAAAAAAAATCTTTGTATTTTTTATCCACACACAAAGTAGTAGTATATCAGAAGTCTGTTATCTTTATGAAGGTATTTTATTAACAAATTGAATTGATACAAGGAATAACAATCTTCCCTCTGTGAAGCTCCTTACAGAAATAAGTGAGCTACATGAAATATGTAGGAATATGTTCATTGCCAAAATCACACACACACACACACACACACACACACACAAACACATACACAAAACATAAAGTTCACTAAAATCAGAGTTATTCAGAAAATAAATCCCTTAAAGCTATGTATATCAAGTGGGTGAATTAATAAAATATTTGCCTATAAAAAGGAATGACATTCACAGGATGGAAAAAATGTAAAGAAGCCATAATAAGAAATAAATCAATACATTCAAAATATTCAAAACATGTTTATTTTACTCTTAAAAGCAAAAACAGAGCTGGCAATGTAGAAGAAATATATCTAATTAAAAATAGTGAGAAATAGGAACATACATATCGATAATTACCTTAAATGTAAATGGATTAAATGCATCCACCAAAAGACACAGACTGGCTGAATGGATACAAAAACAAGAGCCATATATATGCTGTCTACAAGAGACCCACTTCAGACCTAGAGACACATACAGACTGAAAGTGAGAGGAAGGAAAAATGGTGAGAATTCTTGAAAAAGTTCTAATGTTGAATCAACGTAATTACGCAAAGATAAAATTGATGCTAAAAAATACAGAAAAATGCTAGCTGCTTTAATAAGATTATTAACACTCAGGTTATAATACTATTACCAAAATTATACCTGAACTGTCCATCACTTTTAAAATTTAAGAGCATATGGAAACTATTTAAAAATTTGTATTTTGAATAGCATGAAATACAGAGATACAATATAATTACCTACCATCTAGAAATTAATACAATATAATACATATTTATAAGCCCAGTCAGATTCCTTTTCTCTATTCTTTCTTTCCTTCCCCCACACATTTTGACTCTAAAGATTGAGGAAAATACCTGTGTCAACGTTTGGGTTTCATGGTTTTCGGTCAACATTTATGAAATGAGAATACTAATGCCACCGGAATATAGAATCATCTCTCCTCTGGAAAGTCTTCTGTGATTTCACCCACCTTCCCAACTATCTTCTGTCTCTCTGCCCTATTATGGGATCCTACACATACGTCTTACTGCCTCAGCCTCCACTAAAAATCCCGGAGGACAGAAGTTGTATCATTCCTGAGGATCTAGCACAATTCACTGAACATAGAAGAAATTAAATATTCATTTTAAGTGATTGAATGAATGAGTGGTGTGAGGAATAAATGTACATCCTGTACTGCTCTAATGTGAGCTACAGTTATACAACCTCTTTATATATATGATTTATTCCTCATAAAGAGACTATGGGCTTAATAGTTTACAGATGAAGAAATTGAGACTCACTTGCCCAAGGTCAGCAGCAAAGCCAGACTAACGTCTAGACTTTCTGATTCCTGCTGACCTTTGTACCTGAGCACAGCTGCCTAAATGAAGGAACGGCTTTGCTCATTTCCAGGTGATTCCACTTTCACCTGGAGCCTCATTAAGTCTCAGAGGAGGGACTATTACCATATATGGCAGTTGTTTAGATGCAGGAAAAAAATGTGTGGAAGGGGCTTCCCTGGTGGCTCAGTGGTTGAGAATCTGCCTGCTAATGCAGGGGACATGGGTTCGAGCTCTTGTCTGGGAGGATCCCACATGGCGCGGAGCAACTAGGCCTGTGAACCACAACTACTGAGCCTGCATGTCTGGAGCCTGTGCTCTGCAACAAGAGAGGCTGCCATAGTGAGAGGCCCACGCACTGGGGGCCACAACTAGAGAAAGCCCTCGCACAGAAACAAAGACGCAACACAGCAAAAATAAATTAATAAATTAATAAACTCCTACCCCCAACATCTTCTAAAAAAAAAATGTGTATGGAAGGACTTAATTATTTCTCAAGAAAAGCATATACTCCTTTCTCTAAGTGAAATAGGGAGAGTTGGTAAATATGAAGTAATATTATCTTCCAAATGTGCATAAATATCTAAACATATACTATAATGTATAATGCAAATGACATCATAATCTTTTAATCAGGCATGTAAAGATCAAGTTCTTCCCTGGAGTTCTGCCTTCAGCCTGTTCTCCTGCATCCTATCTCTGAGTAACATCTTTTTGGTAGTTATAGCCCACAGGCCAATGGCTCTGTCACTGGACTGAGATTTTTGAATGTTAGGACAATGTTGCCCTAGTAAATTCTGTAGAATTGTCAGACATGGCACAGAGACACAGAAGATACTCAGCATTTTTATGACAGTACTGGGTTTGATGGCTATCATTCTTATTGATGAGAAAAAAGAAAACTTCATAATCAGAACCATATTTATAATTTCTAGGATGTTTTAAAGCACAAATACTTTCAATCTCTTACTATTTTATACTAAGATGAGAAAAAATGGGACATCTTGTATCTTTTACTAGGGAAAGAATGGTCAAATGACTCATCTATTCAGGAAGATAGGCTTCTGGGAAAAACCCAATTTAGTTTCTATTTGAGACTGAGTGAGTACCTGAACAGCCTGAACCACTCAGATGGACATCACATAATTATGTGCTAATTCTAGGAGCATTTAGAAACACCTTTTGGCATTTTATAAAAATTTATGGGGTCACAACAAAGAATCACATCCCATGGAGCATAGCAATTTCACCTTGTAAGTCCTCACCTGGCATTTCCTTTCTCAGTTCCTTCCCTCTGCATGGCCAGAAGCGTTTGCTTTTCTTTGTTTCCTTTTGCTTATCTTCTACTGGCTTCTTTTGTGGGTAAGTAAATACATTATCCACCAAAGGAATGTTAGAGCATATATTCACAGCCTCTGTCATACAACCTTTACTTCCCTATGGTCTACTAACAATTCAGCAGCCAGGGAGTCTTTTAAAATCATGAGTCAGATTGTGTCACTGTGTTGAGCCCAGCAAGCTGAGGATTTCCCTTCTACTCAGAGCAAAAGCCAAAGTCCTTTAAAATGGCCCATGAAGCCCTTTGTGTTCTGCTGCCTGTAACCTCTCCTCACATCCTCTCCTTCCCCTCTTAATCAGTTCCAATAGTTCATTCCTCCACTAACACTCTTGATCTTCTTTGTCCTGTTCTGTTTTCTTTACCCCTGGGCCTATCAACTTCTAACATAATCTTTTAATCTACTTATTTACAGAGTTTATTGTTTATTGACTGTAAAAGTCTATATGTGCTTTGAAAAGAATGTATATGATCCAAATGTTGTTGATTTTTGTTTCTGTTATATCCATTAATTAGTGAGAGATGTGTCAGTACCTTCCCCAATATAATGATGAATTTATTTCTCCTTGTACTTCTGTTATTTTTTGTTTTATATAATTTGATACTATCTTATTGTGTATATAGAAGCTATAACATCCTGATGAATTGACCCTTCTATCATTATGTAGTGAATTTAAGATCTAATAAGACTGTTTGCTTTACAATCTGTTTATCTGTTAATAATATAGTTTGCAAGAGCTCTCATGGATAGCAATTGCCTGGAATATCATTTTCCATACTTTAGATTTAGCCTGTTTTGGTCCTCTGTTTAAGGTATGTCTGTTGGAAAGAAAATATTGTGCATTTTAAATCCAGCTTTTAAAAAATTCAGTATGTACTCAGATTTTTTTGTAGTAAGAATATTTATTTTCATTATCTTATTTTACTACTAATAATTTAGATTTATTTCTGCTATCTTATTTTGTGCTTTCTCTTTATATAGATTTTCTATTTTCCTTTTCTACCCTTCTTTTAAATTAAGCGTTATTTTCCCTGTTTTCACTCTGTTTTTTTCTTCTACTTTGGAAATTATGATTTCTATGTTTAGATATATCCACATATTTAATATTTGTTTACTCTTCTTTATTGTATCTCAGACCTTCTACCTTTGATCACTTTCCTTCTTCCTGAAGTTCATCCTTTAAAATTGTCTTTAAAGTGAGTCAGATTTTAGACCTCTCAGTTGTTCATTTGAAAATGTCTACATCTTATACTTCTTCTTAAGAGACAGCTCCACAAGATGAAGAATTAAATGTGGACAGATACTGCTAGCTCATTGAAGGTGTTATTTCCAGTTTACAACCCCGTTGTGGTTGAGAAATCAGTTATGACTTCTTTTGTAGCTAATCCTTCTTTTCTAGCTGGTTTAAGATATTTTCATTTTCTTCGGTGTTTTTCAGTTTCACTATGATATTGTCTATTTGTGAATTTCTTTTTACACTGGGTTTGCTTTTTGACCTGAGATGTACTGTCTTTCAGGGATTCTGAAAAATTATCATCCATTTTACCTTTGAACATTTGCTTCCCCCTGCCTTTTTTTTTTCTTTTTATAACACTGTTTAGAGGTAAGTTAGGCCTTTGCATTTTATCCCCAAAATCCCTTATTCTCTTGCGCTGGGAATTCTCTCTTTGCCCCTGTAATCCTCTCTTCTCCATTCTGCTCTGTGTCCTGGCACATTAACCTCTATGTCATGCATCACCAAAGTTCCCTTGCCCCTGGCATCCCAGTGTGTTTGGTCAGTGAAAGCTACCAGCGGGATATTGGGTGTGGGAGGAGAGAGGTAGGGGTATTTATTTCTCCACCTGCATCCTTAGTGTGTTGTGGGTCTTCTACCAAAGTTGCAGTTCCTCTCAGATAACTCTTTGCTATAGCTACAATTACGGCTCTCTCCAGTCTTACAATCTCCTTTTCTGTGCTCCTTTACACATAGGCGTGAAAACGATTCCCTGCTATTATTAGTCCCTGGATGCTTCATCATACCTTTCTGGCTTCTTTCATTCTGCCTATCCTGTTTTTATAAATCTACCTGGTTATTTTTATAGACTCATGTTCTTTTCTCACATTTCCATTCCTTAATTCTTAAAGCTCATACATTTGAAAATTCCAATAACTGAAGACTTTGTAATCTGATTATTCTGGTTCTTGTTTCTGCTGACTCTGATTTACGGCGCCATGCTTCTTATGGTTTCTGGTTTCTTTATGTGTTTTGTGATTTTATATGATGAACTCATTTTCCTTGGAAATTTAATCTTTGAGGATTCTTTGAGGTCCTGATTGAAATGTATTAACTCCAGAGAATATCTAAGTTTTATTTCCTGACTGCCTGGACATTTCCAGACACTAAAACAGAAGTTCAAGATTTCTAGAGTTTAACAGATGCCCTTAGAACAAAATCCAGCTTTAATTCTTACCCATCTTCCAAGGTTTCTCCTTGATTTAGCTTTTGCGTACTTCCTTATTTTCTAGCCAGCTCAGCAATTCACTTAAATAAATGTAATTTACATTTTATCCAGATATTTAAGTTGTTTTCATGGGAATGTACTTTCAGCGTATTTAGTGTTTCATGCTGAAAAGTAACAGAAGTTACATTTCTTTCAAAAAAAACCCACCAAATTCAATTGTCATGATAATATATTTCACAAGGAATAAAAACAAAC
Organism: Pseudorca crassidens; assembly: GCF_039906515.1. Taxonomy (NCBI): domain Eukaryota; kingdom Metazoa; phylum Chordata; class Mammalia; order Artiodactyla; family Delphinidae; genus Pseudorca; species Pseudorca crassidens. The sequence continues at coordinate 59,818,444 of NC_090297.1, read as the reverse complement.
TAATAGGAATTACTTAAAATATTGCCAGTGTATTCAACATATGAGGAAATTGAGCCTTAGAAATGCTAGGTATGTAAGCTGAAGAATAAGAAGTAGGAAAGATAGGATTCAAAGTTACATTTCTCTAATTTCAGAATCTCTATGCTATAAGAACTCTGTTAACGCTGGCATCTTTGTATATATCAGAATTATATTGCTAAGAATATATAAAATTACTTTAGGCTCAAGTAAGAGCCATTAAATGCCCATGCTATCAGTATAAAAGTGATGAGTTAAAAAACAGCTGCTATAAGGTACACTAGAGAGAATCAATAAAATGGTATACAGATTCTAATAGATTCCCTCATTTTCAATATTAATAAACAAAATGAATTTATCTCACTTGGAAGAAATGTTCTGTGAAGAAGAATGGAGGATAAGTAAATCCATGTATACTTGGTGAAGAACTTGAAATAAATGGATGGCTTAAAAGACAACATGATAAAAATAGGTGATTTCATCAGGACTATTCTAGACAACATTTTTAAACAGGAAAAAATTCAACCGCATGAACCCTCAAATTTCTTTTTGTTCATTTTCCTCATTTCCCATGCTTACTCTGCTTTTATTCTACCTAGTTTCTCTGAAGATCTGGGTAAGTCAATAACATCTTATGGTGGATTCATTCAATATTACCCCTTATGATATTTTATATGTAGAAGATACATAAGGCAAAAAATAATATGAATGCATTTTACTTATAGTGGTTCAGATGCATAGCACCTGGTTGAAGGGGAGCCTTGGGAGCACTTTTCAAATGGGACAATATAGGTAACCTTGTAATCTGATTCTACCTATGGTTCTATTGTTCGTCTGAAGTAATTCTACCTACAAGAAATATCTTGAAGTGCTGGCAATCCTTTACATAAAATCATCTATTTAAAAGACGATGGATTAAGATTTCAATAAACTGTTGTTTTAAACAAATAATTATAATGTTCTTGACTAGTTATTATACTTTAAAATATTATTATGTTTTTGGTATTTCAGATTAATCATAGAGTAACAATGTTTCAGGAATGGTTCTCACTATTCGAAACATACAAGTGCTGGTGAAAAACTAGGTCAGTGTGAATATGGGTCAGTTACCAGTACTTCCTCACACACACAGACTCACAATGCAAGTACCTAATTCGGGGTCTACAACTGACTATGGATTTTTATGCCTTAATGAATCACCATGATTTTGCTTTTAATTGAATATTTATGTCTCCTACTTTTCTTTTCTTCCCTTATTTTTTTATAACTGTAATATAGTGAAGGATTATAGTAGTTATTTCTTGATGCTTTCCATTTCATTGTCACTAAAATGATTTATCTCTACTATCATTAATATCATAGACATTTATCAGCAGTTAATCAATCTTTAGGACCTAAAGGTTCTAATTAATGGAAACACCCTTTCGAAATTCTACGTTTTATATTGAGAGAAAGGTTTGTGCTACAAGATATTTTAAATTACCTAGAGAATCTTGTTAGGAAACTAAAGCCACGAGTGGATGACTTCACAATTTTTTAAAAGTAATATTCTTTCTCATTTATCTACTATATACAAAATAAGCTAAATGTCATTCTTTCAAATGTTACACGGGAACAATCCTTTTTGATATTTTAATTAGAAAATGAGTAACAGGTTGAGAAGTGATGTACTATTCCACACACAGGTCTTTAATTAGTCCTCTTGATATTTACTGCCTCTCTATTCTGTTTTCTGGATTAGGGGTTCTCAAATTTTGTACTGTGGATGACAAAATTTTCACTGGGGAAATGAGAAAAATAAGCAATGTTTTGAGGTTTGCTTTAAGCAATCTTTTTGGCACTAAAATGTTCTTTCTCATAAATTGATAGTGATAATCAATGGTAAATCTGTCCTTATTATTCTAATAAAATGTCCCAAGTAAAAAAAATAGCATTGCTCTGTGAAATTCCAATGTCTGGGGACCACTGAATTGCATGATCTTGGGGAGGATCATGGCATTCTTGACCAACTTGATAAGTTGGAGGTTGGTGATACCTTTGCTTAGAGAAAATACAAAAAGCAAGGGGAGGTGCTTAGCACTGTTCCTGGCACACAGCAGGCATTCCAAAAATAGTAGCTGAGTGAATGTTAAGTGAATGAAAGTACAATTGTAAATATGGACAGATATATTTGAATATGTGTTGCCCGGTCAGAAGTTTTGCACACTGAATTGATTTTGAGGGCTATCTGCCTGGCAGCACTCTAACAATAAGCAGTATAATATGCACCAGTGAAATACAGAACCAAACAAATACCAATAACTGATCCACATCATAAATACCCTTAACCAAAATCTATCTGAAGACCTAGGAGAGAAACAAAACATTATTTTCCTTTGTAAATCTGGCTTAATTCCAGGAGAAAACTCAGGGGATAAAAATATCAACAGATAAAATGATCTTTCTTGAATGTACCTTCCTTTACATGGAAATTTATTTTCTCATTCTTTTAGCAATCTTATTTTACATAGGAGTCTCTAAACATGATTATAGCTATATTTGCTAGTATTGAATGATACAGTTCCTAAATCTTTGACCTAGAGTGGCATTTTCTTCTACACTGGCTAGCATTATTTAAATAGGCATTGGTTATTTTTACCAAAGTTAGATAAACAGATGCATTAATCAGATATTATATGTCTATTTTATGATCTATTTTGAAATAACTACCATCATTAAAACTAAGATTTTATTAGATGTTTTCCTCTGTGCTTATTAAAATAACAAACACATTCTTGATCAGAAAATCATGATGTGTTACTACAACATGAAAAAAATACATCATTTCATGTTACTGATTTGTTTTGTGCATTTTAGCTGAAGTCTAAAGTCTAGTAACCAGAAGGTATGGAAGAAAGGTGATCTCTAAATTGATTGTGTTATGGGCTGAACTGTGTCCCTCCCCAAATTCATATGTTAAAGTCCTAACTCTCCGTACTTCAGAATGTAGCTATACTTGGAAATAGGGCCTTTAAAGAGATGACTAAGTTGAAATCAGGCTGTTAGGGTGGGCATTAGTCCAAAATGACTGATGTCCCTATAAAAAGAGGAGATTTGGACACACAAAGAGATACCAGGGGTATGCACACAGAGAAAAGACCATGTGAGGACATAGTGCAAAGTGGCTGCCTGCAAGGGAAGGAGAGAAGCCTCAGAAGAAATCAAACCCACTGCTACCTTGATCTTGGACTTCTAGCCTCCAGAACCTTAAGAAAATAAATTTCTGTTATTTAAGTCATCTAGTCTGTGATATTTTGTCATGGCATTCCTAGCAAATAATAAGGTCTTTTGTGCTAAAGGTTAATTGATTATTTTATTAACTAAGGTTTTAGATCTGATTACTGCCAAATGAGGAACTCTCTCCTGAGCTTGCCTTGGTCACTTTGGATTGAGATGGGAGAGAGACTAACTCTATGGTATGGGTGTTAAGTCAACATTTAAAAAAATTAGAATCTTGTTTTAATATAAAAGCTTAACTCTTCAATAATCTCTCCTATAGTTTTGGAATTTTATATTAATATTAAATAGTTTTCTTCGGATGGGATTTTTTTAAATGAAGTATTGCATGGTCAATCATAACTTTTTCAAACACCAAGAGCAATAACTCTTAGTAGGGGGTAAGTTAAATAGCTACAGTTGGTGTGGGAGTAGAGATAACTTTCCAGGTCAGAATCACAGCTACCCTTTCTATTGGGCAAAATAAAAAGGCAATCTTTTTTATCTTGGAAAAAAATTGAGAAACATTGATCTAGAATGCTACTGTGAGTTTAACAGTGTTCATTGCAAAGTACTAAAAATATTCATGTTTACCTATCTTGTATTCAGTTATTGAGAAGCCTCAACTATCTGAATTATAGCTGAGACTATACAAGGAAGCCAATAACAAAACAAAAATAAAACCTCTAAATCTTAATAACAACAAATTTTGTTCTGAGACTCAAATGAGATTATACATGTGAAACACTTACAGGAGTACTTGGTGCTCAGTAAGCAATCAATAAATTCAAGCTAATTTTATTGTAGCACAATATCAATATTTGTAATAATGGTACTTAAACATGAGGAAAAGTTTAAACTATATTTACTCTATTTTATTGACAAAAGCAAAGAAAAATGTACACAACAGTTAGAAAAATGTCCATCAAATACTGTTCAACAAAATGGATGCTGAGGCTTAATAATGCAGGTTCAGTGAATAAGTTGATAACCAAAATGTATTGAGAATGTATGATTACAGGAATTACATAACTCATTTTCTCCTCTCAGTAACCCTATGAGGTCAGCATTTCATGGAGGAGGACATAACATTGTTCAAGGTCATTCACAGCTAGAAAGTGGTGGAGCCAGAATTTGAATTCAGGCCATTTGGCTGTAGAGACCAAACTATTAACCAAGAGAATTGGACAACGTTTCTTTTAAAATTAAAATTTATTGTACCTATGTAATGCCTATATGTTTTTATTTAACTTTCCAAACACCATTATCCAGTAACATTTTTCCCCTTGAGAAAGATATCATTTCCTAATTATGCTGGAAAAGTGAAAAGTTATTGTAATACACAAGTGGTTTACCTGGAGCCTTCTCATTATAACCACCTGGGGAGGCATCTTTCACTTAGAATACAATGTTAATGGTGGCCTGTGGAATTGTGGATCCTGGCAACCACGGGTTACCATAGGCATTCACTAGACCAGACTATCAACTCCGGAAAGTGGAAACTGAGCCATGTTCACTACCAGCCTCAATGTCAATCAAAGTGGTTAGGATAAAGAAGTACCCAATTTGATGAATCCTTAGAGCAACGTTTGAGGGTAAAATTTCAAAACTTAACAAGTAAGCAGGAATGCTTCCATTTTGGTGGTTATTGTACTGTGAATTCTTTAAATTCTTGGAAGCATTCTAGTAGATGCCCTTGTGCCCTTTTTTCCCCTTTTTTACTAATACAGCCCCAATTTTTCTCAAGGTAGTAGGTCTCAAACTCCTTTGACTCTAGGGGTGGCAATGTGACCCAGTCCAGGCTGAAGTTCTGTAAGCCAAGGTCACTAGGGGCATCTGGGAAAGCTCTTTAAAAGAGACAGACTCTGTTGGGCTTTGTCTCTGTGTTTTTCCCCTTTGCCCTTTCTCTTCCTCTTGATTGTAACATGGGTATGACGGTAGAGGTGGCCCATGCAAACGTGCAGGCAATAAGCAGGGCAAAAGCCAAATGTCTGGATAGACAGCTGGAAAAAGCTGGGGTTTCCACTGGCAACTCCAAGCTACTTCACTGGCCTGATCTTAGTACTTACAGTGGAGGAAAGTATAGAAAAATAAAACACATGCTGGTTTAAGTCACTGTGGGGGCGACTTATATTACCAGTAATTAAATGTAATTCATAACTTATACAAATGTCTTTTAGTAATAAATGTATTTAGGCATACATATAAAATTTGTGAATTCTTTTATTTAATTCTATTATTTAGCGAGTAGAAATTTATCACAGAAATCTGAGCAAATCATAGCTTTCTCAACGTGCCTAACTTGCTCCAGGGATTCATTTGCTTATTGGCTTGATGAGACCAGTTAGCTGTGAGATATGGAATATTGCACCATCTTAGAAGAAAACCTCGATTATGATGAATAGCAACAGGGTACACAAACTGAAGCCAATCTGTTTGAAATACTGGCCAGCATATCTGGTATGAGTATCTGACAGTTTATCACCAAATTGTGTATTTTTTATTAATTTCATTTCTGAGAAGCACAGCCCATTTATGTTATTAAAACAATTTATCACTTATTAATAGTGAATAAATGGCAGGCAAGCTGCCATATTTGCTATTAACTTAACTTTTCTCTCACTTGTTTGCAGAAGACAATTAAGTGCAGCTTCTCTTGTAGCCTAATAGCAGCTATCATCTATTTAAAAATGAACCTATAATGCATAGAAGAAGTATACTGGGCAAGGGTTCAGAAATGACTTTTTAAAATTGAAAAACTAGATTCTCTGTGTTAGAATGGTAACTTTGCTTTTTTGCCTAGCATCGCTACAATAGTGCACTGTTGGGAGGCATCTTAAGGTCTATCTGGCATGTACTCTGTGACAAGTTTTGGCAATTTAAATAAAGGTTGTTGTTTCTTCTTAACACAACTCTTATTTTGGAAGCAAGTATCTCTTAGGAATTTATATCGGAATAACCACAATTAAGATATATCTTTTTTCATCTGGATTTGTTTAAGTAAAAGGTAAAGAGATCAGCAGTTTCCATTTTAATATTTCACCCAAAACTGTGTTTTGAATTTTATACATACAGTTTTTTGTGGTTGTTGTTAAGATGAAGAAGGAGATGCACTAAAAGAGAAGTGAATTAACAACCTAACTAAACCAGTGACATAAATTTAAAACTTCCACATTTGGGGGGTATTTTTCTGAAGTTTCTTATACTGCTGTATTTTGATATTTTTGTCCCGTTTCTAAGATAAATATAGGGTTCTTAGTGTCATGTCTTTGCTTTTCCCACTGTGCTTTTGACTTTTAAATAAATTACCAAGTTTATTTTATCTGCTGCTGCCTTTTAAAATGGCTCTAATAGATACGAGGTAAAATGGTCTTTGCACTGACAGATGTTCTTGGATATCTGAATTTCCATTATGACCAAAAAAGATGCATAATTTGGTCTCAACTACAAAGAAAGTTAGAGGTAAGTTTCTTTCAAACTTTAATTTTTTTTTCCTAAATCACTATTATAGTTAATTTCTAAACTAGGTTAAACTTGCCTGGAAAACAATTTTATTTATTTATTTATTTATTTATTATTTTTATTTCTTTAAATAGATTTACACATGTGAAACTATATATGAACGATATGAATAAAATATTAAAAAGTTATTATTTATGTCTAATTTATGTCTAATTTCATTCCAAAACTTAGTTATATTCAGGTGGTACCTCTGGCTTGTCAACTAATTAGAAAGAGTTGACATTCGTCACTTATTTTTATGAATCTAGATGTGCCAAACTGTCTTGGTGGATGATTTAGCTGGAGGCCTCAGTCCATAATTCTTGAATTGACATCTATACTTGTCAACACTGCTGTAACTTTCATATGAGGATAGCATGCCTATCTGTGGCAGCTATAATCGAATGAAAAATGTGCTAAAATATACCCATTAAATTAGGTAAGCTATTGACAGTGCCAAAGAAAAGATGCTTGCAAATTGCTCCCAAATTCTGCCAAAGTATGTCTTCAAATTTGAAACACTCAAAGTGCATTTAAAAAGAATTAAAATTTTCAGATTATAAGAAATTGCACATTACATTTTATTCAGAAGGTGTGGTTTAGAAACACTAATTGAATACAAACCTTATAAGCATGCAAGTATCAAACAAAGACTTCACAGACAGCCCACAATGGATGCTTAATGAATATTTTCTATGTATATGAAAGGATGTATTCATTTGTAACAAATGACATAGACGCTTAGGCTTTTTATTAGAAAGTTTTTTGAGAATACGCCAAAGCATTTTTTAAAACATAATTTTGTATGAGGAAGAAATAGAACTAATAGTGAGGTAAGAAGGAAAGAATTTGCCTTGAAGGAAAAAAACACAAAACAAATAAAGAAGTAACATTTTTACTACTGTGCTATATCCTTGAGTTTCATTAGCAGAAAGTCACAGTGACTTTAACATTTTGTTTGGGAATATTGATAGATTTTCTTACTGTACCTTGTAATCTTTTACTGCATGCTTGTCTGTTATCATTCGCAAAGGATTCATATTGGTACTGAGGTTAAACCTCCTTGAGGATTGAGCCTCATCTCCACATGACTGTCATTGAAGCCTAAGAATTAGCCTATGAGGGAGTCTCTTGAAATCCACCTTATTCCTTAAGTCATTCTTACCAGCCTTTCTCAGGCCCTAGGACAAGTCTAGGGCTGCTTGCAGTGTAAACTGGCTGTTTGTTAATTGCATAAAGGCCTTCAGGTTAGGAAGTCTGTTCACCAAACCTTACGCTCCTGCATGGAGCTGCACCTGCACGGAGGAAGGGATGCCACATGGCTCACAAAGGTGCTAGATGGATTAGTAGTGTCTTTGCTGACATCTGTCCTAGAGGGTTTCTAGAGCTTTGTGAATTCCTCCCAGTTTCCATTCCTACCTTCCTCCAATTCCATTATCCAAAGGTATCAGAGATTATTTTCTTAAAAAGATAATTATAAAAAGATGAATATAACTATCTCTCTAACAGTTTTATGGTTCCTCATATTCCAAATAATTAATGAAATTTTATATCTCATACAAGGTCCTTCAAAATCTGAAGCCTATCAACCTTTCCAGCATTCACTTCCATTCTTCCATAGCCCTGCAAGTCTGCTTAGGGTCTAGGTTAGACAAAGCAAAGGGATCATTCCTCACTTCCCAGAGCTAAAAATAGTGTTTTCTCCTTCAAAATTGGGAAATAATAGTAACAACTAACAATTTTGGAGCATCCATTGTGTCTAGGCACCATTCTAAGCACTTTACAAGGTAAAGTAGTTATTATTATTATTTCCATTTTACAGGTGAGTAAACTGAGGCACAGAGAAGTAAAGTAACTTACACAGCATCATGTAACTAATAAGTGGTGTAGCCAGGATTTGAAGACTACAGAGAGTAAGACACAGAATCCAAGACTATCTGTAAGTTCATATTCCCATGAAAAACAACCTCTTAGAAAACTGAAAATCTTGAAAAACTGCAACTCAAGATCATTCATAAATTTTTACTTCTATGTCAGCACACTATTATTTTTTTCAAAATAATAATAATATATTCTCAACGTTTTCTGGTGGTTTTCCATACCATAGAAACATTATATATACTTCAAACATATACTTTGTGCTGTCTAGAACGTCTCATCACCTATTTTTACCTGGTGTCTCAAAAAACCAAAAACCACTTCAAATATATAACAGAGAACTGAATGCAGGGACACTGGTGACACAGGAGGTGGAGGAGCTGAGAAGCCCAACAGGGGACAGAGATTAGCAACAGCAGGAAATCACTATCAATACTATTTTGTAGAAACAGAGGGAGAAGGCGTGTTTCTGAAGCCTGGGTGTGGATTCACCTGGCAGAAACTGAACCACAGTAGGCTTGTCTGGGAGGAGCCAGCACCCCGGGGAGATGGAGCCTTTGCAAGCTCAGCCCTTTGCAGCAAAGAAGTGGGAGAGAACTACTCTGTCTTCTCTCTTTCTTCTTTCTCTCTTCTTCAAACAGAATCTTCCACCACTAGTCCCAGCCAGAAACCAGCTAACAGGTCACCACCACAGGGAGCATGGGCAAGGCAGAGGAAGGGCAAGGCTTGGCCCTGAGGCGCAGAGTCTCAAGCCCTGTACATCTGGTGAATGCCTCATTCTTAGGCCTTCCTCACGAAGATCTCCCTGCTCCTCTTAGATTCTCCCACAGAACCGTACCATTCACTTCTTTTAACACCTGAGTATTACACAAATGAACTTATCTACAAAACAGAAACAGATCACAGACTTAGAAAAGGAACTTATGGTTACCAGGGGGGAAGGGTGAGGGGAGAGATAGATTGGGAGTTTGGGATTGACATGTACACACTGCTATATTTAAACCAGACAAGCAACAAGGACCTACTGTATAGCACAGGGAACTCTGCTCAACACTCTGCAATAACCTAAATGGGAAAATAATTTGGAAAAGAATAGATACATGTATATGTATAATTGAATCACTGTGCTGTACACCTGAAACTAACACAACATTGTTAATTAACTATAGGTCTACAAACTAACAAATGGCACAATTTCACTCCACAAGAGTGATAGATAATAGAAGCTGTAGAATGAAACATTTTTCAGTGTTCAAAGATATAAAGCAATAAATATATTCCAGAAAGCAAGGATCTGTTGTGTATCTAAAATATATCTAGTTAACTAGCTAGCTATGTCAGGTGAATTTGGAAATGAGGCAAGTACAAATTAAATATATAATCTCTGAAATAAATAAAACATCAGTGGAAAGGTTAAACAGCACAATAAAACCAACAAAAGAAAAAACTAGTTTATTATAAGGTTGTCCTGAAAAAGCACCCCATATGCAGCATGCAGACTAAAGTAGATGAGAAATATGAGGGAAATATTAAAAAGCATGAATGATTATGTATAGTCAAGGCACATATAATGGGATTTTAGAAAGGAAAGAATGAGGTAGAAGAAATATTCAAATAATTGACAGAAATTTTTCCAGAAGTAAATAAATATATAAATTTCAAATGGAAGGAGATCACAAGATTTGAGCAAAATAAATGAAAACAAATCTACACCTAAATAAATTGTAGTGTGAATACAAAACATTAAACGAAATGATAAGGTCTTAAAAGAGATAGAATGGTAGCAGACTTCTCATGTGTAAAAGTGGTAGCCAGAATTAAAATACCTTCAGTGTTGATAAAAGTATGTGAAAACTTAAAATTTCACTTTATGTACACTATCTTTATACTCAAGACTGACAGCAAAAATAAAGATGTTTCATTAAAAAGTTGAGATACTTCTGCTTCACAGAATCTTTAAAGAACGTATTATAAGAAGAAAGCTAAATGTGGTAGGGGATGTAGGAAGGAAAAGTCACTGGTCAGCAAAGAAATTAGTAAAATATATTGATAAATCTAAATTCGTATTGACCTTAAAAATTAAATAAGACTAAAATTGATAGTCTTTAAAGTTAATAATGGAACTAAAATGCTAGACAGTAGCAAAATGGGAAATTAGACAACAATTATTCTATTGTTTTTCATCTCATCCAAATCCTACCCTATAGCTCTCTTCCTCCATTCTTACAGGCCACAACTCTTCATTCAGTATTTGCCAAACATTTCTATCTCATGTTTCAGTCTTTCTTTGTCTTCATAGCTAATTTTTCATATGCTTCAGGAGACTGCATCAAGGACTACTAGCTAGATTAGAAAATGCTGACATTCAAATCGGAACTCAAAATTTAACTTGCATTATGCTAGGAAACTACAAAGCTAAATGTGGGTAATTCTCTAATATCTTGTTTTTATATGAGTGCTATTCTGAATGTCATATATGTACCACATGCTATTATAACTGTTTGAATTATACTGGATTTGCTAATTTACACTATTTTATTGCTTTACTCCAAAAAGATGATGAAAATTTTGAAATAATGGCTTAAGTGAAAATCTATGCAAAAATACTCATCAGACCCTCAAATCGTTTTAAGAAAAGAATAAAGTAAAATAAATATTAGAGGCTCTAGCACTTTAATAGCAATTCTAAGTTATTGTTATAGCCACAAAAATGAAATTAAAAAGGTATGGCATGTATCATCCATACTTCTCCATTTTAAAAAAGGGAGTAGAGCTGCCAGCTTAATTTTAAGTATGCTGTCCAATTAGCCATTGTGTATATTTTTAATCATTCATATAAGTAATATACTGTCCATAATATTTGAATGTCAGTGATGCATCATTCATAACAAACTATTATAAATTCTCCACTATAAATTATGAAACTTAACATGGCCTCTGACCTTCAGGATTTTGCAATCTGGGACAAGAAGAAAAATCCCCATTAGATTTTATTTTAAATGTTTACTGGAAAAATCTTTTGGGCACCAAGATATCACAGTTCTAAATTAAAAGCACTTGGGACATTTTATAGTATGATTTCTATAAAACCTTATCTTTAATTACAGTATTATAAATGCATAGTAATATCTTTTTCTAATTTATTGTTTTTAAGACATATTTCTTCATTAAACATCAAGTTATTTATTACAAACATATTTTCTAAAAGAGGTAGTAGAGTGTAATGGCTAAGATCCTGTGCTCTGGAGTCACATGACCGGCTTTCAAATAGCAGTTCAAACCCTGATTAGCTGAATGATCTGGGGATGATTATTTTTTCTTTTTTTTTCTTTTTCTGGATGATTACTTGTGTTCTGTGCCTTTCTTTCCTAATCTATAAAAAAAGAAGGATGATGGGAAACATGAAGAAAATTTCCTAAAGTTGAACAAGTAGAGAAAAGAAAATTAGAGATATCAATTTTGAGTGTTAAGTATCTTAACATTAAAATTCCAAGAACACAAAAATGGAGAAAAATTATGGAAAGACAAGGCTATTTTCCAGAACTGAAGGCCTGAGCCTCTATGTTGTGAAGGCCCACCATATGACTAAATATTTTTTGATGTTTAATGCTATATATAGTAAATGCAATTAAAAATTCATTTTGGAAAGGTTTGTTGCTATTATATAGAAGTGCAATAGATTTTTCCATATTGAATTTACATATTTTGAATTTGCTAACTTTACTTAGTCCTAGTTGTTGTTTTATGGATTCCTTTGGGTTTTCCATGAAATCAATCATGTCGTCTGAGAATAAAAAAAGGGTTTTACTTCTTCTTTTCCAAACTTTATGCCTAACTTTACTGAGGAGCTAGAACCTCCAGTACAATGTCAAATATAAGTCATGGGAGTAGATATTCTTGCTTTGTTCCCTATTTTAGGGGAATACTTTCAATTAATTAAGTAAAATGTTAGCTATGGATTTTCATGTGTACTCTTATTAGATGGAGAAAGTTATTTTCTATTCCAGAAATTGCTAAGGATTTTTATGATTAAAGGGTATTGCATTTTGTCAAACACTTTTTCTGCACCTATTGTGATGGTCATGAGTTCTCTTCTTTATTCTGTTAATATGGTGATTTACATTAATTTGTAAATGTTAACCCTCAGATAAACCCCACTCATTCATGATGTATTCTCACTTTTATATATTGCCAGATTAAATTTGCTAGCATTTTGTTATCAATAAGAATATGGAAGACTGGAATATCACTCTTAATCACCTTAATCTTATTGACATTTATTGAATACTATACCCAACGACTGCAGAATACATATTTTTTTCAGGTGCACATGAGACATACTCCAAGATAACCAAATACAAAGAAATGAACAAATAAAATATTTTAAATTTTAAAAATTTTGCTCTAAACACTACTTTAGCTGCATCCCATTAATTTGGGTATATCTTTTTTTTTTAATTCAGTTTGAAATATTTTCTAAAGTTTGTGATATCTTTTTCACCCAAGGGTTACTTTTAAATGTGTGTGGGGTTTTTATTTCAAATATTTAGCTATTTTCTAGTTTTTTGAAAAATCAATTTCTAATTTAATTCCACTGTAATCAGAGAACATAACCCATGAGTCAGCAAAGGTGTTACATGGCATTCTTCCTAAACCAAGGAAGGGAGGAAGTTCTAAAACAATTACACAATTTTGAGATTTCTATAAACTGTTTATATTAATCTGACATTAATCCTTCTACCTGTTGAGTAAAGCAATAATTTGAGAGTAACAGAAGAACAGAGAGAGAGTTTGGGGTAATTGAGATGCACCCACCACTTGGCCTAGCAAGGAACAAGCTATGGTCAATCAATCATAAGACAAATTGGTTATCATTAAGAAAGAGAACTTGAACTGCAAAAGAATGTGGGCTGTACCTTTGAGAAAACAGCTAAAGGAAGCTGGAGGAGAAAGAGCTGGACAGGAATTTCTATTATACAAGAGTAGAGGCATGAAGGACCCACCTCTACAGGATCCTTTGCAGTTATTAGTACCTAAGCCCTAAAAGAAATGTAGCAATGAGCATCCTCCACCCAGAAAGCACTGACAGAAGATGACATGTGGTAGTAGTCAACTCAGGTCTTTGAGAGGGGCCAGATCAGCAAGAGGCACTTGTCCTTCATCTCTCTCTTTCGGGACCAACACATAAGAGGAGAAATTGTTTTAGAAGAGGTGGAGGAGGAGAAGGGAAGGAGCAGATCATTCCCCTCACCTACTGAACTGATGACTTTCCTGGCTCATTCTAGCAGAAGGGAGAGAAGGATTTGTCTTGTGGTTGAAATTTTAAACTAAGTTGAAAATTTAAATATTAGAAACCGATCAGAAAATTATGGAATCTGCCTAAAATGTTTTTAAGGGGCAGCAAAGGCAGAGTGTTGTTGAAGATAGTAGTCAATGGGGGAAAAAACCCTCAAAACTGATGTTTGAATGCCACTGAATTAAGAAAGTTTATAAGTAGGATTAATTATAAAACAGAGTTTAATATAAAAACCATGAAAAGGTGTAGGAAAATGGTATGGGAATACAAAAAAAGAAAAGAACAATTTCCACTTTGAGAGATAGGAAAATAATGTATATGATTATAAACACATAATTACATGACCCATTGAGAAGAGAAATAGCTAAATCATCCCTGCTATACAAGCCATCTCACTGGAATTTTACAGATATTCTCCCATGTAATTTTCAGCAACCTTGTTTTACCCATTTAGCAGATGAAGAAATGAAAGCTCAGAAAGCTGAAGTAATGAAGTAATTATGCCTTAAATTGGAAATGGCAAAACTGAGATTTGAACGCTCATGTGACAGATTTTACTCTGTGCCTCTTGTCATTGTATATTATTTCTATACATAATTTAGAAAGACATGTTCTAAATTAAATTTAATGTCATTAACCACTCAGTTATTTAGTTTGTGGCTATTTCTAGGATATATAATTAACCAAGGTAGACGTTGTGTCTTATACAGAAGATTTACCTTTTTTTTTTTATCTTATAGAGATTATGTATATGATACATAGCTCTCTACTTTGAGGACTGAGTTAACATCATGTCACCCTCAAGGCCACTAACTGAATTGGCAGCTCACCATGTAAGGGCTATCTCGAACAGTCAGTCAGTTTAAAATGACACTTCTCCTGAGGGCTCATTCTGCAGTGGTGTTAAGAGGCATAGGACTAATCTAGGATAAGTGGTAGCACTGTTGGTTCAGCATACCAATTAGTGGGAGACTGCTAAGCATGTAAGCAGGCCAAACTCTCTAGTGAATTATTATCACTGCTATTAACAAAATAAATCCAATGTGGTCTACTGTGAAAGGCACCGCACCATTTATCATCTCATATATCAGGTTCTTGATTCATAGGCTGAGACTTGCCACTTAAAATATACATTTTAAATAATTAAAAAACATTTAAAGTATTAACTTCATACTATGTTGAACTTAGAGAATATATTTTTTTCTTTGCAAAAGTATGTAATTCATGCGACAGTGAATAATTTTCCTTGCTAATAGAAGAAATGATACAGACAATTCAAAAGTCATTGAGATTTAAATTAAGATTACATTAAATTTTCTTTTAACAGACTTGTCTTCTAATGGTAATATACTTACATTAATGTTAAGAATAAAAACCAACATGATTTTCTATCTCTGTGTTTAACAATTCTGGGTGCAAGCATCTCTTTCTGTCCCAGGTTTAAACAACACTGAAAACAACAGCAATAACTTGTTACAGGAAATAGTTGACATTGTGAGATGAGACTGTGAACGAACTAAAACTGAAATAGTTTGCTAAAATTAAATAGTAAACTAAAATAGCTTATATGTCAAGCTTATCAGCTTACTCATCAAGATACACTTTCCTAGCTGTGCTCAACCATTTGAAGCTATTGTCATAAACTATCCAAAACCCAACCAGTTCTCTACCTTGCAAGATCCACCTTAAAATCATCCAACTCAGACCCTAAAATCCTATAAATTTTTCCTCAGACCTCTCCATTCTATACTATTAAAACTGTGTCAGAATGATCTTCTCTAACTATTGTACTAGGTTGACTACACTAAGCTTTGTTTAATCAACGAGTCTTTGGGGTGCTCCATTGAGAAGTGGACAGTAGACAATTTTTGGAAGTCCCACTGAGATCCAGTCAGGATATCCTAAAGGCTATGGCTCAAAACCCTTGGCATGGAAGAGGCTCTCCCTTGTATTTCCTTGGATCTCCTACTCAGGGGTGTCTCCAATTGTGATAGTGAGGAAGGTTCTTCATTGGATTTGAGCTCCAATTTCTTTTTAAAAGCTTCCAAATGCTAAATTTCTTTTGGTCTAGGAATCTTTTGACTATCTCTTCAGATTTAAAAATGGTTATCTCTGGTGGAAAAGATAACACAACTAACAATACAACCAATGGTTTATTTATCTATCCTTGGCACTTTCCATGGTGAGTCTCTAAAATACAGTTAATTGAAAGAAAATGATTATAAGTTTGATAAGCCCAGCCTAAGTCTGTTCTAGAGCTTCAAAACAGACAAGTTTAGAGGGATTGTCAGACTAGCTGCTTTTGAAATTACTCTGCCTTGTTTTGCACTGTTACAACATGTTCTTCTCCCACTGCAGTCATGGATTACATCTTTAAAACTTAATTGTCTGCTGTAACTAAATAAATGATTTCAACCTCTACTATTATGATAACATTTCTGGAGATTTCATCAACTGGAAAAATATCAGAAAAAACTCTCCATTAAGACAATGAAAGGACAGTATCATATACTATATTTTTAAATAATTTTTTTATAGATTTATTTATTTTTGGCTGCATTGGGTTTTCATTGCTGCGTGTGGGCCCTCTCTAGTTGCGGCGAGTGGGGGCTACTCTTTGTAGCGGTGCACATGCTTCTCATTGCAGTAGCTTCTCTTGCTGTGGATCACGGGCTCTAGGCACACCGGCTTCAGTAGTTGTGGCTTGCGGGCTCAGTAGTTGTGGCGCATGGGCTTAGGTGCCCCACGGCATGTGGAATCTTCCCAGACCAGGGCTCGAACCCGTGTCGCCTGCACTGGCAGGTGGATTCTTAACCACTGAACCACCAGGGAAGTCCTATCGAATACTGTTAATAATGAATATAACCGTAAAAGGCTAGAGTGTTGTTCCTCACATCTATATCCTTCTGAAGACCTCAAGCTGAAGGCTTTAAGGAATCCACAAGAAGCAGACAAACTCTGAGAGCATGATAAAGTGTTTGCCTAGAACTTCAGAGCAAGTAGACAACTCTACAAAGTAGACAGCTCCCACCAAACACCTTCTGATAAAGATGGCAACTGCATGAAACAGACAGGCTCCACCCAAAACCCACAGAGCAAAATCCACATATCTAGAGTCACAGACTCACAGTCTTACCTGGATCTGCATGCTTTTGGGTTTTCTTCATTTTTCATAGCTATTTTATTTCCTTTTTACAGTTTTGAAATTCTGTATTATTAACAGATATTTTTCACCTGGTAATTATGATACCTCAAAGTCCCTATATTTAATATTGCTTTTTGCATTTTTAGGCCTTGGTGTAAGTCAAATATCAGGCAACAATTAACCTGCTTGTGTTAGACTAAAACATACAACCAAACCAGCTGTTGGGTTTGTATTCATTTTATTTCAGTTCCATCCAGTTTCCTAAGATATCAATTTAAAAAAATCAGTAACTTGGTCTCCCGGGTAGTTGGACTGAACTACTAAGGCATTTGTAGAGGGCAAACAACGCAACAAAACAGAAAGTCAGATATCTAAAATTGCTTTAAGGATGCACCTATATGGGAAGGCTCTTATCTTCACAGAAATAACACCCTGAGTCCTTTCACAGGGGCTTGTTTTGGTAGTAAAATTTTCAAAGAAATAGAGCCTTGCAAAAAAGCTTAATAAGTACTGGTATGTATTCTGAGGTTGTTTGACTTTTACAGAAGTGATAAGAAAACCACACCATTTAGACTCAAATCTAAACTCTTGCTTTGTGTCTATCAGTTGATCTCTACATTAGACATGTCATTGTCTGGTGCATTGGTAATTACTGATGAATGATGGCAGACAATTAAATGCTATTCAACAATACCATTTGATTATTCAACTGAAAGAGATCATTGACAGGCCTCTAAAAACTATTTTTGAATTTGGGACACAAAAGCCTATTGGTTACTATCTACAATTTAGATAGGATCTTCTACCTCAATAAACTAATACTTGCAATCAATATAGTCTCCAGTATTATCCAGAGTCCAGTTTGGACCATTAATTTTCCCCCTTTGAAGGAAAATAGACAATTTGATCCAGGAAGGATAAAAGAGGGTCTCAGTCTGAGTTCAAAACTTTAATTTTTATTTGACTTACACCACGGCTTAAGAATGAAAAATTTTATATTGATTTCTTTATCCTCCAAGCTTATTTATTTCACATTGTATAAGAGACCTGAAAACTTGGTGGACACCTACCTGCTTTAGAACAGGGAATAGTAGGATAACAAGACAGTAGGCCATAGAACTTCTCACCCAAGAAATCCATAAAGTTGGACAGGTGATGGTTCAAAGTACAGCTCCTTTAGATATTATAATTCTGACAACTTTAGGTGGAACATGTGTTTTCTCAGGTGAAGAATGTTGTACTTATATTCTGACAGACCTCTGTGGTTCCAGAAAAAAAACAAAATAATTCCAGAAAAGAAATAAATAATACAATTAGGTGATTTCTCTAATGTCTCCATATCGGTTCTGCAGATTCTTTTTTTTTTTTTTTTTTTGCGGTATGCGGGCCTCTTACTGTTGTGGCCTCTCCCGTTGCGGAGCACAGGCTCCGGACGCACAGGCTCAGCGGCCATGGCCCACGGGCCCAGCCGCTCCGCGGCACGCGGGATCTTCCCGGACTGGGGCACGAACCCGTGTCCCCTGCATCGGCAGGCAGACTCTCAACCACTGCTCCACCAGGGAAGCCCTCTGCAGATTCTTTAGAGTGTGGATGGGTGCTGGTCTCTTGACTTAATTTATGCTCTTAATTTGGAAGTAGACTGCAAACTCTTTTTTTTTTTTAACATCTTTATTGGAGTATAATTGCTTTACAATGTTGTGTTAGTTTCTGCTGTACAACAAAGTGAATCAGCTATATGTATACATATATCCCCATATCCCCTCCCTCTTGCGTTTGCCTCTCATCCTCCCTATCCCACCCCTCTAGGTGGTCACAAAGCACCGAGCTAATCTCCCCGTGCAATGCAGCTGCTTCCCACTAGCTATTTTACATTTGATAGTGTATATATGTCAATGCTACTCTCTCACTTTGTCCCAACTTACCCTACCCCTCCCATGTCAAGTCCACTCTCTACATCTGCGTCTTTATTTCTGTCCTGCCCCTAAGTTCATCAGAAACATTTTTTTTTTTTTTTTTAGATTCCATATATATGTTAGCATCTGGTATTTGTTTTTCTCTTTCTGACTTACTTCACTCTATATGACAGACTCTAGGTCCATCCACCTCACTACAGGTAACTCCATTCACCTCACTACAGGTAACTCAATTTCATTTCTTTTTATGGCTGAGTAATATTCCATTGTATATATGTGCCACATCTTTATCCATTCATCTTAGACGCAAACTCTGATTATAATACTTCTGTTTTTGTATGTGTTGCAGGGATCAAATTTGGATTTCCAGAGTTTTAAATGCTGTCACACAGTGACTGTTTCACCCCATCAAATGATACAACAAATAATCTCCCAACAAAAAGACCAAGAATATATGCCACTTACAAAAACTGGAATGACTGCCATCAGAAGATGTACACATGATCATGACATATTAAACAGAATTATAGATCTGTATTAATCATTACTAGACCATAATGGTCTATATCACAGTCTAGGATTAGAAATGACCAAAAGAATGTGACTGAAAACTGCAATAAATGTACATCCTTGACACTGTGTTAAACAATAATGAGAGCAGGATTTCTTTCCTGTACCTAAATTAAGCAATACTGGGACAGTGCATGATTCCCTGCCCAGTGTTACTATTCAGAACAAACAAAATAAACCTGGTTATAGTTCTAGGAAATACTTGCTTCTGAAAGATAATTCTGTGAAGTAACCAAAAATTGTATTTGCCAAGGTTAATATATTATTTACCAAAACTTACTTCATTATACCCTCCAATCCTAACCTATTCCTCTGCTTGCAAAGCCTGCCTTAAAATCTCAGACAAGACTCAAACCCTAAAAAATCCTACCCTGACCTCCCTATTCTGAGACACTAATAAGATCCTCTCAAGGCTGTGTTTTATCTTATTGCACTGAGCTTAAGAAACTTAGCTTTGTTCCATCAATATGCCTCTTTGATTATCTTTTAAGAAATTCTTTGTTATTCTTTTAGAAAATCAACTGTTGGCATATAAAACTTATTCTATATAATTAAATATGGATCACACAAGAAGAAGTAAATATATCAGGAAATATGTTAGCTATAGGGAGAGGGATTACATGAGGTAAAGAAATCACTAAAGGTAATTCACAGAATAGATATCTACAAATAGTCATAAAAGGGAAGAGAGAGAGAGAAAGAGAACTAACATATATCAGGAAACCCCTCTTGAGAAGACGTTTGATATTTTACATATACTATCTCATTTAATTATCAAAACAACCCTATCGATTTCCCAAAATTTTAGGCAAGGAAATAGAATTGATGAGATAAAACATTTTGCCTAAGCCACCATGTATACTTAATGACAGAGATGTGATAAGAAATCAGGTCTTCTAACTACCAGTCCTGTATTACTATTTTCCTGCTCAGTTCCGCAATTCTGAATTATTTACTTAGAAATAACCTCAAGACTATGAACAATATTAGTCTTTTAAATTTAAAATGTAAAAGAAATGACCATTTTATTGGAAAATATAAACAACTGCAGCAGACTCAAGGAAGAATTAGAAAATCTAAATTTATTTAGGACTATTAAAGATATTTATCCAGTAATCTAAAACCTACTCCCATCACACAAAATCAAACAGACACCACCACAAAACCTCCACTGAGTCTAAATGGTTTGGGTAATCTAAATCTACCTTACACAAACTATTCTAGAGAAATGAGAAAAAGGGAAAGAAAGGGAGAGAAAATAGAAAATGGTAAGGAAAGTGGAAGGTAAACAGGGGAGAGGAAGGAAGAGAAAAGAGAATGTTCTCCAAGTAATATGAAGTCACTGTAACCTTTATGTCAAAGAATAAGACAAGGGCAATATAAGAGAAGAAAATTAGAGTCTAATTTCATTCATAAACATAGTTGAAATATCATGAATAAAATATTAGCAAGCTAAATCCAGTCAGTATAAATATTTATATCTTTCATGATCAATATACATTAATTCCAAGAACGCATGGTTGGTTTAACTTTAATCATTCTCTTATTGTAATTCCCCCAGTGAACTTATTAAAGGAGAAAAACCATATGACTACTTCAGTAGGTGCAAAAATGAATTTCAACTCTTAGTTTTTCATGTCAACAAACTAGTTTAAATACCAAAATTTATTTAACCTGAAAAAGTTACCTACCCAATACCTTCAGCAGACATCATACTTAATAGTAAACATCAGAAATATTTTCTCTATATTCAGAGAGAAACAAAAAATACATCCACTATCAACGTTTGTATCTGACATTGTATTGGAGCACCTAAGAAGCTCATAATAAGAAAACAAATAATTAAAAGATCCTAGAAGTTCTTTAGTTAATCACATCCTTTCTTCCTCCTACAAAATTTACCTCTGATATATAGACATTTATGTACATTTATATACATATGTATATTTATATGTGTGTGCATGTTCATGTATAAAATTCTTTGGATCTGTAGGGATGTTAGATTTCATTTATTTAGTTAGTTGAGGAGAAGATATCCTAAAGTTTAACTGGACTTTACTCTTTCCTTTTGCCTCTGAAAATCAATGCAAGCTTCCTACCAGAAAAACTGTCATATACTAGGAACAGAAAAAGTATTCAATGGATTCAGAGTATAAAATAATTAAATAGAATCGTATATGTTGTTGCATGGCCTGAAAACATGAAGCTGACCATTTTTTTCCCAAGAAATGCATAACGCTACAACTTTTCCTAGGTAGTATTGAATTGATGCACAGTAGGTTCTTTCAAACCAGGAATTAAGTTCAGCATTCATTAATTTATTCAATCACTCAATAAATATGTCCTAAACAAAGCCTACCACTTGAAATGATGAATTAATCCCACATATTAAGGGAACTTGTTTTAATCTACTTTATAATGTCTATTCTCTAACATTGGCATGGTTTGTGGTTATACACTGCACTGTGCTCATTTTTACTAATTTAGTACCCTATATGGGATTATTTCATATGTTGTCAATATTGACATATTTTTAATTGAGATATAATTCACACATAACATTGTGTAAGTTTAAGGTATAAGACATATTTATTTGATACATTTATAGATTGCAATAATATTGCCACCCATAGTGTTACCTAACTCCTCTGTGTGACTGTATGAAGTCACATAATTAACATTTCTTTTTGGTAGTGAGAAAATTTAAGATCTACTTTCTTAAAAATCTTAAAGTATATAACATAGTATTGTTGACTATGCTGTGCATTGGATATCCAGAACTTATTCATCTTCTAACTACAAGTTTGTACCATATGACCAATATTTCCCCAATTCCCCACCTCACATTTCCTGTTAAGTACCATTCTACTTTCTGTTTTTACAGTTCACCTTTATTAGATTCCACATATAAGCAGTATCATATAGTGTTTTTCTTTCTCTTTTAGACTTATCTCACTTTGCCATGTTGTCACAAATGGTAGGATTTCTTTCTTTCTTAATGTTGAATAATATTATATATAAATTATACATATATATATTTCTTTATCCATTTATCCACTGACAGACACTTAGGTTGCTTCCATATCTTGGCTATTGTAAATAACCTGTTAGAATGGCTATCGTCAAGAAAACTAGAGATAGGTATTGGTGAGAATGTGGAGAAGAGGGAACACTTGTACACTGTTAGTAGGAATGTAAATTGATTTAGCCACTATGGAGGTTCCTCAAAATATTAAAAATAGAACTATCGTATTATCCAGAAATCCACCTTTGGGTATATACCCAAAATAAATAAAAACAGGGTATTGAAAAGATATCTACACTCCCATGTTTATTGCAGCATTATTCACAATAGCCATACTGTTTTTAAAATAAACAAATCATGTATGATGTATACCTTATTTTGATATTTCTTTAATTACATTAGTTTCATAGGTACTGGATGGTTATTGCTAATTCTTACATACACACTATCAACTTTTCGGTTGTTTTCCTTAAGCAAACATTATATTTTTTCCCTGGGTTATTATTTTAAAAATCCAGAAGTGGGGCTTCCCTGGTGGCGCTGTGGTTGAGAGTCCGCCTGCTGATGCAGGGGACACGGGTTCCTGCCCCGGTCCGGGAAGATCCCACATGCCACGGAACGGCTGGGCCCGTGAGCCATGGCCGCTGAGCCTGTGCGTCCGGAGCCTGTGCTCCGCAACGGGAGAGGCCACAACAGTGAGAGGCCCGCGTACAGCAAAAAAAAAAAAAAAAAAAAAAAAAAAAAAAAAAAAATCCAGAAGTGGAAAAAGAAAAGATTACATTACAATGTTGCCTGTAAAATAAATTCCAGTAGAAAAATTCCAATTATTTTCATTACACAAGTATTTCAGGTGGACAAAAAGATAAAAAATTCTGTCACCTTTTTTTTTGTCAAAACTACAAAGTTATTTAATTTAAAAAAATACTAAGTTACATTACTTGGTTACCCATACCATATAAGCTATTAGCTCTGATTTCTACTTTTTTGATCTTATCTTTATTATCTGTTTTAGATTTCTATAATTACTACTTTGCCTCATTGATTCAATACACCAAAATTATTATTTTCATAATAGATTCCATAATTATTTAAAAGTAGTTTTAATATCATTTTCTTCCTTTTAGTCTTTAGTAATTAAAGATTAATCACATTCACTAAGCTTAAAGCAAACACTAAAGTTATTTTAAATACTTGAATGTCAGACACTTCCCACTCCTCATTCCTCAATTTTTCTTCTCAAGTCAGATTTCCTTTTATACTTACTTCAATCTTCAGTCAAGTGTCTGCCTATACTGTTAGATCTATTGGCCTCCTGTGACCATCCTTAAGCTTAAAAACCATAACCTGTCATGTTTCCAGGGGCTATGTCAGTGGCTGCATTGTAACAATTCTGAAGTATCCTAAGAGAGGTGGTCACAGGCACTGTGGCCATACAGCCATAAAGTTAAGAGAGGAAAGGGTAATTTGGATTCTATGGACACAAAGGAGTAAGAATGTACAGCTGATTAGTGGAATTCTTAGGTTGGCAGAGAGTGAGCCTTGCCTTCATCCTTCACCCAGAAAACATAAAATGATACAAAGTTTCAACAGAACCACAAATTAGGCATGTAGAACAATGTTACTCCAGAATCGAGAGCTAATTTTATGATTCAGAGCATAGATGAAAACTATAATAGAACAGCTGAACTACATGGAAAAACATGTATTTGCAACAACTTGAAATGACTACCTCAAAGATCTTTGTAGACCACACAATGAGTATGTAAGGTACTATCTAAAGTTTTCAAAATCAACATAAAACTAGATGGCAATAAAGTTTGGTGGTTAAAGCAGGCTCTACAGCCAGACTGCTTAGGTACACTTCCTGGCTCTTCTGCTTTTTATCCCTGTAACCATAGTAAGTCACTTAGGATTTCTTTGTGCCTCAGTTTTCAGATTTGTAAAATGTGTATATTAGTACCACTGACCTGATTGGGCTGTTATAAGAATTAAATGTGTTACTAGATAAAAGTATTTAAAATAGTACATGACACACTGTAAGTACCTCTATTATGAACATTAGCTTTTACGTCACTAAGTATAAATGAGTTAAATCCTCTTATACTGCAAAGACTCTCAGACTTGATCATTAAACAAAGTCCAAATGTAAGTTAATTCATAAGAATTGCACTCAAAAAAATAACAGAAAAGGTTAAAAGTAAAGTATTAGTCATAACTATACCAGCAAACATGAACTAAATAAAATATCAAATATTAAGAAGATACTAAAAAAAATTTTTTTTTAATTTTTTGGCCATGCAGATTGCAGGATCTTAGTTCCCTGCAGTGGAAGCAGAGTCCTAACCAGTGGACCACCAGGGAATTCCCCTAAAAAGCAATTTTTTTAGCACTTGTATTGGAGTATAATTATTTCACAATGGTGTGTTAGTTTCTGCTTTATAACAAAGTGAATCAGCTATACAGATACATACATCCCCCTATCTCTTCCCTCTTGCATCTCCCTCCCACCATCCCTACCCCACCCTAGGTGGTCTCAAAGCACTGAGCTGATCTCCCTGTGCTATGTGGCTGCTTCCCACTAGCTATCATTTTACATTTGGTAGTGTATGTATGTCCATGCCACTCTCTCACTTCGTCCCAGTTTATCCATCCCCTTCTCCGTGTCCTAAAGTCCATTCTCTACGTCTGTGTCTTTTTTTTTTTTTTTGCGGTACGCGGGACTCTCACTGCTGTGGCCTCTCCCGTTGTGGAGCACAGGCTCCGGACGCGCAGGCTCAGCGGCCGTGGCTCACGGGCCTAGCCTCTCCGAGGCATGTGGGATCTTCCTGGACCGGGGCAGGAACCCGTGTACCCTGCATCGGCAGGTGGACTCTCAACCACTGCACCACCAGGGAAGCCCTCTACATTTGTGTCTTTATTCCTGTCCTGCCCCTAGGTTCTTCAGAACCATTTTTTTTTTCTTTTTTTAGATTCCATATATATGTGTTAGCATACGGTGTTTGTTTTTCTCTTTCTGACTTACTTCACTCTGTATGACAGACTCTAGGTTCATCTACCTCACTACAAATAACTCAATTTTGTTTCTTTTTATGGCTGAGTAATATTCCGTTGTATATATGTGCCACATCTTCTTTATCCATTCATCTGTTGATGGACATTGGAAAGATATGGTTATTTAACTTTGAAAAAATGTATAATGCATAATCATGAATGCTTATGTAATAAATAATAGGGTATTAAAATATAATCTACAGAATTATAAAAACACAAAAAATAAAATAATGGATAATGATTGAAAATGTAACTCATTTTTTAGAATTTTTTTTTCCAAAATAAGTATGCAAAAGAAAAAAATAAGTAATGAGATTTGGATACTATATTCTTGTTGATTTAGTATTTGCAAAAAGAACTTGGTAAAATATGGAAACTTCTTAGTTAAGTAATGATGAAAGATTAAAAACACTATCAGATATTATTATCCCACAAAGGAAACCCCAACAAATTATCAAAACAACAAATTGTAAATGCTCTATTTTTGTGATTTCATTGCATGAAAATTGTAAAGTAATAATACAAATAAAAAAAAGAAAGAAAAAACTCTCTATTTGGAAATTATAAAAATATCCTACTTAACTCTTAGGCTAGAGAGAACATTAAAACAAGAACTTGAAACCATTTAACAAAATTATAGCCTTAAAATTAAGTATTTATTCATTAATCTCATATCACTGAGTTTCCAGTGATGAACAAGGCAAACACAGTCCTTGCTTAGTTGGCTTACAGTTTTGTTGGGGAAGGGATAGAAACACTTACTCATTAATTCATTCACTCACCCTTACACTCAATAAACCATTAAGTTATCAAATAATCAAAGTGGGGAAAACCCTGAGAAAAGCAAGAACAAAATGTAATAATAAATAAAACAGTGATTTGGAGTGCCAAAAGTTATAAAAAAGAAAAATAAATGTAAAACAGTTTCTTGAAAAAAATTAGTAGGGTGAGATTTTATATAGTAATATGTAAAAAGATTAATCAAAAGTATGCAAAATTAAGAATGAAAGATATAGAAAATTTAAAATGGTATAAGGGAATACTTGGCACTTAATCATTAATTCAACAAATATTTATAGATCATATAATACATCCCAGGTACTGTGCTAGATGTTGAGGATAAAATGGTGAGCAAAACTGTCTTCTTTCCTCACATAGTTCAAAGTCTAGTGTGGGGTCTACAAAAAAGTATCCAGGGAAGTAAAATATAATGTGATAAGTACTGGAGGGTTGGAGCCATGCAATAGGCTATGGGCACACCTAAGAATGGCCACTTACCCTGTCTTTGAAATTCAAGGAAGTGTTATAGGAAGAAATGCATGAGGTTCTGCCAGAGGGAAAAGCTTGCAAAAAAGTCTGTAAGGTTAGAGAGAATACATTTTATTAGATAATCTAAACAAGATTAAGACTGCCTGGTGCAGAGAGAAGAAAAATATTAAGAAAGATAAAATAGGCTGTATTGAAAAAAGAGGTTAATCAAAAAGTCTTTGGAAGCCACAATAAAGGTTTTGAATTTTAACCTTAGGTCAACAGGGAATCTTTGGAGTGACTTGAGTAAGAGGTAGGCATGATCAGATTTAAGATTAAGATAAACACACAGGCTAGCTACAGAGTCGAAAATAGATTGTGAACACACTGAGAATGCTGACTATTGGGTTGAGTGTCTTTATCAAGCAGCTAGCCAGAATGTAGTAAGATAACAAAAGTAAAGATTGGGGTTTTAGGGAAAAGTAGTGGCAGAAGTCTAAATGACACACTATTACCTAATTTAACAGAGTTCTTTTTTGAGGGTTATCTGAAACCAGCCAAGCTTTGATAATAAAATGGCATCTTCCCTCCCCTTTCTGGCTATTGCTTTTGGTCAAAAGCTATTTCAGGGCTTTATCGAGAGAGGAAAGAAGGGAGACTGGTAGGCAGGCCCCTGGTATTCCTTAGTCCCTGGTCACAATGATATCAAATAGACCAGAAGATCACTCTATCCCAAAATTATCAAAACTACATCAAACTCAGAGATGATTATTATCGTTACAAGACACACTGCGTGTAAAATGAAAAGAGATGAGATTCTATGGCAAAACTTGGAGGGATATCAACAATTAAGAAATTTGAGTTAAAGGGGTGTAAAGACTGAGAGGTAGTCAGAAAGCAAGCAGCAAACAAAATGAGTAGGGTATGGTATCATGTAAAACAGCAGAAAAGAGGATTTCATGTAAGTTGTGGTCACTATGGCCATTAGCGGCCTTGGCAAGAGCAAGTTCAGTGCAGTGATGAAGACTGAAATCACACTGCAGTAGATTAAGTTGTGTAACAGGGTTTTGAGAAGTGAAGGCAGTCAATATAGACAATTTCCCCAGAGGGAGTCATTTTTGAAGCATGTGACCCAGGAGCTGGAAAGAAAAAGAGTAACAGATTTGGCTACATAACTATCAAGCAATTTATACAACAAATGGGAAAATATTTATAATACATATTAGTAAATTTATAAATAGCTCCTAGAAATATAAAGACAAAAGGTTAAAAGGATACAAACCAGCAATTAGTAGAAAAAGAAATAGCCAATGAATATTTGAGAAGGTGCCAATATTATTGCTGAAAAATAATTAAAGCAATGAAGTACAATATTCAACTTTTAGATTATCCAAAATTAATCATACATAGTAAAGGTGGCAAGTATAGGTAAATGGAACTGTGGATGGGTTGGTAATTGTTACACACATTTTTGTAAGGTAATTTGGCGGTAACTATCGAGCTTTAAATACTGAAATCTCATGACATATCAGTAACAATCTTGTAAATCTACCCTACAGAAATGCATGCTAATTTCACTATAGTCTGGAATAGCACAATACTGAAAAGTCCTCTATAGCAAAGAGACAACCCTTTTAAGGAGGTTTGTTGTGAACTGGAGGAAAGAAATGGATGGTAGAGAGGGGAGACAGGAGATGAAGTAGTGGAGGGCAAGTTGATTGTTTGTAATGGGAGATAGTTGTGGAAGATTAAATGAGAAAGGGAAGAAACAAGTAAAAGGAGAGATGTTAAAATACAGAGACAGTGGATAATGGATGGATGGAGGTAGAAACAATGTAATCCCAAGCAGTGGATAAGAACTGTGATAAAGGAGAGGAGAAAAGAGGACCAGTACACACGTCAGTATGATTATAGATTTGGTCACAGATATTTAAATATTTAAATCACATATAATTAATATAAAATATTTATACAGAATAGTTAAAGACATTCTACTAATAAATAAGAAAAGGAAGAGCTGAAAAATAATACCTGTGAGTCTTAAACAGGAATTTCATAAATAATCATATCCAAATGACTAATATGCATATAAAAGGTGTTCAACATCATTAGTCATCAGGAAAGTGTTATTTAAACCACAATGAGATTCTACTACATGCCCGCTGGAATGGCTAAAAGTAAAAACTACTGACAATACTGTTGATAGGGGCTGATGTGTAATAACAGGAACTCTGCTGAAGTGACTAAATGAACATGGATAAACTGAATCTCATAAATACAATATTCAACGAAAGAAGAAGACAAAAGCAAAGTGAAAGAAGTTTTTAAAATGATAATTAAAATTTAATTTTCAAAAAATTTTGAAGTCTTGATTCTTACAGTAAGGAGGTTTAAATTAATACCTGATCATTGCACTGTTAGAAAAAAAAAATACTGCTATGGGTTTTTATAAAGTCCTAGCTCTTGGGACATATTTCAGTATGGTAAAGCAGATGATTAAACTGAGAAATTAAATATTTAGTCACATAAACCTGTTGTTTCTTTTAGCAAAGATACCTATCTTTGGAATTTGGTTAGAAATGTTAGTATTCTCTCAGTTGACTGAGATTATTCTATGCCAATAGATAATCTCTCCATTTCCAAATCACTGAGGACTGAAGAAAATATATCTTTTGCCTTATGATGTCAGTTAAAACTCTATAACCCAGAAATATTGATTTAAGCCAACTGAATTTTAAATTAATTGTCCTTCAGAAGGTGTCTAAGACCATGTCCCTGTGGTTGGGCCTGGGGTTCCCCTGAAGGAGTGTCCATTTCCACTGTCAGTTGTACTGGGAAGAATTTTATCTTCAGATTGGATTAGAAGTCATGGTAAGGATAACAAGCTCTTCTTCCTTTCTCAAAGCTGCAAGCGGTAGCAAACCTGGACTCTGATTTATAAAAAATGCTCTGAGCACTTCCAGGAATGCCAGACAAGTTTGTTCCTGCCCAGAGGAGGCTGACCAGGAACCAAGACGTAGTTTGAGAAAGACCTGAGGCCAGTCCCAAGCCTGTCATCTATTAAGAGCAGTCACCTCTAATAAAGTTGTAAGCTTCTAACTCGTGAGTATACTTAGTATCTTTAATTTTTACTTGCTAAATTGAATAATAGTCTAATCTCTAACATGTTTCGGATAATTTTTTTTTTTCGGTACGTGGGCCTCTCACTGTTGTGGCCTCTCCCGTTGCGGAGCACAGGCTCCGGACGCACAGGCTCAGCAGCCATGGCCCACGGGCCCAGCCGTTCCGTGGCATGTGGGATCTTCCCGGACCGGGGCACGAACCCATGTCCCCTGCATCGGCAGGCGGACTCTCAACCACTGCGCCACCAGGGAAACCCTCAGATAATTATTGGGAAGATCTTTCCTACACTTGAAAAAGCATATGATTAGGACACTGTACTGTTCTCCTGAGACACTGAGCCTCCTAAAAATCCACTATAGCTCTTTGTACCACCTCCACTTCAAGATGAGTTTCTATACAGTTCTCTTCGTTCTGAACATTATGTCAGGTATTGGGTTTCAATTAAGTCAGTATTTCCTAAGAGTTGGATATTGATGTATAAAGTCCATCATCACTTCTTTTGGTTATAGAAAAACCATGAATTCCATAATCAGAGATGCTAAGGCCAGACAAAATAATGGAGTATCGTCAAGTTATAAGAAAAAGGACAATTTTTGGTTTTTCCATGACCTTGTTGAATAGACTGGTATGTAAGAAATGGACCTGAACTAGGTGAATAGCCATATCTAGACAAAAGTCATTTGGATAGTAACTATAATTAAAGTATGTTATACACATGGACAAGAAAGTTTCTGTCCCAAAACTAGTGCCAAGGCAATAGTGATTTAGAAAATCAGCTACTTTCTACGTGACATTTATTCTCATAGAATTTTCTAACGATATTGAACAATTAGTAACCTTAGAAGGGTAGAAATCATTTTCATCTATAGTTATACAGAATGAGCTACCATCATATATAAGACAGTATTGAGATAGAAGATGAGCACGGCAGGATGTCTTTGTTTAAGGAAGTTATGAGTTTAATTTCAAAGTAAGCCAAATAATGTATACAAATAATGTAAAATAAAGTATAATGTATACAAATAATGTAAAGGAAAGATACAAGTAGAAAACTGAGAGTTCAGAGAAGGAAAATATTATATATAATAATCTGGGAAAGCTTTGGAAAAAGGTCAGGATTCAGAAGACACTGAAGAATCAAAAGCACTTAATTAGGCATAAACAGGATGAAGAGAACATTACTGATGAAAGAAAAGGCATGGGCAGGTAAAAGGCTGAGAGAGTGCAACACAAGTTAGAAAAAAAGTGGTCCAGTTCAATAAGGGCTTGGAGAAACTACATGACAGTAAGGAAAGAAATGCCAAGGCATAGAAAGAGGTTTTGAATACATTCCAAGTTGGAATTTTTACTTAATTCAGGAGACACTTGAGGGCATTGAATGAAGGAACTATGGAAGTGGTTCCACCAGTTAATAATGAGTAGGAATATTTGAAATGAGGCAAATAGAAAAAAGATGAAAAGCAGGTGAATTATGTAGCCTATATATTGTAACAGTTCTAGAAGAGGGTGGTGAGATACTTAACAGGCAGAATGACAGAAAAAAAAGGAGGGTGGTGGTAAATTTACCTCTTCCAGAGACTGAACTTGCTAGAGCAGTTGCTACTAGACTAGTTAGGAAGTCTGGTATGGACATAACTTTACAAATGAAAATGGTAGAACCTGACAAGGCAATCTGCAAGCTAACACTTCGAGAGTAGAAAAATAAACATATTTTAGTAAAGAGATTGAGTATGATTACTAAAGAGCTATGATATTTCAGCCAGGAAATTTTCTAGTGAGAGAAAATCTTCGATATGCATCTGAGACTAGAACATAATCTAAATTCAGTTCTAGAGATTTCCCTAAAACCCTAAGATTCCAAACTCTCTACTCTGAGTTAGACTAGAGAATCTATGAAAACTAATAAAATCTGTAGAAAATCAGATGGCCAGGCTTTGATTTAGGACAGTCATTTTTTTTATATAACAGAGTATTAAAAAAAAAAAAAAAGGAAGGGATAGGGAAAATGGAGTTGGATAAATCTAGATTTGAATTCCAGTTCCAGAAGATGTTGTACAAGTTACCTCACCATCTTGCACCTAGGTTTTCTCTTCTGTAAAGTGGGGATAACAATGCTACCTCATGGGATTTTTAATGAGTATTACTTCAAATTTAAAAGTAAAGTAGCTTGCCCAGACCAATTCATAGTGAGGGCTCAATAAACGGTAATTACAAAAAAAAAAAAAAAGAGACACATATTTACAAAACAAGAAGCAAATATCAAGTAGAAATGAACATGAAAAGATGAGAACAATCCTTGGAAGAAATACTGTCAAGGACTTTCCATTTTATTTCCATTAAAATAGCTATAATTTCAAAACAAAAGCAAAAAATTAGTGAGAAGAGTAGCATTATTTACATTATTGAAAATTTCTTTAATGTTGGTTTAATGTAAGTAACTGGATTTTTGTATCTGCTTCTGCATAGGAAGAAAATTTAGCCTCACATAGATAATTAGTTGGAAAAGGGAGAAGTATTTTAAAATGATTTTGGATACTCTTCTTTGATGCTACATGAAAGCTCCTTGTTTCTTAAAGCCTCATTGCAATATGGAATCTGAAATCATATCAACAAACCTTTAATCTTCTATTACATTAAAATCCATGGCTCTTTCATTTTGAATGGATAGTTTACCAATATATGATTTTGTAATATAAAGCATTGATCATTTGGACAACACTAGAGCACTAAGTTATCTTCCAAATGCTGACACATGTCATTATACAATATCATAGTACTGCCAACCTCATCAGAAAAGCCTCTGAACACTGGGAAGCCTTCAAGGTCATAGTGGCACAAACAAGTTTTTCAAAATTCTAATTTTCACTTGAAACCTTGAATTTTACCATTTGCCACTACAATTTTTGTCCTTGAAATAATTGGCTCACTTTGTTAACTCTTAAGGAAATTTCTGCCAAACATCCAAGTTTGAATTGTCTGTTCTTTCAAGCAGGAATAGTATACTAAGGAAAAAAAAGAAAAGACAAGTTCAGTTTGAAACTCAAACAATAGAACGAGGGCTTTTCCATGAGACAACCATTGGACTTTGGTATGCAGCAGAAATACCCTATGCGTAATTCCCATTACTTCATGCAGAATAGAAAAAGATTTTCACTCAAAAGTTAGGATTTATTAAAATAATTAATCTTCCTTCATCAAGGATATTGTTAAAATAAACTGATGATATTTTGATTACAAGTGAGTGGCAATGAAGAAGATAGTACTATTTCAGTTTGATTCATGTGAAGGCACAAGCAGCTTTACTCACCATTGCTTTTTTACCATCAGTGCAAATGTCAACACACTGAAAAAGACACATAATTTTCATTACTTACTAAGAAAAAGTTTGACCTTACTGGCCTCCCTGACCCAAAGGTCCACGGACCACACTTTGAGAACTGCTGAACTAGAAGTAGTCACAGATGAATTGGACAGGGGTCTTTGAAGCACTACAGCAGAGCCTGCACACATGCCAACCCCTCCACCAAACAGAGAGCTATATTGGACTGTGACATGAGTAAGAAATGAACTTGCATTGCTCAAGCCACTCGAGGTGGAGGTTGTTTATTGCAGCAAAAAGCATCTCTAATTTAGAAAGTTATACCCTGAAATTCGGTGTTACCATGACAAAAACTAAAATATGGGCATTAAGCTAATGCTAGATGTTTGGGCTATAGATGGCAAGGAGACAGAAGTTATAAGGCTGGAAAACCCTATTCTGCTTTTTCAAATATTTGGTGAAAATATCACTAGTGAAAGCTCGGAAGCAGGCACCTGGTCACGGAGCCTGTAGCTCTAGAGGAAAGAATGAACACGATCATGTGTATCAGATGCTACTGCTGTTTTTCAGTAGAATATTATAAGAAAGAGATGAACTTAAACGAGAATTGGCAGATTTGTTAGCAGAAATGACAGGGAAGAGAGAGCCCATAAACTCGAGGCCTTCAAGGAATGCTAGAGGCAACAACTTCTAGGTGCTAAACCATAGGAAATAAGACCCCCAAAATTTGCCTCTGAGAGTCAAAGTTCTACTAAGTTTTAGCCATCATAGCAAAGGTCAGATTCAGGATATAGCCTCTCCAGCCATGTCTGAAGGCCTAAGGTAGCTACCATTAAGTAGAGTCAGACTGGCATACACAGGAAAGAACTTAGGGTATAGTTACTGACACAGAGTTGACTTGAATCACATAGATCAAAAACCTACTACGCCCTTCTCTTTCCCAGCTTTATGTACATATATATATATATATATATATATATATATATATATATATATATATCAATAGAACCTTGTTCGTATTAAAAAAAAAAAAAGCCTACTACGTTTTTAAGAAAATTTTATGGCCAAAGAAATCAGGATCCTGAACTTACTTGATATTTAAAATGACTCTCTGGCCCCAATACTTGCATGTGCCAGAAGTAAGTTGTGAATATTGGGCATCCACCAAGATAGACATACCCACCAATTCTCACATCAGATCTGGTTATGAAGGCTAATAGAAAAGAAGAAACTTCCCAGACAGAGCCTGGAGCCAGGGAACTTTAAAAAAATGGATGAATGTGTTCTTCTTATTAGAATTGGAGTCTAATTAAGAAACATCCCTCCCATCACCCTCACAGCAGGCATCTTCACATCCTGCCTAGTTATGTTTCATAATTGTTATGGCCCAGTGTCTTCCATTCTTCCTCTATCTAAAAACATGTTTCTATTATTTTTTTTTATTATGCTCCATCATTGCTCATTATTGTTATGCATGAGGTTGTGGATTACTTTTTCTTTTAGTTCTTAGGCTGTTGGCCCACACAGAACCACATTTAGGTCTCATGAAGAAGACTGCCTATCACCCAAGTAGTGTCCCTACACTTTGACGTGGATCCAGGGACTAAATGGGATTTTGGGTTGCCTTTCTGGAGGGGAAATGAATCTGTCCTATACATGGGAAAAAGAGTAAAACAAGTATGTGATGTTCTGAAGAGTGGATTGTAAAAGTGTGAGTACTCACCAGTTTCCATGTTCTCCCCTTCTTCCTGAGCAAAGTAAGAGTACATTTTCCACACCTCTTTGGGTGGCCTTCTGACTTATTTTTGGACAATGGAATGTGAGTGGAAGTGATGCATGCCAATTTATGAGTACATTTATACCTCATTCTCTTCCCTCATCTTCTGGCTGATGATGAAAATTCCAAAGATTTAAAGGAACTAAATGCAAAAAAATAAAAGAAGTCCAGATCTCTGGACAGTTGTTTATATAAAGTGTACTCTGTTGACCTGCACTGGACTTTGAAAAAAAAAAATGTGAAGTAAGCCTTTTATTACAATTGTTTACTGAGATTTAGTTTTTTGTTTGTTTGTTTGTTTTATACCAATCAGCTACCTTGACCTGAAGGGTTGAGATGCTGAGTCCTGCAGACAAAATCATTTCCTCCACTTGCAGACCCAAGTCCCACAAGCAATCTGAGTATTTCTGAGTTTTGACTCTAAATATATAACATACTCTTCAGCTCACAAAGATTTTTGCACAACACTCTATCC
Organism: Pseudorca crassidens; assembly: GCF_039906515.1. Classification (NCBI taxonomy): domain Eukaryota; kingdom Metazoa; phylum Chordata; class Mammalia; order Artiodactyla; family Delphinidae; genus Pseudorca; species Pseudorca crassidens. The sequence goes on along the minus strand of NC_090297.1, from coordinate 59,782,850 downwards.
TTGCTGCTAATGTGTTCTTATAAATAACACTCCCAAGATAATTCTGACCTTTGTTTTTAAACTGGAGATTTGATAACTATTGACTGGGAACCTACTATGTGTCAGACATTGTAGTAGATGCTGGTGATACAGTGATAAGCAAATCAGATGTGATCCCTCACCGCATATTAATAATGTGCTTGCTTCTGTTGACTCATTTGCATTTGACTTATATCCTCTTGATTTATGTTAGATGCCATCCTAGTCCTGCCTAGAGATGAATTCTAATCTCTAGCTGCTGCCACCCATATTCCAAGGTAATTGGGACATCCATTCAACGATCACAGCTGTGAGTAAAATGTATGAAAAAGAGAAAGGCAATAATGAAACTGGCCACCAGACAATTGCTGGTTTTGTTACTGCTTAGAAATTTAATGTCTTTTTCATGTAACTTGGGACAAATAGATGTAGCATTAAAAGTGCAAATGCAGTATGGAAATTAAATTCTCCTCAAGGAACAATGAATGACCTTGGCTTCCAACATTTAGAGTTAGGCACAAGTTTTGACAGCATTTTTTCAAGAACACATGTTCCTCTCATTTTCCTGCAGTATTGTCTAAACATGGAAGTTTCCTTGGGTTGGAGAAGTACTTCATTATGGAACAATTAGTCAATTAACTTCATTGTTCCTACTCTGGTCTATCCTTTGCCATTATGAATGTATCCCTTCCACTTTGAAATACAGGGTGTTTAATTTCTCTGGAAACCTGGTAAAGCTAACATTTTTGACAACATATCTTTAAGGTAGAATCCAAGCTAACCTTGGTCATTCATTAGCAAGGGCCTTAAGTAAAATTTATTTTTCAATTAGTCTTTCTAGGCTTCAGATTATTATTTTCCCTCATCATAAAGTCCATGAATATATCAAATCATTAAAGCTTTGGAAAAGAGTTTCCCATTAAGTTTTCCACATTATAATAATGATAAATTTAAATAAAATATTGCTGAATTAATTGAGGAAGCAAACACACATGACTTGAAGGCTTCATTTTTATTTTACTAAACATCTGATTATGAGAGTTCTGTGCATATATGGTACAGTACTACTAAATATTTTTATTATAACAGAATTATTGACCTATTAATATTTTAGAATGTAAGTACAAAAAAGTTAGGCATACATTTCTATAGTAACCAAAAGAATCTGGATTTTACTAATAAAAATTCACTTTCTAAACACATGAAAGAATGCTCAACATCATTAATCATTAGAGAAATGCAAATCAAAACTACAATGAGATATCATCTCACACCAGTCAGAATGGCCATCATCAAAAAATCTAGAAACAGTAAATGCTGGAGAGGGTGTGGAGAAAAGGGAACACTCTTGCACTGCCGGTGGGAATGTGAATTGGTTCAGCCACTATGGAGAACAGTATGGAGGTTCCTTAAAAAACTACAAATAGAACTACCATATGACCCAGCAATCCCACTACTGGGAATATACCCTGAGAAAACCAAAATTCAAAAAGAGTCATGCACCAAAATGTTCATTGCAGCTCTATTTTCAATAGCCCGGAGATAGAAACAACCTAAGTGCCCATCATCGGATGAATGGATAAAGAAGATGTGGCACATATATACAATGGAATATTACTCAGCCAGAAAAAGAAACGAAACTGAGCTATTTGTAATGAGGTGGATAGACCTAGAGTCTGTCATACAGAGTGAAGTAAGTCAGAAAGAAAAAGAAAAATACCATATACTAACACATATATATGGAATTTAAGAAGAAAAAAAAATGTCATGAAGAACCTAGGGGTAAGACAGGAATAAAGACACAGACCTACTACAGAATGGACTTGAGGATATGGGGAGGGGGAAGGGTGAGCTGTGACAGGGCGAGAGAGAGTCACGGACATATACACACTAACAAAAGTAAGGTAGATAGCTAGTGGGAAGCAGCCGCATGGCACAGGGATATCGGCTCGGTGCTATGTGACCGCCTGGAGGGGTGGGATAGGGAGGGTGGGAGGGAGGGAGACGCAAGAGGGAAGAGATATGGGAATATATGTATATGTATAACTGATTCACTTTGTATAAAGCAGAAACTAACACACCATTGTAAAGCAATTATACCCCAATAAAGATGTTAAAAAAAAAATTTAATGAGGAGTAAGACTGAGCAGTCCTCTATGAGTTGAAAGTGACCACTTTGATATTCTTATGTTCACATACAATGGGTGCTTTTAAAGTGCTTTCAAGCACTTAGTTCCTTGAAGAAATAGAAAAATTCTTCCTCGTTAAAAAAAAAAAAAAATTCACTTTCTAGATATCTAAAATAGACATTAAATTTTATTTGCTGCACCATGATTACAAGCCTAAAGGTTTTAGAAAATATACTCACTGTTTCTTGTAAGCTTCTTGTAAGAGGCTGATATTAAGAATCATACTTTTTTCTATAACTTGCAGTGCTAGCACAGCACTGCTTTCAAAAATGCACTTGAGAAATATTTACTGAATTCCTTTGACAATCACATTTAAATTTTGCTTTATCTTTTAAATTACAGTAAATTAATAATTTCATTAAACTTGGTAATACGTACTTGGTGATTAAGTACCATCCTCTAGCCCACCCCCCTCCCCAAGGGAGCTAAAAATTCTTGTCTTCTCTGTGTTGAGGGTGTTGGAGGAGGGTTGGGGGGCTAATGTTAGGAAGTGACTGCTTCCTGCTCATTGGGGATTTTCTCAATTCAGTGTGTGCTTATAACATTATAATTTTTTTAAAATTATTTACAATTATACTAATTTTGCAAAAATAATGTTTTTCATTAACCTCATAGTAATGTGAACCTGCATTTCATACAATGGATTTTTTTGCATCCCCCCAAATTTCTTACTTCATTAACATATGTATATACATATATATACAATATATATACAATTGCTTGTATATCTATAGTCTCTTATCTTGTCTCAGCTTAACCACTTACAGAGGCTTATTTTTCCTCACGTTATTAGAATTCTGAAAGTAGGAAGCTGTTGGCACTGATTTAATAGCTCAACAAAGTCATCTCCTTGTTCTTTTTATTATTTTGGCCTTTTCCTCAAGATAGCTACTGCAGATTTCTTTCAACTTGATAAGCCTCTGTTTCCTTTACTAGAAAAGCAAAACCGTTTCAAGAACACCCCAGTAGTCTTCCGCTAAAATTTCACTGACTGGAACTATTGTTACAAGGCCAAGCCTAGCTGCAAGGGAGGCTGGGGAAATGAGGAATTATTCTTTTAGCTCCTATAGATGTAAGTGGCAAGGGAGAAGGAAACTGAGTTTTTGGCACAAAAGCATTTATAAGTTCTTTATAAAAGGGATTAAATAGTTGATAAAATCTAACAAGTTATTTTAAAGTAGGAAGAGTAATTACATGGATCTACAGTCCAGCATATTTATATTTAATCTGAATATCTTATACTAAATATTTGGCTAAAAGTAAAGAAAAGAAGAAGAAAACTACCCCAGGCTCTTGTAAAGACAGAAATACAGTAGACCTAAACTAGTTTTTATCCTATGCAGTGGGATACATTGTGGAGATATCTATATGTTACACTGAGAAAGATTTGATATAACCTGTGTCTTGCCTCCAAATTTGTGGTAAATTGTTTCTAGTCATTCAAGTAATTATAGTTGCCTGGTGTTATTACAAATTCCACACATTGCCACAGTAAGTAGATTAGTTGCATTTTACAAATGAGATAGATCACACAAGTTGTTAAATTCTGTATCCCTCAGGTCACACAGAAGTTAATAGGAGGGCCAAGGTAAGTAATCAGTGCCAGGAAAGGGAACATGAATGAGACAATGAAAGTTGCCTAAGGGTGATTTAAATTGCTCCTGTTCCTTCTTACACAAAAGAACAGCCCAAATTGGTGTTTGGTCAGTGATATCAACATGCCATAGAGGCCAGGACAAATAAAGCTTTATCTGCCTACAGCACTGATAGGTAAAAATGAACACATCCCTAGCTGATTTGCATTCAGTTTTAGTAGCATAGAAAAGTGTGATACACAGTTGTCACATACTCCAGGGTTGTATTCCAATTGTATTTAATATTGCTTGAAATATGTTGACAATGGGATTGGGTATGGAAATTGTTATAATGAACAGTTTATTATTATGCTCCTGAGTGTTTGTCTTAACAATAAAGTTCTCTGAGAAGAGAACCTGTGTCTGTCAGATTCATTTTACACTGGTGTCCCTCCCATGTGCCACTGCAAGCACAAACGTGATTAGCAAATGCTCTTGATAATGTAAATAAACCAATAAATTTTTCCAGTGGAGAGTTTGTGTATGTATAGGATGTATACATGAATATATCTTAATATGAAAAAAAAGTGAACTGGTTTGTCAAGAACAGAGCTATTAGATGTAAAATTAGATGAATGGTTTCCAATTGCTGAAATTTTATGAATGATAATATTGTGTTCTCACAATTATATGCTAGATAAATATTCTTATATTTTTCTCATTAGTCCTTACTCTTTTTCAGGCTATTAATGAAAATCCATAATTGTTTTTCATTATCCATTCCTCTTGGATATATGTTTTTTTCTGCCATTTATCCTGTGAGTGTAATTAATGACACATCTTTCCAGAATAATTCTTCTTCTCCAGCTTCCTCATGTAAGTGGGGTTTCAGGAAGTTCTCACCTCATAAGTTATCAAAATGCTTACATTTGCCAAATCTAGAAACATGTTGCTTTGCTCAACATTTGTAAATGTACGTTCACTTAAGCAGCAAATATTTCAAATCAAATGGTCTTACTGTACACTAGTCAGTGTGCTAGGGGCTGAGAATACAACAGTGAACAAGACATACCCCCTGATCTCACTCATTGTACATACAAGCAAAAAATGCAGCAAAGATAATACATTGTGGTCCACATCAACAAGGATGCACTGAGTGTTCACACACTGAGGTCACTGAGACACACCTCATGAGGACTGGAAGATGATGCCTGGTGTGAAAACCGAAGGCTGAGTGAAAGTTCATCGTGTGAAGATGGTGTGGGAAGGTAAGATTGTTTCAGGAAGAAGAACTAGCATATGGAAAGGCCAAGAAGTGAGAAAAATAGGCCAAATTAGAGAACCTGAAGTTGTTTAATGTACCTAGAGCTTACAGTGCAAAGAGTGAAAAGATGAGTCTTGCTTTAGTACTTACTTGTTATGTGATCTTGGGCAAGTTACTTGAGTTGGATAAGTTATTTAAACCCCTGGATCTCAGTATCCTCATTTGCATAGGAGAGATAGTGATATCTTTAACGTAGAGTTGTAAAAATGACAATATGTGTACATATATTTAATTTACAAAATTAAGTTAAAAACATTAGAGATGTTTTAGGTAAATTACATTACCTAGTATAAAATACACAGACTAATTTAAGGAAATAGTCCCTCACACCAATGCTCTAAAATCCCTGATGTGTTCCTTCACCACTATGGGTATTCCCTCAAGTCAAAATAAAGCTTCTATGTCAGTGACAAGAGTTTCAGAATAAACCTATTCTTGTCATTAAGAATATTTCATAACAATTTATTTTGAAGTCAGGCTGTGGCTACTTTCTATTAATTAAACGCTGTGTGTCAAATCTTATAGCAGAATGCCCAATAACCTAATTCTTAAACTTCTCACAAATTTAATTTACATGTATTTAAATGTATTAGAATATTTTACATGTATTTAAATGTATTAGAATATTAACTCCAACAAAACAGTAAAGAAAATTACATAAAATAACACTGTTATTGATTGGAAAAAAGCATGAGTGGTGATTATTTTTTAATCTTAGATCAAGTTTTGATCTTGAGGTGACTTGATCTTAAATCAAGTCACTTCAACTTTTAAATTCTTAAAAATCTATAGTATATTATTTTATTGCAGAAAAGACTGGTTTGGCATATTATTTTAATTTCAGATTGCTAAAATAAATGTATTTACTTTTAATGCAATATAGGGCAATAACATTAGACCAAAACAGGAATTATTCAAAGACATCATTAAAACATAGATGACACAGAAAAGAATCAAAAGTCAATCCTCATTATATGAAGATTCTGAATTTATGAAGTTGCCTTTTCAAAACAATTTTATTTGTAAACTGCAATCCAATACTTCCAGCACTTTTGTGGTCATGTGTGGCCATGTGCATGCATAGAGTGGCAAAGACTTTAGTTGTTCTATGTGCACATTTTCAGATGAGGCTGAACAAGGTTTGCCTACTTTGCCTACTTATTTCATCTTTCATACCTCAAAGTCTTCAGTGCCTCGTTTTTGCATTCTTATACTTTTTGTTGGTGGTTTTGCTCTTAAAGTGTTCCCCAAGCATGGTAATGAAGTGCTATGTAGTGTTCCTAAGCACAAGAAGGCTGTCAAGCACCTTATGGAAGAAATACGTTGATAAGCTTTGTTCAGGCATGAGTTATAGTGCTATCTGGCCATGAGTTCGTTGTTAATGAATCAACAATATATATTAAAGAAGGTGCCTTCAAACAGAACACACATAAAACAAGGTTATGTATTCTTTGGTTAATAAAAGCCTTGTGACCAGAGGCCTGCAGGAACCTAACCCTGTATCTCTTCTAGGAACAATGATTTGCTAATTCAGTATTAGCAGAACTTTATAAGAACATAATTACCATGAATAACCAAAGTCAATCTCTTGACATACTTTACCTCATAACATTTTTTAAATGCTACAAATCTAAAATAAGGTCAATACAGTGAAAGGTAAATAGCAACCTAGGAAAAATATTTGCAGCACTTAGGACAGCAAAGGGTTAGTATCAATAATATATGAGAAAACAAACAGAAAAAGATGTGAAAATAGAATATATTAAGAGCCAATTGACTTTAATTCTACTTTGGTTAAAATTGTAGTTAAAATCATTGGTCACAAATTTGAAAAGTATTAATGAAAAATGTGAAGTAAAAAAAGCTCTTGACGTAGTGTTTTGTAAATAAAAGTACTAAGTTATTCATTACCTTTTCTCGGAAGAAAATTTAGCCAATATTTATGTACAGTTGCCATAATACTTTAATTAAATTTGTACCTAGTCTGTATCTTTTCATCATAAAGTTGAATTTCTTGACTTAAAGTGTATTTAATAAGAGTAATGATCTTTCTTATAAATAGTCAGATTTAATTAAAAATTCAAGAAGTGTTTTTGTGTAACTGTGATCTTGAAGGTGTCTGTTATAAAAAACTGCATTTGGTAAAATATTCTGTGTAGAAAACTGTGTTTTTCCTTAAATTTCTGAATTATTTTTTCTTGGAGATTAAATATACTCACCAGTCTTGTAAGAGTTTAACCACCATGTGTAAATGAATTTCCTTGTTAGATTAGGAAGTTTTTTTAAAGGACTGTCTCTTAAAAATGTGCCATGTAAAAAATCAAACATATCCCTAATCTAATTACATTAAAATACAAAAAAAAAAAAAAGAACCCCAAAGACCTTGTACATTCTTCCACAGGGGCAAATAGTGGAAACAAAAGACAAAGAGGCAATTTGCTAAGGCACTTCAAACGGCCAATAAGCATGTTGAAAAAATCAGAATCACTAGTAATCATGGAAATGGAAAACAAAAATGAGTTACCAATTCAGGATATCAGACTGGAAAAGATTTAGAAAGAAGGAGGGGAAGAGAAGTAAAGAAAGAAGGAAGATAGACTAAAGGATATGTGCCTGAACCCAGCGACAATCTTGTCATCATTGAAAATGGGGCAACGTGAAATTGTATGCTTCATGATATGGTATATAACACCACCCATAAAGAATTTTTGTAAAAAAAAAGAAAGAACTTGAATCCCATCAAGCCTTTAGATATAACCACCAGTTTATATGAAGAACAAAAAAAGAAAAAAAAAAAAAAAAAGAGGGAAAAAAGAACAGGTTAAACAACACCACAACTGATTAGTCAAATCTAGATCATGGAAAATTGTTGAGGAAAAATGACCCTATTTCTTCAACATATAAATTGAAAAAAAAAGAAAAACAGGAAATCATTACAGAGTTCAATTCTTATCTATTAGAGATATGCACTGAAGCACTTATGGGTAAAATGATATATGGATTTTCTTTACAATATTATAGTAAACAAAATAAATATCAGCATAGATGAAACAGAAGCAGTAAAATAATGATCATTGTTGAAGATGGCTGATGGGATATATTGGGGTTCATTTTAACGTTCTTTCTACTTTTTTGTGTATTTGAAAAAAACATGGGAAATAATTCTGGAAGGTCGTTTGTAAAATGCCAGTAGTACAAGTCCTCATTGTTATATATATTATTCTATATAAACAGTAGTCAAGAATGTTCAGTGTTTATTGTAGCATTGTATAAGAAAAAACTATGAAACAACCTGAATATCCAAAAATGGAGTATTAGTTAAATAAAATACACATATATCACTCATTAGAAATCATAACTTACAAGAACAATTATTCACTTTGGCTAAAAACAGGGCTTTCAAGTTAAGTAGACAGGTTCAAATCACATCTATGTCACCTACCAGCTGGGCACCATTGTATGTTACCTAACCCATGTAAACCTCAACTTCTTCATCCATAAAATGGTAAGTGTAACAGTACTTATATTAATGAGGTGTTTTCAGGGTTAAGTGTTATTAATTTCTGGGTAGTGGGATCATTGTTGATTTTTCCTTCCTTACAGTTTTAGGTTTTTCTACTATCTCTGTCTATCTCTCTCTCTCTCTCTCTCTCTGTGTATAAACGTCTCCCTCTCTCTGTATGTATAAATGTAAAAAATTAACTCACAATTTTTATAGACTCATAAATTTATCTAACGCTTTGATTTCATATGGTAAAATTTTTTTCTTCAGCTAAGAATAGAACAATGTAAATATTAACATATTGAATCATCCTCTACTATTGTTCTGTCTAATTAATCATCTTTATGAATATGTAGAAGTGGGTTAGATTTGAATATTCAGAGGTTAAAACATCATGTTATCAGGATGAATGCACGGAATAAAAGTAACATTCTAAGCATTGTAAGAAAACAAGGCTGGCCCAAGTTCAAATTGTGAAGCCCACAGTCTCCCTCCATTCTCCTTTCTCTGATTTTACAGACTAGTTCTTTCCCTTCTCAACTAAAAAGCTTAATGTTTTCATGCTGCCTCTGCTAATTGTCAAAAATCCTATTATCTTGAAATATTTCCTATGGAGAAATACCAATTTTATAAATATCGTGTTGTATTAGACTACATGAACACGTTTTCTGCTACGTATCATTAAGTTAAAGATATATATGGCAACTTAGGGGAAATTCCAGTTCTTATTTTAAAGGTATTTGGGTAAGATATTTGGTAGAATATAAGATCTCTGAGGGCAGGGTTCTCACAGGTCTTGTTTGCTTCTGTATCTCTACCACCCAACAAAATGTCCAGTATGTTGAAACACTTAACAAATATTTACTAAATTTGTTGAAGAAACTGAAAAGAAATTAACTTAGGGACTGAATGTGGCCAGGTGACTGTTCTGTCATATTTTTAAAGTTATTTTAAGGGGTTGTGAAAGCTGCCTGGCAGAGCAAGACTCTACCTGAGTGCCTGGCAGAGCCATCGCATTACATGACCACCTCCAGACAGCCAATGGGTGAGTGCAGCAGAGAGTTTCAACTGTGGTCTCAGAAGTCTCAGGCGGCAGGAGATAATGCCACAGTCTTTGGGGTTGAGGGTCATGCCAACAGCTTTGCAGAGCCTTGGAATGTGAGGAGGAGGGCTCTGGCAGAGGCAGGGACCAAAGCCGAAGATGGCCAAAGAAATGTGCCTTGAAGAGTCCTTTCAAGTTAGTCTTGAAGGCACAAAGAAACAGAAGAGAAAAGGAATAAAAACTTGGTAGAAATTGGCAAAAGCCAAGTCATTTGTAGTTGGGCCATGCCAAATGATCACCAGCATTTCTACACTGTTGAAAAATTACCTGGACTATAATAAAATATTAGTGTTAGACTTGGGCAATGAAAAATCCAAAATGAGAAAGCCCAAGATATCATCCTAAGGTCAGAAAAGAATGTTACTACCTTGAATGTCAGCTATTTCCTTTGAAAGAAAAATATACTTCAGAACAAAGAGAAGAACCTGCTCAAAACCAGTAGGTATGTCCCTTTAGCATGAACTCCAACAGTAATGATGACTCCATTATTAACATAAATTATTATGTTAAAATGAATTATTAACACAAAAGAAGATATTTTTGAGCCTAAATTTGAACAAACTACACCTAACCTTAGAGATTCACACGAAAGAAAAAGATAAAAGAAAAGCTAACGTAAAAACAAAATCAAATTGTGTATTAAGGTATAGAGGGAGAAAAAAAAATGAAAATTAAACAGCAACCAAAAAAATCTGTCCCTAAAAATATTTGGATGGCTCTGTCAGTTTCAGTAACGCTTACAATCTTATTTTGGTATTATGTTACTCCTTTCTGACAAAATAAAAAGAAATGATTCTAAAAGAGAAGAAAGTAACGAGTCTGAAATGGGCACTAGTGAATCATGTCTAGGAGATGACAATGATGACTTTTATTTGCCTTCCAAAACACTTGGCTAGTACACTCAAAATCTTGTCAACCAATGAGACAGGAGCCCCATCACCAGGTCTCCATTAAAAGCACTAAAACATACTGAGGATCCCAAACCAACACAAACTCTTATCAATGCACCACTTGAAAGTCTTCAGTCAACTCATCTTATTCTGAAGGATATCACCAATGTCAATTTGTCTCCTGTTGTGAAAAAGCAGAAAATCAAATCCTTTTCCAAAAAAGAATAAAGAATAAATAAAGCCCAGCCTTGACCTTGCCTAAGTGTAGGTGTGCAGTCAGAGTGAACTATCATGCTCTGATTCATTTTGAAACTAAAAAGAGCCGACCTTTATAGATTTGTGTTTCTTGAAATCTCCCATTTCCAACAATACAAAAAAAACACAATTCAAAAAAATATCAATCAAATATAATGACGCTTTTGTTGGATGGATGTTGTTGAAATTGTCCCACACCCCTCTCCTTCCTTTGCTCAAAGAGAGAATCTGTAAGATAGTATATACCCGGGTCAAACTGCCATGGCTAATTCTTCAAAACTATTCTGAAAATATGACGTTTTACCTTAAGCCTTTAAAAAATTTAGGCTGATTTTTTTTCTTTTAAACATAAATAGCTATAATTGAATACTAAAATAGTGTAGATTTCTTACACTGTCTAAAACCTTAATTATAATCAAAATATATATTATACTTACTTTATTAGAAACCAATAGGATGTTTTAATTATGTTTTGGCAACTTCGTGGTTTTTTTTTTTTTTTTTTTTTTTTTTTTGCGGTACGCGGGCCTCTCACTGTTGTGGCCTCTCCCGTTGTGGAGCCCAGGCTCCGGACGCGCAGGCTCAGCGGCCATGGCTCACGGGCCCAGCCGCTCCGCGGCATGTGGGATCTTCGCGGACCGGGGCACGAACCCGTGTCCCCTGCATCGGCAGGCGGACTCTCAACCACTGCGCCACCAGGGAAGCCCAACTTCGTCTTTTTAAAGTCAGTGATATGATAGTGAGTGATTTTTGAAGATGGATGGAGGAGCTTTTGAAACTCCTTACTACAGTATTTGAGTAAAGTAACTCCTTGATATTCAGAGTAGGATACATCCTAAGTTGCTTGTGAACCCCTTATACCACTGTTGTATTTAATTTCTCAAACACAGTTGACCCTTGAACAACATGGGGGTTAATCAGCCTATAATTTATAGTCTACCCTCTTTATCCAGAGTTCCTCCACACCCACAGATTTAACCAAGCACGATCAGTGTAGTACTATAGTATTTACTACTGAAAAATATCAGCATAGAAGTGGACCAGTGCAGTTCAAACCCACCTTGTTCAAGGATCAACTGTAAAGTCTGTTTGAGATCACGACAAGAGAATTGATGGTTTCTTAAGATCAGGGACTAGATAAATGACTAGATCTGAATGTGCTCTAAAGTATACTATTTAAAGTAATGCTTCAGTAAAATCACAAGTGTTAAATGTGTGAATTCCAAGGGTATTTCGTACTTGCTTTATATAAAGTTTTCCATCAACCACATGAGAGGGAATTATTCAGTTCAGAAAGTTTGAGACATGTATAGACACATATGTATATGTATATATATCTTTCAGGTTTTAAAGCAACTGTAGTTTATCCCTTTAAAAATAAAATTCTTTATAAGATAAAATAGTAACTTTGAGTTTGATTTTCAATTTAGTATTTAGGGATTATTACTCTAGCCTTTTGGTTTAGCACTGGGATCATTCTCTACATCCTACATCTTGGCACACTTATTTTTCCAGCCATAATTCTCAATGAGGCCTATGTTCTAGCAAAGTCAATTTTCATTCTAAATAAATAAATAAGAAGAACTCATGCCCTCCTACTTGTTATGTGTGTTTTTCCATACCACATCTTTACCTTATCTCAGACTATTGAAATCCTTTTTATCTTTCAAGACCCACAACGAATATAACCTTTTCTAGGAACTGTCCTCCAGTACCTAGAGTCAGGGACCAATTGATGTCCCTATCTAAATGGAACTACAGTTATATGGCAACTAAACCACGTATTTCAATTGCAATTATCTGTATACACATTCCATCCCCCAATAGACCTAATGATTTCTAAGGAAGACATTTTGTCCTATTATTTCTGGCATCCTCTACAGCATATAGTCAAGCACCTTTCACAAAGCAAGTTGTCAATAGCTTTGTTGAATGCATTCTATATATTTAATAGAAGAGTCCAGTTCTGTCAGGACAATCATCTTCACTAAGGTGAAGATACCTGCCTAGCCAACCAATCACTCTGAGGTCCAATGGGATGTCATATGTCAAAACCAGATTGCTCTCACACATTTGCTGAATGACTGATTTTTAATATTTTTCTTACATATACATGATGTATCTTTTTACCTCATTGGCATAACACCATGAGTAGTAAATAGTTTAATTTTCTTTTACAGAGTAGATACTATTTAATTTGTATTATTTTATCTCTCTAACCCTACCATGGCAGGAAGTTTCTCAGAGCCACCCTAATACATGTTACCTCACCTAATGCCAGCAAACCCAGGGGATTGTGATAAAAATGTTGGTAGATTCACATCTACTTATAAAATAATTACAACAAAGCCCATAAAACAATAAAAAGTGATGTTAAGACATCATAGTTCTTCACCAGAACCTAATCTATCATGCATATTATTCTCTTGGGGTCCTGCTCTCTGCTAGAGCTAATCCAGTAAACCAAATCATTAAATCAAGTTAAGGTATTAATGAGTTAATGTTTTTCTAGTTCCAAATAGCATCTTAATCTTACTGAAGGACTTCTGTAACCCATCTGCCTCTCACTAATAGCGAGGATTATTTGGGGATTTTACAACTTGTAAATTATTCTAAAGGGCCAATACAAAATATCCCATTATTTTTTATAGACACTTATTTAAAATGAAAAATGATTTTGTTATGAAGGGCAAAAAGTAAATTGTGGTATTTAGCTCTGTGGCCTAGGATCAAATCTGGAATGACTACTAAATAAAATAAAATTAGTAAACTGTATAATTTTTGAGAAGCTTGGAATTTTAGACTTTGAAAATAGCATATCTACCTATGTAAAACCCTAGAAACAGCAACATGGAAGTCATAACTTGTCTTCTAAAAAAGTCTCAGATATACACTTTTTCCCCCTGGGTCCAAAGAAAAGGAAAAAACAAATTTTAAAATATTCAAGAACTTGATAAGGCAAAAAAAAAAAAAAAAAACAATTTATAAAGCTGATGTAAATAAATTAAAAATTTTATACTGTTCATATGTTTGAAAAGTGATTCATTTATTTTCTAACCAAGATTTTGAAAGTTAAATCAAACTAATAAGGGTACAGGAAGAAAAAGGCACAAGCAGAACAACTACAGGGAGACTGGTTACTGTTCTTCCTAACTTGTCATCCACATTCTGGTATCCCAAAGAATATACAATAAATTTAAATATAAACATAATCAGAAATTTGGAGATTATTAAAGACATACTGCATAAGAATAAAAGGATTTTAGAGTTGTATGATACAAAACATCTAGCCCCTAGGATGAAAAAGCAATAAATGAAACCAAAATTTCTACTTATTTTTTGCTTAAAAATCTGTTTCCATTAGATATTGGAGTGATGCACGTATAAACCAAAGATTGCTAAGGGCTGCCTAAGCTTAAGTGATCAGAATCTAGAAGACAGGCATGGGACAGACTGATTTTTCCCTCTGAGCCTCCAGAAGGAATCAACCCTGCTAACACCTTGATTTCAGACTTCTGTTTCCAAAATTATGAGGGAATATGTTTCTGTTGTTTTAAATCACCCAGTTTGCAGTAATTTGTTATAGTAGTCCTAGGAAACTAATATAATACAATAGAACAAGGGGGTAAAAATAGTAAAGAAATTTAATAATTTAAAAATTAATTTTAATTTGCTTTACCAAAATCCATTTCATGTGAAATTTTCCATTTTCAGGCTTTGTAAAATTCAGATATATAATAAAATATGTACCATAACATCTAGCTATATGCCACTTTTAAGAATCACTGGTCTATTTCAAAGAACATTTACTCTCTTGTAGTTTACTTTGTGTACAGTATTCTAATCATTAAGCATTATGGTCAATCTTGCACTGCTGATTAGAAATATTCTTTTGTCATTAGTACTATCAAGTAATTATGAAAATATAAAAGCAAATGTATTAGAGTGAATCTATTTGGAGATGGAAAAAAAATGCTGTCAAAATTATAACTGAACAGGGAGACAGAAGATCTCGGTTCTGTTCCTTGCTCGGGCATTTTAAAGTCATATGGACATGGGACTAACTAAATCTCAATTTATTTGCAAAGTAAAACTGACAAAATTTGCCCATCTATCTCCTTAAGATTCTTTTTGAAAAAAGATGAAAAAAAATGAAAATGTTTTATACATTATTGGGGTTAGATACTTCAAAGTTTTCTTGAAAGTAATGTTTTTTAATCATAAAACTGCAAAGAAAATATATGTGTGAACCGGTATAAGTACCTTTACAAAACTATACAGCTATCAAAAGCAGCAGCTTCTTGAAAAGAAAAAAAAAAAAAAAAATAGCAGCAGCTTCTTCTAAAGGTGAAGAAGAAAAATTTGATTAACAATTTTTAAATTTGAATCTCATTTGGGCCTCAAATAAATGTATATTCTCCTTATTCTTGTTAATAAATGAAAAAGAAGAAATTAGGAAAAGTTTGGAGCATTACATGATGTTTTTTATTTTATCTTGTTGATCTGGCAAAAGTTTTATATGTTGATATTTTTTTAAAGTATTATCTTTAACAATTTGAAGATTATGCTGTTATGCTAAAAATTACTATATTGGCAGGGGAAAAGGGTGTTAACCTAAGTAACTCTAAATAAAAGGAGTCCATTAAAGGCAAAAATAACTGCACATAAGTACTGTTCTCTAGCTGATAAGTTGTTTCCCACAAGAAAATGATTTAACAGTTCTGAAACCACTATACATATATAGTGGGACTGAACAACTAAGCAAATGGATAGCAAAAGGTGGAAAGTAGGTTCTTACTATTGGGATAGGTGGTTACAGAGAAATAAGAAGAGGTGGGTAGAATGATCCAGGTGGTAATGGATTAGAGTTGGAGAGAGAATGAACTCATGTTTGGCTTAACATAGATACAGAGAGTTACATATAGAAATATTTTGGGGAATATATATACACAGGTTAGTATGCACACATATATTTTCTTGTTCTGTCAGCTGAGAGGGCCTGGAGGCAATGACACCTCAGTAGCAATAACACTAGTGCCTTGATTTTGGTTTCTAAAACCATTCTTTAATAAAAGATTCCAGAGTTCCTTGGAGAGATGGCTGATTCTAAGACTGGGATAGGAAATATACAAGATGATCCAGGAGCATCTTGTAGCACCACAAAGTAAGGAAGTGATACAAAACTATGGGTGTGTGTCAAAGGAACTCAGAAATCAAATAATAGAGCATTAATAATGGTTAAAACTGGAACAATCTGAGCAATAAAATAAAGTTGTATTGGATTATAACCCAAAGTATAAAATAAACATCTATGAGTCACTATTGGCACTTTATCACTGTGTTCTTCCTCCCCAAATCCTATAGCCCCAGTCTAATCATAAGTAAAACATAACACAAGTCTCAATAGAGGGATATTCTAAAAAATATCTGACCGGTATGCCTCAAAACTAACAGGTCATCAAAAACAAGGAAAATCTGAAAAACTAACACAGTCAAGAGGAGTCCAGGGAGACATGATGACCGAATGCAATGTCATATCCTGGATGATAGAGACAGAAAAGGACATTAGGTAAAAACTAAGAAAACATGAATAAAGTATGGACTTTAATGAATAACAATGCATCACTATTTGCTAATTAATGGTGACAAATGTACCATACTAACGTAAGATAATAAAGAGGAAAGTTGGCATGGGGGTATATGGGAGCTCCCTGTAACATCTTGTAATTTTTCTATAAATGTAAATACCTGTATTACTTCTAAAAAAGTTTTTAAAAATGATTATAGTCATGGAATTCTACAGAAAGAAGAAGACTATTCCCCCATTCCAATGACTTCACCTTATATGTGAAACTAAGACACATACTTGCTCATGGTCACAAAAGTTATTGAATGAACTAAACTGAAATTTGTACTTAGTTCAATGTATTGTCCTCTGTACTATAATATCAATTTATTACTGAAGACAAATGTAAAACTCATGGTTTTATTTTTCTGTTACTTGATGATGCCATTTCAGTAGACCCTTTACATAATTCAGTAATACTTTATATGGTATTAGTTCACAGTAATTTGCTACTAGTAGTTTTAGTTAAAGATACTAAGTAGCACGTATAGAATATCACATTGTACATTTTACTTTTTAAATTAACAGAATATACTGAATATGACCTTTTCTAAACATCATGTATGTGCTTTTCTATAATAGAGTGATTCCCTAAGTTGAGTTCAGATGTGTATTTTTGTTTGCCTTACAGTTCTAAACTTGGCCCTTGCAGTCACTTTGTGGAGCTCATCTATCTCTTCCTCCATGACCGTATTTCTAGTTTTTACTTTGTTATACACTTTGCAAGTGTTTAGCAACCAGTTCCCTTCTTCAGTTCTGTTACTTCTGAGAAGTCTGCTATGTTGTATGAAAGAGAGCACCAAAAACACAGAAGTCTTGGGTTTTGCTACTTTTTACCAATGTAATTTGAAGTAAATCTGTAATCTTTGTGAGCTTTTAAGGATTGTATAAAGATGCAATGAGATATATGCTACAGTCTATATCTGTCTTAATTTTGTTTTCTATAGGAAATGAAAGTAGGTAACTAAGCTTATAATAAGATTTTTGAAACAAAAATAGTTACAGTAGAAATAAATAGCACCAATAACCAATAAACATATATTGAGAATTAACCTTTAGAGCTTCTAAGATGTCCTGCACTATACTACTTTACATCCATTATTATATTAAATCTCTATGTAGTATATTTATTACCATTTCCATTGACAGTTAAGGAAATTAAACCCCAGAGAGGTTAAATGACTAGTCCACATGAGTTTTAGTGCTGAAATTTGGGGGGCATTATTTTTCCAACTTGGAGTAGTTTGTTTTATTTTATTCTTGCTAAATTTTAATTTTTCTAGTATGCATACAAAGCAGCAAAAACAAAAATATAAACCCAGAAAAAAAACAAGGCTCATAGAATCACCACAAACAAGGTGCTGCTTTTTCTTCATTGAAAGTAAATTGTATCATTTAGAATGTATTTGGCTGAAAGTAATAGAAAACCTGGCTTACAGTGGCTTAAACAATAAAAAAAATATTGTTTTAGCTTGACGTATGAGGTAAAGTATAGTGGTAGAGTGGCTATAGACTTAGTCTGATCTGTGTCTCAAAAGGGTCACCATGGAACTGGGGAGCTTCCCTCCCTATTCTGCCAACTCCTGAATCAGATTCATTCTAAGACTGGCTAATTTTGTGGTCAAATATAAATGCATTGGTTTCAGGTATAATATAAATAAGAAAACATGCATAGGAACAAAAGGAGCAGTTTAATTTCTCTGTATTTTCTTAGGAGTGAGGAAACTTTTGCAAACCTCCTTTCATGTTTCATTGGCCAGAACTGGGTCTAAACCAACCACTGGCAAAGGATTGGAATGGCCATGATCAGGCTAGACCAGTCATGATTTACCCTGCAGCTGGAAATAGATACATCCTTCCCTGAGACTTGTGGGGGAGAGAGATATCCAAATAAAATTAGGGTTCTGTCAGTAAGCAAGAAAAAGGGACTGGATGGCAAGTAGATAACTAGTCATGTCTGCTGCCATCCCACAATCAAGTAAATGAAGGGGCCAAGGCTAAAAAACTCCAGGCTCCTACACCCACTACTTTTCACTTATATTATGTTGTTTCTGGTTTATCAAATGTGACTTTCTGATGAATGGAATATTATTTTCCAAAGCTTATATAATTAAAGGTCTTGTTATAGTTTTATTGTACTGAGTTAAAAAAAAAATAAAACCTGACAACTTATGACATGGCTTAGAATGTAAAGACTGGAGTTCATCCTATATTAGGTCTAGTTTCCTGTTATAATTTACATAAATTATTTCTTGAGACTGGAAGGTCCCAAGCAATGTATGGAGGTTCCCAGTGAATATTTATCCTGCATATATGCTCACAGAGTAAAGAAGCACTTGTAACAAGATAAATGATCAAGAAAGCTGCCAGTCTGCTTCCTCAGGTACCTAAAAGAATCCTTGGTAAATGTAGCAAAATGAAAAAAACAGGTACACCAAAAAGAAGTTGATGTGAACTTCTGTACTTCTGTACATCTGTACTCCATTTTATTTGTGTGATCCTAGGTCTATTACTTACCCTCTCTGGTCCTTTGATTCTTCATTTGTATACTGAAATCATTTCTTCTTCACCCTTATGTGGTACACATTAGCTAAATGTAGGAGATGAGTAATGCACACTGTTTTTCCTTTTTATACTTCCCCTGTAGAGATTCTTCCTAGAGCTTGAGACACATTTGAGGCAATTACTGTGCTTCATTTGCCATGTCAAGTCAGGTAAGAAAACTGTGTGGACAAAATATATGAAATCTATGGTGACTCTGAAAAGTCTGAAGAACATGTATATAAAAGAAAGAGAGCAAAAGGCTCAAATGGGATCAAAGTTAATAATGTTCAGTAGAAATACCTGGAATGTGAAATCTGTAGAATGTTGGATCACTGACTTTGCTAATGGTATCCATGACTTAACTAATTTTGTCCAATATCCCTTTGTGCATTTTGGCTAGAAACACCTTGCTATGTGTTATGGTTAATTTTATGTGTGAACTTGTCTGGGCTACAGTGCTCAGATATTTGGTCAAACATCATTCTGGATGTTTCTATGAAGGTGTTTTTTTGGATGAGATTAACATTTAAACTGGTAGACTTTGAAGAAGCACATTACCTTCTGTAATGTGGACAGACCTCTTTCAATAGTTGAAGACCTTAATAGAAAAAGACTGACCTTCCTTCCCCTCTCTCTGCACCTCCCTGCCACACATACACACACACACACACACACACACACACACACACACACACACACACACACACACAAAGCAAGAGTGAATTCTGCCAGAAACTCCCTTTGGACTAGAACTGAAACTTCTATGAGTCTCCAGCTTGCTGACCTGCCCCATGTGATTTGGGAGTCATCAAACTCGAATCATGTGAGCCAATTCCCCAATTCCTTAAAAAAAAACCCTGTGTGTGTGTGTGTGTGTGTGCGCGTGTGTGTATGTGTGTGTGTGCGTGTGTGTGTGTGTGCGTGTGTGTGTAGATATAGATTTTATATATATATATATATATATATATATATATATATATATATATATACACACACACACATATATATATATCCCATTGGTTCTGTTTCTATGCAGAACTCTGACTAATAGAGCATGTATCCTGGGCCTGACTTAAACATTTCACAATGTAGTGGGAAGACACATATAATAGGAACAGAAGACTTGCTTTCAGATGGAGTCTGCCATTTCCTAATTCTTGGTAAGTTTCCTTGGTTGTTTCTTATTTGTTCTATCCGTAATGGGCTTCTATTTTCTTTATTTACTATATGGTGATAATCACATCTACCTTACAAGGTAGCTATGAATGTCAATATATGTGAAAGGTATTTTCTAATTACAAAATATAATATTGGCTACCATAGTTATTCTTACCATGTTAAGCATCATTATTCACATTGCTTGCTAGAAAAAGACCAGTTGTTCAATGGAGACAAAGGGACTTTTCCCTAGGAAAGCATAGCCTATGCCTCAAAAATCTAAACCTGGCTTTTGGAGAATTCTTAGGAAAAAATTCTAATGTAAGGAAATATCTCATAAATTCTAACAATAACAATGAGCCTGCCCCCATGTCAACTATACACCAATTTACTGTTCAAGAAGGCCTTTACAAAGATTACCAGCCCAGAATTGTACTGTGTGTGCTTAAGATATTGCCATCACTACATATTTTAACTTATTTAAACTGGATCAAAACATGCTCCCTGAGATTCCCCATAGATTACATTCCTGAATGTTTAGTCTCTGGATTGCAGGTAAATTAAGTTTAGTAACCTGACACTCAATAGAAACAGAGTAGGAAGAACTCACACTTTGTTTTTAACTTTTTAGCTACAATTTAGTTAACTGTGACCAAACGCATCTTTCCCGGTATGCATTAGTAGAAGGGACAACACATTTGTATTTAAATTTATTCAAGTGATACAACAGAATTTTGCTCCTTAAATCAATTTACCTCACACAGAAAAATTCCATTTGGTGGATGGGAACAGTCCCTCACCCTCATAGAATATTCTATTGTGATTTTTTTTTCTGTCAAGTCTTCCTTGCTTATTCTCTCCCTATTTCTATGATTGTGATTTAAATGAAAGCACTGAGTCAACAAAAGTATTTGCAAAGGTGCAAACTACAAAGAAAGTGACCATATAGTTGTATGTTAATATGTGATATTGTTTGAATTAATATCCTAGTAGTTTATGTTGAAGTTAGAGGTAAATGGACATAATCAGAAATAGGTTAGTCAGTCTAGCAGACTGTCCCTCAGATATCTCTTCTTAGTATCATCCCACACTCCCTCTAAAACCTGGCCACTTGGAGGTTTCAAGTCCATAAACTTACTTCCGTCAACAGCAATACTGAGCATTTACTATGGGTCAGGCATTTTCCTAGATGCCGGAGACACCTTGCTTGATGCTGTGATTCAAATTAAATCTTGAAGATCTATTATTTAAATTACACCTATTGGAACCAGTCTAATTTAAGGAACATTTTTATTTATAATATATGGTGAAAGGAGACAAAGGCTAGAGGAGGTGGGAAAGTCAGTAACTTGTTTTTCCTTCTAAAGACTCAGAGAACTCAAACCCTTTAGTTTAGAAAATCAGTTGTACTCTTTGTAGTCTCTGGACCTTTGTACATGAAATTATTTTTAGTTTTAAACTTTAAAAAATATTTATTTTTTAATCTATTGACTGTGTCTCTCTCCAGCGTCTTCCCCTTCTCTTCCCAAGATGTAAATGTCATTTCCACCCAGCAGTTCTCCTGTCTTTCTGTGTCTAGGTTTGATGACTACTTTCCTCTCTCATATCATCATGTATTTTCCCAGTCATAGAATTAGAATGCTAGCCTTGGTTTTGTTTTGTCTTTTCCACAAAAGTATTAACATTCTGACACCCTGCATTTCTTTATTGATATTTATCTTTAGGGCACACAGTATGCACTCAAAATATATTTGTCAAATAAATAAATAAATGGATCAGTTAAGCCACAATCAGTACAGAAATTCCAGACCCTTTCCCTAAATCTAATGATCTTCATGTCTCTACCCCATTCATTCTTTCATTTTTTCATTCACAATTATGTATTAAGACTCTACATCTGTATTTTGAAATCAGAATTAAATATGCAGCATGTTCTGCTTAAGAAAATATATCTGGATATGAATTAGCTAATTAACAAGGTCATCAGTAACTGATATTGAAATACATATTATTTTCAATATACTCTATAAATTACTTAGTTTTTACTTATCACATATCACCTATTTCCCTCCCCCTCCTCCGCTATAGTATAAGCCCCTTGTGGATAGGGATTTTTGACAATTTTGTTCAGTGCTTTACCCTAAGTTCTTGGAATAGGCCTGGTACACAACAATTACTCAATACATATTTGTTGCATTAATAAAATAATGAATATACAGGAGAAAGAACTCTGGTTTGCAAGTTAAAGCCCTGGATTCAAGTCCCGGCTGGGAAACTCTGATAGTACCAACTCCACAGAGTTTTGTGAAGATTAAATAAAATAATGTTTGTAAAAGCAAATTGGGAAACACTGACCAAGTGTAAGGAATTATCGGTAATATTGAATCAGGAACACACCCTCTTATAATAAGACTGATAAAAGATAACAGTAGTATTTATTGGGTTTTATTTTTCAGTTTTATAAGATAGTCAATGAAAATTGAAATAATTTCGGAAATTAATCTGCCTGCCCCACCAACACAGGAGACTGATACCAGACTGTTGTTCCCAATCAACACGCTGTAACTAGCTCTGTGTAGATCCTACGTAGCTCTTACACCAATGAGAGAGGGGAAGGAGAGGGAACACTGCTCACAGACTAAGCACACGCGCCACAACTGAATCCAAAGATGCATTTGTGGGTGAACTCCCTTTCTGTTACCAAAATAGGTATGAGGAAAAAATTTTCAAATAAGTTGTAATTCCAAATGAGAAAAAGACACTACTCCAACTGACTTCCCCAAATCTATCAGGAGAAACAGCCACCCGGACTGGGGAAGACTAATATTCTTCACACCACCAAACCTATATAAACTTGCACCATTGTTTCCTTCTATTTTCAGTGGAGAAAGCATCTCTCTACCTTTCAATGACTTCACAATTAGATTTCTTTCCTTCTTGCTTTTCAACAGCCTTCGTCTTTGGCTAGTCACTCTCTACTACATCATTGAAAGAATATATATATATATATATTCTTTTAATTATTTTTAGATGTATATATATATATATATATATATATATATATATATATATATATATATGAATCACTTTGCTGTACACCCAAAACTAACACAACTTGTAAATCAACTATATTTCAAAAAAAAAAAAAGAAAACTCTTTGCTTCTCTAGTGGATCTTTCCAAACAAACAAACAAACAAAAAAATGAGAATATAAGTGGTTCCGCTTTTAGCTAAACCTGGTAACAAATTTCTCCACAAATCCAAAAGACTGACTTCCTATTCATTTGAGATGAAAGAAGAAGGTTTGTTCCAATTAAAGCTGAAAATGTATGTATAGCCACCATTTAGTTATGAAACAGGTTATCTTTCTCAGACACTTTAATAGATCCTATCATTTTCATCCATGGTTTTATCTCCAGTGGTTAACAGTAAGGGCTCTAGAATCAAGTGGCCTGCATTTTTGTTCTGTTTTCACCATATAATATGCTATGTGGTCTTGAGCAAGTTACTTAATCTCTCTGGGTTTTTTTTTTTTATCCAGAAATTATAATAACACTAGGGTTGTGAAGAGTAAAGACAGTAATCCCAATAAAGTAGTTAGAATAATGCTTGACACAAATGAAGTGCTCTTATTATGAAGAAGGACTTGTCTCAGAAGAGAAAACAAAAAGTCTTTGCCTTAAAGTACCTGGATAGTCCTTCTCCTATAGACACAGACCCATAGGTATCATTGTTCAGTTACGTGTAATTGAGGATAATTACTTAGAAGAGTCAAGTAAAAGGTAATTAAATTACATAATCTACTCTATATGAGACAGTTTAATAGCCTGAGTAGGCAATCACTTACTGAATATATTATTAAATATATATTTTAAGTAAAAATATGCGCTTTATTATAAAAGCTGAGCAAGTTAAAGAAAATTTACTGGAAACTTAAATGGCATAATTGTAGTTAAATATTTTCAAAAGGGGCAAATGATGGGATATTTGTACAGATTTCTTAATATACCAAATATATTATTAAAGTGCCATCTGGCAGAGTTAATTGCTGTTGGAATGAGTAACGTTATATATCATTTCACCACACTTGACATGGAGTAAAACCAGCACAGGTTAAACTTTACTATGTGTGGTAGTGCCTATTGCACCATTAGAGCAAGAAAACTAAGGTAAGGAAAATAATGTTGTAAGGGTAGCAGTTGCAGTGGAGTAATTTCTATTGAAAAAAAAATATGAATTACCAGGTGGCTTTTGGTCCAGTAGTGGTTAAAAGCCAGACTTCCCAGGTTTGAAATCCAGCACTATTCATTACCAGCTGGTAGACCTTGGTAAGTTAGTCAACTTTCTTGTGCCTTACTTTCTTCATTGGCAAAATGGACACTATGATTGTACCTCTTTCCTAAGACAGTTGTGAGGTTTAAATGAATTAATTCGTGGGACATGTTTAAAATAGTGCCTGATATATGGTGAATACTCAAAAAGTGACAACACTCATTTTTACAAAACTCTTTTTATGTACAGTGATATCATCTTCTACATATGTCAATATTAAAAGGGAATGATATTACTCCTTTTCACGCTTTAGGATAGTTTAGGTAACACTTCCTCCATGTCGAGTAGGAGTTAGCCAGGTATATGGGCAACAAAAGCATCGAAGAGAGAAGCAACGCAAGGAATGGAAAGTAAATGCAGGATTTGACCAGATCTAGGTTTTGAAAAGATACCTGTTGCCACCAGAGACTATGACTCAGAGGGCTAAAATATGGGTGGCAGAGAGACCAGTTAAAATACCATTGGAATATTTCAGGCCAGAGATTTTGAGGATGAGGACTAAGGCATTGATAACAAGAAGAGAAGATCACAGGTGAGCATGAAAGTCTGTGTAAATAGAGTATGGACAGGACTTAGCAATGAATAAGATACAGGAAGCTAAGAAAAGGGAGAATTCAACACCAAGCTCTGAGGAGCATGTTATAAAAGTAATTCCAAAGGCATTTTAGAACCGTTAGGAGCCATAATAGAACTGTTAGCATCAGAACAGAGCTTTCCTGGAGTGACTTTGAGGAAGAGAGTACAATTGCACTTATATTACTATTTATATTCTGGAATGCTTTCCAAATAAAATTGGTCACAGTAAGCACAAACACTACTACTATAATCCTTTTGGAAAATAACTTCATGGTATGCATAAAGAGGCATAAAACTGTTTACAATCAATCATACAAGAATTTTACTTCTAATAGATGATTCCAATGTGTTTAGTAAGTAAGGGGATAAAGAGGTATATACACAAAAATGTTGATAATTTTGATAATTATTGATAATAGGAAAAATGTCTGCAGAGCCTGAATGACCTTCAGGAGAAGGCTAGTTATGTAGTATATCAACTTCATAGAACATTATACAGACAATAAGAATTACACATTTTAATAACTCCTACCACTTACTGAGTTCACTGTACTAGACACTTTATAGATTATTTCATGTAACCATCATAATTCTCAACAGTAAGTATTGTTATCCCCATTTTACAAGGAAAAAATTAGACTGCAGAGAAATTAAGACAATTTCCCAAGGTCACCCAGCTAATGAGTGGCAAAGGGACTGAAGATGTTGCCTGTGGATAGGTTGTGTTAAGGGATGATCAGTTTGAGGGTTCACAGATGTAAGAAGTTCCCAGCCTCTGTTTCCACAGCTGGGAAATAGCAGAACAAAGATTTAAGCTCAGATCAGGTTCATCTGACTACAAAGCCTGTTCTCTGAACACCAGCTTAGCAAGTCATGTTTAAACGAGGAGAGCTGAACATCTATGGTTTATAATGTGAAATGTATACACCAAAAAGGTAAAGAAAAGAAGGCTACAGGACAAATGAGAACTGTTGTGTTGTGAAAGTTTAAAAAATTTCCTTAGATATTGTTGCAGTTTTGTTTCACAAAGAAATGACATTTAAAAACAAGTAGGTATTTAATTTTTAAAAATCTTTTATAGTATATTTCACACACCCAAGACTCTTGCTGATATCTTAAAGTGTCAGTATATTTTTAAAATCAAAGAATATTTATTGAATATCTACTATTTGCTTAAAAATAAATGTGAAACATTGCTATAACCACATGTGAATTGGTTCAAAAAGCAAAACAATATAAAAAAGTATAAAGCATGTGTTAGATGTTCAAATATAGTTTTATTATTATTAAGACCACTTGGATTCTACTGTGGGTTTTTCATGAACTTACATTATTTTTTAATTAATTTGCTTATAATAGAATGTGATTCTTTTCTCAATTATTCCAAGAATAATCAAATTTCTAAGTACAGAATTTTAATTTTATATGCTCCATTACTCACCCTCCCTTCCGTGCTACATACTGCAAAGTCCAACAAATTTAATTCACTTAAAAAAATGGATTCTTTGAAAAAACTGTATACAAAATAAAACAATGTATTAATTAGAAATATCTATGTAAAAATTAAAAAAAAACTAAAACTTTTATGAGGTATTAAAAGGTAGCATTTAAATGTCAGGATTTCTACGTTTGGATCCTAGCTCTGTCTCTTAAGACCTTGAGAAAAATCACTCATCCTTTTCAATCACACCTTATGCTTTCCTTATTTGTAAAATTAAGAAGATAAAATTTCCTTTCTCCCAGAGATGTTGTGAAGCTTAAATACATGTCAGACATTTATAAAAGTATTCCTGATACATGAAAATATTAGCTGTTATCAATAAATCTAAAAGATGCTTGTCATTTCTACTCCCAATATAAGTTCTTAAATTTCCACAGTGCCCCCTAAATGATCAGTTATGCTTTAGCCAAAATCTTAGTAGAGGAAACACTGACAGAAATTTAGTCCTGACCTCAAATCAGGCAATCTTCGCCCTCCAGATAGAAAATTTATATCGGCATTTGGTTAGCATTAGGTATTTTATAAATGACCTAAAACTCAAAAGTTATGAAAATGTTCAAGTGCTTCCAAAAAGTCAGCTTTTTTTGAGCAAAAAAAAAAAAAAAAAAAAAAAAAAAAATTGTGCTCTCTCTCCTTTTTTTTTTCCTTTTTATTCTTTTGTTAGGAATAAAATACAATTTCTGTGAATTTTTCATTCTTGATCCCTTTCAGGTGATGTCCTTATGTTCTTTTGAATCAGCAGATTTTAAATCATGATTTAATTTCATTTAAAACTTTTATTAAATTGGAATATCTGCTCCTTTTTACAGACCGAAGGGATAAGGGATGTGTGTGTTGGCTTGTGTGGGTGTGGGTGTGGGTGTGTATGTGTGTGTCTGTGTGTGGAAGGGACAGGAAAAAGGAAAAAGAATATGAGATAGGCAAGATAACCTACACTACTGTATTGTAGCATGTGGCACAAAGTAATTTCCTTTATTCCCCTCTAGACTATAAAGTGTTTAATGGTAGGAATTAAGTCCATCCCTAGCACTTCACATAGTGCCTTGCATATACGGAACATAATTAGATTAATATAATTTTTAATAAGTGTTTACGGGGCAAGAAGGAGAAAAAAATTAAAAAGGAAATAAATGGAGGAATGAAAATAGTGAGGGAGATGAGAAAAGTTTTTGTATAACTGAGGTGAAATGGTAGATCTGCCTTAAAGAGCTATTATACAGACAGATGTGTCAAATTTGCTAATGTTTTACTAATAAGAATTTTAAAATGCCCATTTTTTGGTTGATCTGATTCCTGTTTATTCTAATTAGATGAAGAAATGGACAGTTAATTACCCACTTGATCATCAATCCTGAATCACAGATTAGATTTCTGATGAATTTGTAGATAGTACAGAAAAAGAAATATTTATCTTGGTGATATTGGGTTATGAAAAATTGTGGAATCAGAGGAAGTTGTCAAAATACTAAAGATCAGATTTATAAATGTGCATAGAATGGAAATCTATCATGGAAGCTATTATTTTTATTATGCTTTTCTATAGGGAGATTATTTGAGGATCATATGGCTTTACTTCAAAGCATGTATAATTGATGCCTGCTAGGCAGAGAGATTTTTCCTCTTGACATCTATGAGGAACCACTATTCTGTCAAATAGCTCCTTACTCCCCACCCTTTTTATGAAGTGGCAACATAAAGCATTCCCAACAATATTAGAAACTGGTGTGAACAAATGGAACCAAATGTATGTGAAGTGGAAGCCCTTTCATGGTAATTGAACGACTCATTTTTGGAGCACTGATTATTGAACATTTTATTTCTGCTTGTTTATTTTGAGGCAATCTTTGGAAAGTTTCAAGGAGTAAAGCAAATGAACCCCTATAACTGCTGGGTATAGCATCTTCCTCTGGTACACTATCCAGAATCAGTTATCAGTGATTGTACCCTGCTATTTTCATAGGATTTCCTAGAGTTTACTTTCCCATTTCAAGTAATCATTTTCATCCTCATCTAACAAAAATTAAACTTCAATTAATGTATAGCTAAGATCTCCTGTATTTAAGCAAAATAGCTATACTTTCTAACCACCACTTCTTAATGTAACAATATTAATAAATGATTATCAATGATATTTTATAGCATCTTATATATTAAAAAGTGTTTTCAGATTTATTTTCTTTCAATTCTTACATCTCTGTGAAACTAACAGAATTCAGGGACTTTCTACAGAGGTCATACACTGTATGTATTTGTTTTATTTTATTGAAGTATAGTTGATTTACAATGTTTTATTAATTTCTGCTATGCAGCAAAGTGATTCCATTATACATGTATATTCTTTTTCATATTTTTTCATTATGTTTTATCACAGAATATTGATTATAGTTCCTTGTGCTATACAGTAGAACCTTGTTGTCACTTTATGCATTTTTGATATCTGTAGCTTAAATGTAATATTAAGCCTGGGCTAATGAACTGGCTAGAATTGGACATGGTTAGCTGAACAGCAAATCTGTGACCAGATGCAACTAGGCCATGGTTGTCATTGTCAGGATTAATTGGACACACCATCACATAAGAAACCTAGAACATGTATATACTTCTACTACCTCCTTAATGCTCCAAAGACATGTATTCACCTGACATTCTAGTCAATTTTATATTAGTGTATCACTTGTTGAGGCAGAGATTTCTAAAAAAGGCTTACCAATCCCCACTGTTGCTGACATTTTTGGAATACAATAGGCTCCCTTTGTGCAGAATAGTATATATTTTTAGGCTTCTGCAAAGGTTGCAAAAGTTCATGGCTGATAAAGCAATAATTGTTAGCTGTTGCATTTATTGTTAATATTATTAGACTTTGCTGATTCTGATTGCCAACCAACTCTGTTAAGAAGATGGAAGAATACAACATAACTTTATTGAGTACCTATATATGCTAGGAATTTACTGGGTGCTCTATTTACATTATCATATTTAATACTCACAAAGATTAATGAGATATTAGCCCCTGTTTGTAGATAAAGACACTTAAGCATAGCTTTTGTCTTCAATTTATACTCTGAGGATATGGAACATACAGAATAAACAATCAAATTTGTTACCTATCTTTTTGGGGGAAATTTTAGGATATAATCTTAAAAAACAATAGAATCTCTAAATCGCAGAAACTAATAATAAGACCATATATTTGGATATATTTCATGGATAATATTCATTCCTACATTTTATTCCCACCCTCTTAAACTGTGGAGACGGTGATCTTCACTGCAGAGAGAGAGGATGAACACAGTTAAGAACAAAGAAGTTATTGTTCAGCCTTGAATTTCAAAATAGAGTATTTAAGAACAATAGGCGGAAATCCAAACACTTGTTGAGAAAGAGGTTTTTCTTGGAATTTCAAAAGCTGGACATTAAGTACCAGAGATCAAGCTAGAAAAAAAAAAAGTGGTACAGATTGTGACTATCAGCCACAGAGTACAAACAAGTGCTTGGTGACTTAATATCTGACTTCCGACCCCAAAAGAAACATGCATTTCACCGTATAGGAAGAGGAAATGATTCAAAGTGAACGGAACTAGAGTATGGATACGGTGGGTGCCTAATGATTGGCTCACTGTTAGGATTAAAACCTCAGGGTGAGTGTGACAGAAATATCCAAATGGCTCTAACGGCATCTCTTCAGGGCTTGTGCTTCTCTTCCCAAAACATAACCCTCGAAGTCTACAAGCCTCTTAAAACACCTCAGATCCACAATTGGTATCTGGGCAACAGCCCAGGGAGGTTTCTACAGACATGGGCCCAAGGACCACCTCATAGAGTTCTTTGTATCCCAGTGATACCTGAAAGTTTCTAAACTAAATGTTTCTGAGGTGAGCATGAAGTGCTGAAGGGACAGATGTATATAAAGAGATGGGGAGGTGAGATAAGAACATAAAATACAGACACCTGAGTGATCGATGGTCCAGGTGGGTTATACAGAAATGCTAAGGGCAGCTGTAGTGTGGACTGGGTTGACCCTGAGGTCAAAAACTTCAGTAGAGCCCAGAGAGCAAAAGAAGAGGGGGTCATGGGGGATAGGTACCCCTCCCCCAGGATGTCTCTCTCTCTCTCTCTCTCACACACACACACACACACACACACACACACACACACACACGTACCAGCAGTAGCAGCAGCATGAAAAAGAAGGAGAAGAATATACTGTTTTAGATAAAAAGTGACTTGGTAAATTTGTCAGGAAAATATAAATTTAACAAGTACCAACTGAGAACTTTTGTGAGATACTTTGATATAGGTTATAAGTAGATTTTAAGAGTTGTATTTTGGAACATCAGAGTTTGTGACTCTAAGTTTAAACCTACTAAAATATTAAGTTAATATTTTAATAGTATTTAGTAGCTTACAGAACATTTCCATCTATTCATCTTTAATACTTTACAAAACATTTCCATCTATCTTACTTGATTCTCATGGCCAAATGGTGAGGTAAATATAAATATTATTATTTTCTTTACACAGATGCAAAAAACCAACCCTTAGAAAAATTATGCAGCCTGTTCCAAATTTCTTAGTTATTACTTGGTAAAGCTAGAGCCCAAATCCAGCTTTGATAATGCCAAAGCTTAGAGTTTCTCCACTTTTTTGTATTGTCTTTATTTAATGTTGATATACTCAAGTTGGAAAATTAAATGTTTAGAATCTTCTTTCATCTGCATCTAACAAGAAGAAGAAACAGACAATTTAGAGTATAGGCCTGATCACATTATCCTTGATGGATCTATATGTATATACAGGTTCGTTGTCAATTTTTTGTTGTTCATTTATTCCCTTGTTATTCATTTATCCCTGCAATATTTATTGACTAGGTACTGCATGGTAAGAGCTGGGTGTACAAAAAAGAATAAGGTGCTATTTCTGATATCATAATGCTCATCCTAGCAGAAAAGACACATAAACAATTAAAATATAATTAGACTTCTGGTAGAGGTATATGCAAATTACTTTCAAAAAGCAGAGGAAAAGCCACTAACTTTCTCTGGACTAGAAGGAGGAGAAAAGCTATAGAAAGGCTTCATGGAGAAAGTGATATTTGT
The DNA here is from genome assembly GCF_039906515.1 of Pseudorca crassidens. Taxonomy (NCBI): domain Eukaryota; kingdom Metazoa; phylum Chordata; class Mammalia; order Artiodactyla; family Delphinidae; genus Pseudorca; species Pseudorca crassidens. The sequence continues at coordinate 59,751,163 of NC_090297.1, read as the reverse complement.
AACTAAGAGCTATAGAATGAGTAAAAGTTTGCCAGTATTTCCGGCAGAGAACATGGCTTGGAGCAAGGCAGGGTATATTTTTGGAGCTTCTAGTAGTGCGATATGGCTAGAATATTAAAGGGATCTAGGAGGGGAAGTTAGGGCAGAAGTCACTGTGCATATATGTAATCCATGTCAAAGAGTTTGAACACAGGGAGTCAAGGATGATTTTGAATCAGGAGAGCTATCATAAGTAGAACTCCTGAATTTCACAAACTCTCAAGGCCAGAGAGCCCCACAGAGGTTGGATTGGAGGAAGAAGAGTCCAGAGGGAATAAGGGCCAGTCAGAGGCCACTGCAGTAGGGCAGAGGAGACATAAAGATGTCCTGAACAGAAAGAGCAGTAGTGAGACCAATGAGGGTAAAGGGATTTGAAAATATTTGAGAATTAGAGCTCACAGAACTAGAAGAAAAAGCCTATGTTGATAAGGGAGGGAAGAAGTGAGAGATTTTAAATTTGGGTGATTGAGTAAGAAATATAAGCAATAATCAAAGAGAAGTGATTTAAGAAGGAAGACACTTTCTAACAGTAAAGTACTCTATGATATTATACCATATTTTAACACATGCATACTTAAAAATATCCCAATAGACATCTAAGTATACAAACATGTACAATATATTTCTTCAGGTAAATATACTAAAGGCAAGAAAATAGTACCTCCTACAAATGACATTGTTTGGATACAGCTGTGAAAAGGGCATGAACATGTTAGGAGTTACTAGAATCGCTTGGATTCTGTTTTGTTCCTCAGAATTCAGAAAACAGTAATTCCAAGGTTTAACAATAAATGGGATTCCTTAGAATCTTTGATTTTGTTGCTTAGTAATGGACAAAAAAGACAGTATTTTGGAGAAATAACAAGTATTTAAGTAATACCCATTAAATTCTTAAATAACACTTGAAATGCCAAAAATAAAGTCAGCTAAAAATGCCTTTTTTAAAAAATTGGGGTATAGTTGCTTTACAATGTTGTGTTAGTTTCTGCTGTACAACAAAGTGAATCAGCTATATGTATACATATATGCCCTCCCTCTTGGACCTCCCTCCCACCGCCCCCCCATCCCACCCAGCTCCCTGCACTGTACAGCAGGTTCCCACTAGCTATCTGTTTTACACCTGGCAGTTCACATGCATCAATCCCAATCTCCCAATTCATCCCCCCACCGCCATGTCCACACTGCCATTCTCTATGCCTGCATCTCCATTTCTGCCCTGCAAATAGGTTCTTCTGTACCATTTTTCATATATACAATGGAATATTACTCAGCCATAAAAAGGAACGAAATTGGGTCACTCATAGAGACGTGGATGGACCTAGAGTCTGTCATACAGAGTGAAGTAAGTCAGGAAGAGAAAAACAAATATCGTATGTTAATGCATATATGTAGAATCTAGAAAAATGGTAAAAATGCCTTTTTAAAATTAATAGTTTGATTTAAAAAATCTTCATTGCCATTTACTAAACTGAAAAGACTTATTTTTCTATTAAAATAAAAATAAATAACATTTATCAAGAGTTATTGGAATTATTTTAGTTACTGGCATGCATTAGCTCATCTAAACCACCCCCCCGCCCCAATACACTATCAGAACAGGATTACTTGGCATATTTTACACATCATAACCCAAGGCTCAGGAAGACTTATCTGTCCACGGTCTCACAGCTGGAAAAAAGCAGCATTAGAGCCTGTTCCAGACCAGCTGAAGCTAAAGCCCTTGCTCCTGACCAAAAATGCTACATGATCTCCCTTCATGTTTTGTCTTTGTAATCAACAGAACATATACTTCACTGTGACCTTGGGCAGTTCATTGGTACTTTTAGGGGAACTATGAACTCAATATGGCAAGTGGTATAAGGAGCAGCATTTATTAAGCCTCAACTAGCAGTGTTAGGCTCTTTACTTGTTGCTTTGTATCTATTATCCTATGTAATCTTCAAAACACTCCTTTGAGGGAGCTTATAGTTATTATTTCAATTGTCCCCATTTTACAGAAGGGTAAACTGAAGATCAGAGGGGAATAGAGGAAGCGTTAGGCATACAAGACATACAGCTTACTGGTAAAGAGGGTAAAGAGTATGGAAATCCACAGAACTCCTCAACCATTTCATCACAATGCCTCCTCCTTGAAGGCATATACAAGGTCTCTTTGGAGACCTCAGCTCAGCTTAAACTGAGAGGAATATAAATAAAAAGAAGGAGCAGAGAATAAGTTTAAGAAAGTTGTAAGTGAAATTTGAAAGCTTGTGGGCTTCAGCTTAAGAAACTGAGACATTTTATAAGCAGTGGGGAATTACTGGAGATCTCTCAGAAGGAAAATTAATTTTGTATGGAAGGTCTTCACAAAGATTAATTTGACAGATGGGTGATGGAGATTAAAGTCAGAAAAACTAATTAAAATAATATATTAAATTCTTACATATAGGGAAAGAGATAGGAGGAAATAAAACATTTTTAAATGGGTCAATATTTTAAATTGACAAAAATTGAAATTAAATTTATTTTGAAATTTTGGCTTATCCTGTAATATAACTGGAGAGAGTAAGCTTGACTGAGTGTCAGACCAGCTCTTGCTACCCCCGCTTTTTAACAATAGTAGATTTAATTCTGCAAAAACCTTCTGTTCTCTATAGATTCATACTAGCATCCATAATCCTTCCATTTTAAGAAACATTTTTGTAAGCAAAGATTTGTATTTAGTTGACATTCACCATTTTTGTGATATAAAGAAACCAAAGGCACTACCTTATAAAATATATAAGGTAAACAATGGAACAGTTTGCTAATTAAAAATTCTAGAAAGATATATATTTTGGTAATAGTTCATGTAGTTCTTCCTGAATTCACTGGTGGCTGAAGGTGTCATTCTGACAAGGTCAGTGGCCCTCATTTAACTGGCTGCAAGTGTTTTATCACATATTGCACTTCTAAGAATGTTAACTGTGATTGCCCACAATTTATTCTTGACATCTGCAGGCTTTTCCAAAGCCTCTCTTTTTTGTGTTTATGGTGCAGATGAGTATCAACATCATAGACATTTCCATGTGTGATGGGAATTATCTTCATAATAGTGACTTAATTTACAAATATATAAATTATGTTTAAGATATAGACTATCATCTTTTCAAAGGCTTTATATTTCGTCTAGCCTGATCTATGCAAATGATAAATATATCCCTGGAAAAAAAATAACTACAACATTCTACAACGTGAACTTTTCCTTATGCAATAAAACTTCCTGTTTCTATCTTTTCAACAAAAGAGAAAATTACTTTTTAGTCTATAAATTGTTCATGCTTCCCTTTCTCCTCTTAATTTGGCACAAAGACCTTTAATTAATATATATGTAATATAATATTACATATAATTTTATTTTTTCCTAAAAATCATATTTGCTCACAGAGTCAGTGAGCATTACATAAGGAAAAAAATTATAGCATGCCTAGATGAGTTCCTGAAATGACAGTAGGTCTTTAATAAATGTTAGCTTTCTTCTTCTCCTTTTACTCCATTTGTACGTGTATTCATTTTGAAGCATTTTTATAAACGTCCAAGATAAAACAGTTTGAAGGATAAGAAAGATAAAACTGTACATGAGTATAGCAGTTCCCACTCAATAAACATGTATGGAACACTTTGTATGGCATTGTGCAGTGCCGAAAGAGAATGTGGTGGCAGAGGTTTTCCACCGGAAGTGAGCACTCATTTGAAAGATGAAAGTAGACTAGGAGTTAACCAGGTGAAGAGAGCAGTTAATGAGAACAGCACAGGAAAAGACCCTAAGGTTGTAGGAAACAGGCCTGTTCGAGGCACTGAAAAAGGACCAACATTTTTGGACACGTAGGAAGTCAAGTTGGAGTGTGGGTAACAGGCAGACTTGAGGGACTTGCAGAAAAAACTTTGGATTTTGGTCTTTGTCCCAAAACAAATGGCAAATTAATAAACTGTTTTCACTGGAGAGGAGATAAGGTGACTTGATTTGCATGTCCAAAGTATTACTAAGGCAACACTGTGCTTGATACTTTTTCTTACATAAATTATTTAATCATCACAACATTTATGTGAAATGAGTAGTATTATGTTTGTTTCAAGGGTGAGTAAATTATGACGTGAGAATTAAAAATAACTTTCCTAAGTTTTTACCCAGCAAAAAAGTAACAGAAAAATGTTTAAACCCATATATTTGATTTGACTGCAATTCAACTACTCATATCACTAAACCACAGAGGGCAGCAAAATAAAATTTTGACAGACATTTGATAAAATAAAAATTTAAGGCCAGGACGGCAGAAGGCAAGAGAGTAATATAGGTTAGCCAACAAAGGTAATAAGAATTCCATGTCTTCTAAAATAGAAGAGCCCCAAAATACCCTCAAATATTTCTGTCATATAGGATAGTAGAGAAATGAAATTCTGAGGAAATAATCATTCTGTCCCCCTTTGCCTCTGAAGCTTTTTTTTGCTGATCTGCTTAGCGTTCACTTTCATAAAAACTATAACCAGTCACAACAGGATATTTAGGATGAGGGAATTAAGTGATCCCAAGCTCTGACAAAATCTAAAACCAAAGCCAAAACTAATGCCAAAACCAAAGAGCTATATTCAGCAAAATGAGTAAGTCTTTCCAACTGCCTCAGATTATCCTGGAGTCGTGTTTTCTCTACTATTTTGCTTATTTAGCTGAGCACAGAAGACACTCATTAAGAGGTAACGCTGGCAGTCCCAAATACCTTCCTGTCCTGCAGAGGCCTCGAATATACACTGATAATTTGGTGTGATAAAGTGAAACCCTCTGGGAGTTACCCCTCTGTCAATCGAAGGAAAAAAAAAAAGGAAGAGCTAATGCAATGCAATCCTGGACCATAAGACAGTTCAAATGACTTTGCTGAACTCTAATTCTGTCGGTAACCTGTAACTGAAAATAAATAATGTCTATATTTTCTTAAAATTTCCCCAGTTGGGGGTAAAATGTTTTTCTGTTAAAATAGAAAGTGAGAAACTATAAAATAATTATATTTTAGCATGATAATTCTTGAATATAAAACATAGTGATTTTCAAACACAGCAACCTTACTTGCCTCTGTTTTATGCATTGGAGTTTTTTGTACTGTTTCACTTGATAAAAACGTTTCATGGGCTTCCCTGGTGGCGCAGTGGTTAAGAATCCACCTGCCAACACAGGGGACACGGGTTTGAGCCCTGGTCTGGGAAGGTCCCACATGCCGCGCAGCAACGAAGTCCGTGCACCACATCTACTGAAGCCCATGCACCCTAGAGCCCGTGCTCTGCAACAAGAGAAGCCACCGCAATGAGAAGCCCGTGCACCGCAACGAAGAGTAGTCCCTGATCGTCACAACTAGAGAAAGCTGTGCACAGCAATGAAGTCAGGTGGTTTCAAAAGAACACCAAAGAAGTTTAAACATAAATGCTCTTACATATTTACTTCTGAATAATTTATTTTAATTATAAATACATCCAATTTTAAGGATTCCATCTAACAGAAAAAAATAAAACTTTCTTTGTGAAAATACGATTCATGAAATAAATAATGGTCACAAACCACAGTGCTAGATAAAGTAGACCTGAATAAAAATAAAATATATAAGGTTTTGAACATTAAAAGGAATTTCAGATTATAGTTTTATCAGTTGATAGTTAACTATCAGTTATCTGAGAGTTCCAAAGTACTATTCTTAAAATCTAGATCACTCCACAGATCCTCCAGATTTTCATAAAAGAATAAAATTTTACTTCATAACTAAGCTTCAGTGTTTTAAAACATAAATTCTGTTCCCCTAAGCTAAAACTGAGTTATTATTTATCTAAATTTCAAGATGAATGTTATTTTTTCAAAGTGCCCCATGGTAGGATAATAGCTATGCTAGGGAAATAGCAGGGCATAGTCCAAGTAATTTATTTGAGAAATTTATAAAATACATTTGAACTCAAAGAAAAAAAAATCAAAATATATACACAAGTAGTACTGTATTAAACAGATCTGCATGCTGGCCAGGATAAAAGGGGGAAAAAACAAAAGCAAAAACAAAGAAGAGAACTAAGAGAACTCACAGTTGATATCCACTGCCTCTATTATCTTTGGTGCCAATCCACTTGAAGGCAGTTCTGTTATGGTAGGAAAACTCTTTTCAAGCATAAATGCTAAGAATGCTACCCAAGCCATAAGCAATGATTTGAAAAGACTCAGAGTTCCTAACAGCATCACTGAGCCTTGATTATAGTTATATGATTTGTTTTAGCCAATGGAATGTGAATGGACATAAAATACGCTATGTGTGAGCAGAAGCTTTCACTGAACTTGAGTGGGTCAGTTTGGCCTCTTGTTCCTGTCCTCTACCAGAAGAACAACACATCCCAGGTAACGGTACTCCTTCAGCCTGGAGGCTGGAGTGAGAAGACTGGGTGAACAGAGCAATGCAGAGTTGCTGCTGTAAGTGAGAAATAAATGTTTGTGGTTGTAAGCCACTGAAATGTTTTGGTATCTTTAGTTACCACTGCAAATGCTAACTGGAAGAAGGGGTAAAATAATATTTTACTCAGTTAGCCCACAAATTGTTGGTTACTTGCAGCTGAACATATTCCTAAATAATATATCCATAATATGTACATAAATAACAGATTATCACTTTACTTATATATGCACTCTCTGGGCAGCAATTTACAATGTGTCTGAACTGACAGAACTTAGCATCAGAAAATTATAAATGTGAAGGCCTAAAGGAAAGGGACCACACAGGGGATAACTTGCAAATGTGTGTGGCCTTGCCCAGAGAAGTATGCAGCATGGATACCAGGGTAGTTACAGGGCTACAAGAGGATAGGAAGTACGTGAGATGGGCTGCTTAAAACAAACTATACCAACAGTTAGCAGCCTTCTGTTCATCTCAGGCAACCAAATGTAAAAGGACCAGAAGTAAATTGCTCTTTCCAAACTTTAAAGCATAACAGAAAGAGGTAGAAGAAATTAGTATTTGAAAGGAATGGATACACATTCATGTTTTCTTTTCATGCCAGAGAATAATTAGAAGAAAAGTAAGAGAGCAATATCAAGTGAGTCACTCTAATGCATACTCAATTATCATTTATTTGAAAACTTTTTTTCTTAAAAAGAGGCTTTAATTATTTTCCCCACAAAAGTATTCGCTACATTTCCAGTAATTTTATATAGGGATGTTTAGCTTTATAAGCTGATGCTCTGATTCATGCTTCCTCAATATCTCAGTCAGTTGCTCAGTTTCCTTAATATTAGTGTCAATGTTCTAGTTACGCTTGAATAGATTAGCTCCCTATCCAGGATTCTTCAGACAATAAATTGTACCTCCATGTGTCCAGTTGTTCCTGTCAGAAATCTTGAAATAATCCTTGATACCATACTTATTATCTCTAGCCCTTTCCCACTATCAATTCAGCAAAGAATACAAGAGGTTCTACAAGGCATACCCACTTCTATCCACCTGTGCATTTCCATGACCAAAATCCTAGCACAAGATACCTTAATATCTTGCCCAACCTACTGTAAACATCTCCTAATTTAAAAATCCCTACTTCCTCTCTGACTTTCTGGTAATGCATTTTAAACAAAGCAGCTCAAGTGATCACTTAAAAATATCAATCAGTTCACACCACTCTTCTGTTTAAAAATACTTAATGACTTCACATAGGATGTAGAATAAAAATCTTATATTCTTAACTGGGTCAATAAATTCTGAGATGATCTAGTTCATGCCTGTCTCATATTAATGCCAGTCTCTCCTTGCTCCCTAATATTCAGCCACACTGGCCTCTTTCCCACTACACTGCCCTCCAATGCACCACCTTCTTCTGATTTAGAGTCTTTGCATACACCATTTGCCCAGCCTGGAATTCTCTTTCTCCCTCTCTTTGCCTGGCTAACTCCTATCATCTAAGATGTCTTACTTAAATATCAGTTCATCAGAGATGCTACTTCTCCTGCTCAGATCCCTATTACATTCACTCTCAGTACCTTGGTCTTTTCCTTCGTAGCTCTTATCATAACTTGAAGTTTTATATTCCTAGAGTGATTAGTTGTTTAATGTCTGCCTACCCCGTTAGGCTATAAGTGCCATGAAAACAGGGGTCACATGTGTAATCAGCCTTGTCTAGCACAGGGCATGGCACAGAGTAACAGCACAATAAATATTCAGAATGGATGAATGAATAAATGCATGAACATGGGTAAAATGTATTAAACTGAGAAAATGTTGCAGATTCTAGTAGATTTGGTAGAGTTTTTTATTATAAGTATTGTCCCAACAAGCTACAGAATGATAAAATATGTATCTCTCTGGTTTCTTCAATTTGTTCACAAATCAGAGGAGCTGCTTCTGTGTTGTATGTACAAGAACGATGGCAGAGTTCTTAGACTTTAGGTGTATCAAAATATGTGTGAACACACAATTATAAACTAAGAAAGTCAAGGTGCTTCAAACATATAAAATTTTCTCAATTAGACTGATCTTTGTCTCTTTTAAATATAGCTTTTTAAATTACTAAAATTTTAATTACACATAAAACAGAATACATTTTTTTATACAGCAGGTTCTTATTAATTACCTATTTTATACATATTAGTGTATATATGTCAAGCCCAATCTCCCAGTTCATCCCACCACCACTCCCCACCCCTCGACAACTGCTTTCCCCCCACTTTGTGTCCATATGTTTGTTCTCTACATCTGTGTCTATATTTCTGCCTTGCAAACTGGTTCATCTGTACCATTTTTCTAGATTCCACATATATGCATTAATATATAATATTTGTTTTTCTCTTTCTGACTTACTTCACTCTGTATGCGGTCTCTAGGTCCATCCACGTCTCTACAAATGACCCAATTTCATTCCTTTTTATGGCTGAGTAATATTCCATTGTATATATGTGCTACATCTTCTTTATCCATTCATCTCTCGATGGACATTTAGGTTGGTTCCATGTCCAGGCTATTGTATATAGTGCTGCAATGAACATTGGGGTGCATGTGTCTGTTTGAATGACAGTCTTCTCTGGGTATATGCCCAGTAGTGGGATTGCTGGGTCATATGGTAATTCTATTCTTAGTTTTTTAAGAAACCTCCATATGGTTCTCCATAATGGCTGTATCAATTTACATTCCCACCAACAGTGCAAGAGGGTTGCTTTTCTCCACACCCTCTCCACCATTTGTTGTTTGTAGATTTTCTGATAATGGCCATTCTGACTGGTGTGAGGTGATACCTCATTGTAGTTGTGATTTGCATTTCTCTAATAATTAGTGATGTTGAGCATCTTTTCATGTGCCTCTTGGCCATCTGTATGTCTTCTCTGGATAGATGTCTATTTAGGACTTCTGCCCATTTTTTGATTGGGTTGTTTGTTTTGTTAACATTCAGCTGCACGAGCTGTTTATATATTTTGGAGATTAATCCTTTGTCCATTGATTAATTTGCAAATATTTTCTCCCATTCTCAGGGATGTCTTTTCATCTTGTTTATAGTTTCTTTTGTTGTGCAAAAGCTTTTAAGTTTCATTAGGTCCCATTTGATTATTTTTGTTTTTATTTCCATTACTCTAGGAGGTAGGTCAAAAAAGATCTTGCTGTGATTTATGTCAAAGAATGTTCTTCCTGTGTTTTCCTCTAACAGTTTTATAGTATCTGGTCTTACAATTAGATCTTTAATCCATTTGGAATTTATTTTTGTTTATGGTGTTAGGGAGTGTTCTAATTTCCTTCTTTTACATGTAGCTGTCCAGTTTTCCCAGCACCACTTATTGAAAAGACTGTCTTTTCTCCATTGTATATCCTTGCCTCCTTTGTCATAGATTAGTTGACCATAGGTGCATGGGTGTATCTCTGGGCTTTCTATCCTGTTCCATTGATCTATATTTCTGTTTTTGTGTCAATACCATAGTGTCTTGATTACTGTAGCTTTGTAGTATAGTCTGAAGTCAGGGAGTCTAATTCCTCCAGCTCCGTTTTTTTACCCTCAAGATTGCTTTGGCTATTCAGGGTCATTTGTGTCTCCATGCAAATTTTAAGAATTTTTGTTCTAGTTCTGTAAAAAATGCCATTGGTAATTTGATAGGGAGTGCACTGAATCTGTAGATTGCTTTCTGTAGTACAGTCATTTTAACAATATTGATTCTTCCAATCCAAGAACATGGTATATCTCTCCATTTGTGTCATCTTTGATTTATTTCATCAGTGTCTTATACTTTTCTGAGTACAGGTCTTTTACCTACTTACTTGGGTTTATTCCTAGTTATTGTTTTCTTTTTGTTGCAATGGTGAATGGGATTGTTTCCTTAATTTCTCTTTCTGATTTTTTGTTGTTAGTGTATAGGAATGTAAGAGATTTCTGTGCATTAATTTTGTATCCTGCAACTTTCCAAATTCATTGATTAGCTCTAATAGTTTTCTGGTAGCATCTTTAGGATTCTCTATGTATGGTAGCATGTCATCTGCAAACAGTGACAGTTTTACTTCTTCTTTTCCCACTTGTATTCCTTTTATTTCTTCTTCTTCTCTGATTGCTGTGGCTAGGACTTCCAAAAGTATGCTGAATGATGATGGCAAGAGTGGATATCCTTGTCTTCTTCCTGATCTTAGAGGAAATGCTTTCAGTTTTTCACCATTGAGAATGATGTTTGCTGTGGGTTTGTCATATATGGCCTTTATTATGTTGAGGAAAGTTCCCTCTATGCCCACTTTCTGGAGAGTTTTTATCATAAATGGATGTTGAATTTTGTCAAAAGCTTTTTCTGCATCTATTGAGATGATCATATGGTTTTTATTCTTCAATTTGTTAATATGGTCTATCACATCGATCAATTTGTGTATAGTGAAGAATCCTTGCATCCCTGGGATAAATCCCACTTGAGCATGGTGTATGATCCTTTTAATGTGTTATTGGATTTGTCTGCTAGTATTTTGTTGAGGATTTTTGCATCTATAATCATCAGTGATATTGGTCTGTAGTTTTCTTTTTTACAGAAATATAGATCAATGGAAAAGGACAGAAAGCCCAGGGTGATGGTGGCCTAGTAGAATGAGTTTGGGAGTGTTCCTTCCTCTGAAATTCTTTGGAAGAGTTTGAGAAGGATGGGTGTTAGCTCTTCTCTAAATGTTTGCTAGAATTCACCTTTGAAGCCATCTGGTGCTGGACTTTTGTGAAGTTGGAAGATTTTTAATCACAGTTTCAATTTCATTAGTTGTGATTGGTCTGTTCATATTTTCCATTTCTTCCTGCTTCAGTTTTGGAAGGTTATATCTTTCTAAGAGTTTGTCCATTTCTTCCAGGTTGTCCATTTTATTGGCATAGAGTTGCTTGTAGTAGTCTCTTATGATGCTTTGTATTTCTGCAGTGTCCATTGCAACTTCTCCTTTTTCATTTCTAATTTTATTGATTTGAGTCCTCTCCCTCTTTTTTCTTGATGAGTCTGGCTAAAGGTTTATCAATTTTTTTAAACTTCTCAAAGAACCAGCTTTTAGTTTTATTGATCTTTGCTATTGTTTTCTTCATTTCTATTTCATTTATTTCTGCTCTGATTTTTATGATTTCTTTCCTTCTACTAATTTGGGGTTTTGTTTGTTTTTCTTTCTGTAGTTCCTTTAGGTGTAAGGTTAAATTTTTCTTATTTCTTGAGGTAGGATTGTATTGCTATAAACTTCCCTCTTAGAACTGCTTTTGCTACATCCCATAGGTTTTGGATCATCGTGTTTTCATTGCCATTTGTCTCTAGGTATTTTTTATTTCATTTTTGATTTTTTCAGTGATTTCTTGGGTATTTAGGAATTATTCTTTAGCCTCCATGTGTTTGTGTTTTTTACATTTTTTTCCCTGTAATTGATTTTTAATTTCATAGCGTTGTGGTCGGGAAAGATGCTTTATATGATTTCAATTTTCTTAAATTTACCAAGGCTTGATTTGTGACCCAAGATGTGATCCATCCTGGAGAATCTTCTGTGTGTACTTGAGAAGGAGGTGTAATCTGCTGTTTTCGGATGGAATGTCCTATATCTCAATTAAATCTATCTGGTCTATTGTGTCATCCAAAGCTTGTGTTTCCTTATTAATTTTCTGTTTGGATGATCTGTCCATTGGTGTAAGTGAGGTGTTAAAGTTCCCCAGTATTATTGTGTTACTGTCGATTTCCTCTTTTATAGCTGTTAGCATTTGCCTTATGTATTGAGGTACTCCTATGTTAGGTACATATATATTTTTAATTGTTATATCTTCTCCTTGGATTGATCCATTGATCATTACGTAGTGTCCTTCCTTGTCTCTTGTAACTGTCTTATTTTAAAGTCTTTTATCTGATATGAGTATTGCTACCCCAGCTTTCTTTTGATTTCCATTTGCATGGAATCTCTTTTTCCATACCCTCACTTTCAGTTTGTATGTGTCCCTAGGTCTGAAGTGGGTCTCTTGTAGACAGAATATAAATGGGAATTGAATACAATTTTATATTAAACTGTAAACTAGAGGTATGTCCATATAACAGCCCTGTAATTGTGACACCATAAACTGGACATCAGGATTCTTTCACTAGAATTTCACTCAGTGAATTTGAAAGGAAGGAAAGTCTAGGTTACCTTGAGTAACAAACACTCCCCCAAATCTTAACACAACAATACATTCACTCTTGTTCATGCTACATGTTGAAAGGGATGACTTTATTTAATGTAATTGTTCAGGTGTCAGGCTGGTGGAGGCCCCATCATGACAAATATGTCTGTAATTGCTGTATCAGGAGAAGAGCAAATAGTGCACTAGGTCATAAATACTTCTACTCAAGAGATACTCCTCACTTTTAGCTCCTATTGCATTGGCCAAATTAAGTCACATGTCAGCCTAACTGCAAAGAGGGACTGGGGACTTAAATCCTATGATGTTCTCAAAAAGCAAAGAGAAGAAGAAATCCAGAGGAACCACACTAAAAGCTGCCAGAGTCAGAGACATTCAGAGGCATAAATGAAACCATTCATTCACACAACATGCATTTTTTCTGCACTATGCTGTGAACTAGTATGCTAGGAATAAAAATCAAGTGAGCCACTATACATGTGCTAGTTTTGGAGACAACCACTTAAACAATTATTTAAGGATGCTAAGAATGATACATATTCACATTTTGAAGAATCCCCAAAAGACCAACTTACAGTGATCTTGGGTGATCACACAAATCACACAATTTAAAGCTTTGATCTTTTTTAAAAATATAATCAAAGCACTCTAACGTTTCATTAAAGTATATTAATAGTCATATATATTTCATTTAACTAAGCAGTCTAAAAAGAATGTACCAACTTAACAGTGATCTTTACTCAGCTTAAGGGTAAATTTCTTACATGTCTCAGATCCAGAGGAGAGTGTAAAACCTTTCAAGTAACATCATAGGGTTTTTTGTTGCCTTCCTTCTCAGTGTAAATACTGGAAGCTATTATATTACTTTTTATAATGTGAGCCCATCTGACTATAATTCTTGACTCTCAATAAAATGTCCTACTTTTTATACCAAAAATATACTATTTTATCCATTGTTAAACAAAAATATTAAAAATATTAAGGACATTTAAGACAAGAAAATATTCATCCATATTTCCAGAATCCAAATTCAATTTTCTTTTTTCTGCATTCCTATCTATCTTTCACACATTATCATACAAAGAAATTCTACTTGGAAAAAGGAGAAGAAGATTAAGAATATATTCCATTCTAAAAATCGTGGATAACTTTACACATGCAAAGAAGACATGTACTCTTGAGCTTTGGGGCTGTCCTTGTCACATGCAGAGCCAAAAGGGGTGACAAGTGCATCCCCAAGACTGTGTGCAAAGAGACTGATGTTATTCCACTAGCAGTCACTATTACACCATGTATTCACAGCTGAATTTATGCTAATTAACAAAGAGTAGAGAAGATATATACCTTGCCAACTGTTCCAGGAGACAAGGGCCCTAGGCCTGGCTCAGAGGGTGTATTTAGGATAGGATGCATAGAGAATGTACCTAGGACTAAGAGCTTGACATATATACAATTATATTTAGGAAAAGCAGACATTAAACACTGTTTGTACAAACCATGCTTTAACATTTTACTCACCAGCACATTTTAGACTTTAAGATAAATGCATTCTCAATTACCCATCTTCCTAGTTTTTCCAATATATTTTCGTAAATGAGCATGTACCCCATCTGTTAATTCATATATTTATTAACTATTAATAACTATATTTAGTAATTATATTAATAACTATATTTACTAATAAAGCTTATTTTCTTCATAATTTTTATATAGAAAATAAATATACGTTGCAGTTCTAGTAGTTTCTGTACCAAAGTACAAAGAATACATCACCTTTGCACCTTTCCCCTTGTTCATATCCCACTTTGGTATCTACTATGTTTGAGTTTCAGCAGCTTGCTTTTATTCTGCAGGAAGTAAATCTTAGTTATATCGAGATAGAAAAAGCAAGTAAGCAAGTAAATAAGCAAGCTAGCAAGCAAGGAATCAAATGCAAAAAATCCCTTACTCCTTGTAGTACCTGTCTAAATAACGTCTCTTTAAATAGCATTAGATCATTTGAAAGACAAAACAAGCATTATTATGGAGGTAATTCAAACCCTGGACTGGTAAAGGTTGACTTCTTGTCTTACCTTTAACACCTAGTCTTAGGATATTCAGATTTTGTCATATAAAATGGTATGTGGGATTATATTCACAGATACAGAAATATGTTCCATTCTATCACACCCACGAGTCCCAGAACAGTACACTGAAAGCTGGCATGAATAAGAACCATTCCACAAATGAAAAGCAGAGCTAACGTTCTGATATGTAATGAACTAATTTAGTCACCATATTTTTTCTTCAATTTTAAACATTAATGCTACACTAAGAAGTATTCATTTTTCCTTTAAAAATGGTTATGATATGTGGCTATGCAGGTAGTCTTGTTAAGTAAATACTTTTGTGTGTAGATATTTCTGTATGCCATTATTTATAAGCCAAATACATATTTTAAGAGATGTACATCATCATTTCAAAAATGTTTTATAATTGTTGCTAATATGTTTTGGTAGTAGGTTAGAAAACATCTTAAGTTTCCCAGTAACTGAAGATTCTAGATAAAATGTATTCAGAATTTTAGTATTAGAGAAAACATTAAATGAGAAACATTTGTTTTAATTTGTCTGATGAAAGAACAGAGAATTCCCTTCTTTAAAGTCATAACAGTCATAACATAACAGATAAGTAAGTAGATATTTAGCAGTAAGAGGAAATTTATTATTTCAAAGGACCCTCCAAAATATAACTTTGTAATGCAAAAAAAAATAACAGAAATGAGTATGTTTTTAGAAATTTCAACTATATCATATTTTATTTTCCTGATAAAAATGTTTTCCTAATCAATATTCAAGGCAATATTTTATAGAAAGGTCTAACCTCACTTTAAATAATTCTTGTTTTCTGGTAAGAAAAATCATTGATTATCCTTAATGAAATTAGCAAATTCAGAAGAAAATTCATTTATTTAAATGGAATTGAACTTTTCTCCATCATCTAATATTTAGTTGGCATTATTCTAAATAGATCAATAATTTAAAAGAACATTTTAATTTTCATTAAAAAGGCTGTAGTATCCAAACTTAGAATACTTTAATATTAGTGAAATTAATTCCATATTTCTTAAATAATGGTACCTTTTTAAAAATAGAATACTTAACAGATGGTAAATTTATAGAATTAAACTGCCTAGATAGTCAAATCAAAGTGGAAAGATAAGGCAATTGTCCAAAAATCTTAGGCTAAATAAAAACTCAGGCCAAAATTCAAGCCAAAAATGAAATGAGAAAGAAATGTATTTTGGGTGGGTCATCATGTTGGCTGACTTCATTAACTGAATTTAGTAGACTAAGATTTTCATCCTTATTTCCCTTTGCTAAGGTGTAAAATTTCCAGAAGTTCCAAGGGTGTGGTTTTAGTGGCTGAGGTTGGAAGCCAAGAGATCTGGTTCTATTTATGTTTCTCTCACTAACAGATGTGTGACCTTGTACAAGAAAGCACACTTATCTGGGCTTAGTTTCCTCTTTTGTAAAATAAGACCCTCTAAAGTCTTTTAACTCTCAGAAATGTTATGAACTCATGAAATAGTAAGATGACAGCTATGTGAGAGTATGTATTATAAAACAGAGCAATTACAGCTGTATGTGTATGTGTGTGGTATGCTCAATGTTCAACAATATGGTATTACCCTAAGGATATTGCTAATATTTAACAATCACTCGAAGTTTAAATAGGTATTTGATTTAATTATAATAGCTTTTATAATTGTCTTAAGAAATTAATCACACTTGAAGTAGGGAAGAAAATTTTTTTCATGTCTTGTGTTACACCAACTCAGAATAACACCAGAATAAATATTCAATGTGATGCCAGTGCTAAGAATATGTGGTCAGAGGTACATCTCCATTCTAATGACTCTGTAAGATGCCTACTCATGGTAAGAACTGCAATGGTGAATGCATTAGATGCAGAAAACCTAATAAGTTAATATTCAAGAAGTCTAATTATTTGCACTTTTAAATTATTTTAGTTACACCATTTGTGTCATATTAATTCTTCAAATTCAGCTGACACATTTTAGCTTTGTATCCATTACTCACCTTTTTAGTACAGCAAAGGTCTTCATAACATTTAGGCACTATCTCAGTAAGGTTCATTTCTTGCCTCTCCTTCCATTACCACATAATTTGATAATGCAGACAGCCATCTATAAAATATTTTGCCACTATACAAACCAATATTTATCTCTTTTAGTATAATAATAACATAAAAGCCTGTAATTTTTTTTTCTTGGGGAATTAAATCAAATGCTCTCTTAGACTGTTTTACCCATCTTTTCCTCTGCTAGCTCTGTATTCCACAGTACCACCTCCTTTTCTTTCTCCCTGTGAAAATCTCATAATGATAGTACTTACACTATCAGTATTTTTCTTTTCAGGTCACCTACCTCTTTTGTTTAACTGAAACCTACAGCATCTCACTTGTTCTCATACTATTTTACCTCTTGAAGAGCACAAAATTTAATTCTCTCCATCTGAACATACACACACACACACACACACACACACACACACACACACACCACACACTTACACATATATCCTGCCATTCTCTTGCTCTTAACAAATTTGTTATGCTACCACCTTGGGCCTGGGATCACCATCACCTCAACCTACTGAACTTCATGTAGAGTAAAAGTACCCTGGCACAACTGAAGAAACTGCATCTTTAAGAAGCCAGTAAATGAAGTCTTTAAACAATGTTAAGCATCTACGCTAGTGTTAAAATATTTAAATAGATCATGTCAATGCTAATATAAATTTCACTACTTCATCTCTGGTAACTACTATTGCTTTCATGTTTATTAAAGTGAAATAATATTTTTCTACAGAGATTTTAAGTAATTTATCAAGCAGTGAACAGTACAGTGAAAGTGAGTATATGCAGGAAATCCTTTGGGTTATTAAATTTATTTAATAATTTTTCCATGTGTCATTGAATGACAAATGATAATTTTTCTGTTATGGTTAATAATTTACATAGCATATATGATACCTCTCCAGAGGTTTATATATCAAATCACAATTTCAAAGTAGATATGACAGCTATTGACTCAAAATTGCTTTACTGAAAACTTCCTTACTGTACTTTTATATGACAAATTCTAATAGTTTATTAAATGTTTCTGTCATGAATTAATTATGCCAGGAAGATAAGCAGCAGTATCTTCTGTACCAATATTAAACGGTGGTCACAAAAGTAATATGGTGCATTATTGCCAAATATGTTGATCACTTTGAAAAGTTGTTTCAAAATATTAAGTTTTTTTAATTCATTAGGAAATAATTCAATGATCTACAGATTTCTGTCATCTAACAAGCACAATTTTTGCCTGTGAAGGAGAAGGCATAGGATGGAGAAAATGGTACAGAAGCCAAATCTGGGTTTAAATCATCACCTTGTAGCTATGTGACATGGACGTATTACTTCTGTCTTTGAACCTAAATTTTCTAATCTTTCAAATGGTGAGAATAATGCTTCTTAAAGGATTATTTTGAAATAAGGCACTTGACTCATGGTAGGTCTTTAGGAGCTGGTAGCTGTTACTATAATTATGCACTATGGTAAGAGAAGCCAGATGACAAGGGATGGTTCCTGACCACAAAAGGTCAAGAATTTTAAGCATATCACTTAATTCCAAGATAGGAAATAAACATATTTAACTATTTAAATGGCATACCTTAAAAACATACTATGCCATCACGACATATAACCACACACACACACACACACACACACACACACACACACATATTACTATAGAAAACCTCATTTGTATCAAAAAGTTTATGTTGCACTCTTCTAAAATGTACCATTTTGTCTTATTATTTGCTATGTACTAGAATTATAAATTAGCAATTATTACTACTTCTATTTTATAGCATTAAAAGAGGCTGGTTTGTATTACCAGGATCACATGTTAATTCTGGAAGTACCTATGGTTTTCTTAATCCTCTTTCACTACCTCAGGATAATTCACTAGAGTATTTTCTATAAAAACATGGATATTTCTAATGATTCAAGCCCTATTCACAAAACCTGGCTAAAAACTTCATAAAGGAAAAATATTACTGTTTTGTGGCCATCATTTTTCAAACATTGTTGATTTATAGTACCACTTTGAAATTTGAGTTTTCATTGATAATTCACGAATCAGTATTTTAACATATATACAAAACCTACCATCTAGGCATCTCCTTTCTGATTTTGTGGTTCCTCAGAGTAGAATTTAATAGCTACACTATATGGTCAAATTGCTATTTTAATCTTAAAATTCCAATTTTTAATCCTGAGACATTAAAAACCCTCCACTGAATACTGATGTAGTAAACAGCTTCAAAGTAAAAATGTCAAGGTTCTCAGAAGATCCTAGAATCATCTTCTATATGTCCTTCCTTGAAGATATGAATTACTTAATGATCACTTGGCTTGGCACAAACTAAAGGTCTGTTCTGTGTCACAGATGTGAATTAACGTTTCCCCCAAAGCCATCTTGCCAATTCACGTGACTGACTAGACCCAGCCAAAACAGAATATGGATGATACTCTACAAAGCAGCCATTCTTACTGGAGAGACCAAAGTACTCCAAGTAATGTCTTTTATTGGTTATGTGGTTGTTATAATTATTATACTCAGTGAATAGCATATATTCTCTAATGAAGAATTTTCCAAAAATTATGAAATAATTTATGTGAAGGAAAAAGAATGGAATATGGATCCAGAAATAACTCAGATGGTAATTTATCAATAGTTGGTTACTCTTTGTGCACTCTGTTAATTTGGATATGAAATGAAATTATAATATCATGGAATGAGGGATCCAGCCTTACACTGGGACAACAGTCATCAGAAGATAAAATTATAGTAAAAATAGGTGTAATTTTGATACATCAATGAAAACATACCTTATCTTCAAATTTTCAACTGTTTTATTTATTTTTTCAACTATTTTTAAAGGGTGGACATTTTAAGTCATGATTAAAGAAACTAGGTTTTCATATCAAGTATTACCATGTACTATGAACTGCAAATGACAGAGATCTAAGAAATACCCCTGAGAATTAACATCATGTGGATAATACAGTCACTTAATGATTTCATAATTGATAAAAATTCATAGTGATATTAATCTGTATCTTTGCATTTTTTTTAAATCGAAAGCACACAAAAATACAGATGCACAAAAGCACTTTAAGCTATGTTCTATATTTTATAGAGGAAGCAGAAAAATTAAAAGCTTACAAACAAAAGTGGAATGAGATTTTAATTAAGAAAATTTTAATGCCAGACTAAAGCAGCACTAAAATTCGGAATAAAACATGGCTACTGTAACTGAAGCAGGTTTATTTCTTTAAGAAGTGCTTTCTAATTCTGAAGCTGCATATGTGCAGGCACACGTGATGGGGAATGTAAGGGTTGCCATGGTAAGTACACATCTTTTCTTGGGCAGTCAAGTATTTTTAAAACTGTATAAAGAACTCTCACTTCATAATATGTCATGGAAATTGACTCTGCTTTCCTTACCAACACATATTAGTATGATGCAATGCAGCACAGGACAGAAATAGCCCACATTTCTAAAAACTTCAGCCCATTAAGATCGCTTATAAAACATGGAGTGAAAATGAAATAAGAAATCTCCAAGTCAGGGAACTAATTAAATGGTGGGTCTAGAACAAGTTCTACCTCCATTAAATTAATAAATAATCACACCCCAGGACATTCCACATGCCTGATACACTCCCCGGGAGTCCAAAACGCAAACAGCGCTAAACACCACCCTCAATATACTTTAGTCATATGACTTACTTTTAAGGAAAATTAAAATCATTCCTACAGCCCTACTTTCTCATTCTTCCCCGCGGCGATCAATGGTTTCCAAGAAGCAGGGATGTGACTCTTATCTACTGTCTTTTGCACAAAATCTCGTGGTGCTTCTCTTAAGAGTCTGTGAAGTCAGTTCAAGACGCCTGGATGGAGGCGTGACACTTGGACTGGGGAGGTGGCAGAATCTTTTGAGAAACGCAGCAGGTTCTGAGGCGCTAGAGAACCCACGTGTGCAGGGGCTGGAGAACTTTTCTGCCACGTCTCCCGGAAGGAATGCCTCACTTTTAAATAGGGTCTAGCTGGGGCGAGGGGCGGGGGTGGGTGGAGGGTGGGCAGTAAAAGAGGAGAGGTGGGCGGCAGAGCAGAAGGTTCAAACCCTTCACAGGTATCTACTCGTGCTTCTCCACATTCTCTTCTCGCCCCCTTCAACTTTATTATTTTTCCTTCTTAAAGGAGGACTTAAGCAACAGGGATGCCGAGCATCTCATAGGCTCAGCCTGGAACAAAGAAAATCGAGTTCCTAATACTGTATCGCTCCTGTTGGAGATCACGTGTCCTGCTTTCACTGGAATGCACTCTTCTAGCCCACGCTATAAATTCTCTACTGTGCTTAGAAATTTTACCCAGGTTAAAATATGCTCACATACAAATTGCTTTTCATCTACCAAGAGAACCACATTTCAATGTAAACAGGTACACATCTTTACGTGGTGACCCAGTTACCACTGCAGGTAAATTCAGAAGTGTATTGGGAAAGTAATGGGAAAGAGCAGGTGGAGGACCTTTTATATCTCACTGAGCGTACCCCCCCTTACCCCCCATACACACACCTTTTCTAATTTCTTTTGAAGGACAACTTCGAAAGGAACGTGGGAGTCGTGGGAGTCTCAGATGGTTCCTTCCTGAAGCCGATTCCCGGGAGTTGTGAAAGTCACCCTTCCCTTCTCTGCCTGGCGCTGCGCCCTCTCGCCCAGCCCGCTCGCTTTGTGACTTGATGGGGAGGAGACAGTGAGGGAGAGGGCGGAGGCGGGTCCTTTATGCAGCCCTGATGGGCAAGAAGTAGTATAATGAAGCAATTCTGCAGCCATCTCCGTTATTATTAAGTCACATTCTTTTTAAAGGCATTCTGTACAAGCCGCATTCCCTCACCCCCATTCTTGACTCTGCAAACTGTAAGGCAGGACACCCTGTGGCAGCCAATTGAGTTGTCCGTGAGCTAAGGTTCTATGGTTATCGTAATGTTAATGTGCTTCCCTCCCTCTTTCCACGTAGGATCTGAAACTAGTCCTGCATCATTAATGACTCTAAGAGGAGGATGCTAGATGCTGAAGGGGGCTCAGCACTGGGATTGGGAATAGAGCTGGCTCACCAGATTCGCCGTGCAACACAAAGAAGATGTGTGGGTAGGAGTTGTCTAGCTTAGGGGGAAGGAGACAACGCTTTTCCTGACTCCCAGGGAGAAAGCTTTCGCTCCATCGCTCCCCCAGTTCTTTCGGTCTTCCAGTCTCTCATACTCCTTCTTCCCCTTCATCCCCTCCCCAAAACCCCACCCGTTCCCTTTAATCCCCAAAGGCATAAAGATTTTCTAATTGTATTTTTCAAACAAATAGACATCAAACAGGAATACTACAGCTTCTAAGATAAAGGGACAAACGCGACCTGCCACAAGTGTGTGTGTGTGGGGGGGGGGAGAGGGAGAGAGAGAGAGAATATCAAACGAGCGCTTCATCCTTCAGACACCTCCAGGAAAAAACTGACTGGAGATACCCAAGATAATAAAGAACTAAGATCAACCTCAGCTCAACCAACGGTCCCAGCACCAGGACCCCAATCTAGCTCTTTACGTTTCCTTTTTGCAATATGTAACCCTTTAAGTTCAGCCCAGGCCGCTCGGCGCTCCCCTGCACCCGCACAGCTAGCACCCCATTCTAAATG
This sequence comes from Pseudorca crassidens, assembly GCF_039906515.1. Classification (NCBI taxonomy): domain Eukaryota; kingdom Metazoa; phylum Chordata; class Mammalia; order Artiodactyla; family Delphinidae; genus Pseudorca; species Pseudorca crassidens. The sequence goes on along the minus strand of NC_090297.1, from coordinate 59,728,716 downwards.
CCCCGCAACCTACCACCTCCCCGCCGCCTCCGCGGGCCACCGCGCAAGCAGCTCCCAGAGGGCGCTGAAGGCTCCGGTCCTCCCACCCCCGCCCCCGTCGGCCACCCGGGTCCCACACCTCGGGCGCTGTGGCTGTCGCGGCGAGGCCCCCGCAACCCCCTTGGCCACAGAGCGATAGTGTCCTACTCACATCGCCGGCGGGAGAAACTGCCCATGAGGTTCCGGAGAGAGTGAATCGTGCAGCTGCCAAGGGTTATTCCTTAAAGTGTTCGGGGGTCCGCAGTGGAGTGGGCACGAGGTTCCTCGGAGGAGAGGAGCGGTGAAGGAGGAGAAGAGGAGAAAGAGGGGATTCCAGGCAGGTGCCACGTTAGACCATGATGCCCGTGCCCTTCAGGTGGACACCTGGAGAGGTTCCGGCGGGAAGCAGCCGAGGGGAAGCCCGAAGCGCTGGCGGGGGAGGCAGGAGCGCATCCACTGCCCAGCTTCCGCCTGCCCTGCGCGCCGCGCTAGCGACCGCAGCAGAAGAGGCAGCAGCGGTGGCGGAGGCGCAGCTCCCTCCCCACCCCCAGAAGGCTCCACAGACAATGAATCCTGGGCGGAGAAGATCCGAGCAGAAAAGGCGAATCTTGCACCCAACTCCGTAACACCCCCTGCCCGCTGCCGCGCCTCTCCTGGGCGAGGATCCCCGGGGACCGGGGCGCAGCGGGCGGTTCGGAGGGGCAGTGCGCTCCCGCGGCTGCAGGCGGCGGCCGAGTGGGCGGTTGCAGGTCCCTCCGGCGAGAACCCGCTGCCCAGGGGCTGAGTGTCCGTAGCTTCGAGCCCAGGGTTCGCCCGGAGTGGGGTCCTCCTCGGTGCAGTGGCTCGGTGAACAGGTGCCAGGATTGGCAGGCGAGGAGGCGCTGCTCCTGGCTCTTGGCTGTGTCTCCGTGCTCTCCCCGCCCCCTCTCTTTTTTCCCACCCCCTTTTCCGACGACACCAGCTGCAGCTGCTTCAAAGTGTAAAAAATGTCAAGGAGATTTTCCAGCAATAGGGGAGGGGGTGACCACGTTCACAGCCCTCGGCCTCTTTTTGAGATCCTCGCCTGCCCCTCTGACCTCCACTCGGGCTTCCCCAAATTGTGAGAAGAAAAATCCCAGTCCGGCGGAGAATTGAAATGGTCGCCTTCTCCCGGCTCCGGCACAGGCTGTTGTTAGAGAACGGGACAACAGGCCGAGCTCTCTGGGTTCTTTCAGTCGCCCGCCGTGCGCCAGGCAGGTGCCCGAGGCACGGCGCCGGGCAGCGCTGGGCCGCCGGTTCCTCCCGTTGCCGGACCGGCCCGTGGCGCTCGGGCGGCGCGGCGTCCTGCAGCGCGGGAGACTCCGCCGCACCAGCGCCCCCGGGCCTCTGCGCCTTCCAGAGCTCCCCTGCACCCGCACCGGCTCGGTGACGCTGCGCTCGTGGCTCCGCAGGCTGCCGCTCCTGCTATCTCAGCAAAGAGGCGGCTGGGAGCGCCTCCTCGGGGTTTCCTCCCCCGCCCGCCTTTCCCGCTGCAGGTTGTTGTCTGCCAAGGAGAAAAGTCTCTGCTAGCGGGTCGGTCGCTTCACGTCAGTCAAGGCAACGACCTTTGTGCCTGCTCTCACGTTCCCTTCTCTTTCTGGGGCCAGGGTTGCTGCCCTGGGAGTGCGCAAAATAAGAAGGGGTTTTCTAACTATCCTTCGTGTTTTCACCGCCACGCCTCCTGCCATGAACACACACTCTCACACTCACACACACTCATATGCTTCCTCACGTAAAAGCACACACAGACACTTTATTCTCTCACACTTGTCTTTAAACTCTCATAAGCAGCAATATGTTAAGAAACATATTGACGAAGCTGGTACTATATTTAGACTTCTCTTTTATTCTCTAAACCCATTGGGTCAATTCTCTCTTTAAAATAAGATTTATTATCCTGGAATCACCTATTTTTTTTCTTTTCCTGGAATATAGGCTATACGCTTTTTGTTTCCTCATTATAAGAAAGGATTTCCCTTTAGTTCTCTACATCGCTAATACAGGCAGATGTCATGGTATTCATTTACCACTCTGGGGTGGATGCAAACTCACAGTTTACTAAAAAGAAAATGCATTTGCTCATATTCTTGGATTTGCAATGCTAAAATCATCAAGGTCAAAAATCATCTTTTCTGGCTGTTAAGGATTGTCTAGGAAGAGACTTTGGAGATTGACACCTAATCTGCAGAGTACCAAGAATTATTATTTTCCACTTTACCTGGGCCATGAAAGTGGGCTGACTTTTAAGGATAACTTCCCAGTATATCATATTATTTGCATGTAAAAGGAAAGAGGAATGAGAGCATATTTTGAAAATCCAGATCATTTTAAAAGTGTGTTATAAAACACCACTGAGAAAGGGTTCTGAAACGGCAAGGAGATGAAAAAAAAATTTTTTTAAGGACAAATTTTGAATTGACCTCTGTGGAGCTCTATTTTTTTCACCCATGGTTTTGTCCTTGTAAACATTTGCCACATCTTAGTGTCTCAGCTGGATGGAGTGATATGAAAAATTTTAGGTACTGATTGAAAATCTAAAAAAAGCATAACCTCGCACAACAGTTATACAATTGTAGCAATTCTTTACAGGCCTCCAGTTCTTTTGGATACAGTTTACACAGAACTTTCACATATATTATTTTATTTAATCCTTTCCTAAAACTATTTGGTGGGTAACGTTTTCCACACTTATAGGAAGGGCACAAGGCTCATCTCAGAAACGTACCCAATTGCCGTGTACTTGAACTCAGAATTTCTTATTTTAACTCCAGGATTCATTCCCTTTTACCAAAATATTTGACCAAAAAAAAAAATTGTATGTAAAATCACAGCCAATTATGAGGAAACTGCAGATCATTGCAAACAGGTAACATACCTACCAATGAACTTACATCTCAGGTGTTCAGTGGAACTTTCCTAAATGAAAACAAAATTGTTCCCTTCTAATGGAGAGAAAGATATTTTTTGGAACCCCAAATTAAAAATTGATGATGCCCCTGTAATATATTTCAAATCATACGCCCTCCTTTCCTCTTTGTCATATCCTAGAACCTTGATTTCAGACTATATAGGTTCAAATGGATAAAATATTTTAAGTATGTGCAGGTGTGATGCAGTGCCTATGGGTTTTTAACAAACATGATTTTAGCATGAAAAAAATAAGAAGGAAGTATTCTCTGTAGAATGGGCTTTGGATACAATGGCCCAATTTTTTTCTAAGGTTTATGAATCTTGAACAAATTTTGGCCACCTTCACTATTTAAACAATGAAGCATACTGAAGAGATTTCAATGGTTTCATAGAATTAAGGATCTATTGAAATGCAAATAAAGATGCTGTCTTTAAACTCCAAGTTGCCCTCTCATCAACCCTCTGGAAATGCAGATGACTGTCTGCAAATTGGAGAAAGATGAATGTAGAATATCCTTAGGCTGTCACTCAAGCAGAGGTCCAACACCAAAAACAGTAACAACTCAAAATTAGGTCAAGGCAGTTTTAACAGTTTAGCTGTTCAGATTACATCTAAGAATGGTTAGACATTGAATCCATAAAATTTTGTAAACTGTTAATCAATTCCTTTGACTCACACTACTAAAATTTTTGAAAGGATAAGCTGTTTCCAAGATAAGCAGGACTAACCTTGTTTGAAAATAAAAGACATATGGTGATATTAGACAATCAGGCACCAACTATCTTTCTAATATTTTTCTTTGGAAGCCTGGTATGTCACACTTGTCTTAAAAAGATTTCCTCTTCGGCAATTCCTGATTTTAAAAAACCCACTTATAGAAAGCACAATACTTTCAGTTTTACCAACCATTAAAGTCTTAACAGGATTATCTTAATTAGATATTGGTCCTTGGGGAAATAAAAAAAACTTTGTTAAATTTTGATTTATGGGGATATAGATCTGAAGAGCTCGGAGCTGGTAGAGCTTGGTAGGACAGGATCAGTATCAATGGGGTACCATAAGAGTATGGAGTACTGTTAGCTTTTGAAAAACAGGGAGAAACTCTGAAAAGGAAGTGGGAGTCATTAGATTCTTCTTCAAGTTAATCTGTTAGACAGCCTTTACTGTGAAACTAATCTCTCAGATTAACAATCTAGTCTAGCTAAAGAGAATGGTTATTGTTATATTGAATTCATTTGGATAATTATTTTTTATTTTTAAACATTAATTTTCATATTTATGATATACAAAATACAATGAACACTAATGTACACATCATGCATCTCTTTTAAGAAGAAAAATATGATTGATAAGATTGAAGCTTCCAGGACTTCCCTGGTGGTCCAGTGGTTGAGACTTCACCTTCCAATGCAGGGGGTGTGGGTTCAATCCCTGGTCAGGGAGCTAAGATCCCACATGCCTTGTGGCCAAAAAAACAAAACATAAAACAGAAGCAATATTGTAACAAATTCAATAAGGACTTTAAAAAACATGGTCCACGTTAAAAAAAAAAAAATCTTAAAAAAAAAAGAATTGAAGCTTCCTCTCCCATTCCTCTAATTCTTCTCCCCTTACCCCACAGAGGTAACCTCATTCCTAAACTTTTGTATTTATTTGTACATTTGTACATTACTAAATTTCATGCCCTTTTACTGCTAACAACATGTTTATATTGCTTTGGAAATTTTAGTCTTACAAAAGTGATATAATGCAGTATGTATTCTTTTGCAACTTGCTTTTGATTTTGAAAGAAAACGGCATTATGTCTGTGAGTGTGAATTGTCTTGATATGTGACACTCTGGTTCACTAATTTTTACTGCTGCATGATACTTGACTTTATGAATTTGTCATTTTCACCTTCTGATGACAATTTTTACTTTAGTAATGCTGTTATAAACATGTTTGTTTATATCTCTTTATGTATATGGATGAGAGTTTTTCTATTTTATATACCATCTAGGAGTGGATTTCCTGGGTTGTGGAGTATATTCGATATTCAATTGTTTTCAAACAATTTACATTCCTGCTATCATTTATAAGAGTTTTCTTTGATCCATATCCTGGCAGTACTTGGTATTATCAGATACTCTCACATTGTCCAGTCCAGTCCGAGGGGTGTAAAATGGTATTTCATTATGGTTTAAATGTGTATCTTCCTGCTTAATTATAAGATTGAGAACATTTTTATATTTATTAACAATCCACATTTCCAATATGAATTGGTTAGTTTATATATTTCATGCATTTTTCTATTGGGTTTTCTTGGTGTGTGTGTGTGTGTGTGTGTGTGTGTGTGTGTATCCTGGATTCTATTCCTTTGTCAGATCTCATCTTTGATTTTCACTCTTAAGATGATGTATTTTTATGAAAAGAAGTTTTAATTTAATACTGTCAACTTTATCAGTACTTTCCTTTATGATATGTGCTTTGTATCTAGTTTAAGAAACACTTTACTATCCCAAGATTATATATTTTCCTATATCGTATGCTAAAATCTTTAGAATTTGAATTTTTTACCTTTCAGACTTTAAACTATCTGACATTGACTGGATAGAATAAGGTCTTGTGATTTCACAATCTGTTTTCAAGAGATCAGTGGCATGAGAAAAATTAAAGAAGCTATCATGGATTTACCCTGTACTTAAGAATTAATAGTCCAAAAAGAAAGGATAAAGAAAAGTCAAAGAAAAAGAATAAGATGAGGTGCCTTGCTTTCCTTGTCAATATTGATTGTGAAACTACAGTAATTTAGGACAGTTTTCAATTGAAACAGTTTAAAGAGATAGGTGAAACCAAATACAAAGGCCAAAAATTGAGCAATGAGCTTTTATACAACAGAGGAGGCAGAAGGCAATCAGCTACCTCCTGAGGAATAAAATGGAAACTTAAACAAAAATTAATACCTTACCTCACACTATAGACAGAACAAAATCATATTGGCAGTTTTCTCTCACGAGCAGTTCAGACAAAATTTAATATACCAGTACTCCAACAGGAAGGTTATCTTAAATGAAATATAAGTAAAAAGACCAGCTCTGAGGAATTTAATATATTTTTTTAAAAAAATAATATAGGTGAGTTCACTAACACATTATGGTATAAACATTTTCTGAGACTGTCTTTGCTATCTCTGGGTAGTTTCCTATCTATATAAAATTTTAAATACATTTTCTTCAACCAGAAGTTCTTTCTGATTATAAAATTACATTATCCCATGATCTTAAATTTTAATACAGTATATTATTATTAAGTTGAGTAGTTAGGAATTATAAAAAACAGGTAAGGAATTGATGATTTTAATAGCAAAGTTTTTTTTTAACGACAACTATAAACTGCTGAAGAATTTTCAGTGGTCTGCAAATATAGAAATTCAAACTGCATAACTAACCAGAGTTCAGGAGGTTTCATGCACACAAAATCCAGAACATATACAACATTCACCTTCCCTTAGATAACATAATCTTTTAACCCAAGAATCTGTATGTTGCTGATATTAAGTTGTTTCTATGCTAAATCAGTCAGTAAGGAAACCAATTATCTTTCCTTAGAAGTTAAGGTAAACTAATATTTGTTGCTTTTTTTCTGCTTTGTACTTTGTCATACCTTAGCTGAGATAGGCTGAAAGCTAGGCATCTTGCACCAGTTAGCCAAGTTGTGAATGCAAAGGAAGAGTTCTTGAATGAAATTAAAAATGCTACTCCAGCGAACACACATATGATAAGAAAGCAAAACAGCCTTATTGAAAAGAAAACTTTTAGCGGTCTGGATAGAAGATCAAACCAACCACAACATTCCTTAAGCCAAAGCCTAATTCAGAGCAAGGCCATTACTCTCTTTAATTCTATGAAGTCTGAGAGAAGTGAGGAAGCTGCAGAAGAAAAGTTTGAAGCTAGCAGAAGTTGGTTCATTAGGTTTAAGAAAAGAAGCCATTTCCATAAAATAAGAGTGTCAAGTGAAGCAGAAAGTGCTGATGTAGAAGCTGAAGCAAGTTATCCAGCAGATCTAGCTAAGATAATTAATGAAGATGGCTACACTAAACAACAGATTTTCAATGTAGCGAAACAGCCTTCTATTGGAAGAAGATGCCACCTAGGACTTTCATAGCCAGAGAAGAGAAGTCAATGCCTGGCTTCAAAGCTTCAAAGGACAGACTGACTCTCTTGTTATGGACTAACACAACTGGTGACTTTAAGTTGAGGCCAATGCTTTTTAACCTTTCCAAAAATCCTAGGGCCCTTATGAATCATGCTAAATCTACTCTGCCTGTGCTCTATAAACCGAACAACAAAGCCTGGATGACAGCACATCTGTTTACAACGTGGTTTACTGAATATTTTAAGCCCACTGTTGAAATCTGCTGCTCAGAAGAAGACTCCTTTCAAGATATTACTGCTCATTGACAGTGCATCTAGTTACCCAAGAGCTCTGATGGAGATGTACAATGAGATTAATGTTGTTTTCATGCCTGCTAACACAATATCTATCTATTTCACGCCTGCTAACACAATATCAATTCTATTAATAATATAATATCTATTCTGCAGTCCATAGATCAAGGAGTCATTTTGATTTTCAAGTCTTATTATTTAAGAAATACATTTTTTAAGGCTATAGCTGCCATAGGTAGTGATTCCTTTGATGGACCTGGGCAAAATAAATTGAAAACCTTCTGTAAAGTGTTTACCTTTCTAGATGTCTTTAGGAACATTTGTGATTCATGGGAAGAGGTCAAAATATCAACATTAGCTGGAGTTTGGTAGAAGTTGATTCCAACTCTCATCGATGATTTTGAGGGGTTCAGGACTTCAGTGGATGAAGTAACTGCAGTTGTGGTGGAAATAGCAAGCGAACTTTAGAAGTGGAGCCTAAAAATATGACTGAATTGCTGCAATCACAGGATAAAACTTTAAAGGATGAGGAGTTACTTTTTATGGCTGAGCAAAGAAAGTTGTTTCTTGAGATGGAATCTAGTCCTGGTGAAGATGATGTAATGGTTGTTGAAATGATAACAAAGGATTTAGAATACTACATAAAGTTATTTGATAAATCAGTGGCAGGTTTTGAGAGGACTGGCTCCAGTTTTGAAAGAAGTTCTACTGTGGACAAAATGCTATCAAACAGTATTGCATGCTTCAGAGAAACTTTTCATTAAAGGAAGAGTCAATTGATACGGAAAACTTTAATGTTGTCTTAGTTCTGAAAAACTGCCAAAGTAACCCCAGCCTTCAGCAATCACCAACCTGATTAGTCCAGCAGCTATCAACTTTGAGGCAAGAACCTCAACCAGCAAAACCATTATGACTTGCCAAAGGCTCAGATAATGGTTAGCATTTTTTAGCAATCAATTATTTTTAAATTAAGGTATCTACATTGCTTTTATAGACATAATGCTATTACAAACTTAATAGACTATTGTAAACATAATTTTATATGCACTTGGAAATCAAAATATTTGTGTAACTTGCTTTATTGTGATGTTCACTTTATTGTAGTGGTCTGGAACTGAACCCACAATATCTCCAAGGTATGGCTGTAATTGTTTTCTTGTATAACACAAGTCTTGGGACCTCAATTATAGTGTCAGGAATTTGCTTTGTTCTAGAAAGAGAATTCTTAGGAAAGAAAGTCTTTCCATTCAAAGATGGGAAAATAGACATAGCCAGAAAAATATTTATCCTATGTTTTTGCTTATTATGTGAGACCACATCTAAAATCTAAATGGAAATGATGGAGGAAAGTATAAGTTGAACACAATTCTAATTTAATTATAAGACAAGATATACTAAGCTGTGGTGATTTTGTCTATTTGCCTGACAGAAAATAGTCAAATAGTGGTGCCAGACACAGTAAATTCAGCAATTTGAGGTTTTAAAAATTACTTATTTTTAGTAAAAGCAGGAGTAGTTTGGACATATGTAGTCAGGACCCCAGAACTTTTTGTTTAGGTCTCACTGTTATGCTTACTTCAAGATGAAAGAAATGGCTTTGAGTATATAAATCATACTGGAATATTTTAATATGTTCCAGAATGGTAATATTTAGCATAGAATCTAATCATAGTTCAGAGTGGAGACTTCATACTATTGACTATTAAGAATAACTGATATAAAGTTACACAGCTTGCTATTATCCAATTTTATTTATGTTTTCAGCTCTATCATTAGAAAAAATGTTTGTTAACAGGAAACAAGTAGAGATTCATTTAGATCCAGGATAACATTTTATTTCAGTGAATTTGTCTTCTCAACAGTTTACACTTAATACTTTATCATCTATAATTATAAAACCCCACAGTTTCAAAATTTTAGGTTAGATGAAAATGTCTTTTTTTACACTTTACTCTTGAATAATAATTTAGTTGGTATATAATTCAAAGTTGACAGTTACTATTCCTTAGTACTTTGAAGATATTATTCCATGGGTTTGTTTTGGTCTTCACTGTTACTGTTAAAATATCTGCTCTCAGTCTAATTGTCATTTCTCTGTAGACAATCGTTCCTTTCATTCTTGCTGTCATTGAGATATTCTCTTTTTGGCTTTGTACACTGATGTATTTAGGCATCAATTTCCTTCCATTTTATTTTCTAGTTTTTAAAATTTTATTTCTCTTATTTATTTCTATTTTTGCTGTTATAGATTAATTTTTTTTAACTGTTCAGCTTTTATCTCTTAAAATACTGTCTCTCTTCCATTCCCTATATTGTCGCTTTCTTATTTTATCTTCCGTATCACTAACTATTCTGTAATATTTTTCTCTTTTCTGTCTCTCTGTGCTACATTTTCTGCAATTAGTGGCCTTTATCTTTCAGTTAATTGATTCTTTTTCAACTATCTAATGTAATGTTTAACCTACCATTGAATTTTGAATCTCACTAATTATGTTTATAATTTCAACAAGTTATTTTGTTATAAGATTTTCTGATCTGTTCCGAAAGCATATTTCTTGCTCATGTTTTTGATTCACTCTTTTATTTTGCATGCTGATTTAATAATTTTAATATCTGAAATTCAAGAAGTCTAATTTGGGGTGCTGATTTATTTTCTCTTGACTCTTGCTAGTAGTGGTATATTTCCTTGGATTCGGAGCTCATTTTCAGTTGGATGTTACATGTGGGAATAATGTGAACCCTTGGTTAAAGATGTTTCCCTGCAATAAGGATTTGTATTTGTTTTTTTTCCGATGACCCAAGGAGCTAGCTACCCAAATCATTTTAATTTTTAGCTGTGGGTTTCCCAGATTATCAAATAAGTCCCAAGTGCTCAAAAGACCATGCCTGTGATTACAAAGAAAAGACTTTCTTCCCAACCCAAAGACAAGGTTGAAGCAGACAATGTGCTGTTTCTGTTTTCCAGAAACAGAAAAAAATTCCTGTTTTCCAGGGGTAAATATTTTTAAATTAAACTTAGTGAAAATGTAGGCCTTCAAGGGTTCCATCTTTAAGTTAATTCCCACCTTTTCTAGGCTAAAGGTCTAGTGTCCTATTCAACTGCCTGTTAATAGGGAGATTCTGTTATAGATTACTTATTGGCAAATGCCTTCAGAGGAGTTGTATATTTAATGCTTCTTACCACTATGGTTTCCTATTTTATCAATTGTTTGGCTTTCAAGAATTAATCTTCTTTCTTGAAAGTTAATTGTCCACAAAACAATGACAAAAAATGCATAGTTTTTAAATTTTTATCCAGTTTTTCTAGATGTTTTGTCCTAGAAGTATTTTGATGATATTCAGACTGCCATGTTTGGGAAGTGGAACTAATTTATCTATTACATCACAATTTTTGAGGTGATATTTTTCAGTGTCAAAATGTTGAAGTTACTTAGGTTAAATAGTATTTGTATATTTCCTTTCTATGAAGCATGCTGTTAGAGGAGACAGTAGAAATGAGGCTTGCCACCAAGATGTTGTTACAAAGGACTTTATGGACTGATAGCTTCCAAGTGAAGCAAACAGAAACATACTTGGTTATTATTTTTGATGACCCTAATCTATTTTCAGGATCAGTGTAAGCAAAAGTCTCTTTTAATACCGGTTATCGCCATCAGGTAATAAACACGTTCCTCTAAATGAGTTATTTTTTTTATTATAGGACACACTAATAGATAGCATTAATGATTATTATTCGATTAAAATCTACTCTCCTGATAACAGTATGCACAAACAACTTGAGTCATGAATGATGTTCCAAACATTCATCTAACAATTGAGAATTTATATCTGAGACATAAAAGGTAGAAAACCAATCAAATTTAGCTCTTTTTGAAATAGGTGGATTCTTTGATAAACATATAAGGGAATTCAATAATCTAGAAAATTATGAAAGAAGAAAAAGACTAGTAGCAATATAACATTGTTAAAGAAAAGGGTATATTAAAAATTACCAAAATGTTTCTCTGATATTTTTAATATTTTATTTTTTTTCTTATCACAGAATTGTTATGCTTATTGTTAAAATCTCAAGCAGTACAGATTTTATAAAGTAAAATATGAAAGTACTCTATAAATTTTTCCCTTTAAATAACCATAGTTATTAGTGTGGTGTACTCTTCTGAATTTATCTCAACATATAGTAACATAAAGTTACATACATTCTTACATTTACCCCTCAGAAGTATATTGTTTATATGTATGCATATTGCCTTATTACTTGCTTTTGCTGAACAATATATGGTGAAATATCCTTCTGTTTCAGTTCTAATATAGTAAGATATCCTGTCCCTTTTTATAGCTTTATAGAATCCCATTGCATGGATATACCATAATTTATGTAACCTCTTTTCTATTAATGGCTGTTTGGTTAATTTTAATTTATTTCACCATTGCAACAATTTTGCAATGAATTTCCTTGTATATATGTCCTTGCATTCTTATGCATAACTTTTATAGCATATATTTTTAGAAATATAATTAAAAAACTGTATATTTTATATAATATTAATCCAATATATTAATAATTATTGTAATATAATATAGCAATATGATTACATAAAATAATTCTAGTATTATTGAAAACTATACATATACAAAACTTTAATAGATAGTACCAAAATCCCTCCCAAAATGTTAAACTAATTTATGTTGTCACCAGCTGTTCATCAAAATTTTTGTTTTTCACCTACTGTTGACCTTAGGTACCAATCATCTTTTAAACCTTTCCAATCTAATAAACAAGTACATCGCATGATTTAATTTGTATATCTGCAATAGTTATTAAATTGAGGTTAAGCTTTATGCCTTTTATGAAAGTTTGAAATGCGATGGTCTTGTTTCATCATATTTTTTATCTGTGGCAAGAAAATAAGCAGAAATGAGGCAACAATATAGAAATCAAAATCTTCCCTATAGAAAATTCGTTTTTAGGTAAGTCTGATGAGAGTTTAGTAGTAAAAGGAATAGGTGTTGAAGTTTTCTCAGTTCATTACATACCCCTAAAATCCCACCCCCTAGCTTCTTCTCATTTCTTTACCAAGAAAAAGGTCACAGATCTGAGCATCTCTGATATCCTCTTGCATTTAAACCACATCAGTAAAAAAAACTTCACCCAGTTGATTTAAAGGAATGTTTTACTGTTTGGACAGGAATTTGGCACCACATGGATATAGCCAAAGATTTTTTGATAACCTATTCTTCCCGTGAGACACTAACAGTTCACATTATGTAATCTTCAACCTCACTAACACTTGCTTAGTTTCATTGCTTGAAAATGACACAGACCAGTATCTCTGAGCTTGGGTTACTTAGTGTATTTATTCCTGCATAAGAAAATGAAATTAAATACAGTTCACTGTCAGTCATTTTGTTTTAAGCTTGATATTTGGTTTGAAATAAAAACAAATAGTATTTCTTTCTTTACAGTGGTTTCTCTATGCACTACGAAGCATTTTAAAATAATAAGTAAGAATCTAGGAGTGTTGAGAATGAATAGACAATATGTAAATCATTATGAATGCAATTTATTCAAAGTATTAAAACAGTGGAGGTGGTTTTTACTTTCATCATATGAATAGACACTGGATCAGGATGCAGACATTATCTTTTAAATCTAACAAGGTGTTTTATAATGTTAAATGCATATCTAAAATAACTGGGAAGATTTTACCATTGCTATTTAACCCTTATGTATTGTACATCTCTAAACATGTCAAGATATATTCCTGTTTCTCTAAAGTACACACTCGGATAATTTAAGAATTCTCTGCTTATACTAACATTAAATTTAAAGAGATTATTTTACTTCTCTGAAAATAAATCAAAATTTTATATAGGTAGCAGAGTAATTACAGAAAAAATTGAATTTAAAATTGAGCTGCCTGCTTATATTACCCACAGTGTGTTTAAATATCTTTATGAGTGTAAGCTATACCAAAATGATTTAAGTAAAAATTCATTTTTATTTATACTTTACCACTGTTTTTGCTATGCCCATTAATATGACTGATTTTTGGAAATTATATGCCATTAGCTGATTTCCCTAAAAATGACTACAAAACTTAAGACTTTTTGAGTTCTGTTTTCAAATTCTACTTCTACTGAATATATGGTTAATTGTATAAAATGAGGTTCAATATATTTAATGAATACCTACTATGTGTAAAACACTTTCATTGAAAAGAAGAATATAAATTACACTGCCTGATTTGCAGTTACCAGCGGGGGTAACTAAAGCTTTTAGAGAATAGAAAGAAGGTCAAAAACTCCATTCACTTGATGAGATTTATTCAGCAATTTATAGAGTTGATGCTAATGTCTGTTACTTTGCCTCACTGTGATGTTGAGAATTTCTTTGCATCTAGAAGTAGACTCCCTTTTAAATTATTTTTTCCAAGAGGGAATCCAAAATTTCAACCCCCAGAAGGCTGCTTTCTGTTGTACCATTTTTATACAACTGTACTCTGTTGATGTATCTATCAATTCCTGCCTATAAATTCCCATGAACTTCCACAGTGAAGATGAAATAGATCAAGTCTCTGTCTTACAGGAGCTTAAAGTCAAGTGAGCTCACATAGGTATTGTTTGGAAAACTCCTAACAAAAATGGGCTACTGGATTCTCTCCTTCCAGTAACATAAAATTCAACTATACATACTATTCAAGAAGTGTTGGAGATAAGGAAATATTCCTTTTGTTAATTCACTTTCCTAGATGGCCTGTTCTATAAATAAACCAAATAACATATAGTAGAGCATTTACCTAGTGCAGAGAACTATGGGTAACATAGAGAAGTGAGGTGCAATCCCTTGAAGTAAGTTCAATCTAGTGAGAGGTGTAAAATATATACATATCTTTGAAAATTATTTATACCTTTTATTGTTTTCTAGAATGTGATGATTCATAGTAGCTGGATGAGTTTATTATTTTATTTTATTTTTCTGAGGATTGGAATGGGCATGGGTATGAAAGCTGAGGGTAGAAGCTGATACTGGATACATTATTCTGCAAAATCAAGTGGGCAGTGGTAGTGTTAACAGCTGACATGAACAAGAAATCAAAGAGGAAGGTAGAGGCTACAAACCTGGGCACTATTTGGTGCAGAATTATTGAAGAGATCCCAGAGAAGGACATAGTTTGAGGAAGAAAAACCGATGGTGAGATTATGGGAGGCAAATGCCACAATGTGATTCAGCTCAACTCCATCAAATCTGTACAGAAGGGACTAAACTGAGGAAATTCTGACTGTGTTTAGATTTCTTATAGTAAGCAGTAAAGGAACAGCAACCACAAAGCTTCTGGAGGATGAACAAAATCACCACATGAGGATGATCAGCTTACAGTGGGTTATATATATATAAAAAAAGGTAAATAATAATTTACGGTATAACACAACTGATTTTGAATAAATACATCAACAGGAAGTATTTTATAAGTTCAAAAGAAGATTGGTGAGGAAAATTTGTTATAAAGAGATTTTGCCAATTTATGTCGAAAAAACACCCACTGTCAAACAGGAACCCAAGCAGCAGTTTTCTCTATACCTCACAAAGTTCCGAAGGATGGCATGCACCTGGGGAGGATACTCATATCAGAATATGAGTTTGTGTTCCAGAGAATGTGAGAATATGCTCCAGCCCTGTACTTATCCTGGCAGTTAGAGATTAGATTATAGTTGTCCATGGGGACAAAGTACCTATCAGAGAAATCAGTATTAACCTCCGCTTAAAACTCTGATACAAAAGCATTTCCCTTAAAGGTTTTGGCAGTTCTCTGTTTACATCACTGGACAGAGGAGCAAACTCAGCCTTTTTTTTTTTTTTTAATGGGAATTCTCAAAAAGGCATGCTGTCAACTTAAGACATGGTATCTTAAAATTACATTCTTATAATTAATCCAAGCAACCATGAAGTGCTTATAAAGGAGTATACAAAAAGCCTTGAAAAAACAGCTAATTAGAATAATTAGGTATTACTTTCATTAAATATTAATATCCTTGGACTATCCTACCTTTGAGTAGTCCTAAGTCCTACTTATACTCTTTACTGTCTTTTGAACTATGATCATTCTCTACTCATTTTCAATATTATGTCAAATAATATAACTTGGATATACAAGGACATTAAAAACATTATGGGGAAACTAAAATACGATGAGTCCTGAAGAACCTGTACTTCTCCCTGACATAAAACATTAAATACAAAACTCCAGATGATACACTAAAGAGGTAACCATTGGAAGTACACTAGTTATGAAGTTAAGAACAAGGTATCAAATCTACATTCAAATCCCAGTTCTGCTAAACACTCTCCAAATCTTGGCAATTTCATTTTTGAATTTAATTTTAGTTATTTTTTTATACAGCAGGTTCTTATTAGTCAACCATTTTATACACATCAGTGTATACATGTCAATCCCAGTCTCCCAATTAATCACACCACCACCCCCACCCCCCGTTGCTTCCCCCCTTGGTGTCCATACATTTGTTCTCTACATCCGTGTCTCTATTTCTGACCTGCAAACTGGTTCATCTGTACCATTTTTCTAGGTTCCACATATATGCGTTAATATACGATATTTGTTTTTCTCTTTCTGACTTACTTCACTCTGTATGACAGTCTCTAGATCCATCCACATCTCAACAAATGATCCAATTTTGTTCCTTTTTATGGCTGAGTAATAGTCCATTGAATATATGTACCACATCTTCTTTATCCATTCGTCTGTCGATGGGCATTTAGGTTGCTTCCATGACCTGGCTATTGTAAATAGTGCTGCAATGAACATTGGGGTGCATGTGTCTTTTTGAATTATGGTTTTCTCTGGGTATATGCCCAGTAGTGGTGTTGCTGGGTCATATGGTAATTCTATTTTTAGTTTTTTAAGGAACCTCCATAGTGGCTGTATCAATTTACATTCCCACCAACAGTGCAAGAGGGTTCCCTTTTCTCCACACCCTCTCCAGCATTTGTTGCTTGTAGATTTTCTGATAATGCCCATTCTAACTGGTGTGAGGTAATACCTCATTGTAGTTTTGGTTTGTATTTCTCTAATAATTAGTGATGTTGAGCAGCTTTTCATGTGCTTCTTGGCCATCTGTATGTCTTGTTTGGAGAAATGTCTATTTAGGTCTTCTGCTCATTTTTGGATTGGGTTGTTTGTTTCTTTAATATTGAGCTGTATGAGCTGTTTATATATTTTGGAGATTAATCCTTTGTCCATTGATTTGTTTGCAAATATTTTCTCCCATTTTGAGGATTGTCTTTTCGTCTTGTTTATGGTTTCCTTTGCTGTGCAAAAGCTTTTAAGTTTCATTAGGTCCCATTTGTTTATTTTTGGTTTTATTTCCATTACTCTAGGAGGTGGATCAAAAAAGATCTTGCTGTGATTTATGTCAAAGAGTGTTCTTCCTATGTTCTCCTCTAAGAGTTTTATAGTGCCTGGTCTAACATTTAGGTCTCTAATCCATTTTGAGTTTATTTTTGTGTATGGTGTTAAGGAGTGTTCTAATTTCCTTCTTTTACATGTAGCTGTCCAGTTTTCCCAGCATCACTTATTGAAGAGACTGTCTTTTCTCCATTGTATATCCTTGCCTCCTTTGTCATAGATTAGTTGACCATAGGTGCGTGGGTTTATCTCTGGGCTTTCTATCTTATTCCACTGATCTATGTTTCTGTTTTTGTGCCAGTACCATATTGTCTTTATTACTGCAGCTTTGTAGTATAGTCTGAAGTCAGGGAGTCTGATTCCTCCAGCTCCGTTTTTTTTTCCTCAAGACTGCTTTGGCTACTCGGGGTCTTTTGTGTCTCCATACGAATTTTAAGATTTTTTGTTCTAGTTCCATAAAAAATGCCATTGGTAATTTGATAGGAATTGCATTGAATCTGTAGATTGCTTTGGGTAGTATAGTCGTTTTCAAAATATTGATTCTTCCAATCCAAGAACATGGTATATCTCTCCATCTGTTTGTATCATCTTTAATTTCTTTCATCAGTGTCTTATAGTTTTCTGCATACATGTCTTTTTTCTCCCTAGGTAGGTTTATTCCTAGGTGTTTTATTCTTTTTGTTGCAATGGTAAATGGGAGTGTTTCCTTAATTTCTCTTTCAGATTTTTCATCATTAGTGTATAGGAATGCAAGAGCAAATCTTGGCAATTTTTGAAAAACCTGTCAGTGCCTCAGTGTCTTAATCTGTAAAATAGAAATATCTACTTATCTAGATTGTAAAAATGTTAAATTAAAACCTAAAAAAGTGCTTAACATGTGCTTGACACATAGTAAGGGCTCTGTAAATGATAGATACTATTTACCACTAACTGTCATACTTAAATGTTAATTTAGTCTATAAACAAAACCAATCATTTTCAGAAGCATTGCAACTACAAATAATGACTATCTTTCCCAGTAGAGTATAAGCTTTATTCAAGCAGGAATAATGTCTATCATATTCAACAACCATTCCCATAAGCCTTGTCACATGGATGTTGTTGACTTGTATTTGTTGACTTATTGAATGAATATGCATCATCTGGGGAATTTTTACAGAACATTAATGATCCCAAATAAATTTGAAAGACTACGTATCTACACAGGGTCAATCAGATAGTTGAACTATGTCTAAAAAAAAAAAAAAAAGTCAGTTTCACCAAATCCTACTTTGGCTGATGTGAAGGTGGAGCCAAGTTTGTAGTCATTCGTTTATGATAAAAACACCAATAAAGGTCAACACAGTTACTTAGATTTTATTCTCATATTTTTGTGGTCAGCAGTTCTCTTCAGGTAATGTTGTAAGGTACAAAATGATGAATAGTGTTTAATTTCAGAATCTAATAGAGAAGAAAAGCCATGGATACAAGGAAAGGAATGATAAGGTCAATTAAGGGAGTACTATTAAAAAGCACTGTGAGTGCTCAAGTAGGAAAATATTTATTTATTGTTAATTATAAAAACTAACTTCTAATAACTAATTGATATATTTGATAACAAAATCCTTATATGATCAATGTTCTCCCATCATTTTTGACCTCATTCTCTACTTACTACTCCCACTTCCTCTAGCTATACAGGTCCCTTCACTGTTCCTCCAACCTTCTAAACATAATTCCTTTCCAGAAATTTTTGTATTTTCTCTTCCCTCTGCTTAGACTGATTCTTTACCAGAGTTTCATAGAACTCAGCCTCTTATTTACAGATTAGTAATCAAAACTTGCTTTCTCAATGAGACCTTCCTTCCTCTGAAAATTTTAGCCACATACACAAGCTTCATATCACTCTTTTCTGTTTATTTTTTTTCTCCTGAGCACTTAACGTTAAGTATGATATATCTTATCTTGTTTATTGTTGATTTTATCCTATTACAAAGTAAACTCCATGAGAGATTTTTGCCTTCTTCTTAACTTGTCCATGTCCAGTGCCTGGAAGAATGCTGGCACATTACAGGTGATCAATATATTTTTCATGGATTAAAGAATGAATAAACTAATGATTGAGCCTTTATGGTTCAGAAGGGGCACTCACACACATTTGTTCTTTTGCTCTTCCTAATGATTCTGTGCAGTAGATACTATTACCTTTAGCAGAGGAATCACTTGAAGACTTCTTAGAATAGATGGATGGCATTTGATAAGACCTTGAAGCTTGAGAAGGAGATTTGGAAAATAATATAAAAAATATTACATTTCCAAATTTAAAAAAAATTAAGAAGTCTTATTGGTCCTACCATTTGATTAAAAAGAAATATTATCTTTGTGACTGTGATTAATATTTTAAATTCAGATGTGTTTTTTATGCACGTGTGCTTACAATTCCCCAACTTATGCGCCATGGGCACCTGACATCACAAATGGCCCTGATCATCCTTCGCATGACT
The DNA here is from genome assembly GCF_039906515.1 of Pseudorca crassidens. Taxonomy (NCBI): domain Eukaryota; kingdom Metazoa; phylum Chordata; class Mammalia; order Artiodactyla; family Delphinidae; genus Pseudorca; species Pseudorca crassidens. The sequence goes on along the minus strand of NC_090297.1, from coordinate 59,709,433 downwards.
TTTTCCTCTTCCAAACTTTCCCCTCCAGCTTCTTTATTATCTGCCTGTCTTTTGAATAGGACAGTATTAAAGAGCTTTGATTTAAAAAGAAAGCAATTTCATTATGTTCAAATTGTGTTTAAAATACTCAAAGAAAAATATTGTCTGGAGAGTAGTATGAGTGAGTAATCTGCCATGTTAGGTACCAACGTTGCCTGTTAAAAAATCAGAATCAAGTTTTCAAATGTGATAAAATAGATTTCACTGTATTGTGAGCTCCTTGAGATCACAAGTTTTATCTCTCCATTTCCAGGCATGTAGCATGTGCTTATTCAATTTTTGTTTAATGGATATTTGCTGCATTAATATAAATCATTCACTGATTAGTCGAGAATGGAGAAGTTGAATAGGGTTATGAATTTATTTACTTATTTTTTCAACAAAAACTGAGTAAGTTCTAACAATGTTTAAGGAACTATTCCTGGTACTGGAGATATAATGAACGAGCAGGTTTTGACAGTGCCTTCAAGGAGATTGCAAGATAGTAGGAAAGACAGACATCAAGCTATAATTTAATTCTTCTTGTGGTAAGTGTTATGAAGGAGAAAGCGCTATGAGAGTAAATAGCAAGAGATGGTTCCTGATTGTAACGCTGCCACTATAACTTAAAAAAAACTTTAAGTTTTTCTCCTAAAAATTGAGCAGACACGTGGAGTAAATAATACAAAGGACCTAAACAGAAAAATTAAGATGAAAAGGTCTTTCTTTTTTTTTTTTTTTTTTTTTTTTGCGGTACACGGGCCTCTCACTGCTGTGGCCTCTCCCGTTGCGGAGCACAGACTCCGGACGCACAGACTCAGCGGCCATGGCTCACGGGCCCCGCCGCTCCGCGGCATGTGGGATCCTCCCGGACCGGGGCGCGAACCCGTGTCTCCTGCATCGGCAGGCGGACTCTCAACCGCTGCGCCACCAGGGAAGCCCGAAAAGGTCGTTCTTTTCTCTGATAAGTTTTAAACAAGATGTTTTAATGCTTTGGAAACCTAAAGAAACAGAGTTGGGGAATGAGGAGGGTAACTGACAGAATGGATCTTGTTCTATACATCACCATATTTTTAAATCACTATGTTTTACACGCAGTATAAGCTCAATAAGTGTTACTCGACTAAATTAATTAATTAATTAATTTATGAAAGCAACACAAGATAATGGGCTAAAAGATACTTAGACTTAAGAGGCTATAAAAGTAGAATTATTTTAATTGGGGACCGGACGTAAAATTTAGAGAGAAATTATATGGACTTGTACAAATGGATTTGAATTTCTTTTAAATCTTCTTCTTCAGTGCCTCAGTTTGTTTCAACATTACTTCTAATGTGTCCTTAGCTTGCTTACATGGTTGTGCTAAGAATCAGTGCTGATCCAGAGGAATATTAAAAAAGTTAAAAAGTCTATCTATCTACCTACTATCTGTCTATATATCTATCTGTCTATATCTATCTATCTGTCTATCAATGTAGGTTACAACTGTACCACTCTTCATTAAAACTCTCATTTTGAGATTATGCCATTTCTAATTTTTAAAGTTGAAATATTCTTCTAAGAAATATATAATATTTGTTAAATCACAAGGTGTTAAGTGAACTGGATTAGGTCATCTTTTCTATCACAGGTGACTGATTTGTAGAGACACTGATGTCCATATTAGTCCTTCCTCTCTCACCTTGGTTTGCACTAACCACCTGCTTATCTTCTGAGGTAAGTAAAAACAACTCTGATTATCCAAAGTGGTAAATGGTAGACTTTGGTGGGAGTAGAGTTGTTTAGAAGAAACAGGGTTAAATTACATCTTATACAAGAGATGGTAAGGGACAGATATTGTTGGTTGCATATGCTCAGCCATTATCGTCTTCTTACTTATCAACAGAACCCAAATTTTGTTCAGATATTGAGCACTGATATGATAAAGGAAAAAAGGCCAATGTATTATGAAAACACTTTACCCATGCTTGGTTTGCGTTTGCCATAGTTTGGGAGGAATAGTGTGCTGTGATTTTTCTGGGGGATTATCTTCCTTTCTGATAAAAAAGAAAGAGAAATATAGAAAAATCTTGTCCCTGCCCTTGCTTCTGACTTTGAATGGTATGAGCTGAGGCAGTCATGTGGAACTGTGGCAGTCATCTTCAGACCGTGAAGAAAAGACAAGAGAACCACTGATAGGCTGACCCAGCACCCTGAATTTGTTCACCTGTTGAACTGATCCTGGGCCCACCTACTTTCAGACATTTTGTTATTATGGAAAGTCAAACTATTTTAAACCACTTTTAGTTGTGCATTCTCTAATATAAAATCAAAATCATTATAACTGATTCATGGGAAGTTTGTGTGAATCTAAAAGAAATCAGCTATGTGGTTAGTTTATATCTTAATTTATTGACATAGTATTTTGATCACAAGTGAAAATTATATACAAAATATACATAGTATACATTCTGAATAAAATAGTAACATCCTTGGATAGTCATCAGTGAAACACTTGGTTTGGTATACTATTACTCTCAAGTAAAGTTCTCAAAAGTGCTGAAAAGATAAGAATGCATTGGTTAAAGCACTAGCAATTGTAGTTAAACAACATATCCGTAAGTGCAGCATCATAAATTTTTATTGCTATGAAAAATATAAAGCCAAAGTTTTAAAAGACCTTACCTGAGGCCTGAATCAATCAATCAAATGCTGGGGAGGGCGTTCTAGACAAATGGAAGAGCATGAACACCAGTTGCCCTGAAAATGCCACCAATGAGGGTCCAAAGCCTATAAAATTCTACTCAGTGAGAAGGCTGAGAATAAAAAGTAACTTTCTTACTGTACTTAGGATGCTTTTGGCTACAGACATCAGAAAATAGGACTCTGATGTATAAGGAGTATATATCAGAAAGCCATTGGCTTAAATAATATGAACTCTAGACAGAGAGAAGTTCTCAGAGGTGGTTGGCCTAGCACCTCAACAGCGTCGTCAGAGACCCAGGTTCCTTCAGTGCCCTTACTCACAGGCACCCTAAGCGATTGGGTGGTTGCTAGTAGTAATTGAAGCCATGTTCTTTCGCGTTCATATACAAACACATGGCGTGAGAGGAAGAAAGGCTTTTCATGACTCTCTTTTAAATGTTAGAAACAATTTTTTTCTAGAAGCTTCTACCAAACTCTCTCGTTCTTACTGGCTGGAAGTGAATCACTTGTCCATTCTTCCATCAGTTCCAGACAAGGAGGAATGGGACTCTTAAAACAATGAGAACTATTCCAAAGCTAAGAGGTGGGGGCATTTTTCCTGAGCCATGTGAGCTGCATGAGAAGTGCAATTATACCTGAATAAAAGTGAGGTTCTGATAAGAAGATAGAAGAAATAGATGGATGAGAATAAACAACAAAAGAAGCCGATTGCTTCTTATTCACCAAAAGCCTACTATATTCAGATTTGGTAGTAATAACTCTTATGTATTAAATTATGTAATTATCATATTGCCTACACAAGATAGTGAACATCGTAGTAGACACTACTAGTGACCTAGTGTATCTATCAAATTTGCTGGGTTATGCTGAGGGGATAACCCACAAACCTCAGTGTCTTACAAAACCAGTGCTTCATTTCTTGCTTATGTTACATGGCCCAAGCAGCTTTGCTCCGTGTTTTCCTCTTTCCAGGACCTGGGTTGAAGTCATATCCTTGCATGAGACCTGCGGGCCTTTGTGGGAAAGGGAAAAGGATGATGTCAGAACTTCATGATGCAGTGAAAACTTCTGGTCAGAATTGGCTTATGTCACTTTCTACTCACACTTAATTAAGTAAAATAAATTTCATGGCCAATCCTGATGTCATTGAGTCAAGGAAGTCAAATCTTCTCACAGGCAACTAATAATTGGGAACAATAATACACTAATACACTGTACCGCCCCTAAGTAGGACATTCAGTTCCTCCTCCTTCCTCACTCCTGATGTGCCTAAGTGGTGTGGCCAGGATTTGAACATTGGTCTGCCTACTTCTGTGCACCTTTTCTAACTAATGGTCTAAGGGACCACACGAGGATATAGAATAAATTACTTTTAGATGTATTTTAAAATAAATATTTGAACTATTTTACCAATTTAGGAATCGGTGGTATTCTTAAAAATAATTCTATGTCAGTGTTTGCAGCTTAAGATACATGTCACTACAGCCATAGTCCATGAACAATTTGGTCTCAGGGCCTCTTTACACTCTTAAAAATTGTTGAGGACCATAAAGAGTTCTTATAATGTGAGTTATTCCTACTATCCGTATTTACCATAATAGAATTTAAAACTAAAAAAAAAAGTAAAACTTATTTATTAATTCCTTTAAAATTAACAATATTAGGCTTATTACATATTAACATAAATCATGTATTTTGTTAAAATAATTATATATCTCAAATTTTAAAAAGTGAGAAGAGAGGCATTGTTATGTGCACTATTGCAAATTTATTTAATGTTTGATTTAATAGAAGACAGGTTATTTTATATGCTAGATCTGTGATATATGTTTTTTTGTTTGAAGTACATGAAGAAAGTTCTTACATAGATAACAGATAGGGAGAAAAAGGAGGAGTATTTTTAGACAATTTTGGATATTCTTCTTTGATACTACACTAAAGCTTGACAAGTGACAGCTTCTTAAAAGTTAGTTTCAAACAGAATCTGAAACCATATCAATAAACTTTCTGTATTCTGTTACAAAAAAAATCCTTTGGTTTCTTCTGCATTTTGAATGGATCTTTTAACCATGCCTGATTTTGTACCATAAAGCACATTAATTTGAAAATATTGGTTCACTAATTTATGCAGATCTTTCTGCATAATTATGTTGCAAAAATATGTTGATGCATTTCATCATAAAATAAAAATTATATTTATTAGTATTGACACTGATCTCATCAGAAAAGTTTTTAAGTATTGGGAAGCTGTCAAGCTCAAGATGGCTGACATAAGTTTTCTAAAGTTCTAATTTTTGCTTAAAAACTCAAATTTTATCACTGGCAACAGTACTGTCAGTGTTGTCTTTGAAATGGCAGGCTCACTTTGTTGATTTTTGAAAAAATGTTTGCAAAATAGTCAAATAGTTTGCCTACTTGTCATTCTTTCAAATAAAAATGGTGTTTTATGGAAAAAAGTGATTATTTCAGCTTGCACCTTAAACAATTACACAGGTGCTTTTCTTGATTCAGATACATTTTTTTGTGTTATTCAGAAATGTTGTGGCATACTTCCCATTTTTGTCACAAGGAATATATTAAAAAGAAATGCATTCAGAGGTAGAGTTTTAATAGAATTAATAATTTTTATTTCTTCATCAAGAACATTCTTAAGTAAAAATGGCACTTTTATTATTTATTATTTTGTTATTATTATTTTTCATGAAAGTGTGTGGTGAAATACAGTATAGATAGGTGCCACTGCCTTGATTTTTGTTAAGAAGCCAGCAATCTAACCCACCATTTCTTTTGTACTATCAGTATAAATTTCAACATAGTGAATAAAGCAAATAATGTCTTGATATTATAATGAAAATAGGCCTTGTGGATTCCTTGTAAGTGCTTTGAGTTTATCCAGGGTTCCACACATCAGTCTGAGAACTACTGCTCTATAAAACCCTTGTAAAGTGTAGCCAATTTAACTTATATATTCAGCTTAGTTTAACAAAAAATTGCAAGCTCGTTCTCTTCTTGGCACTCTGATAGGTGATAGAGTTAAAAAGATGTATAATAATGTTCATGTTTTCAAGAAACAAGAGCACTCAAGAAATATTACTCAGCCATAATAAAGAATGAAATAATGCCATTTGCAGCAACGTGGATGGATTTAGAGATTATCATGCTAAGTAAGTCAGACAGAGAAAGAAAAATATCATATGATATCATTTATATGTAGAATCTAAAAAAATGATACAAATGAACTTATTTACAAAACAGAAACAGACTCACAGACTTAGATAAAAAAACTTATGGTTAGGGCTTCCCTGGTGGCGCAGTGGTTGAGAGTCCGCCTGCCGATGCAGGGGACATGGGTTCGTGACCCGGTCTGGGAAGATCCCACATGCCGCGGAGCCTCTGGGCTCGTGAGTCATGGCCGGTGAGCCTGCGCGTCCGAAGCCTATGCTCCGCAACGGGAGAGGCCACAACAGTGAGAGGCCCGCGTACTGAAAACAAAAAACAAAAAACAAAAAACTTATGGTTACCAAAGGGGAAATGTGTGGGAGGAATAAATTAGGAGGTTGGGATTAACATATACACACTACTATATATAAAATAATCAACAAGGACATACTGTATACCACAAGGAACTCACTCAGTACTCTGTAATAACCTATGTGGGAAAAGAATCTGAAAAAGAATATATATATATATATATACAACAAAATCACTTTGCTGTACACCTGAAACTAACACAACATCGTAAATCAACTATGCTCCAATATAAAGTAAAAATTTTAAAAAATAAATAAAAGTCCCAATAGGAAAAAAATAAATAACCAGCAAGGACCTACTTAATAGCACAGGGAACTATACTCAGGATCTTGTAATAAACTGCAATGGAAAAGAATGTAAAAAAAGAATACACACACACACACACACACACACACGTATATAACTGAATCACTTTGCTGTACATCTGAAACTAACACAACATTGTAAATCTACTATACTTCAATAAATATTAAAAAAAAAATCATTCTAGGCCCAAGAGTAGAACTGTGAACAGAAAACTGCCTTACAGTGTCCTAAGTGTTCTGATAGAGAGGCAGAGGGAATGATTGGAACAGGGAGTGACCCTAGTTTAGTCTCCGATTTAGGCAACAATATCCAGAGCTGAAAGGAGTTTAGCCAGGTGAATAAATGGGTGCTAGGAGAGTGTTCTGGCCAAAAAAAAAAACCTCTGAAAAAAAGGTATGGAGGCGTAAGACTTATATGTAGTTTAATATCTCAAAAGGTGAAGTTAGGAACAAGAAAATTGAGGTAAGTTTTAGATCACTTAGGTCTTTGTGTGTCTAGCTAATGGTTAAGACTTTAAAATGCTGGGATTAAATCAGCAAAACAAGGGAATAGTTAGGCATAAGTAATGTTGAAATAAGATTTTGGGGAGGTGATGTGTGGGAAAGGGGCAACTGTAAAAGTTTAACTTGGAAGCTCTTGAGTTTGTGTTCATGAGACACCAAATGAATTGGTGCTGCTAGAATATGAAGCTTAAAGGTGATATAAGTAGGGGTATAAATTTGCTTCATTAATGTAGAGATGGCACATGAAATTGTGACTGGATGAGATTACTAAAAGAATGAAGAAAGAAAGTAGTGAACCAAGAACGGATCTCTTGGGAAATGGGTTTTAGCAGGGGAAAAAAGAACCTGTGAAGGACATTGCAAGCAAAAAGGTAGAGAGAAGGGTGGGAAGCTGTTTTTGGATGAGATCAGCACTTAAATCTATGAACTTTGAGTAAGCTGATTGTTCTCCACAATGTTGGTGGGCCTCGCCCAATCAGTTGAAGGTCTAAATAGCATAAAAAGTCAGCTTCTTCCAGGAAGAGTGTTTCTCCAGCAGCCTGCTTTTGGACTTCATCTGCACCATCAGCTCTCTGGGGTCTCCGCCTGCCAGCCACACTGCATATTTGGACTTGGAAGTCTCCATAATTGCTTGAGACAATTTTTTATAATAAATCATATACATATATGATTATATATATGACATTTATATATAATATTGATATTTATATATGTATGCCTATCTGCATCTATATCTATATCTACCTAGAGCTGTATCATTATCTCTCTGTATATCTCCTATTGGTTCTGTTTCTCTGGAGAGTCTTAAGAAATACAGAAACAGTAAAGGTATAGTATCATGAGAACAAAGTTGTAGAGCAGAGAGTAACCAAATATGTTCCTCAGGATATCTTTTCTGCGCATGCTAATGGGTACAAAAAATAGTTTTGTTGTAATTATATCTGGGAATTTCTTGGTGCCTTTTAAAATACACTCACAGTACAACCCACAAAATTGTAAAATGTGTAACTTTTTAATATTTCAAATCTAATTTTTCTCATTCATCATCACTCTTCTGGGTAGTCAGGAGGTTGTTTTCTGTTTTTTAAAAAACTACTTTAAATTTTAAAAGATTACCTAGTTGTAATAGTTTTCAGTTTAAGTTAGTCCTTTATTGGTAAAGGCTCTGTTTCTCAGAGTTTTACACTCTCCCTCTGTTCTTCACTCAAATGTCATTTAGATTTCTGAGGGAAATTACTGTGTCCTTGTTGGGGCTACCAGTGATAGCAAAGTCACTTAGTATCCATGGGGTCATAAGGTGTCTTTTTGGACTCTGTACGGATTATTCCCTTGTCCATTTGGTCATTGCTCTTGCAGCTGATATTTGGTGCCCAAGTTGGCAGCTCGTGAGCATATGATATTTTTCCTGAGCTTGGCCAAGGGCCTTTTGTCCTCCCTGATGACTTGGCTCCACCTTGGTCCTCACCAGCACTTGAAGTTTGGATACACGCTAATTGAGACATAACCTGTAGCTAGAGTTACATTCCCCTGTCCCAGCACTCTCTCTAGTAAACTCTTTAGCCAGATGCTTTCTGTACCCACTATAGGGCACGTGGGAAGGTCTGGACACCTGCCAAACCACAGGGCACCCCGATATTGACACTGTTGGCAAGTAACTCCGGTTAGCCTCTGTCCAAACACACGATGCCACCACCTGTACTTTGTTTAATATGGTTGCCTCCGGTTGTGCAGAATCATTCTGCAGGGGGCTCACCTCACCAATACTAGTGAGGGGATAGCCTTTCTGCTCCAGAATTGCCCCCCATCTACATAGCAAACAGCCCTTCCTTAAGGCTGAAGATGAAAGGTTAGAACACACACATCCCCTCAAAACCTAATTCTTCTACTTCGGGATTTCTTCATATTCCCAACATTCATCAACATTGTCAGAAAAGGCAAAATTTCCCCTTTCCCCCATTTTGTTTTCCTTTCCTCTCTTGATCTGAAGTTTATATACTACACACATTCTTTAAGTAAATACTTGACTCAATGAAGTTTATTCTTATTACATATTTCTGGCTTACTCCAGAAAACTACACGGACTTTGAAACATTAAATCTCCCCTTCCCATCTCTATCTGATGTCCAGTATTTTAGGTTCAACCTGATTATACACTGAAATTAGTCACTATCATCATTATTGTTTTATACAATTGATGCTTATTTAGATTTGCCAATACCAATTACTATGTTAATCATATTTCTTATACCACATTCTTTCTTTCTGGATTTAAAAATCTCCATACCAAAATGCAGAATTTAGTGGCTATTTCAAACAGTCTATGAATCACAAACCCTCTTAAGCTTTGTCTAAAATGTGTTTGCTTTCACTCCTGATTCACAATTTATATGAGAATAGAATTTTAGATTGATGTCATTTTTCTGTAGCATTTTGAAGAAGATATTCTAACATTTTTCTATCTCCATGACTGTTCTATTATTGCTGTCTGTCTAAATATAATTCTTTCTAGGCAAACTGTCTTTTGTTTTAAGCTTTTTTTATGTTATACATGCAATTTTTAAAATAAGTAACAATGCATATAAAGCGAATAGAACAGAGCATGGCACATAGTAAGTACAGAATAAATCTTAACCACTGTTATTGCTGTTACTTTAAACATACATATTTTTCTCTTGCAAGTTTCTTTATTTCAAGTTCTTAAGTTGCTGATTCTTTTGTATGTATTTTCTGCTAACTCTCCCTCATCATGTATCGGTTCCTTACATGGTAGTGGTTTGTCACGTTTTGTGTGTGTGTTTGTTTTTGTGTTTTTGTCTTTGGTAGGGAGGGGTGTGATTATAGCCATTTCCCTGAGGGAGCTCCCAGAACTGGTTGGTTTTTTGCTTTGTTTTGTTTTACTTTTTATTGAGTTATATTTGACATACAACATTCTGTTGTTTAAGATGTACAACATATTGATCTGATGCATTTATGTTGCAATATGACTGTCATAGCAGCCTTAGGTAATACCTCTATCATGTCACATAGTTATCATTTCTTCTAGTGTTGGAGACAATAAAATATTGTCTCTTAGCAAATTCAATGTTTATTATAAAGTGTTATTGTGTGTAATCACTATACTGTGTATTAGGTCTCCAGGATTTATTTATCTACTAATTGTAAGTATATACTCTAAAACAACATTTTTCCCATTCCCTCACCACCAGCTGCTGGTAACCATCATTTTACTCTCTGCTTTTATGATCTCAGTTTTTTTAGATTCCACGTACAAGAGATCTCATACAGTATTTGTCTTTGTCTGACTTATCTCACTCTACATAATGTCCTCAAGATTTATCCATGTTGTTGCAAATGGCAGGATTCTCTTCTTTCTCATGGCTGAATAATGTTCAATTATGTACATACACCTCTTCTTTATCCATTCATCTGTCAGTAGATACTTAGGTTGCTTCCATATCTTGGCTATTGTGAATAATACTGCAGTAAACATGGGAGTGCATATGTCTCTTCAGTACCCTGTTTTCATTTCCTTTGGGTATAACTTAGAAGTAGAATTGACAGATTGTATGGTAGTTCTATTTTTAAGTTTTTAAGGAAACTCCACACTGCTCTCCATCGTGAGTGGCTGAACCAGTTTAAAATCCCACCAACAGTGAACAAGGGTTCTTTTTTCTCCACATACTCACCAACTTTATCTCTTGTCTTCTTGAAGACAACCATTCTAACAGGTATGAGGGGATATCTCATCATGGTTTTAATTTGCACTTCCCTGATGATTAGTGATGTTGAGCACCTTTTCATATACCTGCTGGCTGTTCAGATGTCTTCTTTGGAAAATTTCTATTTAGTTCCCTTTCCCATTTTTTAATTGAATTGTTTTGGGGTTTTTTTGTTATTGAGTTTGAGTTCTTTATAAATGTTGGATATTAACCCCTTACCAGATATGTGGTTTGCAAAATTTTCTCCCATTCTGTAGGTTGCCTTTGTATTTTGTTGATTGTTTCTTTTGCTGTGCAGAATTTTTTAAGTTTGATGTAGTCCCACATTTGATTTTTTTCTTTTGTTGTTTGTGCTTTTGGTGTCATATCCAAAAAATCATTGCTAAGATTTAGGTCAAGGAGCTTCTTCCAAATTTTTTCTTCTACGAGTTTATGTTTCCAGGTCTTATGTTTAAGTCTTTCATCCATTTTCAGTTAAGTTTTGTGAGTGGTAAGACAAAGATCCAATTTTGTGGTTTATCAGTTTCTCTGTCCTAACCTCCTGTGGAGATTTTTATTTGTTTTGTTTGTTTGTTTGTTTTCTTTCCTATGAGTACCCCTTGAGTCCTGGGTTCTGAAACTTTCCATAATGCAAAATTTTAATTTTGGTTGGGCTCCCTAGAATTTTGCTAATCTTGAATCAACTTTTATATTTTACTCTTGAAACTCTAATTCTACATAAGTATTGTCAACATGAACCCTGAACCACCTGGCTTCTTCCAAGCCAGGATCATGGTATATCTCTCCATCTGTTTGTATCTTCTTTAATTTCTTTTATCAGTGTCTTATAGTTTTCTGCATACAGGTCTTTTGTCTCCTTAGATAGGTTTATTCCTAGGTATTTTATTCTTTTTGTTGCAATAGTAAAAGGGATTGTTTTCTTAATTTCTCTTTCAGATTTCCCATCATTAGTGTAGAGGAATACAAGAGATTTCTGTGCATTAATTTTGTATCCTGCTACTTAACCAAATTCATTGATTAGCTCTAGTAGTTTTCTGGTAGCATCTTTAGGATTCTCTATGTATAGTATCATATCATATGCAAACACTGACAGTTTTACTTCTTTTCTGGTTTGGATTCCTTTTATTCCTTTTTCTTCTCTGATTGCTGTGGTTAAAACTTCCAAAACTATGTTGAACAATAGTGGTGAGAGTGGGCAACCTTGTCCTGTTCCTGATCTTAGTGGAAATGGTTTCAGTTTTTCACCATTGAGAACAATGTTGGGTGTGGGTTTGTCATACTTGGCCTTTATTATGTTGAGGTAAGTTCCCTCTGTGCCAACTTTCTGGAGGGTTTTTATCATAAATGTGTGTTGAATTTTGTCGAAATATTTTTCTGCATCTATTGAGATGACCATATGATTTTACTCCCTCAACTTGTTATTATGGTGTATCACATTGATTGATTTGCTTATATTGAAGAATTCCTGCATTCCTGGGATAAACCCCACTTGATCATGATATATAATCCTTTTAACGTGTTATTGGATTCTGTTTGCTAGTATTTTATTGAGGATTTTTGAATCTATGTTCATCAGTGATATTGGCCTGTAGTTTTTCTTTTTTGTGTCATCTTTGTCTGGTTTTGTTCAGGGTGATGGTGACCTCATAGAATGAGTTTGGGATTGTTCCTCCCTCTGCTATATTTTGGAAGAGTTTGAGAAGGATAGGTGTTAGCTCTTCTCTAAATGTTTGTTAGAATTCACCTGTGAGGCCATCTCATCCTGGACTTTTGTTTGTTGGAAGATTTTTAATCACAGTTTCAATTTCAGTACTTGTGTTTGGTCTGTTCATATTTTCTATTTCTTCCTGGCTCAGTCTTGGAAGGTTGTGCTTTTCTAAGAATTTGTCCATTTCTTCCAGGTTGTCCATTTTACTGGCATATAGTTGCTTGTAGTAATCTCTCATGATCCTTTGTATTTCTGCAGTGTCAGTTGTTACTTCTCCTCTTTCATTTCTAATTCTGTTGATTTGAGTCTTCTCCCTTTTTTTCTTGATGAGTCTGGCTAATGGTTTATCAACTTTATTTATCTTCTCAAAAAAACAGCTTTAAGTTTTATTGATTATTGCTATTGGTTCCTTCATTTCTTTTTCATTTATTTCTGATCTGATCTTTATGATTTCTTTTCTTCTGTTAACTTCTGGGTTTTCTGTTCTTCTTTCTCTAATTGCTTAGGTGTAAGGTTAGGTTGTTTATTTGAGATGTTTCTTGAGGTAGGATTTTATTTCTGTAAACTTCACTCTTACAACTGGTTTTGCTGCATCCCATAGGTTTTGGGGCATCGTTCTTTCATTGTCATTTGTTTCTAGGTATTTTTTGATTTCCTCTTTGATTTATTCAGTGATCTCTCAATTTTTTAGTAGTGTATTGTTTAGCCTCCATGTGTTTGTATTTTTTACAGATTTTTTCCTGTAATTGATATCTAGTCTCATAGCATTGTGGCCGGAAAAGATACTTGATATGATTTCAACTTCCTTAAATTTACCAAGGTTTGTTTTGTGACCCAAGGTATGATCTATTCTGGAGAATGTTCCATGAGCACTTGAGAAGAAAGTGTATTCTGTTGTTTTTGGATGGAATATCCTGTAAATACCAATTAAGTCCATCTTGCCCAATGTATCATTTAAAGCTTGTGTTTCCTTATTTATATGCATTTTGAATGATATATCCATTGGTGAAAGTGGGGTGTTAAATTCCCCTACTATTATTGTGTTACTGTCAATTTCCCCTTTTATGGCTGTTAACTTTTGCCTTATGTATTGAGGTATTCCTATGTCGGGTGCATAAATATTTACAATTGTTATATCTTCTTCTTGGATTGATCCTTTGATCATTATGTAGTGTTCTTCTTTGTCTCTTGTAACAGTCTTTATTTTCAAATCTATTTTGTCTGATATGAGTATTGCTACTTCAGCTTTCTTTTGGTTTCCATTTGCATGAAATAAATTTTACCATCACCTCACTTTCAGCCTGTATGTGTCCCTAGGTCTGAAGTGGGTCTCTTGTAAACAGCATATGTACGGATGTTGTTTTTGTATCCATTCAGCCAGTCTATGTCTTTTGGTTGGAGCATTTAAGCCATTTACATTTAAGGTAGTTATCGATATGTATGTTCTTATTACCATTTTGTTAATTATTTTGGGTTTGTAATTGTAGGTCTTTTCCTTCTGTTGTGTTTCCTGCCTAGAGAAGTTCCTTTAGCATTTGTTGTAAAGCTGGTTTGGTGGTGCTGAATTCTCTTAGCTTTTGCTTGTCTGTAAAGGTTTTAATTTCTCCATCAAATCTGAATGAGATCCTTGCTGGGTTGAGTAATCTTGGTTGTAGCTTTTTCCCTTTCATTACTTTAAATATGTTCTGCCACTCCCTTCTGGCTTGCAGAGTTTCTGCTGAAAGATCAGCTGTTAACCTTATGGTGATTCCCTTGTATGTTATTTGTTGCATTTCCCTTGTTGATTTTAATATTTTTTCTTTGTATTTAATTTTCAATAGTTTGATTAATATGCCTCTTGGTGTGTTTCTCCTTGGATTTATCCTGTCTGGGACTCTGTGTTTCCTGGACTTGATTGACTATTTCCTCTCCAATGTTAGGCAAGTTTTCAACTATAATCTCTTCAAATATTTTCTCAGTCCCTTTGTTTTTCTCTTCTTCTGGGAACCCTATAATTTGAAATTTGGTGTGTTTAATGTTGTCCCAGATGTCTCTGAGACTGTCCTCAGTTCTTTTCATTCTTTTCTCTTTATTCTGTTCTGTGGTAGTTATTTCCACTATTTTATCTTCCAGATAAATTATCCGTTCTTCTGCCTCAGTTATTCTGCTATTGATTCCTTCTAGAAAATTTTTACTTTCATTTATTTTGTGGTTCATCATTGTTTGTTTGCTCCTTAGTTCTTCCTGGTCCTTCTTAAATGTTTCTTGTATTTCCCCTATTCTATTTCCAAGATTTTGGATCATCTTTAATATCATTACTCTGAATTCTTTTTCATGTAGACTGCCTATTTCCTCTTCATTTGTTTGGTCTGGTGGGTTTTTACCTTGCTCCTTCATCTGCTACATATTTCTCTCTTTTCATTTTGCTTAACTTACTGTGTTTGGGGTATCCTTTTCACAGGCTGCAGTTTCGTAGTTCCTGTTGTTTTTGGTGTCTGCCCCCAGTGGGTGAGGTTTGTTCAGTGGCTTGTGTAGGCTTTCTGGTGGAGGGGACTGGTGCCTGTGTTCTGCTGATGAGGCTGGATCTTGTTTTTCTGGTGGGTGGGATCACATCTGGTGGTGTGTTTAGCGGTGTCTGTGAACTTATTATGATTGTAGGCAGCCTCTCTGCTAATGGGTGGGGTTGTGTTCCTGTTTTGTTAGTTGTTTGGTATGGGGTGTCCGGCACTGGAGCTTGCTGATCATTGAGTGGGGCTGGGTCTTAGTGTTGAGATGGAGATCTCTGGGAGAGCTCTTGCCGATTGATATTACGTGGGGCTGCGAGGTCTCTGGTGGTCCAGTGTCCTGAAGTCAGCTCTCCCACCTCAAAGACTGAGGCCTGAGACCCGGCTGGAGCACCAAGACCCTGTGAGCCACATGGCTCAGAAGAAAAGGGAGAGGAAGAAAGAAAGAAAGGAAGAAAGATAGAAAGAAAGGAAGGAAGGAAGGAAGGAAGGAAGGAAGGAAGGAAGGAAGGAAGGAAGGAAGGAAGGAAGAAAGAAAGAAAGAAAGAAAGAAAGGAAGAGAGAGCAACCAAACCAAAAAACAAATCCACCAATGATAAGAAGTGCTAAAAACTATACTAAAAATAAACAGACAGACAGAACCCTAGGACAAATGGTAAAAGCAAAGCTATACAGACAACATCACACAAAGAAGCATACACATACACACAAGCAAAAAGAGAAAAAGGAAAAAAATATATATATATATTTTTAAAAAAAGGAAGAGAGCAACCAAATCAATAAACAAATCTACCAATGCTAATAAACTCTAAATACTAAACTAAGATAAACATAAAACCAGAAACAAATTAGATGCAGAAAGCAAACCCCAAGTCTACAGGTGCTCCAGAAGTCCACCGCCTCAATTTTGGGATAATTTGTTGTCTATTCAGGTATTCCACAGATGCAGGGTACATCAAGGTGATTGTGGAGATTTAATCCGCTGCTCCTGAGGCTGCTGGGAGAGATTTTCCTTTCTTTTCTTTGTTCACACAGCTCCTGGGGTTCAGCTTTGGATTTGTCCCCTCCTCTGCATGTAGGTCGCCGGAGGGCGTCTGTTCTTCACTCAGACAGAACGGGGGTAAAGGAGCATCTGATTCGGGGGCTCTGGCTCACTCAGGCCGTGGGGAGGGAGGGGTACGGAATACGAGGTGAGCCTGCTGTGACAGAGGCCAGCGTGACGTTGCAACAGGCTGAGGCACGCCGTGTGTTCTTCCGGGGAAGTTGTCCCTGTGTCACGGGACCTGGCAGTGGCAGGCTGCACAGGCTCCTGGGAGGGGAGGTGTGGATAGTGACCTGTGCTTGAACACAGGCTTCTTGGTGGCGGCAGCAACAGCCTTAGCGTTTCATGCCCATCTCTGGGGTCCGCGCTGATAGCCGGGGCTTGCTCCCGTCTCTGGAGCTCATTTAGGCGGTGCTCTGAATCCCCTCTCCTCCCACACCCCTAAACAATGGTCTCTTGCCTCTTAGGCAGTTCCAGACTTTTTCCCGGACTCCCTCCCAGCTAGCTGTGGTGCACTAGTCCCCTTCAGGCTGTGTTCACGCCGCCAACCCCAGTCCTCTCCCTGGGATCCAACCTCCGAAGCCCGAGCCTCAGCTCCCAGACCCCGCCTGCACCGGCGGGTGAGCAGACAAGCGTCTTGGGCTGGTGAGTGCCGGTCGGCACCGATTCTCTATGCGGGAATCTCTCCGCTTTGCCCTCCACACCCCTGTTGCTGAGCTCTCCTCCGTCGCTCCCAAGCTTCTCCCCTGCCCACCCCCGGTCTCCGCCAGTGAAGGGGCTTCCTAGTGTGTGGAAATTTTTCCTCCTTCACAGCTCCCTCCCAGAGCTGTACGTCCCATCCCTGTTCTTTTGTCTCTGTTTATTCTTTTTTCTTTTGCACTACCCAGGTATGTGGGGAGTTTCTTGCCTTTTGGGAAGTCTGAGGTCTTCTGCCAGGATTCAGTAGGTGTTCTGTAGGAGTTGCTCCACGTGTAGATGTATTTCTGATGTATTTGTGGGGAGTGAGGTGAACTCCATGTTTTACTCCTCTGCCATCTTGAAGGTCCCTCCCAGTTTTTGGTTTTATTATTGCACATCTGGGTGGATATAGAGATCCAGTGCTTAAGAAAGAGATCCGTAGTCATTTACTGTACTCATTTACTAAGAAGATCATACAATTTTAGCTTATTGGAGACTTCATGACAGCATCATTCTCATTGTTTGGTAAGCAGCATCCTAATTCTCTTTTTACAAGTAAGGAAACCAAAGATGAGATTAAATTAATTACCCTCAGGCAACAGATACAACCAGGATGATTATCCAAGACATTAATTCCAAATATGGAGTTCTTTCCTCTGTAAGTTTGCTTATAAGTTTAGGTGAAAATCTCCAGACAACGTGAATATTATTGTATGTAATGAAGGTTTAACTCCTTACCCTTAGTAAGTATTATTATAAAGTATCAAAGGCATACAGAAATAAGTCAGAATTCCTGTCAGCGTTTTGTGTACTGTGTCTATTTTACCTGCCCTGAAATCTAAAATGTGGCCAAAGCCCTTGGGTCAAGGGTAGTATATGACAAGCAACTACTTTCATAAGAATTATGTAGGTAAAAATGGAAAATTAATGTGTGATGATTTTGTGTTCAATGTCAAAATGTTAAAGTTACTTTTTCTTTTAAACTGACTTGATTCAAAGAAGGGCATCATAATTGGGATTTAAAACCATACAGCTATCTTATTTCTTTTTAAAATACTAATAAAACTATCTATGTTTTTATCAGATTTACTCCAAGCTTGCCTATGGAAATTTAGTCTGCAGTCATTTGTTTCAGATAGAGAAGTTTATTTGTTTAATTAATACATTATCTAAAACTGTGTATGTGTGAATGGACTCACACCTAGATACACATACATTATATTTATAAATGTTTTAGTGTAAAAATTCAGATGACTTTGGACTTTATAGTATAATTACTTTAACTATATATGGCATGAAACTGTAGGAAATACATTTTATAGGTAAAATATAAGATATTTTATCAGTTTTCTATCTATGAATATAAAAGCTAGAAGCAAAGTTAGAGATAATCTAATTCTCCCTTTGCATTTCAAAGATGAAATAACATCAAATCATAGAACCAAGATTAAAATCCTAGTTTTTGCACCTTTCAATATGTTATGATTCTTCTGAATATATTAAAATATAAAGGGTAAAGTCATGAAATTTAACAAAGTTAAATGCTTACTTTATTTATTTTAAATTGGGGTGTATAAAATATTTAATGAGATTCATTTATTCTGTATTTTCCCAGAACAAGTTACATCTATTTAGACAACAGAATTGATTTGATAATTCATAGTTTTTAATGTGGCTGCTTTACATGGTGAAATCAATTGAGTCAATGACACAACGCTCACATTAAAATATTTTTTTAAATGTTAGAGCTAGCAGTTTTGCTTTAATGTTTGTCACTAGATTTGAAATCAGACACCATCAATATTGACTTCTTCCAATAATAACTCTCTTGAAATAAAGAACAGTAATAATAAAATAGGTAACAGTTTTCCACTGGCATAGCAATTTTTCATTTATGAACTGTCTGGATTCAATACTGGGCCAGTTACTTAACCTTTCTGTGCCTGTGTTTCATCTGAAGAATGGGGATCATGATACCATTGTGAGAATGAAATGTGTTAAATACGTAGAGCACCTAGGGCTTCCCTGGTGGCGCAGTGGTTGAGAATCTGCCTGCTAATGCAGGGGACATGGGTTCGAGCCCTGGTTCTGGGAAGATCCCACATGCCGTGGAACAACTGGGCCCGTGAGCCACAACTACTGAGCCTGCACATCTGGAGCCTGTGCTCCGCAATAAGAGAGGCCGCGATAGTGAAAGGCCCGCGCACCACGATGAAGAGTGACCCCCGCTTGCCACAACTGAGAAAGCCCTCGCACAGAAACGAAGACCCAACACAGCCAAAAGTAAATAAATAAATTTTAAAAAAAAGTAACAAATGTTCAAGTGCAATTGGTGTCTTTAAAAAAAAAAGATACTATGCTGTCTCTCAAATAATATGTATAAAAAAATATGTAAAGCATCTAGAAGAATGGCTGTTGCATAGTTAATAGTGAATGAGTCAGCTATTACTGTTTTTGTTGGTGGTGGTATTATTTTTGATTTATTTATTTTATTGTTAGGAGCACTTAACATGAGATCTACTCTCTTAACAAATTTCAAAATGTTCAATACATTATTGTTGACTATAGTTACAGTGCTGTTCAGTAGCTCCTTAGAACTTAGCATTTTGCATAGCTGAAACTTTAAGCCCATTGATAAGTAACTCTCCGTTTCCTCCTGCCGCCAGTTCCTGGCAGCCACCGTTCTACTCTTGGAACCTAAGATTTTGACTATTCGTTGTTATTACCACTATAATAACCCTGACAGTTGGGAGTCTTCAAAAGAGCTTAGACCACCTGATAAACTGAAGTAGAAAAATGTACTGATACCTTTAATTGTTTAGGTCATTAAGATTTATAGGGTAATTAAATTATTATAGAATTTAATTACACTAACCAAATGTGCTGTTTCCAGGTAGATATTTAGTCCTGGTCAAGAACAGCACTGTAATAGTGTGATTCCAGAAGATCTAAATCTTTTTTCATTTTCTGGATTTGTGTTAAGCATGGTTCTCAACATCTTAAAGAGGGCTAAAATAATTAAAGATAATATTAATATTTCAGATCACTGGTAAACTTGAGTACTTAGTAAGGCCAAAGTTGAACAGTACAATCAAAGGTTATTAATTCAAAGATAGTATAACTAGGATAGACTGAGATTTACTAAGGCAGCCTTCTCTGAGGTATTGCCTAATTCATCTGTTAAGTATGAATGATAAACTCTTTATTTAAAATATTAGATCAGATTAGATCTTCTTATCTTCTTTTCTATTTTTTCCATATGTGGTCCTGTGTGCCCAGCAAAGGATAAAGACATTCATAATTGGCAGTTGAAAGATTAACAACTCTCCTGATGTTTATCTATTTTTTCTCACTTCAAAACATTGTAATGAATTATATTGTGATGCTTTGGCTTATATTTGATCATATTTACTAATGAAGTCATAGGTTTAAGGTTGAAAACAACTTTTAGACTGCAGAGTTGTATTTGTAATAGATACTGTGTTTGTCTTGCCAGTATCTATATTACCTCTTTCCCATTTTGTAGCCACCATTGTGGAATTTTGACCACACCATGAGCAACAGTTGAGTTGAAGCAATCAAGGAAGTTCTGCATTTCTTGCTACAGTTAATGGTTTAGGGATGGGCATATAGCTTAAGCCAGGCTTAAGCCATCTGGTACAAGATATTCTCTTGGCTACAGTGAATGTAACCTAAGTTATTTCATTCAGAGGGGATCTTAGGACATTATTAGCAATGGTTGGAGAAAGAGAAGCCCCTTTTCTCCTGGATGTTATCAAGGAAGCATTAAACAGTTGTTTTTCTGCCATGAGAAAAGCAATCTGAAGATGCAGCTAGTCCATAATGATGGCAGAATTGAGAGAATCAAAAACATGTAGCTGCAAAGACATGTAGATGCATTTTTGAAGATATCTGCTCTTTAAAGAAAAAATTTCCCAGCAAATCCTTTGACTCTGTATTTAAAACACATTCAGGATCTGACCAGCTTGCACATTTATTGCTATGCCCTTGTCCAAGACACCTTATCTCTTGCTTGCCTTATTGCAATAGCCTTCGAAATGGTCTCCCTGCTTCTATGCTTGTCCCCATTTAGTCTATTCTCAGCACAGCAGCCAAGTAACTTGTTGAAGTGTGTGACCTTGCCACTTCTCAGTATCCCCTAATAGCTCCCCATCTTATTCAGAGTCAAATCTAAGGTTCTTATAATAGTCTATAGAGTTCTATGTGCTCTGAACAGTATTTCCTCTCTTGACCTATCTTTCTCCACCTTCATTCTCCCTGACTCTGCTCAGACCTAAGTGACTTCCTTTCTGCTTCTTAACATTCCAGGCAAACCCCTACTTCTTTCACTATTAATTCTCTCTGCCTGGAATGCTTTACCCCAAGATTTTCTCATGGACCACTCCTTCATTGCATCAAGGTCTTTATTCATACGTTACTTTTTCAGTGAGACCTTTCAAGATCAAACTATTCATATAAGCACCAACCCCTTATACGCACACATGCACACACATATCCCAACTCTACTTGATTCCTTCTCAGCTTTATTTTTTCTTTAGAGTCCTTATCATCATCTAATTATTATTTTACTTATTACTTTTACTTATTTTGTCTTCTCTTTATTGAATACAAGTTCCAGGAATGTTTCTGTTTGATTTGCTGTTATATCTCCAAAACATTTCCTGGCACAGAGTTGGCACTTAATAAAAGCTTGTTGAATGCCTCATGAATCTCTGGATGAAATTATTCCTAAAGTCAATCTCTCTTTGAATTTTCAATTTACATAAAGAATACATTCCTTTTATTATTGAAGTCAATTTAAGTTGAACTATCTTTTCCTTGCAACTAAAAGCACTGTAACTGAGACAGTAATTAAATATCTGATGGACAGAATGAGCTTGCCAGAAACAAAACTTAGGATGAGAATTCATGTGAAAGTGATTTATTAGGAAAAACTTTGTTATGGGTTGAACTGTGTCCCGTGAAAAGATGTTCAAGTCCTAACCCCCCCTCCCCATACCTGAGAACTTGACCTAATTTGGAAGTAAGGTCATTGAATATGTAATTAGTTAAGATGAGGTCATACTGGAGCTCTTAATCCAATATGACTGGTGTCCTTATAGAAAGGGGAAATTTAGACATAGCCATGAACCCAAGGAGAAGGCCATGTGAGCATGAAGGCCAAGTATAGATGATGCTTCTACAAGTTAAACAACTACAAAGTCTGCCAGCAGCCCACTAGAAGCTAGGTCAGAAGCATGAGACAGATCCTCACAGCCCTCAGATGGAAGTAACCCTGCTGACACCTTGATCTCAAGCTTCTAGCCTCCAGAACTGTGAGACAACTCCAACCCACTTGTTTGTTATGGCAACCCTAGGAAATAAATACTGACTGCTAGGGGATTTCGGAAATGGGACTGTGACAGGAAGAAAAGCAAGCAAAGGGGCAAAGCTCTACAAAAGGTAACTTTTTTTCAATCTCACAGAACTCTATGAACCGTATAGGTACCACTTCTGAGTTGTCCTTGTCATGGCCAAGAGAGCAGAAGCTTTAGAACTTCAGTCCAGAGCAGCCATTGGTTAGGGGTGCCCACTTGGTCTGTGTGGATAGAAGAGGTTCTTCAGGGTTTCCCTGTGCTCAGACAAAGCTTGTTCCAGAAGCCATAGACCAGCCTTCGAAAATGATCCATGAGTGCTTACTGCCAGCTCTTGGGAGGAAAAGAACAGTGGTGAATTTTATGAGGAAAATTGGCAAAGGGCTGGAGGATGTGGGTAAAGCACTGAGAGCATCTGCCACAATGGGTTGGGAAGCAATAAAGGACACTGAATAGCTGGAGAAAAGGGGGATGTAAATCATATATACAATCCATTGTTTTTCTGTCTAGTTAGGCTCTGGTGGTTATATTTATCTACATTATTTGAGTTAATAAAAGACCCCTATTGTAAACATAAGATGTGTGCTGAGTATCTATAAATAATTCCTAGTGTTTAAAATTATATTTGATTTGAGAAAAACAAAAATGGGAACAAATGAGAAAGTAAAATACTGACATAAAAATTTTAAAATGTATGAAGGTCACAACTGTCTTTTAAAACGTGTGTGTGAAGAGAGAATTGGAGGAATTCATATTTGTCTGCAGAGCCGTATAAATACAGGAAAAGCAAAAAAAGGACCTAATAATTGGCATTCTTTTAATCAAATATACTTGTTGTTGGTTCCCAGGTACAGAGGCAGTTTCATTTTGAGATACTTTCTTGCTTGCCTGCAGCCGAGAGACAGAGGGACTGGTTTCTAAAAGTTAGACAAGAAACACCTGATTCCACTGTTTATTAAAAAAGAATGTGCCTGTATGTTTACCTAGCTCCAGTAAGGTTAAAGAATTGTAGCAATAAAAGATATTGTCACCAACTGTATGGTTGACCTTTTCTGTGCAGGAATACACTGTCTTTCCTACTACACATAGGTCAAGATTGCATTTTAGTTTTCATTTGTGACTTTTCTTTAAAAGGCTTTTCATTTCTTACAGGTCATTATTTTTGATACATTTGATTGAATCCTTGCACTGCCTGATGCAGGATTGATTCTGACCCTAATATTTATAAAAAGTAAGGTTTTGTAGTCATAGATCATTGCATTGTCTTTTTTTTTTTTTTTTGTATTGTAAGGTATCTTGTATATAATGGGCATGTCTTTTATTTTGGAAGACTTTTTCAGTGGCTTAACCAACAGCCTTTTATTACTTCCTCTTGTTTTTTTTTTTTTTTTTTTTTTTTAAACATCTTTATTGGAGCATAATTGCTTTACAATGGTATGTTAGTTTCAGCTTCACAACAAAATGAATCAGTTATATATATACATATGTTCCGATATCTCTTCCCGCTTGCGTCACCCTCCCTCCCACCCTCCCTATCCCACCCCTCCAGGCGGTCACAAAGCACCGAGCTGATCTCCCTGTGCTATGCGGCTGCTTCCCACTAGCTATCTACCTTACGTTTGGTAGTGTATACATGTCCATGCCTCTTTATTGCTTTGTCACCGTTTACCCTTCCCCCTCCCCATAGCCTCAAGTCCATTCTCTAGTAAGTCTGTGTCTTTATTCCTGTTTCACCCCTAGGTTTTTCATGACATTTTTTTTTTTCTTAAATTCCATATATATGTGTTAGCATACGGGTCTCTTGTAGACAGCAAATATATGGGTCTTGTTTTTGTATCCATTCAGCCAATCTGTGTCTTTTGGTGGGAGCATTTAGTCCATTTACATTTAAGGTAATTATCGATATGTGTGTTCCCATTCCCATTTTCTTAATTGTTTTGGGTTTGTTATTGTAGGTCTTTTCCTTCTTTTGTGTTTCTTGCCTAGAGAAGTTCCTTTAGCAGTTGTTGTAGAGCTGGTTTGGTGGTGCTGAACTCTCTCAGCTTTTGCTTGTCTCTAAAGGTTTTAATTTCTCCATCAAATCTGAATGAGATCCTTGCTGGGTAGAGTAATCTTGGTTGCAGGTTTTTCTCCTTCAACACTTTCAATATGTCCTGCCACTCCCTTCTGGCTTGCAGAGTTTCCGCTGAAAGATCAGCTGTTAACCTTATGGGGATTCCCTTGTGTGTTATTTGTTGTTTTTCCCTTGCTGCTTTTAATATGTTTTCTTTGTATTTAATTTTTGACAGTTTGATTAATATGTGTCTTGGCGTATTTCTCCTTGGATTTATCCTGTATGGGACTCTCTGTGCTTCCTGGACTTGATTAACTATTTCCTTTCCCATATTAGGGAAGTTTTCAACTATAATCTCTTCAAATATTTTCTCAGTCCCTTTCTTTTTCTCTTCTTCTTCTGGAACCCCTATAATTCGAATGTTGGTACGTTTAATGATGTCCCAGAGGTCTCTGAGACTGTCCTCAGTTCTTTTCATTCTTTTTTCTTTATTCTGCTCTGCAGTAGTTATTTCCACTATTTTATCTTCCAGGTCACTTATCCGTTCTTCTGCCTCAGTTATTCTGCTATTGATCCCATCTAGAGTACTTTTAATTTCATTTATTGTGTTGTTCATCGTTGCTTGTTTCATCTTTAGTTCTTCTAGGTCCGTGTTAACTGATTTTTGCATTTTGTCCATTCTATTGTCCATTCTATCTCCAAGATTTCGGATCAACCTTACTATCATTATTTTGAATTCTTTTTCAGGTAGACTGCCTATTTCCTCTTCATTTGTTAGGTCTGATGGGTTTTTATCTTGCTCCTTCATCTGCGGTGTGTTTTTCTGTCTTTTCATTTTGCTTATCTTACTGTGTTTGGGGTCTCCTTTTTTGCAGGCTGAAGGTTCGTAGTTCCTGTTGTTTTTTGTGTCTGTCCCCAGTGGCTAAGGTTGGTTCAGTGGGTTGTGTAGGCTTCCTGGTGGAGGGTACTAGTGCCTGTGTTCTGGTGGATGAGGCTAGATCTTGTCTTTCTGGTGGGCAGGACCACGTCTGGTGGTGTGTTTTGGGGTGTCTGTAGACTTATTATGATTTTGGGCAGCCTCTCTGCTAATGGGTGGGGTTGTGTTCCTGTCTTGCTAGTTGTTTGGCATAGGATGTCCAGCACTGTAGCTTGCTGGTCGTTGAGTGAAGCTGGGTGCTGGCGTTGAGATGGAGATCTCTCGGAAATTTTTGCTGTTTGATATTATGTGCAGCTGGGAGGTCTCTTGTGGATCAGTGTCCTGAAGTTGGCTCTCCCACCTCAGAGGCACAGCACTGACTCCTGGCTGCAGCACCAAGAGCCTTTCATCCACACGGCTCCTTAATTTGGGATGATTGGTTGTCTATTCAGGTATTCCACAGATGCAGGGTATATCAAGTTGATTGTGGAGCTTTAATCCGCTGCTTCTGATGCTGCTGGGAGAGATTTCCCTTTCTCTTCTTTGTTCTCACAGCTCCCAGGGGCTCAGCTTTGGATTTAGCCCCGCCTGTGCGTGTAGGTCGCCGGAGGGCGTCTGTTCTTTGCTCAGACAGGACGGGGTTAAAGGAGCCACTGATTCGGAGGCTCTGGCTCACTCAGGCCCGGGGGTAGGGAGGGGCACGGAGTGTGGGGCGGGCCTGCGGCGGCAGAGGCCGGCGAGACGTTGCAGCCTGAGGCGCGCCTGTGCGTTCTCCCGGGGGAGTTGTCCCTGGATCCCGGGACCCTGGCAGTGGCGGGCTGCACAGGCTCCCCGGAAAGGCGTGTGGCTAGTGACCTGTGTTCGCACACAGGCCTCCCGGTGGCGGCAGCAGCGGCCCTAGCGTCTCATGTCTGTCTCTGGGCTCCGCACTTTCAGCCGCGGCTCGCGCCCGTCCCTGGAGCCCCCTCAAGCAGCGCTCTTAATCCCCTCTCCTCGTGCACCAGGAAACAAAGAGGGACGCAAAAGTCTCTTGCCTCTTCGGCAGTTCCAGACTTCTCCCCGGACTCTCTCCCGGCCAGCCGCGGTGCACTAACGCCCTGCAGGCTGTGTTCACGCCGCCAACCTCAGTCCTCTCCCGGCGCTCCGACAAAAGCCGGAGCCTCAGCTCCCAGTCCCGCCCGCCCCGGCGGGTGAGCAGACAAGCCTCTCGGCTGGCGAGTTCCGGTCGGCCCGATCCTCTGCGCTGGAATCTGTCCGCTTTGTCCTCCGCACCCCTGTTGCTGTGCTCTCCTCCGCGGCTCCCAAGCTCCCCCTCTCCGCCTCCCGAAGCCTCCACCCGCGAAGGGGCTTCCTAGTGTGTGGACACTTTTCCTCCTTCACAGCTCTCTCCCGCTGGTGCAGGACCCGTCCCTATCCTTTTGTCTCTGTTTAGTTTTTTCTTTTGTCCTACCCAGGTACGTGGGGGGTTTCTTGCCTTTTGGGAGGTCTGAGGTCTTCTGCCAGCGTTCAGTAGATGCTCTGTAGGAGTTGTTCCATGCGTAGATGTATTTCTGGTGTATCTGTGGGGAGGAACGTGATCTCCGCGTCTTACTCTTCCGCCATCTTCCCGGAAGTCCCCGCCATTTTCTTAACATACTAACTCATTTTAAAATAAAACGTGTTTTATAATTTTACCACACTGAGAATGCCACAATTATTGTCATTGTTTTATCTTAACTCTGAACTGTGAATCAGTTGACAATAAAAATCTGTTATTTTGTGACTTCCCTTGTGGCACAGTGGTTAAGAATCTGCCTGCCAATGCAGGGGACGCGGGTTCGAGCCCCGGTCTCACTTCCTCTTGTTAATAAAACCATAATTTCATTCAAGAAACTATGTGTCTGGCCACATCAATATTTGTCAAAGCCCATCATAACTTGAACATTTCCATTCATCCTAGTCAGTTACTGTTTTGACCAATGGAACGCAAACATCTGTGAAAGGACTTCTGGGAAATATTTTTCTTCCTGGTAAAGATCCACAAAAGGGAGAAAGGAGAACTCTTCCCTCTCTTCCTCATTTAGACACTTGTGACCTTGAGGAAACATGCCAGAGGGAAAAAGCCAGCAAGATGCACTTGCCCAAGTGGAAGGATTGAAAAACACCTGGTATCTTAACAATGTTGTTGAGTTGCTAGAAACAAACTTGGGACCATCAACTTCTAGTTTTGTTAATAAACACAAAGTATCTGTAGAGTATAAGCTACTATCATTCACGTCTGTCTCCTTTTATTTGGTACTGAATGCAACCTAGCTGAGACACTTATCTTTTGCATACTTATTATGTGTTTGCCTAAAGTATTTCTTTATTTTTGATATCTGAACATGAAGCTGTGCACTTGTGTTTGTTATTTCCCAATACTCTGCTGTGAGTTATTCCTTAATGTCACACATTTGTGATGTGTGTGATCATCATATCATTTTTTTCCAGTCTCTCTGTTTTAGCTCATCTTCTACCTATGGTGTTTTATTGATCTTAATTCAGCATGATACTATAATGTAGGGTCCTTGCATTACACAAAGTTTAGTTCAAGCTCCTATTGTGCCATTTAACATCTGTGTCAAGTTAATCAAGGTACTTAACCTCTCTGAGGCTTCAATTTTCTCATCTGTAAAATGAGGAAACCAATGTATCTTCATTATCTTTTATTATGAGGATTAAATAAATGCTTAGTAAGTAACCAGCAGTGATGCTTATAAAGATAATGCTTCTGCCCTAAACATTTGCATTATTCATAATCTAGTGTGTTGGCTTGTTTGCCAATGAACTCAGTTCCATTAATACAGGGGTTTTGTTTGTTCTGTTTATTTTCACTACTGTATCTCTAGTGCCTTGAATAGTGCCTGGAACAGTGTAGGCACTTGATAAATATTTGTTAAATTATTGAATGGATTGAGTTACTGACCTTGGTTTTGGTGACCCTGTAGTCTAGGGCTCATAGTCTTAGAGAAAATTGCACAGTATTATAGGAAATAATTCATCTATTTAACAGTGTTTACATAAACAGGTACTTTGCAAAGAAATCTGAAGATCAGGGGTTGCCTACATGCTGGATCTGGCTGACAGAGAAGTTTTGTTTGTCTTAAAAATGTTTCAATATTTTTTCAATTAGTTGTCAAACAAATTTTTCTAAAAAAGAAACTCTACATAAAATTAGTTTCTCTTTGCCACTGGAAGATGTTAAATCATTGCATGGCAATCATCTGAAACAGTTTAGTAGCTGCCTGCTTTAGATTGTGCAGGTTCTCAGAATCCCTGCCCTCACTCCCATTTGCTGAGACTGGTTGCTACCACTCAGTACACTTGCACTATAGTTTTGGTTTTGTTTTTTAATTTTCAACTTTATTGAGGTACAAGTAACAAATGAAATTGTAAGATATTTCAAGTGTACATTGTGGTATCTTGGTTATTTGATATATATAAACATTGTGAAAGGATTCCCCCATCAGTCAATTAACACATCTTTGTCTCACATATTTACTTATTTTATTTCTTTATTTTTTTGTGAGAATTGCATGATAGTTTTTGTTAGGGTTACCCTACTTCATATGTGACTATTATCTGTCTGGTTCTTGTGGGCATTTGAGTTTGTGATTTTTGCAGATCTGACCCTTGAATTTTACCTGAAGCTTGCTGCTTTATGATGACCTGTATCATACCCAAGTCTTCCTTTATCAAGAAATTTGACAAAAAAGACTCAGGATTATGAACTATTATTTAACTTATACTGTGGGGTCTCATTACTTTAGAAAAATTAACCTTCATTTTTAGTTCAAATAAAAAATGCACATAGTTCAAAAAATAGTACCAAAAAACTAATGCAGCAGGATAATAAAATGGAATCTCTTTTTCAGTTTCGTCTGATGCCCAAAGGCCAAGAACAAAACAATTGCTACCAAACACCCCTATATTCTGAAGCTGGGTGCTTATAGACCTGTGTTGTACAGACTAGCCAATCGTGGAACTGATTCTCCCAGCTTTGATGATCCTCCACATCCTGCAATAATAGGGGAGGCTGAAGAATTGGAAGAGAGGATTCCTGGAGAGTTTTGTCATGTGCTGTGTGATTTTCACCTCTATGAGGTGGTGGGGGAGGGATGCCTCCCTCTCATCTCAAGATGCATGAGAGGACCCTTGAAAAGATCACTCTGATAATTTGCATATATCTCTTGGATTTTCATAAGTGCTGGTAGCTGACTCACATCTGGGAAGGCTAAAGGTGAACAGTAATAAGTGGAGTCGCTTGCCTGGCAGCAGAGCAAACAGATGAGGTTTTTCCAATTTTTTCCTTCCTTGGAAGGAAGCTGCATTTCCATTTTGTCTGGCAGGAATGTGAGACTTTCCTAGGAGCCCTGTGGACCCATAAGATGTACATGATCTGGAGCCAAGTTAAAACAGTATATTTTAAAGGCTGAAAGTGTTATTTGATACAGAAACTGATTGTACCATCCTAAGAGAACAAGTAACCAGTGGAGAACCGTTACTGTTCACAGCAAAAACGTTTAGGGGAGCCCCAGAAAAAACACCCCTGAGAAACTCACAGAAGTGCCACTACCCACAAGAGGAAAAATCAGAGGGTGAAGGAAAAAGAAAAGCATTAATTAGAGAAGAAGGCTTCTATTCTCTCCCATCATCACTCCCAACGTTCACTGAAGTCTCCCAGCCTAGAATAATCCTGAGGATTGGGGAAAGGTTTTAAAATGGGCAAAACTGTGGAGCTCTGCAATTATGACCTGAGTTTGGATTATGTAGTTACTATGCTTAGATCTAAAAATGACCAGAGGACATTTTACTGTCTCAGAATGATCTGAAATACTAATTGTACCTGCTAGAAATTTTACCCAGGGGGTAGCGAAAAAGAGACTGCAGATTGTATTTGAAAGACTAGTGGAGGCATCAATTAATTTTCTACTTGCACCTTATTGAATCCTGCCCATATAATAAAATAGTTGCCATTATATTAAAAAATATCTTTATCCAGCACAGCCTCTCCATTGTTATGCTTCCCAGAGGCAGACACTTTGGAAATTTTTAGCTGTTCCTTTTAGTATTTACATCCATATTTCTATATACTATGCATACTCAGATTTCTCTTGATTGATGAATTTTGACAGAATCTATTAAGCTTTTTATTATAGCAGTTAAGAGTTCGGATGAGCTAACAATCCTTCCTCTTATCTTCTCAATATAATTATATCATAATTCTTGGTAAAATCATTAGTATTTACATTACTAGGATTATGCAAATTATTGAGCCATGTAGTATACTATGAATACATTTCTTTAAAAAAAAATTAATTTTACCTAGAGCTAATTATTGTCTCATTTTTATCCATTTGCTTAGTGTTACATGTACCAATTGCTATTATTTTTCTAAATACTCTAACAGGCCTGCCAATTCTTTACACTAATGTTCACAAATACTGCCAAACATCAGATGATTTATCATTTCCATGCTTTTATTTTCATCTCCTTTCTCTTCATCTCCCTCCCCACTCCAGTTTTTCTTCATCTTTTTTTCCTTATTTCTGATGAATAAGCTGTCACCCAGGGACTTCCTTCACTTTTATTTTAGAAATTCCCTTTGCTTATCTTCCATGTTGCTCAGATTTTTCTTTCTTTGTTTATCTCCTTGTTTTGCTGAGATATATCATTTGTTGGTCTCCTAAGAAGGTGCATGAGATGTAATTGTTTTACTCTTTACATGTAAGAAAACTTTGTCCTCACAAGTGATTGAGAATTTGATTAAATATACTATTTTAATTTGGAACTCATTTTTTCTAACTATATTGAAGACATTGCTGACTGTTTTCTAGTAACTGAAGTTGCTGTTGAGAAGTCCAATGCCATGTTTTCTTCTTATTCCTCTGACTTGTTTTTCCTGTTGGAAGGTTTTTAGGGTCTTCTTTGTATCCACAGTGCTCTGATATTTTATAATGATGCTTTGGTATGGATCACTTTTATTCAATGTGTTAGATCCTTGCTGGCTCTTATCAATGCAAAATTCAAGTACTTTGGTAATGGAAAATCTTTTTAAATTAATTCTTTGGAAATATTTCTCTTCTTTTTCTCTAGTTTTTCAAAAACTTCTATTATTCAGATATGTGACCCCCTACACTGACTTTAATTTTCTCTCTTTCCTTCCTATTTTTGATATCTTTGTCTTTTTATTTTCCTCCTAGATGATGCTATTTCCAACACTTTGAATTTTTCTTGAGTATTTTTATTTTAGCCATCATATTTCTTATTTTAAAGAACTCATTCTTCTCTGTTTCATTTTTATAGAATTCTGTTTTATCAATGCAATGTTTTATATTTCTGATAATATCAATTATGGTTTTTCATTGCTTTTTTCAAAACAAACTGGTCAGGAGATGTGACTTAGGAGTGATTTCACAGTCATCATTTCTTGACTGCTATACTTTAATTTTAAGGATTTTATTTAAAAAAAAATAAAACTTACCTGATTATTAAAAAGACTACTTCTTTCATTCTATTATTTTTATTTAACTATAAGACTATTTATTATTTTATATAGACAATGTAAGTAATACAAAATAACAGTTATTTACACCACTTTACACACTAGAAATTATTTCTTCCATATGTATTTATAATGTTTGTGGATGATACCTTTGATATTCTGGTCACAAAACTACTATTCTAATAAGTCAAAAATGACATTTAAGTTTCATTCAAAATCTATATTTTGGTGTCATTGATAATGCAGGAAAAAATATTTTGCAGATTAGTATATGTGTACAATTATTGAAATAAATGTTCCATTTATAAAAAAAATTACAAGTGTTGCAATAAATAGTACTTGGTTTTTGTGTTTTGTTTCAGTACACACTAATTTGGGGGCCATATTTTCACAAAAAAATATGCAGTAGTTTCCCCTTGGATCGAAGAACAGCATATATTTACTATTTGCTGCAGTCTGTTGAAAGTCTGCAGCAGTTTGTGCCAAATGCATTGCAGATGCTGCAGCAGCAATAATGTATTCATGATATGTTCAACTACATTTTGACAGGAGCAGTTTCTAGATGTGTTTAGTCAACTCCTGGCCTTTGCAAGGAACATAAATATAGATTGTTTCATATT
Source organism: Pseudorca crassidens (assembly GCF_039906515.1). Classification (NCBI taxonomy): domain Eukaryota; kingdom Metazoa; phylum Chordata; class Mammalia; order Artiodactyla; family Delphinidae; genus Pseudorca; species Pseudorca crassidens. Next base: position 59,677,273 of record NC_090297.1, on the reverse strand, counting down.
CTATGCATATCCATCAAATTTGAAATAGAATGGGCCCTTATAAATGGTAATATAAAAATCCATGAAGGTGATGAAGAATAAAGTAATAAAAATTTCATTCAATATAATTTGGAATCTGACAGGTAACCTATGAAGTATTTGTTGTTTGGATGTACAGTGTCTACTTAATTCATGCTATAATCTATGAGCCAAATAATTGAACAAGTCAAAGAATATTCCACATAATACCTAAAACTAAATATAATGAAAGGTGGAGTTAGCACCACTCAAAGATGAATATGATTCTTTAGATGGTTAGTGTAATTGAAGTTTATATATCAGTAAAGCTTTAAACTGTGCTATAATTGATAGATTTTTGTGATTAGAATTATGAATATTTTCTTTTTAGAAAGTGTGGTATAGATTTCTCATTTTCCATCACACTTTGTCTTCCCTCTTCCAGAGAAATAGATTTTAGCTAAGTAGAATGCAACTCACAATAAAGATTACATTTCCAAACCTCCATGTGCAGCTAAGTTGCCCACGTGACTAAATGTTTGACCAACAAAAGGTAAGTAAAAGTGATGTGTGTAATTTTCATGTCTTTCCCTTATTGGGAAGAGATAATGTCTTTTCCTTCCCTTTCCTCTTTCTGCTAGCTGCAATATCAACATAGTGGGAGACTTACTACTCAGACAAAAGCAACACTTTACAAATGATGGCGACTTTATGAAGTCATGTGGCAGGGTCAGCAAACAAACTCACACTTTTACATAAACAAGAAATAAATCCCTTCCTTTAAAGTCTTTCACAGAATCGTGCCTAATCCACCATGTCAGAATTAATCTCTTCCACCTGTATATTTACTTAGCATGTAATTAGAACCCTTGTATTTTCATCTTATCCTGTTTTGGATTGTTGTTGGTTTTTTAAAATTTATTTATTTATTTTTGGCTGCATTGGGTCTTCGTTGCTGTGAGTGGGCTTTCTTTAGTTGCGGCGAGCAGGGGCTACTCTTCATTGCAGTGCATGGGCTTCTCATTGTGGTGGCTTCTATACTTGCGGAGCAGGGGCCCTAGGCTCTTGGACTTCAGTAGTTGTGGCACACGGGCTCAGTAGTTGTGGCTCCCAGGCCTAGTTGTTCCGTGACATGTGGCATCTTTCCGGACCAGGGCTCAAACCTGTATCCTCTGCATTGTCAGGCGGATTCTTAACACTTCGCCACCAGAGAAGTCCTCTATTGCTTTTTATGTGTGTGTATTTGTTACTCTCATAACACCATGACACAGTGATGGTTTTTCCTCTCTCAATTCCACCAAAAAGCAACTAGCATGCTATACTCCGGTCCCACTGGATTCTTTGAACGGTTTAAAAATAATTTTCTCTCAGGGTCTTCACACTTGCTATTCCCACTACCTGGAATACTAGTCTCACTGACATGTTATATAATATTATATAAGATAATATGACTTCTTTTGTTCAAGTCTCTATTGAAATGTCACCTCTCCCAGATGTCTTCCCGCATCCTATTTCACTTTCTTTACTCTGTTGATATGCAATCAGCAAGGATCCTGGAGCAGAAATCTTGAGGAATTGCTGAGACAGAAAGTACGAAATATCAGGGAAAGATTCCTGAAGTGATGGGAGTGATTTTGGGAAACTGAGCTGAGAGAACACAGGTAGAAGTAGAAGGAAGGAGAATTTTAGGGTCATCTCTTGGTGAGCTGCATTTGGAGCAGTTGAGGGATTGTCCCTTTCTTTCCTTATGGTTGGCTGAATGGTGAGTAGTCAGAGTATTTGCCCACAGGTTTTAAGGAATAAAAGTGTACATTGAAACCTGGTAAACAGAGTACCCACATTAGCAAATAACACAAACTGGAGTTTGGCATCCAACTTGCTTGCCAAACCCAACTGATTTGGCACCTAAACTCCGAAGATAAGTCCAGCCATCCCAGTGTCCCATCACAAGCACCGCAGGCAGAGAGATAAAGAGAATAACCAAGAAACATTGACTGTTCAAGAAAAACTGACACCATGAAAGAGACACAAAACTCTACAAAAATATTAAAACAAACAGAAAAAGAAGTAACTATGAGTTTTTCTGAGCCTACTGTGTGTAATTTAAAAACTAGAAACACTAGAAATCAGAGAGAAGGCAGATAATGACTAGAACAAAAAAGTCATTGCTCAGTTTTGAGTTTCAAAGGAGAGATTTAAATTCCAAGACTGAGACAATGGTTTGAAAACCAAACATATTTGACTTTAATTGAAAGGAAAGGTTGTCCTTGTTTTCATAAGTTGAGTTGTAACTATAAAAAGCAAAGCATGGAGGACTGAAACAAAGATTGCCATAGAACAGAACCATAGAAAGAGGAAGCTCAGAGGTGAGAAGCCTGGTGCTTTTTAGCTGGTAAGTTCCTAAGAAGCGGCTATCTCTACATTACCTTCTGCAAATCAAATCTTGATGTGCATGCATGTGTGTATGTGGGTGAATGTGTATTCGATAAAGATGACCTTTCTCTCAGAGACCTGCCAAAACATACTTATACAGAGTAGCAGGGATTTGTCTTCACACTTCCAAATCCAGAGAGCCTGCAAACTTCTTAGAGATGCCCACTAAGGTTGAAGGATATGGGAAGGAATGTGTCTAGACCGATAAACTGAAGACAACTGCTACTAGGTGAAGGCAAACAGCTAAGAAGTTCAGAACTCCCCACCCCTACCCCCTTTACCATCAGCAGTGTTGGAGGGGCAAAGATACTGAGAGGGCAAAGGAAGAGGATGTAGAGTCTGTGGACCATGGAACAAGAGCTCAAGTGACACCAGATAAGAGCAGCTGATGCTAGTGCAGAGTGAGATTCAAGACTAGGTGTAACCATATATGTGGAGATCAGTAGGAGAGAGGAGAGAGGCTGGCATTCACAGCAGATTGCTCTTTCCTGACATCAGGATTATACATGCCTAGGTAACAGTTTTCACTTGTATAACAGAACTCCTCGAGCTAGTTTAAGCAGAAGATTAAATTGCATTCACATTCAGTTTTACAGCCACAATTGTGATAGATATTCATATTTACTTCTGAATTTAAATGCAATTATGAATAAATACTTTGTGAGTAAAATACATGTAACATTTCTTAAACTAATATTTTATTTTATCAGTCTTTTATTTTTATGATGTTACTATGAAAATTCTTTGATTCATCTTTCATTTGACTGGATTACTTCAAACAAAAATTTTAAAGTGATACATGGGTAATATATTTGAAAATGTCTTTTTATTGTCAACACATGTGAATGATGATCTGGATGGGTAAAGGTTTTTGATTTGTACTCTTATCCCTCAGCTTTGGACACTGCTCCACTGTCAACAGCTAAAGTTGCCAAAGAGAATTGGGAGGTAAACCCATTGCTTATTTGTTTTCCTTTATAGGAGACCTAGTTCTTTTAGCTGAATGTTTCTTAGATAAGCTAAGTATTAATATAAAATTTGTGACAAATAAAATTGTCAATCTTTGCTATTTGTTTTTTGCTTGCTTGTTTTTTATTTTTCTGACAAGCAGACCTCAGTGAATCCTTTGGAGATGCAGATTTATGTAGTCTTTCATTTCAGGAAAATTTTCGTTCATTAATATTTGAATTTGGTTTTGTTCTTATTTACTAGCTCTGTTGTATTCTCTAGGCATAACAATAATCTTTGTGTTAGATAGTTGTTTTTTTCCTTCTATTACCTTTTTAAAACTGTTTTCCAATGTATTATGTATAATTTTCTGAAATCTCTGCCTCATGCCATTGATTTGACCCTCTGAAATGTGGACTGCATTCTTCCTTTTCTTTGTCTTGTTTGTAAGTTTTACTCTATCTTTACTTTTAAATTTATTTTCTTATTCTGCTACTGTCTCTTTCATTTAATTTATTATCATAACTTCTATTTCATAAAAGTTGTTTTCCTCAATGTCCTTAATTTTAATAAAAATATTTCTCTTTTTTATCTTTTGTCAAATTTTTGTTGAAGTTCTATTTTTTTCTGTTTACTTATGTTTATGTAGGATAAATTCTATTTTAAGTCCATGTGTCACAGAGTACTATAAGTAGAATCACCTCAACTCTCTTTATGTTCATCTGTGCAGTCAATGCACATATATTTATGGAGTCTCTGCTCTGCACCAGGCACTATTTTTGGCCCTGGACAAAAATAAAAGTTAACAAGACAGACAACCGACCAGCTCTCTAGTAGGTTACACTCTAGTGTGGAAACTTAGGCCATGATATATACATAGGATACTGTTAAACATCTGTAAGCACTATGGAGAAAGTGACAAGTGGGAATGCAGCAAAGCATGATTTTAGGGCTGATGCATATTTAACTACTATTAGGCTATCCTGAGGCTGCTAGAAACTAAAGTTATAAATTCAGTGTTTAGCACCATGGTTGCTGAATGGGGGTGCAAAGAACTGGGACCCTGAGCAATGTAATCTAAGTTATCCTCTTTTTTTAATCATATTTTTCCCATTAGACTAGGAATATGTTTTGCCCCATTGATGGTGTTTCCTTAGAGTTCAGTTTCTTCTATTTTGAGTGAAACAGTTATCTTGCTGAAAATTTATGTTAGCTGCCACATAATTACTAAAGCATTTTATATCACAGCCCAAATATTATTTATCTCTATATGGTTGTTTCTGATAAGTTAGCCTCTAACTCTCACTTTTTCTCATGAGAAGTTCAGGTTAGATGATAAATGTTCTAGTTCTGCCTATACTGATGACTTGAAGAAGTATGTATTTTACATTTTGCCACAGAGCTGCCTACTTTTATTTTTAACCTTTATCTATCAGAACCTAGACAAACCAGTAGAACTTCCTGACTATATCTCATACAACTGTACTATACACTGGTTAACAGTGTCCTTCCTTAAGGTGGCCTAGAATTGTTTGTATCAGAAGAGTTTTCACCAGAATCTCTGGTAGGAGGTTGAACTCTATGGTTTTGGATTAAATAATATTTTTGTCTTTATTTGGACTTTTTGTTGTTGTTAAATTCCTTTGTTTTAAAAGGGGATTATTTGCTGATGTACTTATTCTAAAAATTTCACCATATTTGTTGGATGTTCTACTTCTTAGTGTTCTTCATTGTGCATTTAAAATATTTGTTATTACTTTGCCATTATTTTGTCCTTTATATACAAAACATTATTTCTAACATTTACTTATCAAAGTAAATCTACTGGTCATATAAGAAGAAATGCAACACAACATTGTCCTGTCTTTATGAAACCCTCCAGATTTATTTGTTCTGACCCATTTCATAAACTACAGAAAAAATAAACAGAAGACAGAAACATTTAATGGTAATGTATTTAGTTAAGTGAGTCCCTATCATCTTTCAGTAGTACTGAATATTAAAATATACATACATGCATGCATACCATGAACAACTTACAGATATCAATCACTAAATAGTTTGCAAGGAGATATAATGATGATAGTATAAGGGGAGATTGGTTAGGAGAAAATAAAAAAGTGCATTTTGGTTTACTGCACTCTTAGCACTATAGAACTTATCACACATATTTTAAAAATAATGAGCAAACCCAAGATTCCTCACATTTCTCTTGTCTCCAGAAACTGGTTAAGTTTTCACTATTAATAATACAAAAACTATTCTCTAGAGAATCATGGTACTCTCTGACTAACACTGTGAGACTATATCACCTATGTTATTTAGTTATTTCAGGCCAATGATCTAAGGGCAAAAAAAATGAACACAAAATTCATACTGAAACAAAAGGAAAAAAATCCTTTAATAACTTCCCTTTGTTTACAAAAGCCGTCGTAAAACTGCCAGTGCTTGTGTCCTATGGGTATGCAAGATGATCCACTGTGGTGTAGATATAAAATTTTAAATTCCTCATTATATTTACCTTTATCTTATACTTTAAAATTGTTTATAATTTGCATATGCTTTTCAGAATAAGTACAGTAAAACACATCTAAATTATAAACAAATTAGTCTACAAATCTTGGAGGTGCAAAGTCAGACTTTTTTTTTACTAATAAAGTACATAATAAAGAAAAAAATGAATGTCACTGGATGTAGACAAAAGTTCCCCTCATCATCCATTGAATTACTTTTGCACCTTCATCAGAAATCAATTTGCTGTATTTGCATGGGTGTATTTCTAGATTTTCTAACTGTTCCATTGATACAGGTGTCCATCCCTTCACTAATATCACATTGTCCTGATTAGTGTAACTATATAGTGGGCCTTAATATCAAAAAGAGGTGCGTCGGTGGCTTAGACCTCCTGGTCAATGGGAGCATGGGGCTGAGCTGCCCATGCCACCATCAAGTTGCTAACATGATTATGCAGATCTATCAGACACAGGGAAAAAATTCAGCCACCTCACCCAGATTCTGCAATCCCTATGAGGCTGCAGCTGAAATACTGAAGAACTGTGTGGCTGACAGGGTCTTTGTGCTATGGCCTCATGTCAGACCTGAGCCTCTGAGGTGGGAGAGCCAAGTTTAGGACATTGGACCACGCAGAGACCTCCCAGCCCAATGTAATATCAATCGGCGAGAGCTTTCCCAGAGATCTCCGTCTCAATGCTAAGACCCAGTTCCACCAAACGGCCAGCAAGTGCCGGTGCTTGATGCCCAATGTCAAACAACAAGCAAGACAGGAACACACCCCACCCATTAACAGAGAGGCTGCCTAAAATCATAATAAGTTCATGGACACCACAAAACACACCACCGGACTCAGTCCTGCTCACCAGAAAGAAAAGATCCAGCCCCACCTACCAGAAAACAGGCACCAGTCCCCTCCAGCAGGAAGCCTACACAAACCACTGAACAAACCTCATCCACTGGGAGCAGACACCAAAATCAACGGAAACTATGAACCTGCAGCCTGCAAAAAGGAGACACCAAACACAGTAAGTTAAACAAAATGAGAAGACAGAGAAATATGCAGCAGATGAAGGAGCAAGGTAAAAATCCACCAGACCAAACAAATGAAGAGGAAATAGACAGTCTACCTGAAAAAGAATTCAGAGTATTGATAGTAAAGATGATCCAAAATCTTGGAAGTAGAATGGAGAAAATACAAGAAACGTTTAAGAAGGACCAGAAAGAACTAAAGAGCAAACAAACAATGATGAACCACACAATAAATGAAATTAAAATTTTCTAGAAGGAATCTATAACAGAATAACTGAGGCAGAAGAACGGATAAATGACCTGGAAGATAAAATAGTGGAAATAACTGCCACAGAGCAGAATAAAGAAAATAGAATGAAAAGAATTGAGGACAGTCTCAGAGACCTCTGGGACAACATTAAATGCAGCAACATTCGAATTATAGGGGTCTCAGAAGAAGAAGAGAAAAAGAAAGGTCTGAGAAAATATTTGAAGAGATTATAGTTGAAAACTTCCCTAACATGGGAAGGAAATAGTCAATCAAGTCCACAAAGCACAGAGAGGCCCATACAGGATAAATCCAAGGAGAAACACACCAAGACACATATTAATCAAACTATCAAAAATTAAATACAAAGAAAAAATATTAAAATCAGCAAGGGAAATGCAACAAATAACATACAAGGGAATCACCATAAAATTCACAGCTGTTCTTTCAGCAGAAATTTTGCAGGCCAGAAGGGGGTGGCAGGACATACTTAAAGTGATGAAAGGGAGAAACCTACAAACAAGATTACTCTACCGAGCAAAAATCTCATTCAGATTCGATAGAAAAATTAAAACCTTTACAGACAAGCAAAAGTTAAGAGAATTCAGCACCACTAAACCAGCTCTACAACAAATGCTAAAGGAACTTCTCTAGGCAGGAAACACAAGAGAAGGAAAAGATCTACAAAAACAAACTCAAAACTATTAAGAAAAATGGTAATAGGAACATACATACCTGTAACTACCTTAAATGTAAATGAATTAAATGTTTCAGCCAAAAGACATAGACTGGCTAAATGCATACAAAAACAAGACCCATATATATGCTGTCTACAAGAGACCCACTTCAGACCTAGGGACACATATAGACTGAAAGTGAGGGGATGGAAAAAGATATTCCACGCATGCAAATGGAAATCAAAAGAAAGCTGGAGTAGCGATTCTCATATCAGACAAAATAGACTTTAAAATAAAGACTATTACAGAGACAAAGAAGGACACTACATAATGATCAAGGGATCAATCCAAGAAGAAGATATAACAATTGTAAATATTTATGCATCCAACATAAGAGCACCTCAATACATAAGGCAAATGCTAACAGCTATAAAAGGGAAATCAACAGTAATAAAATAATAGTTGGGGACTTTAACACCCCACTTTCACCAATGGACAGGTCATCCAAAGTAAAAATAAATAAGGAAACACAAGCTTTAAATGACACATTAAATTAGAACAAAAAATTTTACAGTTTGTATGGAAACACAACAGACCCCGAATAGCCAAAGCAATCTTGAGAGAGAAAAACGGACCTGGAAGAACCAGGCTCCTTGATTTCAGACTATACTACAAAGCAACAGTAAACAAGACAGTATGGTATTGGCACAAAAACAGAAATATGGATCAATGGAACAGGATAGAAAGCCCATAAATAAACCCATGCACATATGGTCACCTTATCTTTGATAAAGGAGGCAAGAATATACAATGAAGAAAAGACAGTGTCTTCAGTAAGTGGTGCTAGGAAAACCAGACAGCTACATGTAAAAGAATGTAGTTAGAACCCTCCCTAACACCGTATACAAAAATAAACTCAAAATGGATTAGAGACCTAAATGTAAGGCCATGCACTATAAAACTCTTAGAGGAAAACAGAACGCTCTATGACATAAATCACAGCAAGATCCTTTTTGACCCACCTCCTGGAGAAATGGAAATAAAAACAAAAATAAACAAATGGGACCTAATTAAACTTAAAAGCTTTTGCACAGCAAAGGAAACCATAAACAAGAAAAAAGACAACCCTCAAAATGGGAGAAAATATTTGCAAACAAATCAATGGACAAAGGATTAATCTCCAAAATATGCAAACAGCTCATGCAGCTCAATATCAAAAAAACAAACAACCGAATCCAAAAACAGGCAGAAGACCTAAATAGACATTTCTCCAAAGAAGATATACAGACTGTCAACAAACGCATGAAAGGATGCTCAACATCACTAATCATTAGAGAAATGTAAATTGAAACTACAATGAAGTATCACCTCACACCAGTCAGAATGGCCATTGTCAAAAAATCTACAAACAATAAATGCTGGAGAGGGTGTGGAGAAGAGGGAACCCTCTTGCACTGCTGATTGGAATGTAAATTGATACAGCTACTATGGAGAACAGTATGGAGGTTCCTTAGAAAACTGAAAATAGAGCTACCATATGACCCAGCAATCCCTCTACTGGACATATAACCTGAGAAAGCCATATTCAAAATGAGTTATGTACCCCAATGTTCATTGCAGCACTATTTACAATAGCCAGGTTACAGAAACAACCTAAGTGTCCATCAACAGATGAATGGATAAAGAAGATGTAGCACATATATACAATAGAATATTAATCAGCCATAAAAAAGAATGAAATTGAGTTATTTGTAGTGAGGTGGGTGAACCTAGAGTCTGTCACACAGAGTGAAGTAAGTCAGAAAGAGAAAAACAAATACCTTTGCTAACACATATATATGGAATCCAACAACAACAACAAAAAGGTTCTGATGAACCTAGGGGCAGGACAGAAATAAAGACGTAGACATAGAGAATGGACTTGAGGATACAGGGATGGGGAAGTGTAAGCTGGAATATAGTGAGAGAGTAGCATTGACATAAATACACTACCAAATGTAAAATAGATAGCTAGTGGGAATCAGCTGCATAGCACAGGGAGATCTGCTCGATGCTTTGGGACCACCTAGAGGGGTGGAATAGGGAGTGTAGGAGGGAGATGCAAGAGGGAGGGGAGGTGGAGATATATGTATACACATAGCTGATTCACTTTGTTATACAGCAGGAACTAACACAACACTGTAAAGAAATTATACTTCAATAAAGATGTTAAAAAAAAAAACCCAAAAAGAATATCAAAGCTAGTGATTTCACCCACTTTGTTATATATTGTCAATATTAGATTAGCTATTCTAGAGCATGTATATTTCCATAGTAATTTTAGAATAAGCTCCTATATGTATACAAAAAAAACCTAGCACGATTTTGATAAAAATTGCATTAACCTATAGAACAACTTGGAAAGAATTGGCATTTTTAATATGTTAAGCTTTCCAATTCTTGAACATGGGATTAATCCTTTTTCCCCTCAAAAAGTTTCTGTGAATATCATTTAAATAATATACTGAAATAATATGAATATTATTCAGGTAATATGGTAACAAACAGAAACTTGGTCTTAGTAATTTAGATTTCTATTTCTCTTTTTTCCCATAACCACTTTTTGCATAATTTCTCCTGTGAGTTGCACTGTTATTGTATTGGTTTTTTTAACCACTTTATTGAGGTGTAATTGTCATACAAAAAGCTGTACAGTTTTAATGAATACCATTTAATAAGTTCAGAGATGTTTATACTCATGAAAGCATCACCACAATCAATGCCATAAATATATCCATCCTCTCCAAAAGTTTCTGTCCATTTTTTATTTATTACTATTATTATTTTGTGATAATAACACTTACTATAAGATACACTCTCTTGAAATTTTAAAGTATATAATATAGTATTTTTCACTATAGGGGCTATGCTGTATAGCAGATATCCAGGATTATTCATTTTGTGTCACTGAAACTTTGTACATTTGGGATATCACTCTCCATTCTGTCTTACTTCCAGCCTCTGTAAACCACCGTTTTACTCTCTGCTTCTATGAATCTGACTTTTCCGAATCCTCATATAAGTGATATCATCTAATATTTGTCTTTCTGTATCAGGCTTATATCACTTAGCATAATCTCCTCCAGGTTTATCCATGTTGTCATAAATAACAGTATTTCCTTCTTTTTTAAGGCTGAATAATATAAAGTTGTATGCATATACCACCTTTTCTTTCTTTATTCATCCACCAATGGACAGTTAGGTTTCTTCCACATCTTGACAATTGTGAATAATGCTGCAATGAACATGAGAGTAGAGATATCTCTTTGAAATCCTGACTTCAGTTCGATTGGGCATTTAGTACTCAGAAGTGGGATTGCTCAACCACATGGTAGTTTTATTTTTAATTTTTTGAGAAATCTCCATACTGTTTTTCATAGTAACTGCTCCAAATTACATTCTCACCAACAGTGTCCAAGGGTTCCCTTTTCTCTATATCTTTGTCAATACAAATTTTTTTTTAATAATAGCCATTCCAACAGGTGAGAGATGATATCTTATTTTGGTTTTGATTTCCATTTGCCTAATGATAAGTGATGTTGAACACCTTTTCAAATATTTGTTGGCCATTTGTATGCCTTCTTTGAAGAAATGTCTATTTAGTTCCTTTGAACATTTAAAAATTAGGATTATTTGTTGTTTTGTTTGCTATTGAGTTGTAGAAGTTCCTTATAGCTTTTGGATACTACCCCTTTATCATATATATGGATTGCAAATACTTTATTCCATTTTGCAGGTTGCCTTTGATTTTGTTCATTGTTTCCTTCACTGTGGTGAAGATTTTCAGTTTCATGTAATCCCACTAGTCTATTTTTACTTTTGTTACCTATAATTTTGGTGTTCTTTCCAAGAAATCATTGCCATAGCCAATGTCAAAAAGGTTTATCCCTATGTTTTCTTCAAGGAGTTTTGCAGTTTTAGGTCTTACATTTAAGATTTTAATCCATTTTGAGTTGACTTTTGTGTATGGTGTACAATAAAGATCCATTTTCATTCTTTTGCATGTAGATATCCAGTTTTCCCAGCATCATTTATTGAAGAGACTATGCTTTCTCCATTGTGTATTCTTTGCAGTCTTGTTGAAAATCAGTTGACTGTATACTTTTTACTTCTTTTTCTTGTCTTATTGCTGTGACTATTCCTAATTTTCTGAGGGTTTTTATTACGAATGAGTGTAAGATTTTGTGAAATGTTTTTTCTGCACCAATTGATATCACCATATAACATTTCTTCTTTCATCTGTTGATATGATCAATTAAATGACTGATTTATTTTCAAATATTGAACCAGACTTGCATACTTGGAATAAAAACTACTTGGTCATGGTATATAGTTCTTTTTTTATACATTGTTGGAATCTTCTTGCTAACACTTTGAGCATTTTTGCACCTTGTCCATGAGCAACATTAGTCTGTAGTTTTCTTTGTTGTACTCTCTTTTTCTAGTTTTGGTATCAGGATGATGCTGGTTTCATAATATGAATTGAGAAATTTTCCTTCCTAATCTATTTTCTGGAAGAAATTGTGTAAAATTGGTGTTAGTTCTTCTTTAAAAGTTTGATAGAATTCTCCAGTAAAACCATTTTGACCTGAAGATTTATTCTTTGGAAACTTTAAAATTATATTTAAATTTCTTTAATTTCTTAAACTTAAATTTCTTTAATGATCATAGGACTATTCAGGTCTCTTTCATCTTGGTTGAATTTTGGTTGTTCATAGTATTCTCTAGTATGTGTAGTGATATCCCTAGTTTCATTTCTGAAGTTGGTGATTTGTATCTCCTGTTTATTTTTGCCAGCCTTCCTATTACTTAATCAATTTTATTGATTTTTAAAAAATAATCAGTTCTTCATTTCATTAATTTTCTCTATTTTTTCCTGTTCCAATTTCATTGAGTTTTTTTTCTCTTAACTTTATTGTTTCCTTTCTTCTGCTTGCTTTGGGCTTATTTTGCTCTTCTTTTTCTAATTATTTGACAGAAAGAAATAAAATGAGGTGTTGATCAATGCTGTGCTGCCTTATCTAAGGCTGTGCCCATAGAATAACACCAAATAAAAGTAAAACACATATTTCATTTATATTCAAAATTGAAATCTCCCATCTGAATTTTGGTAAACAGCTGGATGAACTAGAACAACTGTATAGTTAGTGTCCTGAAATATGAGAAGTTGTGGGAAAACTCACTTTCTTTCATGAAAAATATGCTAAAGTTGAATTGTTGATTTGGGGTGGTATTTGCAATGTCCCCAGCTGATCCAAATTAACTGAATGTTTGACCTCAATCTGGATGTATGACAGAGCCTAAGTGGAATGAATGCTGCTTGATTATGATAAAATCAAAGCAGTGAGCAAGGGTTTTTTTGGTATCTTTTTTAGACAACATTTTAACTAAAACAAATATAACCGATTATAAAATATACGAAACTTTTGGTCTGCAAGTGTACCAGCAATAACCAAACAAGTATCTTTATATTGGATCAGAGAACCTTACATTAAAACAAATCTTTGATAAAGATACAAATTTTAGACAGATACAAAATGTAATACTATAACTTTAATATTTTCAATTAATTTCTTTGAAAATCCTGCATTTTACTCTGGGTTAAATCTTAAAATAATAATAAAATCTTTAAATGATTCTTGAGAAGAGTGACCATGAAGCACAGAGTAGGTGTTTCATATAAGATTTTTAATGACTGGATAATTTTTTAATAAAAGTTCTAAAAACTTTTGGTAACTGTGTACACTTTACTTTCATATGGATGACCTTTAAGATTTTATAACCCTTAAAACTCAACTTGCTCATAATTAATTAAAATCCTTTTCACCTTTTTCATTTTCTTTTAAAATCCTGTTTACCTTCATTTCACTTTCTTCCTTTTTTTTCTTTAATGCCCTCTTAACTTCCAAGTATTAATCTAGCCTAATAATTCCAGGTTTTTAAAAATATCTTTTCCTGTCACCACATCTCCACTTAATTCAGTTTATCACCTGTCACCCACAACATTGCAGTTGTCTTCAATTTCCCTGCCACTAGTCCTGCCCCCAACCAAAGCAACTTCTATCCATTGCTTCTAAAAGTAGGGGCCATTCACCAGATCACTGGAATCATATAAAGCTTTCTTCACCTGGCTTTACAAAAGGATAAATGTAGAAGTAGAACATGTCTTCCAAACACCAGAATGCCTTGAGATAAATGAAAGAAATTTCCTGTGAATTATCAAAGTGCCAAGCCTTAGAAATAGCCCAATTTAAATTATATGTATATATTTTTATGTGAGTGATATATATTCTATATCATGATATAAATGATATTCATATATATGATTTTACATATATTTTATGAATATCATAATTATGGCATCATTGCAAGTTGCCCTGAGGGAACAGGATGAGCAATACAGTGCAGTTTGGCTACTCTGAATGCTAATCTTTAAACTTGGTGTTTGTATGTTTTCTTTTTGCCATTTTTTTTAAACTCATTGCTTGACTCAACACTTAGAGCTCTTAAGCTCATACTCTGCCTCTAAGAAAATAATAAATATTATTTCTCTCAAGGAGAAATAGCATACTGTAGTACAGTAAAAATTTTAGCTTGGGAGTCAGTCAGAAAGTAATGCAGACTTCTCAGAACCCAGTGCAGAGCTCCTTCACTGTCCGCTGTCTACACACTTAGCTTCAGGTCTGCCCAATTTGGGCTCCTTTTCCCTCTTCTCTTTTCCCTTTACAGAGATGGAGGCAGCTAGATTTTCAGAACAAAATCTACTTAGTAATAAAAAGCAGTGGTCTCTGGAACAATACCATATGAAAAACAATAGGAGCCAGAATGTATGAGAAAACAATTATTATCTTTCTTTCTCAACCCACCCAGGATACAGAATATCAACCAACTCCCTGCCTAGACGTGGGATGCAGTTTTTAATCATTCTGAAAACAGCAGTATCTGCTTAGGTATTGGTGCAGAGCAAGGTACAAAAAAAAAAGGCAGGTTTTAAATTCTAAATCTTTCATTCCACTTAGATTTTCAAGTTACCTGAAATCTTTAAACCTTAGTTTGTCTTCTATACAACTGGACTTAGAATACCTTCAGTTTCAGAAGTAATTATTAATAACAACAGTAATAACTGATTTATTTACTGTTTACTCTGGTATCAGGATAATCTAAGTGCTTTGCATGCATTACTTCATCATCCAGTAACACTGCTGAGTGGCTTTTGTAATTATCAAAATGAGGAAATTTAGGCTTACTTTGCTTAAGGTGACTTACACAAAAATTACCAAACAGGCAATTCAAATCTAGGACCGCCTGATTCTGGAGCATGATTTTCAACCATCATACAATACTGCATTGGATTAAATGAAAATATGTATGTAAATGAAACTGATACATAACATGTGCTAACTAACTACATGTCAGTTTCTTTCTCTATTTATGTTTATAATAATGTTAGCATCTGAACAATGAAATCATAAAAATATTGGTTTTGCTTTACAGATTCATATATCAACAAGTCTTTGAAGTTTTAAAATAATTTTACAGTATTAAAAATAAACATAAAAGTATAGGAATAATCAAGAAAAATCTCTTGGAGAAGGTAAAATATAAAATGACTTTAAAGAGATGGTACATATTGACCAAAAGGAGGGAAGTGAGAAGGTGCTTTGCCCTATACATAAATATATATATATACTTTTGTTTTAAATAGAATTAGTTGTATTTTTTTATAGATTTCAAAAAGTCCCTGTTACAAAGTTCTTCATTTGCCAGTAGAAGTTAAGAGTTTTACTTCCCCAATAAAATTGACTTTGAGTTGTAATGAACTATTTTAGTTGTATGAGCCATATCCTGGGAACTCTTTAAATGTGAGTGTACTCAGTTCTTCATTAACATCCTGACTTACATGTCCCTAAGTGCTGCTACAGCTGCTTAATTCAGCATAGGATCATTGTTGCAAATGCTTTGATTGAATCAGAGGCAAATGTTCTCTTGCTTCACTGGATGTATTCTGAACAACCAGATGTATTCATAAGCCAAAAAAAAAAAAAAGCTTAAAAAATAACACAGAGGTAAAAAAAACTAGATAGTCACAGATTTTTTTTTTGCAGAGATAATATATGTCTGTGAGGCTATTTACCAAATTAAGTGAATAGAACTTGATTTATGGTCATTTTTATTAACTTGCTACTTATGAGTAGTTTTACTTGGGCTGGGTCCACATACATAAATTTGTTGCACTTGGTCGAATAATAAATTAAGTTCCACCCATATCCATACATAAGTGTTTGAGTGTAGATTCCAAATTAAATTCTCCATATACTTAGACTATGTGGTATGCTGCCATCTTGTTACAGGAATAACTCAGTAAAACACCAGGTTAAACACTTGTACTTACAGAGTGTTCCTGAAATGTTGGTAGAGATATGTTAATAATCATCAAGGGATCCAATTTTATTATATATTTATAAATAAAAATCCAATGTGTTTGCACTTAAAAGTCAATAAAGTTTATAAAGAATGAATGAAGGTATTCCTGAAAAGGATAATTAATGGAACTAATGATTAATAATAATATGGACCAAGTATTATGGTAGGTGCTGTGATGGAGATTACAACTCTCTTCCAGCATCCATTTTCCTCTTATTTATTTTGGTATTAGACCCCAAACCTCCAAATTTAAGGCTGAGGAACAGGATGGTCTGCTAGAGACTACATGGTCCATGTAGAAATAAAAATAACGTACAACATATTTCAAATTCTTGAAGACAAGCTGTCTGCCCTAGACTTCCTCTCTTTCTTGCTCCCAAAACAGGAATGCAGACATGAGATCAGCCAGCTTCAACCACAAGTGCAACCATGCCATAGGTTTTAATAAACCATTAAGATGTACAATATAAGTCCCTGGATGGCTTTGTGAAGCAGGGCTCACCTACTCACCCTGGTCTGTTAGGTGGCAGAGAAACACATTTTTTTTTTGAAGTAGCTATAATTTTAGGTCTTTTTGTTGTAGTGTCTTAGCCAACACCCAGTATAATAAATGGACTTTACATATTTCTCTTCACTTAATCTTTAAAACAACTGGATGAGGGGCTTCCCTGGTGGCGCAGTGGTTGGAGGTCCGCCTGCCAATGCAGGGGATGCGGGTTCGTGTCCCGGTCTGGGAGGATTCCGCATGCCGCGGAGCGGCTAGGTCCATGAGCCATGGCCGCTGAGCCTGCGTGTCCAGAGCCTGTGCTCGGCAGTGGGAGAGGCCACAGCAGTGAGAGGCCCCCATACTGCAAAATAAATAAATTAATTAATTAAATTAAAAAAACCCAACTGGATGGCATGGGTCCTATTATTCCTATGTTAATGTTCAAGAAACTGGTCTATGTAACAATCGAGTCTCCAGGTCATATACAGGTTTGAATACAGAACTCATACCTTTTTAACAACCATATGACTTTTGTTCTAAATTCATATCCCCCTTCCATTCACATATGTTTGCTACTGAACATCTTTCTCTCCTCTTCTCCTAGGTGTTTAGCTCCTCTATGACTTCCCTGGTGTTGTCTTGCTTCATCAACAGCTATTCTCAATCATTTCTGGATTCAGCATTTCCCAGAATTGCAGTGATAAGTTGTTTTGGTTTGTAATGCATACGGTTTCAGGGTACATAATTGAAAAATCATATTGAAAAAGTTCCATTTTTCACAAGATCACGTAAACCAAAGAGAAATATATCTGATTGCATTAAAAAGAACAGTTCAATGAAATAAATATACTGTATTCCTTGTAGGTGTAGTGACTGAAATCTGGTTTATTTATTTATTTTTGAAATATGAGATATAGGCTCTGCACTTTACCTTCCCTGTAACTAGAAACATCTTCCTGTAGTTTTCTGGTAGCATCTTTAGGATTCTCTATGTATAGTATCATGTCATCTGCAAACAGTGACAGCTTTACTTCTTCTTTTCCAAATTGGATTCCTTTTATTTCCTTTTCTTCTCTGATTGCTGTGGCTAAAACTTCCAAAACTATGTTGAATAAGAGTGGTGAGAGTGGGCAACCTTGTCTTGTTCCTGATCTTAGTGGAAATGCTTTCAGTTTTTCACCATTGAGGACGATGTTGGCTGTGGGTTTGTCATATATGGCCTTTATTATGTTGAGGAAAGTTCCCTCTATGCCTACTTTCTGCAGGGTTTTTATCATAAATGGGTGTTGAATTTTGTCAAAAGTTTTCTCTGCATCTATTGAGATGATCATATGGTTTTTCTCCTTCAATTTGTTAATATGGTGTATCACTCAGAATGGGAGAAAATATTTGCAAGTGAAGCAACTGACAAAGGATTAATCTCCAAAATTTATAAGCAGCTCATGCAGCTCAATAACAAAAAAACAAAAAACCCAATCCAAAAATGGGCAGAAGACCTAAATAGACATTTCTCCTAAGAAGATATACAGACTGCCAACAAACACATGAAAGAATGCTCAACATCATTAATCACTAGAGAAATGCAAATCAAAACTACAATGAGATATCATCTCACACCAGTCAGAATAGCCATCATCAAAAAATCTAGAAACAATAAATGCTGGAGAGGGTGTGGAGAAAAGGGAACACTCTTGCACTGCTGATGGGAATGTGAATTGGTACAGCCACTATGGAGAACAGTATGGAGGTTCCTTAAAAAACTACAAATAGAACTACCATATGACCCAGCAATCCCACTACTGGGCATATACCCTGAGAAAACCATAATTCAAAAAGAGTCATGTACCAAAATGTTCATTGCAGCTCTACAATAGCCCGGAGATGGAAACAACCTAAGTGTCCATCATCGGATGAATGGATAAAGAAGATGTGGCACATATATACAATGGAATATTACTCAGCCATAAAAAGAAATGAAATTGCGCTATTTGTAATGAGGTGGATGGACCTAGAGTCTGTCATACAGAGTGAAGTAAGTCAGAAAGAGAAAGACAAATACCGTATGCTAACACATATATATGGAATTTAAGAAAAAAAAATGTCATGAAGAACCTAGGGGTAAGACAGGAATAAAGACACAGACCTACTAGAGAATGGACTTGAGGATATGGGGAGGGGGAAGGGTAAGCTGTGACAAAGCGAGAGAGAGGCATGGACATATATACACTACCAAACGTAAGGTAGATAGCTAGTGGGAAGCAGCCGCATAGCACAGGGAGATCAGCTTGGTGCTTTGTGACCACCTAGAAGGGTGGGATTGGGAGGGTGGGAGGGAGGGAGATGCAAGAGGGAAGAGATATGGAAACATATGTATATGGATAACTGATTCACTTTGTTATAAAGCAGAAACTAGCACACCATTCTTAAGCAATTATACTCCAATAAAGATTAAAAAAAAAAAAAGAACCATCTTCCTGACCTTCTTTAAATCTGGCTTATCATATTTTAGATTTAAGTTTAAATATCTGTGGAAGCACCTTTTTTCTATTTGTTAATTTCTGGTAAAAAAATTTATCAGGATTCTTTTGTTGTTGCTGTTTTTGCTAATGCACATCAGTCTGTCCGTGTTACCTCACCTCCATGGTGTACAGCATTTAATATAGGACGTATTATAGAATTTGCTGTGTTTTCAAAATAATTGACTCGGAGAAGTGCTAATGAAGAGAAGATTTTATGGACAATTTCTTTGATAATAAAACTTCAGCATAGTTATTCAAGGTGAAAATTAATGCAAAGGTTTTTTGTTTTGTTTTTTCTTATTATTCAGGTCACAGTCAAGTTGCTGCAGTTTGTGCTTAGCTGTGAAATAGCAACAAAAGCCAGTCTGTCTATGGTTTGCATACTACTCTTAGACACTGTACTGAGCTGTTTATCTATTCATTACAATTTCTCACTCTGGATTTAATCCTGCAAAGAACCCTAGGGAACGGGATTAAAGCCAATATGGATTAAGGTCCTTAGAAAACTATTCATGACACAGAGTGCATAATCGAGTGTGTATTCAGCTCAAAACAGTCAAAAATTCAATTTGATTGATAATATGTTACTGAATGTTATATTGGGATGGTGCTGCTCTTGCAATAGTAATTAAAAGTCTGTCTGGCTTTTACAAAACCTTTATAGAAGGTTGAAAAGAACTGTCTAAAGGTGAAACTGGACTCAACAGGACTGTAATTTTAAAGGTGAAACTGGACTCAACAGGACTGTAATTTTATTTCACTACCTTTCAAAAATACAGTCAGCTTTTGTTTAAAAGTGTAAATAACATAGACATTACTCAAAGGTTATCTTTAACTAAAGGAGTCTTGCTCAAATTTAGGTGTATCTTTGTATAGTGATACCTGCCTTCAAATGTTTAGAATTACTCATTCCTACTGAAGCTGGTTATGAGTAAGCCATACATCATAAGTTACCTAGAGACTTCATGTACCTCCCCTCTTAACTTTTCTCCGATTTCTACCTTATAAGACCCTCATGTCTTTGAAAGAAATTCTCTGAATTCCATTCTTTACTGGCTCTGATATATACTATCTACTAATTCAACATTAAATAATAAAAATATTGTCATCATATTTAATTGCCTTTAATCACAGGTTCTATTCAAGGGTCATTTTTACAATGCTGTTTTGAAAAAAACAGTTTCTGTAATTTGATTTTCTCTTTTTGAAAGAGCAATGCTAAATGGCTAACCTTAAATAACATAATGTAAATTTTAACTGGAACATAAAAACAGCTTTTATTCCTTTTATTTGTGAATGTACTAATATGTGTAAAAATTTAAATTCTAAAATGTTTGTGGTATATACCTATACTAATCAACAGTGAATGCCTGCTGAATTCTAAACCTTGTGGTAAGTTGGGAAGCCACACACAATTGTAAAAACAATCATAGCAACAATTACAGATGACCACAAAAACCTTTTATATCCTTCCTATTGAGTATTCTGCGTGACATAAATAACTGCTTTCATTGGCAGAATAAGGTAGAAATGATGTTGTACCAATTTCTGAATACATACCCCCAAACTGACCCAACCATTGTGCCACTTGCCACTTCCTGTATTGTGGTTGCCTTGCATTTTCTTTCTCTTGAGACTTTTTCACCATGCTGTGAGGAAGCCCAAATAGTCTTATGCGGAAGCCCAGGTAACAGCCAATGCCAATGTGTCAGCTGTGGTAGTCAACCTCTAAAGTGGCCCGCAATGATCCCTGCCTTCTGGTATGACCGTGCAGTCCCCTCCCACACTAAATAAAACTGAACTGTGTGACCAATAGGATACTGCAGAAACAGCAGTATGTGACTTCTTAGACTAAGTATAAAAAGCCATTGCAACTTCTGTTTTGCTCTCGCTTGGATTACTCAGGGGAAAGACAGCTGCCATTTAATAGGGTCATAGAAGCAGTTCTGTGGAGAGGTCCAAAAGGTGAGGAACTGGTCTTCTGCCAATAGCCAGTACCAAAGCATCTTCCATCTGAGTGAACCATCTTGGAAGCAGATTCTACAGCTTCAATCAAGCCTTCATATGACTGCAGCCCTAGTTAGTGTCTTGGCTGTAGTGTCATGAAAGACCCTGCACAGAACCACTCAGCTAATTCTCAAACTCCTGACCCACAGAAATTATGTGAACAAAGCCAAATGTTTATTGCTGATAAATTTGCAATAAGTGATAAATTTGAGTTAAATTGCTATGCAGTAATAGATAACAAAGACACCAGCCATTGAATGAAACCATCTTGGAAATAGATTTTCTAGTCCCAGTTCAGCTACCACACTGCTATTGTGTAGGACAAAGACAAACCATCCTTGCTAAGTCCTGTCTGAATGGCAGATTTGTGAACAAAATAAATGATTGTTGTTTCAAGCCACAAATTTTTGGAGTCATTTGTGTGCAGCAATCAATAACTGGAATGTATCATGATCAAGTAATATATGTTTCTACTACCAGAGAGTTTACCATACAGAGGCAGATAAATAAATTCACCAAAGTATATAATGGGGAGATAAATCAGGCCATCAGTGTACAGAGGAGGAGTGCTTAACCTAGACAAAATGGTAGAGATTCTGAGAAGGCTTCCTAAAGTAAATGATATCTGAGTCTTGCAAGATAAGATTTTATTGTGATGTTTGGAAATATGGTATGCCCATATGAATGAGTATTATTTACTTTACTCCTCACTGCCCTTGGAAATCCAGTTTATAGTCTTCTATAAATATTGATAAATAATAACTATCTTAACACAAATACTATTCTAAAATTGGTCATTATTATTGTCTTACAAAAATCAAAGCTAGTGCTTGATAGGAACAAGCACATTTACTATCTCTGATTAAATTAAGATTTGTATTCTAGCTCTGATTAACCATCATCATATCTGTGGAGAGAACAGTTAGTCCCACCATCATCCAAATAAAAACATTTTATGCTGATTACAGATCTGGTTTCAGAATGTTTGTTTTTGGAATATTTATTGAACCGTTAAGGTTTTCTTATTAAACTATTAAGGTTTTTCCCTCTCTGTCTTGCTCCCTCTGCTTCTTCTGGGCCATTCCAGTCCTCCTGGTTGCTAGGATAAGTGTGTGGAAACAATCTAAGCATCAAGTTTCTACAATCATTCTGCAGCTTACATTGCTCATCAAGAAAAAGAACTTACACCACTTTCAGATAACGAGTTCTTCAAGACAGTGATACCAAGAGCAGAACTGGTGATATGTGGGTATGCAATTACATACTTCCTATATACTCTTAGCAAAATCATAGAGAAAAACAGGTGTGCCATTCACAAAAGATTTTTTAAGCACAGGTTCACATTAAGCATTGGTGATACAATTAAAATTCTTTCACTCAGGACCTTAGATTTTGTTGTTGGCACAAATACCTGGACCTACTTATTCTAAAATGCTGCTAATTAGGCAATGTGTGGCTGGTTTTATTTCTAATTTACTTCATTGGCATACAGTGTTATTCACCGTAATGGCATTAGTGTAGAGAAGGAGCCCTCCTTTGGGGGAAATCAGGAGGAGGAAATATGCAAACTATACTTGGGAAAACATCCACTTTGTTGTTTATTTACTTAATGTTTGTGATTTGAGAACATATAAACTTTGGCCAATTTTCCTCTTCTTTTTTTGTCTATTTCTTACAACACTTTGGTGAAGTATGCCCTTGCTAAAAAATTCCAAAACCAAACTTTTATTTCATCTGATTGCCTTTGATGCTTTTCCTTCCTGCTATTAGCAGAATCTCCTTCTCATCAATGCTGTCTATGCTTGTTAAAATACCTTTTTGGTTGTTCTAACAAAGACAAACTAACACTGGTTTAAATAAAATAGAAATTTCATGCAAGGATACAAGTATAAACAGTCTAGATCTTAAATGGAGGGTCCATAACATCAGAGACTGCCATCATCATAGTGTGACTACTATATCATAATCTAAGATGATTGCTATTATAATGACTACATTCCAGCCAATGGGAAAGAGATAAAGGGGAGTAGAGAGCATGCTTTTTCAGTTGAAAGCACCAACCTGGAAGTTTCACATATCACTTTCATTCAAAACTAGAACCAGTCATATAAACCTACTTAGCTGCAAGGGATACTGAGGGATACAGAATTTTATTGGACACATGGCATACTAAAACTTGGGAGTTCTACTACTAAATAGAAAGAAAGAAATGGCAATGGATTCTGTGAGGAAGAATTACAGAAATGTTGTACACTATTTGTAATTATGGCTTCTGAGGAGATTTTTGTATATGCTGAATAAATATTGTTACACAGCTATGTAGAATCTATGTTTAAGGATATGATAACGTTAGAAATCATAATTATTCTTTCTTTGGAGGCAGAGCCTCCTGAAACTCTTAAGATTCTTCTGGTATCAAGGAACAGAAAACTATTCAAGGATCTCATGGATCTTAGAGAGGAAAAACTAGAAGTGGGAATTTCAAGTGGAAAATTATAGATGGTTCCTTGCCTCTCTCAGGCACTGTGTAATCTCTCTGTACTCTGCTGCTCTCCTGAGTTGGCTGCATTTATCTCTACAAAAACCCTCAACCCACTCCGACTTAATCAATTTCCACATATACATATATTCAGAAAATGGCCACCAACTTCAACTTAATGTCATGACCTCCCAACTATAGTACATTCTATTAACAAAGTTAATTTAGATCCCAAATTCCTGGAATTGGAATCAGACTGAGCCAATTTCTATTTAACCACAATTCCATAGTCACTGACCAACCTATGTGTGTTTTCTCTGAGTCTTCACTCTTAACGTAATCATCACTGCCAGGTATCATTTTGTTTGCTTGTCTCACTTAGGGAAAAAAATTAAAACAAAACGTTAAAGATCATTTTATACTAAAACGAGAGAGGATAGGGCGGGGCAGTGGTAAATGCCAGAAGTCCACTCTGTACGTCATTTGCCAGCATCAGCATCATCATTATCATTCTTTTTTTTTTTTTTTTTTTTTTTTTTTTTTTTTTTTTTTGCGGTACATGGGCCTCTCGCCGTTGTGGCCTCTCCCGTTGCGGAGCACAGGCTCTCCAGACGCGCAGGCCCAGCGGCCATGGCTCACGGACCCAGCCGCTCTGCGGCATGTGGGATCCTCCCGGACCGGGGCACGAACCCGTGTCCCCTGCATCGGCAGGTGGACTCTCAACCACTGCACCACCAGGGAAACCCCATTATCATTCTTATACGTCTATGATTATCTTCACGTTTTGTAGGGGGAACATATCATGTGATAGACATTTAAATAGAATTTTTGAGATAGATATCAATGCAAATAGCAAAACAAATGAGTTTAAAATCACTGAAAAGCTGGAAAACTGCTTAGTTTCTTTTTTTTAAATTAATTTTTATTGATGCATAGTTGCTTTACAATGTTGTGTTAGTTTCTACTGTACCGCAAAGTGAATCAGCTATATGTATGCATATATCCTCTCCTTTTTGGATTTCCTTCCCATTTAGGTCACCACAGAGCATTGAGTAGAGTTCCCTGTGCTACACAGTAGGTTCTCATTAGTTATCTATTTTATACGTAGTATCAATAGTGTATATATGTCAATCCCAATCTCCCAGTTCATCCCACCCCCCTTTCCCCCCCTGCCTTGGTATCCATACGTTTGTTCTCTATGTCTGTGTCTAGTTTCAAATGCTTACTGAAGGACTAAATAATACTACAGGAGATGGGGAAGGGCAATATTAAGCCTAAATCACTGTAAAGAAAAATATAGAAATGAGAAATGTAAAAAAGAGAGGATAGTAAAAGTAAAGAAAGACATAGAAAGAAGAAAGGAACATATAATAAAGAAAATAGAAATTCACATATTTGCATTAAGAATTGGGTGTAGGGGCTTCCCTGGTGGCGCAGTGGTTGAGAGTCTGCCTGCCGATGCAGGGAACACGGGTTCGTGCCCCTGTCTGGGAAGATCCCACATGCCGCGGAGCAGCTGGACCCGTGAGCCACGGCCGCTGGGCCTGCACGTCTGGAGCCTGTGCTCTGCAACGGGAGAGGCCACAACAGTGAGAGGCCCGCGTACCGCAAAAAAAAAAAAAATTTTCAGAAATTAGTTCAAGCACCACTCAGTGATGTCAGAAACACAAAGCCCAGGCTAAATGATTTTTTAAAAAATGTTTAAGGAATTTATGTAATAACTGACATCACAGTTTTGATATTTTTAGCTTATGCTATCTCAGGAAGCAAGGAGGAATGCATGCTACTCACAGCCAACTTCTATTCATATATTCCATACATATTTATTGAATGCCCAGTATGTGCCAAGTACAATTGGCCTTCAAGTTGAGATTCTTAATCAACAGCTCTTTCAGCAAACTGGTCTTGCATGTATGTCAATATTAGTAAATGTTGCAGGTGCTTTGAATGTAGAGTTATCTAGAGGAAGGGGAACATTTCTCAGAATAGTGGACTCTCACACCCCCTTTCTATGGTTATTAATCAAACACATAATTCTGTAGCACGTGTTGAGCAAATTTATTGACTACTGAGTAAATGCCAAAGATGTGTATGCCTGAAATGCTGATACTGATATGAGCTGTGACAAATTTATTATTTATTGAATGGTTGTACACAGGCAAAGGAATAATTTATATTTAGGAGGACTTCTTTAACAATGTTTTTATGATTTTGGAAAACAAGATTATATTTTAAAAATCAATGGATTATGTAAATACTGTGATGGTTGATTTTATATGTCAACTTGGCTGGGCCATGTTGGCCAAATATGTGGTCAAACATTATTCTGGATGTTTCTGTGAGGGTGTTTTTAAATAAGATTAGCATTCAAATCAGTAGGCTTTGCATAAAGTGAATTGCTCTCCATATTGTGGGTGGGCCTCATCCAATCAGTTGAAGAGCTTGATAGAAAAAGGTTGTCTCTCCCAAGTGAGAAAGAATGTTACCAGAAACTGCAACATTGGCTTTTTCCTGGTTCTCCAGCTTGCTGGCCTTTGGACTTGAACTGTACTATCAACTCTTCCTGGGTCTCTAGCCTGCTGACCCACCTTAGGTTTTAGACTTTCCAGCCTCCATAATCACACAGTCAATTGTTTAAAATAAAGCTCTTTACACACACACACACACACACACACACACACACACACACACACAAACACACACATCCCTTATGGTTCTGTTTCTCTGGAGAATCCTGACTAATATGATAAAAATACACTTTCTATTAATATTTTCATCTCATTCATATGACATGTTTGAAAAAATGACCAATTTAAGCTTAAACATGCATTTCAAGTGTCTTCATTTCTGAGGCATTATTTTCAGTTTGTCTAAAGAATTTTTTTCTGATACCATATCCAAAAGAAGGCATTTTGTCTTCTCATTGAATATCACACAAAATTTTGTAGGATAACAAATGATGACTATTTATCCTTGGAGAAAAGACGGAAGTGTTTTTATGTACCTTTCCGAAGGAGATAGTTTTGGCAAAATTCCTGTGAAGCTAAACTGATATGGACCAGAGACAGATCTACGTGTCAGAACTAGTACTTGTGCCTCAGTTTGGCAGATCTTTATCTTGTGCTGTCAGAATTAAGTAAAACAGTGCTATGTTTACAAATTCATATAATCTTCACTGCAGAGATGTATGTATTTTCATTTTCTTCTGCTTTTAGCCTTACTGCTACTGTTAATTTCTTTCTTTAAGAAATGCATCCTCCCAACTTCCCCACCCCAGGACCCAGCTTCACCCACCAGCAGCCTGCACCAGCCCTGGGACCCTCTCCCTGCCCACCCCTCCCCATCCACCAGTAGGCCAACACCAGTTCCAGGACCCCTGGCCTACATACATATATTTGTATGGTAATGGATGGTAACTAAAATCACAGTGATAATTTTGCAATGTAGAGAAATATTGAATCCAATTTTGCAATGTAGAGAATTATTGAATCCCTATGTTGTGCACCAGGAACTAACAGTGTCTGTAGGTCAATTATACTTCAAAAACAAAGAAACTTACAGAGAAGGAGATCAGATTTGCGATAATCAGAGGTGGGGGTGGAGGGTGAGGGAACTGGGTGAAGATAGCCAAAAGGTACAAACTTCCAGTTAGAAGATAATTAGTAGAGATGAAATGTACAACGTGATAAATATAATTAACACTGCTTTATTTCATATATGAAAGTTGTTAAAAGAGTAATGCATAAGAGCTTTCATCACAAGAAAAACAATGTTTTATCTTTTACTTTTCTTTTGACTCTATATGAGATGATGAATATTCACTAATCTTATTGTGGTAATCATCTCATGATGTATATTAGTCAAATAATTATAATGTATACCTTAAACTTATACAAGGTTGTTTGTCAATTATATTTCAATAAAACTGGAAGTGAAAAAAGAAATACTTTCTCCTCCATGTGCATCCCTGACTAGTTTTTAGATGTATTTAGTGTTTGTGTGTATTTGTGTGTATATATTTGTGTGGCTCTTGCATCCATGCCATTTATGGATTGTATGGATAATAGGAATAGCTTGAAAAAGCGTATTTGGCTCCAAGTTAAACCGAGTGAAAACATGAGACGCAAGTCCCTTGACCATCTGGCAGTGTCTTTGGTAAAGAGCCTCCTTGTTCACCGTTTCTGTGACATTTATCATTCTTCCTCATGAGCTAGAAGTGTCACTGTTATTCCTCTAGCCTCTAAGGGTGATCTAAACTGCCTAAAGTCCCATGTGAGTCTGAGTCTTCTTAAAATTCTACTGCCGTCCATCTCCTTCATATTTAGGGCCTTCAAAAGACCTCACTACTTCAGTATTTTGTCATATCACCATATCCTCTACTAGAGTATCAGAAAACCAGGCAGTAGGCTCCCAGTTTTCTTCCATTATCCTTTTCTCTAGGTCTCTGAGGCAAATTCCAATCAAGCTAACACAAAGTATATTTGAATGACACCACTCAATATCCTGTTAATAAATGTCCTTTGCTACCACGCAAACGAACTCTCAAAATGTGTTATGTGTGCTTAAACTCTCTGAGTTTTAGATAAATGGCTGTGTATCCACACTGGCAATAGCCCTTTATTTTCCATTTTTTTGAATTTTAATGCTGGTGTCCTGGAACCCAACATCTTTACTTCTGGAGCCCATTTTCAAACAGTAATACTCCTTTGGGCTGCTGGATTTCCGTAGATGGAAAATTTCTTTCAAGCGGCTTTATTCTCCACTGCCTTAGACAAGCTACTGATGTTAGTTACACAAGATCTTTGTTAACTTCAAATCATCAGGGTCTCACAGGACCTTTCAAGCTCTCAAAACACTCCTACCATTAAGTGAAGATCAAATGTCACCGGTTTTGTCAGTTCTCAATCCCATTGCTTCCTATCACTCCACATTAATATTATGGTTCAGTAAGATTTTGGTAGCCCCTCAGGTTAGTCCATATTTTCTTCTCCTTTGATATTGTTGCGTGTCACAAGAGATGCCTAACAAACTGTGATCTGAGGCACAAAGAGGTTAAGTAGCTAGCCCATGCACTGGGTTAAATATTGTAATTGAGAGATTATGTTCCCACCTCATCATGCTGGCTGTATGCATGGTCCCAGACTAGTTCTTAGATATATGTAGGCAGAAAAGTTAGAATTGAATATCTCCACAAAGGCACAAAGCATAATTAATCCATATACATATAAGTACATATATATATATATATATATATATATATATGTTATGCACACTCACACAAAAGCAGCAACAATATGCTCCTTCACTTTGATGGATAATGATAAGACATTTTAAGACTTACTGGGAGATTGTCTCTAGTCAGACAGATAATAATATAGGCCATGAATGGTTTATAACCAAGGAAAAATAAACTGGAAAGTAAAGAATACTCTTCACTCTTGTCATTTCTGGTGAAAATGGTGGACTACTTACTGAGTGTAGTCTGTCAACTTAATGAGAAAAATATAGACGGCTAATTAGTGGTTTAGAAAAGAATATTCCAATTGCTTGCCCTTTTTTGGAAGTAAAATTATAATTGGTATCTTGGTTAACATTTATCATTAGGTTAATTAAGCAAATAATGAAAAAGTTGATTTAAAATCCATTATTGAATGATACGTTTCCTCCAGGTAAGATACAGACCTAAGCAAATTAATTATCACTAGATCAATGTGCTCCAAATTTTAAAAAATCATTAGTGTTACTCACTATTGATTACTTTCACACTGATTGAATAATTCTGGTACTATGACATAATATTACATAGTTTGTGCTATTTTTTAAGTAATAAACTTTATGTTTCAAGGTAGTTTTAAGTTCACAGGAAAATCGAGTGTTCCCATATAATCATCCTCGTATGTATACAACCTCTCCCACTATTGACTTCCTCATCACAGTGGTACAGTTATTACAATTGATGAACCTACATTGACACACCAATATCAGCTAAATTCCATGGTTTATTAGGGTTCATCAAGGTGTTGTATATTTGATAGCTTTGGGCAAATGTAAAATGACATGCATCCATCATATACAGAATAGTCTCACTGCCCTAAGTGGTCAAAGTGTATGGCCATGAAGTTGTATACCTTGCTTTCCAGTAGAAAAAACAGAGACCAATCACATGTTGCTTCCTGATAAGCTCAAGGAAAGTGACTAAGCCTGTTCTGCCTATGTTTGTTAGGTATATGTATATGGGCTGATTAGTTCTTTCGTATTTAAAGTACCTTGGTGACAATCTCTGGTCAATAAGGGTCACTTTCCATGCTCTGGGAAAATATCAGGAAATCAAAATGAATTTCCTGGGATTTACCAGGTCTTTGTAGCAAAATCAGCCTTTGGCAGAGTGCCTTAGTAGGTTTCCAATAAATAATTAAGAATTTGATTTAAGCAGATAGAAAAATCTAGAATACAGTTTAGTCCACATTAGAATCATTTGCTAAGCTTTTAAAACTGTAGATGCCTGGGCTCTACCTGATTAAAATTTCTGATTATGTCGATTTGTAGTATAACTTAGATATATGGACTTCAAGAAATCTAAGCAAATAATATGGAAGCAGATGAACTAGGCCAAATTGACAGGATAGAACGCAGATGCCATCTATTTGGGCAGCTTTCTGTCCTGCTCAGAGACTACTACCTGTATTGCTCAGTAATGACATGGACTATGTAAAGACAGAATCACAATTTACATGTCTTATTGATAATGTGACACAATGGAATTAGTAAAGGCTTTAAAATCGGTTTGACCTGGACTTTAACCCTGGCTCGGCTATTTATTTGAGTCAGTTTCCTCCTTTATAAAAAGCAAATACAAATACCTACTGGGTTCCTGTAATGATTAAAGAGTCATGTAATGAAACTGACCCAACACCTGAGAAAGAGTTAGTGCTAAGTAAATATTTCTCTCATACAATACCCCATCTCTGAACATGCCACACTCACAATATGACACATGTGACTGAACACAATTGAGAATGGTGGGCCCACCACACAGACATGCTAATTCAACTGCTCATATCTATAGAAGCAGACTTGCCCAGATTTATAAAGAGAAATTGGTTGTATTATTTAATTAAAATGGGTGGTCCCTAGATTGCTATTAATAGATTATACCTCAGGAAAAGAGTATGCTTTGGTTTTAAAATTCTCCTTTGTCAGCATCTGTTACTTTACTGCATTAAAAAAGTAAATAATGCATGTATTTGTGGGTATAAAAGTGGGATGATCTTATGCGGAGAGATGACGGTACATTTTTCTCCTTAATCTAGGTGGAGGATGTCCTGGTGCAGACATCATTTTCCTTTACCCTTGTTCTTTTATTTTCTGAACGTCATTCTGTCTTGAACCTGGTTGTGAAGTTTTACTAAATTTTCCCTGTGAGAAAATGATTTTGAACTTGTCAATCCATCAGGCATGATCACTGGGAAATATTTGTACAAAATGTACTTACCAGGAAGCTGAAACTATAAAGGTGTGTTTTCTACTTGTCACTGTAAAAGAGCATGACGAATTCATTGTTATTCTGACTTCACAGTTGTCAGCTATTCTACATACAGTGGTCACATAAGCGCTATGATTGTCACAAGCAGTAGAACTGGATGTATCTTTACAAAAATATCGAACATCACTGCACTACCAGGGACATGCCCATTATTCCTAGTAAGACAAGGGATATCAAAAGGTCTTTGATTAGTTCACTGTGTCACTATGTGGTTGGATAACTTTGGCAGTGAGCTAATTGTGGGGTTTTTTTTGTTTTTTGGCTTTTTTTTTGTGGTACGCGGCCCTCTCACTGTTGTGGCCTCTCCCGTTGCGGAGCACAGGCTCCAGACGTGCAGGCTCAGCGGCCATGGCTCACGGGCCTAGCCGCTCCGCAGCATGTGGGATCTTCCCGGACCGGGTCATGAACCCGTGTCCCCTGCATTGGCAGGCAGACTCTCAACCACTGTGCCACCAGGAAAGCCCCTAATCGTGTTGTTTTAATAGGTATTGGGGGAAGGTAGGTTTGTTACTTTTAGCTTTCAACCCACTTTCTAGCTGGTTTTTCTATAAATGTATGCAGTTGCTCATTTAAAAAAATCATATTAAAGCACATTTATCAATTATCAAAGTAAAAGACAAAAAAAACAAAGTTTTCAGGGAGACTACCATGTGCTAGACATTGTGTAAAATGCTAGGGATACATGGGTGGCTACATAAGATCCTCATTTTCAAAATACAGTTGACCCTTGACGTAGGTTTGAACAACACAGGTCCACTTGTACGTGGACTTTTTTTCAATAAATTGCTGGAAAATTTTCCTTGAGAGTTGCAACAATTTGAAAAAAAACTTGTCGATGAACTACATAGTCTAGAAATATTGAAAAAAATTAAGAAAAATTAAAGTATGTAATGAATGCATAAAATATATGTAGATACTAGTCTATTTTATCATTTGCTACCATAAAATATACACAAATCTATTATAAAAAGTTAAAATTTATCAACACTTACCCACACAAACATTCACAGATCATACATGGTGCTAGAGAAATGTAAACAAATGTAAAGATGTAGTATTATATCATAACTGCATAAAGTTAACTGCATAAAGTTAATATACTGTACCACTGTAATAATTTCGTAGCCACCTCCTGTTGCTATTTTGGTGAGCTCAAGAGTTTCACGTCTCTGCTTAAAATGCCCTGGGACACTAATCATCTCCCAGTGAGCAGTTCTTCTGTAAATTGCATATCGGAGTAAAAAGTGATCTTTTGTGGTTCTCCCCTGTTTTGCGTGGTGCTTAACCCAATCCTGTAAACCTTGAATCCTACCAGGGATCCATACGAAGTGGCACTAGTGATGCTGGAAGTGCTCCAAAGAAGAGAAAAGTCATGACATTACAAGAAAAAGTTGAATTGCTTGATATGTACCCTAGATTGAGGTCTGCAGCTGGGTTTTCCCACCATTTCAAGAGAAATGAATCCAGCATAAAGATGATTATAAAAACAGAAAAGGAAATTCGTGAAGCTGTCCCTCTAGCTATGCCAGCAGTCATGAACACCTTGCAATTTTTGCAAAATACCTTTTTATCTTGTATTGAATATGCAGTTTTTTTATGTGGGTTCAGGGTTGCTGTAAGAAAGGCATACCTATAGTCTAATATGAGTTGAGAAAAAGCAAAGTCATTATGTGACAACTTAAAGCAAAAAGAAGATGAAGGATCTAAAACTGGAGAATTTAATGCTAGCAAAGGATGGTTTGATAATTTCAGAAAGCAATTTGGGTTAAAACTTGTCTCGGAAGTTAGAAGTTCCAACTAGTATAGGGACTACCTTTTGAAGTTCTTTTGATATTGGATAATGCCCCTGGCCATCCAGAACCCCATGAGTTAAGTTTTGGGGGTGTCAAAACTTACATGCAGATTTTCGACTGTGGAGGGTGATGGTTAATGCCCCTCACCCCCTAGTTGTTCAAGGGTCACTCACAATCTATGGGAGGGCAAAATAAAGGCTTCTATATAAGTGTGACTTGTGCTGGGGTGGAGCTGCACACAGAGTGCTGTGGTAGCATAGAGATGGGCTGCAGTTAGGGGAGGCTTATTTGATGAGATTATAACTCTTGGTGTATATAATGCAGGAGAAAGATGGTAGAAAAGGGCATTTTAGGCAAAGGGAGTTGCTGGCACAAAGCCGCAGAGGCAAGAATGAGTGTGGGGCTTTGGGGAGCTGGCGGTTCAATGTGGTTGGAGTTTTGAGTGGGGGTAGTCATGACAACAGATAATGCAGATAAGTCAGAAAGTAACCAGATCAGAAAGGTTCTCAGTGCCACAAAGAAGACTATATTTTACCCCCAAGTTTACAAGACACCAGTGTAAAGGCAATGAACATATTTGCAGAGAAGTTCTGTAACAGCATGGAAAATAGATAGGATGGGAATAATATTAGAATTAAATTAAATCCCTTTGGTTAAGTGCTGTTAATACTGTTACTCAGCTTTTACTCTCCCGGAGTGATTCCTACAAATGCTGCAAAAGGAGGATGTTAAATTACACAGAACAGATCATCACTATTTCTGCAACCAGGGACAAAAAATACAACTCTCAAAAGCAAGCATGATTCATGTCTGCCTCCAGGGACACTTCTCATTAGATAAGGGCAGCACTGTTACAGCACTCCATAGGACAGAAGATCAGGCTGCACAGGAGGACTCGTGGTGGAAATGCATTTTCAGCAGTTAGAGAACAGAGTACACCTTCAGCCATTTGATCCAGGAATGCAGTCCCAAATTCTGCCAAGAAAAGTCTTCCGACATTCTGTGGGTAAGGCCTCTGATTACTGCTTCTTACTTCAAAGATGTCCACCATTATCTGAAGCTCACATATCTGCTTGAATTCAGACAAAATCAAGAAGTAAACTAATTCATTAAATTGTAAAAATTGCCCTCAATATGTTCAAGGGTTTGGGTTGTAGAAGTTCCCAAAAATGAAAGAATGTGACAGGAAGATATTTAGAAACTGCTAATAGGATTCTAACATTTTTACTTCAATAATACTTATAGGCCATGAAAAGGAGAATAGACTTATTCCACAGGGTTCTAAAAGACTCTTTAAAAGAGTATGTGGGGGGAAATGATAGAAAAATTGACTTTATTTCAAAATAATAAAAGTATTTCTGAAAATTCAGAGCTTCCTCATTTTAAAAAGCACTGAGTTTTCTGTGGCTGGAGGTGTCGAGATGTATGTTAGTCTAAGAACTGTCTTTAGTCCGCAAAGTTTTTTTTTTTAATTTTAAATAATTTTTGTTTTATTGAGGCAAAGTGAACACATCCATGTGACTAATACTCAGCTTGGGAATAAAATATTATGTAATGAAGATAAAAGTGAAAAAACATTGTAATGACTTTTCTACAAGGTTAAATGTGTCTAGTGAAAAGCCTATCTTATCTTGAGCTTATGTCTTTCTTTTCTTTTTTCTTTCTTTTTTTTTTTTGGTGTTTAGATACACTTTCTACTGGGAAATGATATGTGTAGATCTTAGACTTTCCTGGTCGATGTTTTTACTGTCTTTAACTTGACAAAATAAAGTTATTAAGGCAACACTGGCTTCCCTCGTTACTTATTGAAATGCCTGTCTTTCATCAGCTATTAAACCTAGAGTGTAGATAACTACCTATAAGAGATGATGGAAAGGATATTTACTCATTGTATAGATGAGGAATAGAATATCTTTAAAAGTTTTTGTTTTTTTTTTTCCAAACTGGAAATCAAACCAATTAAATAAAATTTTATTTCAAGAGTTAAATGACTGGGCTTCCCTGGTGGCGCAGTGGTTGAGAGTCTGCCTGCCAATGCAGGGGACACAGGTTCATGCCCCGGTCTGGGAGGAACCCACATGCCGTGGAGCGGCTGGGCCCGTGAGCCATGGCCACTGAGCCTGCGCGTCCAGAGCCTGTGCTCTGCAACAGGAGAGGCCACAACAGTGAGAGGCCCATGTACAGCAAAAAAAAAAAAAAAAGAGTTAAAGGACTTTTTTTGTATTTCTTTGGCTCATTTGAAAAATTGTTCTTTTCTACCTGTTTGTTTCTCTGAAAGTGAGTAGATCTAAGCAATGTATTTGCTTTTTGTTTTTTGTTTTTTTAAAAGATTTTTTTGATGCGGACCATTTTTTTAAATTAATTAATTAATTTATATTTATTTTTGGCTGTGTTGGGTTTTCGTTTCTGTGCAAGGGCTTTCTCCAGTTGTAGCGAGCGGGGGCCACTCTTCATCGCGGTGCGTGGCTCTCTCACTGTCGCGGCCTCTCCCGTTGCGGAGCACAGGCTCCAGATGCGCAGGCTCAGTAGTTGTGGCTCACGGGCTTAGTTGCTCCGTGGCATGTGGGATCTTCCCAGACCAGGGCTCGAACCCGTGTCCCCTGCATTGGCAGGCAGACTCTTAACCACTGCGCCACCAGGGAAGCCCACTTTTTGTTTTTTTTAACAAATGTGTTTTCTTGTTTTCACAAATTTTAGCCTACTTCTCAATAGCTCAAGAGATGCTAGAATCTTTAATGGTAAGTACCTTATGATTTCACATTTAAAAAAAGAAACAACTACAAGCAAATTCGTTAGGACATTTTTAATTGTTCTTGAATAAACTATACTTCTAAATTTAATACAGCAAACATAGTGATTTTTATGAAAAAAATCAAAACATATATTTTATGCTTTTAAATTATTTTAGAGCTATAAAACATTTTAAATAGCATTGTATACTTTAATGTGAAATTTTTTCCTGAAAATATTATTAACAACAATAAACTGCTTTGTTATAATTTAAACTTGCTCAGAAATTTTTCAAACTACAAGAAAGCGTCATTGCAAATTGCTACTCACAGAGAAGCAACTCAAAACCACATTACTGCTGACATGTTAGCTGAATTAACTTTGCTTGCTGAAAGATAGGAGTTTAGAGAATGATGGTTGAGCAGAACTGACTGTTTTTCCAATCAAAACTCTGGCTGACATGCTTTATCTAGTAGCTTTGAGTAATGTCCTCATTTTTTAAAACTCTGTTATTATGTATCTGCTAAAGTCCAGAAATACAGTTATGTCCCCTTTGCCAGTTTGCTACAGATAAAAAGAAAAATCTACCAATATAAGTCTAGATAACAGATATATAACTTATGAATCTATTATTTCTCATGATGGTAAAATAGATCAGAATGAGACATCCATGAAAGGAGGGTATTGGACATATGGTAAGTGGTTTAAACAGAGAAGACACAATTTTGCACCAGGTCCAACCACAGCCTCTGCAGTATTATTTGAAGAGTGTTTATAATTACTGAAAAATGAAAGAAACAGTTATATTTAATTTAATCAATGTTTAATGAGTATATTCTATATCTTGGATATTATATAAAATTCTGAAGAGAATACAAAGTATACCACAAACTACTGGAGAAATGGACTAATTTATTGTTATAATTATGAAAATTTACCTAGTGGCTCAATTGACATGCAGTCTTTAAAATTACTCATTCCCAAATATAACACAATTTTTAATTTCATAAGTGATCAAAGTTAATTCAAATTGAAATAAGAAGTATCATTTATAATTATTAATTCAAAATTAAATATTTTAAAATTCTTCAACACTGGAAAACTTGTAATAAAACTACAGCAATTATGTATTGTAAGTGGTATTGTAGATTGGCACAAATATGTTTTAAAGACTATCAAGAAATGTCTTTAATGAGTGGCACATTGTTCATATCTTTTGAAATATTAATGGACCATTTGTTCCTGAGAATTAATTTTGAAAACATAACTCTTTGGGGAAAAAACTATATGAATTTGGATGCTCATTGCAAAAAAATTTTAAATGAGATCATTGCTAATATTGTGAAATAGAAAGATACTGAGGAAGTTACAGAACACCAGTTCAATTAAATATAATGTGATCATAAACATTTGTTATAAAAATAATTTAGCATATTTCTAGAATGATTTTTATGTCAGGAAAAAAAAATCTCCACAGAAATCATGATGAAAATATTAGAGTTTCTAGGGTAGCCAGAACTTGAGGGACCAGATGAAAAGAAGGGAAATTCATCAAGGTGTGCTCAACTTTCTACATGCTGTTTTTCCTCTTAAGACATTTGCTCATTTTCAGTAAAAGTCAGGAGGCCAAAAGGCCAAGAAGCTTGCCAGAACAGATGCTGCCAAAGAAGCTAGTGAAGTTTCAAGGCAATCTCTTTAGGCTGGGAAGATAAAATTTGAGTCTGAGATGGCCAAAACAGCTACATGTGAAAGTTCAAGATCTCAGTGAGAAGAAAAGTGAAAATAAGTCACCCTGACACATGTTTAACTCACAAAACTTTTGCTATTTCAGCTGCACATGACAAAAAAAGGTAAGGAATCAAGCAGAAAGTTACTGTGAAGCAGAGTAGAACTTTTGACAGTTCTCTGGTGCTGAAAAAAATGGAGTTCAGTAGTTACCAAGAATGAGGGCTTTAAAATATAACCCAGGCTGTCAGTGGGGACTCCAGGAACATAGGCAAAAAAGAGGAAGCTGGAGTCTAATAGAGACTGAAAACCAGCCTCAAGTCTTTTCTGTCCGTGATTAGATCGAGGTGATGTACCTATCAGAGTACAGTGTACACTATCTCTAAAGGGAGATAGCATTATGCCAAGCCCACAGATTTTCAGATGTAACATCTGGCATTAAAAATATATATTCTTGACACACAAGGAAACAAGATTAAAGGGAAGAACAGGCAATCCAAACAAATCCAAACTCTTCAGGAGACTGTAAGAGAATCCAGAGTTGCAAACATAACATTCACAATATCTACAATGTTAAAAAAAAAAAAAAGCATAGGAAAATATGACCCATTCTCAAGAGAAAAGACAAAATGGAGGCCATCCCCAAGAAGACCTATATTTGGAATTAATCTCAAAGGATTTATAATAAATGTAGAACTGTGCTCAATGGTGAAAAAGAAAATCACTGATTTCTCATTAAAAACTATGTAGTCAAGAAGATAAGGAAATAACATTTTTAAAGTGTTAAAAGTAAATTTTAACCCAGAATTCTATATACAATGAAAATATTCTGTAATATAGGAGGCAAAATGAAGATATTTTGAAATAAAAGATAACTAAGAGAATTCATTGGTGGCAGACCTATACTTCAAGGATTGCTAAAAAAAAGTCCTTCAGACTGAACAGAAATGATACCAGATAGGAATTTGGCACTATAGGAGAAAATAAATAACATCAACATTTGTTAAATATCTGGATGATTGTAAATATCTTCTTCTAATTTCTTTAAAATACATATACTATTTAAAGCAAAATTATTAGCTTGTTATGTATATTAGATATGTTACATAACTATAACATAAAGAATGGAGGGAGATAAATGGACTTATATGGTGGCAGGGTTTCTAATTTTTTTTGTTAAATAGTACAATATTACCTCTAACTAGACTGTTAAACATTATGGACATATATTGAAATATCTTGAGAAACAAGCAAAAAAAAAAAAAAGACAAAAAGTATAACTAAAACACCAGTAAAGAAATTAAAATGGAATCTAAAACTATTCACATAATCAAAAAGAAGTCAAGAAAGGAGGAATAGAAACCAAAAACACAGACTGAGGGGCAGTGTCAAACAGCAAATGAATAATAAAAACATCAGGTCTAAATTCAACCTAAAATTATCAACCATATTAATAATTGTATTAAAGTTTCATGTAGCAAACATTAAAGTCAGAGACTGTCAGATTCAAAAGAGGAAGACCAAACTATTTGTTATAATAAGGGGTGTACTTTAAATACAAAGACAAAAGGAAGTTGAAAACAAATAGAAAAAATATACTACACAAACAGCAAGCATAGGAAATTGAGAATCATTATATTAATATCAGATAAAACAGAATTCAAAATAAAGGATCTTACCAGAGATAGAGAAGAACACTTCTAAATGATAAAAAAAGTCAAAACATAAGAATGAACTAAAAATCATATGTGTGTATGTACCTAATGTCAAAATCTCAAAGTAGGTAACACAAAAATCAGTAAGATTAAAGAGAGAAATAGATAATTCCACATAGTCAAAGACTTTTTCTTTTCTCTTTTGACAATTAATAGAACAATTAGAAACAAAACTCAGTAAAGACATAGATGATCTGAACAGCACTGTCAGCCCTTTTGACCTAATTAATATTTATACAATCCTACATCCAGCAATCTTAGAATATACATTTTCAAGTGCACATTGTATGTCCATCAATACAGACTATATGTTAAACTATAAAACAAATCTAAATAAATTTTTCAAAATTCAAATCATACAGTGTACATTCTCTGACCACAATGGAATTAAATTAGAAACTAGGAGCTATTAGATAATAGTAAGATATTAGGAAAGCATAAAATACTTGAAAACTAAATTACAAACTACTAAATAATTCATAGTTCAGAGAAGAAGCTATAAGGGAAATTATTAAACATTTCCAACTAAATGATAAGGAAAATTGAGCTCACTAAAAAGTATGGGATGAAACTAAACCAGTGCTTAGAGGGAAATGTATAGCTTTAAATAGATATATTAGGAAAGAAAGAGATTTAAAATTAATGACCTAGGTTTCCATCTTAAAAAGATAGAAAAATAGAACAAATTAAAGCCAGAATAGGTAACAAGGATGAAATAAGAAATATAATAATGGAACTCAATGGAAAACAAACAATGGAGAAAATTTTAAAAACTAGGCTTAGCAATATTGATGAAATATAAAACAGAGAAAACAGACTCCCAATATCAAGAATAAAAGAGAGATTATCATTTTGAATTCCACAGATATTAAAAGGATAATAAGGTAATTTTATGACCAAGTTTATGCCTAGAAATTTTTCAACTTAGATGAAAAAATTAATATTTAAAAAATACACCTAGTCCAAATTGATATAAGATAAAACAGAAAAATCTGTTTAGCCCTACATATATTAAAGTTAATGAACTTCTTATCCAAAATCTATAGGCACTCCAGACTCGCATGGTCTCTCTCAAAAACTTCTCTCAAATATTTAAGGAAGAAATATCACCAGTCTTAAGCTTAGTGAAAAAAGAGTAGGGAAGAATTAGCAAGTTATTGTTACAAAACCAGCACAATCCTAATATTAAAATCTTACAAGGAGAGTACAAAAAAAAATTCCAGCCCCCCAAATCCTCTTTACTATTGGTAAAGATACTACCAAAATACTAGCCAAATACAGCAGTATATCAAGAGGATATCAAGTATATCAAGATTAAGTAAGGTTAATATAGAAAAATCAATTTTATTTTTATATGTCAGTAGCAAAAAATTAGAAAATGAAATTTAAAAAACAATTCACTTTACCATAGCAACAAAAGCCACAAACTAAGTAGTAAATTAAACAAAAGATGTGTAAGACTTCCACCCTGAAAACTGAAAAAGTGAGAAAATATTAAGAAGATCTAAATAGACAGATAATTCATATATTTTACTGATTGGAAATGTTTAATTTTATACAGAAATGAAAAGGGCTTAGAATCTCCAAAGCTAGATTGAAAAAGTACAAAATAGAAGACTTACACTATCTGACTTCCAGACATACTGTAAATCAAAACGGTGTGGAACTGTGTAAGGGTTGATAGAATAAGGAGCTCCCAAATAGATCCTCACTTTCAACAAAGGTGCCAAATCCAATGGAGAAAGGAAAACCTTTTTAACTAATGATTCAGTTTTATATATATGTTTCAACTATATATATATATATATATATATATGTTTTCAGATTATTTTCCATTATAGGTTATTACAAGATATTGAATATGGTTCCCTGTGCTATACAGTAAACCCTTGTTTTTACCTATTTTATGTATAGTAGTTAATATCTATTAATCCCATACTCCTACTTTATTCCCCCCCTTCCCCCTTGGTAACCATAATTTTGTTTCTATGTCTGTGAATCTGTTTCTGTTTATTTATATAGATTCATTTGTATTCTTTTTAGATTCCACTCATAAGTGATATCATATAATACTTGTCTTTCTCTGCCTGACTTCACTTAGTATGATATTCTCTGGGTCCATCCATGTTGCTGCAAATGGCAATAATTCATTCTTGTTTAGGGCTGAGTAATATTCCATTATATATAATGGAATATTAATACATATATTCTAAATAGTGCTGTTATGAACATTGGGGTGCATGTATCTTTTCAAATTAGAGTTTTCATCTTTTCTGGATATATGCCCAGGAATGGGATTGCTGGATCTTATGGTAGCTCTATTTTCAGTTTTTAAGGAACCTCCATACTGTTTTCCATAGTGGCTACAACAATTTACATTCCCACCAACAGTGTAAGAAAATATATACATTTACTTTTCTTAATCTCAATTTCTTCTTCTGTAAAATATTTATAAAGATTAATTAATTATAAACTATAATTACATACCATATACAAATATTTATTAATTACCAATATAAAGGAATATTATGAAGTTTACATGAGATAATGAATACAGTCTACACACTGTGTATTGTAAATGGTAGATTCTATTACTGCTACGATTATATTAAAAATCACATTTAAACTGCAAGGGTCAAAGCCACAGCTTGAAAAATCTGTTATGCCGTGAAAGGATTTTAGATTTCATATGTGGTAGAAAATGGAACGTCACTGAATAATTTTATCCAGAAGAGTACCATGATACAGTTTGCATTAAAGAGATCATACTTCTTGCAATATAGAGGTGAATTGGAGGACACAATAAGGAAAACAGATATAAGACTATTTCAGTGGTCCATGAGAGAAATAATAAAGGTTTGAACCAAGTCAACCACAGAAACAGAGAAAAATGTATAAGTATGAGATTATAAAAGGCTGGAAATAATGGAGCATGGTTACCAATATAATGTTGCAACATGAAAAAGGAAGGAATCAAGAATGACATCCAGGCTCCAGAAGGATGATGACTTCATCAAGATAGCAAATCCAACAGGAAATACAGGTAGGAAGGTAGGTGGTAGGAGGGTAGGACTAGATTAATAAGATAAGGTTGGTTTTGAAGAAGTAGAGTTTGAGTTGTCTATAGTACATAAAAGCACAGGGATCTATCACACAATTCGGTTATGTTGGCTTCAACTTGGAGTTTAGGACACTTGTGGGTTTCCTACATATAATACTTAGATAAAGTTATGAGACCATATGTGACTGCTTATAGAGATTAGAGTGATAAAAAGAGAGCTAAGGATTAAACTTTGGAAAACATAAATATATGAAACATAGGTAGAAGAAATAGAACTCAAAAATGGAGGCCGAGAAGACACATCCATGTAGTACAAGGGAAATCAGGAGATACTCATGCTGAGGAAGCCAAGGTGGAAGTGTAACAAGAAGGAAGCGGTCAACCTTACCAAATGCTACAGGTAAGTAAACTAAGATTAGGAGAGAAGAAATACCATATGATTTAACAATCATTGGGTGGTTTGTGATGTTTATAGAGGAGTTTCATTGCAATGGTGGAGGCTATAATCAGACTATAGAAGGTTGAAGTATGAATGAACCATTCAGTAGACTGTTTTTGTTTTTGTTTTCCAAAACTAAGCACAGCAATGTTTTGGGTCCCAAGTCTTCTTCCAGAATTTTGCTACACCCTATCAAAGGTGAAGTCTATTTCTTATTTCCTTGAACTGGAATAGGACTTTGTGACTGTCTCAATGAACAAACTATAGCAGTGTGACTTCCAAGTTTAGATCATAAAGGAAATAAAGATTTTGCCTCTCTCTCTCTGTCTCTCTTCTTTCTCTCCTTCTCTCCCTCTATCTCTCATTGCTGGTTCTTGAAACTTACATGTTGTGAGGAAGCCTAGGTCACATGGAGATTCTACATATAGGTATTCTGGCCGAAGGACCCAGCTAACTTCTCAGTGCTAACACCAGCACCAACTTCTAGAGTGAGCAATTCTTTGAATGATTTTAGTCCCTATCTTTTGAGCTGCTCCAGCTGAGACATCTGAAGCAGAGATGGGCTATCCCCATTAAGTCATTCTCAAATGGTAGATTACATATCCTAGATGCTTTAGGCCACTAGGTTTTCGACAATATTTTATAACCACAGTAAACAGCACAGATGCAAAGGAAAAGAAACCATAAATGTAAATTATTCTTTGGAAGTCCTTAGCACTGAAGAATTACAGGAGAAAATGAAATTAATATCCAGATGAAGATAGAAGGTAAAGAATGTTTGGGAGTTTTTAATTTTGTTATCAAAACAGGGTCATCATAAGAGGAATCAACATGGTGGAGTAGGAGGACCTGGAACTCACCTCCCCCGTGAATGCATCAAAAATACATCTGCATGGGGCTTCCCTGGTGGCGCAGTGGTTGAGGGTCCGCCTGCCGATGCAGGGGACATGGGTTCGTGCCCTGGTCCGGGAAGATCCCACACGCCATGGAGCTGCTGGGCCTGTGAGCCATGGCCACTGAGCCTGCGCGTCCGGAGCCTGTGCTCCGCAACGGGAGAGGCCACAGCAGTGAGAGGCCCGCGTACCGCAAAGAAAAAAAGAAAAAAATCTGCATGTAGAAAAATTCTCACTGAAAACTAAATGGAGGCTAGCAGAAAGACTCCTATACAACCAAGGCTGTAAGAATGGGAAGAGAAGTGATCAGGTTGGGACCTGTGCCCCTGGGAGGGAACTCAGAGGAAAAGCAGAATTGCATGGGCAGAGACCCTCTATGTGGAGTGAGCAGCTGGAGCCACATATTGGGCACCCCAGCCCCAGGGTCCAACAAATGGAAGACAAGCCCCCTTCTCTTGTTGGAGGGCTGATGGGACCAACAAGAGGGCTATGGGAAGCCCAGACTCTCCTCATGAGGAGTGTGTGAATGCTTGCTTGTTCCCAAAGCAGGGTGAAGAGGCTGGATTGAAATTAAAACTGCAAGGTGGCTGACTCATTTCCCACAACCACCCTAGCATGCACCTAACATAAGCTGGCTGCTTGTGTCCTGTAGCAGCTCCACCCAGGAGCAAGCGGGGCTGCCGTGACCAAGGAAACTACTTGGCCAGCCATGAAACCCTGAGGCAGCTCAAACCCTAAGTTACATCTGAATAGGAAGGTGGTAGTTATGACTGGTGATTGCACAGGCTATGCATCAGAGGCAGTCCAGACTAGTGAC
Organism: Pseudorca crassidens; assembly: GCF_039906515.1. Classification (NCBI taxonomy): domain Eukaryota; kingdom Metazoa; phylum Chordata; class Mammalia; order Artiodactyla; family Delphinidae; genus Pseudorca; species Pseudorca crassidens. The sequence goes on along the minus strand of NC_090297.1, from coordinate 59,632,757 downwards.
AGTGACCAGACCGCCACAGCCTGCACCACAGCCCTTGTCAAATACTAACACCTGCCCCTCTTGTTCCAAGCACTGCTCCTCTCTGGGGCAAGGTAAGCCAGTGCCTGGAGGGGGAACTGAGCTAGCTCAGAATCAACCCTCAGGACGCCTGCTCCAGCAACTTGAGACCTGACCCTGCCCTCAATAAGACAGTGACAGCAACCGAGCAGAAGGGAAGCCCTGCTTCACACCTGGCTCCAGGCCTAACCCCTCCTTATCCAGCCCCACCTCTATCAAAGTAATAGCTGCCAGCACACTCTGAGAAAAGACATGACTTCTGTTCACATGAAAACCAGCTGCCCCATCAAAGACAACCGGACAGCAAAAAGAAAAAAACAATTTAAATTTAAAAAAAGGAAAACCATTGAAGGGATATTTGGGATAACATCAAGCATACCAACGTTCACATTATAGGGATCCCCAGAAGGAGAAAGGATAGAGAAGGGGGTCAAAAATGTATTTAAGGGCTTCCCTGGTGGCACAGTGGTTAAGAGTCCACCTGCCAATGCAGGGGACATGGGTTCGTGCCCTGGTCTGGGAAGATCTCACATGCCGCGGAGCAGCTGGGCCCGTGAGCCATGGCCGCTGAGCCTGCGCATCCGGAGCCTGTGCTCCACAACGGGAAAGGCCACAACAGTGAGAGGCCCGCATACCACAAAAAAAAAAAAAAAAAATGTATTTAATGAAATTATGACTAAAAATTTCCCAAGCCTTAAAGAAGGAAACAGATATCCAGGTACAGAAAGCACAGAGGGTCCCAAAGAAGATGACCCAAACAGACCCACACCAAGACATGTAATAATTAAAATGACAAAAGTTAAAGAGAGAATTCTAGTGGCAACAATAGAAAAACAAAGAATCATACACAAAGGAACACCCATAAGGTTATCAGATGATTTTTCTGCAGAAATTGTGCAAGCCAGAAGGGACGATAGATCTAAAATGCTGAAAGGGAAAACCTGCAAGACTGTCATTTAGAATTGCAGGAGAGATAAGAAACTTTCAGATAAGCAAAAACTAAAAGTTCATCAATACTAAATCAAACAGGAGGAGGAGCTTCAAGATGGCGGAAGAGTAAGACTAAGACGTGGAGATCACCTTCCTCCCCACAAATACAACAGAAATACATCTACATGTGGAACAACTCCTACAGAACACCTACTGAATGCTGGCAGAAGACCTCAGACCTCCCAAAAGGCAAGAAACTACCCACGTACCTGGGTAGGGCAAAAGAAAAAAGAAAAAAACAGAGACAAAAGAATAGGGACAGGACCTGCACCAGTGGGAGGGAGCTGTGAAGGAGGAAAGGTTTCCATACACTAGGAAGCCCCTTCGTGGGCGGAGACTGCAGGTGGCGGAGTGGGGAAGCTTCGGAGCCACAGAGGAGAGCACAGCAACACGGGTGCGGAGGGCAAAGTGCGGGAGATTCCTGCACAGAGGATTGGTGCCGACCGGCACTCACCAGCCCGAGAGGCTTGTCTGCTCACCCGCTGGGGCGGGTGGGGGCTGGGAGCTGAGGCTCGGGCTTTGGTCGGATCCCAGGGAGAGGACTGGGGTTGGCTGCGTGAACTCAACCTGAAGGGGGCTAGTGCGCCACAGCTACCCGGGAGGTGTCTGGGAAAATGCCTGGACCTGCCGAAGAGGTAAGAGACTTTTTCTTCCCTCTTTGTTCCTGGTGCGTGAGAAGAGGTGATTAAGAGCGCCGCCTAAAGGAGCTCCAGAGACGGGCGAGAGCCGCGGCTAAAAGGGCGGACCCCAGAGACGGGCATGAGATACTAAGGCTGCTGCTGCCGCCACCAAGAAGCCTGTGTGCGAGCACAGGTCACTCTCCACACTGCCCCTCCTGGGAGCCTGTGCAGCCCGCCACTGCCAGGTCCCGTGACACAGGGACAACTTCCCCGGAAAAACCAATGGCGCGCCTCAGGCTGTTGCAACATCACGCTGGCCTCTGCCGCTGCAGGCTCGCCACACATCCGTACCCCTCCCTCCCCACGGCCTGAGTGAGCCAGAGCCCCTGAATCAGCGACTCCTTTAACCCCGTCCTGTCTGAGTGCAGAACAGATGCCCTTGGCGAGCTACACACAGAGGCGGGTCCAAATCCAAAGCTGAATCCCAGGAGCTGTGAAAACAAAGAAGAGAAAGGGAAGTCTCTCCCAGCAGCCTCAGAAGCAGCGGATTAAATCCCCACAATCAACTTGATGTACCCTGCATCTGTGGAATACCTGAATAGACAATGAATCATCCCAAATTGAGGAGGTGGACTTTGGGAGCAATGACATTTTATATATATATATAGTTTTTTTTTTTTTTCCTTTTTCTCTTTTTGGGAGTGTGTATGTTTCTGTGTGTGACTTTTTTTCTGTAGAGCTTTGCTTTTACCATTTGTCCTAGGGTTCTGTCTGTCCGTTTTTCAGTTTTTGTGAGGGTTTTTTGTTTGTTTGTTAGCTTTAGTATAGTTTTTAACACTTATTGGTGGATTTTTGTTTTAGGTTTGGTAGCTCTCTTTTTCTTTCTTTTTTGTTTTCTTATTTAAAAAAAAAGTAATATTTTTTTATTTGAAAAACTTTATTTTATTTTACTTTATGTTATTTTATTTTTTTTAATCTTCTTTCTCTCTTTCTTTTTTATTCTCACTTTTATTCTGTGCTGTGTACATGACAGGCTCTTGGTGCTCCAGGCAGATGTCAGTGCTGTGCCTCTGAGGTGGGAGAGCCAAGTTCAGGACACGGGTCCACAAGAGAACTCCCAGCTCCACATTATATCAAACGACGAAAATCTCCCAGAGATCTCCATCTCAATGCCAAGACTCAGCTCCACTCAATGACCAGCAAGCTCCAGTGCTGGACACCCTATGCCAAACAACTAGCAAGACAGGAACACAACACCATCCATTAGCAGAGAGGCTTCCTAAAATCATAATAAGGCAAAAGACACCCCAAAACACACCACCAGACATGGATCTGTGCACCAGAAAGACAATACCCAGCCTCACCCACCAGAACACAGGCACTAGTCCACTCCACCAGGAAGCCTACACAAGCCACTGCACCAACCTGAGCCACTGGAGGCAGACACGAAAAACAAAGGGCACTACAAACATGGAGCCTGTGAAAAGGAGACCCCAAACACAGTAAGTTAAGCAAAATGAGAAGACAGAGAAACACACAGCAGATGAAGGAGCAAGGCAAAAACCCACCAGACTTAACAAATGAAGAGGAAATAGGCAGTCTACCTGAAAAAGAATTCAGAATAATGACAGTAAAGACGATCCAAAATCTTGGAAATACAATGGAGAAAATACAAGAAACGTTTAACAAGGACCTAGAATAACTAAAGAGCAAACAAACAGTGATGAACAACACAATAAATGAAATTAAATATTCTCTAGAAGGGATCAATAGCAGAATAACTGAGGCAGGAGAATGGATAAGTGACCCGGAAGATAACATAGTGGAAATAATTACTGCAGAGCAGAGTAAAGAAAAAAGAATGAAAAGAATTGAGGACAGTCTTAGAGACCTTTGGGACAACATTAAACGCAACAACATTCAAATTATAGGGGTCCCAAAAGAAGAAGAAAAAAGAAAGGGACTGAGAAAATATTTGAAGAGATTATAGTTGAAAATCTCCCTAATATGGGAAGGGAAATAGTTAATCAAGTCCAGGAAGCACAGAGAGTCCCATACAGGATAAATCCAAGGAGAAACACGCCAAGACATATATTAATCAAACTATCAAAAATTAAATACAAAGAAAAAATATTAAAAGCAGCAAGGGAAAAACAACAAATAACACACAAGGGAATCCCCATAAGGTCAACAACTGATCTTTCAGAAGAAACTCTGCAAGCCAGAAGGGAGTGGCAGGACATATTTAAAATGATGAAGGAGAAAAACCTACAACCAAGATTACTCTACCCAGCAGGGATCTCATTCAGATTTGATGGAGAAATTAAAACCTTTAAAGACAAGCAAAAGCTAACAGAATTCAGCACCACCAAACCACCTTTACAACAAATGCTAAAGGAACTTCTCTAGGCAGGAAACACAACAGAAGGAAAAGACCTACAATTACAAACCGAAAACAACAAAATGGTAATAGGAACATACATATCGATAATTACCTTAAATGTAAATGGATTAAATGCTCCCACCAAAAGACTTAGACTGGCTGAATGGATACAAAACCAACACCCGTATATATGCTGTTTACAAGAGACCCACTTCAGACCTAGGGACACATACAGACTGAAAGTGAGGGGATGGAAAAACTATTCCATGCAAATGGAAATCAAAAGAAAGCTCGAGTAGCAATTCTCATATCAGACAAAATAACTTTAAAACAACAACTATTACAAAAGACAATGAAGGACACTACATAATGATCAAGGGATCGATCCAAGAAGAAGATAAAACAATTGTAAATACTTATGCACCCAACATAGGAGCACCTCAATACATAAGGCAAATACTAACAGCCATAAAAGGGGAAATGGCCAGTAATACAATCAGAGTAGGGGACTTTAACACCTCACTTTCACCAATGGACGGATCATCCAAAATGAAAGTAAATAGGGAAAAACAACCTTTAAATGATACATTAAACAAGATGGACTTAATTGATATTTATAGGACTTTCCATCCAAAAACAACAGAATACACATTCTTCTCAAGTGCTCATGGAACATTCTCCAGGATAGATCATATCTTGGGTCACAAATCAAGCTTTGGTAAATTTAAGAAAATTGGATTCATATCAGTTATCTTTTCTGACCACAGTGCTATGAGACTAGATATCAATTACAGGAAAAAATCTGTAAAAAATACAAACACATGGAGGCTAAACAATACACAATTTAATAATCAAGAGATCACTGAAGAAATCAAAGAGGCAATCAAAAAATACCTAGAAACAAATGACAATGAAAACACAACGACCTAAAACCTATGGGATGCAGCAAAAGAAGTTCTAAGAAGGAAGTTTATAGCAATACAATCCTACCTTAAGAAACAAGAAACATCTCAAATAAACAACCTAACCTTACACCTAAAGCAATTAGAGAAAGAAGAACAAAAATACCCCAAAGAGAGCAGAAGGAAAGAAATTATAAAGATCAGATCAGAAATAAATGAAAAAGAAATGAAGGAAACAATAGCAATGATCAATAAAACTTAAAGCTGGTTTTTTGAGAAGATAAACAAAATAGATAAACCATTAGCAAGACTCATCAAGAAAAAGAGGGAGAAGACTCATCAATAGAATTAGAAATGAGGAGAAATAGCAACTGACACTGCAGAAATACAAAGGATCATGAGAGGTTACTACAAGCAACTATATACCTATAAATTGGACAACCTGGAAGAAATTGACAAATTCTTATAAATGCACAACCTTCCGAGACTGAACCATAAGAAATAGAAAATATGAACAGACCAATCACAAGCACTGAAACTGAAACTGTGATTAAAAATTTCCAACAAACAAAAGCCCAGGACCAGATGGCTTCACAGGTGAATTCTATGAAATATTTAGAGAAGAGCTAACACCTATCCTTCTCAAATTTTTCCAAAATATAGCAGAGGGAGGAACACTCCCAAACTCATTCTGCAAGGACACCATCTTCCTGATACCAAAACCAGACAAAGATGTCACAAAGAAAGAAAACTACAGGCCAATATCACTGATGAACATAGATGCAAAATTCCTCAAGAAAATACTAGCAAACAGAATCCAACAGCAGATTAAAAGGATCACACACCATGATCAAGTGGGTTTACCCCAGGAATGCAAGGATTCTTCAAAATACGCAAATCAATCAGTGTGATACACCGTATTAAAAAATTGAAGGAGAAAAACCATAATATCATCTCAATAGATGCAGAGAAAGCTTTTGACAAAATTCAGCACCCACTTATGATAAAAACCCTCCAGAAAGTAGGTATAGAGGGAACGTTCCTCAACATAATAAAGGTCATATATGACAAACCCACAGCCAACATCGTCCTCAATGGTGAAAAACTGAAAGCATTTCCACCAAGATCAGGAACAAGACAAGGTTGTCCACTCTCACCACTATTATTCACCATAGTTTTGGAAGTTTTAGCCACAGCATCAGAGAAGAAAAAGAAATAAAAGGAATCCAAATTGGAAAAGAAGTAAAGCTGTCACTGTTTGCAGATGACATGATACTATACATAGAGAATCCTAAAGATCCTACCAGAAAACTATTAGAGCCAATCAATGAATTTGGTAAAGGAGCAGGATCCAAAATTAATGCACAGACATCTCTGGCATTCCTATACACTAATGATGAAAAATCTGAAAGTGAAATCAAGAAAACACTCCCATTTACCATTGCAACCAAAACAATAAAATATCTAGGAATAAACCTACCTAAGAAGCCAAAGACCTGTATGCAGAAAATTATAAAACAGTGATGAAAGAAATTAAAGATGATAAAAACAGATGGAGAGATGTACCATGTTCTTGGATTGGAAGAATCAACATTGTGAAAATGTCTATACTACCCAAAGCAATCTACAGATTCAATGCAATCCCTATCAAATTACCACTGGCACTTTTCACAGAACTAGAACAAAAAATTTCACAATTTGTATGGAAACACAAAAGACCCCGAATAGCCAAAGCAATCTTGAGAAAGAAAAACGAAGCTGGAGGAAATAGGCTCCCTGACTTCAGACTATACTACAAAGCACAGTAATCAAGACAGTATGGTACTGGCACAAAAACAGAAATATAGATAAATAGAAAAGGATAGAATGCCCAGAGATAAACCCACACACATATGGTCACCTTATCTTTGATAAAGGAGACAAGAATATCCAATGGAGAAAAGACAGCCTCTTCAATAAATGGTGCTGGAAAAAGTGGACAGCTACATGGAAAATAATGAAATTAGAACACTCCCTAACACCATACACAAAAATAAACTAGAATGCATTAAAGACCCTAATATAAGGTCAGACACTATCAAACTCTTAGAGGAAAACATAGGCAGAACACTCTATGACATAAATCACAGCAAGATCATTTTGACCACCTCCTAGAGAAATGAAAATAAAATCAAAAATAAACAAATGGGACCTAATGAAACTTCAAAGCTTTTGCACAGAAAAGGAAACCATAAACAAGACAAAAAGACAACCCTCAGAATGGTAGAAAATATTTGCAAGTGAAGCAATTGACAAAGAATTTATCTCCAAAATTTACAAGCCACTCATGCAGCTCAATATCAAAAAAACAAACAACCCAATCCAAATATGGGCAGAAGACCTAAATAGATATTTCTCCAAAGAATATATACAGATTGCCATCAAACACATGAAATAATGCTCAACATCATTAATCATTAGAGAAATGCAAATCAAAACTACAATGAGATATCATCTCACACTGGTTAGAATGGTCATCATGAAATGTCTACAAACAATAAATGCTGGAGAGGGTGTGGAGAAGAGGGAATTCTCTTGCACTGTTGGTGGGAATGTATATTGATACAGCACTATGGAGAAAAGTATGGAGGTTCTTTAAAAAAGTAAAAATAGAACTACCATACGACCCAGCAATCCACTACTGGGCATATACCCTGAGAAAACCATAATTCAAAATGAGTCATGTACCAAAATGTTCATTGCACCTCTATTTACAATAGCCAGGACATTGAAACAACCTAAGTGTCCATCAACAGATGAATGGATAAAGAAGATGTGTCACATATATACAATGGAATATTACTCAGCCATAAAAAGAAACAAAATTGAGTTATTTGTAGTGAGGTGGATGGACACAGAGTCTGTCATACAGAGTGAAGTAAGTCAGAAAAGAAAAACAAATACTGTATGCTAACACATATATATGGAATTTAAAAGAAAATGGTCATGAAGAACCTAGGGGCAAGACGGGAATAAAGACACAGACTTACTAGAGAATGGACTTGAGGATATGGGGAGTGGGAATGATAAGCTGGGACAATGTGAGAGAGTGGCATGGACATATATATACTACCAAACGTAAAATAGATAGCTAGTGGGAAGCAGACACATAGCACAGGGAGATCAGCTCGGTGCTTTGTGACCACCTAGAAGGGTGGGATAGGGAGGGTGGGAGGGAAGAAGACGCAAGAGGGAAGAGATATTGAGACATATGTATATGTATAACTGATTCACTTTGTTATAAAGCAGAAATTAACACACCATTGTAAAGCAATTATACTGCAATAAAGATGCTTAAAAAAAGAAAGAAAGAAAGAAAGAAATAACTAAATCAACCGTAAAAGACATATTGAAAAGTCTTCTCTAAATGGAAAAGGCTATAACGAGAAGCAAGTAACTATAGGAAAGGAAAATCCAGCTAGTAAAGAGACAATATATTAAAGAGTGAGGATCAATCACTTAAATAAGGTAGTACAAAGGTTAAATGACGAAAAAATGAAAAATCACACTGGGGGGTGTGGTGCTGGGATGAATTGGGAGATTGAGATTGACATATATACACTAATATGTATAAAATAGATAACTATTAAGAACCTGCTCTATAAAAAATAGAGAAATTAAATTAAATTTTAAAAAAGGAGAATCAATTATAACTGCAACAATCCATAAATGAATAAACATGAAGATGTAAAGAGTGACAATCAAAAATGTAAAGTGTGGAGGAATGGAGTAAAAAGTGTAGATCTTTTAGAACGTGTTCTAACTTAAAGGACTACCCGTTTAAAACAAATAGACATAGTTATAGGTCAACATATACGAGCCCCACAGATTTAAATCCTTCAATAGATACACAAAAACAAGAGAGAAAGGAACACAAGCATATCACTAAAGAAAATCATCAAACCACAAGGGAAAAAACTAAAAGAAGAAAAGAACAGGGAAAGACTACAAAACCTAGGGGAAGTTTTCTGAATGTGCTTTGATTTTCAATCCCAGCATTATTTATACTTAGGTTACTATTCCCTTGCATTTATATAGACAAGAGAGAGTTGAATTCCACTTCCTTTTAGTTTCCATAACTTATATTCAAAGGAAATTTAATTGTTAACCCAATAATTAATCATATTTTAGGCAGTAGATCTAAATCATAGAACAAGTGAGGGGTGAACGAGAGGGTCTTCTTTTCATTTTCATGATATTTAAGGCCAGAAACCTTGAATATAAACTTGGATTTTTCTTGACAATTTGTTGATGTTTTTCCATCTTCTTTAATGAAGTAAACAGTACCTGATGCATTGTAAAGATAGTTTTCTTAAATAGCTAAACTAAGGAATGAAAGTTTTCAAGATGACAGTTACTTATTTTGCTTCTGCAGAAGACAGACTCATAGCAAGCTTCTTGCATACAGACAGAAAAATAATGCATTTTCTGTTAAAAATGAAGGTGCTGGGATTATTTCAAACTATGTACATAGCTAAGGGATACATATTTACGCTGTTTGGAGGATGCTCCATTTCATTTTGACAGCAAACAGATTCAAGTATGTACAATAAGAAATCACTGTGAATTTTCTTCTGACCATTCTTATAACTGCAGAAGTGGTTCAAAGATCTATGTTCAATTTGCAGATGTGCATGTACCTGCATGGGAAATACTGAATTATATAAATGTTTATTTCCTGTTTGTCCTATTTAGTACATACTATAAAGCAACTTCTCCATGCTTTGTTCTTGATTAGATAAATGAATCCATAATCAGTCTTTGCACAGTGAAAATAAGCAGTAAGAAAAAATTCCCATTAAGGTTGTTCTGAATTATGTTCTGTTTTTCTAGCTTAGCACCGGAGACTTTCCTGTATTTGATAATCTCTTATGTATCTACCATTATTGCTAACATTTCTTCTTTCTCTCACCTCAGTGATAAATGTGTACTTCTTGTTCATAATTTTTAGCCCATTTTTAAAGAGATAAGTGGATCATTTCCATTATGAACATGGAGCTGTGAGTTAACCTCACTGCTCGTCAGCTTGTTTCTTTGTAACACGGAACAATTATAGCAACTTCATGGATTTTGGTGAGTACCAAAGATATATCACTCTTGATGTGTAAATCTGTAAGCTATGAATTATTCTCCCCAACAGTTTCATCTTAAAAAGACTCTTGTTTAAAGACTATTTTCTATGCTGAAAGAACCTAAAATATTTGCAATATTTAAAAATATTTTGAAACTCTATATTTGTTTAGTAGTAAGAAGATGTTTCCCATTACTTTCTCGTCTTCATCTATAAAATGAGGATAATAATACCAACTTGTAGGATTGTGGTAGGAGTTCAGTGAAAAACTTATATACAAATCCCTAAGAAGAGCGCAGGGCATATGGTAAGCACACAGTAAATACATTGTTATTATCAATATTGCATAACCAAGTCCACACGCAAAGATTTGGAGACAACAGGGACCAATATGGAAAATAATCTGTTGTTTTCATTACATGAGGTTAGTTGATTTTCTCCAGGGAACATGTCCCAAGATAATGGATATGAACAGGGGCTGAAGATTTTTGCCAGCATATATAAAGAACTATTCCTCTTCTTCTCTTACTTTATGCACTCAATAACACATTTTGTAAATTTCCTGAACATGTTATTTGTTAAGTGTCAGCCTAGTCAGCTTGCATGTGTAAGAAAAATGGATTTCTCAGTTGGAAGAAGACAATTCATCAAGTAGGAGACACATGAAAGATAAGAACTGTGAAGATTATTTATTTACACACTTAGATGCTGTTTTCTATGTGGTATCCATTGTTTTAAGCACTTTAACCATATTAACTAATTTAGAAATCATTATATATATATATATATATATATATATATATATGATTATAGTAGCCTCTATTACTCTTTCTGTTTTACATATAGGAAAATTGAGACACACAGGGTTAAGCAAATTTTGCAAGATCATACTGCTAATAATTGGAGTTGACTTGAACACAGTGAGTCTGGGTCCAGAGCCCTTGCTGTTAAGCACTACATAGGCTCTTTCTAGAAACTTTTGGTGCCTTCTATAATACAGCTCCTTTTTGCATTCTGGTCACTATATTACCTTTTGGCCTTTTGCTTTACTGGGCCATTGATTCAATCTCCATGTGAGAATGTTTACTATCTTATCACTACTTGGCCAAGCAAGCATGGTTAGTGGAAAACACTCAGATCTGAGAATCAAAATTTAGATACTGTTTTCTTTGCTGTGTGAACTCTACTTATTCCACTATCTTCCATAAGGCATTATTTTTTGTCTGAATTTCATAAGGGAAGATCTATGCTTAAGTAAGTAGGAAATGATAAGTTAAAGGAACTTAAATAGAAATTTTAAATCACAGAATTTCCAAAAAATTGATATTCTGGGATTTTTCACAGACAGATCTAAGAAAAATTATTTTACAAACTCATTTTGAATGAAACGCTTTTTATACAGAAAATCTCAAAATTTCATACCACTAATGCTTTGAAGAAAAGATTTTGGAAATTCTTAATTACTTACTTTAACTCTGAAACATACTTTCTTATTTTTATGAAAAAGAGTTTATTTTGTATGATTCTAACTAGACAAAAATCCTTTAATTATGACAAATAAGGAAGGAAATCAATGTCATTTATATTCACTTTGATTCATTATTATGTTTTCATGCAAAATCTGATCAAATATCTGGAAAATTTCTTCCTTAGGAGGCTGGAAGATAAAGTAAAAACCAGGCTGAAATTAATACTCAAACTAATATTGATACAGTGAGTCTTCTGTAAATTTGTGTCTCATTTCTTAATGGCAGAAAATCTATATTACTCATCTTTGTATCCCCTATGCCTAGCGGAGTTCTTTGCACAGAATAGCTCTGGATGGAATGAAACTAGTATGGCAAGCTTTCTCAAGAAAATTCCAAGTAAGAATGACCACTGAGAATGCCATTTAGGTTTGTTTTCAGTAACATTGCAATGTTTTTGTAATACAAAAGATATGCCCCTTAAATCCAAGGACAGCTTTATTGTTGACCAAATACAGAAAAAAAAAAAATGCTTGTTGATGGGTAGAAAACAACTTCTGAAGATCTGAACAGAAGTATTTAAAATGAAGTGTTTTCAATTTGTCATTTCTTATGTTTTCCTAAATTTACAAAACAATTTCTATTCAAAAATGATTTTTTAATGGATCAATTCTCTCATTGTACTGTGATAAATTTTAACACCCGAAATGTCTCTTCAAATCCAAGAACTTCTTCAGTCCATGGTGCTCAGTGCTTTATACTGAATTTCTATAAGCAACATCAAAGCTTTCTTTAACAAGCCTTTTTGAGTAGCTACTGTGTAATCATTCAGTTTCCTTTCTCTCACCAAAGTTCAATGTTTTATAGGTGCTACAGTTAGCAATCAAAACTCTGACACCCAATCATGTTAACTTAGACCATCACAGACATAACCTCAGGTTTTGTAAAAAAAATCTGCTTTGTTTTGTGGGACATAGAAAGAGACAGAACATTAATTTTATTGACATGTTATACCATTGTATAATTAACAGTATTGCTACTAAAAGTATGGAGACCCCTGGATATCTTAAAGCCATATGGATTAATGTCCAGTGTCTAAAAACTGAGACTTTGGGGCAGCGCCAAAGGAAACAGTAAAAAGCATGTAAGTGGTCCCAAGGTGAATCAACCCAGGCTGACAGTGCTACTTATGAAACGTGCTGCTCATCTATATCCACAGGAGGTAAAGATATAGAACCAGAACATAGGAAGAAAATACCTTCTTCCAGACTCAAATATGAAGTCTACCTCAGTTGCCTGCTAACAATAGAAGGCCCAAGCACTTCTATTTTAATACCCTGTGTTCAGCATACTGAATTGTTCTGTTAAATTTGGATATGGCTGATATAAATATAACTCTTCCACAATGGTGGAATATGAAATTCACTGAAAATATTATATCTTGTTATATATCTTTTTCTTCTTCTCTGCCTCTGTCTCTCTCTTCACAGTCATGTACTTACACAGCTGTTTAAGGATATTTTTCTCCACAAATATTTTTCAGCATGTAATTTTCGTGCTTTAAAACCATAAGTAATTATGCCATACACCCAGATTTTAAATATCTAGCTCTGACCTATGTGTTACTGACTTAACAAAGTCTATAAAAATTTCAAATGTTTGGCAGATTTTTCTTCATTTTAATAGCAATTGTTAGATTTTTTTTTTTAAGATGTTGGGGGTAGGATTTTATTAATTAATTTATTTATTTTTGTTGTGTTGGGTCTTCATTTCTGTGCGAGGGTTTTCTCTAGTTGTGGCAAGCAGGGGCCACTCTTCCTTATGGTGCATGGGCCTCTTACTATCACGGCCTCTCTTGTTGTGGAGCACAGGCTCCAGATGCGCAGGCTCAGTAGTTGTGGCTCACAGGCCCTGTTGCTCCGCGGCATGTGGGATCCTCCCAGACCAGGGCTCGAACCCGTGTCCCCTGCATTAGCAGGCAGATTCCCAACCACTGTGCCACCAGGGAAGCCCAGCAATTGTTAGATTTTAAAAAATAATTATTGGTTATATATATATATATATATATATTTTTTTTTTTTTTTTTTTTTTTTTTTGCGGTACACGGGCCTCTCACTGCTGTGGCCTCTCCTGTTGCAGAGCACAGGCTCCAGACGCGCAGGCTCAGCGGCCATGGCTCATGGGCCCAGACGCTCTGCGGCATGAGGGATCCTCATGGACAGGGGCACGAACCCGTGTCCCTTGCATTGGCAGGCAGACTCTCAACAACTGCGCCACCAGGGAAGCCCCGAATGGTTCTATATTTATATCCTGAATGCCTCAGGGAAAAAGCAAATATCTTCCAAATACAACCTACTTCCTTAATAAAGGTGATATTTATTTGAGATTTGTTTAGTAGAGACTTTCAACAAATACATGTTATGCACTCTTACATAGAAAAGTATTAGAAAATGTCAAAATAAAACAATAAATCCAATAACGAATATATGGTGACTTAATTGTGACTTTAATTATACACCTTAACTGTAGAATTACACCTTATAATGAGATACACATACCAACAATCCCCCGCATCTCAGACAAAACTTTACTCTTCTTAGATATAGAATTTAAACTTTATTTTGAAGTTAATTCAAAAGTAAAAAATAAAACAATAAAAAGCAAAACAAGGTAGATACTATAATTACTCTACACAATTTCTGATGTTTAATTAAGAATTAACATTTAAGGAAGCAAGACCAAATGGCAAAAAAATTGCAATAGAAATGGACCTACACATCATCCAGGGTAATGGGACATGGACATAAAATAATTATTATGAATATGTTCATAGAAATAGAGGGAAATGTCGAGAGAGAGAACTGGTCTGTGTAAAAAAAAATGAATCATATGTATATATGGATATATATGGAGATAAAGAACTTGATAGATTTGTTATAACAACAAATTAGACTTGCAATGAGAATAATAATAAATTAGAGGACAGAGCAAATCAGTACACAAAGAGAAAAAATAAAGGGTGAAAATACGAAAGAAGTGAAAGGGGTATGGTGAAAAGATTTAATACCAAATATAATTGGAATTACAGAGAAGGAGAAAAAAGGGAGTGGGGTGAAAACAATAGTTGAAAAAATAGTAGTTGAAAAATTTCTAAAACTGATTAAAGGTATCAGTCAGTGTGGTTCAATAATTTCTATGAACCTAGGAACAAATGGCACACACCTAGGCACATAATAATAAAATCTACTTCAAAAAAAAAAAGAAAAGAAAATTGAAAACCTTTAGCGTAAGTAGAGAAAAGGCAGATTGAGGGAATATCAGTGAGACTGACAGCTGACTCATCAACAGAAATGATAAAACCAAAGACAATAAATTGCTTTGTTAAAGTGCTGAAAGAAGTAGCTGTCAACCTCAGATTCTACACAGAGAAAAAGTATTCATTAGTAGATAATGCAAAATAAATCATTTTTAGACAAAGTTTGAGATAAGTTACTGTCAACAGTCATGCACTTCCAAAAATACTAAGGGATGCTCTTCAGACAGAAAGAAAATAATCTCAGATGGAATCACAGAAATGCAGAAAGGAATGAAGAGCACATGGTAAATAATGGAAAACACCACTAGAAATCTGAGTATATTGGTTAGGATCTAGCAAGGAGACAGAAACCAAACCAATTATTAGAACAGAGAAAATTTAATGTAAAGATTTGTTCACTAATCAAAGAAAACTAACTATTAAAAGGGGCAAAAGGGCTTCCCTGGTGGCGCAGTGGTTGAGAGTCTGCCTGCCAATGCAGGGGACACGGGTTCGTGCCCCGGTCCGGGAGGATCCCACATGCCGCAGAGTGGCTGGGCCCGTGGGCCATGGCCGCTGGGCCTGCGCATCCAGAGCCTGTGCTCCACGATGGGAGGGGCCACGGCAGTGAGAGGCCCGTGTACCACAAAAAAAAAAAAAAAGAAAGAAAAAAGGGGGGGGGCAAAAGAAGACTCTAAGAAGCACATAAGTAGCACATACAAACAAAACAAACAAACAAACAAAAAAGCCCAGTTGTTATTCCTAGGCAGAGAGAGAATGAAAAATAAAGAAACTGAAGGCTCAGAGACTGTCCCTCCCTACTCTCCCCCTGTGTCTTCCCAAAACTGAGATTCATATATTTGTTTTTTAAGAAGGCATGACTTCCATAGGAACACACTACCTCATAGGGTGAAGAAAGATTCCAGAAGGCACAGGTCAGAAATGGTCTTTAGAAATGATAGGCCACAGATGGAAAATGTCAGCAGGCTGGAGCTGATTTAAGGAAACAACTCTCTAAGTTGGGAAATAGTTCCCTGAGGATGTGACCAGAGCTGCTGTGCAAGCAGCCCACTGGAGCATCTCAGAAGCAGCCATTGGATAGGGAGAAATAGGTTCAGCCAGGGCTACCAACAAAGCACAATTAGAGCTTATGGAAATGGCTACTGAGCGGAGAGAGCAAGGCCTGAGGGTGCAGATAAAACTGGTCTGTGAGGTCTGTAGGGCACCCTTGCTAAATAAACCATGGAGGAACTTTACATAGAAGAAAAGTGTCTTCCTGCTTCTTTGCCTTCTGTTGTCACTACAGTTTCCTCTCTTAGCAAATTCTAACCTTTTTTCAGACAGCAGAAGAAATGTTCAGAGGGTACAGCCTGAGTATCACAAAGCAGGAAAAGAAAGATGGATTTGTAGATGAGAACAATAACTTGATATTGGTTCATTGATATTGTCTTGTGTGGTTTAATAATATGTATAATTGCAATGCATGTTAATAATAGCATAAAATTGAGAATTAGGTGAAAAAGTTATTTTCCTAGGCTACAAAATGGAAAATGTACCAATTTAAAGTAGAATGTACCAAGTCAAAGGTATTTATTGGTATCTCTAAGGAACGTACTAGAAGAATAGTAAAAGACAATATGACTAATAAGCTCAATTGGGAACAAATAGAATCATGAAACATGCTTGATTCAACAAATAGAATATAAGAAAGGGAATACAAAAAAGTGATGAAGCAAAAAGCAAAGAATAATATGGTAGATAAAACTCAAATCAGTATTTACATTATGGATATAAGCTAAATTCACAGTTTAAAAGAAAGGTTTTAAAACTGGAATAAAAAGATACAAAGACAGATTGAGATTGAAAGTAAAATGATTTAAAAGATACACTGTAAAAACTGTAACTAAAAGAAAGCCAGGAAAAGTACATAATAATAGACAGCTCAGACTTGGAGGCATGAAGTATTGCCAGGAACAAAAAGGGAGTTTTCACAATAATAAAAGGGTTAATTCAACAGAAACATAATATTCCATAATTTATAAAATTCATATAATATAATTCATATCATAGACCTAAAATATCCGTAGAAAATTCTAGCAGGCTTATAGGAGAAATAGAAAAACCTATAATTATAGCTGGAGATTTTATCATACCTCTGTCACTGAGGAAAAACAAAAACAAAATTTAGTAAAGAATAGAAGATTTAGACACCATGATTAACAAAATGTCCTAATTTACATGTTTAAGCATGGCATCAACAAATGTGGAAAACATTTTATATTCAAGTACTCATAAAAATTGACCAATTATTATGCCATAAAGCAAGCCTCATCGTGATTCAGAGGATTTGCCCTCCACGGAGAATTTAAGCTAATACTCAATAATTTTTTAAAAAGCTAGAAACTCCCCAAATGCTTGACATTAAGCCAACACTTGTACATAACCCATGGGTTATTTCAAAATGAATATTAGAATATATTTTGAATAAATTATATTAAAATACTACTTATCAAAATGTGGGGAGCAGCTAAAGAGACATGTTTAGATATAAGTGCATAAATTAAAAATGGTTAAAAATTAACAATTACAATTATCTATCTCAAAAACCCATAAAAAGGAACAGCAAATTATCTCCAAAATATGGAAAAAGGAAATAATGACAGTATGAGCAGAATTTCATGAAATAAAAACAGACATGCAATAGAGAAGGGCAGAAAATCCAAAAGCTGATTCTTTGTAAGAGGAAATAAAATTGTTTATCCCTTAGCAATACTGAAAAAAAAAAAAAAAGAGAGAGAGAAAGAACAAAAACAATTTCAGGGATAATATGGAGGACATAATCACATATCCAGAGGTATTATACAAGTTAGGAGAGAATATTATGAAAACCAAGCCAACAAAATTAAAATATAAATAAAATGAAAATTTTTAGAAAAATATTTAACAAAAGTAAGGAGTAAAGATCTCAATGACCTTATGTTCATTAAAGAAATTTAATCCATATCTAAAACTTTACCAAAAAGAAAACTCCAGGTCAAGATTGCCTCAACAGTAAATGAAACCGATTTTTTTCATTTGTAATGTAACACTCTTATACAACTCTTTCAGAGAGTAGAAAAAGAGGTCACACTTCCCAAGCTGTTTTATGAGATTGGTATTATGTTGAGAACAAGAATTGAAAATGACATTACTAAGAAAAATAAATTACAAAACAGTTGCAAAATCCTAAACATAATATCAACAAGTGTAATCTAATAGTATATAAAAAGGATGCCACATCATGACTAAGCAGAGCTACTTCCAAGAATGCATGTTTGATTTTGTGTTAGGCAATCAATAAAAGTAATTCACTATATCAGCAAGATGAAGGAGAAAAACCACATGATTGTAAATATACCCAAATCACTTGATAAGATGCAAAACTCAT
Organism: Pseudorca crassidens; assembly: GCF_039906515.1. Lineage (NCBI taxonomy): Eukaryota > Metazoa > Chordata > Mammalia > Artiodactyla > Delphinidae > Pseudorca > Pseudorca crassidens. The sequence continues at coordinate 59,614,507 of NC_090297.1, read as the reverse complement.
AATAAAAACCATTGGTACACTAAGGGCAGGTGGGAATGTTCTTAACCTAATAATCTACAAAAAATTCTTTGGCAAAAAATTATATTTAATGATGAGCTATCAAGTTTCTTGTGTGTAGAAACAAAATAAGATAACAAAGTATTAACACCAATTTTATTTAACATTGACCTGGAAAATAAGTTATTCCAATAAGGTAAGAAACATATAAAAAATATAAAGTTTAGAAAGAAATAAGTAGATTTTCATTATTCACAGAAGATTTGATTATGGATACAGAAAATCCAAAATAAAATACAAATAAATTATTGGAATTAATGAATGAATTTAGCAAGTTCACCAGATACAAAGTCAAAATAAAAAAAAAATCATTTGTATTCTAATCACTACCAATAAATTAGAAAATGGAATAGAAAAAACAATCTTTGAAACTAGGTGATGAAATTTCATTTAACTGAGAATAAACCTAATGCAAGACTTCAACAGGTAAAACTACAAAATACCGAGAAAAATGAAAGACCTAAATAAATGATGGAATATTGTGTATACATGGATTGGTAAAGTCAATGTTGTAAAGATGTTATTTCTACCCTAATTATTTACAGATTCAATACAATCTCAATTAAAATTCTAAGAGACTTTTTTGGTTTGGTTGTTTTTTGGGGGCAGGGAGGAGGGGTAGAAACTGACAAGCCAATTTAAAAAATGTTTATGGAAATCTAAAAAGTCAAGAATAGCAAAAACAATATTAAAAGAAGAACAACGTTGAGCGAGGACTTATACTACCAGGTATAAAAACTTATTACAGAGCTACTGTAATTAAAACAGTATGGTTCTTGTGCAAGGGAAAACAAATAGATTGATGACAAATAATCTGAAAGTCCAAAAACAAACCCACGTCTCTGTGGTCATTTTACAACAAAGGTGACATAGTAATGCAGTTGGGAAAGGATGGTCTTTTAAATAAATAATGTGTTTATTGGTCTAATTATCAGAAAAAGATGCACCTTAACCTCTAATTCACACATATAAATATAATTTTTACCTCCTTTGTAGGTATAAATGTGAAATTTAAAACAATAAACCTTCTAGAAAATAACATAAGAGAATATTGTTGTGGCCTTGAGATTGGCAAATATTTTTAAAAATAAGAAACAAAGAACATCTATTATAAAGGAAAAGATAGAAATTAAACTTCCTCTAAATAAAAAATCTTTTCTTCATCAAATATTCCATTAATAAAGTGAAAACCCCAACCACAGAGTAGATAACAATTTTTGAAATACTAATATTTTTACAAAGGACTCATATCCAGAGCATGTATAAAATTTGTATTAAGCCATAAAAAAGGGACAGGTGGCACAACAGAAGTATTAGCAAAATATATGAACAAAAAGAATATATCAAATTGACTATAAGCATATTAAAAGGTGTTGAATGTCATCAATCATCAGGATAATGCAAGCTACACCCTCAATCATATGCCATTCCACTTAGAATGGTTTAAAATTCATAATACCCAGTTTGGGTTCAAATGTGGAGAAACTGCAACTCTCATGCATTGCTAGTGGGAGTGTAAATTAGTTCAACCACTTGGAAAATTATTTTTCAATATCTACTAAAATTGAAAATATGCATCTTTTGGTCCTGCAATTCTAAACTAGGTAAAAATCTAACAAAAATGAGAACTAAAGACATATACGAGAATGTTCATAGCAACATTATTCAAAATAGTTCCAAACCAGAAGTAAATGTTAAAAACATTTAACAATCAACAAAAGAATGAATAAAATCATTTTATATTAATATAACCCAGAAATCTGAATGAACAAAGTGTTGCTTTAGGCAGAAACAGGAAGAAATCACAGATATAATATTGAAAAGAGGAAGCCAAACACAGAAGAGTACATATAATATTATTCTATTCATGTAAAACACACACACACACACACACACACACACAATAAAAGGACAAAAACTAGTTGATGGGGATAAAGTAAAAATATGGTTTCCTTAAGATAGTTAATGACTAGATGGAGGCTTAAGCAAGGATTTGTGTGTATTGGTATCTTGGACTTGTGTGGAGTCTACATGGTTGTATTCATTCAGTTTATGGAGCTATATGCCAAAGATTTGGGGGGGTTCATATTATATTTAATTTAAAATATTATATCTACAATAATATCAACAACAATAATAAATATGACTCTCTTTTGTTGACAAATTTTCCTAAGTTAACATACACAGTGCTTTTTAATCTGTTTCATTTAATCCTCACATCAGTCTCGTGAGTATATTTATTCATTATGTTGATAAGGCATTGATTCTAGGAAGGTTAATCAACTTCCTTGTCACTGGTAAAGCTGAGATTAAAGCCCAGGTCTGCTGACTTCAGAAGACATGCTCTAAATCACTCTATGGTATCTTCCCCAATACATTGAATCATATTGCATGCACTGAAGGGAACAGCTTCAGGCTGAAGGTCTGTCTTACTAGAGGAGATACAAATGAGAATTATGATAAAACATTTAGGCTAGAATGACTGAGTACCACTTGGGACGTAATTGCTGCAATCAAATTATGAGAGAAACCAGACAACACTGGCAGAATTACTGCTATTGACCCTGATGAGCTGAGGTCTGAAAGAGTGTGATGTTGGTTATCTAAAATGTCAGCTGGTCACAAGCACCATACAAAATGGTTCAGAATCATGACAAGCAGGGTAGTCCAAGAGGTGGGAAAAACGACAAGAAAGAGTCAGTGAATATTAATGAAACATTCTCAGATAGCACAAGGGTGGAGTAAGGTGGGTTGTTTTCATCTTCTTAGAGCACCTATTCATTTCTCATATGGTCCAGGGAGTACCCAGAGTTTTGAGAGGTTTTACAAGTGGATAGTTGGAAAGGCAGGAAATAGAGAATATGGCTTGAAAACCTTAAAATCTACCCTATAACCATAAAAATCACCCTGATCCACTTAGTAAAATTAATAAAATTTATTATCTGATTCATAGGCTTCGAACAAAATGCGATGTATCAGTGCATCTCAAACTTTCTCCCCAATACCCTCAATGGCTGAAGACAGTGAAGTCAAAACCCTCAGGGTTCTAGGAAAACAGTGCAAATTAGCTGAAGCAAGCATAATATTTCTTTGAAACTTAGTGTTTTATTTTAAGACTTTATGCTTATTTTGCAGTCTACTTCATAATACACTTATGTTTGACTTAATATGAAATTATGTTTCACATTACTTAGAATAAAATTGGTCTTCTAGGAAGCTTTGCCAACCCCTTTCATACTTATGTATCTCCATTGTATATGCCCATGGAATCTGAGAAAAGTTGCTATAAGAAAAAGACTTTAATTCTATTAACTGTAAAAGCCTGTGAGAGTATTGTTTGTCATCGTTGTTATTATTGTTTTTATCATAAGACCACTACTTTGGTAAGAAAATGAGTTAGGAAGCAAATATTCAGCAGTCTTTTCCATCGGGCATCTGTCCTAATGGGTAGATGCAGTGTGATGAGGGCTGGCTCTATGCTTCAGGGCCGGACCATCCTGGGGTTTCCATCCTGCTTCCCTTCCCAGGGATTAGCAACAATCCAGGTCGTTTGCCTTACAGCTTGGTGCCTGACAGTATGGGCTTCTGCCCATTAAAAACTATTTCAACAAATCACTGAACACAGAGTTTCTATGAAAGCCGAGAATGTCAGGCACTACTTGACAATTTAACTGCATATGTACCTGCCATGAGTTATTTACCTGCCTGTTAATCAATTTAACCATAAATACTTTTGTAAGAAAAAGAGAAACTAATTAAAAATCAGCTTACATGTGAATCAATAATCCCTCCAATGCATGATTTGTGAAAAGAGAACTAGATGACTAATAAATCAATTAGGGTCTCTATTCTACCCTGGGGCTCAGAAAAGACAAGAGATTGTTTCATAGTATGAAATGGATAGTGCCTTGTGCCTTGTGACTTAGGGGCAATTCAATTCTTTAACTTGCCTGAAGAAAACATTTTAAATATCTAGTGACTCTGTTACTGCTTCTACTGAAAACTCCAAATAGTCCACTGGTCAAAAGGAAAAAAGTGCTAGAACAGAATGACCTATACACATGACAGTTTAGAATTTAAGATAAGACTGGCATCAAATGGTCTTGGCACAACTTTCAACCTCATCACTTACTGGCTGTGTAAATTTGGGGAAATGACTTCATGTGGGGAGTCTTGGTTTCCTAATTTTTAAAATGGAGAACATACATACCTCACATGGTTATCCTAAGGATCAAATATGATGTTTGTAAGATGCTTGGGGTAGTGCATTTTATATGAAGTAGGGAAAACACTCTATTGTTATGAGTACAGGTACAGGAGACAGACAGAATATGATTTAAGTCTGGGTTCTTCTGTTTTCTAGATGTGTCATCTTAGGCACATTTCTTGAACTCTCTGAGCCTCAGTTTCCTTATTTCTAAAATTGGAAAGTAAATTTTGGGTAAAAATTATGGAGGGCTGACAGCAGGCTAAGGGATTTTAGGTTTAAAAAATAGATGGTAGGGAGTTTTTGAAGTTTTTTTTTAGCAAAAGTATGGCAAAATGGATTTTAATTAAACATGAAAATTAGTTCTAGTATACATACTATGCATCAAGAATTGTGCTAGGCAGTGGGGATATAAAGAAAAAATGAGACCTGAACCATATCTTCATTGTGCTTATAGTATAATAATGGAAACAGATGTAGTAACAATAATTACAATAGAAGTCTGTACAAGTGTCATAGACTTCATTGATTAAAAGAAGCTATTAATTCTATTGGGAGTATGTGTGTATGTGCATTCGGGGGTAGTTTAAAATATAAAAGTGCTCTCTAAGCTGATAAGGTGATAAAGTCAGATAGGACATACTAGGTAGGGAGGAAGCATATGCAAGAGAATTTAAGTAATGATCAGTGGGTAATGTTACAAGAACCTTCAGTTCCATATTTGAAGTTTGAAGAGCATGTGTGTGTGTGTGCATGTGAGCATCCATGCACATATGGGGACATGTGAATACATATATTGGGGAGGTTCAGCAAAGGAGAGAGAGAAGAGACTGGAGAGTGGTTGGGAATCCATACTGTCAAACTGAATTATAAAATATAACATAGATTTGAGAATTATAAAATTTTAACTTCATAGGTAGTACAACACCTTGGTTAAGAGCATGCATGACTTCTAGAGTCAGACTGTCTGATTCAATAAATCCAGTTCTAGTACTTATTATCTCTGTGCTTTCAAGTTACTTAACCTTTATTTTCTTCAGTTCTCATCTGTAACATGGAGGTAATAGCAGTACCTGTTTCATAAAGTGTGTATGTGGATTAATGGGTTAATATTTTTAAAACACTTAAAGCAATATTTGTTAGATGAAAACAATTAGATAACTCATTTGAATATAGAAAATCTACCAGGTTGGTAGGAGTTAACTGTAACTTAATCATCAATATTGACCTATCTACCAAAAACAAAAAATTATGGACAGAAGAGGGATGGCCAGCAAAGACATTGAGTCCAGAGAAACAGTGAGGATTGGCCCTCATTAGTTGTTGAAGTTGAGGAGGATCCATGCAGCCCATGCTGAAACAAATGCCTGTGCTTGGATGTATTGAAAGTCTCTAGGCTTCTACTTCCTCAACATATTTCTAAATTAGAAGAAATTTGTTGGGAAAACAAATCAACAAAAATAAATGCCGTGGAAGTGTAGTTCTAGAGACTTGTGGGGGGCACACAATTGAGATTAGAAGATGGAAGAATGTAGAAGCTATTCTTCTGGAAGTGGCAGCAGCAGTAGCTCCAGCAATGCCCATTTCAAGTAGTGGCTCCAGAAGTGGCAAAGGTGAGAGGTATTCCCTCCACTCCTGCTAAATAACAGAGATGGCAGCTCAAAGAATATCAGCGGTGTGTGAACTCTTGGGCTCCTGCAGAGTGATGATGACTTCCTATAGTTTTTAACCTAAGGGTAATAACACAAACCCTTTGTTCCATCAGCCCTTCCAACATTTTTATATCTAACACTCTGAATTAAATTTCTGTCTACTTCAAAAACCTTTCTGTTTCTCTGATTTGATGCTTTATTTAGGACCAATAATCTTAGACTTTGGGTAGCCAGGCTTTTTGAGTTTTATCCCACTCTCTTAAGCAATGGCTATGATGAAGGATTCTTGAGAGGCTGAATAGCTACTACACTGGGAATGTCAAAGAATTTTATATGGGTTATAGAGTTACAACATAATTTGAATTCAGCCTTGTCATGTTTCTGATATTAATGTAATGACTGAGACCCTAAGAATGAGAATAGTTGCATTTGGGTGGATTTGGATGAATCTGAGAACTTTGAAGTTCTGTATTACCATGAGGTTCCCTTGAATATAGATGTAGCCCTTTCTTTTCTATTTGTGGAAACTAGGAAACTCTTGCTTAAAAAAATCAATGACCTTGCCTGACAATGTCTATTTTTCTCAATTTCCATTCCACTAACCTCCATTTCTATGACTATAATCAAAAACCCCAGATATATCCCAGTGGAACAAGTACAAAGTCTTAGCATGGAGGAGGCACCTACCCACTAATAAGTATGGTCAGGTTTTTATTTATATCAGCAGAGACTGGAAAAATACAGTAAATCCCCTACATACAAACCTTCAAGTTGCAAACTTTCAAAGATACGAACATGCATTCCATCAACATCAGGTGTGAGTGAATTTGCAGCTTGCCCTCCGTCTCCTATTGCTGATGATCCTTCACCTCTACCATCTCCCACCTCCTCTCCCTCCTCCAGTCATTAACTCTTCTTGCCTGTTCACTCGATGCCAGCCCCTATATATCAGCTGTTGTACTGTACTACTGTATTTCTCAAGGGACAGTACTGTAAGATTAAAAATGTTTCCTTTATTTTTTGTGTTCATTGTTTTTTATGTATTATTTGTGTGAAAAGTATTATAAACCTATTACAGTACAGTACTGTATAGTCGATTGTGTTAGTTGGGTACCTGGGCTAACTTTGCTGGACTTAACAAAGTGGACTTACAAACGTGCTCTCGGAATGGAACTTGTTGGTATGTAGGGGACTTACTGTATGTATGAGAATGTATGTTGTGCTAGATCAAGGAAGACGAAACCACATTATACTGTGATGATTCTACTGATATGGCTGCACTTAACTAAATTTATGGACTGAACTGCCTTCTCCTTCCAGTGTCTCATGGTATCACCATATTTGAAGACAGACTCTTTAAAGAGGTAAAGTTATATGAGGTCATTGGGTAGATCCTAGTTCATGTGACTATAGTTGAAGATAGGGCCTTAAATGAAGTGACTGAGTTAAAATGATGCCATTAGGGTTGGGCTGTAAGCCAGTATGGCTGGTGTCTTTATAAGAAGGAGAGACATGAGGATGAACATGGAAAGGCCATATGAGGGATGCATTGAGAAGGTGACCATCTGTAAGCCAAGGAGAGAGTTCTCACGAGAAAGCAAATCTGTCAATTGTTTGATCTTTGACTTCTGGCCTCCAAAACTATGAGGAAATAAAATTTTATTGTTTAAGCCACCTTGTCTATGGTACTTTGTTATGACAGCCCTAGCCAACACTGACTCACATATTTAATGTGTTAGCCCCAGAAGCCAGGAGTGAATCAGGCAGTTCATTTAAATGATGTGAAACCTTTGAACTCATTTGATACCTCAACTCAGTGATGACCAACATTCTATTCCAGGATTTACCTGGAACAATGGAGAATGGTGGTGCTTGGCGGGGTTGGGGTGCAAATGAGAATTACTTGGAAGGCTTGTTAAAACATGGATTACTGGGCCCCACTCCCAAAGTTTCTGATTTAGTAAGTCTGGGTTGAAGGAAGAGAATTTGCATTATTAACAATTTCCCAAGTGGTCCAGGGGCCATAATTTGAGAATCACCAAGGCAAATCAGAAGTACTCTTTTCACCAAGGAACTTCTCAAAATCTTGGTAAAGGGAGCACCATCATTCATCAAAAGTTTTCTAGTAAATTTCCCCTGCAGATCAGGAAAAAACGGTTGGAAAACAAGGGGCAATAATAGGATGCTGGAGTGGTGAATGCCTGGTGGCAATACTTAAAACACCAGACACAAGATAGGATAGAGTTAATAGGCAGCAAAGCCAGAGGAAAAACAAAAACTCCACAGGGAGTTTTAGCAGTTGCTAAGTAATCACTTTGTTCCTTGGAATGGAAGAGATGGACAGCTTACTAAAATATTACTTGATCTAAATAAAATAAAAATAAAATTCTGGGTCTGGTGGCCAGAACTTTGACTTGAATTGCCACAAAGAGCTTTTTTCCAATTCATAGATCAAGAGTCACTTTATTCAAGGGAAGGTCAAGTTCTCTTGCAGTGCCACAAGTAATACTGTAAATCTTCAAGTGTTTACTAAAGGAAATGGAGGGAAGTAGACATGGGGAGGATTATTAAACAATGGCTCAGATTTGACACTAATCCTCAGAGACCTAAAATAACACTGTGGTCCAATAGTCCAAGTAGGGGTTTGTACAGGTCAGATGTTAAATCAAATCTTGGTTTTAGACTTTCTCAAAGTGATTATCATACAAAATCGTTCCTGAAAGTACAGTTGAAGTGACATTTTTTGGCAAAGAGTAAAATCCCATATTGATTTCCTGACCCGTACAGTAAGGTCTATTATTAGGAAGGGCCAAGTAGAAGTCACTGAAATGTCAATGATAAACAAAATAGAAAATCAAATGAAATATTGCAACCACAGGGACATTTCAGAAAGCAGTGTCACTATCAGAGATTTGAAAGATGCAAGGTAGTGATTGCTACAACATCTTCACTTAACTTATTTTTTGACTTGTGAATAAGACCAATGGATCCTGGAGAATGTGCATTGTCATAAACCGAATCAACTGGTTATTCCAATTGCAGCTTCTGTTCCAGGCTGATCTCTTTATTTTTAACATCTTTGTTGGAGTATTATTGCTTTACATTGTTGTGTTAGTTTCTGCTGTATAACAAAGTGAATCAGCTGTACGTATACATATATTCCCATATCCCCTCCCTCTTGCGTCTCCCTCCCACCCTCCCCATCCCACCCCCTAGGTGGTCACAAAGCACCGAGCTGATCTCCCTGTGCTATGCAGCTACTTCCAACTAGCTATCTATTTTACATTTGGTAGTGTATATATGTTCATGACACTCTCTTACTTCGTCCCAGCTTCCCCTTCCCCCTCCCTGTGTCCTTAAGTCCATTCTCTATGTCTGCATCTTTATTCCTGTCCTGACCCTACGTACTTCAGAATTTTTTTTTCCTTTTTTAGATTCCATATATATGTGTTAGCATACTGTATTTGTTTTTCTCTTTCTGACTTACTTCACTCTGTATGACAGACTCTAGTTCCATCCACCTCATTATAAAAAACTCAATTTCGTTTCTTTTTATGGCTGAGTAATATTCCATTGTATATATGTGCCCCATCTTCTTTGTCTATTTATCAATGGACACTTAGGTGGCTTCCATGTCCAGGCTATTGTAAACAGTGTTGCAATGAATATTGTGGTACATGACTCTTTTTGAGTTATGGTTTTCTCAGGGTATATGCCCAGTAGTGGGATTGCTGGGTGGTATGGTAGTTCTATTTTTAGTTTTTTAAGGAACCTCCATACTGTTTTCCATAGTTGTGTTATCAATTTACATTCCCACTAACAGTGCAGGAATGTTCCCTTTCCACAACACACTTTCCAGCATTTATTGTTTCTAGATTTTTAGAGTGGCCATTCTGACCAGTGTGAGATGGTACCTCATTGTAGTTTTGATTTGCATTTCTCTAATAATTAGTGATGTTGAGCATCTTTTCATGTGCCTCTAGGCTATCTGTATGTTTTCCTTGGTGAAATGTCTATTTACATCTTCTGCCCATTTTTTAATTGGATTGTTTACTTTTTGGTATTTAGCTCCATGAGCTACTTGTATATTTTGCAGATTAATCCTTTGTCAGTAGCTTCATTTGCAACTATTTTCTCCCATTCTTAGGGCTGCTTTTTTGTCTTGTTTATGGTTTCCTTTGCTGTGCAAAAGCTTTTAACTTTCATTGGGCCCCATTTGTTTATTTTTGTTTTTATTTCCATTACTCTAGGAAGTGAGTCAAAAAGGATCTTGCTGTGATTTAGGTCATAGAGTGTTCTGCTTTTGTTTCCTCTAAGAGTTTGATGGTGTCTGGCCTTACATTTAGGTCTTTAATCCATTTTGAGTTTATTTTTGTATATGGTGTGTGGGAGTGTTCTAATTTCATTATTTTCCATGTTAGTTGTCCACTTTTCCCAGCACCACTTATGGAAGAGGCTGTCTTTTCTCCATTGTATATTCTTGCCTCCTTTATCAAAGATAAGGTGACCATATGTGTGTGGGTTTATCTCTGGGCTTTCTATCCTCTTCCACTGATCTATATTTCTGTTTTTGTGCCAGTACCATACTGCCTTGGTTACTGTAGCTTTGTAGTATAGTCTAAAGACAGGGAGACTGATCCCCAGCTTCGTTTTTCTTTCTCAAGATTGCTTTGGCTATTCGGGGTCTTTTGTGTTTCCATACAAATTGTGAAATTTTTACTTCTAGTTCTGTGAAAAATGCCATTGGTAGTTTGATAGGGACTGCATTGAATGTGTAGATTGCCTTGGGCAGTATAGTCATTTTCACAATGTTGATTCTTCCAATCCAAGAACATGGTATATGTCTCCATCTGTTTGTATCTTCTTTCATTTCTTTCATCAGTGTCTTATACTTTCCTGCATACAGGTCTTTTTTCTCCTTAGGTAGTTTATTCCTAGGCATTTTATTCTTTTTGTTGCAATGGTAAATGGGATTGTTTCCTTAATTTCTCTTTCAGATTGTTCATCATTACTGTATAGGAATGCAAGAGATTTCTGTGCATTAATTTTGTATCCTGCTACTTAATCAAATTCATTGATTAGCTCTAGTACATTTCTGGTGGGTTCTATATATACAGTATCATGTCATCTGCAAACAGTGACAGCTTTACTTCTTCTTTTCTGATTTGGATTCCTTTTATTTCTTTTTCTTCACTGATTTCTGTGGCTAAAACTTCCAAAACAATGTTGAATAATAGTGGTGAGGGTGGCCAACCTTGTCTTGTTCCTGATCTTAGTGGAAATGGTTTCAGTTTTTCACCATTGAGGACGATGTTGGCTGTGGGTTTGCCATATATGGCCTTTATTATGTTGAGGAAAGTTCCCTCTATGCCTACTTTTTGGAGGGTTTTTATCATAAGTGGGTGCTGAATTTTGTCAAAAGCTTTCTCTGCATCTATTGAAATGATATTATGGTTTTTCTCTTTCAATTTTTTAATATGGTGTATCACATTGATTGATTTGCATATATTGAAGAATCCTTGCATTCCTGGGATAAACCTCACTTGATCATGGTGTGTGATCCTTTTAATCTGCTGTTGGATTCTGTTTGCTAGTATTTTCTTGTGGATTTTTGCATCTATGTTCATCACTGATATTGGCCTGTAGTTATCTTTCTTTGTGGCATCTTTGTCTGGTTTTGATATCAGGATGATGGTGGTCTCGTAGAATGAGTTTGGGAGTGTTCCTCCCTCTGCTATATTTTGGAAGAGTTTGAGAAGGATAGGTGTTAGCTGTTCTCTAAATGTTTCATAGAATTTGCCCATGAAGCCATCTGGTCCTGGGCTTTTGTTTGTTGGAAGATTTTTAATCCCAGTTTCAATTTCAGTGCCTGTGATTGGTCTGTTCATATTTTCTACTTCTTCCTGGTTCAGTCTCGGAAGGCTGTGTATGTCTAAGAATTTGTCCATTTCTTCCAGGTTGTCCAATTTATTGGCATAGAGTTGCTTGTAGTAAACTGTCCTGATCCTTTGTATTTCTGCAGTGTCAGGTGTTACTTCTCCTTTTTTCATTTCTAATTCTATTGATTTGAGTCTTCTCTCGTTTTTTCTTGATGAGTCTGGCTAATGGTTTATCAATTTTGTTTATCTTCTCAAAGAACCACCTTTTAGTTTTATTGATCTTTGCTATCATTTCCTTCATTTATTTTTCATTTATTTCTGATCTGATCTTCATGATTTTTTTCCTTCTGCTAACTTTGGGGTATTTTTGTTCTTCTTTCTCTAATTGCTTTGGTGTAAGGTTAGGTTGTTTATTTGATATGTTTCTTATTTCTTGAGGTAGGATTGTATTGCTATAAACTTCACTCTTAGAACTGCTTTTGCTGCATCCCAAAGGTTTTGGGTCGTCATGTTTTCATTGTCATCTGTTTTTAGATATTTTTTGATTTCCTCTTGGATTTCTTCAGTGATCTCTTGGTTATTAAGTAGCATATAGTTTAGCCTCCATGTGTTTGTTTTTTTTACAGTTTTTTTCCTGTAATTAATATCGAGTCTCAGAGTGTTGTGGTCAGAAAAGACACTTGATACAATTTCAATTTTCTTAAGTTTACCATAGCTTGTTTTGTGATCCAAGGTATGATCTATCCTGGAGAATGTTCCATGTGCACTTGAGAAGAAAGTGTATTCTGTTGTTTTTGGATGGAATGTCCTATAAATATCAATTAAGTCCATCTTTTTTAATGTGTCATTTAAAGCTTTTGTTTCCTTATTTATTTTCATTTTGGTTGATATGTTCATTGGTGAAAGTGGGGTGTTAAAATCCCCTACTATGAATGTGTTACTGTCGATTTCCCCTTTTATAGCTGTTAGCATTTGCCTTATGTATTGAGGCATCCCTATTTTGGGTACATAAATATTTATAATTATTATATCTTCTTCTTGGATTGATCCCTTATCTTTATGTAGTCTCCTTCTTTGTCTCTTGTAATAGTTTATGTTTTAAAGTCGATTTTGTCTGAAATGAGAATTGCTACTCCTGCTCTCTTTTGATTTCCATTTGCATGGAATATCTTTTTCCATCCCCTCACTTTCAGTCTGTATGTGTCCCTAGGTTGGAAGTGGGTCTCTTGTAGACAACATATTTACAGGTCTTGTTTTTATAGCCATTCAGCCAGTCTATGTCTTTTGGTTGGAGGATTTTATCCATTTACATTTAAGGTAGTTATCGATATGTATGTTCACATTTAAGGTAGTTATCTATATGTATGTTCCTACCCAATAGGTAATGTTCCTATTACCATTTTCTTAATTGTTTTGGGTTTGTTATTGTAGGTCTTTTCCTTCTCTTGTGCTTCCTGCCAAGAGAAGTTCTTTTAGCATTTGTTGTATAGCTGGTTTGGTGGTGCTGAATTCTCTTAGCTTTTGCTTGTCTGTAAAGGTTTTAATTTCTCTGTCAAATCTGAATGAGACACTTGCTGGGTAGAGTAATCTTGGTTGTAGGTTTTTCCCTTTCATCACTTTAAATATGTCCTGGCACTCACTTCTGGCTTGCAGAGTTTCTGCTGAAAGATCAGCTGTAAACCTTATGGTGATTCCCTTATATGTTATTTGCTGCTTTTCCCTTGCTGCTTTTAATATTTTTTCTTTGTATTTAATTTTTCATAGTTTGAATAATATGTGTCTTGGTGTGTTTCTCCTTGGATTTATCCTATCTGGGAGTCTGTGCTTTCTGGACTTGATTATTTCCTTTCCCATGTTAGGGAAGTGTTCAACTATAATCTCTTCAAATATTTTCTCAGTCCCTTTCTTTTTCTCTTCTTCTGGGACCCCTATAATTTGAATGTTTGTGCATTTAATGTTGTCTCAGAGGTCTCTGAGACAGTCCTCAGTTCTTTTCATTCTTTTTTCTTTATTCTTCTCTGCAGTAGTTATTTCCACTGTTTTATCTTCCAGGTCATTTATCCATTCTTCTACCTCTGTTATTCTGTTATTGATTCCTTCCAGGGATTTTTAAATTTCATTTATTGGGTTGTTCATCATTGTTTGTTTGCTCTTTAGTTCTTCTAGGTTCTTGTTAAACATTTGTTGTGTTTTCTCCATTCTGTTTCCAAGATTTTGGATCATCTTTACTATCATTTCTCTGAATTCTTTTTCAGGTAGACTGCCTATTTCTTCTTCATTTGTTTGGTCTGGTGGGTTTTTACCTTGCTCCTTCATCTGCTGCATATTTCTCTGTGGTCTCATTTTGCTTAACTTACTGTATTTAGGGGCCTCCTTTTTGCAGTCTGCAGGTTCATAATTCCCATTGTTTTTGGTGTCTTCCCCAGTGGGTAAGGTTGGTTCGGTGGTTGTGTAGGCTTCCTGGTGGAGGGGACTGGTGCCTGTGTTCTTTTTGATGAGGCTGGATCTTGTCTTTCTGGTGGGCAGGACCACGTCCGGTGGTGTGCTTTCTGGTGCCTGTGAACTTATTATGACTTTAGGCAGCCTATCTGCTAATAGGTGGTGTTGTGTTGCTGTCTTGCTAGTTGTTTGGCATGGGGTGTCCAGCCCTGGAGCTTGCTGGTTGTTGAGTGGAGCTGGGTCTTAGCATTGAGACAGAGATCTCTGCGAGAGCTCTTGCCAATTGATATTACATGGGGCTGGGAGGTCTCTTGTGGTCCAATGTCCTGAACTTGGAAATCAGCTCTCTCACCTCCAATGCTCAGGCCTGACACCTGGCTGGCACACCAAGACCCAGTCAGCCATATATGGCTCAGAAGAAAAGGGAGAAAAAAAGAAAAATAAGTAAATAAAATAAAAAAGTTATTAATAGAAAAAAAATTTAAATATTATTAAAATAAAAAATAAGAAAAAGAAGAGAGAAACCAAGCCAATAAACAATCCAGCAATGATAACAAGTGCTAAAAACTAAAGTAAGATAAGCATATAAATCAGAAACTAGTCAGTCACATACAGCAAACCTCAGGTCTACAGTTGCTTCCAAAGTCCACTGCCTCAATTTTAGAATGATTCTTTGTCTATTCAGCTATTTCACAGATGCAGGGTACATCAAGTTGATATTTAATCCACTGCTCCTGAGGCTGCATGGAGAAATTTCCTTTTCTCTTCTTTGTTTGCACAGCTCCTGGGGTTCAGCTTTGGATTTGGCCCTGCCTCTGCATTTAGGTTGCCCTCTGGAATCTGCTTTTCGCCCAGACAGGAGGGTGTTAAAGAAGCAATTGTTTAGGGGTCTCAGGCTCACTCAGGTCATGGGGAAGGAAGGGTACGCAATGTGGGGTGAGCCTGTGGCGGCAGAGGCCTGCATGATGTTGCAACAGCCTGAGGCATACCATGTATTCTCCTGGGGAAGTTGTCCCTGGATCCCGGGACCCAGGCAGTGGTGGGCTGCATAGGCTCCCGGGAGGGGAGGTGTGGACAGTGACCTGTACTTGCATACAGGCTTCTTGGTGGTGGCAGCAGCAGCCTTAGCATCTCATGCCCGTCTCTGGGGTCCACGCTGTTAGCCGCGGCTCACGCCAGTCTCTGGATCTCGTTTAGGTGGTGCTCTAAATCCCCTCTCCTCACGCACCCTGAAACAATGGTCTCTTGCCTCTTAGGCAGGTCCAGACTTTTCCCTGGACTCCCTCCCGGCTAGCTGTGGTGCACTAGCCCCTTTCAGGCTGTGTTCATGCAGCAACCCGAGTCCTCTCCCTGGGATCCAACTTCCGAAGCCCGAGCCTCAGCTCCCAGCCCCCGCCTGTCCTGGCAGGTGAGCAGACAAGCCTCTCGGGCTGGTGAGTGCTGGTCAGCACCGATCCTCTGTGCGGGAATCTCTCCCCTTTGCCCTCCGCACCCCTGTTGCCGTGCTCTCCTCCGTGGCTCCGAAGATTCCCCCCCACCACTCCGTCTCCACCAGTGAAGGGCCTTCCTAGTGTGTGGAGACTTTTCCTCCTTCACAGCTCCCTCCGAGAGGGACAGGTCCCATCCCTATTCTTTTGTCTCTGTTCTTTCTTTTTCTTTTGCCCTACCCAGGTACGAGGGGATTTTCTTGCCTTTTGGGAAGTCTGAGGTCTTCTGCCAGCATTCAGTAGGTGTTCTGTAGGAGTTGTCCCACATGTAGATGTATTTCTGATGTATTTGTGGGGAGGAAGGTGATCTCCACGTCTTACTCCTCTGCCATCTTGAAGGTCCTCCCAGGTTGATCTCTTAATTGGAATAAATCAGCATAGCCCCTGTCATTTCATATGGAGCTATTAACCTGAAAAATGCTTTTCTTATAATGTTTACTAAGGACTATGTTAAGTATTGGTTTCATATGACAATGACAACCGTATACCTCTAATGTGTTATCACAGAGCTATGTCAGGTCTATGGCTCTCTTAATATGATCTAGGCTATAGGAATGTTGACCATTCTGCCTTTACAAAAATATCACATTAGTCCCCTATATTGATGACATCATGCTATTTGGACATTATAGCCAGAAGTGTTCTAACTGACGTGGTAAGACTCAAAAATCCCAGTGCAAGAGATACATTAATAAAAACTAAGGGGCACATAGTAAAATTTCCTTGAATATAGTGATCTGGGACATGAGTAAATTGAAAGGTAAATTTCACTCCATACACAACCTACTACTAAGAAAGAAGCATAATGTTTGGTGGACCTTTTTGGATTTTAGAAACAATACATAACCATCATTCAGGGTGTTTCTCTCATTCAATTACTAAATAACCCATAAACTTAACTTCTGAGAGGTGCCTAGAGTAAGAGAAGGTTTGATAACAGTTTCAGTGTGTATTGCAAGTTTTCCTCCACTTGGTCCATATTGCCCATTATATTAAATGATGCTGAAAGCATATACAGTAAGTTCCCTACATATGAACCTTCAAGTTGAGAACTTTCAAAGATGTGATTGTGCATTTGCATGTCCAATAATGTAAATTAGTTCACGTGTCTGGCATACATTGTCATGTGTGTGCACCCTCTACAAGTGGTCGTGCTTTTGCATACTTTACTGTATACTACTGTAAAGAGTACAGTAGTATAGTATCTTTATTTCAAGCCCAGGATGTTCAGAAGCAAGAGTTAAAAGCAGTGGTGATGTGGCTGTTACTGCTAAGAAGAGCCAGGAATTAGAGGCCGAGAGAAAGGACAAAGAAAGATAAGAGGAAGAAGAAGTAACTGAAGAACCAAAGAGAAGCACAATGCAGGAAATGACAAGGGGATTTTCTTTATTTGAGGAGGCATTGTTCGTTTTTGAGGCACAGGACTGGACCCCAACATAGAACAGTACATGAAGGTTGCAGCAGCCATTCAGAATGCAATCCAGTGCTACTATGGCATCTATGATGCGAAAAAAAAGAGCTACTACCCAGACGTCACTGGATCCTTTTTTCAAGAAGATAGATTGAATTGAATCCAGCAAGGAACCAGAACCTGTGGTCAGGCATGTGTGTCAGGCATGAGTGAAAGTGCAGCTCGCCCTCCATCTCCTATTGCTGACGATCCTTCAGCTCTACCATCCCCCACCTCCTCTCCCTCCTCCAGTCAGTAACTCTTCTTGCCTTTTCACTCGATGTCAGCCCTGTATGCCAGCTGTTGTACTGTGCTACTGTACTTTTCAAGGTACTGTACTATAAGATTAAGAATGTTTTCTTTATTTTTTGTGCTTGTCTTTTATCTATTATTTGTGTGAAAAGTATTATAAACCTATTACAGTACAGTATTATATAGCCGATTGAGTTAGTTGGGTACCTAGGCTAACTTTGTTGGACTTACAAACCAACTGGACTTAACGAACATGCTCTCAGAATGGAACTCATTTGTATGTAGGGGACTTACTGTATGATAAATAGAAATCCTATTGATACAAGCCTGGGGAGGTGGTAAATCACAATGTTTAGGGAAAAAATCTCAAGTCCTCTTTAGAAAATAACTATTCTCTTTTATAAAAACAGCACCTTGCTTGCTATTGGCCACAAGTAATGTCTGAATCCCAGACTGTGAGACAGAAAGTGACAAAATTGGGTTCATCTGCTCCACCAAGCCAGTGAATGCATGCATCAAGTAGAAGTGAATAATACAAAATTGGGCTTGATCAGGTTTTGAAGGCACAAGTAAGTTGTATGATCTTGGACCGTTATGGTAACTACATTATTTATTCTCCTCCAACCCATTTTTATGACTCCATAGTGCAGAGGTTGGCAAACTTTTTCTCTAAAGCGCAAGATAGGAAATATTTTAAGCTTTGTGGGTGTTAATGATCGTTATCACACCTACTCAGCTCTGCCATTATAGAGTATACATAAAGGATTGTGACTATGTTCACATAAACCTTTATAAAAGCAGCTTGGATTTGACCTATGGGCCATGGTTTGCCAACTCCTGTCATACAGAGTTCCTTACAATTAGTTTACTGAAGGAGAAAAATATTAGGTCTGTGCTTGGTAAGCATTTGGCCCAATATGCTGGGACCACTCAGAAGAGAACTGTGCAACATTACAGGCATACTCAAGGAAAGTCCTGAAAGATAGAAAGGTAAGGGAATTCCCTCAAAGAGCAGAAATTCAAACAGTACATCTAACTGACACTTTAGTAGAGAGATGATGGGCCTACAATGTGTGTATCTACACTGATTTATGGAACATAGCTAACAGTTTGGCCAGGTAGTCAGAGAAAAAGTTTGGCAAATTGTTAACAAAATGATATACAGGTGAGGTATGTGGATGACATCTCATGAGAGGCACAGATTGTGATTATGTTTTTGTTCCATGTGAATAACCAATAGAGGACATTCAGGGCAGAAGAGTATCTCAATAGTCAGGGAGATAAGATGGATTTTTGTTATAGTCAGTCAAGTTCAGTCAGTGTCTTTTTTCATCCTACTGTGTTTAGTGGGTTGAATTGTGTCCTGAAAAAAGATATGTCCAAATCTTAGCCCCTGGAACTTATGAATATGACCTTATTTGTAAACAGGGTCTTCGTACATATAATTAAGGATCTTGAGATAATGTCATCCTGGATTTAGGTGTTTTCTAAATCCAATGACCAGTATCCTTATAAAAGAAAGAAGAGGAAGGTCTGAGACATAGAGACACAGGGAAGAAGACCATGTATGTAAATATGGAGGCACAGATTAGAGTTTTTGCTAAGAGTTGCTGGCAGCCTTCAGAAGTAGGAGAGAGGCATGAAACAGATTTTTCCTTAAGGTCTCCCATAGGAATCCATCCTGCCAACCTTGATTTCAGACTTCTGGCCTCCAGTACTATGAGAGAACAAATTTCTATTGTTTTATGCCATCCAGTTTGTGGTGTTATAGCAACCCTAGGAAACTAATATATTATTTTTGCTTAATGAAATGTGGACTTGGCATCAAGGGTTGAAGGCTCTACACATGCTCAGTCACCAAGGCTGATATGGCTATTGCCCATGCAGTGTTCCCAGCCTGCCAACAATGAGATCAATGTGAGCACAGAACACAGCACCATTTGAGGGGAAGATCAAGCCATCCAGCAGCAGATTGATTGTAGTGAACCCTTTCCCTCATAGAGTGGGCAGTGTTTTATCTCCACTTCATGATATGAATAATGCCTTCCATACTTGCAATACTTTCACATGTGAACTCATAGAATGACTTATTTAGGGTCATGATATTCCACAAAATATTGCTCCTGAGCAAATAACGAATTTTACATCAAAAGAAATATAATAAGAGCTTAAAACTATAGAATTCATTGTTTCTCCATTATCTTGTTGCAGATGGCCTTGTGAGACGTAGGAATGGCCCATTAACTAATCAGTTATGGTGCCTTGTGGGAAGCAAAACCTTGTGAGGTTAAGATGTTCTGTAAGATCCAGAATATGTTTGAGACATGCTGCTGTTTCTTCCATGGCCATAACTGGACTTCAAAAAGATAGTTGAGGAAGGGGGGTAGAAGAATTAAATTTGACCAAGATTCTGTGAGGAGGTATAGCATGTATTGAAAAGGATAAAATTTGATTTCAGCACATTTGTTTGTAGGAAATTTCACATTTGTCTTTAAAAGAAAAATAGTCTTCTTATTTTTTCATAAGTGGATAGCTAAGGTAATTAAAATAAACACTTTGAAAAAACTAGCATAGTAGAGTAGAACAGGAGTACTAGTCTATTCAGCAGATGTGAATACCCATTAATGTGAATTTAGAGCTATTCCAATATTAATAGCTAGCAAAAGTAACAGGCTGTTCTACTTTGGTTAAGTAATGAGTGCTTGGAAAATATTACATTAGAAATCCTATGTTCCAATGATATATTTTCAGTGTTCCTACCCCAACCCCTAGTACCACTATTCTTTTTATAGTTAAATTTTAATTGTTGATGGTTTTCTATTTCCTTCCCTTGATAGTCTTATTTTTATAAGTTAGCCCACTGTTGTAATATTGGAATTTGGGACATTTTATTTTCTGATTTTATGTTCAATTTTTGTTGTGCACTCTGTCCTCATTATTACAAGTGTAGTTTACCTCTATTCTTTAGACAATGATAGCTCAGATAGAGAATGATGAAACACACATATTACCAGCTGTAAATATCACTGTCAAAAAGTCATTGTGTTACATTGAACATCAAAGTGTTTCTAATCACATCTATAAATCTTAGGAATATGATTAGAATATACAAGCCAAAAATAATGATTTCTATAACATGCCTAGAAATGGAACATAATGAAACATTCAATATGTAAACTTACAGAACCTAAACATTGTGGTATTATATAGTAGAATTTCAAGCCAATGAACAATGACATTTTTTAAATGATGCTTTTAAAATAAATGTATTGCATGCTGCCTTACATAGGTATACCCCAGATATACTGCAGGTTCTGTTCCAGACCACTGTAATAAAGTGATTATTGCAATAAAGCCAGTCACATGAATTTTTTGGTTTTTCAGTGCATTTAAAAGTATTGTTTACACTATGCTGTAGTCTGTTAAGTGTACATACCTTAATTAAAAACACTTTATTGCTAAAAAATGTTAACCATTATCTGAGCCTTCACCTAGTTGTAATCTTTTTGCCAGTGGAGGGTCCTGCCTCAGTGTTGATGGCTGCTGACTGATCCGGGTTTTGGTTGTTGAAGTTCGGGATGGCTGTGACAATTTCTTCAAATAAGATAATGAAGTTTGCTCCATCAATTGACTCTTCCTTTCATGAACAATTTCTCTGAATACGCAATGCTGTCTGACAGTATTTTATGCACAGTAGAACTTCTTTCAAAGCTGGACTCAGTCCTTTCAAACCCTGCCACTGCCTTAGCAACAAAGCTTATGTACTATTCTAAAACGTTTGCTGTCATTTCAACAATCTTCACAGCATCTTCATAAGGAGTAGATTCCATCTCAAGAAACCACTTTCTTTGCCCATCCATAAGAAGCAACTCCTCATCTGTTCAACTTTTATTGCAACAATTGCAACAAAGTTATATCTTCAGGCTCTATTTTAAATTCTAGTTTTCTTGCTAGTTCCACTACATTTGTAGTTACTTCCTCCACTGAAGTCTTGAACCCCTCAAAGTCCTCCATGAGGGTTGGAATCTTCTTCTAAAGTCCTGTTAGTGTTGATATTTTGACTTCTTCCCATGAATCACAAATGTTCTCAATGACATCTAGAATGATGAATTCTTCTCAAAAGGTGTTCAGTTTACTTTGCTCAGATCCATCAGAGGAATCGCTATGGCAGCTACAGACTTACAAACTATATTTCTTAAATAATAAGACATGAAAGTCAAAATTACTCCTTGATCCATGGGCTGTAGAATAGATATTGTGCTAGCAGGCATGAAAACAACATGAGTCTCATTGTACATCTCCATCAGAGCTCTTGGGTGACCAGGTGCATTGTTAACGAACAGTAATATTTTGAAAGGAATCTTTCTTTCTGAGCAGTGGGATCAAAATATTCAGTAAACCATGTTGTAAACAGATGTCCTGTCATCCAGACTTCATTGTTCTGTATATAATGCACAGGCAGAGTAGGTTTAGCATTATTTTTAAGGGCTCTAGGATTTTCAGAATGGTAACTTAGCATTTGCTTCAATTTAAAGTTACCACACCAGTCAGAATGGCCATCATCAAAAAAATCTACAAACAATAAATGCTGGAGAGGATGTGGAGAAAAGGGAACCCTCCTACACTGTTGGTGGGAATGTAAATTGGTACAGCCACTATGGAGGACAGTATGGAAGTTCCTCAAAAAACTAAAAATAGAACTACCATATGACCCAGCAATCCCACTACTGGTCATATACCCTGAGAAATCCATAATTCAAAAAGACACACACGCACCACAATGTTCATTGCAGCACTATTTACAATAGCCAGAACATGGAAGCAATGTAAATGTCCATTAACAGAGGGACGGATAAGGAAGATTTGGTACATATATACAATGGAATATTACTCAGCCATAAAAAGGAACGAAACAGTGCCACTTACAGAGACGTGGATAGACCTAGAGATAGACCATACAGAGTGAAGTAAGTCAGAAAGAGAAAAACAAATATCATATAATATTGTTTATACGTGGAATCTCGAAAAATGGTACAGATGAACTTACTTGCAAAGCAGAAATAGAGACACAGGTGTAGAGAACAGACTTATGGTTACTAAGGGGGGAAGGGGAGGTGGGATGAATTGGGAGATTGGGATTGGCATATATACAGTACTACGTATAAAATAGATAACTAATGAGAGCCTACTGTATAGCACAGGGAACTCTACTCAGGGCTCTGTGGTGACCTAAATGGGAAGGAAATCTAAAAAAGAGGGTATATGTGTATACGTATAACTGATTCACTTTGCTGTACAGCCGAAACTAACACAACATTTTAAAGCAACTATACTTCAATAAAAACTAATAGAAAAAATAAAGCCTCCAAAAAAAAATAAATGAATAAGATTACCAGCTGCATTAGCCCCTAACAAAAGAGTCAGTCTGTCCTTTGAGGTTTGAAGCCAAGCATTGGCTTCTCCACTTTAGATATGAAATTCCTAAATTACATATTCTTCCAATATAAGGCTGTTTAATCTACATTAAAAACCTATTATTTTAAGTGGCCACATTCATTAATTATCTTACTTTCTCTATCACTTGCTGCAGCTTCTATATCAGTACCTGCGTCTTTACCTTGAACTTTTATGTTACAGAGATTGCTTCTTTCCTTAAACCTCATGAACCAACCTCTGATAGTTTCAAACTTTTCTTTTGTAGTTTCCTCATCTATCTCAGCCTTCAGAGAATTGAAGAGAGTTAGGGCTTTGCTCTAAATTAGGCTCCGGCTAAAGGAAAGGTTGTGGCTGGTTTGTTCATCTATCCAGATCACCAAAACTTTCTCCGTATCAGTAATAAGGCTGTTTCACTTTCTTATCATTCATTTGTTGACTGAAGTAGCAATTTTAATTTTCTTCAAGAAAGTTGCATTCACAAGTTGGCTGTTTGGCATAAGAGGTATAGATTTTGGCTTATCTCAGCTTTCAACATGCCTTCCTCATTTCTAGCTTAATCACTTCTAGCTTTTTATTTAAACGGAAAGACATGTGACTCTTCTTTTCACTTGAACACTTGGAGACCATTGTATAGTTATCAACTGGCCTAATTTCACTATTGCTGTGTCTCAGGGAATAGGGAGGCCTGAAGAGAGGGAGAGAGATGGGGAATGGCTGGTTGGTGGAGCAGTCAGAACACACACAACATTTATTGATTAGGCTTGTGGCTCCTCAAAACAATTCCAACATTAACATCAGAGGTCACTAATCACAGAGCATCATGACAAATATAATAACAATGAAAAAGTTTGAAATATTGGGAGAATTACCAAAATGAGACACAGAGATATGAAGTGAGCAATGCTGTTGGAAAAATGGTACTGATAGACCTGCTTCAGGCAGGGTCGCCACAAACCTTCAATTTGTGAAAAACACAGTATCTGTGAAGCACAATAAAGTGAAACACGATAAAAGGAGGTACCGCTGTACAGTAATGTCTCAGCTGTAGAGAGAACTCTTTTAATGAGAATCATGTAATTGAAACAAAATCATTGATCATGCTAAATAGAGCCGCACATCCATGCAAAATCCCTCAGTGCCCACATCTATATGTCAAGGCCCAACTGAACATAAATAAAGTAATTTTTGAAAAACCAGGATAACATCTGTATTAAAAAATTCTCCTTTACAATTTTTTTGCATTTTTCTCTCTAAAAATCCTGGTGGACAATTCCTAGAAACTGAAGCACTTAGTAACCTGTACCTCCACCTATTAAAATTAAGGCAGTTCTTATAGTTGGTGATCTAAGCTTGTGTATTGACTGGTTCAAATTTCAATCATGAATGCATTACCTTATTTGAGTAAGTACCATTTAACTCTACTTTCCTCCAATTTTGTTAAAGTAAAATGTCTAGGACATTCCTTGGCACATAGTAGAAACATTACTCAATGTATGATAGGTGCTTTGTTCATTACTCCTCTCATCTCTCTGCACTTAATAAATTATCCTGAAGACTAATTCTCTGATGGTTCTGAGAAAGAAATTATTGTAGTGAAGCAGTGCATTTGGAGAAGGAGAAAACCACGATTTACCCATCTCTTGATCTACCATTATGCTTTCATATATGGGAATGCGGAGTGAGATGCTTATGTGGGCCTCATTGGACAGTTGGGCAGGGAATGTCTTTCTTGCAACCAGCTGAATCTTAGGAGGAGCTGTTAAGTAAGGGTTGTTCCATGTTCTAATGCCTGCTTAAGCTCCCAATGCCTGTTTAAACTCAATGGCCTAGGGGAAGGAGAGAAGTCTGGTTACAGATTGGTCAAGTCAAATGAGTGGGCATTTGGCCCAGATTGGTCAATAGGGACAAACAGTGTTGTTAATCATTATGAGACAAATAATGGGGATTTGGAGAGTCTGTGGCTTTGTCATAGATAAGCAAGGACATCATCTAGGAGCCTTATCTAAGCCATATGGGGAAGAATGTTTCTTTGTAGTAAACCATTTCCTGGAATACAAGAGGGTGGAGGGATTTCTTAACCTTTGCTCTTTTCCAGGATCACATGCTTCAAGTAAAGTTCAGCAATGTCAGTCCTCTCCTTTATGTAAAATAGTAAAATGTTGGAAATAACACCAGCCCCTCTTTGAATTCACTCTATTTTGTAGACAAGTTTTGGCTGCAAATATCAGGTAAAACTATGGATCATCCACTCCCAGGGCCAGGTGAATTGCACCAGTTCCAGTATCCAGGAACTGTTTGTGGTACTTAGAGAATTCCACCCTCAGGCAAAGTTACCAACAGTTCAGGTGATACCTGGTTTATTCCAACATTGTATTTAATAGGGAATAAAGGGAATGTGAAATCTTTTTACCTTCTATCTCTTTAGTGTCTTATAATTACTGCCTCAGTGAAATCAAATAATCAAATAAACAGAATACAGTTTTCAATTTTGTCAGGTGTTTCTAACATAAGGTTAATAATGTTTTTATCTCTTGTTCTTATTGTGAAGATTTAGAGATAATATTTAATGATAGTTCAGATAAGAGCAGAAATCTTACGGAGGAAATACTTTTCATGTGGAGGTGACCTAAATCTTTAAATAATCCCAAGTAAGTGATTTTCTAACACTTATTAGTTTCTTCTTTCAGCCAGTAAATACTTTATTTAGCACCTAGTATATGCCAGGCCCTGGATAATGGTAACACAAGAATGAATGGGATGCTTTCCTGCTGCCATGCCTTTATAGTCTAGTAGAGAGGTCTAACATATAAAATTTACTTATAACCCAAAGCCAGGAGTACAAGTAGAGATTAGTACAGGATATTACTAAAAAGTAAAAGAAGGTGTAACTAACTTCTCCCTGAGAGAACTCAGGGATCCCCTCACACAGGAGTGACATTTGAATGAAATGCTGAAAGAAGAATGGAAATTAGCCAGACAGAAGGTGAGGAAGGACTTTCCAGGAAGTAGAAATAGCAGTTGTAGAGGCAAAAAGGCATTTAAAGCATGTCATATTTGAAGACCCACTGGTCATATAAGGTAGGGGTAGTGGAGAAATGGTTGGCTATGGGGCTATACAGCAGAGTATTTCTCAAAAGGTGATCTCAGGAACGCTGAATCTGAATGTCCTGGCCTGACTGTTAAAAAATCAGACTTGTGATCTTTAATTAAGACACCATGCAAAACTTGCCCATGGAGTAAGGATCTAAAATCTTCATTTTAAACAAACATGCCAGAGGACTCTGATCCACTCTAAAGTTTGAGCTTCACTGCTGTAAATGTTGACAAATTTAGATGATGAGGTTCCTATCTACTAAATGATAGCGATTAAACTTTATAAGTATTTGCATAAAAATGAAGGTTTTAAAATTGAAATTAGACTGATTACATTTTCCATACAGTAAGATCACTGGCTTCAGTGTAGGTGATAATTAGGGAAGGGGGGTAGGAGGATGACACAACAATAATAATAAAAAATGAGTTAAGACCTGGTTGCTACAGTCTCAGCAGGAGATGTTGTTGTTAAGGGTTTAAAGTAAGGTGCGAAAATATTTGAAAGATATTTAAAAGGCAAATTTTGTGAGCAATTAGAGGTAGAAGATAAAGTGGAAGAAGGAGCCTGGAATGACTGTGAGCTTTCTTGCTTTGGTGACAGTATTTCATAAAAGTGTGTGTGTTATTGCAAACAAAGCAACTGACAAGGGATTAATCTCCAAAATATACAAACATCTCATGCAGCTCAATATCAAAAAAACAAACAACCCAATCAAAAAATGGGTGAAGATCTCAATAAACATTTCTCCAAAGAAGACATACAGATGGCTAAAAAGCAAATGAAAAGATGCTCAACATCACTAGTTTATTGGAGAAATACAAATCAAGACTACAATGAGGTATCACCTCACACTGGTCAGAATGGCCATCATCAAAAAGTCTACAAAAAATACGTGCTGGAAAGGGTATAGAGATAAGGGAACCCTCCTACACTGTTGGTGGGAATGTAAACTGGTACAGCCATTATTGAGTGCAGCATGCAGTTTCCTTAAAACACTAAAAATAGAGCTACCATATGATCCAGCAATCCCACTTCTGGACGTATATCTGGAGAAAACCATAATTCAAAAAGATACATGCACCCCAACATTCATTGTCCATCAACAGAGGAATGGATAAAGAAGATGTGGTACATATATATGATGGAATATTACTTAGCCATAAAAAAGAACAAAATAATGCCATTTGCAGCAACATGGATGGACCTAGAGATTGTCATACTGAGTGAAGTAAGTCAGACAGAGAAAGACAAATATCATATGATATCACTTATATATGGAATCTAAAAAAGGTACAAATGAACTTTCTACAAAACAGAAATAGAGTTACAGATGTAGAAAATAAACTTATGGTTACTGGAGGTAAGGGGGGAGGGATAAATTGGAAGATTGGGATTGACATATACACACTACTATATATAAAATAGATAACTAATAAGGACCTACTGTATAGCACAGGGAACTCTACTCAATACTCTGTAATGGCCTATATAAGAAAAGAATCTAAAAAAGACTGGATATATGTATGTGTACAACTGATTCACTTTGCTGTATACCTGAAATTAACACAAAATTGTAAATCAACTATACTCCGATAATTTTTTTTTTAAATGTGTGTCTGTCAAATGCTTTACACACATCACTATGTTAATACTTTCAACAACTCTGAAGGAGCCAAGATATTTGTCTTTATTTCTATGTTACAGTTCATGAGACAGGGTCTTAGAAATGTGAGTCAAGTTGTCCTCAGTCCCAAAGTACATAACAATTAAGTACCAGTGACAGGATTCAAATGCAGGCAGTCTGGGTTTAGGCTCCACACTTTTACTCTCACACCTACCATGTTTTCCTACAGAATTAACAAAAACATTGCTTAGGAAGGGAGGATTGCTATTGTTTCACTCTTGCACATAGCACTGAAGACCTCACTCAGGAAGTCTATGATGTCCTGGATAGATTATTAAACTACGCTGTAGTTTTTACCTTGCTTCAGTATTAATCGCTCAGTTCCCTCTTTTATGAGGTTAAGATCTGAGAATTAAAGAGTTGGTCTTCCTTTAAATAGCATAGTACCAAACAAATTGCTCTGTTTAGAATCACAGTATTGGCCACAACTTCTGTCCGTATGGGAATGGCATTATTTCTTTTCATAGTAAATGATCTTTCGCTTAACAAAGTATCTTCATAGGCTGTTTTGGGCAGAGGGAATGAGAAGTTCCTTATCTCCCTGTACCCCACGGTAGAAGGAAACTGTGAAACTTATGTCCTGCATAAGAAATGATGAGAGATGGGGATCTGGAAAGAAAGGAAGAAGACAGAAAAAGAGGGGACATAAAGGGGCAAGTGAATCTATCAGGAAACACTTTCTGGTGGTAAAGGTGGCCAAAGGAAGAAAAGTGTTGAAGATTCAGTTTTATCCTTGCTGCATGATGCTGTGATGTAATCCTTAACCTGTTAGACCAAGTGTTTCTTACTGATGGTGCTGTGAAAAAATAAAGGAAAAGGGGTAATGTCCCATGTATGAGTCACTATACATCAGAGAGTATATTATTCTATAAGAGGTGATCACGTTCTCATAAACCTGTAAAATTAAAAAAAAATTATCATCAAGCAGGCCTAGGAAATTTACATAAAATTGCCTAGAAATATCAATCTCACATCCAGTAGGAAATCCAAAGCCTGCTTAATGATTTTTTTTTTTTTTTGCAGCGCTGCATGTGGGATGGAAACCATGCCCCTCACATTGGAAGCACGGAATCTTAACCACTGGACGGCCAGGGAAGTCCCAAGGGTTTTATTTTTTAAGTTGAGCAACAAAAGAAAGGGATGGGGGGAAGGAAATAAGGAAGAGAGAAAAAAAAGGGAGGGAAGTGAAAGATTTAGGGGCAGGGAATTAGGACCTAAAAGGTAAAGGGGAGCAGCAGGGTGTGGGAGAGGTTTGAGGTGGTGATACAGGGAGAAATGTTGCTGGTTGTCATGAATTAAACCTCTTCAAAGTTTTATTAAGAATAAAAAGTAGCATGCTCATTTAATTTTGCAAGCAGCAAAATTAATGTTTCCTCTGTTTCGCAGTGGCTGGGTATTAGGAACCAGATTCTCTTGACTCCAGGGCTTGGAATACAATTACTGTTCTACTAAGAGGGGCATTTGAGCAGGATTTGGAAGTGGAGGGGAGGCAGAGCCATATTCCTTTGTTCTTCGGCGGTGGTAAGTGAGTGCCTGGGCTTTAGCAGATGTAAGATTTTGTAGAGGTTTTGCTGTTATTAAGAACAGCATCTGCAGTTTTCTGTTCTGCTTGGAAAAACCTGATTACCACCTGGTTCTCCACACTACACCTGTAGTGGTGAACCTGAAAGCTAGTGGAAGTTTCTCCTGATGTTTGCATCTTCAGCCCTCCCAGTGGTTTTGCAAACAACTGATTCCCTGTATTAAGCCCTCTTTTGCTAAAAATTCTTAGAGTGATTTCTGTGTCCTGACTGAAACTTGGGTTTGGAATTGATGATGTTGAACTTTACCTGAGCCCTGTATGCCTAGAAAATATTAATAGTTCTGAAATACCCCACCCTTTTGTTTTCAGAGGCTTCTGCCTGCGAATATTCTAAGATAAGACCTTGCTCCATCTTTCCTCATAACTCCTGTACTGCTGCAATGACTTCCTGTGTACCTGCTTCTGTAATACCGAGGCCCCTTCCTTCTCTTTGAGACAGTCTTCTTTAATAAATGTTCTCCCTGTTAACAATAGCCTGAACACAGTCATCTTGATTGTCTGGTGCATCTTGTCTTTCACAGGATCACGCTTTGTTAATATGACTCTGCACAGAAACTACTTATGTCAGGATTTCATAAGGGCTATATCAGCAATTTTTTCAAGATCAATGGATGAGACTTTTTCATTGCTTTCTATCACCTTCCTGAGACACATAGCTTAAAGAAATTTTCTAACACCCCGGTGTCATTGTGAGTTCAAATGACATGATAATTAAGAATTTATTGCAACTTACTCTAATACAGGATATTTCCTCTGATCTTCAATTTTTTTAAACTGCCCATTATGTTAAAATTGCTTTTTAGTTCTCAGGAAGCAGACTGTAAAAACACAAGCTTTCCCAAGACCAAGTGGGTAGGTCACATTATTCTTTAAAACTTCTACTGCTTGCATTTATGTCCTAGAGCAGGTCACTTATCTTTAAAATTTAGATCCTCTGTAAAAGAAAATAATTTATTGAAATGTTATGATAATATACAACAAAGGTAGCATTCTTGTTTAGAAAGGTATAATAATATACTTATGTATTAATATAAATTTCTGCTATGAGCATGTTTATCTAATAAAAATCCAGATTTTAACCATAGAAAAGTTTACCTTTCTAATCATAGTCTAAAACCCAAACTTTTTTATTAGTTGCATTCATCATCTTGTCTTTCTTTTATAAAGAATTGTCAAAATAAAGAAAAAATGTCCATAGGAATTTGAGACTGTAGTATAACATTCATGGCATTTTCCACTTGAAATAAAGTTAAATCCTTTCTTCTTTTCTCAAGAAATTTTTTCTGTTATGCCCCTTTGTTTTCACTATAGAAGTCCCTTTCCATATCCAGTTCATAATAGCTAATTTTCCCCATCAATGATTCCATCTTCCTTTCACATGTGCATAAATTATGGCTGATGTTCTAAGCAGTGGGTGACAAGAAGTGTGATGCAAAGAAAAATGAGAAATGAAAAACTGTACAGATTTTGTGTTATTAAACACATCCAGGCTTGCTAGATTGAAAAGAAAATAAAGGTACCACTAGAGTAGACTGTGGTAACAAATTCTCAGTGATTTGAATATCATGTTTTTTTTTCTTGTTCATGTAGGTCAATAGGGAGCTCTCTTCATCTTAATGTCCCAGGGACCCAGAGGACAGAGCAGCAGCATCTCAAATGAAATAAGTTACCATACCAGAGTGAAAGGAGAACTGAAAATGCCACTTAAGCAATTAAATGCTCTGTGGCTGAACTGGTAAATGTCACTTTCACTCAAATCCATTGGTCAAGAATAATCATCTGGCCCCACTAAACCACAAATTGTTCCTGGAGAGTAGATAGAAGAAAGCCAGAAATATTTGGTACATAGCACCATTAATGACTGCCACAGAAACTGAGGCAGATAATTAATTCTGTAAGATTTTTATAAATGGTATTATTTGGGTTGCACTAAGTGGGTCATACTCATATGTTGTATTGGGCTTTACCTACATGAAGCAATTTAGAGAAATTGGCTTCTTTTATACGGGAAATGATTAATGTCTACAGGTATAGCTATTGTATCCAATGTTCTTTTCATTATAAGATCACTCATGTATTTACTGAATATCCAGCATATATAAGGCACTCAGGAATACGAAGATGAATCATCATGTATGGTGTACTCAGGGAATTCACACCATGCAAAAGGAGATAAGATAGATGCATATTATTATAGAACTTATGAAATACTAAATGTGAGAATCTGAATCAGGAAAAGATTACTTTGGGCTGGGCAGGGAAATGAGAGTAGAAGAGATCATATTTTTGTTGGGTCTTGAAGATTGAGTATCAGTTGAATACCTGTAGAAATATGGGAGCATTGTAGAGAAAAGAATGGCATGAACAAAGCAATGGTGGTAGAACATTGTGCTTTGTGTGAGAAACAGAGGATATCAGCAAAAAATATGTGAAGTGAAAAGAGAGAATATTGCAAGTGTAGTAAAAAGCATGGCAATAAAGCAGATGAACTTAACTGCAAATATCAGCAAAGAATTTCATCTGATTTCGTTTCAAATGTTATAAAGTTTAGAAAATGATCTAGGGGATCTCAGGTAAGCCAAAAGATGAAATAATACCTCTATTTTATGATATGACATTGAGGAAATTAGGAAATTTAGCTGTGAATGAATTTTGAAACAGTGTTCTCAGGGAAAAAGTTCAAAATGATTTAAGGTTAACTCTAGCACATTTAACATGTGGAGCTGACACAACTGATTACTAGGTAAGACCAAGACTACAGAGAAAGCTGTAATAAAAATTCATTCATCTGTTCACACATTTATTATTTTAGCAAGCACTCAGTCCAAGAAACCACAAGTAACTCAATGCTGCCAATAATCATGTAAGCCTGGAAGTAGATCCAACCTCAGTTGAGCCTCACATGAGACTGCACCCTGGCGGACAGCTTGAGGTGTTGTGAGACCCAGAAACAGATGACCCAGCTAAGCATTGCCCAGTCTACTGAACCACAGAAACCATGAAATAATAAATGTGCATTGTTTTAAGCCACTAAGTGTGTGGTAATTGTTATACAGCAATAGACAAGAAATATAGTGACTGAGCCTAGACTTTAGGCCTGCACACTATCTATAAGAGAAGTTGGAAAAATAAGCATTTGAACTTGTTAATTTCTCAAACACAGGAGATAGTCTCAGAGGTTGGGAACCTGTCTATATTTTTTGTTTCCTAAGGTTGATGCAACAAATTACTACCAACATGAGGATGTAAAACAAAAGCAATTTATTCTCCAAAAGTTTTGGGGGTCAGAAGTCCAAAATCAAGGTGTTTCCTGGACCAAACTCCCTCCAAAGGGACAAATCTGCTTTGCTGTTTTCAGCTTCTGGTGGCTTCTGGCATTCATTGGCTTGTGGCAATGTAACTTAAATCTCTGTCTCTGTTTTCAAATCATCTTCTTTTCTGTGTCTCTTTTTCTGTGTTTTATAAGCCCACTCTCATTAAATTTAAGGCCCACCTTAATCCAGTATGACATCATTTCAGTCCTTACCTTAATTACCTTCACACTAAATTTCCATAAACACAAATGTGCTTCCTGACCAGGATGAAGTTCTCCAAAAGTATTGCCATGTGATTAATTTACTATATCTTGATTTACCTGGTAAAGGTGACCTAGACAGGCCATTTTTTTTTCAGTATGGCTTGAACTACTTATTTATAATTCAATGCTTCAATCAAACACACATTTTGGGGAGATTTAGGGGAGATTTCATCTTTGCAGGAGAAAATATCTTAGAGCTTAATACCAAACCAATGATTTCTCTATTTTAATTTAAGCTCCCATCCTTGCTCTGTTCAACACTTACATGTGAAGCAAGAGTTCATATGCAAGTCCACTGAAATATAGAAGGGAATACAACTATACATTTGTAGCAGTGACATGAAGACCCTAAAATAATACTCTGATTAGAAGAAGGAAATGGAAGATTTTTCTTTGAATAGGAAGTTGTTTGAACTCTGAGGGTATTTCTGATTGTCCTTCATTCAACTTCAAAGGCAAAAAGTTTTGCCAGAGCATTTTGAAGTCAAATGATTCTTTGCTTGTGAATTATGGCCAGTGAGGTCATGTTTATTGTTTTAAAGGTTCTGTCTGTATTCTGATAGTGAGCTCCAATAAAGAACCCTCCATATATTTTCTTCAGAATTTCAAAATGCTCAGCAGGATTGAGTTCTGGAGGCAGGAGGAGAGTTTATAAAGGAAAAACATTATTTTTGACATGATTTACTATAAGACACAATAGTCACTTTTTGTGATTCAAAATAAAACCAGCTTCTGAAATTCTATGTAAAATTTTATAAGGATCTGGTTATGAAGCCAACCTTTAGGTTGATTCTACTAGACGTTGAAGATGGATGTGAGCTATCCTCAAACTGCGAGCTATACACTCTGCCACCACTTTTTATCAACTATGTTTTCTACATCCCTTCCTTATCTGAAGTCAGGTATTATCTTCTGCTTATGTAACGAACACTTAAAGTAATATTGATTTGGGCTTATTAAATGTCAATCCTCCTACTTCATATATTGACTGATTCTCTGCTTTTCAAGCATTAAGTTAAGAAATATTTTGTACTGTCAGTCATCATCATGCTATAGCTTAATGGTATTAAGTAGAATCATGATATAGCATGTAGTCTTGACAAATGCAATTTTTATTTACTGTACAATATTGAAAGTTGTTAGTATATTCTCCTATTATAGAGTAAGCTCTTAAGCAATGCACGAATAAAGAAGGAATGTAAGTTTGAATTATATAATTCAAAATTTTTATTGGCAATCTTCTAAACATTGTTAAATTATATCAACTTCAAATTTGACTATATTTGTCACTTATTAATCACCAAGATTGATTCAGTATCAAATTCTAGTTCAAGGTATAGAAACCAAATCCAACATGTTGTCTCTATTATTCAGTTTAAATATAGATATAATTGTGACCTCCAAATCTATATTTGGACTGGTATCAAATATTCTTTAATTGCCAACTTTCTTCTGATGGGAAGAAAAGATAACCAACAGGATTCTTTAAAGATATATGTCTAAGGCTTCCCTGGTGGCGCAGTGGTTGAGAGTCCGCCTGCCGATGCAGGGGACACGGGTTTGTGCCCCAGTCCGAGAGGATACCGCATGCCGCAGAGCGGCTGGGCCCGTGAGCCATAGCCGCTGAGCCTGCACGTCCAGAGCCTGTGCTCCGCAATGGGAGAGGCCACAGCAGTGAGAGGCCCGCGTACCGCAAAAAAAAAAAAAAAAAAAAAAAAGATATATGTCTAATCAGTCAACGCAGCCAAAACTTAACACCATTCAAAGGAGCTTCCTAAAAGTAAGAATGTCTTATTTATTCATTCATTTAAAAATCTTCATTAATCTGCCACTATGGATCAGCCCCTGTGATAGGTGTTTTTACCCTGTATCAGGTGTTTTGTTGCCCTTTGTCCTCATAATTCTTCAGAGTAGCTGGAATTTTCTTCTTTTTGCAGATAAAAAAGTGAGAATCAGAAAGGTTAAATGAATTTATCAAATAAATTATTTGACTTTAACCAAACATACTCTATAGATTTATGTATAGTTAAGATATACATAAAATAAATAAACATTATATGCTAATTAGGAACACTTTTTTTTAACAGCAAATAAACTAAAAGTGAATTAAGCAATTTGAGCTTACTTTTATCATATGTCAGATATCTATAGATTTCTGCTGACATTGGTTGAATAGCTCAAATATATAGAAACCAATATTTCTGAAATTCCCTACCCTACACCCCTGCCCCAGCTACAAGAATTATCATATACACATTCCAGGAAAAAGAAAAGAGGGAGAAAGTGGTGGCGATGATACTGATTCAATCCTTTTAACCTAGAAAGCAAGAGCTTTCCCAGGAGCCATTCTAGCAGATTTCCAATTACACATCAAGATCTGTATCACATGACCACTCTCTTCTTACAAAAGAATACGAGAAAGTGAATATTCTTTCAGCCTCAGTGATAGAAAGAGCAAAGGGAAAAGGGTAGGAAATGGGTGTTGGATTTCTCATACAATACAACCAGAAATCATCACAATACTTGTCTAAAAACATTGCCTATACTTCATGGTAGGAAAGAAAAAAATCCACAAACAAAAACAAAACAACAAACAGTAAGTCAGTTCGGAAAAGAGTGTGTCAAAGTGTATGTACACGTGTTCATTTACATGTGGGCCTGTATGTGTGTGGGAAAGGTGAGTGAAATATAAAGATCAATATCTGGAACCTACATAAAAGATATAGACATAGGAAACAGGACCAGGAAAAAACACTAAAAGTTAGTTTTTAAATATGACAGCTAATTTGTAATCCAGGAGAAGTTTCAGAAAACATACTCCACATAATATCATTCTCTCAGTGGCTTCTCATTGCCTATTAATTTTGGTAGATCCTCCTAACTTGATCTTTAAGGTTCTTCAGTAAATGGTTTCAGACCAATTTTTAGTTTACCTTCTACTCTTAATAATTCTATATTACAGACACTCAGGTCAAACCTATTCCTTGGATATGCTCCATATTTTTCCAACTTACTCATGCTATCCTCCATCTTAATGACCTTTCTTATTTATATTTTCTTGTTTTTAATCAGGATGTCTGCTATTCAAATCTCAGGCTTCCTTTAAGCATGTCTTAGGTGACAGTTTCTCCATGAAGACTTTTAATTTCTCCAGTTGAATGTGAACATTCATACAACTGAATTTTCATAACACTTTAACACTTTTTTCCTTATAGGATGCTTGATGCTTGCATCGCATTTGTTTCATTTAATTATGTGCTTGTTTTCCTTTCATAAGAATATATATTTTTTAACCTTTTGCTACCTTCAGCAGTGAGTCTAGTACCTTGGATAGAAAAAAAAAAAGACTGAGTGAAAAAAATGTGTTGATTTAATGAACAACACAGAATTTTCTACAGATGACTTTTATTGACGTTTACTTACATCTCATCATATCAGATAAGATTATCAGGAATCCTTAGGCAAGACAAATATTATTCACAGTAGCTGGATGATCTATATAAACACATTAAAATGGAATAATAGATTATGAGGATGAGAATTGGTGCAATAGGTCTGTTAGAAGTGTAAACGCCCATTTATAAGCATCAATTTGTAGGAAAAGCATTTAGAGCATCTCATTTCCCTTCCCTTCCAAGTACTCTGTGCTATATATAAATTTAAAATGACTTTGAAGTCTGAACTTGATGGCATGAGATCAACTGTTAGATATAAAGGAAAGAGTGATATTATTTTAATAATTCTTTTCTTATAAGACAAAGGACTTTTGTTAGGTTCTGGAAGGGATTTGTTTCAGAAGATTAAAATCTTTCCACTTAATTAATCACTAAAGGTTAATTTTATATAGGATTTATGTCTCATGAGCATGGAATCCATGGTCTCCCAGTTACACGTTGGTCTTGTAGAAAATCCAGCTGCTATCCTTTAGGCCAAGATTAAGGCAGTATCAATTACTTATTAATCATATTACTCTTGAAATATAGCTTTGACATCTGCACTGTGTTCACTAGAAGAGTCATTTACTCCAATACTCTTGATTTTGAACCACTGCACGTGATTCTTCCTCAACAACAGCAGTTCATATTGGATCTCATCCTACTAAAGTAGCTCATTTTTGATCTGTACTGACGGCTTGGCATTAAGCATATCAATTGTATT
Organism: Pseudorca crassidens; assembly: GCF_039906515.1. NCBI lineage: Eukaryota > Metazoa > Chordata > Mammalia > Artiodactyla > Delphinidae > Pseudorca > Pseudorca crassidens. Next base: position 59,577,553 of record NC_090297.1, on the reverse strand, counting down.
TCAGAGTTTATTACATGAGTCTGAAGCTCATACAATATTGAGTATAATATGATTACATGATTATTCTGCTAGGCTTCAAATACAATAAATAGGATACGGTTATGGCAGAGTGGAGCATATTGAATAACATAGCTCAGCAGGTGTCATGACATCCATATTTCTTCCCAGTGCGGCGGGTACTAATGTCATAAACAGAAAATTAAAAATCAACTCTTTTGTAGGAAAAGTAAAGTTGCCTGCTGTTGTCGCAGTTTGAGTAGAAGACAGAGGCAACTGGAGGAGAAATACGCATATAGAAAACAGTGCTGAAAGGCATAGCAGGGTGCATACAAAGCACTTTAAAAGAAAGCAGATATCAAGGCTAGTATTTGAAATATTTACCAAGGAATTTTCCTCAGATCTTCTCTTACCCTTTTCACTCCCCCCTTTGGAGGGACAATGTAGCATAAAAACATTAAAAAAGGTAAATCACTTAGGATTACAAAAGTCTAGTCTTTAGGTGTTTTTTAAGTCTAGACTTTAAAGAGCTCAGATATAACATGCCACAAATGATAACTTTGAAAGAAAAGATGAAGAAATAGACTACCCACCTCATCTCTCTCTCCAGACTAGAAGTAAATGAGAGAAGGACCACAGAGAAAAGTAAATAACTTAGTCTATGATGTTTACCCGAGAAGTGGATTTATGCCTTGCCCTTGCCCCACCACATACAGAGCTCTTGGGGAAGGATAGGGGAGAATATTCTGGATATACTTGGAGATCTATGAGCAGAGAGGAATTGTAACCTTGTCCCCAGAGTAGAGCCTAGAGTAACCACACAACCAGTATGTTGCTAGAGCAAAAGCCAAAGCAAGAACTAAGCCAACACCCTTCAAAGTAGAAGTACAAAAGTTACCCATAGTCTGATGGGTTTAGAATTAGCAGAATGTATCTTTTGTACATGGAGAGCAGTGTGGCCATGCTGGAGGGATTGGTGCCCTGAGTTTAGAACAAAGAGGGTGAGCAGCTCCCTGGGTGAATCCCTGTCTATAGGTGAGATGGGAACAAGCAATGATTGTTAGAGTAGATAAATGAAAATGGAGATTTTATTGTGCTATCCCACTGTTAACATGGCAAGATCAGAGTGCTACATAGTCCCCTCTTCCTATAGAATTTGGATATAACCCCTGGGAAAGGATGGTGAGACTCCAAGTTAACAGAACATAAATTTCCAATTTCTAGAGGAATGTGGATTTAAAATAAAGTCCATTAATACCAAACATAACACTCCACTTCTTACACACTCCAGTTTATGGCTTGCCCAATATATACAACATATCACTGATAAAGACTTGGTGCTTAACCTGAATTTTAAAGAAAGATAACATGATTTTATCCATCTTGTAACATTAGAACCAAACACAAGATATCACCATTCTACAGCAAGTGGGTTTAAACTAGAGTTCTCCATGACTCAGAATACGACCATATAGGCAGAAGAAGAGTGGGGAGTAGAAGAGGATCAGAATAGAAACTTAGTCTTAAAGATATAGAATTCAATTTTTGTCATTTTTTTAAAATGAGAGAAGTTTAATTTTTTTTTTTTTTTTTTTTTTTGCGGTACGCGGACCTGTCACTGTTGTGGCCTCTCCCATTGCGGAGCACAGGCTCCGGATGCACAGGCTCAGCGGCCATGGCTCACGGGCCCAGCCGCTCTGCAGCATGTGGGATCTTGCCAGACCGGGGCACGAACCTGTGTCCCCTGCATCGGCAGGCAGACTCTCAACCACTGTGCCACCAGGGAAGCATAGAAGTTTAAATTTTTTATTGTAACCTGGATATATGTTGTTAAGAGTAAATAGTATATAATTACACATAGTAAAATAAATTGACTTCTGTTTCTACATCATGGGTTTGGTCATTCTTAACAAATCCTTTTGTCTTAATATGTTCTGAGACTGGGAACATTTTCAGGCATTGTTACAGATCGATATTTGACCAAAGTATCTCCCATCTGCCTTTTATGATTAGGAGTGCCCTGTGTGAAAAAACTAAGTTAGTTATACACCTTATGAAATGTACTTTATCAAGACTTCTTTCTTTCTAGATTTGCTGAATGCTAAACATTCATTTTGGAGTCCTTGGATTTAACTTTTTGACCTAGATATTACAAAAGTGTGGTGTTCTAATTAAATATAGATGGATACAATTTTCCCTAAATCTTTATCAAGTACATATTTGAAAATAAGCAGATTTCATAGGTCTTGAAGAATGGTATTAATATGCCATCTCCCATCAACTCTACTCCAACACCAACATGTTGAAAAAGTATTTTGATATATAACCTAGATCCTTCATGTAGAAGCCTGATATTTTCTCAAAAATATTCAGTGTGTTAGTAGAGAAGTGGGAGAAAAAAGAACTTAATATTCTTCTCCACTTAGAACACGAAATGTCTATCAGTGGAGGGGAAATAACATTTCAAAATGTAAAAGAAATGATAAGAATAGACTGAACTATCTACATGTTTAAATGCCCCCCCACCCCCCCGCCAAAAGATCTCAGTATAAAAATGTGATATTCTCCACAGTACGTGGCACACCTATTTTAACCAGAAATGTATTAACATAGGACAGGGGGATGATTGAAGGGGTTAGCTGGAGCATGTATAACCAGTTGAGAGATTTTCTTTTTCATTCTGAATCCTAAAATACAATTTTGAGATAAAGGTGAACAATTTCAAATTAGTCTCATAGTCAATGTTTAACTAAGCTCTCTGAATAAACCTTTAAAAATACTCTTAAACCTACTAAACAAAGGAGAATAGCAACTTAATATTTGTTGTTGCTCTAAGTATAAGTACACAATTTCAAAATTTTCCACAGGCTGAAAACCTGTGGAAAAAGCATTTTGCTATGAAAATTTGGTATCAGAGTTTTTTTGTCAGCGTACGTATTCTAGGGCAAGCAAGTGGCCCTCTGTATGGATTCAATGTTTGTATCCTTTCCCCACCCCGAGATTAACATATTGAAGCTCTAACCATCAATATGATGGTATTTGGAGATGAGTTCTTTGGAAGATAACTAGGATTAGATGAAGTCATGTGGATGGTGCTCTCATGATGGCATTAATGACCTCATAGGAAGAGCCACCAGAGAGCTCACTCTTTCTCTCTTAGCACAAAGAAGAGGTCATATGAACACACAATGAGATGTCTGCAAGCCAGGAAGACAGCTCTCACCAGAACCTGACCAAGCTGGCACTCAAAGCTTGGACTTCCAGCCTCCAAAACTGTGAGAAAATACATTTCTATTGTTTAAGCCACACAGTTTATGGTATTTTGTTATGGCGTCTTCTACTACAGCCTCTTAAGTAATGAGTAGTATCAGAGTTCCAGGGGGTCAAGAGAGGGAGGGAGACGTTTTCAGCCATAACTTCCTGTGTTGCCCGTGCTTACAGAGCTTCTTAGTCTTGGGGCTCCTACACAATTACCTCTTATATTTCCTCCTAAAGGCCTCCTTTCCTTTTCTCTGTATTTCATGACTTTTGACTTCTGATCTCCTTTGACAATAGCAAGCAATAGGGTTTTCTGGGGTTTTTTTTTCTGCTTTTAGTATTGCTACCTGTGTCTCTGAAACCTACTTTAGATCAGGCATCCATCTGCTCACTGTTATTTCAATGAAGAAGCAGGTAGGGCATTTGAGTGTTTAGGGTGAGGTTGCAAGTAAGATGAAGGGACAGAGAAGAGAAGTAGAAATTATCAATTTACTATGTGAGAAAACAGAAGTAAGTTGAGGAACGATGCACTACCCTTTAAGGGTGATTTAATAGGAAATAAACAAAAGAATTGCAGTTGTTACACAGCCCAGGTTACTGCTAAGAGCTACAACCTGCATACCAGGGATTGGTTGGTTTGCCCACCTTTTAGAGGTGTGAACTTGTTATAATCTTAGGTAGGTCACATCAACTCTCTAGGCCTCAGTTTTCTCATTGGTAAAATTAAAAGTTTGGATCAGATGAATTCTGGGCTTGCTTTCAGATCTTTTTGGAATAGGATGCTTTTATTTTTGCTTTGAATTCTGTCAAACAAAGTTTCTATTAAAAAATAATATAGGTCACCTTTATTCTTTTTTTTTTTTTGGAACCACTTGATCTGTCCTTCTTTACATCAGAAACCCTACAAGAGGGAATCTTAGACTCTGGGTTCAAAAGGAGTTTAGATCATGTACTCCATTTCACTCAATGCAGCCAATACAAACAATGCAGTCTTGATGTCCAGTAGACACTTGGCAGGCTCCTGGTTAGCTCTCCTAGAAAATGTTCACAAATAATTTTGGAAAAATAAGTTGATTTTGTTGAAAAAATCAAGATCTTTGATACTTCTTCTAAACAGTAATTTGTATTCAGTGTCTACCTATTGGTACTAGTCTGTTAGTGAACACTAAATGTGCTTGATTTCCACCTGAACGTCCTTCATTTCTTGCATCATTCTTCATATGACATGCGTTCTAGAGCCCTCAGGTCAATGTCAAAATTACTATAAAAATGCTCTGTTCTTGAAACATTTCTAATTAATTGTATGGTCTATAGTTAAGTGCTTGTGCCAAAATTCAAGACACCCTACAGCCAATGGAGAGCCTGGGAGTTTCATTCGCATTGTAAACCAAGGACAAATCATCATGGGTTACGGTACAGAAGACCATCGTTGGCTAAAGAAACCATGACAAGGTTTGGGGGATTGTAAAGGATACAACTCTGGAGTTTGTGAAACAAAGGGGAAAATGGCTTCATTATAGCTGAATATATGATACACTAAAACTCTGAGAGAAATGACATCCTTTGCAGTTAAAATGAGGGATAATTAGGGGAAAAAAAGGTTTTCTTAATTTGTACTTTAAAAAGCTGTCACAGATGCAATACTGTTGAGACACTTGCCTTAAATCTGCAAGGCATAAATAAATACAAACATGAGTCCATTTACACATCGTTTCTTGACATAAAGGGGAGAAGGCTTGTAATATCTAAAACATCGAACAGTTCTTAACAAATATTTCCAGCCAAAGGCAAATTCCAACATGATAGGATTTTCATAGGATCTTCACATCTGTAAGATCACCTCTGACAAGAAAAGAAGTCTCTTTGAGGTCAAGTCCATTTTATAGTGATATTTTTTTCTTTTTGTGAATAATGCCTCATTTCACACAGAACTGTTTTTAAAGTTCTGCATTACAGTGACAGAGGCTTCTCCTTTAGACATTTCTTGAACTTTGCCATTTTTAAAAATGTGTAATTTTTTCTGTGATTTCCCATTGCCTGTGGAATACCCCACCTCTTATTATGAACTTAAGGTGCGATACACTTCCAGTCCACCCTATTCCTTCCCCTTCCACCTCCCAAGATGATTAAGGTCCTCATCCCATTACAGCTTCAGTTCAAAGTCCAAAACTCCACCACTGAAAGCTTCTAAATAAGGTACCAATGAGTAATCAGTTAAATAAAATTTGGGGCAAAATTCTTCTCCATCCTTGGACTTTTGAAACAAATGAAACAAGTTATCTGCCCCCAAACATCCCAACATATAATCGTGGTGCAGGCATAGGATATAAACATTACTGTTAAAAAAAAAAAAAAAAAAAAGGTGGAAAATGGAAGGTAAGACAGATTCACGGGTCTAATGTAATTTTGAAATCCATCTGGGCATAATCCAGCCAGAGTTCTTTGATTAGGTTTCAAGGCCTGGGAACTCTCAGTTCTGACTTCTGAGTACTTGCTTATACCCACTGGGCCCTTGGTTCTGCCTTCTGAATCATCATTCCTTTTTCATGAAAAGTAGCAAGTGTTTGCGGCTATTTTTATCAGCCTGCCAGTAGAATTTTGGGAGTCCGGGAGCTTCTTTTAATTTCACACTCTCTGTTTCTTATAGTCCAAGCTGGAAGTGTCTCTGCTGACATAATTTCCACAAGAATCTTGTGGGTCTGTTGTGAATTTCACAGGGACTCATTCCATCACACAAAAACTACATGCACAGATTTTTAAGATAATGCCTTCTCTAGCCAAACCTCCTGTTGAGGTGACTTAGAGAAAATATTCTCAAGCTTCCTAGAGGCCCTCTGGTTTGATTGAGAGGATCTGTAAGCACATCCTTAATCTCTTATGAATGAATCCTCTGATATTTTTGATCTTTCTGAGGTTTCATCAAAGGACTATAGAGTCACGCTCTCAACCTTTTCTCCAGAGTATGCTTTCCAGACTGTGAGTCTCTTAGTTAAATAGTTCTTCCCTCAATCTGTCTCTTTCCTGTCCCATTTTACCATAAGCAACAAGAAGAGACCAGGTGGAACTTTTTTTTTTTTTTGCGGTATGCGGGCCTCTCACCGCTGTGGCCTCTCCCCTTGTGGAGCACAGGCTCCGGACGCACAGGCTCAGTGGCCATGGCTCACGGGCCCAGCCACTCCATGGCATGTGGGATCTTCCCGGACCGGGGCACAAACCCGTGTCCCCTGCATCGGCAAGCGGACTCTCAACCACTGCGCCACCAGGGAAGCCCCCAGTGGAACTTTCATATCTTTGCTTGGAAATCTCTTTAGCCATACACCCAGATTCATCACTTACGAGTCCTGCTTTCCACATAACTGCAGGACACAATTTCTGCCACTACGTAGTGAAGATCCATCCTTCTTGCCCTAATTTCCAATAATGACATCCTCACTTCTTCCAGAACCTTCATCAACATCATTCTCAACATCCATGTTTCTCTGAACAGTCTGCTCAAGGTCACTTTGGCTTGCTCAAGCATGCTCCTCACCGTTTTCCTTAAACTTCTCCCAGCTTCTGCTCACTGTTCAGTTCCAAAACTATTCCATTTATAAGTATTTGTTACAGTAGCACCACACTTCCAGGTCCAAAATCTCTATTAGTTTTCTATGATGATGTAATAAATTACAATTTAGCATCTTAAAACAATGCCCATTTTTAACTCACACAGTATGTAGGTCAGAAATCTGGACATGGCATGGCTGGGTTCTCTATTCAGGGTAGAACAAGGCTGAAAAACAGATTTCTGCTGGGGCAGCACTTCTCATCTGTGGTTTGAGATCCTCCAAACTCACTGATTGTTGGAAGAATTCAGTTCCTAAGGATTGTAGGCCTGAGGTCCCCCTTTCCTTGCTGGCTGTCAGTAGGGCCACTGTCAGCCCCCTGAGGTCACTTGTCTACTTGGGCAGTTCAACAACATGGATATTTGCTTTCCTCCAGGTCAGCCAGAATGCGTATCTCTGACAATTTATTCTGCGACCAGACAGAGAAAATTCTCTACTTCTAAAGGGCGCTTATGATTATGTCAGGCCCATCTGGACGATCTCCCTTTTTTAAAGTCAACTGAGCCATATGATATAACATAATCACAGAAATAAAATCTATTATTTTCATTAGAGGTACATAATTTACAATTCCTGGAATTATACAGGTCATGTACATCAGAAATCTTGGAATTCTTCCTACTCTTATAATAATATATTAAACAATGTCATCTAGCCCACAGACTGTCTCTGAAGGCCTACATAAATCAGGCTCAATTATTTCTTTTCCCATCCAAATACAATATCAAAGAGACAATAACAAAATTCCCAAAATTACTGTATTATAAGCTTTACTATTTTAAGTAATGCTTAAGGAATCCCAGTGAAATCTATATTGAGATTACAGGATTCAATTAACTAAATATAATACAACAGAAACCTAAATTTTATATATAATCATTTATGAAAAAAAAGTCTTTTAAGCACAAGTAATTCAATTTGTACTCAAAGATCAATCATCTTCTTTTCTTACAAAAACTGAGCTTACAGAAATCTTTATGGAAAGAGAAAACAATTATGTGTGCTCTCACATTATACATATTTGCATATCAATAAATATAAATGTTGAGTACCAAATGGGAAAAATAGGTTTGTGTATATATGTATATAAATGCAACTGAGAAAGACTTGGAGGTCCTTGCATAGTAGTTCTCAGTCTTGGCTGCCAAAATGTACTCAGGGAGATTGAAAAAGAAACAAACTTCTGGGGACCATCCCTATAGATATTAATTCAGTTGCAGGTCATGGCCTAATTATTCTTGTAAATGTCCTCAAGGAGTTGACAATTTAAAGTGAGAAAAAAGACACTACAAAAGTTAGCTGTTTTCACCAAGGATTTAATATTAACTTTTAAAGTTTAATACAGAGAAGAATGCAAAGTCAAAAGTGTATAGCTCAATGAATGATCACAAAGGAACACACCCATGGAAGGTCCACTCATGTCAAGAACAAAGAACCAGAGCATCCCTCATAATATTTCCAAAGTATTAAATACCTCCTCCCCAAGAATAACCATTTTCTTGAAATTTTAACTTTTGCCTATTTTGAATTTCATACAAATTAAATAACAAAATTTTTAAAATCTGATTGTTTCACTCAACATTATGTGTGTGAGATTCGTTAATGCTGTCGTATGTAGCAGAGATTTGTTTTCTTCCATACTCTATATTTCCTGAATTGTATAAATGTATTACAATTTGTTTACTCCTCACTTACTGGACATTTGGGTTATTTCCCAGTTTGGGACAATTATAATAACGTGATAAACACTCTTGACTTATACATACATGTCTTTTGGTGCACATATGTACACATTGCTAGGTCTGGGATTTCTGGACCATAAAGTATTCACATATTCACTTTAATAGTTACTTCCATGTAGCTTTCTTAGAGTGATTGTACCAATTTATACTCCTACCAGCCTGTGTGATAGTTCTCATTGCTCCACATATTTGCCAACAGGACTATTGCAAGTCTTCTCAATTTTTAGCTGTTATAGTAGCTGTGCAGTGATGGCTCATTGCAGTATTATTTTTTATTTCATTCCATTTCTCTGATTGTGGCAATTTGAAAATTCTCTCATATGAAGTGCCTGTTCAAGTCTTTTTGCCCATTTTTCTATTGAGCTGTCTGATTTTTCTTATTGATTTATAGAAGTTCTTTATATAATTTGACCACAAGTTCCTATTTAAGTATGTGTTTTGCAAATGTCAAAACTACATAGATTGGTTTTACCCTCTTTTAAGGGTTTCTTTTTGTTTAAGAGTAATTTTAATTTTACTGTAGTCAAAGATGTACTCCTGGAAACTTATTGTTTCTACCTATAATCTATAAGCCTGACTGTTTGCCTTTCAGTTTAAGCTTTATTAAACATAGTTTTTATGTGTAGATAATTAAGTAAAGATCAAGTCATTGTTTTTCTGCACAGATATCCAGTTAACCCAGCACCATTGGCTGGAAATATTAGATGATATTCTCTAGAGATAACTTGAGGTTCTAAATAATGTCATCTTACACTAGTGGGGTTTTAAAATTTCTTCTGTAAGATACTAGGTTAAGGGCATTTAACTTTAATGGAAACAGAGATTTCGAAAATTTGAAGCCCCAAGAGGGCTGGTATATTTCAGATTGACCCTTATTCCTGGGGCATAAGTTTTTGGTGTACTATTTTGGGACCCCTCCATTCTTGGTGGGCTCTGATCTGTTTCCCCAGATAGTGAGTCTGCCAAAAGTTCTGTTCACTTTCCTAACCTTTCAGCTACTACTTTCAAATCAGCAAATGCTTGAGGGGAAAGTTGTCCTAAGTGTCAGGTTCACATTTCTATGTTTTCTTCATCTTTGGGAACTTAGTCTGGTGAACTTTACTTCCTTGGTAGCTTACAAACAAGGCTTACACACAGATCTTGTTATTTTGTCTAAATTTTTTCTAGATGTTTTAAGCAGGAGAGTTGGTTCAAAATAAACTAGTCTACATTGTCTAAAACAAAACTTTGTACACACTGTTATATTCAAAAATGTAATTAAGGCACCTAATGGCTATCTAATTTCTTAAAAGAGATAGGAACTCAGTGAATTTCTGTTTATCTGACTTCTCATGATATGGAATAACATGTATGTTTAATTTATTATAAGTACTTAGCTCTTTTAAAAGATGTCAATTTGGAATCAACTGGTGACAAATCAGTGGAAGAAATATATTTTTGGCCAGAGAAGGGAGTCCTTTAGGCACCTTTCAAGTGATAACTCAGAGCTAGATGTAGCCTCTCTGTAAAGGCTCTCCTGGTAATGGGGGTGGTAGAGATTTTCTGTGTTTGTAATAGTGGTGTCTGGAAACTAATGACAACACCAGTTTCTATTGTACAATGACAACCATGGCTCAGCACCTGGTTTTCGGAGAGCAGAAATACTGCGATATCCTTTCTCATTTTGATTTTCCCCCATTTATTGCTCTGTCCTAAATCTTTGTATTGATTAAGAGAAACACAAGTTATGTTTGAAGCTATAGCTAGATGGTTAAGGAGAATCCATAGGTCAGGGGTGTTGCGTAGCTCATTCCAACCAAAACAGATCAGTTTGATCTATATCCCCCTTGTTTTCTCTCTTGGTCTTTCTACTCACGTTTAAGCCTTAAGTATATTTAAGCATATGATGTTATGATGGTTAGGACAATAGAATCTGTCTTTACTTATTAGCACATTAAAGTTTTCAGCTCTTGCTTCACTGTTGATAATAATTATGCTAAAAATAGTGGGGAGGAAAGGGACATTCTGAATCCATAGAGTTCTCTCAGGGTTTTCATATTCGATAATTTTCAAACATTAGAGAAAAGAATTTGGTACATTTCCTTCTCTTCTGACCAGTAGTAGTACTAAATAACTCAAAAGTATACAATAGGGCTTCCCTGGTGGCGCAGTGGTTGAGAGTCCGCCTGCCGATGCAGGGGACGCGGGTTCGTGCCCCGGTCCGGGAGGGTCCCACATGCCGCAGAGCGGCTGGGCCCGTGAGCCACGGCCGCTGAGCCTGCGCGTCCGGAGCCTGTGCTCCGCAACGGGAGAGGCCACAACAGTGAGAGGCCCGCGTACCGCAAAAAAAAAAAAAAAAAAAGTATACAATAAAATGTTGAGATTTCTGAAAGTGTGGTCCAGAGATAAACTGCACAGAGTCTGAGGGTCTTTAGAATGCATGTTTAATATTTATATTTATAGTCCTCACCCCAGATTTAAGTCTGAATCTCTAGAAAAGGGCCCAGGAACTGGAATTTTAACAACTTTCCTGTGCAAATATGATTTTTATACACATTATTTAACATTTACAGTGGGAAGTTTTTTACATACGTTACCTCACAGAGACTTCTAGATAGGTAGGATTATCTCCAATTTCCTAATGGGCAAACTGAGACACAGAGAGGTCAACCACTGGGACAAGCTCACATGTAAGTTGAGCTGACACACCAGCCAGTTCTCCTGCCACCAAGTTCAATGCTTGTCTCACTACATCAGCTTTATTCTCTACAAAGAATTTCTATCTTAGAAAAGAGATTTTTTTCCCCCACATACAGATTTTCTTAAGCTGCATAAGTCCAAACAACCTCATATTTGCTCTGTGATAGCAATTATTGTGACAGGGTATTGCTAACAACTTTCAGTGCACACACTGGGTTTTTCTGTCACAGAGTGCCCAATTTTGTCAAGACATTTTAGTGCTTGCTTGAAGGTTCTGTATATAAAAGCCATGCCCTGGAGAGAGTGCTTTTAACACCCGTGAGCAGCAGTGCAACGTGAGGTCACCAGGAGCAGGGACGCTGCCACTGTTAGAGCAGATACAGATGACTTCTAACAACCTTTGATGAATGACTCAGCCCCAGCTCCACAGAGGTGAAACTCAGCAGAACCACTCAGAATTACCTTCTGGAACAAACAAGAAAAAGTGGCATTTCTTATCTGAGAATAGGAAACTGGTGCTCAAAAAGTTACTGATAGAGACTACTGATTAAATTACGATAGAATACTACTAATTTACTGGACTGACTGGAATTTGGGGTATTTTTTTCAGTTGTTTATTCCCTCAAGCAAATACATGAAGATAACAAGTGTGGCTACCACTGACAGCTACTGATACTGAATGCATCATATGCCACAAACTCAATGTAGAGCTTTGTAACAACTGTCTTACTTTACTCATCACAACAAACTTATTATTTGTTTTCATAAGAGAAAACTAAAGACTACGGATGTCAAGTAATTTGCCCAGGGCCACCTTGTCTGGTAAATCCTTGTCTATCTGATTCTAGAGCCCATTAACTTAACCACTTTACTACATTTTCTTTCTTGATGTACTGAAGGTCCATTTTCATATGATGTAGATGTGTTATAATTTAAAACAAGCAAAGAGAAAAGACTAGAAAAATCTTTTTTCTCTCACTGAGTGAGAGATTTTCTAGTAGTATAGTACCATGAGAATGTTCTTCTCACTCTAACACAAAGGATTAGGATATGGGGGCACTAGCCTTCATTCTTCTGCCCATTTTTCATTCCTGAAAATTTTAATTTTTTTTTTTTTTTTTTTTTTGCGGTACACGGGCCTCTCACTGCTGTGGCCTCTCCCGTTGCAGAGCACAGGCTCCGGACACACAGGCTCAGTGGCCAGGGCCCACGAACCCAGCCACTCCGTGGCACGCGGGATCTCCGCAGCACGTGGGATCTCCCTGGACCGGGACATGAACCCATGCCCCCTGCATCGGTGGGTGGACTCCCAACCACTGCACCACCAGGGAAGCCTGGAAATTTTAATTTTTTGAGGAATCTCCATATTGTTTTCCATAGAGGCTGCATCAATTTACATTCCCACTAACAGTGTGTAAGAGTTCCCTTTTCTCCACATCCTCACCAGCACCTTCTGTCTTTTGTCTTCTTGATGACAGCCATTCTAATTGGGAGCATGACTTTTAAATTTTAAGTGTGAATTTGATTAACTGGTCATGCAGGCTAAAGATATATGGTGGCCAGTAATTGGCTTGTCTATCTATCAGGCCAGCTGGCCAGTAAAACATCTAGAGTTTTAATATTGTAGAAAAGGCAAGAGATTTTACGGGTTAAAGGGGAAAAGGAGACATTTACATGCCCAAAGAGAAAGCACAGTTTTGAGAGTATATGCCACTAAGTTCAAGACCAAAAGAAACATAGGGTAGCTGTGTCCTGCATAACTGAATTTAACTCTCAGATGTGCAGAGTGCAAAGGAATAAGAAATGCAATGAACGTAGTCCAGGTAAAAATAGCAGTAGCAGTAAAAGTATTCTCTTAGGAGTTTTCCTGATCCATATTAGTAAGCAGAGCCACATCTTTAGAGGAAATTAGGTATAATTTAGGAGTTACATCCCTTGAATGGCTCTGATTCAAACATGCAGAACAACTTTGCAGCCCTGCTGGGCAGAAGGAAATTTTATTATTGCATGGTATTGTTCTCTGAAGTTATATAAATTGTCTATTTGGTAATGTTATTGGTATCCACACTTTCCTTTTTCCTTATTCCACAATGACTACTGTATCACTTATTTTCAGATAATAATTTTATATAATTACATTTTTCATATTTCATATCCATGACTATTCAAAAATATTTTTTTTCAGATAAGAAATTAAGACAATTTATATTCTAATCTTTATAAATCCCAAAATGGCTGAGCAAACTAGAGGGTAAAATTTCTAAAAATAAATATGGCTAAAATATTACATACTGGCACTTGACCATTACTAATGGGGATCATGCTCTCAGGGTATAACATTACCAAAGAATATCACTGTATCAGTTAGCTATTGTTAACCACCCCATAATTTAGTAGATTAAAAACAAAACTTTTAGGGAAGGCAGAGACAAGATGGCGGTGTGGGAAGACATGGAGTTAGCATCTCCCCACAACTAGGGCACCTGCCGGTGGCTGGTGGGACTCTGACACCCAAGAAGGAGGGAGGAACCCTAAAGTGAACTGGTAGGACGTAGGGGGACTGAGGAGTGGGGAGAAGTGGAGGACAGAGAGGATAGATACCCCTGAGGCCAGGGAGATCAAGAGAGGCAGGTGGGAGGAGCTAACCAGGAGGAGCAGGAGAGGAGAGGAGGGATTTTACCCCACCCACTTGAGCCCAGGAAGTCTGCTGGGCTCCCACATGAGGTCCCCTGACTTCTGAGACCAGGGGTAGGGAGCACGCCTGGGCCCCTTCTGTTCTTTGAGCCTAAGCCCCGCTGCCCAGCCCCCAGGACCTTTTCCATCCCTGTGCATCTTAAGCATAGGCCCCACCCACTGCCCAAACCTCACCCTTGCTTAGGCCCTGCCCTCCACAACCAAGGCCTTTTCCCCCTTGTTTTTTTTTATTTTTTTATTTTCCCTCTGCCCCTTTTTTACTATTGTGATACTGATGTACCTTCCGGTTGTTGATTCATCTAAATTTTTATATTTATATTCTTTCTAACATATCTGTTAGTTTCCTAGCCTAATTTTATTTTTTATTTTGTTATTGCTCTCTCTTTTTTTTTTTTTTTTTTTTGCCACTCCACGCCGCTTGTGGGATCTTGGTTCAGGAGCCACAGATTGGGTCAAAGCTAATGCAGTGGGAGCTCTGAGTCTGAACCACTGGACTAACAGAGAACCTCAGACCCCAGGGAATATTCATCAGAGTGAGGTCTCCCAGAGCTCCTCATATCAGCACCAAGACACAGCTCTACCAAATAGCCTACAAACTCCAGTGTTGAAAGCCTCAGACCAAACAACCAGTAAGACAGGAACACAAGCCCACTCATTAAAAAAAAAAAAAAAGAGAGAGACAGAAAAAAATATGTCACAGATGAAGGAGCAAGGTAAAAACCTGCAAGACCAAATAAATGAAGAGGAAATAGGCAATCTACCTGGAAAAGAATTCAGAGTAGTGATAGTAAAGATGATCCAGAATTTTGGAAATAGAATGGAGGCACGGATGAGAAAATACAAGAAATATTTAACAAAGATCTAGAAGAACTAAACAACAAACAAACAGAGATGAACAACACAATATCTGAAATGAAAAGTACACTAGAAGGAATCAATAACAGAATAACTGAGGCAGAAGAACGAATAAGTGAGCTAAAGACAAAATGGTGGAAATAACTGCTGAGGAGCAGAAAAAGAGAAAAAAAAAATGAAAAGAATTGAAGATACTTTCAGAGACCTCTGAGAAAACACTAAATGCACCACATTCGAATTATACGAATCCCAGAAGAAGAAGAGAAAAAGAAAGGATCTGAGAAAATATTTGAGGAGATTATAGTCAAAAACTTCCCTAACGTGGGAAAGGAAATAGTCACCAAGTCCAGGAAGGACAGAGAGTCCCATACAGGATAAACCCTAGGAGAAACACACCAAGACACATATTAATCAAACAAACAGAAATTAAATTCAAAGAAAAAATATTAAAAGCAGTAAGGAAAAACAAAAACAACATAGAAAGGAATCCCCATAAGGTTATCAGCTGATTTTCCAGCAGCAACTCTGTAGGCCAGAAGAGAGTGGCAGGGTATACTTAAAGTGATGAAAGAGAAAAACTTATAACCAAGATTACTCTATCCAGCAGGGATCTCATTCAGATTCAACTGAGAAATCAAAAGCTTTTCAGAAAAGCAAAACTGAAGAGAATTCAGCACCACCAAACCAGCTTTACAACAAATGCTAAAGAAATTTCACTAGGTGGGAAACACAAGAAAAGAAAAAGACCCACAAAAACAAACCCAAAACAGTTAAGAAAATGATAATAGGAACATACATATCAATAATAACCTTGAATGTCAAGGATTAAATGCCCCAACGAAAAGACACAGACTGGCTGAAGGAATGCAAAAACAAGACCCATATTTATGCTGTCTACAAGAGCCCCACTTCAGACCTAGGGACACATGCAGACTGAAAGTGAAGGGATGGAAAAAGAGATTCCATACAAATGGAAATCAAATAAAGCTGGAGTAGCAATACTTGTATCAGATAAAATAGACTTTAAAATAAAGACTGTTACAAGAGATAAGGAGGGACACTACATAATGATCAAAGGATCAATCCAAGAAGATATAACAATTATAAACGTTTATGTACCCAATGTAAGAGCACCTCAATGCATAAGGCAAATTCTAACAACTGTGAAAGGAGAAATCAACAGTAACACAATAAGAGTAGGGGATTTTAACACCCCACTTACACCAATGGACAGATCATCCAAACAGAAAATAAATAAGGAAACACAAGCTTTAAATGACACAATAGACCAGATAGATTTAATTGATATTTAAAGAACATTCCACCCAAAAGTGGCAGAATACATTTTCTTCTCAAGTGCACATGGAACATTCTCCAGGATAGATAACATCTTGGGTCACAAATCAAGTCTCAGAAAATTGAAATCATCTCAAGCATCTTTTCTGACCACAACACAATGAGATTGGAAACCAATTACGGAAAAAAAAAATTGTAAAAAACACAAATACATGGAGGCTAAACAGTGTGTTACTAAATAACCATGAGATCACTGAAGAAATCAAAGAAGAAATTAAAAAATACATAGAAATAAATGACAACGAAAACACAACAACTCAAAACCTTTGGGAAGCAGTAAAAGCAGTTCTAAGAGGGAAGTTTATAGCAATTCAATCTCACCTCAAGAAACAAGAAAAATCTCAAATAAACAACCTAACCCTACACCTAAAACAACTAGATAAAGAAGAACAAAGAAAACCCAAAGTCAGTAGAAGGAAAGCAATCATAAAGATCAGAAGAGAAATAAATGAAATAGAAACGAAGAAAACAATAGCAAAGATCAATAAAACTAAAAGCTGGTTCTTTGAGAAGATAAACAAAATTGATAAACCCTTAGTCAGACTCATCAAGGAATAAAGGGAGAGGATGCAAATCAATAAAATTAGAAATGATAAAGAAGAAATCACAATGAACACTGCAGAAATACAAAGGATTATTAGAGACTGCTACAAACAACTATATGCCCATAAAATGGACAACCACGAAGAAATAAACAAATTCTTGGAAAGGTACAATTTTCCAAGACTGAACCAGGAAGAATTAGAAAATATAAGCAGTCCTATCACAAGTAATGAAATTGAAACTGTAATTAAAAATCTTCCAGCAAACAAAAGTACAGGACCAGATGGCTTCACAGGCTAATTCTATCAAATATTTAGAGAACAGCTAACACCCATCCTTCTCAAACTCTTCCAAAAAATTGCAGAGGGAGGAACACTCCCAAATTCATTCTACAAAGCTACCATCACCCTGATACTAAAACCAGAGAAAGATATCACAAAAGAAGAAAATTAGAGACGAATATCACTGATGAATATAGATGCAAAAATCCTGAACAAAATACTAGCAAACAGAATCCAACAGCACATTAAAAGGATCATACAGCATGATTAAGTGGGATTTATCCCAGGGATGCAAGGATTCTTCAATATACGCAAATCAATCAAGGTGACACACCACATTAACAAATTAAGGAATAAAAACCATATGATCATCTCAATAGATGAAGAAAAAGCTTTTGACAAAATTCAAAACCAATTTATGATAAAAACTCTCCAGAAAATGGACATAGAGGGAACCTACCTCAATATAATAAAGGCCATCTATGACAAATCCACAGCAAGCATCATACTTAATGGTGAAAAACTAAAAGCTTTTCCACTAAGATCAGGAATAAGACAAGGATGGCCACTCTCGCCACTCTCATTCAACATAGTTTTGGAAGTCCTAGCCACAGGAATCCGAGAACAAAAAGAAATAAAAGGAATACAAGTTGGAAAAGAAGAAGTAAAACTGTCACTGTTTGCTGATAACATGATACTATACATAGAAATTCCTAAAGATGCCACCAGAAAACTACTAGAACTAATCAATGAATTTGGTAAGGTTGCAGGATACAAAATTAATGCACAGAAATCTCTGGCAGTCCTATACACCAACAACAAAAAATCAGAAAGAGAAATTAAGGAAACACTCCCATTTACCATTGCATAAAAAGAATAAAATACCTAGGAATAAACCTGCCTAAGAAGGCAAAAGACTTGTACTCAGAAAACTATAAAACACTGATGAAAGAAATCAAAGATGACATAAACAGATGGAGAAATATACCATGTTCTTGGATTGGAAGAAGTAATATTGTGAAAATGACTATTCTGCCCAAAGCAATCTGCAGATTCAGTGCAATCCTTCTCAAACTACCAATGGCATTCTTCACAGAATTAGAACAAAAAATTTTACAACTCGTTTGGAAACACAAAAGACCCCGAATAGCCAAAGCAATCTTGAGAAAGAAAAACTGAGCTGGAGAAATCAGTCTCCCTGACTTCAAACAATACCACAAAGCTACAGTAATCAAGACAGTATAGTACCAGCACAAAAACAGAAATTAGATCAATGGTACAGGATAGAATGCCCAGAGATAAACCCATGCACATATTGTCACCTAATTTATGACAAAGGAGGCAAGAACATACAATGGAGAAAAGACAGCCTCTTCAATAAGTGGTGCTGGGAAAACTCAACAGCTACATGTAAAAGAATGAAATTAGAACACTACCTAATACCATACACAGAAATAAACTCCAAATGGATTAAAGCCTTAAATGCAAGACCAGACACTATAAAACTCTTAGAGGAAAACATAGGAAAAACACTCTTTGACATAAACCACAGCAAGATATTTTTTGACTCACCTCCTAGAGTAATGGAAATAAAAACAAAACTAAACAAATGGGACAATTAAACTTAAAAACTTTTGCACAGCAAAGGAAACCATAAACAAGGCAAAAAGGCAACACTCAGAATGGGAGAAAATATTTGCAAGGGAAACAACAGACAAAGGATTAATCTCTAAAATATACAAACAGCTTATGGAGCTCAATATCAAAAAAACAAACAATCCAGTTTAAAAATGACAGAAGACCTAAATAGACATTTCAGCAAGGAAGACATACAGATAGCCAAGCAAAACATAAAAAGATGCTCAACATCATTAATTGTTAAAGAAATGCAAATCAAAACTACAATGAGGTACCATCTCACACTGGTCAGAATAGCCATTATCAAAAAATCTAGAAACAATAAATTCTGGAAAGGGTGTGGTGAAAAGGGAACACTCCTGCACTCTTGGTGGGAATGTAAATTGATACAACCACTACGGAAAACAGTATTGAGGTTCCTTAAAAAACTAAAAATAGAATACCATATGACCCAGCAATCCCACTACTGGGCATATACCCTGAGAAAACCATAATTTAAACAGAGACATGTGCCACAATGTTCATTGCAGCATTATTTACAATAGCCATGACATGGAAGCTACCTACATGTCCATCAAGAGATGAATGGATAAAGAAGATGTGGATAGATAGAATATTGATCAGCCATTAAATAAACGAAATTGAGTTATTTTTAGTGAGGTGGATGGACCTAGAGTCTGTCATAGAGAGTGAAGTAAGTAAGAAAGAAAAACAAATATTGTATTCTAATGCATATATATGGAATCTAAAAAAAGAAAACGGTACTGATGAACCTAGTTGCAGGGCAGGAATAAAAAGGTAGACATAGAGAATGGACTTGATGACATGGGGTGGGAGGGCGAAGCTGGGGTGAAGTGAGAGTAGCAACGACATATATACACTACCAAATATAAAATAGTTGGCTGGTGGGAAGCAGCAGCATAGCTCAGTGCTTTGCGATGACCTAGAGGGGTGGGATAGGGAGGATGGGAGGGAGGCTTAAGAGGGAGGGGATATAGGGACATGTGTATGCATATGGCTGATTCGCTTTGTTGTGCAACAGAAACTAACACAGTATTGTGAAGAAATTATACTCCAATAAAGATCTATTTTTTAAAAAAAAACTTTTACTTGTTCAAGGTTTTGTGGGTTGGCTGGGTGATTTTTCCAGTGTGGGTTCATTCATGCAATTACATTCAGCTGGTGGGTTTGCAGGGGGACTGGGCATCCAGCAGGGAGGGCTGGAAAGCTGGGCCTCTTTTTCCTTGTAGGGATTCATCTTCAAGGACACTAGACTGGGTTCCTTCACGTGCGGTTTCAGGCACTTTTAAAAGAGTGCAATCCTCAATGACTATCAAACTGCATTCAATTTATCCTACTGTACAAAACTAAATGATGTGGCCAAGCCCTGCATCAATGTCCAAGGGGACTAAATGAGGGTGTGGATACCAGATGTAATTCATTGGGGGCCTTGAGAATAACAATCTACCACCAGCCATAGCTCCCCTTCTCTCTGATTTCATATGAGGAGTATTAACCAAGCATTTCTACCTCACATTCCCAAGTTAAGTCATGCTTGAGGACGGACTAATGCCCAAGTAGAAAAGATAAAATTCCCATAGTGGAGGCAAAAGTTGCTTCATGTGTCAAGGATTTCACCTGATTATTGTTGCCTCCACTCCATTCCTCTGTTCCCTTACCTACTCTCCCTCTCACTGACTTCTCACTTGCTATAGACATCCTTTCCCTTGTCTTCTCTTTTAGCACTTGTCTCAGTTAAGGCTCAACCAGAGAAGAAGATAGGAGATAGATATTAAAATATTTATTGCCAGACTCATGTTGATTGTGGGAGCTGGTTAGGAAAGTCCAAAATTCATAGCACAGGACATCAGGAAGGGCAAACTGAACTCTGGGATTCTGGGTCGTGAGATGAAGCAGCTATCCACAAATGGTATTTCTTCTTCAGGACAACTTCAGCTCTTAAAGAATCAGGCACACCCAGATTATCTAGGATAATCTCCCTAACATCAAGTCAACAGTCAAGATGTGATTAAGGACTTTAATCACATCTACAAAATACCTTCACAGGAACATGTAGATCGCTATTTGATTGAATAACTGGGGATTGTAGTCTAGCCAAGTTGACACATCCAAAGACCAGCACAGCATTTTTCAATACTTGCTATACAGTAGCAAATTTGATATCTCTTATTGACTTGACTAGCCACTACTGCATTTTCTTTTTCCTAAAAACTGTGGTTTTTTTCTACAAGTTCTAGCTTGGCTGCCTAACCCTGACTCATGATATTTGTTTATCTAATCTTACGTTCCTGTACTGTTTTATTTTCTCTGACTTAGGGGTAGAAACTGGTCATGGATGCTTCTAATTTTCAGTTCACTTCACTGTTTTTTGTTTTTATTTTTCCCCAGTTTCCCAACAACTGTAAGTGCTTACAATCGTGTAATTGATTCTTTACATAAAACACCTTACCTGGTTGTTGTTTTCATGACAGAACCCTGACAAAGGCAGTATGTATAGTATAACATGTAGTTCATTATAGTAACTCAATGTATATTGGTTATTTCATAAAAGAAAAAATATATATATATATGAGCTGCTGGGTTTGAGTGCATCCTTGGTTACATGTGATGTTTTCATTTTTCTTACATCCATTGCTATCTTTCTATTGATTCATCCTTTCACCTACCCATCATTTGACTATTCCTAAAGAACCTGATCTACAACAGTCTTTACCATCTCTGTTAATGACTATTGCATTTTTCCAGTAACTTAGATCAAAACCCTGGGCTTAATCTTGACTCCTCTTTTTCTCTCATATCCCATATCCCATATGTCAGTGAATCTGTTGGTCTCCCTTCAAAATATTTGCACTTCTCAACATGTGTTCTGTCACTACCTTGGTCTAAGCCTCCTTCATTTTAACTCTTGACTGGACATTGCTAACAGTGTCTATAATAATCTTTCAGAAATGAGTAAAAAATGCTATAAAATTTACATTAAAATATGGCTTTTTTTCAGTGTCTTCTGACATTTGCTTTTCCCTCTCTCTAGAATGTTCTCTCCCGAACCCTCCTGGCTTATTGCTACAATTCCTGGAGGGTGTTATCCAAAAGCCCACTTCTTATTTCAGCCCTTTTTGACCACCACATGTTACATTTCAACCAACACTCATTTCCTGCTTTATTTTTTTCTTTAGGATTTTTCTCGTTTATTATCTATATTTCCCTCGTATAGCAAGTCAACGTCTTGAGGGCATAATTATTGTCCAGTTTGTTCCCTGGTATATCCTCCAAGTCTAGAACAATGCCTGGTATGGAGTAGATACTTAATTTTTTTTGTTGTTGAATATATAAATGAATGAATGAATGAATGAGTATTATTTAAGTGATGCAATGACTCTGGGAGGATGACTATATAGTTAAGAAAAACAACAACAGCAACTAGAAAACTCCCTAGCCAATGTATACCAAAGTAGACATGAAAAAGCATTAGGTTGTTGTTCAGCTTTACGAAAATTTCAGAATGTTTTTCCTTAATTGCAAATAGCCACTCTAAAATACTGTAGAGCATCAGAAGGAGAAAAATAAACTAAAATATAGAAACATAAAATTAAAGAATATTCTTAATAGTGAAGAATAGGTTTTATAGAGTCATAAAATTGAAATACATACTTTGGTAACTAATAGGAGGGGTAATTTTCAGTATTGATGGAATACTTAAGATCTTCTCTCTTCACAGAGTTCAGAGAGGCTTGAAAGATCTAAGGCTAAGAAGGAAATTAGGATGGCTTCCTTCCTAAATTGCACTAAGGGACCTCTTGGTATTCTTGAAACAACTTCCATATTGACAAATGCCCAAGTAATCTTCCACCAATTGGAAATATCCCCAAATTGTCATATATATGCTGGTCACAGAGTAGTCTTAAAAACTTCACTAGAGGTAGTGAGGTAGTGTATATGTCAGGAACTGGCAACAACATGGGCTCATAGAAATGAACTAAGAGTCTCAATAAGAGGCTAATATTTCAAAACTCTAAGTCCAGATCTAAGACCTGGGGTAGGAGTGGGATTTAGTGAAGTCAAATGCAATTTGGGTTAATGTCATTTTCTAAAGTATATGCTATCTGTGATGTGGAGCTGTACAATACCTACTTCTTTGAGATAAATGAGATTTAGGGCATCAGTTGTGATGTTAAAGTCACAGTTAAGGAGAATCATGTAAGGCAATGTAATAGATACCAGAACCAGGATCCAGCTCTAGAAATCAAAACTGGCAGCCACTCATCAGCAGGTCAGGTGTCTTCCATTCAGCTTTGGATTTAGGTAGAAGTAATTCAGGAAAAAATAAATGTATGTAAGTATGTATGTATGTATGTATTGTACGCATGTATGTATGTATTTATCAGAGAGTTAGACCAGGCAGATAAACTTGCCACAAAGGTAAGGAAGTTCTTGCCTAGTTCTTTCTCGGAGATTCAGAAATTACATTTTCCACAGCCACTTAGTCAATTGGATGTAGGAGAAGCAGGTTATTTACACACTCACGTTCCACAGAAGGTATAGAACTCCTGGTATCTCGTTCGGTCTCCCTATTATTGCCTCAGTGTCTGGATGAGATGGAACCCAGGTCACTAGCCATAGCTGTTGGGAAAGATCAGTAAAGAGGGACTGATCCTAATGCCTGACTTTTTAATTAAGATATAAATTTTGGTTTTAGAGTGACAATAAAGTGAATGCCCCAGAAAACAAAAATTAAAAAGAGTAATATAGTAGTGTTCAAAATATAAGTATATTTTTGTAAACTATATATAGAGAGGATGTGAAAGAGACAAAATACTCTGTAAAAAGTTAACAGGGTTACCTCTGAGTGAAGAAATCATGTATGAATTTATATTTTATTTTTCTATTTCTCCTTTGTACTTTGCTAGTATCTTATAGCTGTATATTTATTATTTTTCTTTTTTTTAATTTTAATTTGAATTTAGTCTAGTAGAGTCCCAATGTCACACATTTGCTGTTAGTTTCATGAATATTAAGGGGAGATCTTGTTCTAAACCAGGAGGTAAATCACCAAGATATATTGTGAATTTACTACTAGCCCTCAACTCTACCAAGTGCTCAAGAGCAGTGAGTCTTAATTTTAAAAAAAAAAATTAGATTTGAGAATGCATAAAAGTTTTGAGCACTTTAGGTCAGCTCGGTGCTTTGTGACCACCTAGAGGGGTGGGATAGGGAGGGTAGGAGGGAGACGCAAGAGGGAGGAGATATGGGAATATATGTATATGTATAGTTGATTCACTTTGTTATAAAGCAGAAATGAACACACCATTGTAAAGCAATTATACTCCAATAAAGATGTTAAAAAATGCATATCTGAAAATTAATACATTTTGCATAAAATTTAAGGGTGTTAAAAATCCCTGAAATCCAACTTGGGGCCGTTCTGTGCATCACACATTAAAATCTGAGGGTTGGAAAAAAATGTAAAACTCTATGTCTGTTCCTTAGTTTTTATCTATTTATGGAAACCAGTCCTATAGCCATGAAAAATTAAGCAGCAAGGGAGAAGCAAATGAATGGATGGATGAATAAATGAATAAATTAGTGATTATATATATGCATACATGCATATGTACAAAATTTCTTCAAGGAAATATACAGTTAATAGATAAATGAGAAGGACTTATGTTGTACCAGCAAATTAGGTACAATTACACCAATTACACAAAGCAGCAGAATTATCTGTCAGGTAAACTGACCTATAAAATAGATTAATCCAACGGATCAGTATTAAGCTTTAAAAAGAAAATATAGCCCGAATAGTACTTGAAGTCCATCCCAACTTCCTAGATGTAATAATTCTACTTTGATTTTATTGTTGATATTTCTATATGTAGAATAAATAAGGAGTGACATAAAAATAAATATTTCCTAGTCAATCCAGCATTTGGCTTTGAGGTAGCATGGCATAGTGAAAAGAATTTGGAGTCTAAAACAATCTAAAATTGGAATTTTTTTTTACCATTTGTTAAATATGTTTTCTGGGAAAAATCTTGACCTTTCTGAGCCTCAGTCTTCTCATCTATAAAATGGGGATATTCTGGCTATTTATCGCTGTGTACAAATAACTCTAAAACTCAGTGGCTTTAAGGGATAATATTTCATTATACCTCATGTTATTGAGAATCACTAATTTGGGCATGGCTCAGCTGGACAGTTTCTCTGCTCCATGAAGTGTTGGCTGAGGTCACCCATGTGTTATTCATTTGGGAGATTCTCTGGCCTGGAGGGTCTTAAATGGCTTCACCCCCTTGTCTGGAACCTTGTGTGTGGGATGTTTGGACTCAGCTAGGCTTAGATGATTGGAGCACCTACATGTGGCGCGCTGTAACATGATATCCTCAGGGTAATTCAACTTCTTCATTGTGGCTTAGGGTTTTAGAGAGAGGTTTAAAGGGAAAGGAAATGGAAGCCCTCATCAGTCTCTTAAGGCCTCAGTCTTAGAAACTGGTAGAGCACCACTTCTGCTGTTTTTTCACCTTAGAAATCACAGAGACAACCTACATGCAAGGTGGGGACACACAGACTCCATCTCTTGTTGAAAGAAATGTCAGAGAGTTTATGGCCACCTTTTGTCTGCTTCAAGGAATAATATTTCCTACCTTATTAGAGCTATTATGAGAGTTAAATAAAATTTAAAATATATGAACCACGCTTAATGAAATACTTGAAAAAGTTAGAAAGCAAGCATGCTGCATGCTTATCTCCCAACAATTGCTCCTACAAACTATCTTATTTTCTGGGGTTTGTTTATCTTCAATCCTGCATAAAATTTCAACAGATATCATAAAACAGTTAGTCATCATCAGGTATTCAAAGGATGTTTTCTTTTCCCAGGTTTTACTAACAGAACAGTCCATAAACATTTGAAACATTGAATTCTCATTCAATTAAAAACTTTTCTTTCCCTTTATCCTCTAGTGGGGATAGGCTGGGAATGCTTCCATTCTTATTTTCACTTCACATCTTCCAATGCCAGGTAGTTGTTTTGTGACACAATAGATGGTAAGAAAGGTATGGAACAAAGGAGGTCTTACTTGTACTTTTAATGTTTCAGTGACATCCACTAGATGTGGTGGATGTCCAAAGCCATTTACTTATTTCCTTTGTCACTACTATGGATCTCTGATTTTAGCTCGTTGGTGCATGTGACAATCTCCAGCTGGCCACATCCATCCCCCTCTAGCTTTTGCCTCTAGCTTCTTTATATCAAGGTCGCCTTAGTCTTTGGAGGAAGCAGATTGACGTTGTCATTTTCAGGACAATTCATGGCTAGACTCTTTCTGACACATGGAAATCACACAGGAAAACTCTAAAAGTTTGTCTTGCTTTCAGTGAAGACTTCTTTATTCTGCTGCTATAGGCTACTTCAGCTAATCAAAGCTGCTAGCCTTTAGACGTCTTAGGCATGAATCAGACAGTAGTCACTGCATCCTTCAAATTGCAGGATTTGCATACCAGACTCTCCAAATTCTTAAAGAATCCCTTCGTCTCAGGCAAGAGCAAAGTAATCTCCTCCCATGCCCTGTTTTTTCACCGTGGTTGACATCAAGAAGTGGAATATAGGACATACTGACAATTTTTCCAAAGCAATCTTAATGTTTGCTAATTCCTCACATGTGTTATTTATCCCCAAAAAGGGTGGTGAGCTAAGAATTTCAATACCATTTTTACAATTTTAAGCATGCCATGCCAGGGCAATCTGATGCCTTGGCTTTTTGAAAACATGGCCCCCCAAATTTTGATTTCCATTAAAAGGAGGATCTATGTCTCCTCCTGTTGAATGCATGTAGGCTTTGATCAATAGAATATGGGGAAAGTAACACTGTGTGACTTTTGATGCTGTGTCATAAAAGATGATGTGGCTTCTGCCTTGCTTGCTGAAACACTTACATTGGAATCCCTGAGCCTCCATGTAAGTAGTCCAAATCCCCTGAGGCAGCCATGCTGTGAGGAAGCCAAGCCTAGAGAGGGCACACTCAGCAATTTCAGTTTTCAGTTCTAGTATTTGACTCCTCCCAGCCCAAGTGTCAGACGTGTGTGTGAAAGAGCCTTTAGAAGATTTTGGCTCACAGTTTTTGAGTCACCCCCAGCCCTGGAGTCAGTTGAGTGATCATATGTTGGATACATATTTCTGACCCACAGAATCTGTGAGCATAATAAAATGGTTGTCTTATGCTTCTAAGTTTTGTCTTAGATGGTCACCCAGTAGTAACTGGAACAAGTACTGGCTGTGTGTTTCTGTGTGTGTGTGTACATGTGTGCATGCATGTGTTTGGTTGGGATCTCAACCAAATCTGAGTAAGAAAGAGTCATATTAATGTATGATTACATAAAGCACTTGGAATACAATATGTACTTAATAAATAAAAGATAGTTGTTATTCTTCTTGAATAATACAAGGAACAAAATCTCAGCAAGACTGCTTTACTCTCAGTATGGCAAGATCCAGGAGTTTTTAAAACCATTTTTCTAAAACATGCCAATAGGAATAAAGAAGGGCTACCCAGATAAGTCTGTGCCATTCCATGCTTTGTCAAAGCATCTACTTGTTTGTCTGTCACCATACTGCACTGTTCATATGACATGTGATCTGTCATATGACAAGGATCAGTACTTCTGTACACAGCCTGTTAAATGCAGATGATGGGGTTTGGGAGAAAGTGGCAGGACTGTATCCAAAGTAAATACAGGAAAATCTCATTTGATCAGAAAACAAAATGCCAAAAGTGAAGGAAATTCTTGAACAGCATCTGCTCCCACCCACTACTCCTTCTATCTTACTTTGAGTCTAAAGAATCATGGGGAGCTCTGGGGAGACAAATGTGGTCCTTCATGAGAATTGTTCAGGTCTTCAGACCTGCAGAAACTCACATGCATCAAAGAGACTCAACTGTGTAAGAAATGCATCATGCTTTGGTAGTGAATTTTCTCCTGACAGCTTGCAAGCAAATGGAAATTCTAGTTCAAGAAATATTTGTGCTTTAATCAACTAAAGAATTTCAGCCTTTGATGAGCTCATATTTTTATATACTGAAGTCCAAATTCCTCAATACTCTACTATTTTGTAATGTATACCTACAGAGGTATTTGCTTAACCCCTTGCCTTATCCTGAAAGAGATCCTTCTACAGTCATCATGGTGATAAGTTGGTCTTGTATCAACCAAGATTGAATTATCTCCATGCAAGAGACTAGCCAGGAAAATGTTCTTATTGCCTTATCATGAGCCAACTGCTTATTTCTTTATCAATCAATCAGTTACAAAGTGACTACTGGGGACCACCACGACAACTGTATAAGGAGTTCTTTCAGTATAATGTCAGGGACTAAGCAAAAATTTCATGAGTATCCACTATGAAAAGCAAAGAAAGACAAAATTATAGCCTATCAATTAGAGACAGTGTCAGCTGTGAGCATGGAGAATGAAGCCAACCCAGAGAGTAGAGCAAAGACAAATGATATAAAGGGAATCCTAATACCATTATAGTTCTGAATTCACTCCTTTCTTGGGACCAAAGAGTTCCTTGACATGTTCCTTGACATGTGGGTTCATGAGATATCACATTAGGCTTATAAATATAACCATCCCTTTACTTGTTTAAGCTAGAAACAATGTGTCTCTCTACCTTGCTCCAAAAAAATCCTAATACACTCATCTTTTAATATTCCCTCTTCACACTCTGAACTTTAGCCACAAAAATGTCTCAGATTCCTGAATTTGATATTATCTTTCTTCTTGCTAAGTGTTTACACATGTTGCTCTTTCTGCCTTCTCCCTTCCTTCTCCTTCTCCTGGGCTCACCCAGCTTATTCTTGCCCATGCTCTATAGCTCAGCTTAGAAATCACTGTTTTGGAAGCTCTTCTTAACCCCTTACATTAGACTTAAGTTCTCCTTAATGCTCCCATAGTTCCAGTATATTTCCTATCATAGAAGATATTTTCCTATATTTGCCTGTGTCTTCCAATAGACCTTCCAATAGTAGGATCTTTAAGATACAAGGACCTGGGTCACTCTTACCACCATCATATCTCCAGGTCCTGCAATACAGTCTGGCACATGTAGGGATTCAATAGCAATATCTCAAATAAATGTACAGATTTATTTTAAAAAGGCACTCTCTTGCTCTTTCTTGCTTTCTCTCTCTCTCTCTCTCTCTCTCTCTCTCTCTCTCTCTCTATATATATATATATATATATATATATACACACACTAAAGATGCATAAAGTACATTGGTTATAAAGGTAATACATACAATAAAAATAGTGAAGTAAACAAAATGTGTTCTTTTTAGTCTGAATAGTTTGTGCTTCTCTGTTCCTCTGAGCTTGATTTCCTTCTTTTGTTCCAACTGAAATGCCTTTGCTTTTATTTTTACTGAATCTGCCATTCTTGAATGGCTTCTCATATTCAAGACCCTCTTATTTTCCTCTTTTCCAGCAAAACTCAACAATTTTGTGACCTATTCCTTCATATCCTTCTTAGGCCGGGACACTTATTGACACATTAGCACCATAGCCATTGCTAGCATGCCTTTTCCAGTCAGTTCATATGCATGGCCTGAGTGACCTTCTGAAGGAAATGTCTCAATCAAAAAATATAACTCACTTCATAAGAAATTCATGCAAAGGCAGCCCAGAGGGAAGGTAACATTTTTAAGCAGGTAAGACCCTGTATTCCTCAAATCAAATCAATAGCCACCCATCTTCCTCTATTGTAGGGTCAATCCCACCTATACATAATATCAGTGTATCTCACATATGTGAGGAGAGAATTATCAATTATCCTTACTTTTTTAAACTCATAAGAATAAGTACCTTGTAGATAATCAAGCACAAGAATATTTATGCTGACAATAAATAATAGGACCTAAGTAATTCCCCCAATCTGATTCTATTCTATTTAGCAAATTGCCCTTTCTCTTCAACACTCCTTAGTAGATATATCACTCAATGAAATATGAATGTGGGGAAGAGCCAATAAAACTTGCTACACTTAGCAGAAGAGATGTGAATAGTGGTCAAAACTTGTACTTTCAGTATAGGTCATATTCTTTAATTTTTTTACTAAGCTCTTCAACAATCTTCTTTGGTGGGGTTTAAGGTTATCTCTGCTGCACTTTATTCATACTGTTTTACAGCACTTTACCATGTTGTGTCATAAATTTTGTTCTCTGTTTATGTCCCCCATGTAATTACTCTGTATTCAAGGGTAGGGTCTTTGTTATATTGGTTTTGAATACTCAGTATCTGGTACTCTTCAGGCACTCAGTAAAGTTTTGTGGTAAAATAAAGAAAATTCATTCTACATATTATTATTTATTTGGATGCTTTAATAATATATAAAGTCTAGAATTCAAGTGATCTTTATTATTTCTCTTAAATCATTTCCTTCTGAAGATGCCATGGCATGTTAACCAGGGTTCTATTACTTACTAGCCAGAAAGGAATGAACATGCACACCTCACCTGTTTATGTTAAGGAACAAAGGCTGATGGTGTGATTTTCCCACTTTATTCCCAGCTGTGAATATGCTTACATCCATGATTTCTGTTCATTCTCTTGGGGCTTCCTCGAGACTACTATCTGCAATTGTAATATATGAAAATTGTTTAATTAAAGAAGGTGTCTCTGCAAGGTTTAAGTGTCAGACCCTATGGCAGTTTGAAATTTCAAAATCGTGAACTTTGTTCTCTGATTTGATCTTTCTCTAGCCACTTGTTTGTATCTTTATTTTGTAATATTCTTAATGTTAAATTCCATCCGTTTTTCTGTACATTTTATGTCTAGTTGCTTTTAGTTTCAATTACTAAATAAATTAGCTTGGTTATTCAAGCTAATAAATTCATCTTAATTATTATATTCTACAGGTACTTTTTCTTCACCCACCTTTTTGTTCATTCACTCTTTAAACATTTATTAAATATCTGTTTTGTACCAGGCACTGGGCTAGAGATATAAAGACCACGAATATAGTCAAGGAAAAAAAAATGCAGATTTGAAAAACACAAATAAATGCACTTCAGTTTTTATATGTTTTTAGGAGGTTGTTTTTTTTTTTTTTTGTCACAAATAACAAAGTCTCAGCTTAAACTAGTTTAAGCAAAAATGGGAACTGTGAGCTATGAGTGGCCCATTCTGGATCATATGCCCATCCTGAACTAATGGACTGTCCAAGTGGCAGCAAGTGGGGAAGAGTCTCTGATTGGCCTAAGTTGGGTTATGAATCACTCCTTATCAATGAACTGGGGTCACTGGGTCATGTCAAAGTTGTATAAAATGGCTACTTCCAAGGTAAATATATATAACGGGTAAGAAATAATTACTGGAAAATAGGCATGTGTAGGAAAAACTATTTTCTTAGCACAGTATTTGTGATAAGTTCAGGGAATTGTGGTGTCACAAGTGGGTCTCATATTAGGGGATGAAGTCAGAAAAAACTTTATGAATAAGGTGTACCTAGAGCTTAAAATCTCAAGTGATAAATGTGTGTTTGCTGGATGGGTCAAGATTGAGAGTAGAAAACTCCCCAGGCAAATGGAACAGCTGGAGCAAAGGCTTGAGTGTAAAAGAACCTGATGAGTTACAGGCACAGTGTGTGGTCTGAAAACAGATAATACCTATGAATGGAAGAAAAATGATTGAAGGGGGGATTCAGGATGAGACACATTTTGGAGGGGCAGTGAATGGCCGGAGGATGGATTTATTCTGTAGATTAGCTACTTTCAGAATTTTAAAGCACAGAAATTTTTTTCACTGCAATTAAAAATTTATGTGGAAATCCAATGTAAAAAAGAGGTAAAATATTGGCTTGCTCTGCCTGAAGGCAGAGGGGTAAGTCGGGAAGCAGACGGAACTGGCCCAACTTGCTCTCATCACCCTTATAGTTTCCATGAAATATCTTGAGGACTACTGCTGTAAGCAAAGGAATCTGAAAGAGTTGTATTTTGGAAACAGTTCTCTTAAACAGTATGGCTGATAGGGTGGAGATTCAAATTTGTGAGGAGATGATTTCAATAGCCCAGTTGAATGAAAAACTAAGACTATTTAAAGCTGGGATGAAGATAAGAAGCATTATAAGACAGTCCCTTGGGAATAATAATTACCTAGCATTCAAAGATCTCAGTTCATAATGATGCACACAGCAACATGAATGAATCTCAAATTCAGGCTTAGCAAAAGAAGCTAGACACAAAAATGTACATACTGCATGATTTCATTTATGTGAATTTTAGAAAAAGCAAAAGCAATCTCTAGGGCCTGAAAACATTATCAGGGATTGCCTAGGGCCATGCCTGGTTGTGATGGGGAATTGATTGCAAAGAAGCACTGGGAACTTACTGGGCTGTTGTCAAGTGTTGTGTATCTTGATTGTGGTGTTTCATGGGGGTATGAAATTTTCAAAAATCACCGAATTGTATACTTCAAATGAATTAATTGTATTGTTTATAAATTATACCTAAAAGAAGTTGATTTAAGAGGGAAAAAAACCCTCAATTCATAATTGGGTCTATTACTAAGTAACTGGGTGACTAATCAATCCAGTATATCTTCTGAGCCTCATTTTCTACAACTGCATGATAGAAATAATGAATAACTCTACTCCAGCCTATCTAACAAGTTTGCTTGTGAAGCTAAAGCCAAATCAAAAATGGATAAAAAAGCACTTTTTACCCACCATAACAAATAGAGATGTTATTATTGGATCAGAAATTTGAAGACTAGGATGATAATTTGTTCTAAATAAAGGGTCTGGGATTAGTCATATTCTACAGGGCTGGTGAAATGTTTGTCAAAAAACTGTAAGTCATAATTCAATTCAAAATGGAATCAAAATTATCCTGGTCAATTTTTAAAAGAGATAAAGAGATTAAATGATGTAGAATGTTATTAATTTTCCTTAAATTTGGCTACAGAAGAAAATAATGAAAAGACATAATTTATATATTATTCTTGTTAAAATAACCTTGCTTCATCACTATCAAGGAGCATTTATAAACCATTTACTATTCATGAAGCCGTGTGTGCTTAAAAAGAAATAAGACATGTGTTAAGTTTAAATTAAATTTCATTTTAAAGTATTCATGATTTAATGCTAAAGCTACCACAGGGAAGCATTCAGGAGCTTAAATCTAGAATAAAAAATTCTATAGCAAATATAATATAGCATGGATATCCTATCTTAAGATAGCATGAATAATTTGGATTAGATTTCAATATACTTTTACAAGAAAATAAAGGAGTTTGGACATAGCTTTAAAACTCCAGAAGTTCAGATGAAATGGGTGAATAAGTAGAACAGGAACTCCAGATATCACTTTCTTATGCTCCTGGAAAAGTAAAAGTTGTTGTAAGAAACAAAAACAAACAAGCAAACAAATTTTTTTAACTCTGCTTGTGGTCTTGTAATATCTGGTTTGTGCCTGTTTCCCGTGGAAAGGTGCATTCATTATCTGAGGAGAGGCATCACAAGTTGGCAGTTGTAAATTTTCTGTAGTCCAGGCTGTAACCCTCAGTGTTTATAGTCTCCAAACTTAGTTTTATAAAGCTATCAAGAAGTAATATAGGGGCTTCCCTCGTGGCGCAGTGGTTGAGCGTCCACCTGCCGATGCAGGGGACAAGTGTTCGTGCCCCGGTCCGGGAAGATCCCACATGCCGTGGAGCGGCTGGGCCCGTGAGCCATGGCCGCTGAGCCTGCGCGTCCGGAGCCTGTGCTCCGCAACGGGAGAGGCCACAACAGTGAGAGGCCCATGTACCACAAAAAAAAAAAAAAGAAGTAATATATTTTGTAACAACAGATCCCCATAAAGTGAGTTTAAAAGTGATGAATAGAGCAAGAATACCAACAGAATAGCTTATGAGAAGTATAACTACTATAAGAAAACAGTAGGTGAACATTGTCACTCCATTTCCTCTAGAACATAATTAGAATATCACTTAGTGGGCATGAAAATACAATAAGAGGCATTGGAAGAATTGGAATCAAGCTAAAATAATTTTTCAAGATAATGAGAATAATTTGTGATAATGGTCTTTCCAACGGGATAGAAGTTAGGAGTACTATAAGGCGCTTTACTGAGTTTCCTCCCTGGTGGCCAGTGTTTCAGTGAAGTGGACAATCTTGCCTTTGTGACTCTTCCTTTATTATTCGGCTGTGGCAGACCAATCTCTGGTCACTTTCAATTGATGAACTCTTTCTTTATAATTATTAACATATTCAATTAGATAACATTGAATATGAATACTCTGAATCATGATATATTAGAGCTTACAGATACTTCTTGCCTTCTTGGAGCGCAGTCATGTTTGCATCATTTGCAATTTCTTTATTTTTTTAATAATGACAAGAATTACAGGTTTTTTAGGGAATAAGTTTTGTCATTTTTATATCTCTTATCTCAATTGCTAAAGTTCTAATCGCATGCTTGAAACATAATTATTGATTAATTAATTGACCAGCATGATTCAAAGTGAATTCTTTCCCTATTAGTTCAAACTATTATCCATATATTTAACATGGTGAATGATTAAAAATAAATATATACATAAGTAAATGTTTCCTGAGTAAACATTTATTTATAGTCAATCCTGGTGTTACACCAGAAAACTTATTTCAGTCTTTCTTTTCCTTTAGGATAAAACATTTATTCTCTGTTCATATCAGTCAAGGGTCTGTTGCAAGTATCAGATAGGCAGAAAATAAGTGGTGTACGAAGAACATTGTTGGAAGGGTTAGAGGACCAGTTGCAGACTGAGGATCGATTACTTCCAGAACACCATCATAGAATGGCCACTAGGGGAGCTGCTGCCTTCTAATCAGGATGCTTAGAAGTCAGGGAGCTGTTCCTCTAACTCCTCGCTCCAGGATCAATCCAGCTCTGCTCAAGTCTGAAGGTCAAGATGTTCTCAACAAACTCTAAGCTCTAAGGCCTGACCACCTCAGCTCTAGTTGTGAAATAAATGAACCACGCCAACTACTAGCTTCAGGAGCATATTATCTCAAATATGTTTCATTCCAGTAAAATGGATGTTCTGCAGGTTCCTTGCCTTCCTTCTCCCTCTAAATGCCTGCAAATGTGGGGAACAGCTAATGGAACCTCTGATAAAGCTAAAAAGGAAAATCCACACTCCTCCTATTTGTGGGCCAGTAGAAACAGAAGAATTCCCAGGAGGGGGACTATGTATCACTTGTTACTTCCAAATCTCATAAGGGTGTATTTTGGCTTATCAGAAGCTAGGTCATAGGTGGAACTGAGCTGTCAGGGAGTTTGGGAAGCAGGATTGAGACTAGGGTGAAGCAAGAGAGACATCCAGGGTACAGAGTTTAAGGTGGCACTCATTCTAAGGTGCCAATCCTGTACTTGCACAAGCCTTAGAGTGAATGCATTCTTAAATATGTGGGACTGGACACCTCACTTGTCTCACTCTAGTCCTGGCCACATTGAGAAGCCTTTAGCAAATGGAGTGGTTTGGAAGAGAGTTCATAAGCCAGTCTGCAGTACTGGCCACAGTCTGAAACTTGTCTGCTTAAGATTCAGCCAGTCCTTTCTCCTGTAGTCAAACTACCAACAACAACCCAATGGCCACACAAAGCCATTATGTGTGCCTTTGTCTACCACAATACAACTACCTCACAAATAAATGAAAATTCAACACCTTTTCTCCATTTTAAGTGAAAGACAACTGTTATCACCTGTAAGATACCCAAAAGAAAACCAAATGCCCTGAGACCATAACATTCAGTAATCTGCTTATTTTATCTCTTTGTTCAAGAATCCTGGTAGCCATAAAAACATGGCTCTGATCAATCTGATTCATGGTAAAAGATAACTTTTTGTTATTCTATATATTCATTTTTTAACTGGAAAAGAAATTATTTCTGTATTCTTTCATAATTTAGAGTCATCTTGTAGATAAAATGTCAAAAACAAATTAAAACCATGATTCAGACTTTGTGCCTAGAAGGAGAAAACATGATCAGAAGATATTGCTGCAAAGTTCCATAGATAAATAATCCGAGATATGAGGATGTTGCTGAAAGTTTCTTGAAGTAGTTTTCCCTTTTAACAAAGAATACACAGAGAGCTTACCTAGGATGATACTAAGCATTTAATAGAGGAGAAAGAATCAAGCCTATTTGCCTCTAAAGTAATTTCTCAGCTGACTGATTTGTGAAAGCATACTCAAGAGGAAAATTCTCCTTAATAAGACACTAAAAAGACAAAACATGCATGTAACACAGTACCAGTAAATTCCAATGGCAAAGATAAAGTGAGGAAGACAGGACCTGTCAGAGGGGTGAGGGTGAGAACTGCAGTTTTAGGTGGGGTGTCTGGGGAATGCATTACTGAGAAGGGAACTTTCTAGTAATAACCCCAAATTGAAGGAGGAAAGTGTAATGCTTGTAGATATTTTGGGAAAAGGGTAGAGGATCCAACAAACGAAAGCACTGAAGTAGACGCGCCTTCTGCAGTGTCCCGTGTGCCTGGGGTGGTGGGCGGGAGCGAGGTAAGGAATGCTACGGAAGAGATAATAAGAGAGCTGGGTATGGCCTCGGTTCTGGCCATTTGTAAGGACTGGTCATTTTAAGAAAAAACATTCATTCAGGACCCAAAAACTGGAGCAAAAATATAAAAAATAAATACAGGCACTTCTTTAAGCTGATATAGGAGACCTACAGAAACATCTAGAGTGTGTATTATATTTAAAGATAAAGTATTGAGTTAAATATTCTGACTAATTGGATTTTAATGATTGTACCTTTGATGATTTTTATAGGGGATTTTATATTTGAACCACAAATATATAACGTCTGTTAAATAGATTTATTTTTATTTGGAATAAAAGTCTGTATATTCCAAGTTATGAAGACAGTCTTCTTTGTTATAGAAACATTATTTTTATTGTCTTTCACATTTAGATTTTCAGTACATCTGGGATTGATGTTAGTATATGGTATGAGATAAGGTTAAAATTCTTTTTTTCCCATTCAGATATACAATTTTCATAGACCATTTATTAAAAAGTCCATACTTACCCACTGCTCTGCAGGGTCACTTTTATCATAAATCATCTAAGCATAAATAGTCCTACTTCTGTAGTCTGTGGTTTTTCCATTTGTCTGTTTTTCTACTCTTGAGCTAGTACTAAACTCTGTACATTATTGTTGCTGCATATTAAGTTTTGTTATTCTACCTTGACCTTCATTAAAACAATCTTGGCTTACCTTAAGCCTGCTGCAGTTCCAAAAAAAATAATAATAAAAGTAAAAGAAACAAAAATATAACAGTTAGAAAGAAAAGAGAAAAATCAATATTGCAGACGTTGCAGATGAAATGATTGCTATTAAAAATAATGAATCCACAGATAAAAATATTAGAATTAATAAAAATAAAGGATAATGGGTATTAAGCCAATATTCAAGATAAAAGCAATGATTGATTAGAAAATGTAATCTAAAATAAACCATTTACTACATATAGGGAGGAAAAACATGATATTTAGGAATAAAAAAATAGTTTAAGATTTTTATGAAGAAGGTTGTAATATCTATCTGAAGATATAGAAAACCTGAATATGGAGAGGTGTTCATATCCTTAGATTCACTATACTAAAAATGACACCTCTCTGTAGACCAGTATTCCCACAGGATCTTTGTGGAAATTTACAACTAAGTTTTTAAATTATTTGGAGGTATAAAGTGTCAAAAATAACCCTGAAGAAGATTTTCTTTACTATAAAAAATTACTATGAAACTAAAATTATTTTAATAGTATAGTATTGGCTTAAGGATAGAATTCTAGAAAAATGGAACAGAATAGAAAATCCATAAACGGTCATATCTGTGTATGAAAGTATAATTTAACTTATGACATAGTTGTCAGAGCAGATCAATGGAAATAAATGGTTTTGAATTATTGTTTATCCACTCGGGGAAAAAAATGTCAAATTAACTCTCTACATCATTCAAGAATCAATTCCAGATAGAATAAATATTTAAATGGGAATGGAAACCTCTATAATTATTACAAGACATTTTTTACGACCTCAGGGCAAGGAAAAGTTTACTAAACAAAAAACAGAAAATGCAAATCATTTAAAACAGACTGGGAAAATATATTACTAGATTAAAATAACTTCTGATCATCACAAATACCATAATGACCACAAAATACAAGCTAAGAACTGAGAAAATTCTCACAACATATATAACCAATAAAGGATTATTACCCCACCAATCAATCAACAAGAAAAAAAAACAATTAAAATTGAACAAAAAACACAGACATTTCATAGAAGAGGTATATGAATGACCTTTGAATACACAGAAAGATGCTCAAGCTCATTAGCAACCACAGAATTACACATTGCTGTCTCAGTAACACATTGTTTTACAGCACTCTGTGTTGTCAGGAGTGCGGGGCAATGAAAAATTTCATCCGCTGCTCATCAAATGAAAATTGTGGCAAACACTCTGGAAGACAGTTCGCCAGTGTCTAGTAAAACTCGGAAAATCCTGCACCAGTACAGAAGAAGGTAATTTACAAGGCAGGATTGTTTGTGGTAGAAAATAAATTTTAACATTTTAAATGCTGATCAATTGTAGGATAGATTAACAATTGTGCTAAATTCATACAGTATGGTAATATTCAGCAATGAAAATAAATTGACTACAGGTATGCACTGGGTTAATCTAATTCCCAAAAACATAATATTGAGAGGAATATATCACAGAACCACAAACAGTATAATTCCATCATTTAAAAAATTAAAAAATAAACAACACGGGGCTTCCCTGGTGGCACAGTGGTTGGGAGTCCGCCTGCCGATGCAGGGGACACGGGTTTGTGCCCCGGTCCGGGAAGATCCCACATGCCGCGGGGCGGCTGGGCCCGTGAGCCATGGCTGCTGGGCCTGCGCGTCCGGAGCCTGTGCTCCGCAAGGGGAGAGGCCACGACAGTGAGAGGCCCGTGTACAGCAAAAAAATAATAAAAAATAAACAATACGAATTATATATTCTTTACAGCCACCTGTATATGTGGCAAAAACGATAGAGAAATTCAAGGAGCTGATTAGTACAAAAATAAGAATGGTGGTTTCCTCTTGAGGTGAATGGGACTAGTGTGATTGAGTAGGTACACACAGGGGACATAGATGAAGCTCCTAAAATACTAGCCATGGTATCTCTTAACTGGGGTTGTGGGTCTCCAGTTATTCCATTAGTTAATAGTCTTTAAATTTGAATATGTGTTTTAAAGCTCTCCAAACTTAAAGTATGTTTAACAGTAAAGTATTTTACACAAATAAATGGGTAATTTTTATCTATTTATCCTTGTAAAATAAAGACTTTGAGATTTCTAAATTATTTCAGGACTCACCTTTACATAAAATACTTCTATGATTCCACTCACCCAGGTCTCCAACTTTATTTGATTAATTCGCATGCCAACATTTTTCAGATTTCCTCAAAAATCTACATCCACTTACAGAGCTGTATTCTTTGATCACCTAAGAAACCCATTATCTGGTAGAGGAAAAGTCAAATGAAAGGAATTTTATCAGTATGTAATTATCCTCAGTTTTGCCTGTTTCAGCACAGGGAATTGTGCTGAAGAAGAACTGTGTCCAGAAGAACTGCTGGATTCTGAATCACATGATCTGCCAGGTATTTATAGACAGTATCTCAATTAATTCTCATGAACTCATAATGCATCTGTTAAACTTCTATTTTGCAAATAAAAAACAGTCTCAGGAATGATTAAGTAATGTATGCCTGAGTACCCAGCTAATAAAGGATAGAAGAGAGAAGTAATCTCCAGTTTTCAGGCCCTAAAGCCATGGCTCTTCCCACTGCATATGGCCACCTACAAGGAGACTGGGATTGCCAGGTTCCATAGACATCAAGCACAGTGCTTTCGATGGATTAAGAGCTTAATACATAGCTGATGGATGAAAGAATAAATAAATGAGTTTCCTGAAAAATATGGTCCTTAGCTGCACATTGGTTTTTATTTTCTTAGTCTGTAGATCTTTCTCTCACCTTCGATAATGTGTCTGTATAACCCTGGACCACAGAAGTTCATTTAATAATTGGAAATCACACTTTCTCATACATAGAGCCTTTTAAACAACATGCTAAATAAACAAAGTTACCATTATTCAACTCTTTTACCTGTTTTCTCCCCCTTTTTTATCATACTATATCGTGCCTTAGAAAACAGGACTGTAGCAACACCCTTTACTAGTGGTAACTATTAATGATAAGTACTGCTATGAAAATTATATAGGATAAAATTTCAAGTTATAAAAAATAAATTAGGTCTCTGTTACAAATTCTATAATTTCAAAATTCTGCAAAGTGATTGTATCACAGCCATATTGTGGTAGATGGAGGAAACTTTTACTTTTTAACATAAGGTTTCCTCAAACTCAAACTATACTTAATTCAAGAGTCTAGAGACTATCTCTCCCTTTCCACTGAAGTAGCTATGCCTATTAAATAATTATTGTGCTTCAACAGCTTCTTAATTTATAAGCAAGATCAGTTGGATAAGCAAGCATCTGTGCTATTCCCCAAGACCTCTATCCACCAGCTTGGGAATGTTTTGCTAATAGAATCACAAGGCTTTTATTGTAGAATTAGTGAACTGGAGAAGAACATTTATTTGCATGTCATACATGTAGTATTTTTTAAACCTATAAATAATGAAATAAAGTGCTTGGATTTTGTCTGAAAATAATTTCTAGGTGCTTTAGGGAATTGGTGCCAAGAAAGAGCCTGCTCAAGGGCTTGCTGACTGTTTTCATGTGTCATAAAATGGCTACAGATTAACTGATTCCCATTTTAAATAGTAAAGAAAGACAGACTTTTCATCTTTTGGGTAATTTGTATTTAACATTGATGAAATGATCAATCTGAACAATTTCACAATTCCTTCCTCACTGCCTCTCTCCTCTTTCTTTCTTTCTTTTTCTTTCTTTCTCTTTCTTTCTTTCTCTTTCTTTCTTTTCCTTCCTTCCTTCTTTCCTCCCTCCCTCCCTCCTTTCTTTTTCTTTCTTTCTTCCTTTCCTTATTTCTTTCTTTCTCCTTTCCTGCTATCCTTTATTCACTCTATTTTTCTCTTCCTTCTATTCCTTTCTAACAGGAAAAAGACAGCAAAGGTGGAATTTTTAAACCCTATTATTGCAATAGAAAAAATAACCTCTGGGTTTTGAATAATGGAGGAACTTTAAGAAAAATTTAGTCCTGACAGTAAGCTGGTGTATTAATTTGTCAAAAAATTTATAATTTGCAGTGTCATACTCTGAAAACAATAAAGAAAATTCAATGTAGCTGAAGACCTCTAAACTAAGAAATAGTACAGACGTCAAATGCAGGCCCTAGTCTCACCTCACCCTAGTTGTATAATTTTAGGTAGCTGATTTAGTATGCTCATCTACAACATAGAGTGTTTATTGAAGGAAACTCAGGTGAGATTTTTCATGTCAAAGCAAGTTAAAAATGGCAAAGCTTCATATACATGCAAGACGTTATTATTTGAGAAGAAGAGAATGTTTCTTTTCTACCCTTTAATGTTTACAATTAAAATGGCTGCAATATTTCCTGGATTTACTGTAATTCTATTTGGCTTTTTGGAGAAGAGTAATTAGAAAATGGAAGTCTTCCAATCTGGCCTTTTGATAAAAAGTTGATATATTTGATGTTGTGGGTACTCATAAGAGAATATCATTTTACCTAAAGCAAACCAGCAGAATGCTTTGCCTTACAGCAGTAATCCTATTTAGTATTCAATTTGTCAGCTGTGTCACAATCAGGAATATTTTAAACTGATTTTATGTTAAATTCAAATGCAGAATGTGGAGTACATAAATATTTATCCAAGCTATCAAATAAACCAAATTCTTAGAGTGACAATAAAGATATATGTATATATTTTACAAGATTAAACCTCTTCTGTTTTCATTTTTACTGTGTTTCCATAATACCCTCTCATTTAACTTGGTTGGTTGGTCTGCTCATACAGGTGAGTGTAAGTTTTTAGTTCTTGGCCTGCCCTCTCTAGCCTGGTATGATCAAGACCAAAAAAAAAGAGCTTGCCTTTGTTTCTTCTCACTCAGCGGAAAGCAAGTGAAGATTCTGGGCCGGGAGTGGATGGGCTCAAGGACACTGGCATCTTTACTTGGCAAAATTTACTTGCTAATTGAAACAACTGGAAGAAAAGAAAAGGTCAGAGAGAAGGTCTTAAAAAGGATTATGGAGCTAGTGAATGCTTTATTGAGTATGTCAAAATTCATTAATAATTTGGAAAATACTACCCAGAAAGTCTTCCATGATTGTGTTTGTATTGATTAACATGCTGAAATCTCATTTCCCCCCCTAGCTACCTATAAATCCTTGGGGAAACTCTTGTTTTGAGTTTTAGTTTTCTTACTTATTCCCAGAACGTTTGGTGAACACCATACACTCTCTGAATTTTAACTTCATCTATAAAATTATAATAACACTAAGTACAGGAATCCTGAGAAGATTTCCATTATTATCTATAAACACATACAATGAGGAGGTTTAAATGGATGGGTAATTTGTACCCTACTTATATTTGTTTTGTTCATATTAACAAGCTTTTTCCCGGGGAATTGTCAAAAACGGCATGCTTCATTTACATGAACAACCATGCAACTTTTTGAATTCTTTATAACTTGAACAGGGTAGGTAGTTACTGTTTTATTTATCCATGAAACAAAAGAGTAGCAAAGCAATGATGTTGTTAGCAACCAGAAGAGGCATAAAGCAAGATTACTCCATTCCTCAGTCATTTTAAAGAAAACATCAATTGTTATGACTGCCTTTCAGCCTTTGTGTGATAAAAACTCACTTTGTCTCCACCCCTTCGCAGAAGAGTTTTCACTCATAGTATGAACCTGCATCCTTCCTGGGTTGGTCAATCAGAAACATTCCTTTTGCTTCAGTCAGATCTATCAGTTGAGGGTGGTGGGTGGGATCTAAGCTAGATAAAACAGACTTTCCTTTTTTTTTTTTTTAACATCTTTATTGGGGTATAATTGCTTTACAATGGTGCGTTAGTTTCTGCTTTATAACAAAGTGAATCAGTCATACATAAACATATGTTCCCATATGTCTTCCCTCTTGCGTCTCCCTCCCTCCCACCCTCCCTATCCCACCCCTCCAGGCTGTCACAAAGCACCGAGCCAATATCACTGTGCCATGCGGCTGCTTCCCACTAGCTATCTACCTTACTACGTTTGTTAGTGTGTATATGTCCATGACTCTCTCTCGCCCTGTCACAGCTCACCCTTCCCCCTCCCCATAACCTCAAGTCCGTTCTCTAGGAGGTCTGCGTCTTTATTCCTGCCTTACCCCTAGGTTCTTCATGACATTTTTTTTTCTTAAATTCCATATATATGTGTTAGCATATGGTATTTGTCTTTTTCTTTCTGACTTACTTCACTCTGTATGACAGACTCTAGGTCTATCCACCTCATTACAAATAGCTCAATTTCATTTCTTTTTATGGCTGAGTAATATTCCATTGTATATATGTGCCACATCTTCTTTATCCATTCATCCGATGATGGGTACTTAGGTTGTTTCCATCTCCGGGCTATTTTAAATAGAGCTGCAATGAACATTTTGGTACATGACTCTTTTTGAATTTTGGTTTTCTCAGGGTATATGCCCAGTAGTGGGATTGCTGGGTCATATGGTAGTTCTATTTGTAGTTTTTTAAGGAACCTCCATACTGTTCTCCATAGTGGCTGAACCAATTCACATTCCCACCAGCAGTGCAAGAGTGTTCCCTTTTCTCCACACCCTCTCCAGCATTTATTGTTTCTAGATTTTTTGATGATGGCCATTCTGACTGTTGTGAGATGATATCTCATTGTCATTTTGATTTGCATTTCTCTAATGATTAATGATGTTGAGCATTCTTTCCTGTGTTTGTTGGCAGTCTGTATATCTTCTTTGGAGAAATGTCTATTTAGGTCTTCTGCCCATTTTTGGATTGGGTTGTCTGGATAAAACAGACTTTCTTAAGACAATTAATATATGACTAATCAGAATACATTCTTATACACTATATTCATGTCTTCAGAAATTGGTGACTAACCTTCATATCCTAGAGAAAACAGAAAAAGATTGAGAGATGTCTGATAACATTGGCATCAAAAATGA
Source organism: Pseudorca crassidens (assembly GCF_039906515.1). NCBI lineage: Eukaryota > Metazoa > Chordata > Mammalia > Artiodactyla > Delphinidae > Pseudorca > Pseudorca crassidens. The sequence goes on along the minus strand of NC_090297.1, from coordinate 59,533,653 downwards.
ATAATCATGGTCATAGAAAAACACTTAGCAATGTAACATTCCATTAGTAGCATTATGAAGCTTTATTTCCATGTCAGGTATGGTTCCTTACATTAATATCTCTGAATCAGGGTCTTCCCTGACGGTCCAGTGGTTAAGACTCCGTGTTCCCAATGCAGGGGGGCGGGTTGGATCCCTGGTCAGGGAACTAAGATCCTGCATGCCGTGTGGTGTGGCCAGAAAAAAAAAATCTCTGAATCAGCAAAATTAAATTCATTAGACAAAGAACATCTAAGCTGCTTGCCTCAGCTTTCCCAGGTTAAGGAAGTAGTCCTTGGCCTCACATAGGAAGAAGAGAGAGCTCATCTAAAAGGAGACAGGTCAGATCCTGATCCTGGAGGAGCAGATCCTTTGTTTACCACCCAAGGTACCCAGGTGGAAGCGGAAGAGGAACAATAGTTCACACACATCAACGTTAGATAGCATTTTATCTGCTTCGCAATCTCAAACCCAGAAAATAGTGTTCCCAAATTTAAGTAATACCTTCGTTCTTACAGAGGAATGTTTGCAAGACTTTGAACAAGATGTCGTCTTGTTCTAGCCCCAGATTCATTCTTGGATTACAATAAGTAAGAGAAAGGATGGAAAGGGGCACGATCATCTCTAACAGCAATTATTTTCCCCCAACAACCATCTCTCTCATATATATTCCCAGGTAAAGTACTGGAAGATATTTCCATTTATATTTTCCTGTAGGTGATTTCACTAGTCCTTGGTTTTAAATCTTACCCGTATGCTGATAAAATCAAAATTTATAATTCAGCCTAGAAATGTCCCTTAAAATTCCAGACTTGTGTATCCAACTTTCTATACTTCCACCTGGTTGTTTAATATCATGTCTAAAAGAGAACTTCTGTTCTCCCAACTTTTCCTTTTTCAAAGTAACTACCTTTCTGTTCATGTTCACAATTTGGGAAAATCCTTCACTTACTCTTTTTAATCCATTCAAGCCAACTTCCTTCACACAATCACCGGAGAGATTTTTCTCAAATGTCTCATAAAATAGAAATTCTTTTGGCATGCAATGCCCTTTATGGCTTATTTAGTTCTATCTTTAACAAGTACTACTTTTCCAAATGACCACAGTAATCTAGTCATAATAAAGAATATCTATTTCCCATAAAGTGATATGCTCTTTCCATATGCTGAAACATGCCCGGAATTATCATCTCCCCACCCAGTTCCTGCTGGCTTCCCATCCATATTTTAGAATTCAACTCAAGCATCACTTCTTCTGTGAACTGACCCTGACATTCAGGAGCTGCCTTCTGTGGTTGCCATAGCATCTTCTGCTTACATATACTAGAGTTATTTTCACCTGGAATCTAACAATCTGAAATAATATGAAATTGTGTCTCTTTTCTCTTCTTATTAGATTATGAAGACTTTGAGGCTAACAATTTTTTCTGTTTTTCTTCTTGCTTAACTTTTTTTTTTTTTTTTTTTTTGTGGTACGCGGGCCTCTCACTGTTGTGGCCTCTCCCATTGCGGAGCACAGGCTCTGGACACGCAGGCTCAGCGGCCATGGCTCACGGGCCCAGCCACTCCGCGGCATGTGGGACCCTCCCGGACCAGGGCACGAACCCGTGTCCCCTGCATCGGCAGGTGGACTCCCAACCACTGCGCCACCAGGGAAGCCCACCTGCTTATCTTTAAATCAACAAGAACGTAGCACAGATTCTGGCAAAAGATGGTACTCTAATAATATTTTGTTAAAGAATAAATGCTACCAAATAAAAAGCATGGTTTTGTTCAAATAAAAAGCATGGTTTTGTTCATTTAAGATAAATCATTTAAGAATTATTTCACATTATTTTGTTAACTAACATATTTTTGTTAACTAATATAGTAGGCGTTTAGTAGTTGTATTCCTCTGTTGACACCATCTTCACCCTTAATACCTGACAAACAAATCTGCAGCCTAAAATACATTTTTTACTCTGCTGTGAAGAGATAAAAATAATTTGTATGAAAGCTATGTTTAAAGAGTGAATTATTAAATCTCTAGCATAGTTCAAGGTATAATAAATAACTTTATCTGTGATTTGAGGTTTGAGACATTTTCATAAAAGGAGATTTGAAGTTTGAGTTTACAGTGGTTTTACAAGGACCATCCTGACGAGCAGAGAGATGTTCTAATCATCTATAGCTAGAGAAGAAAGCCCCAGGGTGGAAAGGAAATAAGAAGCTCTGGCTCCAGTTGTATAGAGATCATGATCCCTGAGCGAAATTAAAGGTGAGAAATCTAAATCTGGAAGAAAAATATTTTAAAATATTAGTGAGAGAAAGGAAAAAGCAATCTTGAAAAAGGAACGTGAGGCTGGAAGTCAGCAGACCTTGACTCTGAACTTTGCTTATTGGGGGAACTTATGCAAATTCTCCATTTGTCCTAATAGTGTAGATATAGCCAGATATGTCTGCCTTTGCTTTCTGCCCTAAAGTAAGCAAAGGTTAAGATGGGAAATAAATGAGGAAACAATTTTGAGAAAGGAAAACCCTCTTCTAACTTAAGCAATTATTATTATTATTTACAATAATAGTAATAATGAACAGATTAAAAAAAATAATATTAATAAAACAAGAGGGACGTCCCTGGCAGTCCAATGGTTAGAACTCCGTGCTTCCACTACAGCGGGCACAGGTTCAGTCCCCGGTTGGGGAACTAAGATCCTATATGCTTAGCAGCATGGCCAAAATAATATATATATATTAATAAAACAAGGTGACTGGTGATGGTGCTCAGTTTTAGGGGGAGTCTGCCAATGGATACTAACTTTGAAGTGTCAAGTTGCTCCCCAGATACCTGAAACTATCTTGTTCACCTTCTTTATGCATTTACATTCTGTCATTCCTTCACACTCAGATCAAGTTAGAGAATTTTAGAGGTTTTGGGTATTTCAAAAAATCATTAATCTAATTGCTCCTCTGTTTCATAGCAAAGGAAGCATATAAAGCCCGGAACATTACACAATTTGCTCTAAATCGCCCTGCCCAGGGTAGCAACACCACAAGATCATATATTTGCCAACCACCAATTTGATACCATTTCTGCCCCATGAATCTCTCTGTCTACCTGCAGCCCAGAGCCTAACTACTTGAGTTCACACAGCAGAAGACTGCAAATAAGACTCAAATCCCGTCTCTGTCACTGACTGATTGATTTAGGCAAATAATTTATCTTCTCTGAACATCTATTTTTCATCTGCAAAACAAGAATATAATAAATGGAAAAAGTAATTAAAGATAGATCAATGGAACAGGATAGAAAGCCCTGAGATAAACCCACACACATATGGTCACCTTATCTTTGATAAAGGAGGCAGGAATGTACAGTGGAGAAAGGACAGCCTCTTCAATAAGTGGTGCGGGGGAAACTGGACAGCTACATGTAAAAGTATGAGATTAGATCACTCTCTAACACCATACACAAAAATAAGCTCAAAATGGATTAAAGACCTAAATGTAAGGCCAGAAACTATCAAACTCTTAGAGGAAAATATAGGCAGAACACTCTATGACATAAATCACAGCAAGATCCTTTTTGACCCACCTCCTAGAGAAATGGAAATAAAAACAAAAATAAACAAATGGGACCTAATGAAACTTCAAAGCTTTTGCACAGAAAAGGAAACCATAAACAAGACAAAAAGACAACCCTCAGAATGGGAGAAAATATTTGCAAATGAAGCAACTGACAAAGGATTAGTCTCCAAAATTTATAAGCAGCTCATGCAGCTCAATAACAAAAAAACAAACAACCCAATCCCAAAATAGGCTGAAGACCTAAATATATCTTCAAATATATCTTCAAAGAAGATATACAGACTGCCAACAAACACAGGATAGAATGCTCAACATCATTAATCATTAGAGAAATGCAAATCAAAATGACAATGAGATATCATCTCACAACAGTCAGAATGGCCATCATCAAAAAATCTAGAAACAATAAATGCTGGAGAGGGTGTGGAGAAAAGGGAACCCTCTTGCACTGTTGGTGGGAATGTAAATTGATACAGCTACTGTGGAGAACAGTATGGAGGTTCCTTAAAAAACTACAAATAGAACTACCATATGACCCAGCAATCCCACTACTGGGCATATACCCTGAGAAAACCATAATTCAAAAAGAGTCATGTACCAAAATGTTCATTGCAGCTCTATTTAAAATAGCCAGGAGATGGAAACAACCTAAGTGTCCATCATCGGATGAATGGATAAAGAAGATGTGGCACATATATACAATGGAATATTACTCAACCATAAAAGGAAACAAAATTGAGCTATTTGTAATGAGGTGGACAGACCTAGAGTCTGTCATACAGAGTGAAGTAAGTCAGAAAGAGAGAGACAAATACCATACGCTAACACATATATAAGGAATTTAAGAAAAAAGAATATCATGAAGAACCTAGGGGGTAAGACAGGAATAAAGACACAGACCTACTAGAGAATGGACTTGAGGATATGGGGAGGGGGAAGGGTAAGCTGTGACAAAGCGAGAGAGAGGCATGGACATATATACACTACCAAACGTAAGATAGATAGCTAGTGGGAAGTCGCCGCATAGCACAGGGAGATCAGCTCGGTGCTTTGTGACCACCTGGAGGGGTGGGATAGGGAGGGTGGGTAAGGAGGGAGACGCAAGAGGGAAGAGATATGGGAACATATGTATATATATAACTGATTCATTTTGTTGTAGAGCAGAAACTAACACACCATTGTAAAGCAATTATACTCCAATAAAGATGTTAAAAAAAAAGTAATTAAAGAAACATTCATAGAACACCAGATTTCATGCTTGGTTCTGAAAATACAGATTTAATTGAAACAGACCGTACTCCTAAAGATCTCACAACTTTTCAGTGCAGCATTTTATAAACTGTACTCCACGGCACCCTGGTCCTTCAGGAAGTTAATATTGTTTGGACGGAAAAGTATAACTGTATGTCAGCTTTTGGAGATTTGTAATGCACATTAGCATATTGAAGACTTTCAAAAATTCTACTTTAGATCAGTTTAGTATAAACAAATAAAGATCTGAGATAATATTTATGAAAGTCCCTTGTTAAGTGTAAAATGGAAGACATATAATATTCATCCTGCTCTTCTGCAAATTCTTATTAGAGTTCCTACTTGTCTTTTTTTAATTTTTTTTACTTCACTAGTCTTTTTTTCTTTCTTTAGTTCATGTCTCCTAAGTAGTTAGTCATTGATGGGCTCTTGAGGTAAATTCAGATTCAGCTAATGCAATTTGCCAGGCACTGAGCTAAGCATATTCTCCATGCTTTCTGGCCCAGCACATAATAATCAGTGTAAAATTATTGGCTGCTGTTGTGAGGATGAAGCAGAACTACAGATTCCTCTGAGCTGGAGGCCAGTATCCATGAATCAGAGAAGTTGTCTTCAACACCTCTCAGAATTAAATTGCCACTCACTCTTCTCATTATCTCCTTTGAAATTTGGTCCTTGATGAAATATATACGCTTTTGTTCTGAAAGTCACGTTAAAACAAGGACGATAGCAAACTGCTTCAGCACGTTTAATAACAGCAACTATTGACATCAATGAAGCACTTCCGTATGCCAGGAGCTGGGAGATTATACACGTAGGCGTTTACTCCTCCCCATAACTCTACCAAACATGTTGTTGTCATTGCTGGTTTCCCCTTTTTTTTTTTTAGGCTACTGTTGAGATGATCCTGTTTTGGAGAGTTTATCCTGTTAATGTGGTGAATTAGGTTGGTTGATATTTAAATATTAAACCAAAGTTGCATAACTGTGATAAAGCCAGCTTGTTCTTGATATAATTTTATTTGTTTTTAGATTTGAATAGCTAGTATATATGAAGAAAGTTCACAGCAATGTTCATTAAAGATATTAGTCTGTATTTTTCTTTCCTTAAAATCCTTAAAATGTTTTTGCTAGGTTTTGGTATTGGAGATATACTGGGCTTATAAATAAATTGGGAAGTGTTCCCTCGTCTTCTATCTTCTAAAATATATTGTGAACATTGTTATTTTTCCTTCCTTAAAAATTTGATAGAATTCACAAAAATATCTCCTGGGCATGAAGTTTTGTTATTTTGGGAAGGTTTTGATAATGAAATCTTTTAACATGTAATTGCTATTCATATTTCTATTTCAACATCTTGTACCAGTTTTTTTTTTTTTTTTTTTTTTTTTTTTACGGTATGCGGGTCTCTCACTGTTGTGGCCTCTCCTGTTGCGGAGCACAGGCTCCGGACGCTCAGGCTCAGCGGCCATGGCTCACGGGCCCAGCCGCTCTGCGGCATGTGGGATCTTCCCGGACCGGGGCATGAACCAGTGTCCCCTGCATCGGCAGGCGGACTCTCAACCACTGCGCCACCAGGGAAGCCCGTACCAGTTTTTTGAGTTATGCAGTTCAAAGAACTTGTTCATTTTATCTAAGTCATCAAATTCATTGGCTTTATGTCATTCATAATATTTGCTTATTATCCTTTTATTATCTGTAGGATCTGTAGAGATATCCCAATTTTATTCTTGGTATTGTTAATTTGTATTTTTTTCTCTTTTGTTCTTTATCAGTATAGCTAGGGTTTTATTAATTGTATTAATTTTATCAAAGGACCAACTTTTGCCTTTGTTATTTTCCTCTATTATGTCTGTTTTGTATATCACTTATTTTTGTTCTTCATATTTTTATTTTTCATATTTTTATATTTATTTTTCATGTTTCCATTTATCTTCATTTAAAATGTCCTTGCTTTTTCTAGCTTCTTATGGTGGACAATTATAATATTGAATTTAAACCTTTCTTCTTTGCTAATATAAGCAATTAGAGCTGTAATAGTTTCCCTCTAAGCACTGCTTTAGCAGTTTACCATGAATTTTGATATATTGTATTTTCATTATCATTCAGTTTGATATATATTCTAATTTCCCTTGTCATTTCTTTATTCACCCTGGGTTCATGTAAAAGTGTGTTGTTTACTTTATAAATAATTGAAGATTTTCCAGTTATCCCAGGTATCTTTATATATTAATTACTAATTTAATTATCTTATGGTCAAACTCTTCTGCAAAAATCAATATTTTCAAATTCATGAGAAATATTTTATGGCCCAGTAGATGATCTGTCTTGGTGATGTTCCATGTTCATTAAAAAGAATGTGGGCTTCCCTGGTGGCGCAGTGGGTGAGATGCCGATGAGGAAGATGTGGGTTTGTGCCCCGGTCTGGGAGGATCCCACATGCCGCGGAGTGGCGGGGCTCGTGATCCATGGCTGCTGAGCCTGCGCATCCGGAGCCTGTGCTCCGCAACGGGAGAGGACACAGCGGTGAGAGGCCCGCGTACCACAAAAAAAAAAAAAAAAAAAAAAAAAAAAAGTGTGTATTCTGTAGTTGTTAGTTGTTAGTGAAGCATTCCATATCAATCAGATTTAGATCTCCAGCCATGATTGTGGATTTTTTTTCTCGATTTCTGTCATTTTTTGCTTCATGTATTTTGAAGTCTGTTATAGATATATATTTATATATACACATAGAAAGTGAGAGACAAGAAGTATGTGTGTATGAATATATGTATACATATATGTTTATATGTACATATGTGTGTATATATATACATATCTGATAATAATTCTTGTTTTGATGTAGACTTCATCTAATCTTAATATAGCCACAATTGCTTTCTTTGCATGGCATATATTTTCTATTTATTTACCTATCTGTGACTTTATGTTTAAAATGTATCTCTTGTAGACAGCATATAGTTGGGTAGTGCATTTTTATCCAGTTTGAAAATTTGTGGCTTTTAATTAAAATGATTAATTCAGTATATTTAATGTAACTTTTACATTGTTTGCTTTAATTATAAAATTTTGCTAGGTGTATTTTTTGTCTATATTTTTTCCCCTTTGTTCCTTCTTTTTTTGCCTTCTATTCAATTAAATGAATATTTTTGAGTATCCTATTTTAATTCTCCTAATGAGTTTTTCATTTTTATTACTATTCTATGTATTCCAATATGTATCTTTGACTTCTCAAGTCTTCCTAGAGTTAATATTGTATACTTCACACTAAATATATTTTTTAAATGCACCTTACAACACTAAAACTCCATTTTTGCTCTCATTGGATGTTCTATTTTTGTCATATATTTTACATGTATAAATATTATAAACCTCATAAGAAAATTTTTTTTCACTTAAACAGTCAATTATCTCAAGGAAATGAAAAAGAAAAAAAATGGTAATCTATCCTATTTACCCAGAAATTTACACTTTCTAGTGGTTGTCAATCCTGTTTGTTATAGGTTGAATTATGTCCCCTCAAAATTCATATGTTTAAGTCCTAACCCATAGTACTTCAGAATATGATCTTATTTGAAAGTAGGGTGGTTGCAGATGTAATTAGTTAAGATGAAGTGTTAGGGTGGGCCCTATTCCAATATGACTGGAGTTCCATAAAAAGGGAAAATTTGGACATAGAGACATATACACACAGCGAGAACGCCATGTGAAGATGAAGGCAGAGATCAGGGTGATGCTCCTATAAAATAAGGAACACCATAGATTACCTGCAAACCACCAGAAACTAAGAGGGAGGCAGAAAACAGATTTTCTTCACAGCCTTCAGAAGGAACCAAAGGCTGATATCTTGATTTTGGATTTCTAGCCTCCAGAACAGTGAGACAATAAATTTCTGTTTCTCAAACCATCTAGTTTATGGTCTTTTGTTGCAGCAGCCTTAGCAAATTAATACACTGCTCACAGATGCAATTTTCTATTATAATTTCCCTTTAGCCTGAAACCCACTGGACTTGCTCTGTATATTTTCTGTAGGTATATCCAGTTCCTTAAAATTAAAAGGCAAGTTTTTTCCCACTGTCCTTAAAAAGACAAGTTTTTTCCCACTGTCCTTAATGCCCCAAACTTGACTCAATTCTTTTTTTCTATAGTTGTCTCTGATCTCCTTTTGGGAATATTCCTGATATAAATGAGCTTATCTATTAACATTTAAGAAAGTCATCTCAGAAAATTGGTCAGAGTGGCAGTTTTAAATTAACCTTCTGACAACTTATTTTGCAGGTGAATATTTAAAATAAGGAAGTCCAAACTGGAGGAAATAAGCAATCTTCCAAAATGGGCTTTACAAATAGTGATAATAATAAAAACAACTTATGTTCCCTATTCCTTAAAGTAGCAGCCATGCTGGCATTCAAATTACTGCTGTTAACTTAGGGTACCACATTAATTTTCAGAAATGTTTTGTTTATAAAGAAGCAGGAAAAGTCCTGCTTCCTGATAACTACCTCATATTTCCATTTCAGGTGAACAGAAGTTGAATGGAAATACAGTTCATAAAAAAAATGTAAGCTGAAAATAAGTAACTTCTTGACATCCAGTAGAAACGGCAGCTTAGATGGGAAAGAAAATTTTGTTCATACCCAGTATCAAATGTATCTGCAATATTATTGAAGAAATAATGAGAATTTATCTCTTGAAGTCATTTAATACCCATTACTAAAGGAGTTCTCAATTGCTTGTTCTGTGGGTACATACACACCTAGGCCTTTGGTGCACACACCAAAAGATATATTGCAATTATGTTGGCTATATTTTCTAAGCCTAACATCATGTCACATGGTTTGACCATAATATTTAATATTGTAATCAAGATAACATTATACAATTTAGAATGTTATGATCATCATAATATAGATATGTACTAGAACTGAGAGAGAAAACTAACATTAAATGAATATTTATTATTATGCATTAGACATATTGTATATTGCTCTACTGATTTCTAACAGCATCATTATTGCTAGGCAGGAATTGTTATTTTTAATATAAAAAATTAAGATTCAGCTAATAAGTGAAAAGATAAAATATGAATTTAAGTCAGTCTGACTTATACAATATGTTAAAACATTTTATAACATCTTTCAAAGAAAGAAGATTAATTAAGAAGCCACTGAGCATTCAGATTAAGACTATATAAATTAAGATATAGTCAGTGGTAACATACAAAAATATTTAAGAATATTTATGAAGTAAAATTTATAGAAGTTGTCAAATATTTTTATGTTAGTAGATGAGGGAAAAGAAGAATTTAGAGAATAAGTCAACAGTTCTCAAGTCCACATACATAAAAATAATACTAGCAACTCCCCTTTCTTTATCCTGAAATAAAATTTCTAGATATCTAAAAATTATCTGCATCCATTTGTTAAGCAAAATCAGTATAATCCTTTAAATGTGACATATAATAAGAGAAATTAAAGGAAAACAATTTTAGCAAAATGTACTTCAGTATATAAACCACAGCATGATTACCTTGGGAAAGCATAAGGAAGTTTTTATGCCTTAAATGGATAAATGAAAGAAGAATGAATAAAGTGATTCTACAAATTTTTGTACCCATATGAATGATAACTATGAATATGACAGCTACAAAAGCAGACTTATGGAGTAGTTATTATTGGAGACTCAAAGACCATGAGCTGTGTTGCCAACAGTGATATAATTTTCTGTAATGATGAAAACCTCTTGGCAGTATTTAGGAAAATGGACAGTTTACATGGTGTATGAATTTCTGGAAATTCATTATATATTGAAACTGCCAAAAATTCTGTATGCTTAATGTAACAGAGAGTTGGATTCAAGGATGAAGGAATTTAAAAAAAAAGTTTTTTTTTACCTTTCTGAATGTCCGGCCAGACATTTAAAATTCATTCAACTTGTGAAACAATTTTGGGGGGAATGTGGGCAACCTGATCTACAGGTTGTTTAGCATCTCTAGCCCCTACAAAAGAAATTGTACTGGTAACTCTCAATTTTTATGACAACCCCAACCCAAAAGACCACACAAATGTCCAAAATGCCCCATTAGGAGAATATCTTTCCTTTCGAGAACTGTTGCACTAAGATCTTGAGCCTTGGTGTTGGGGATTATGTAGATGTCGTTCATAAAGGTTGGGAACATGTAAGAAAGAGCAAGTTTTGGAAGGACAGATAATGAGATCAGTTTTAGATATATTGAGATGGAATTAATGTAGGATATTCATGTAGGGTTATGCATGACAAGTTGGAAATAAAGAGCAATAATTCAAAAGAGAGACTAGAGAGTAGTTTGGAACTATAAGAATGGGGTAAATGGTCAGAGAAGAGGATATAGAAATTAGAAGGAAAGAAATATAAAGACAGATCCATTTAAAATTATATTTAGGGGAAAGAAAATCAAATGGCAACCAGCAAATTAAAGCAAAAAGTAAAATACAGAGGGATAACAGAAGTGGGACATATATATATATATATTTTAATTTATTTTTGGCTGCATTGGGTCTTTGTTGCTGCGTGTGGGCTTTCTCTAGTTGTGGCGAACGGGGGCTACTCTTCCTTGTGGTGCACGGGCTTCTCATTGCAGTGGCTTCTCTTGTTGTGGAGCACGGACTCTAGGCGTGCAGGCTTCAGAGGTTGTGGCACGTGGGCTCCGTAGTTGTGGCTCGTGGGCTCTAGTGTGCAGGCTCAGTAGTTGTGGCTCACAGGCTTAGTTGCTCCACAGCATGTGGGATCTTCTCGGACCAGGGATCGAACCTGTGCCCCCTGCATTGGCAGGCGATACTTACCCACTGAGCCACCAGGGAAGTCCAGGACATACATATTTTAATGAAGAAAACGGAAAGAGAGATTTAGAAAGAAAGAGTGGCTGGCACTCTCAAATACTTTAAAGAAGTGAAGGAGAACAAGCTGAAGAACAAAGACGTTCCGCAGGATTTGGTAGCATGACATAGTTAAACGCACATGTGGAAGGGATTGAGAGGAGTAGAAACTGAAGATGCAGGAACAGGAATATGCATTGTTTCCTTTACCAGCTCTACTTGACATCAGACTCGAAACATTCAAGTTGCGAGCTTAGTCCAGGACAGACAATTGCTGAGAACAGCTAAACAATCTAGAAAAAAAAAAACAATCTGGTAGCCTTATAATGGCCACATTCTCATTGGCATGTGGATCTGGAATGAATCCTGTTTCCTTCACAGCATTCAGTGGATCTTAAATGAGCTCCGGGCATAAGACTAGGCATTCATTGGTCTCCATATCCTGTAGAGATAGAAATTCTGCCGTGGCAGCACCAGTCTGACAGGGTCTGCACACTCAGCCAGGCTCCTGTGCATGCTCTGCTTCTGAAACCAGACCAGCTCCAAAATCCCAGTGCCTGATTAGAACCCTCGTCTCACTGAACAGACCTTCTGGTCTGCAGTCCTCTGTGCCTCGATGCAAATATCCCCACTAACCAAAGACATCTTTGAAACTTTGACAAGCCCATGCCAGGTGACACCAGGATCCCTTCCATTCCAGTTCTTCATGCTGTTATGGACACCATATTTAAAGTGTTGGCTTTACAGCCAGGATTCTAGCTTCTTGCTCTTCCCCATTAGCTTTCATGTTCCTACATCTATAAGAGGCAAGCCTAGATGAATAAACTCAGCTGAGGAAAAGGAAGTGAGCGCAGAATGCCCACTCAAGAAATTTAGAGGTAAAAACGGCACAATGGACATTTTCCTCAAGCAGTATTATTGATGAGATCATTGAAAAGCCATCCTGGGACAAAAAACTCAGATACTAAATAAATGACAACTTGCTTTAGAGAGAGAGAGAGAGAGAGAGAGAGAGAATAATAAGCCAAAAAATTCAGAGTAAGATAACTCTTCTGGGGTGTTGGGAGAGTAACATGATTGTATAGTGTCTTCAAAGGCAGTGCTCACACATATTTTATTTCTTAAAATGGGTAACAGTAGGTATTTGTTTTATTATGGATACACATATTATTGGGGTGTATGTAATATTGCACATGAATAGAAGGTATATTTTTAATGGGGTGATAACAACCAAAGCGTCATCAACAATAATCTAATCCTTTGTTATTTGTACATCATGTTCCAGATATTATGATACTATTTTTTTTTTTTTTTTTGCGGTATGCAGGCCTCTCACTGTTGTGGCCTCTCCCGTCGTGGAACATAGGCTCTGGACGCGCAGGGTCAGTGGCCGTGGCTCACGGGCCCAGCCGCTCCGCGGCATGTGGGATCTTCCCGGACTGGGGCACGAACCCGTGTTCCCTACATCGGCAGGCAGACTCTCAACCACTGCGCCACCAAGAAAGCTCTGTGATACTATTAATTTTCACAGAAATTCTGTAAGATAGTGATTATTATCCTTATCACCCATATGCTATAGAAGATCAAGTAATGTGATTGCGGAAAAAGGGCCCTGGAGTCTGAGGACTTAGGTTCAAGTCTATGAACTGCTACCCACTTGCTATGTGTCCTGAAGTAGTTTACACACTGTTTTTATGCCTCCACTTCCTCATCTGTAAAATGCGGATAATAGAGCTGTTTACCTCCAAGATTGGTTATGAAATAATCAATGTACAACTGTGTTGTTATTCTAATTCCTTTTAGTATTCCTAACTGATGGTGTCAACCTTCATATTTCCAAAGTCTATGGTGTACCATTGTTTAACTTAAGGGCGGGACTGGCAGACTATTTAAGAGAGTGAGGATAATTAATAAATCAAGGTCTCAGGTAGTAAGAGAGAATGGAACGATCTCATTTCTTTTAGGATTTAGCCTAATAGGCATAAAAGGATAGAGCATCTAGTTTCCTTTTCAGCAGTAATTTTGAAGCTTTCTCTGCCCTTTGCAAAGCTGGAGATTTCACATGAGCTAGATCTCAAGGGCTCTGCTTGGCACCAGGAATAAGTACATTTGACCAGGTTTAATAGGATGAATAGCAATGCCTTTGCTGAAGTAAAAGTCAGACCATATTTTTCCTTCTTTTCAAATATCACACTTGATATCCCAGCCCGCCAGGAGAAAGATGTGCAATTTTCCATATTTTAAGCACAGTACACACAAAACCAATCTATGTATCAAGTAGGAGCCATAGATAGCTATGATTTCTACCTGAAAATATTTTAATCTAAAAAAAGTCAGGAAGAACTTTGTAAAAATTGGACAGAATTTTATGGAGTCATTTGAATATATTCCAGGGAATGCCCAGTGTCCATCAGTGATCAGCAAATGAAGAGGTTATTCACATCACGATGGCTGTTTCAGAGGCAGTGTAACATGGTGGTTAATGCTGTGGGCTCAGGAGCCAGAGTGCTTAGCTTTGTATCCCGAGTCTGTCACTCACTAGCTGCATGACCATGGACAAATTACTTAACCTTTTTGTGCCTCAGTTTTCTGTTTTGAAATGGGTTCATTAAAAGTACTGACCTCATAGGACTTGTAAGGTTTAGGTGAGTTAGTACTTACTATACAACCTGCTGTTCTAAGAAAAATTCCAGGCACTTAGTAAGCAATCAGTTCTAAATGTTACCACAATATTAATTATTTCTTTATACCATTGACATTGTTTTATATCAGAGGAGTTTATTATAACTCATAAGAGACTGTAAAACTTTGTGAGATAGGAATAATTGATTATTCAATTTATAATGAATGATTTTTTTTTAAAAATCAGTGGAAGACTTTTTAATCATCAAGTTGGGAGAAGACAATGGAAGCTAAAATATAATATTTTAGCTTCAGTATGGTCAAAATATTACACACCCTTTGAAACAACAGTTCACTTATGGTTATTTCTGCCAAAAAGAAAATTTCTAGCTATTTGTGCCATAACAGACATAACGATGCTCAGGAGAGCGTATTTAATAATGCTAAAAATTGGACAGCAACCTGAACATCCAACAATGGAAAATTAATTTACTAAACCATGGTATAATACTATATGCATTAAAAATATGTTGTTAAAGAATATTGCTGTGTAAAATGGTAAGTAGAAAACTAAACGGCTACAAAACAGCATTTACATTATCATAATGTATAAAGGCAAACATATGTATTAAGATTTACGTACAAATTGCATATACAACAAAATACTTATAATGGAGCATTTAATTAGTGGAATTGTTGATTTTTTTTTCCTTTGTGCTTCTCTGTATTTTCCAAGTTTTTGGAATTGAACATATATTAATTTTATATTTATAAGAGGGTATTGAAATTAATTATGACTAAAAATATTGGATATGTAAATTGTAAATTTACAAGTATGTAAAGTTCAAGTTATAAAAATAATAAGGATATTAATTTCAAGAAAATAATATCCAAAAATTTTAGTAAATATAAACACGTTTTCCCTCTGACAGATTCAGCAAACACAATCCAGATGCTTTAACAGCTCCAAAGAGGACAGAAATTTAAAAATAAGCCATTAGTTAGAAAAGCATCACAGGCCTAAACTTCAGGTGGCTGATTATTGGTAGACATTAGGCACTTTATGAACCTAACCGTGATTTGATTATTTATAATAAAGGATAACATAGCTATAAACAAAGCATGATGTGGATTTTTGGTGTGCTGAAAACACTGATGTTCATTTCATTACCAGAAACTTCACCTATTAAAAATGTGAATATTGTAGAATTCCTTTACACTTATTAATTCCTATATTTTTTCAAAATTATTTACCAAATACTTTCTAAATTATTAATGCCTTAGACTAGGCAACTTAAATAGAGAAATGAATTGTATGTTTCCTGTTCTCAAGGCTTTATACAAGTTATAATATAATGTTTTGCAGTACATTGTATTGTTATGTGTTATAAATAATGCGTTGTATGTAGTTGGTGGCCCTTTCCAGATTCTTGGACAGCAATACCATAGAAATGAATATCGTTTCCACAAGACTCTTAGGCAAGCAAAGCTTTTTATTAAAAGAGATAGATAGCTTCTGCACAAGGGAGAATGCAGGAAAAGAGTGCAAGCTCTCCAAGTAGAAGGGGCGAGTTGCTTTTATAACAAAAGGGAGGGTTTGTCTCATGATCACTGATAATTTCCAGAAATGGTCAGACTCCTATGATCAGCAGCAGGTGGCTCCATTGTGGCAATCAGGAATAGCGGGGGCTTCTGAGGAAAGGAAGAAATGCATGAGAATTTTCTGCAAGAAAACACAGGAACAGATAAGGTTAAAATTTACAGTTGAGCTTCTTGTCTTGTGGCAACTAGGTATACTCCTTAGTGTAGCAGAGATAGTTAATCTTTTATCCCTGGGAGCCTGACTTTTGTCTCTGGGACTCAGGCCCCCAGGGCCTTTGTTCTTTAGCTTTCAAGGCCTGTTTTGCTCAAGGCCATTCCCATGTTCTTTTCCAAAATGGCTGTACTCTTGTCTTTATGTATCATTTGTGTATAGTTACAGTACAATGTGTTTTGTTCTGGATTAGCACCTAACGTGAAATGAATTTTGTTGCATTGTATTAACTCGTTCTAGAGTCTTCATCATTAGTACTGAGAAAACTGACTCATCATTTCACTTAGTACCCCATGTCCAAATAGACACCATACTCCAAACCATGTGATACAGTAATTTTTAAAGACTTAAAGTCAAATGCTCTGTCCTTTATCAATCCAACTTCACCAAAATCAGCTTTAAACTACTTTAGTCATTATTAGTCACTTATGGATATGGAAAAATACCTCTAGATTGATTAAGATAGTGACACCTGAAATTCATGAATTGCAACGAAGGAATAATACTTGTCCAATCCACTGGTTTTAAATTTCTTCCAGCTCTTCACTTGGCAAGTAGTTGTCTAAGAGCTTGACATAATCAGGATTAAATGTTGTTAAGTATAAAAGGATGAGAGTATATTTGGATTTTCATGTCATTGACATTCCATGGATAAGAGTGCACAATCAGTCACTCATCATTTTGAGCTGTAAAGAGATTTTGTGATTCAAATCAGAAAAAAATTTTTTTTTCACTGAATCATCACAACTGTAGAAGTGGTTTTGACTTTGATGGCACTCAAAATTAGTGAGGAAAAAAACACCTCAAAAGCCTGCAGTAACATCAAAATATTAACATTGCATCAGCTGGCAAAGCTGTCTACCTATTTCAGGACTGTTTTAGCTCTATAGTTCAGAAGGATTAATAAACCTTTATCTTCCCAGTACACTATATACATTTCGCTGGGTCTCTGCCAATCTTTTGGATGGACCTGAGCTTATTAGTGTCCCTAAAAGTTGTAGCCAGAACAACTCAGAAGCAGTTCTGCTACCTCGAATATAGTTACGACAAACTCATAGCGTTGTGGAAGTAGAGAAAAGAATAGGATCAAGAATTCTTTGTCACTAATGGACAGAAATACTCTCAGTGAAAAATAACACACAGTAATCTTGACAGCCAAATCTGTTTGACCGTGTCCTGCTTCTCACATCATGATCAAGTCTACTATCTAAAGGGACTATAGCCAGAGTAATTGGCAGGTGTATAAAAAACCACCACGGAAGTTCTTTGGAAGGGAATATATGACGGCACAAAATAAAGTGGTTAGCCTCAAATAACGAAAGTCTGTTTTCCTCGCGTCAAAGAAGGACCTCGACTGGAGAAAAATAAGAAGATGATGAGATGATGATAAGAAGCATTTATATAGTTCTTACTAGTTGGTAATCATTGTTTAATTATTTGTATATTTAATTCATTTATTCAGCAAAGAAACTCTTATTATGTTAGTACTATTTTCATCCCCACTTTAAAGATATGAAAACTGAAACTCAGTCAGGCAAATTCACTTGCCTAAGGTCACACAGGTAATACATAACACAGCAGGGATTCCACACTGGCAGTCTGCTCTGTGTCTGTGCTCTTAAGTCCTCTGTTTTGCCATCAGCAAATAGTGAGTGAATAGATGCATAGGAGCAAAATATTTTCAAGAATCAAAACAAACAAAAAGGGGTTCCCTGGTCACACAATGGTTAAGAATCTGCCTGCCAATGCAGGGGACACGGGTTCAAGCCCTGGTCAGGGAAGATCCCACATGCCGTGGAGCAACTAAGCCAGTGTGCCACAACTACTGAGCCTGCGCTCTAGACCTCACAAACCACAACTACTGAAGCCCATGCACCACAACTACTGAAGCCCACGTGCCTCGAGCCCGTGCTCTGCAATAAGAGAAGCCACTGCAACGAGAAGCCCGTGCAACACAACTAGAGAAAGCCCGCGCACAGCAACGAACACCCAACACAACCAAAAATAAATAAATTTAAAACAAACAAACAAGTTCATATATACTCTTGAAAGTTCTTGGCCCTGTCTTTCAGAGACCTAAACAGTGATAAGCAACTTATGACCCATAGGTCACACAAAATCTAATTCCAAAAGCAAGAGAAAAAAAAAGTTAAAGCTGATGCAATGTGAACACTGCAACACGATAGCAGTTGAATAGCAGTTGATATTTGGCACCTGTAATTACTAAAGGCAATTTAATTATCCACGCCTCATATTTTTTAATTCTCTGGGAAACAAAACTCTCATCAATGTTTATTCCCTCAGCATGTGAAATGGCTGAAATCTCTGCTTTGTTTCTCATCTTCACAGCCCTGCTTTTTCAGCCTCTCAGCAACTATCTATGAATCAGCCAAGGCCTGGCAGAGGAAAGCAGTATGGACTTTGGAGCACCTCTCTGGATTTTCTTTTTCTCACAAGCCTTGTGTCTTGGTAGCATTCTGATAAATGAAAATAGATTTGCTTTTAAAATATTGTTTCCAGCTACTCCAAATCTTCTGAATGTGCTTGGTTCAAAGCAAGGCAAATTAATCCATCATTGTTAATTAAAGACCTGACCTCCTACCTAAACTTTAAAGGGAGATTTTTTTTTCCAGAGCAGAAAATAGAGACCTTTAATCATTTGACCATTAAGACAATTGTTTACTCTTAAATGCTCACCAACCAGTAGTAGGTAGCCAAAGGGATGTACCTTTGCATACCAGTCTACATAATGTTCTCTTTTCTTTTCCTCAAATAGGTATTTTTATGGCAGTTATCCCCTGCAGGGTTCATAGAATATGGGATTCCAGAACACAAAATCCAACATCAGGGCCTTATAGGGGTAATGCACATCGTTCAGTGACTATGAATTGGGAATTAGATGCAGTAACTGTATGAGTCTTTGGTTATATCTTAATGGAAAGAGAGAGCATGCATTTTTAGTTATAGGAGAAATAGTTGCATTGTACTACTGTCAGAGAAAAAGTGGAAAATTTTATTCAAGCCAAATTTGAGGATTATAACCTGGGAAGAACATTTTAGAAATCTCTGAGAACTGTTCCACTCGTTAGAAGTCAAGGCACAGTTATATAAGTTTTTTGAGACAGAAGGCTGTACATCAAATGACATATTATTGACAGTTTACATAATCCAGATCTAGGTGCCATGTGAACCCTTATCAAGAAGCAATATTATCTTTAAGGAGCTGTCTTACTGATGCTAGGAAAATACTGCTCTTTATGATTGAGCAGGTATTTCTGCCAATGAGGAAGGCTTGGTTGATACATAATGCAGGTACACCATGCACAGTGAGGGAAAGAGGAGGCCAAAGGAAAGAGATTTTTTCATTAAAATGTTTTTTGTCTTGCCATAAGATATGAATTTTATTTCACACTACTTATGAGCATTATTTAAATTGTGGCAATGAGATGAAATTTGTGTTTGTGTGTGTACATTTGCACGTGCATGTGCCATCCAAGCGGTTGATTGTGTTTTATATTTGTTGCTTTTATAGCCAACCTTCTGTGCTTCCTTCTATTAAGTGAATAGAGAATTTTATTTGAATATACCTTTTCCCTACTCCCTCAGTTCAAGTGATAATGGTATAGCTGGCTCTAACACTTGTGTATGGTCAGGCCACTCAAGATGGCTGTTGTCTTGCTCTCTGTACATCCCCTGCCCGACCAGTGCCTGCTTCACCTACACCCTACCCACTTGACTGACCTTCCTACATACTTGCCTCAGGCTCCAGTTACTGATTGTTCCAAAAGGCAGATGCAAACAGTTGCTAATCAGGGAAGTGAGGGAATGCAGAACCTAAGGAGGAGTAGTCAAGAAACAATAGTGCAGCCATGGGACAAGGTCCTGGTTCCTCCTTAAGGAATATACATAACAATATATCTTTGAGTTCTTTTATAGGAACTAAGGCCTCCACCCATATAGAAGATGGTAACTATAGGCTCAGACCCCAGACTGGTTGAAAACCAGAGGCTGATGATTGAGAGTCCTGGAACACTGCCCTGTTACCTCACCATCAAATAATCAGAAGAAAGTCACGCACCCTGAAGCCCTCACTCCAAATTTTGCCTAGAAAAATTTCTCCCCAGAAACCATCAGGGAGTTGGAGATTTTTGAACATGAGCCACCCATTTTCCTTGCTTGACTCTGCAGTTAACCTTTCTCTTGCTCCAAACTCTGACATTTCACTTTGTTTGCCTCACTGTGTAGGAACTTGTATTCCATAACAAACCCACACTCTTCCTATAATTGTTAGACCTAGGATTTTTGCTAGAATTATTGGGAAAGAAGCATGCTATGTCACCGTGGTTTCTAAGCTGGGATGATATAAGTTTGAAATGGTCATGGGCCACCACAAGAATGTGTGAGCCTAATTGTGGGAGAAGTAGAGCTGAGGAATCGAGACAGATTCCTGATGATCTGAGTACTTCCTGATAACCAACTTTACCTAAAGGAAAAGGGAACTACTATAGAAGGATCCCAGAAGTCAGACAGAGCAGACTGTATACTTTCAGAATTTATACATTTCCTTTATGTTTTTCTTTTTGCTCAAGATAGTTTGAATTGGATTTTTACAATTCATATCTGAAAGAATTCAATTGATAAATATTTTGTGATTGCTTGATGGAGTAGGATTTGCTAAGCAAAAAAGAAATGGGAGAAATTTCAAAGGAAGAGATATAAAGATTTCACTGATGTCAGTAGATGGAAGTCATTGTGATGCTTCCCATAAGACCCTTGAAATTAGAAAAATAAGATTGCTCTGTGTGAATTAAACCAAGAAATCAATGCCTAATGAATAAAAATTAAGATAAGCAAAGTCACACTAAAGCTAGAATGTGGATTTTGTTCTGGTTGTATAGTCTTTGGAATTAAAAAGGAGGTCTACGGCTTCCTCTTTATCAGGCCTGGCATTGTGAAGGGTTAGTTGGAAAGCCTTACCAAACATCTTCATGGAAATTTTCTTTCTTTTTTTTTTTTTGATCAAAAAATCAGACCCAGCTCATCTTGTAACTGAGCAGGACCCTATGGAGCCTTCCCAGACCAGACTACCTCAGCACCATGTCCTCCACCTGCCTCTTGTCTGCAGAAAAACTGTAGCCTCCTCGGCCTTCCCCGAGGTCCAAAGAGTAAATTTAATCAGAGAAGTGAGAAAATGCAGTAAGAAAAGAGAACAGTCAAGCAAGACAAAATAATACTTTAGCCATTAAACAAAGTCAAGGACCTTTAGTTCCTCTTCAAGAGCTATAGATAATATTCTGGACCATGTCCTTCGAGTTGTTTTGAAGATACTGAAACGACTTCACCAAGTGAGAGCAGTTAACCGTATGCTACCTACAAGCACATATGTAAACCCAAGACCAGTTGGAACCAGGAAGCTGATGATGTTGATTCCTTATTACCTCACCACCAACCAATCAGAAGAATGTCCACGAGCTGATCACACACCTCACAACCCCCCTCTCTCACCCTATCTTTAAAAACCTTTCCTTGAAAGCCTTCGGGGAGCTTGGGTCTTTTAAGCACTAGCTGCCCTGGACTCCCTGCTTGTTGCCTGCAATAAATGCTCCACTTTCTTTTACCACAGCCCGGTGTCAGTAGGTTGGCTTTACTGCACACAGGCAAGTGGACCCAAGTTTAGTTCAGTAACTATTTGACCCAAATATCATTCCAGTAGTTGCACTGTGTTCCCTTTTGTGCTATGAGACATTTAATTTGTAAAATTCTGTGTAGAATGCTGAAACTCAGAGAGAGAGAGAAAAGGAGAAAGATTCCTGTAAGATGTTGCAAATCTGCCAGGGCGCCAAGACCCATGTGAAGGGAAGAGAGGTTGAATAAGGTTATTTTCAGTGAGCTGAAAACACTGTACTTTAATTATAAAATTGCAGGTTAAATAAGCTAACAAAAAGGACAGGAAATTAAGACAGAGGTAGTTTGGGAACCAAGGGATTTCTCCAGTTGCTGTAGCAGATGCTGGATTTCCTGCTGAATTACCTCAGAGAGATCTGCATTCTGGAAAGTCAGATCTCTTAAATAAACTCAGGAATTCCATCCTATGGATTTTTAAGATACATACCAACACATAAAGTGGTTTGATTACATTCTGGGAAAACAAAGTTCAACTTGGCCAACCAAATCTTTGGTCTCTAAAATATTGATTTGATTGATAAAAAATAAAATATTTCATTTCATTATTTTAGTGTCACATACAGTTCATATCTTTGGTCCCTGAACCATAGTAATTCAATAAATTTTGTAAACAAACCAACAAAAGTAAAATTGTCTCAATTTTCCTACCAAACCTCAGTGAGTTTGCTTCATCAAATTTGCAGTTGGTTTTACAGAATTAACTACTCCAGTAAGTCAAAATGCCTTATTCAGTCATTTTGTGTTACACTAGCTAACTTTTAAGATAAATGGCTGTAGCACTGCATTGAAATGAAAATAAGAGCAATAGGAATTTTCTCCTGGAAAAGAAAAATGCCGAGAAATGTCTACTATTAATTGCTTTTAGTTTGTGATGCAAAGAGAAAACACACAGGTAACATACCAGAAAAGGATGTATTTCTCTCCTGTGTAAATTATTGCACTGAATTTTGAAAATGTTTTACAGCTTTAATATGCTGGTTGAGAAACCATTTTTAGAACTTGCAAATAGAGCAGGTTTACCACTCTTCAGACTCTCTTTACTCTTTGAAATCTTCACAGTGGCCATATCAAGTTCCCACAGCATTATGTTGGCAGTGTGTTTTCTCTGACCCCCTGGGACTTTTGCAATAGTGATATTGACCCTTTGATGTCTACACTCAAAGTTTTTTGATCTTGAAAGTAGAAAAATAAATATATTTGCTTATTTCTAAAAACATTTTCACACAAAAAGTCTGTATTCACCTGTTGTTTATTTCCTTGAATGGTTTTGTTTTCTATTGAATCTTTTCTATTTACAAAGTATAACAGATTCTAATAACTGTGTTATGATCTTTTGAGTTTCCTTTAGCACCCCAGTTAATTGACCACCAGAAATAGTAAGGTATTTATGCAGTGACAGATAAGTGTCCAGAAAGTAAAATCAAATAATTTGCTTAGGCAAGAAATGTTAACAAAACAGCATTTGAAACAGCAAGTAGGTAGAAGCACAGCAGGAAGCTGGTGGTCAAGGCAGCCTGGAAACTACATTAATGAACATCCTGTTTGAACCGGAGAGGACAGTGTCAGCTACTTACTTGCATCCTGCTCTGAGAAGATTAGTCCTCTACAGGGAAGCCCAGGAAATCAGGGTAGATTAGTGCCAAATTAAATGAAAACAAAATACACCCACAGAAGGAGTATTCTTTTCATCACTTTAGAGAATCCTTCCATTTCATAAACTGCACAGAATTAATGAGTTAAGTTTGCAGAAGCACTTGCCATAAATGCTTAAGATTAACTGCAAAAGATGTCTAGAATTCAAGCAGAATTGTGATGTACTAACAAAAACTTATTTCCAAATGGTACAAATCATGACACACATGCAAATGTAGAATGAACATATGTCTAAAATTTATTTGACTTATTAATTGATGAAGGATCAGTATGATAGTCAACGTGATTCAAAGGGCATTTTAAGAACTATATATTTATAGGATATTTGATAAAAGAATCTTAGGAAGAATTATTGTTCTATTATATACTGTTCACATTTAGGGTTGATTTTCTTACAATAGAAATTATTTGCACTTCTGCCATATGAAATCTCCAAGGTCACATGTAACTTCACAGTCTTAACTCTTAATAAATAATAAATATCAATGTCAAACAATGGTACATTCTCTTAAAGAATTAACTGTTAGGTGATTCAGTTAAATAATGCTTCAATGTGACATTGAAAAGATATGCAAGCATTCTTTTGCCTTATTTATATGTCATTTATATGTTTTTGGATACTTTTTCCTAACAATACTAAGCAGATAGGCAGGAACTAAGTCTTTGTATTTATAACCAAGATGTGCCATTATTTCCTCAATGTGTAATAGCCAAAAATTTTCCTGTTATGCCAACTAATTGTTTTCAAATACTGATCCTGGGACTTCTGTTGTAGTGCAGTAGTTAAGAACCCGTCTGCCAATGCAGGGGACACAGGTTTGAGCCCTGATCCGGGAAGATCCCACATGCCTTAGAGCAACTAAGCCTGTGCGCCACAACTACTGAGCATGCGTTCCCGTGAGCCACAGCTACTGAGACTGAGCGCCACAACTACTGAAGCCCACACACCACAACTACCAAAGCCTGCGTTTTCTACGGCCTGCGTGCTGCAGCTACTGAGCCTGCATGCCACAACTACTGAAGCCTGCGCGCCTAGAGCCCGTGCTCCACAACAAGAGAAGCCACCGCAATGAGAAGTCCATGCACCGCAACAAAGAGTAGCCCATGCTCACCGCAACTAGAGAAATTCCGTGCACAGCAATGAAGACCCAAACGCAGCCAATAAATAAATAAACAAAAATTAACAACCTAAAATACTGATCCTATTTGACATTTATCTCTTGCCTAAAATATTTTATAGTTCTTTGAGGGGAACTTAGCTTTCTCAATTTATAATATGTAAAATCTTCAAGGGCACACAGCTGAACTTGCTGTTAGAATATCAAAAATGGACCATGTGATTTCAAATCAAAGACAAGGACTAGCTAGATATTAGAATTTTCTCTTCTGGTTTGGTGGATGTAGTAGGAAGAATAAGAATTGGAGAAACACTAGAGAAAAATTGTAATATTTGAACTCAAAGAACTTGGTGAAATCTCGTTCTCTGATTTCAATCTGGATTGGTTATTATAACTTCTAATAGTTAATAAAATTTTCCAAGTTTCTGTGAGCTAGACAGTCTCTGCTTTCTCTAATTTTACTTTAGGTCCTATGAGGCTATGGCTAGTATAGGGAGAAATCCAGGGACAAATTATACCCAGATACTGATTGACAAAACTGTCTTGCGTAGCTGATTAACTTAAAGATTTTCTCAAGAAATTATCAATCTCACCTTTGAATCTCACTGGCATTAAACATGACAATAGACCTGGCAGTTCAATCTTTATTTTAAGAAAAATCATCAATAATCCTTGTTCTCATGCTATTGAAAACAATATAAATAGACATGACTTTTGCCTTTATAAAGTTGACATTTGGCAGCCATGGTACGGGCAAAAAATTTCAGGACCTGCATAAGAAATATGCAAATCAAGATAACTCTTGGTTGTGTCTGTATAGGTAACTGATGAATTAGAATTTTACATATTGTTATGTAAAAATGGCTTTTTAAACTTTTAAAAAATACATTCATGGATATGAAGCAATATTTTATATCCTAGAAGTACTTTATTAATTCTTAGTCTCTTCCAACAATCAGTTTCTGTGTGCAGTTGTGAATTTAAGTGTATGTGTGAGAGAGAAACAAAATTTGTTTTGTTTTTTCTTTTGGAAAGTAAAAATCATGGGTGAGGCCAGACTGGGTAATACTGTCAGGAGAGCCAATGTGGTATGAAAGAATATCTGAGCACCAAGGTCCTTGAACTGTGACCTATGATCTAGAGAGTCTCTCAAATGATTGTATGACTAAAATTCTGCCGTGGGAATGTAGAGTCTTGAGAGGCATATGTGAAGAACATAAAGAAGGAAGCAAGGATTAATGTAGCTGCAAAGACTTTAAAAAGTAGCATCACTGAACAACTTTGGTGAAACCAGTAGTTTTGCACATTAAACAGTAGACTTTTAAAAATGCTGAGAGAGGACTTTCCTGGTGGTCCAGTGGCTAAGACACCATGCTGCCAATGCAGGGGGCCTGGGTTCAGTCACTGGTCAGAGAACTAGATCCCACATACCACAACTAAGAGTTCACATGCTGCAACTAAAGATCCTTCATGCCGCAAATGAAGATCCCACATGCTGCAACAAAGATCCTGCATGCTGCAACTAAGAGCCAGTGGAGCTAAATAAATAAATAAATAAAATGCTGAGAGAAGCTGGGAAACTGCTATAGCCAGACTCATTCTAGACTCTTTACAGCCAACTTTGTGATGATAATCAGGATTAAAGGAGAAAAAATATCCTAAATAGCTGTTCATTGAGGCTGGCATGGACTTAGAGGAGAACAAACCAAGTAGGTGACAGGGACAGTATACTAGTAGACAGAGATAGGTGGGTGACATGGTGTTGAAAGAGGAGGAGAAGGACCTGAAACAAGAGGTAAAACTAATAGATGGGATCTGATTAGACTTATAAATGAGTGATAAAGAAGTTAGACCAAATGACCATGTCCTGAACATGGGGTTGACCATAAGCTCAGATACTAGAGGCGTTCTAAAGGAAGAGATATCAATCATTCTGAAGTATTTGGGGAATGGCTCACTGGGGTAGGGTTATATCTTCAGGTTTTGAAAATTGTTAGGACTTTACTAGGTTGAATAGGGGAACTACTACAAAACAACTAATACTGAAAACTTGTTGAAAACAGCTAGTATAGTGGGAAGCAGCCACATAGCACAGGGAGATCAGCTCGATGCTTTGTGACCGCCTGGAGGGGTGGGATAGGGAGGGTGGGAGGGAGGGAGATGCAAGAGGGAAGAGATATGGGAACATATGTATATGTATAACTGATTCACTTTGTTATAAAGCAGAAACTAACACACCATTGTAAAGCAATTACACTCCAATAAAGATGTGAAAAAAAAAAAGCTAGTAGCTATGAAAAGCAACAAACTTGCCAAATTAAAAAAAAAAAAACACATGCATGAGAAAATAGAAAAATAGAAAAGTGTAAAAATAAGATTTTTCTCTCAGGTCTGCTGCACATCTCTTTGCTTCTATTAAGTAGGTCTCTCGTACTCACAGTGGGGTGCCCTTCAGAGACAAGGACATTTTTCAAATGTCAAAAAAATCTTCTAATCTGATTGCTAAGCATGCCATGATTAATGTAAAGAAAGGTCAAGTTCAATAACACAGACAAAAAAGGAGAGTCTGAGATTTGATCTAAATGATGGCTATAAGCATCGATTAGTCAAACAAGCCCAATCATAGCTATTGGTTTAGACCGTGGAATAGCTGCCCTTCAAGGTATTTTCACTTTACAGTGGTTATTTCAGACCTTTAAGAACTGCTAAGAACATTGATGGTGGATGGTATTACATTTTTTAAATTCCCAAGGAGATTGAGGAATACAGTCAGAAAAGCTATGACGAGTCTGTTATTTGGATCTTTTTTTAAAAAAATAGTTTATTTATTTATTTGGCTGCACCGGCTCTGAGTTGTGGCCTGTGGGATCTAGTTCCCTGACCAAGGATTGAACCTGGCCCCCTTCTTTGGGAGCATGGAGCCTTAACCACTGGACCACCAGGAAGTCCCTGTTATTTGGATCTAAAGTGTGGTGGAAAATAACACATTTTTACTGCAATAAAAAGCTTGAATCTATTATGTTAACTAATGAAAGAAGTACTTAATGAAGTTTTAGCTAGGGTTTTAAACAAATTAAATATTGAGAATTAAAGTACACATAGAGAACTCTAATTCCTAAAATTATCCCCATATAAATGACAAAAATATGTAAACAAATACAAATAATTTATGAACCCTGCATGATATGACCATAGTCCTACCTAAGAATTTCAGATTAAACAGATTTACCAGGAAAGATCAGGAAAAATAACACTATCTTGTGGGTGAGGGGTTCTTTTTTTTAATGAATTTTAATTATTTCCCCAGACTTTAATGTTATCTGTTAATGTACTTTATGAAAGATGAAAGCTAAAGTTTATTTTCTCATTAGCTTCATTATTGTCACTGGCAGACATTGATTCTCTCCTTCCCTGGGCCTTCACTTCATAAATATGTAGAAGCAATATGAACATAGTAGTCATATTCCAGTGGCGGGGATTCTTCTTGTCCATCAACCATCTCTTAAATTTCTTGATTTTCAATCAGACCAACTGAGTGTCTATTTAAAATTTTAAATAGCATGAGACAAAATTAAATTCAAGGCAAACTGAATGACATAGAAAGTACCACTTTATAACTGTAACTTGCAAATCCACAATGAGGACATAGTTTGTCATGAATATTTGAATATTATAGCACCAAAATACCGAAAGCCAAATCTTCAAGAATTACATGAATAAAAAGATAATAATAAATATAGAAATGTATCTCTTCTCCCTCATGTTAGATTGCATAGAAAATAGTATAAGTAAGAATAGAGGGTTTTTAACAAAAGAATTAATAAAGTTGGATGAATATAGATCTATAGATATAGGTAGTAAAAGAAAGGAACTCAACCATGGAACAGTTATAAAAATGGACTACATATTAAACTCAAAGAAAAAGTCATTTAATTCCAAATTTGAAATAGTACAGACTGCACTATCAGATGATAATATAATTCAACTGGAAATCAAGAGCACAAATAGAAGCCAAAGAAAATCTCCAACTATCTCAGGTAAGCTCTGAAGGGGTTACCCTTCTGGGAATCACACAGTGTTCACACCTTGCTCCCATTGTTAAGCTTCAGGAGCCCAAGGATTTCTTTAGGTAGAACAGTCACAGGCTGCTACTTGACAGATTTTTGGCAACAGTTTCCTTAAAATCCTAGAAGGCATCAGGGCTATTTGATTCTGGTCAATTTCATAAGAGAGTAAACTATTTCCAAAGGCAAAGATCTTAAACCTCAATTTCCCTGGTGGTCCAGTGGCTAAGACCCTGCACTCCCAAAGCAGGGGGCCAGGTTCAATCCTTGGTCAGGGAACTAGATTCCACATGCCACAACTAAAAGATTCTACATGCCACAATGAAGATCCCATGTGCTGCATCTAAGACCTGACGCAGCCAAATAAATAAATAAATATTAAAAAAAAAAGAGAGAGAGAGAGAGATTGTAAACCTAAGGAATCTTATCTGTTGGTCACTGGTCTTTTTCCCTACCCATTTGTTAATTTGGAAAATAACCACAATTAAGAAAACACCTCCTTTAATCCAGCCCTTGTCTGATTGTGCACTCCCCTTGTTTGTCAGGGAAAGCTTACAAGAGACATTTTGGAGAAATTCCTGGAACTTCAGTGTTGTCAATCTCATGCTTGCTAATTTTACTGCTTCAATACTGTATAAGATAGATTAGGGTTCACATAACAGAAATCATTGCAGCTAGGTTAAGTAGAAAAGGATTTAACAGAGGGAATTTGGTGCTTTCAAAATCACTGGGAGAGCTGGAGCTGGGTCTGGCAAGCTCTAGGCAGCACTGGAATCCACCTTTACAGTAGTTAGGATCCTGCCATTTTATCTCAAATGTGGCCAGCCTTAAGAATCTACTTGTTTCTCAACACTTACCAAAAAGCTAACTAATTAAAATATCAAAAATATTATGGTATGTTTTTGTTAAGTAATTGTTGCATTCAAAATTAGGTACCTCCTTCCCTGCAACTATGAAGACTTCATTCTAAATAGTAGTCATGTAACCCTTACCAAATGACAGCAAATACTTCAATAATTAACAAGATTAAAAAGCACCATTGCTTTGGTTCATCATACTTATTTTTTCCGTGAGATGCAGTGCAGTTGTGTGGTTAAGCAAAAAGTGTTGACGTCATACAAACATGAGTTCAAACTCTAGTATTAACTGTGAAAGCCTGGGGCAATTTAATGATGCTAAGTTTTAATTTCCACACCTGTAAAATGGGAATGATAATAATATGACTACTGATAGAGACATTATGCAACTTAAATGAAATAGTGTACTGAAGTACTTAAAACAGCACCTAGCACATAGTAAGCCCTCAGTGATGGTGAGACAGGTTTTACTACCACCACCTTGCTACTTTTTGTTCTCTCGTTTTTCAAGTACACTACCTCTTTAAGTCATAATCTCACATCTGTCACCATTATGCTAGCAGCAATTGACTTCCTAAATCCCCAAATCCACTGATCTTTATTCAGTCCACATTCATCTTGGTTTCTCTGCTGGCTTTGACATTGTTCATCATTCTCATCCATTCTCACACCATTGACACTGATGGCATATACCAGCTTTCAGGCTTTGCCCCCAGTTCCACCCTGCGTGCTCAATCTCTCACAGTAACTATAGAAATATTTGTGGTCATCTTTTTCTTTTTCATCTATCATCCTAGTGCTAGGCCTCATTATCTTATGCCTGTGCAAATTTTTTATTCACTTGCTGATGGCTGACTTTTCTTCATTATCTCTGCTTCAATTCATTTTGTGTACCAACTGACAAATGAATATCTTTAAAATACTGATTATGTCATTCTCGTGCTCAGAAATTTTCAGTGACTTTCAATTGCCTACCAAATGAAGTTCAAATACATTGGTCTGGTTATCAAAACACTTCTCATTCATCTCCTAACATGCCTTTAAGCCTCCTATCCAGTAATTTCTGAACTGTGGCACTCATCACATACTATGCTTCTATTGAGGCTTTTCTCCTCATAGAAATTTGCCTGGAATGCCCTCTTCCCAGCCTTTTCCATCTCCTGACTTTTTATTTATCTCTCTAACCCTGGTTAAAATGCTTTCTTCCCTAGGATAACCCCAATTAGGAGCAATCAATCTCTCCCTTTTCACAACATTAAAGATTGACAGGGCTTCCCTGGTGGTGCAGTGGTTGAGAGTCTGCCTGCCAATGCAGGGGACACGGGTTTGTGCCCCGGTCCGGGAAGATCCCACATGCCGTGGAGCGGCTGGGCCCGTGAGCCATGGCCGCTGAGCCTGCGCGTCCGGAGCCTGTGCTCCTCAACGGGAGAGGCCACAGCAGTGAGAGGCCCACGTACCGCAAAAAAAAAAAAATTGATATTCATCATTGGGTGCATCACATACATGTTAGAGGCAATTTTTTGTAATATCACCTAACTGGTATATTATACCAGGGTCAGAAAACTTCCTTAAAGGCCAAATAGTAAATGTGTAAGTAAATATGGCTTAAGGACCATATGGTCTTTGTCACAATTATTCAACTCTGCCTCTTTAGTGAGAAAGTAGCTGTAGACTGCTTATGTAAACAAATGGGCATAGCCATTTTCCAATAAAACTTTATTTACAAAACAAAAACAGTTGGCCAGCCCAAGGGTTGTAGCTTCTTGATCACTGCACTAGACCATCAACTTCTGAAATGCTGGAACCACGCTATATTTATTTGAACACTGTTAATACTACCACTAATGAGTCATTAAATACTCCCCTATAATCTATGCCAGGAACTATGCAAATGCTTTTTTTTTTTTTTTTTTGCGGTACGCGGGCCTCTCACTGCTGTGGCCTCTCCCGTTGAGGAGCACAGGCTCCGGACGCGCAGGCTCAGCGGCCATGGCTCACGGGCCCAGCCGCTCCGCGGCACGTGGGATCCTCCTGGACCGGGGCACGAACCCGTGTCCTCTGCATCGGCAGGCGGACTCTCAACCACTGCGCCACCAGGGAAGCCCTATGCAAATGCTTTTATGCACATTATTTATAATCATTGCAGTGACTTTAAAAACTCAGTATTGCTATATTCCTTTTGCAGATGAGGGAACTGAGGTGCTTACCACAAAGTGAAATTCTTATTTTTACATATTTGTTTACATATTTGTGGTTGAAGCTCTCTCTAAAAGGAAACTATAAAAACGAAGAACAAGTCTGTCTCCTTTGCTATTGTTTCTGGCACAGAATAGATATTCAACAAGTGTTTATTTAATCAATTAATGAGTGAATTAAGCACAGAGTAGCTAACCCATTTGTCCAGGGTCACACACACAGTAAATAATAGAGCAGGAATTCAAATTTACATTTTCCTTTTTTCAGTAGTCCTTCATTTTCTCCAAGCAAATATTTCTTGAAAACCCACCGTATGCCATGGGCTATGAGCTTTTAACCATACAGAACTGCCTATCATATTGTATACAATAATAGCCAACACTTATAGAGCACTTACTATGTGCCAGACTCTGTTCTGAGTACTTTATACGTATCAACTTATTAACAATCCTGTAAAGTATGTATTATTATTATCACCTCTAGATATAAAGTTTAGGTACAGAAAGCTTAAGCAACTCACAATATCTAGTAAGTGGTATAATCCAGTGCTTTTTTTTACATCTTTATTAGAGTAAAATTGCTTTACAATGGTGAGTTAGCTTCTGCTCTATAACAAAGTGAATCAGTTATACATATACATATGTTCCCATATCTCTTCCCTCTTGCGTCTCCCTCCCTCCCACCCTCCCTATCCCACCCCTCCAGGCGGTCACAAAGCACCAAGCTGATCTCCCTGTGCTATGCGGCGACTTCCCACTAGCTACCTTACATTTGGTAGTGTATATATGTCCATGCCTCTCTCTCGCTTTGTCACAGCTTACCCTCCAGTGCTTTTTAAAACGTTCACTTTATTGCCTTTTGATAAATAGTTTGTAAATACTGATAAACATTGATTTTTCTCCTTACCTCTTCTTTTGACTAGTCAGTAGATTATGTCTTAAAATAAGCTGACTTTCATAGCACTAAGATCCATGTTTCCTGAGAACCACTCCCCTCTAAAATTAAATTTTACTTCTGGTCATACAGAACATCTCATTGTCACCTTTTCATTTGCTTGTACTTCTTCCCCAATCTGGAATACCTCCCATTTTCTCTGTCACTTTAAACTCTCTCAAGGTAGGGAGATTTATATATATATATATATATATATATATATATATATATATATATATATATATATATATATATATTTATTTATTTATTTATTTTAAGTTTAATAACACTATCTCCTAGAAGATAGAAAATGTTCACTTAACCTTTAAACTATAACTGAATTCAATTCAGTAACTAGCATTCCTGGAATGAATCAGCCTGTGGGTCATACCCTAATGTTTGAAATCTTACAAAAATCTTCCATTTCACTTAATAATGAGCTAGTAATATGTATAACACTCTGCATCCAGTTTTTGTCTTTTTACACATTTTATATCAAGTTTCTCATTATGCATCAAGTGAGACATTAGCCATATTTTAACTTCCCTTCCAGGTATTTAAACATGCCTTTCTTCCATCTCTGAGTTGTGATTTGGCTAAGAGCAGGGACTATGACTGATCCATCACAGTATTTTGCATAAAACGTGCTCCTAGACACTTGTGAAATGACTGGATGAATAGGTATACATGTGCATATGCAACATCTACTTCATCTTCTAATTAGAACCCATCTTAAATTGACCTCCTAAATACTTCTCAGACTGCTGTTCCTGTCCTTATGTCACCACAACTGCTATGGTTCAGGCCCCCAAAGCCTTTCAACAACATTCTTAGCACAGCAATGGGCCCAGCTTCCTTACACTTCATCTCACCCAACTTCTCAGTTCATCCTACTCTTTGCTGCCAAACTGGGAAATTTGGTTTCATTATGGATTATATAGTTGTCCACAGTTTCCATGATTCAACAAACTGCCAATTAAAAATATTTTAAAAATTTCCAGAAAGTTCCAAAAAGCAAAACTTGAATTTGCCACATTCTGGCAACTATGTACATAACATTTCCATTTTATTTACAACATTTACATAGCATTTACACTGTATTAGGCATTATAACTAATGTAGAGTTGATTTAAAGTATATGGGAGGATGTGAATAGGTTATAAGAAAATACTATGCCATTTTACATAAGGGACTTGAGCATCTGTGGATTTGGGTATCTCAAGGAGGAAGGGGTGGTCCTGGAACCACTTCCCTGTGGATAGCAAGGGAAGACTGTATACTCTTCAGTGTCCTCCCTCCCATACTGTAGATGTAGGTCAAAACTCTTTCCACCTGCATGTAGCCCTCCTTGCCCAGCTGTCCGGCTCACATGCATTCTGTATCCAGTTACACTGAGTACAGTACTTGAAATTTCTGGAACACACCACACTCTTCTACTCAACCATGACTGTGAACATATATTTCCTTCTGAATGGAATACCCATTTTCCCCCTCTGTGTGAGATGCACTTTTCTCCCAGTGTGGCACTCTTTCTTAACTTTTAAGACTTAAATATCACTTACCCCATGAAGCCTTTTGCCATGCCAAAAACTAAAATTTGTTCTCTCTCCTCTGCTCCTGTGGCAACCTTTTTTTTTTTTATTCTGAATATAATATGTTTGTATAGCTATTTTCCCCATTGAAATGGAAAATCTTTGAGAGTAGCAACCTTCAAACATCTGTAGCCTTGTCACAATGCTGCCATATAGTCAAGCCAGCAATAAATACTTTTCAGTGAATGATTTAACTAATCAATCAATAAATTCATGCTGACATTAAAGAGGTTAAATATATGCTATAGAGATAAGAGTCATTCAGTAGAAAGTTTTGGAACTATAACATTGATAAAAAGATTTTGAGTATCGCATTCATTAAAATTATGATATGTGGTTATATATGCATATCCTCATAACTTTATTTGGAAAGAAAATGTCACCAGTAAGTGATTAATTGCTTAATCAAATAATATCTGGCATTTGAAAATGGATAACCTGCCAATTGAGTTGTAAGAAGTTTCTAATTAAAAATGAATATATAAAGGAAACTGCGTTGGTTTTTGATGACTACAGTATAAAACTTAATTATATAGTTATATTAAATGTACCATGAGTATATTAATTTTCCTAAATGATATTTAGTTGTTGGTCTCAGGTTTTCCTATTAAATTACTGCTAATTGCAAATTTGAAAAGTATTTACTTTAATGTTGAGGACAATACCAAAAGATCTTATTTCAAAAGAAAAATCTACGTTAAAAATGGAAAGTATTCCTATGTGACTGATGCGGCCAGTAGAATAACATTCTAGTTTACCACCCCTACCTGCCCCCATCCCGATTACACAGTTTACAATGTTTGTGTGAGGGAAACTGCAAGCGAATAAAGTATCTACTTTTATCAACTAAATCAAAGGAATTTTCTGGTTTATTTTATTGCCAGTATCACAGGAATTTGAGGCACCTTTCAGTTACTTAGTGGGACATTTGATCAGAAGCAATCTTAGAAGACTATCATATTATCGATATTTTCAGAAGGAAAAGTTTGGCATAGGGTGTGAGTAAAAGGTATCAAGATACCAATCTTTCAAGAACACTTTTCCTCAAGTGGCTCCAGGGTCTGTTTAGAATCCAAAATGCTTCTGCCTTAGATAGTGGAGTAGGGGTTCATGTTGATGCAGAACCAGAGTTTATCGGGGAAAATTATGATGCTTGAGCAAAATAAATAAAACACAGTCATACTAATAAATAAAGTAGAAAGGAATAGTCAAGTGTGGTACATTTTTTTTAACAACTGGTAAGTGTTCTCTGGCAAAATATAATATTTAGAGCTTAGGACTGAATTATTCACCCAGTAGGTGCTCAATAGCCACTGGCTGAATGAATGAATATTGCAATTCAAGTTGTAAACATCCCTTGAAATAAAGCTCTCTCTTACAAAAAGAAGCAAAGACTCCAAGTTGGAGAATATCCAATTTTAGGATGGTGGAGTTATGCCCAATGAATGCAAACTAGCCTGTCCATTAGTCCCCAGTGAAGTCTCTCACAACATTTAGCTTAAATACTCATAAGGAAGAAGAAAAAAAATAAACTTTAAAAAAAGTCTTTGATTTTCGTGGCATTTATTGACGGAACCCAAGAGATCATAATGATTCTGGTTTCAGCAACTAGTTGATGGTCAACAGACGCTTTATCTCATGAAAGAAAGTCCCTCTCTCTGCCTAAAATAAAATTGGAAAATAATGTATCTCTCTGTCTACGCCTTTGGTAAGAGAACCAAGATATGTACAAACCATAATATTTTACAGCTGCCTCTCCACCTTGGTAAGGCCACTGGCTCCATGAGGACCAAGTATGTTTATTTTAGTTCACCACTGCATTGACAGTAACTAGAACAGTGTCTGGTACCCTGTTTTGTATTTAATAATTATATTTCAAACGAATGAGTTATTGAAAGGTATTTTTTTAAGATTATTTCTCTAATTCTAACTTCTCCTCCTCTCTGTCTCTTGCCTACCCATACATATCTAATCATTTGGTAACTGCAACCCCTAAGGGACAACACATTTTATTCTGAAAAATGTGGACCGCACAAAGAAGTTCTGAAGAACATTATTAGTACAAATTAGATAATGTAGTTTTCTTTATACATCACCAATTAACCAGGCAAAATGGCCGGGAGAATATCCAATTTTAGGATGGCAAAATTATGTCCAAAGAATTTGTAGTAAACTACAAATTTTACCTGAGGAAATGCATATTCATCTGTCTGCTAGGCAATGGGGTGCTACATTGAACTGTGTTTATGGTGCTGTGTTTATCACTTGTTCTGGAGGTAGGGTGTAAGTCCTAATTTGTGGCCTTTGTTGATTTCTATGGTATATTTTAAGACCCTATGACTTAAGGCAGAGTTATGGAGCTGGCTCCAAGACACCACTATCTCCAAGTATTTATACCTCAATAGCAAATGCTTATACAACAAACAAAATAGTGATATAACAAATAAAATAAAATAATAAATAATAAAAAACTGCTCCTCACTAATTGCTAAGTACTATAAAAGTCCTTTATTTGCTGTCTATCTATTCATGTAGTATAGTACTTACTATTTTTATTTTTTATTATGATAATGCTGTGTCCATAGCAGATGGTAATTTACTTAAAAGCAGAAAATTACTTCAGTTATTTATTCAACAAATATTTTTTATCAACTGTATGAATTCTCCATAGTATACAACATAGTAGACTTAACTATAGAATGGGATTGAAAAAAAGCTTTATTTAAAAAATTAAATTCTCTCTGGATTCTCTGTAGTCCTGTCAGCTTCCCAATTTCCTCCCTGACTGATACGTCCTTGTGTCTAATGCATTCTCATGTAGTATTTGTTGTCTATACAACTCACATGAAGTTTATTTTTTTATGTATCTTTACATATATTTACAGTTAAATAACCCATATCCAAAATAAAGTAAGTTTCTTTTAAGTAGAGATTGGATCTTATTGTTCTGTGTCCTTAGGAGCCAGTCAAGGGTTTTTTATGACCCAATAGTTCTTTTATACCTCCTTTGGTTTCTAGCAGACAGATTAGAATCTCAATAAATATTGGTTGCATTTAGTGGAATGATTTTCTCAAACTCTTAAATAATTTCATTCAGTTTCTTGATGTAGTTATAAAATTTATATGAAAACTAAACATGTCACTGTTTTAAAATAATGAATAAAAGTTATAGTTACTTCTCCATTTTAAAAACTATATATCCAAAGCATATTAATGTTTGGTATCAATGATAAAATGTTTTCCTGATTAACCACTGGATATAAATCAAACCATATTGCCAAATAATGAGAGAAAAATATATATTACATTAATAAATCATTGAAATAAAGTTGTTAGCCTTTCTGTTGAACATATTTCCATGCTAACAGAAGATATTCCTTGAATATCTCCACATGTGCTTTATAATTAGGGAAAAAAAAACTGATTCTAACAAAACCTTTTAGGTTACAACCATATTAACTCTATCTGTATGTTGCTGAAATAACAAAAGGTTGTTAACCCAAGAATATAAACAAAGAGAAGAGTTAGAACTAAAGCACTTTTTGACTTTCCATCCAGATACGATACCTTGCAAACACAGTTACTCCTAAAGAGCAAGTCTCTGCAGTAATTTTTTTAAATTATAAAAAAAACTGGAAAACAGAAAGGCAAGTGTAAACTGACTGTATGTTAGGTAATCTATTTTCTTTTCAATGTAATGAATAAAGAAGTAGACATGATCTTAAATTGACAATGACATAGTCCAATAAATATACTCACAGGATATCCTATATCCTATCAAGCAGGAACTATAAAACTGCCTTCTCTGAATGTCTTCAATGATTTATTATATCTCACACTTAATAACATAAGGTGTGACTTTAGAATATGGCATTGGTACAGTATCCAGGCAAGAAAATTCACTTCTCTTTTTTTCACAATTATTCTGTGGTAGAATATGTATATTTTCCTCCCTAATGTATTGATGTTTCATTTTAAAGTAACTTGTATTTGATTTTTGAATAAATGATACATTTACCTATTCAAAAAAAAAGTGTACTGTAGAAAGTCTTCCTACTACTACTATTAGTTTTTCTTTATCCATTCCCTCGTCTAGAAGCATTAAATGTTACATATTTTTAATCTACCCTTCCCTACGTTTATACAAACTTTTTTTAATAAATGAAAAGATACCATTCAGTCCTCCTACTTCTTACTATTTTTTTGAAATGTAACAATATATATTTTAGGAATTGCTCCTTATCAATGCATAAACTTCTTCCTCATGTTTTTTTTTATAACTCCATAATTTTCTATTGAATAGTTGTAGCCATAATTTATTAAAACAGGTGTTTATTGATGGCCTTTGAGGTTGTCTCAATTTCTTACTAATACAGATCTTCCTTGATTTAGGATGAGACTACATCCTAACAAATTCATTGTAAGCTGAAAATATTATACATCAAGAATTCATTTAATACACTTAACCTACCATCATGGCTTGGCCTGCCTGCCTTAAACGTGCTCAAAACACATTAGCCTACATTTGGGCAAAATCATCTAACACAAAGCTTATTTTATAATAAAGTGTTGAATATCTGATGTAGTTTATTGAATACTGTATTGAAAATGAAAAACAGAATAGCTGTATCGGTACAGAATAGTTGTAATTGTATTGGTTTTTTACCCTTGTGGCTGCATGTCTGACTGGAAGCTTTGTCATACTGCTGCTGTCCAGCATCATGAGATGGCTAGCCTGAGAAATGATCAAAATTCAAAGTACTGTTTCTACTGAATGCATATCATTTTTCCACTGTTGTAAAGTCAAAAAATTGTGAGTCAAATCATTATAAGTCGGACACCGTTTGTACAAACAATGCTGAAATAAATAACTTTGAACATACATCATTTTGTTCATGTGTGAGAGTACCTGAAGAGTATATTCTTTGGAGTAGATTTGTGGGGAAGAGGAACGTGTGCATTTGTAGTTTTGATTTTTGATGCAATAAAAATTGTCTTCCATGGAGTTTGCACTAATTTACATTCTTACTATCACTGCAAGAGAGTATTTTCTTCTTCTTCCCTAGTCAAAATACTTTTAATATTTCTACCATTTTCATAGGTGAAAAACATGACTTCACTTTTTAAAGTGAAGAATGACACATGTACAGAAAAATGTACAAAATCACAACCGGATCAATGAATTTTCACAAGCTGAACAATTCCATGTAAGATAAGAGAAATAAATTAATGATTAAAAAATAAAAATGTGGGGCTTCCCTGGTGGTGCAGTGGTTGAGAGTCCGCCTGCCGATGCAGGGGACACGGGTTCGTGCCCCGGTCCGGGAGGATCCCACATGCTGCAGAGCGGCTGGGCCTGTGAACCATGGCCGCTGAGCCTGCACGTCTGGAGCCTGTGCTCCGCAACGGGAGAGGCCACAGCAGTGAGAGGCCCGCGTACCGCAAAAAAAAAAAAAAAAATGTGAAGATAAAACACAATTGTACTTAACAATAGTAAAAAGTATATGTCCCTTTGGCCAGAGAGGGTCAGTTGAAAATTTTCTATAAATGAGAAAATTCAGTCTGCATACCAAAATAACATAAAGAAATCAATAGTTTTTACATATACAGAAAAAAGCAGCATTTAAAAGATATAATGAAAAAATATGTCTATTCACAATACCAATAAAATAATTAAAAATAAATATAGGAAAATATATTTTAAAATATATAGGAAAATCTATACTAAAAAGTAATTGTTATTGAGGGAAGCCAAAAGATTTAGGGAAACAGAAATGCATAGAATTTTGAATAAGAAAATTTAAAGTTGTGTGTTCTTAGGTTAATCAAAGAGTAATGCAAAAACAATAATAAAATGCAATACTAGTAGCATTTTAATTTTTTTAATCATTAATTTCTTCTTCTTGTCTTAAGTGAATATATATAGTAAATACAACGTAACTTGTTGACACACTAAGTATTTTACAGCGTAGCTTTGGTCTACTTGATTAGCCACGGAATGAGAAAGATGAATTTTAGAACTACTGGATTTTGGTTTTATTTCTTCTTGTAACTTTCATAATTAATGCTTTATTAATAAGATCTTAGTTAGCACTTAGATATTAATACTCATAGCTTATTTATGAATTGAGGTCTTATAATTACAAAGTGACTCTTTTCTCATTTAATGTTTATTTTCTCCTGAATTCAACCTTGTCTAAAATTATGGTAGTGATCCTCTTTCCTTTTGTCTACATTTACCCCATATAACTTTCTCCACCCCCAACTCTCTCTCTGTGTGTCTATGTGCATGTTTATGTGTTTGTATGTGTGTTTTCAATTTTACATTGTTTCTTGAATATAACAGATCTAGATTTTGTATTAGGATCAAGTCATATGTAATTTTTTTGCTTTGTTTAGGGTACTTGTATCTTCTGCTATTGTTCAATGTTTCTTTTTGCTTCTAATGGTTAATTTTAAATGTATATTTCTGTATAATACCTTGATTTTCTACTTCTTTAGATAGTATCTACTGATTTCTCACCTTAACAAATGACATCATAATTCTATCTTCCTCTCCTTTCCACTCTGTTCCCTTTCCTCTCTTCCCTTTTCTCTTTGCAGATTATCTTATTTTTCTTAGCGTTTTTCTTTGTTTAATTAAGTATGTTTGTACTGGATATTCTCCACATTTCTCAAGAACCACTATCTGTAATTCTCCATTCTATTCTGTGACCTGAAAGGCTGACACATACGGTATGGGCTGAATCAAAAGTTTCTGTTACCTTCTGGCTTCCAAGTGCATCAGTCAATGGAAACCCCCATTGAGTGACCCTATACTATCTAATAGGTTCTCCCTTACCTTCACATCCGTAATAAGAATTCCTCACTGTTGCTAGCTCCTGGGAATTTTACCATTTCTTGCTGGTTTCCTTTAACTTTGCCAGCATTAAAAAAAAAAAAATCCACTTGTCAACTCTTCTCAATTATCCCATTCAAGTATGTCATCTGCCTCCTGCTGAGACCCTGACTGATACATTATTTTTACCTTTACTTATTGATTTATCAACTTCACATAGTATCTCTGGACCTTTTGTTAATAAATATGAGGCAGTCAGCAGGCTTATATTCCCTCTCATCATCTCTATTCCTTTCACTTTTAGTTTCTTTTTGAAAAATATAATTTCTGTATTGTCTCAGCTTAAACTACTCACATTCCACTTTACAAGCATATTACTTAGTTTATTTAATATTAGACCCACTGTCAAATATTTAGTGTTCACTACCATTTCTTCTGCTATAATGTCCCTGCCATCCTTGGTTATGGAAATTTGTTCTATAGTGCTTTTATTTTTAAGAAAGAGTCATGAGAATAACATCTCTGATTTCTTGCTTCTTACATGTTGAAAATATTTGTGCCTTCACATTTGAATTATATTTGGCTGAGTACAAAATTCTTAGGGGGAACTCACCAATTCCCCCTCCCCTCAGCTGCTGGTAACATCTATTCTCTTTCTTTCTCAATAAATTTGCCTATTCTAGATACCTCATATAGGTAGAATCATACAATATTTTTCCTTTTTTGTCTAGCTTATTTCACTCAGCACAATGTTTTCAAGGTTCATCCATGTGGCAGCATGTATCAGAATTTCATTCCTTCTTATGGTTGAATATATTATATTGTATGTATACACCACATTTTCTTTATTCATTCAAATACTGATGGACACTTGGGTTATTTCCACCTTTTAGCTATTATGAATAATGCTGCTATGAACATTGGTGTACAAATATCTGTTTGATTCCCTGCTTTCAATTCTTTGGGGTATACGAGTACAGTTGCTGGATTGACATTTTGTTTTTAATCCTCTTTCACTTTTTTTGATGGTCATTGCTTGTGGTAATACTTCCACATATGTTATTGATTATAGCCATAAGACGGCTCATAGTTTTATTACAGGATATGTTTATGTTTCCAGTTTTTATTTTTCTTGCTAATTTGGGTGTTATCTGAGAAGAAAATGTGAGATCATGCTAATTTTATTCTACTACTTTGAACCAGAAGTATTTAATCAGTTCTTACTGTCAACTGATTTGTCCAGAGATGCTTAAAATATCAATGCTAAACCGGTTTATTTCCCTTTCTCATATATATATATATATAAATTAATAATAAAGTTTAGTACTTAAAAAAAATAAATGAGTAACCATTTAGCACCTACTATACTCTGGGATGGGTGCTTGGGGCTTTAAAATTATATATTATTACTTAATTTATCTAATTTAATCATTAAAGTAAGCCTTGGTAAGGTAACTATTACTCCTATTTGTTAGATAGGTTAAAATCTGTAACAGAGAGCTTGAATAATTTTTCAAAGCTACAGATCTAGCAAGCTATCTAACTGAGAGTGTATTCAGCTCTTTCTAACTCTATAACTCATATTCTTTTCTTTGTAGCAAACTCCTACACACTGTAATGGCTAAGTTAGTTTTCAGTAAAATCAAATACCTCAATTTATAGCACCAAAAATTATAAGTATAGGCGTTAACCAATTGGAGACTTTTAAATGTAAGTGTATAATCCATTTGGTCCAATTCAGAATATATATATTTAAAAACCAACAAACAAAAACACTGAGAAGAAGCAGGATTTTTGGTTTGGTGTCATCTCAAGAGACTGAACTCCCACTTAAAATAAGAAAAACATAACTTCAGCGTTACCTGGTAGTTACCAATTAAAAGATTGACTCAATCTGCCATTCTATTGATATTTTCATTTCTCCCTAGGTTTCTTACGTACATCGTAGAAAAATGCTGAATACTGACATATATCTACAGTAAGGGCTAGCAATGCACACATTTGTAAATATCATCTTTGCTATGAAGATTATGCTTACCTTGGCTTAAATAAAATTTTGTCACTCTCTCTTAATGAAGATCATAAATTAATATGTCTAGGTGAAAATACATTTTCAATTTCAAAGTATATTTGCATGTTATATATCTTGGATGCCACAAGGTATACTTAACTTAATGAAACTTACACAGCTCTTACAATAAGACTCAACTTATAAGCCACTAAGTTAATATTTATATAGAATTATACAGAGAACTGTAATTTTAAATATTCTTATTGGTCATTTTTATTATACATTAATTGTTTTTCAGATTTCAGTGCTTTTATGGATCTTAAGAAATACAGTATGTATTTATGTACTGTCTTGTTGCAGAAATAATTTAAAGCAATGTATAAGTGGATATGTAAAATAAAAAAAAAGAAAAGAAGAATAGGGAGAACCAAAGGAAAAATAAGTGATATATATATATATGTATATATATACATAATACATACCAATTATAGATCTTGATATGGTGAAGTACTTTACCAAGAATATAACCAAAGATATGAACACAAAGAAAAATTTTTGTGGGTTTAAATATATTACAGAAAAATTTTGACACTTTAAAATACTATATATGAAATAAAATTTAAATAATAGGTTGAAATATATATATATATTATAGACCAAGTTGTCAAATATCTATAAGGAAAGACTAAATAAATAAGGCAGTTTGAGAAATTCCTAGGTACCTGGCCCAATTGCCAGCTCCTAGTAATCTAATCTCATCTCAATTTATAGTAATACAATTTTTCACATTGTGGATTGACACAGACCGCTAATTTTGAGCAAATATATCATGTAAAGGATTGAAAACAAACAAAAGCTAAAGAAAATAAAACAAAAGTGGAGGTATGTATTGATAAAAATATTCCTCAGGTGAAAATTTGAATTGTGTATTAGGGTAAAATTT
Organism: Pseudorca crassidens; assembly: GCF_039906515.1. Classification (NCBI taxonomy): domain Eukaryota; kingdom Metazoa; phylum Chordata; class Mammalia; order Artiodactyla; family Delphinidae; genus Pseudorca; species Pseudorca crassidens. The sequence goes on along the minus strand of NC_090297.1, from coordinate 59,489,642 downwards.
GGAAGAAACATAGATGTCTGAAAATAAAATACTATTAGATGGATAAATTATATGCCCAGAGGAGAAGTCGTTGTATAACCACTAAAATGTTTTTGCCAATAATATTTAAAGATATAGCAAGATATTTATTGCTAAGTGAATATCTGGTTAAAATGTAGTGCAGTTCGATTTACAAAACCATACCCTTGTCTTTTTCTGTCTAAACATTTAGATATGGATTCTTATTTGGAGATTGTCTCGAGGTTATTTATGGGTGATTTATTTTCACCTCTGAATTTTTTGTTGATATTGCCCTTTTCAAATTTTCTACAGGGAACGTGCACTGCATTAGTAAACAGAAAAATTATTTACATGAAATAAACTGGTTGAAAAATGAAAGGAAAAGAAAGGTAGGGACATAAGTAGGTACTAGACATTTGGCAAAGCATGCATCCTGAAATGACCTAACCATTTGATCTGAACTCTTAAAAGCCAATAAGTAGTTTAACTTCATCCATAAGAGGAAAAAGGAATTTTTCAAAAGAAACAAAATAGTCATGGTATTAAAGCCAGACATGAATTACTCTAAGGCTGATTTTTAAAAACAGCATTCTGAGATAAAGAACAATATCTTTGGTAACATCCTTAAGACAAATATTTTATAATGATGCACAAAACTGTCCTTTTCCTTGACTAACTTTTACTCATCCTTCAGATCTTCAGTTGGGATATTGCTTTCTCTAGTAAGCCTTTCTGAAGCCTCCAGAATGAGTTCCAAGCTCCTCCACTTGGCTCCTAGGGCACCTTGCACTGCTCCCACCACAGCACTTTCCTCTCTGAGTTGTATGCATCAGTATACACCTGTATACATCACCAGGCTCCATAGGACTGAAGACATCTCTGTTTGGTTCACTGTCATACCCCTGGTCCTTAACCCAATGGTTAGCACATAGTAGGTATTCAATAATTTGTTGAACTAAACTGAATTTCATAAGACTATCTGTTACTAAATTTCAGTGTAAGCTCTTGGTGTCATCCAATTAGAAGAAAATTTACAAAATAATTTGGCAGGAGCTGTAGCCTTTATAATATAGTATGTATGTTTACCTCTCCACTGATCTGGTGTGATATTTTAGAATATCAGAGAAGGTGGATGGACGGTTTGTTCTGCATGTAATTATTCCTGTACATTATATCTCTCAAATGAACGTTGGAAAAATACTGGGTTATAGCCAGCTCAAATTTGTTTAGTAACTGGCAAGGTCTTGATACACAAGTATTTTTTTGCTACCAGTTATATAAAGACTCATGTGCCTTAACAGATCATAGGAGATAATGATAAACATCCATTTTGAAAGTTGTCTGAAAACTCACCAGTAGGATCAACTCTTTTCTTCGAAATATTTTGATTTCATTTATGCACATAAGTAAATAGACAATTTAGATCCAAATTATGTTCCTTTTTTCACTGACACAATAGTTACCTGCTTCAAATAAAAGTTAAGCAGTGAAAACTCACAGTTGTCCCTGCCATCATTAGAAATGTGATGGTCAAAAAAAACCAGTCATTTGATCTGTGGTATTATGCTCCTTATAAAGCAGTCAAAACGTTGAAATCATCTAGTAAAAATACTAACTTTGCTTATAAAATAACTGATTTTAGCTCTGCTTTTTGGCCACAATTATGCACCAGGACCAATCAAATGCTATGGCCTGAATTTCACCATGCAGACTATAATTGGTAAACCTAAATCAAAATCAATATTATCCTCCTAATTTTAACATTAACCAGGTGACAAATGTCCCCAAATATGAGAATCTCTTGTTAACTAGCTAGCTAAAGATGTTAATACTCATTTGAACTGCTAATAAGATTGGCACTATTATCTCAAGTGACAATATAGATATTTCATACCATCTTTGTTTTTTTTTGTTTGTTTCTTTGTTTTGACTGTGCAGCATGCGGGATCTTAGTTCCCTGACCAGGGATTGAAACTGTGATCCCTGCAGTGGAAGCACAGAGACTTAACCACTGGACCACCAGGGAAGTCCCTAGATACTTCAGACTTAAATAGCTAGTTAGTGAGGACATTAATTAGAAATAGAACTAATACTTATCATCAAAGCTTATTAAAATGTTTTTGATAGTTTATCAACTTCCAGAGTTTAATCTTTGTACAAACTCATAATACATCTTTCACGTAACTAAAGTGGGCCATTTTTGCTCACATGTTAACCGTAGTGTAAGAATAATCACTATAACCCACTGGGCATACTTAATTACTTTCCAAAGGATTATTGGCTTTAACCACCAGCACTCAATCCATAATGGTTGATGATATTCTTCACTTTATCAATTCAGTTTATATGATTTTTTTTCAGTAGTTAATGTTGTCATAGAAGTTCATTTATTTAATATGCTTAAAGGATATTTACCACTTTCTCCTCATTTTATATACTGAGAGCCAAACAGCTAAATGACTTGCTCATAATGCAGAGCTAGTTAGTGACAAAACTGGGAAAAGGTCTTCATTCTCTTAACTCTCAATTTAGCACATGTATTTACCATAAAAGAAATTTTAAGATTTAAATGCAAATTATTTACTTATGCATAAATGCATGTTTATAGAGATTTTTGAAACATTTACTGAATCCTTGGGATACAAATCCTCCATAGACTTATTTTTAAATCATTAAATTCACTTTTTATTTGTAGGTAGATAAAAGAGACATATATCTCTTCATTAGTCAGCACAAATATTAATAATATTATTTCAAGAGGAAGTGATGACTTGAAAGAGAGATAGCAGTCCCGAGAGGCACCAGTATAAGTTCATTAGTTAGTCTCTCCTCAAAAAGCCATAGCCCTTGTGTGTATTAGGATTCTTAAAGTGAATTTGTTTTCCATATTGAATAAATTGGTATTCATATTTTTATTATTTTTTCCTAAAATATAATATTAAAATAAAATCATAGTTTATTTTTCCATTTTTATATTTCTGGGTTATTCTGCTATTTAACTTTCCAAAGTGTCCAGTTAGATGTAAAGTGTTTAAACCATTGCCATCTCATGACAACCTTGATACTGCTGATATCTGTCAGATGATAGAGGGTGTATATAGATACTCGAACAGGTTCTTTTTAAAATTCAGGATCAATGAAAATTTAAGTCAAGGAATCAATCATTTTGAGGAATACAAAATATTGTTCAACTATTTTTTTCACCTTTAAAACTCTTATGTTCATAAATTGTAGGAAGCATATTTTGGTAGCAGATAAACTATCAAGATCCATCTTTGTATGAAAGAATGAGATGTATAAAGAAAAGTGCATATAAAAGACTACTTCCTGATTTTTCCCTCAGAATTTCAAACTGTGAATAGCATTTGTGAAAAATATGATAGTAAATTTTATATAATCTCTCTGAAAAATCATTTGTTAACTAATTTTTGACTAAAGGCCAAATATAATGTGCTAGTTTCCAAGATGTAAACACTAAATTCCATGCACAGCAGCTGTTGGATTATCGCCAACAATCTGAATTTACTTACATAGCTTAAAAAAATAGTTCCTTATATTCCTAACCACAGCTTTTCACAATCAAAACTGCCATATTCTTCACACAATTACATTTAAACATATCACTAACCCTCTAACAATTGTCTCTATGCTGTTTCTTTTACATTTTTACAGTTGAAACCTATAACTTAGCTCTAAATTTTTCTTTGTGTTCTGACATTTAAAAAGCAACATGCTGTATTTACCATTCTCTGCTAACTTCTTTGACTTCAGAAATTTCCTCCATTCCTTTTTCTTCTCTTCTTGTTCCAGAGTTACCTTTGGTTTTCTGTGCCAATTAGTCTACCCGAGAACATCCCATTAATTTTCTTGTCTTTCCTGTAACTTTTTCTATCCATAACAGTTTCTGCCTTGTTTCATTGATCAGTTCCTCTTGCTGGTTTAATCCTGGAAAACAACTGTTTCCATTATAAATCTTGTATTCTCTTCTTACCTGTGCTTAAGACCCAGAGCAGAAAGCAACATCTGGCAGCAACTTCTTATATTTATAGCATCCTTCTTACATCTACTTATTCACTGAATAAGCACCTTTCTAGATAGAGGGTGAATGAAGGTGAATACAATATAATCGTGCCCCATGTGGAGGGCTAGTTTAGCAAGGAAAAAGTTGTAAGTAAATAAGTGAAACAATATAGGTCTCAATCAAGTAACTAATGAATCAAACATTTTACATACATCTGATTGAGGGCCTACATGAGGCAGGCACTGTACCAAGCCCCGAGAGATGACAGAAAACAAAATAAACATGGTCCTCTCCCTTGTGGAATTTATATCTCAATGAGGAGATAGAAATTGAATGTAGTCATTTAAACAGCACTTTGGAGACGACTAATTTATCACCTCTGTTTCTTTAATGCTGGAACTACATTCTCGTGCTTCATAGTCTGAAGATAAATATGGCATTAAACAGAATGCTTTGACCTACATTTTATGTATATCAGGCTTCCTGTAATAATGGACTGAAATCACAATGCTCATCACTCCCTGGCTATTATTTGCTGTAGCTGCATCTGTGAGCTGAGCTGGTCACTGGGAGGCCTCCAACCATAAGGCTATGTGGAACTGTCATTTATCTTCATTCTGCAGGGTGATGTTTCACCTCACCAATATCCCCGTATTGACAAAGCTTACAGGGACCATTTTTTTCTTTGCTTATAAATTTCTGGGCATTGGACATATGGAAACACATTTTTATGATCTATAAATATCATTATTTGCCAAAGAAAATCAAGGATAACGACAAAGTCAGATTTCCCAGAGGAAAGAAATCTCAATGGATTCGAGCAATGATGCTTCATAAAAATGATGTGGAACTTTGAAGTAAAATCAGCTAATGAATCATAAACAAAACAATTTCATATGCATTATCTTGCTTTCATTTTTATATCAACCTTTTCAGAAAGGTAGGACAGGTGTTATAATCTTCATGTTATAGGGAGAAATCTGAATGGCTCAAGATCATTGGATACAAGGTCCTTTGGATTCCAAAGTGAGGGTTCTTCTGCTACAAATGGAGAGAGGAATGGGAATGCATCTGGATAAGGGAGAATGTCTGGCTGTGTCAGGAACTGTGCTGGTGAATTATGCATATTATCCCATTCAACTGAACAAGAGAAATAAGAGAGGTTCAAGGATGGCTAAGAAGCTGATGTCTAAAGGAGCCTTACAGAATAAGAATGTAAGAATTCCCCAAGCAGGCCCAAGTAGTAGGTTCATTTGGTCCTTTGTTCTTGTCTGTTTGTGACACTTAGAGGCAGGCCATCTGTGACTGAACCTCAAAATTTTGAAGATATATGTAGAAGACACTAGCACAGACACAGAAACACACACACATACACACACTCACTACTAGCTCTGTAACTTTGAATCATTCAAACTTCTCTGAACTTCAGTTCTCATTATCTCTTATTCTCATTAATATAGTTATTTTTTACTAATTATATTGTATTGACATTACAGTTATCATAAGTCAACTCACTGACTCATTAGGTTCACTGACTTCTGAAAATAGTTTAACCGGCTCGGGCTAGAGAGAGGTTTGCTTAGGGGTAAAAAATAATCTACAGCAAAAAGAGAGCACATGCTTATGTCGTTCCCAACTCCATGTTCCTTTGAAGGCATATAGACAACTTCTGATCCTGATGAAGAAATGGTGGCAGGGAAATAATTCCCTGGTGCCAACTCTGTTTGCCAGCTCTGCAATCCGTATAATTATATGCACGATTTTCTTTGTTAGCAATAAAACTAATGACTAGGCTGGCTTATCTATGGTCATTTCAACAGCATTCTAGGATTGCTGTCCCACTTCTGCAGAATTCTGTTTAAACATCAGACTGGCTAAATTACCAAGATCCACCAATCAAATGCTTGCTAGAACTGATGAAAAGCTTTTCAAATAAATACCATAACAAAAACAATTCTACTAATTCACCATAAAACTGTAAGATGTTTTGACTTTATGATAATTGCTGGTCAGAAGCTCACTATTGTTTTCCATGCAGAATTTCAAAATTGACATTGATCTTGTCAGTGACATCCCACAAATGTTTTTCCTTTAAGATGAAAAGAGTACTTTGAGTGGTGAGCAGACACAACTGCAGGCCCTTTATGTGGCAGAGCCCTATTGATATTTGAGCCTCAGTAGATATACAACATCCTTCATTATTCTTTATCTTTGCACCTTTTCTCCTTTTCTTTCTCTATCTGTTGCTTTCATGGGTATCCTTGATGGGAGAACAAGAGGATTTTTTCAAAGGATGAAGTATACTAGATTCATAACATCCTTTACACAGCAGGGAAACCAAATAAATAAAAGTTCTCTTTTTCAATGTTGTGCTTAACTGTGCTCTTAGGAAAGATAATTAACTGAGGAAAAATTGCCAGAAATAGAGGTGCAAGGATTAGACTTTGAAAATGAACCTGGAGTCACATATGTATTTGTTAATGGATAAAAGAAGAAAAATGCTTTCAGGAGGGATTGTTGAGTTTTTATAAGGTGTTTTCAAGACAGTTTAAATGTAAAAGGTTCATATCTACTGGATACGTTTTTCTCAGTTCTTGTTCAAAACAGCAGTTTTTGAAATGAATGACACCAGCCTAAGATATTATATAATATGATACCCTAAAAATAAAATGTCTGAACATCAAAATTTCCTCAGTGTCCTGAGGTTCCCAAGACGAGTGGAAAAAAGGCTCTGAAATAGGACATAGGATTGAGAGCTGTGAAAAGAAAGTTAAAACATACAAAACAAGGGCATGGAAGCTTAGAAAGTGCTTTTATCTGCCCATTTCATCTACTTTTCTGCTGGAAGTAGTGTTTCAATTAACCAATCTACTTTCTCCTTGAGCTCATAATGCAGTTGTCTTTTTATTATTTTATTTAAAATATTGGTTTTCTTACATTTTGTATTTCATCTCAGGATAGTGTTTGCAAACTCACAAGGGGTTTGAAGTTTCACATCCTGTTGAGGAAAGATTTTAAAGCCAGACATTTATATCGCCAGTTTCTAATTTGGCCCATGAACTGAGGTTACAGGGATTTAAGCTAGAATGTGAACTCATCCTGACTCCTGTTACTTAACTCTTTTCATGTTAACTCCAGTCTATTGTTCCCCATAACCTTGCCTTGATTATTTACTTCAGGTACATCAGTCTGAGATTCTGTGATGCTGCACATTATAATTCTTGTATTTTATACAACAACTGGGTTTCATAAGCATGAAAAAGAGGAAGGGATGTAATCTCTCAACTAATATCTCAGGTAGCAAAATAAACTTGTGACCTTTTTCTTTTCTTTTGCTCAAGTTAGCTATTTCTTCAAGAATTCCTTCAAGATACTCTGTGTTTCAATAGTAGTCATCATTGCAGTACAAGAGTTCTGTTCATGTCCCAGATAGTTTTGCAAGTTTTTCATTTTGTCCTTTTGTTTGTTTATTTTTTGATGCTGTCTCCTGGCACCCCTTATCCCGAGTATCTGTAATTCCTGCCATGAGTGGTAGGATAGGAGAGGAAACCAAAAGAGTAATGGTACATTTTTCTCCTACCATTTTCTCTTTGCCTCTTCCATGTCTTTAGGGGCATCAGTGTAGGAGACCTGAAGTTTCCCGTCTTGCTTAGAGAGCCTTCTAAATAAATCTCTCCTGTTATCTCTCTCACAACACACTTTTATTTTCCTATAGGGCCCTTATCATAATTTGCAAAACTATTTATTGGAAATGGGATGAAGAGACAGCTTGCTTAAAGAAGAATTCCAAATAATAAATATGGACTCCTCCCCTCCAGGAGGTAAAGCTTAATTCTCAAGGAGACCAAGGAGGCAGGAAAGCAAATCTCAGATTTCTTTCCCCTAAGATAAGGGTTAGGACTATTTATGGGAAAAAGAGGCAGGGTGGTTTGAGGTGTGGGGAAAGGTGGTTGGAGGTAAGAAAAATGAGGTAATCAGTGGTCTGTGCAAGGGTAGTCAAGCTTCAAGGCTCTATAGGGTGCAAGTTCAGAAAATGGTGGCATTTGCATGTTCTGAGGGTGGAGTTTGGGGCCCTCTGATGTCAAAAGGTTACCCATGGGACACTCACATAGGCCTGCTTGAATGGTTGGTGGTCTCAGCAGGTCTGAACTGGGCAAGAACTAGCTTAATGTTTCTGAAAAACAACTTAAGCAACCATTACTATAATGAGGTTTAAAATCAACTAAAAGCCAGTGACTAAAAGCAAGTGAGGCAGATTATGCTTGGTGGGACTAACCAGGGTATAGCCCTCAGTTTCATTTTCATTGGTCACATTTTTTATTTCTATTTCTGGCACAAATTTCTCTGATGGGGTTCAGGATAAGTTACTCCAGGATAAGCTACTTCACAATATGGCAACTTAGCATGTTAAATATTTCAAGCTGAAGGAATTTGAGAAATGGTGTATGCAGGGAGGACTTTCTGACCTTCCCTTGAAGTAAAACTCTCATGTGAGAAGTGGTCTCCCAATACTCAGAAGAAAGGAACATTCTTATCTTTGAAAATGAAGGGACAAAGAAGGAAATCTGAACAAACAGGCCTTGTTAAGTTTCCCCCAGTTTACTATACTTAACTCACCTTTGTCCTATCACATCTTTTCAGAACTTCCCATTATTCATCAAACCTAGCATGAAAACACTCAAATTTAACCATTTCTCTGGGTCTTTATTTCCTTATGAAGGCTCCTGTGTCACATAAAACTTATATTAAATAAATATGTATGCTTGTCTCTTGTTAATCTGTCTCTTGTTATGAGGAATCTAAGTAAGAACTTAAGCAGGTAGGAAAAAATATTATTTTCCTCCCTTGCATTATTTTGATCCAATTACAAAAAGCCAGATCTGATGATTAAGTCAGCCGTTTGGAATCTTAGCATTTAGAGCTAGAAATGCATTCAAATAATCAGGGCTTACTTTGTTTTGGTAGTGAACCTTTATCTTTAAACAAAACTTCAAGAGGGACAAAAGCTCAGCTCTCTATTTTTCTTGAGGTCCTCCCCATGTGGCTTTCTCCTTATACTTGCAGACCTTCAAGAGGAGGCCGGGGCTCTGCAGAACCCAGTTTGAAAACCAGAGCCATCATTTTACTGGTAAGGAACACTAAAGACCTGAGAAGTGAAATGATTTGGCCAAATATCACTTATAGAAATTTTGATAAGATCAAGAGAAAAGCCAAACTTTCTTGAGGATCTTTCCTAATGAGCTCAGTTAGGTTGTTTAGATGCAAATTATTCATTTTCTCCATCACATTGAAATTCTAATTTATTTTCCCTAAAAACAAAGATATTTTTTGACTGAATAAGATAAGAAAACTATTACTCTCCATCTTCCCATCTTCCTCATGGTTTTCTTCTTTGTTTCATGAGAATTTTTTTCTTTTCAGAGCCCACCAATATATCTATGGGCAGAGAGAAGTTGAGATCTCTTGTTTAAACTTTGTAAATTATAGTTCTCAAATCCTAGTTTCCATGATGACTCTTACACCTCATATGAAGACTTATGAATTTCTCTAAAAGTTGATCTATGATGTGTACAATAAAGTTAAATGTTGAGATTGACATTTATATGAAGATATGTGAACCTCTCTGAAACTAGACCTCCCCAGGATATAATGAAATGCAATGTTAAGAATAAAACAATTGATTTAGAATGTGTGCCCAGCCTTACCAGGTAACTCAGAAAGAAATAAATCACTTCAGAGCATACATTATATTAATTGGAAGTAACAAAGTATGATATAGTAGAAAAATTATTTGAGTAGGGCATCAGGAAATCTGGTTTCTACTTCTGATTGGATTATACATTTTATACATTCATTTTGAAATCCCTAAGATTTGAAGGGGTGAACAGGAAACAATGAACTCCTTCTCAAAGTTGTGTCTAGATCTGAGTTTACAGTAACATCTTTGCAGGATGTGAAATGAGAGCTGCTTTTCAGGAGGCATTTCCTCTGCTTTTCCGGAGCACAGGGAATACTTCATACATGTCTAAAGAATTCTAATACCTGATTTTACCTTCATACATTTTTCATGCCAGTGCACATTCCCTATACTAATGAGGCTTTCTGTTAAGTCCTTTCCTGCTAATGATGTCTAAAAACCGAAGGCCAAGTAATGAGCCAATCAATAGCCTCCATTAAAGTCTCTTTGTAGAACCTCTTCTAATTTTATCTCCTATGGTGTGACCTCCAATTTGCATAAGAGAGATACTACTTAAATTTACATGCAGTAAGTTTGATTGACTGAACCTGACAAAGGTGGGGGAGCAATTGCCTAATTTAAAGCACATCCAAAAGATGTGGAAAATGATTAAGACTGTGCTATAATTACTCTAATAATTCTTATTTCTGCTGGTTTTAAAAATTAACTCCCTCATATAATTTTAAAAGTAATACCCTCTAAGTTTATTTTCCTTAGGTCAGGGTATAAATCCCACTAAAATAATTCTAAATCAAGGGGCAATGAACAAAGCAGTGGACATTTCAGGTACTGAAGGAAGAAGAAATGCCTTATCCCAAGACATTTTGTTGCCTAGTGTCAAAAATTTTACATTCTGGTTTGTAACACCTCACCCCCTCCCCAGGGCATTCTTCCTAAATTTCAACAGTTAATTATTTTAATGTGTTAGAGTTGGCCTCAGAGATTTCTCTACTGCATTCACATTCAGTTGCTCCCTTGTTCTTATATCATCCTTCTAATGTTTTCTTTGCTGTCCAGGGACACATCTCTTCTTTCTTGGTGCCTCTCTTTTCAGACAATTCTCTCACCCATATCTCTCTTTATGGAAAATGCCAGTTTTACAACCTTGTTTTTAATACGGATCTTAGAAGTGTTTCCTTTTATCTCGTGTTCCTATTCAATTTATCTTTCTCAGTTGTTCCTATTACCATTATTAAATGAGTTTCCAAGGTTTAGTGAGAAGACATCATTGGGCACAGCAGCATTAAATCGATATTTAAAAGAATAATATCTAATATACACTGAGTGCTTACTGTGTGTCTGGCCTTGGGTTAAATATTTACGTAAATCATCTGACTTTATTCTCATAACATCCTTTTTAATTAAATACCCAGTTTGCCCCCATTTATAGATGAGAAAGCTAAGGCTTGTTAAAAAAAAAAATTCAACAGACTAAATTTGAAGATTTAATTGGCTTTATTCAATGATTCATAAACTGGGCAGCATCCCATCTAGTCAACAGAAGAGCACTCCAAGGGGTTGTTCAACTCCAAGGGGTTGCTCCAAGGGTGGAGCAAGAAGGTATGAGCAAATGAAAAGAAAGAATTGTTTCTGGCCAGGCCATCTTCTTTTGGGGGTAGGGAAAGGCAGGGGTCTTTACCATGCAGATTACCTCCTGTTAATCAGGAAATTTCAGATTGACTGTTTTAAAGGTCACATTTCTGGAAGGGGTTGAAACTGCAGTTAAGTCTTGTTTTACTGTCATAGGAGGCAAATGACTCCATTTGGGGCTTGTTATTTCTTTTTAACAATTCCCCCCTTTGATCAAACTCTCTGCCTAACTGAGAGATGTGATCAAAATTGAAGGCATTAAAGCCCCTCTCCACTACTGCTCTATATCTTATAGCTTTTTCTGATCCTTTGTGTGGTATCACTAGGTCATGATGTTTTTGCTTAATCCCTGAGACATTCGCAGATCAGGACTTCAAGTTTACAATCTTTAAGTCAGTTACTCTCTTTGTTTTTTTTCTGACATTCCAGTCTTAGGGAGATCATATCTAGTGGTCAGCACCTACAAAAATGCATTTAAACCTTTTGATAAAATACAATGTGCCAGGAAGAGTATACGCATGATAATTCCAAATGTTTGGAGTGAACTTCAGAGCTATGGTCCCCAAGACCTGAACCAATTAAAGAAAGACCCTGTTGAAGGAGTCACTCTTTTAAGCCAAATGGCTTGCTTAATGATCTTATGTAATTGAGTTTGAACTTCCCCAGAATTTTCAATCTGGGTACAACACATGGTGTTGGCCATCGCACAGACATCTCCTTGCTCACCTAAAAGATAATCAAGGGCTATTCTATTATCAGGAACAACTTTAACCAGAGAGTCTATGGATGTTTGTTGGGCAGCAATTTTCTTAGCAATGGAATCTGCAATGTCTCCAAGAGTCAAGGAGTGATTTCTGATCATATTCTCATTTGTATGTATTCCTAATCAGGGAATATCCAAGGGTCAGTCAGGTTTTTAGTGCACGTGAGAAGAGAATTTCCTAGCTTGAAATAAAGAGTCATCCTAAATGCTTTACAAAGATGGGTACTGCTGGTGAGCTCCCTTAGTGAGTGGGGACAAATTTTACCTCTGTTAACATGGGAATGTGGAGGTGAAGAGAGGGCATTGTCTTTCCAGGCCAATGTGAGAATAAAGGAAAGAAAGACAAGAAGAAAGGGGTTCATGTTCAGTAAAAGTACGAAATCTTGATCTGTCATCTGGGATGGAAGGAGTCTACCTCAGTCAACTGCTTCTCTTCCTCATCAATTTGATTCGGAGGTCTCCAGCATTCCTACAGGACCAGGTGTCAGGTAGGGTCTTCTTAAGCTATGAGATGTGTACCCAAGGCTCAAAGTCTTCTAGTTTTACAGAAGTGTCAGTGGTCAGGGACAGTTGGTAAGGTCCTTTCCAATGGAGTTCCAGGAGTGTCTTAGTTCTTAGTCAGTCCAAATCAGAAGGATGGGAGAAAATTAGAAACATTAGTTTGGTGAGCTGTAGTCAGATATTTGAGGATATTAGAAGAATTCAGGATTCAGTCCAGTTTAAGGTATATAATAAGACCTCGAAGACAATTAACAGGACTAGAATTTAATGTCTACAAAGGTGCAAACATAATTTTTCTCTCCACAATTATCTTCATTTTTTACCAGAGATAATTACAGTAAAACTAATTTGTTTGACAAGGAATATGAAAATAAGAATACTCACTAAGAGTTTCTGAATTCTGGAGGAACTAGGTAGGAAGAAAAAGTAAATTCTTTACCTCTTTACAAAAAGGTATATCTTACCAAAGCGTTGATAGCTTTAGAGAAAAGATTTCTTTAAATCTGGAAAAAAATTAAGAACCTGTAATATTTTAAACACAAAGTCATAAAAATTATAATCATCCTCATCAGTTCATTTAATTCCGTGTTAGTACTACTTCTTGTTCTGCTTTATCCGGTTTTTCCATTAGTTCTTTTGACCTTGCCTGACGATTGAGGGTAGGGACAGTGATAATTCAAGGAGGTTTGCAAAGTTATCTTTAAGGATCATATGAGTTGCCCAGTGAAGTGGCTGCCTTGGTAACTGGAGACTGTGGAAGATATACCACGAATGAGAAAAAACATTTTCTAACTTTCTTTGCCACTGTGAGGACATTGGCCTTGTAGCAAGGGAAGGCTTTAACCCATCTGGAAACCATACGTACAATAACAACAACATATTGATAACCCATACTAAGTGGGAGTTGAATGAAGTCCAGCTACAGGTGTTCAAAGGGTCCAGAGAGAGGAGGTCTGAGGCCTCTAGGGACAAAAATAGTTTTTCTTAAATGCACTATGGTGGGTAAAGGAATGCAAAAACCAGAAAATGGGTTTTCCAGGGAGCCAGAAAGAACCAAGCAGCTGTCTTGTAGTTCCCATAGCCCAGCCCTGAATGTTCATTAATATATAGCTATGTTTACTTCTCTTAATTTCTCTGATTTAGGAGCAGACTATTGTCATGTTACAAGGACATCAGGATGGCAAAAGTCTGGCAACTGAGTAGCCATTTTTGCAAAAGCAGAACAGATTTTGCCTACATTTGCCACGATCGTAATAGCTTCTGTTGCTGCTGCCTTTGCATGAAAGTCAGCTAGGGCATTTTCTTGATATTCAGATTCAGTCCATTTAGTATGAACCTCATTTTTTGTCATCAAATTACTTTTCAGAAAGTAAGAGAATAGCAGTGAGAAGATCACCTATTTGTTGCCCATTTTTGACCATGGTCCCAGAGAACATCATATGCTGTAAGACAATGGCTAGAATTACAACTGATAACATTATACCAAGGCATATCACATTTCTAGGAATTTCACACAGTTTCTAGAAAACTTACATACCTGCGCCAATACAAAATAAAGAAGGCCTAGTATTGCTTAAAATATATATATTAAATATTTATTAAATATATAATATAACAGTAACACATTATACTAAACAAATATTTAACACTAGAATATATTTAAGTGTGATAGATCACAACTAACCTAGAACAATGTTTGGTATATAACAGGCATCCAATACATATTTGTTGAATATGTAGCTGACTAAGAAACTTCAAATCCATGAATTAATTCACATCTATGAAAAAGTAAGCCTTTGATGTCAAATAGCAATCTGAAGATATCTAGAAGATAAAACTATTACTGCCTGTGAGCCATTGTTAAAACAATATGGACGGACTACCCATATGTTACAGCAAACATGGGAGATTCCTTTTAATTTTATTTATTTTATTCTATTTTATTTTATTTTTTGAAAATTTAAAACATTTTTATTCTCAAACAAATATGAAAGGCTCTTTTACTTAAAATGTAAGGAAAGGAATATAAAGTAAATTGTTGATCTTATGTACAGATAACTGTTCCATAAAAACAATTATATATAAACTTTCAAATGTCTTGCCCACCCCCTACCATGCAATAACCCCACTTAACTAAAGTTGTTGCCATTTATTTTTAAATACCTTTTTTTCTATTCTTTTTCAAATTATTTTCCCATTTAGTTTATTACAGAATACTGAGCAGAGTTCCCTGTGCTCTACAGTAAGTCCCCGCCATCTATCTATTTTAAATACAGCAGTGTGCATGTCAATCCCAAACTCCCAGCCTATCCCTCCCTCCCCCACTTTTCCCCCCAGTAACCATAAGTTCATTCTCTAAATCTGTGAGTCTGTTTCTGTTTTGTAGATAAGGTTATTTGTATCATTTTTTTTCAATTCTGCATATAAGTGATATCACACAATATTTTTCCTTTTCTGTCTGACTTACTTCAGACAGATGTATGTATGTATGATCTCCAGGTCCATCCATATTGCTGCAAATGGCATTATTTTGTTCTTTTTTATGGCTGAGTAATATTCCATTGTATATATGTGCCACATCTTTATCCATTCATCTGTTAATGGACATTTAGGTTGCTTCCATGTCTTGGCTATTGTAAACAGTGCTGCAGTGAACATTGAAGTGCATGTATAATTTCTAACCAAGTTTTTCTCTGGATATATGCTCAAAAATAGGATAGATGGATCATATGGTAGCTCTATTTTTAGTTTTATAAGAAACCTCCATAGTTTTTAGTATTACTTTTTATTTGGCATTGCTTTCCAGGTAATTTAACATATCAAATAAGCTTAATTAGTTGAACAAATCTTTTGAAATGTTCCAGAGACCCTCTGAAAAATTTCAAAGTTAGTTTGTGGTCAGAAGACTTCATTTAGAATATGATTTTGGAAAGTTTGTCAAAAATGTCAAAACGTTCTAAAACACTTTACTAAATAGGATCACAGATTATGATGACATAATACTTAATATCTTTTAGCAAAACTTAGCTCTTTTAATATTAAGAAGACTCAGTTTTCTTAAGTAATCAAAGACCTGATAAAGACAGGAAACAAAGAAAATTATTTTGATAAAACACAAAACCTTTGTTTTCTAGGTCAATTGCTTAAAAGATAAAGAAGAACTTTGTTTACAATTTCTTATTAAGAGCTGATCTACAATCCCAGAAAACTTGTCCTTTCAAAAGATAAAAGAAAATTAAAGTTAGTTTTACATAACATAAAAGCCTATTTCCAAAAACCCTATAATAACAAACCTTTTTTTTTTTTTTTTTTTTTTAGCCAACTTGATTATGCAAGGCAAGATTCTCTCTCTCCAAAACAACCAGAAGTTTTAGATTAGATAAAATTATTGTCATTTCCCTTAACAGGAATGTATCTTCATACCTCATGCCTTTTCTTAATCAAAAACATATCCTGCTTCCCTTTCATACAGAGTTGTTTCCTTTATTATTTCTAGTAGTTTCAATTATATATATTAGAATTTTTAACCCTTAGAAACCTTTAATTTCTGGTGAAAACTAAAAAGTAAGCAAGTATGAATCCTCTTCTACATTAGCATTCTGTGTATTGGCAGACTTATACTTGTTATAATTTCTGGAAAATGTGCTTTTTCGTAGAAAATATCTCAGTGTGACATAAAACATGTTTACTAATAGATCCAATTTTATCTTTAGTTTCTCTGCAATAGGAAGCCAAAAGTAAATAAACTTAGTTTAATAATTAATTTTTCACTATTTTATCTTACAGTATGATTCAGAGGTAGAAAAACATCAGACATCTACAATACACAAACACAGACACACACACATATATATACACACAAACATAAACATATAAACAGACACAGAAACTTCAGTGCTTCCATTCTAAAAATTTAACCTTAAAGTGGATATGATAATCAAAACTCACTCGTTAGGGGCTTCCCTGGTGGCGCAGTGGTTGAGAGTCTGCCTGCCGATGTAGGGTACATGGGTTCGTGCCCCGGTCCGGGAAGATCCCACATGCCGCGGAGCGGCTAGGACCATGAGCCATGGCCGCTGAGCCTGCGCATCTGGAGCCTGTGCTCCACAATGGGAGAGGCCACAACAGTGAGAGGCACGCATACCACAAAAAAAATCAGTTACATCCAAACTGTTTTTCTGACATATGGAATAAGTTAAAGTTACCTGCTCCGATGACTAAGGGTTTTTTTTTTTTTTTTTTTTTTTTATAATATTTTTGGAGAAGACATAATTTTTTTTAAGTTTCAGATGACCTAAGTGTCAAATGGCCTTTCCCCATTCCCATAAGAATTGCTTTCCTAAAGTTTGCATTTCAAAGAATGGCTCTTAGGTCACAGAGAAATTCAGGTAGGAAATCTACATCACAAAGGTACAGATTAAGTGCAGGGCAATTCTGTTTCCAACGTCCTGATCTCTTCAAGTGGTTTGCAAGGAATAGGTAAGGTAATGTGTATTGACAAAGAAAAAAAGCAAGTGAGTTTTGAACTTATAGAGCCACACTTTTCTCCTGTAAATATTTGATTTGTGAAACAAAGACAGCTGGGTTATTTTGAATGTTCTTCTTTCTCTTTGGGCACATTTAGCTTATGGGAGAAGCTAAAAAATTTCCTATTAGGCTCTGAATATTAGTTTCCAATTTGGCCAAATTTCTGATCATAAAGTTATTAAATTCTTTCAAATATCTTGTCAGTTTTCAGCTTGGAAAACAGTAAATATTTCTGGCAGTACTGAACAACCCCATTAATTTTAATCTTTAGTTTCCCCTTTACCATTTAAGGTAATAAACGTAGCAGTTTATTAGAAAGTCCCTCAGAGTTCAATCAATATTGGGAGGAGCCCATATGGGAACATTTGAGTTGATGTTGATGAATTTGCATAGAGCCTTTGAGGACAATCTCTTTTCCAGTCCCTCAGTTGATTATAATTGAGATATCAATTTCTGGGCCAGTGTTTAGATGATGAATCCCTAAGAGGGTGTAATGGAGGAGACCCAGGTGTTACTTTGGGTCTCTGGCCTTGGAGCTGTTGTAGCTGCAAAGTTATTTGCTTGGACGATTTCTGTTTGAAACCTTGCTCCAGAGTCCTTTCAAAAGGCTCAGCTATAGTCACAAGTTCAATCAGGTTGGTAGCCTCCCATCCTATATTCTGCCTTTTTATCCACTAATCTCAGGAAATAATCCATTTACAAATGGGCAGTTAGAGTAGGCTGGGTGACCTTAGTTCCTGTATGGAACTCCAAATGCCTTAGAAAGAAAGCTTCCAAATGGGCTTTAAAGTCTGTCACAGATTCATCTCTCTTTTGTTTGCATGATTGAAAAATAGACCAGTCAGGTGGACAGGGAAGATTTTAGGAATAGATCATGAATATGCAGGTGAAAAAGGATGGAGGAGCCAGCAGGAGTCACATCAGTGGTCACATTGGTCCTGCCACCCTTTGTTATAGATACCGTTAGTGTCTTTAATTTTTCATTAGCCTTTTGTAATGACTCTTTTAATGAAGCTATTTTGGAATCTTGAAGCCTTTTATGAGCTTCTGCATACCAGTTAAAGTAGGCATTCCATTCTATCTGTCCAGTTTGGGATCCCTTTCTCTCAAGTGCATTTCTTAATGAATGATATGGTCTAATTGGAATGTTCCACATAATGGCCATTGTAATTATAGATTATTTTTAGTAAAATATTACCATCTTATTAGATATCTGAAACTTTCAAGACTATAGTTGTCAAACGTAAAATGAGCAGGTGTGCTGGAATGTGGTATGCTCAACTTTTGGATATAAAGCATTCTTCTTTTAGCTAGGCCTTTGGTTCTCTTGGAGCCAAACTAATACCTAGAAGGGATATGCCATGGGGTTGGGAATTATGGGGTGTTTTACAGTGTGCCTTGTTTCACAGAAATTTTCTTGAAGTTGGCAAGTGACTAGTGTCAATCTAACCTGTTCCATGACTAACTTATCCTATCACAGGATCTTCTTGAGGTAACAAGCACTCTAACAGCTTTTAAATGCCTGACTCATGCCCATCAATTTTGTGACATTTTGGCTTCCAGGATTTCCATAAGCAATGACTTTACCTCATGTGCATATTAACAGAAACCAGCAGTAAACAGAAAACTAGAGACTGGAAAAAGGATTGTACCAGCAGCTTTCTAAGAATGAGAACTGCAGACTGACTCCAAACAAATGGAGAACTGAAGCTTCCACCAGCAGTTGTCAGAGTGGAATCTGGGGAAGAATTCCAAATAAATGGAGGAACTACAGCAGTTCCCAATGCAGAGTCTGGGGACAGAATTAAGGGCTTAGGTTTTTCATCCAAAGAATTTTGGTCTAAATGGCTAGTGACTTGGCCCCAGGTAGAACTATTTGCTAGTTCTGTTGGGCTCCAGGCAGAATTGTTGCCAGCTCAAGCTGATCTGCCCTGTAAAAAAAAGTCAATGAGACTGGGAGCTCGAACATAAAGAGAGGGGAGCTCAAACTGAGAGGAATGCGGAAGTTACCAAACGCCCCTGGGAACAGCAAGAAATGCAGTGAACTCAAAAGGATTTGTGGAGTGTCATCTCTGTTTCTCATTTTCCCCAAATGCCATAGGAAGTTTGTTTCAGATCCCACTGCTGCCACCAATTTGTTAAAAAAAAAAATTCAACAGAGTAAATTTGAAGATCTAATCAGTTTTATTCAATGATTCATAAATTAGGAAGCATCCCATCTAGTAAATAGAAGGGCACTCTGAAGGTTGTATAAATGAAACATTTTTATAAGGAGAAGGAAGGTGGGGTAAGAAGGTATTAGCAAAAGAATATAAAGTATTGTTTCAGGCCAGGACACCTTTGGGGGAAAGGGAATTGCAGTGGTCCTTATCATGCAGATTACCTCACTAGCATTGATCAGAAAATTTCAGATTGATTACTTTAAAGGTCACATTTCTGGGAGGGGTTGGAACTGCAATTAACTCTTGGTTTGCTGTCATGGAAGGCAAATGACTCCATTTTGGGGTGCTATTTCTTTCGAACAGGCTTAAGACAGTTTAAACAGAAACAGATTCAACACATAGATTTAGGTACTTATCAAGATCACTGAAAAGTGGGAGGTGTGGTCTCTATACAGGGTCTCTGGGAACAACACCCACAAACATAACAGGACAGGACTAATTTCCCTGCAGAAACGTGGGGGATCAGGAGGTCTTTGCTAAGCTATTAAATATAAGAACAGCTAGAGGTGCAAGCCATGAAACTGGGAGAAAGGACCAGGAAGCCCTTGAAGCCATCATGATCCTAGATACTTACAAAGCTAGACACTAGTGCACTGCTGCAGAAAATGCCCACATTTCTATGATATTTTCAAGCAGCATAGTAAACTAAGTGCAATGGGAATGTGGTCTATGTCGTCTCTCCTCTACCTTTCAAAACTTTGTTGAATGCAATCGAATGAGTGAACCTAATTTGTCACCAGATTCTGGCTGCAAGGGAATCTGGGAAATGTAGTTTTCAGTCTTTCAGCATCTACTGTAAAGGGAGGCATCCTAGTAGAAAGTGGGAATAAATGTGGAGTGCCAATTAAATAAGCTATATCCAACACAAAGAGTAAGTGACTGTGACATAACACAGAGCTAGTAATCAGTGAAATTCAGAGTACAACTCAGGCTGACTTGTTTGCAAATCCTGACAACTATACTACACTGCCTCTACACCAAGATGCTCCATATTTCCAAATGGATGTTTTGGGGAACATTAATTTGTGTGTTTTAACAGGAAAAATCATTCAAACAAGGACTAGAAAGTGGAAAAACTACTAGATGTTGTCTTTCCTTTCCTCAAAGTTATTAGCTTATTATAGTAATTAAGATACTCTATGCATTTTTGATGTAGATAAAGACATGTGTTGCTTACTTACTGTATGTAAATTATGCCAAACCAGAGAACATGCCTCCTTTGAAATATTCTGTGTTCAAATCTTATCATGCTGTGATCTGGAGGGAGGTTGATTCTTTTGATATTATTGTTATAATTTTAAAACCTTTGCAATCTATAATTTAGAAGTTTAAATATTTATTTCAGGAACTCCTACCAGATACACTTGGTATCTTCAAGGTTCTGGGATAAGCATCCGCAACTGTCAAGATGTACCTGACTTCAGGACTCATGGTATCCAGAGATGATCTTGGGCTGACAGCATTCCTCTGTCAAAGGAAGTGTAAGGAACACAAAGATGCTAACAGCAGGAGGCCACTCTCCTTCGTCCTACCAACTGGAAGTGGAGTGACAGATAACTGCTAATGCTATCCCACCTGCCTTATGTTCTTTAAGATATCTGTGTACCTTAGGTTCTTATGTACCTTTAAGATTCACAAAGACATTTTCTGAAACAGAGCTTTTCCTTTTCCTTTAAAAAAAATGTTGTTGTCACTGTTATTCCCAGCTTCAGTGACTTTTTTCTTACACAGATAGGTCTGGGAAAAAATCAGTAATTGCATTCAGTGTGTTCATGAGAGCAGGGCATGTTGCTGACAGTCAGAATATCTGATTTCTCTACCCTTGACTTAATGTGTGAACTTGACTAAGTCACTCCACTTCTCTCAATCTCATTCATCCTCAAAAAATAGAAGACACATCACTGGATAATATTTGAGTGAAATCAATATTCAAAAGAATCTCAGGACTCCAGTTGCACATATCTTCCTGACTCTCTATTTTATTAAAATAATAAAGAAGATGGAAAAGTCTTTTTACAAAACTTTCAATCATAAGAATATTGGAAGAATATTCTATTTCATAAGAATAGAAAGTTAATGATGCACTTGCCATATTCATTAATTGTTTGTTTGTTTGTTTTTTCTTTCTGGCGTTTATCCTCCCCAAAGTGTTTTGTATTATGTTGTAAGGAAACTACCACTTCCAATAAGACAGGTAGCTTGAGTTTTCTGAAGAGAGAAGGGCAGTTATTTGAGTGGCAGAAGCTAGTAAACTTGCTTGAAGAAAACGCAATTTATATGTATGTGTGAAATCTATCGTATTTTTAAAAAAACCCAGAAAAATTCCCATTCCTAGCTGCCACTTCTTTTTGGTTTTCATAATTGCAGTGGCAGGATAATAAACAGGCTGCCAGAAAGTGTGTGAACATACTCTTTTGTCTGGTCTCCTGAAACAGTCTCATTGAATAGGGTCAAGTATTCAATAATGATCTTTAAGCTCTTACTATGTGTAAGAAAAGTGTACAGCATTTAGGACCCTAGGATCTCTTTTACTCTTTGTTATGCATTTGTTGAGCAATGTAAGCAAAATCTTTCTAACTTTCTTATACAAAAAGGACCTGATGTCTTACTTTTGGCTTGGGTGCCAAGGACCTTTTTTCTTTAAGTAGAAAAATTCTCTCCTAAGACTTACACGGCAATTATGTAAATTCATTGAGTCCTGTCTAAACTTGTCAAGTGAATTGGAATACTTTACAGGTTTACAACGGATATGAACTTCTGAAATGTAGACTCCCCAAGTTCAGAGGGTCAGCATCTTTTAGGGCAATGCTGACTTATCTGTGACTCTTTCAAATCAGTTGTAACATTCTGCCTTCTTCTTGTGGCCCTGGGGAAGGATGTGGTTCTGACAAAATAGCAACCTCTTTGATTGACAAATTGATCTACTATAAAGCAGGTTTTCTTTTTCTAGCTTGCATCCCTTTTTGTTTTTGTTTGTTCTTCTAGGAGCTGTTTAAAAGGGTGATCTTTCCACAAGAAGGAATACTGTTCTTTGGCCGAGCGTATTTCTTCCTTTTTATTTCCCACTAGATTTTAGACTCACTGAAGCATGGAGTGGACATTTTGTCTTAGTTATCTTTTTATTTTCCTATAGCTATATTTTCCTTGCCTACTTATACTATAAAACAATAATCAATCACCTTTATCAAATCAATATTTTAAGTGTGACATTTTTGTTGTGTCAGGCCCTCTACCAAGTAACTTAAGGAAGGATGATTACTGCCCTCTTTGAATTTATTTCCAAAAGAGCCACTGCTACAAAAAATAGTTCTTGGCATTCTTCATATTTTCATTATTATTTCATCATTTTTATATCATTTTATTTTCCATGGTTTTGCTCAATCATGACCTTATTTGTTTGTCCATTTTTCCCATTTGATTAATTCAGTGAAAGAGGGACAATATTTGTTGTTTATCACTTTATCGGCAATGTTGTGCTAATTGATTCTGTATCTATTATATCACTTAAACATCAAAACCAGCCTGTGATTAGGAATTACCATCTTCCTTTTACAGATAGGAAAACTACGCCTTCAAGACGTTAAGTGTCATCTTAAAGGTTACACAGTTGGTAAGTGGCAAGGAATGATTGTTTCTAAGAGATCTACCATTCTCAAACATACTTCTCACAACATCTCTACAACATCTCGCTGTTGTTGGAGTTCTAAAAGGGGAAGGAAATCATGTTCTGTATGTGATACAAGACTCTAGTTCACCTGCAATTCTGATTCCACCTTGTAGCATGAGAATGAACAGAACTTGTTTTGATAAAACATCAACAGAGATTAATAGCTTTTTTTCCCCCCAGATGTGATACAAGTATGCTAAGGTGCTCAGATAAAAGGTGTTATATAAATAAGCCGCATTCTTTTCAATCTAATATGATTACGAGTGGTAATCCAATGGTGATAGGTGACAATATAACTTTTAATTTTTAAATAGTTTTTATCTTGCTTTGTTGTAATCATTCTACCTAGTGTCTTAATTAAACATGCCACCTGACTTCATCCTCTCTAGAGAACATTTGCTATTTATATTATTATTTAAATATATCCAAACTTGTCATCACTGTGATGCCTAACATAATAACATTAATAGCTCTCTTTCATTGAGTATTTACCCTGTGCCATCATTCAGTTGCTAAGTATCTTCAATGCAAGACATTAATACTTTAAATAATCTTATGGAATATGCTATACTATCATTATTCTCATTTTTCAGATAAGGAGACTGAGGCTTATGGAATTTTCTCCACACTCAAGGCTCAGCTCAAATGTCACCTACTTACAGAGTTTTCCTAATCACCCTGTATCAAATTGTATCTGGGTTTCCCGTGCCCTTACCATCTCATATTCTATGCCTATACACTGCAATTTTTTTAAACAAGTAACTAACCACCGTGTGAAATTATACATATATGATTCTTTTTGTGTTTTATATATATGACAACTTTTTGTTGCTGTTCTATTTTATCCACCTGCAATTAAGATCCATAATGCCATGAGCTTGTTTTGTTACCACTGTTATCTCTAATGCCTGAAACAGCCTACAGCACAGACTTAACTTTAGATAAATAATTGTTATTGAATAACTAAATTAATGAAACAATTGACTTGGAAACAATGTTTAGAGCTGAGAAAAAGACCCAGTTTTTTCTACTTCTAGTTCAGTTCTCTTTGTATTATATTATGTAAGGATATATAAGAAACCTTAGTTTATGCATTTTTAAAGTTTGGGAATAGAAATACTGAGATTCATTTTTGTTTTATCTATAGTTATATAGTTTCCCTTAAATTATACTAGATTAATATGATTAAAAGCGAAAGTTTTTAATCTGCTTGGAGAGCAATCTCTTCAGAGAACTGTGTGCAGTTTGGTGCTCTTACTTATAATTCAATCTCACTTGTTTGTGAGAGCAGGAATCTTCATTAAACAATAAGCTATTGTGATAAGGTTTGAATTACTATACTATTCAGAATATATTTATTTTAATTTCTTTTAAAGTTGCCTAAAATTCACACGTTTACTCTCCTTTCTTTGATTAGTTGGCAGTAGTAAAGCCTTACTCTGTGTCTACACAGACCTCTTTGATATGGCTCACCGTCTTTGAGTCTGAAAATGGACTTTTTATGAAACCTCTCTTGGCTCATTTTGCTACAAGTTAGAAAAACTCAAGGAATGAGAGCTCAAGAACTGAATTTGTATTCGGATGACTTTTTTTAAAATTAATTTATTCATGTTTGGCTGTATTGGGTCTTTGTTGCTGCACACAGGCTTTCTCTAGTTGCGGTGAGCAGGGACTACTCTTTGTTGCGGTGTGCGGGCTTCTCATTGCCGTGGCTTCTCTTGTTGCGGAGCACTGGCTCTAGGCACTCGGGCTTCAGGAGTTGCAGCACGCAGGCTCAGTAGCTGTGGCACGCAGGCTCTAGAGTGCAGGCTCAGTAGTTGTGGTGCACAGGCTTAGGTGCTCCATGGCATGTGGGATCTTCCCGGACCAGGGCTTGAATCCATGTCCCCTGCATTGGCAGGCAGATTCTTAACCACTGCGCCACCAGGGAAGCCCTGTATTAGGATGACTTTTAAAAGTACAAGTCAGTGGGCTTCCCTGGTGGCACAGTGGTTGAGAGTCCGCCTGCCGATGCAGGGGACACGGGTTCGTGCCCCGGTCCGGGAAGCTACCACATGCTGCGGAGCGGCTGGGCCCGTGAGCCATAGCTGCTGAGCCTGTGCGTCTGGAGCCTGTGCTCTGCAACAGGAGGGGCCACGGCAGTGAGAGGCCCACGTACTGCAAAAAAAAAAAAAAAAAGTACAAGTCAATTGCCAGGAATGCTACAAATGTGAAATCGTTTCATTTGTGATCCTGCTAGGCAGCGGTCCTAATGACTCTGTCTGATTCACTTGGCTGTTTTACTTCAGCAATCTATCCCTAGATGGCTGAGACTAGGGACTGAGTTGTAGCTAGGATTTGGGTGGCAAATCTGCATATATCCTAGGTGAAGTACATTAGAAATTGATGCCAAATGAGGGCAATGGACCTTTTAAATTCCAGTTTGAAACACTGGATTTGCAAAGCATCTGCCAGATGCACTGCTTTGGCTTCAACTAGACTTTATTTTAAAATTCTTGTTGGGTAGAAGCAAGAGTCATGGCAGGATTTCTCAGTATGTGGATTTTATCACATGATTCTCATGTGAGTACATGACTTTTCCTAAATGAGAATACATACACAGAGAGTACCATACATACTACCAGGCTGGGCATTTAACTGTCTCGCACCCGCAATAAAGAAGCACATGTATTCAGAATTACAATTTTAGTAAGAGTGCAATGCATTGGGTGCTGAATCTGGGAGCTGGCATAAGCCTGTATGATCTCAGAACTGAGCTGAACCTGGGGTCAGCCGTTGGGGGAGAGGTATTTCTCCAAGGGTGGTGTGTGGCAGCATAAACATGACTGTGAACCATAATTACTATTATAAGGAGCTGATTCAGGGAATCAAATTCAGAGTGTTAACTTAAAAATTATTCCGGTATTTGTTAAAGATGGTAAGGAAGACTGCATTCAAGGGACTATTGCAACGGGGTTTTGCAGTAGAGGGGAGGACTTGGACTAGACTGTGTATACAAGGACAAATGGGAATGTATAGGCAAGGAGCGGGGGGGGGGGGGTCGGGGGGGTTGGGGTCTGTGGACCGGAAATAACTAAAGGAAATATCAGAAGTAAGGAAGGGGGGATTCTGGTTAATTAAACAAACTGGACAGGATTCTTGCTGAAGGCAGTTCAGGGTGATCAGATATCACCTGGGGAATGATGGGGAATGAGCAATTTGATCAAACTTTGGGGATGATCCGATTTATAGGGTGGAGGATTCTCACTAAACTGATTTGACAAGACTCTTGCTCTTGCAGACAAGGCCCAAGGACAGGGCCAAATCAAAAAAGTGCCCAGAGACTTCTGGGAAGATGGCAGAAGAGTAAGACGCAGAGATCACCTTCGTCCCCACAGACACACCATAAATACATCTACACGTGGAACAACTCCTACAGAACACCTACTGAATGCTGGCAGAAGACCTCAGACCTCCCAAAAGGCAAGAAACCCCCCCCACGTACCTGGGTAGGGAAAGAGAAAAAAGAAAAAACAGAGACAAAAGAATAGAGACGGGACCTGCACCAGTGGGAGGGAGCTGTGAAGGAGGAAAGGTTTCCACACACTAGAAGCCCCTTTGCGGGCAGAGACTGCGGGTGGCGGAGGGGGGAGCTTCGGAGCCGCGGAGGAGAGCACAGCAACAGGTGTGCAGAGGGCAAAGCGGAGAGATTCCCGCACAGAGGATCGGGGCAGACCGGCACTCACCAGCCCAAGAGGCTTGTCTGCTCGCCCGCCGGGACGGGCGGGGGCTGGGAGCTGAGGCTCGGGCTTCGGTCGGAGCGCAGGGAAAGGACTGGGGTTGGCGGCGTGAACACAGCCTGCAGGGGGTTAGTGCGCCACGGCTAGCCGGGAGGGAGTCTGGGGAAAAGTCTGGACCTGCCGAAGAGGCAAGAGACTTTTTCTTCCCTCTTTGTTTCCTGGTGCGCGAGGAGAAGGGATTAAGAGCGCTGCTTAAAGGAGCTCCAGAGATGGGCGCGAGCCGCGGCTAAAAGCACAGACCCCAGAGACAGACATGAGTCGCTAAGGCTGCTGCTGCCGCCACAAAGAAGCCTGTGTGCGAGCACAGGTCACTATCCACACCCCCCTTCCGGGGAGCATGTGCAACCCGCCACTGCCAGGGTCCCAGGATCCAGGGACAACTCCTCCGGGAGAACACACGGTGTGCCTCAGGCTGGTGTAACGTCACACCGGCCTCTGCCGCTGCAGGCTCGCCCTGCACTCCGTGACCCTCCCTACCCCTGGCCTGAGTGAGCCAGAGCCCCCGAATCAGCGGCTCCTTTAACCCCGTCTTGTCTGAGCGAAGAACAGACGCCCTCCAGCGACCTACATGCAGAGGCGGGGTCAGATCCAAAGCTGAGCCCCTGGGAGCTGTGAGAACAAAGAAGAGAAAGGGAAATCCCTCCCTGCAGCCTCAGAAGCAACGGATTAAAGCTCCACAATCAACTTGATGTACCCTGCATCTGTGGAATACCTGAATAGACAACGAATCATCCCAAATTAAGAAGGTGGACTTTGAGAACAAGATTTATGATTTTTTCCCCTTTTCCTCTTTTTGTGAGTGTGTATGTGTATGCTTCTGTGTGAGATTTTGTCTATATAGCTTTGCTTCCACCATTTGTCAGAGGGTTGTATCCGTCCCTTTTTGTTTGTTTGTTTTTGGGGGTTTTTTTGAAATTTTTTTCTTAAAAATTACTTTTTATTTTAATAACTTTATTTTATTTTACTTTATCGCTGTTCCTTCTTTCCTTCCTTCCCTCCTTTAGACAACAAATCATCCCAAATTGAGGAGGTAGACTTTGAGAGCAAGATTTATGATTTTTTTCCCCTTTTCCTCTTTTTGTGAGTGTGTATGTGTATGCTTCTGTGTGAGATTTTCTCTGTATAGCTTTGCTTCCACCATTTGTCCCAGGGTTCTATCCATCGTTTTTTTTGTTTGTTTGTTTTTTAGATTTTTTTCCTCTTAATAATTATTTTTTTATTTTAATAACTTTATTATATTTTATCTTACTTTATTTTATTTTACTTTATCTTCTTTCTTCCTTTTTTTCCTTCCTTCCCTCTTCCCTCCCTCCATCCATCCTTTCTTTCTTTGTTTCTTTCTACTTCTACTAATTCTTTCTTTCTAATTTTTCTCCCTTTTCTTCTGAGCCATGCGGATGAAAGGCTCTTGGTGCCACAGCCAGGAGTTACTGCTGTGCCTCTGAGGTGGGAGAGCCAACTTCAGGACACTGGTCCACAAGAGACCTCCCAGGTCCACATAATATCAAATGGTGAAAATTTCCCAGAGATCTCCATCTCAAAACCAGCACCCAGCTTCATTCAATGACCAGCAAGCTACAGTGCTGGACATCCTATGCCAAACAACTAGCAAGACAGGAACACAACCCCACCCGTTAGCAGATAGGCTGCCTAAAATCGTAATAAGCCCACAGACACCCCAAAACACACCACCAGACGTGGACCTGCCCACCAGAAAGACAAGATCCAGCCTCATCCACCAGAACACTGGCACTAGTCCCCTCCACCAGGAAGCCTACACAACCCACTGAACCAACTTTAGCCACTGGGGACAGACACCAAAAACAACGGCAACTAGGAACCTGCAGCCTGCAAAAAGGAGACCCCAAACACAGTAAGATAAACAAAATGAGAAGACAGAAAAACACACAGCAGATGAAGGAGCAAGATAAAAACCCACCAGACCTAACAAATGAAGAGGAAATAGGCAGTCTACCTGAAAAAGAATTCAGAATAATGATAGTAAAGATGATCCAAAATCTTGGAAATAGAAGAGATAAAATGCAAGAAACATTTAACAAGGACCTAGAAGAACTAAAGATGAAACAAACAATGATGAACAACACAATAAATGAAATGAAAAATACTCTATATGGGGTCAATAGCAGGATAACTGAGGCAGAAGAACGGATAAGTGACCTGGAAGATAAAATAGTGGAAATAACTACTGCAGAGCAGAATAAAGAAAAATGAATGAAAAGAACTGAGGACAGTCTCAGAGACCTCTGAGACAACATTAAATGCACCAACATTCGAATTATAGGGGTTCCAGGAGAAGAAGAGAAAAAGAAAGGGACTTAGAAAATATTTGAAGAGATTATAGTTGAAAACTTCCCTAATATGGGAAAGGAAATAGTTAATCAAGTCCAGGAAGCACATAGAGTCCCATATAGGATAAATCCATGGAGAAATACACCAAGACACATATTAATCAAACTGTCAAAAATTAAACATAAAGAAAACATATTAAAAGCAGCAAGGGAAAAACAACAAATAACACACAAGGGAATCCCCATAAGGTTAACAGCGGATCTTTCAGCAGAAACTCTGCAAGCCAGAAGGGAGTGGCAGGACATATTTAAAGTGATGAAGGAGAAAAGCCTGCAACCAAGATTACTCTACCCAGCAGGGATCTCATTCATATTTGATGGAGAAATTAAAACCTTTACAGACAAGCAAAAGCTGAGAGAGTTCAGCACCACCAAACCAGCGTTACAACAAATGCTAAAGGAACTTCTCTAGGCAAGAAACATAAGAGAAGGAAAAGACCTACAATAACGAACCCAAAGCAATTAAGAAAATAGGAATAGGAACATACATATCGATAATTACCTTAAATGTAAATGGACTAAATGCTCCCACCAAAAGACACAGATTGGCTGAATAGATACAAAAACAAGACCTATATATTTTCTGTCTACAAGAGACCCACTTCAGACCTAGAGACACTTACAGACTGAAAGTAAGGGGATGGAAAAAGATATTTCATGCAAATGGAAACCAAAAGAAAGCTGGAGTAGCAATTCTCATATCAGACAAAATAGACTTTAAAATAAAGACTATTAGAAGAGACAAAGAAGGACACTACATAATGACCAAGGGATCAATCCAAGAAGAATATATAACAATTGTAAATATTTATGCACCCAATATAGGAGCACCTCAATACATAAGGCAAATACTAACAGCCATAAAAGGGGAAATCGACAGTAACACATTCATAGTAGGGGACTTTAACACCCCACTTTCACCAATGGACAGATCATCCAAAATGAAAATAAATAAGGAAACCCAAGCTTTAAATGACACATTAAACAAGATGGACCTAATTGATATTTATAGGACATTCCATCCAAAAACAACAGAATACACATTTTTCTCTAGTGCTCATGGAACATTCTCCAGGATAGATCATATCTTGGGTCACAAATCAAGCCTTGGTAAATTTAAGAAAATTGAAACTGTATCAAGTATCTTTTCCAACCACAACGCTATGAGACTAGATATCAATTACAGGAAAAGATCTGTAAAAAATGCAAACACATGGAGGCTAAACAATACACTACTTAATAACGAAGTGATCACTGAAGAACTCAAAGAGGAAATAAAAAAATACCTAGAAACAAATGACAATGGATACACGATGACCCAAAATCTACGGGATGCAGCAAAAGCAGTTCTAAGAGGGAAGTTTATAGCAATACAATCCTACCTTAAGAAACAGGAAACATCTCGAATAAACAACCTAAACTTGCACCTAAAGCAATTAGAGAAAGAAGAACAAAAATACCCCAAATTTAGCAGAAGGAAAGAAATCATAAAAATCAGATCAGAAATAAATGAAAAAGAAATGAAGGAAACGATAGCAAAGATCAATAAAACTAAAAGCTTGTTCTTTGAGAAGATAAACAAAATTGATAAACCATTAGCCAGACTCATCAAGAAAAAAACGGAGAAGACTCAAATCAATAGTATTAGAAATGAAAAAGGAGAAGTAACAACTGACACTGCAGAAATACAAAAGATCATAAGAGATTACTCGAAGCAACTCTATGCCAATAAAATGGACAATCTGGAAGAAATGGAAAAATTCTTAGAAATGCACAACCTGCCAAGACTGAATCAGGAAGAAATAGAAAATATGAACAGACCAATCACAAGCACTGAAATTGAAACTGTGATGAAAAATCTTCCAACAAACAAAAGCCCAGGACCAGATGGCTTCACAGGTGAATTCTATCAAACATTTAGAGAAGAGCTACCACCTATCCTTCTCAAACTCTTCCAAAATATAGCAGAGGGAGGAACATTCCCAAACTCATTCTATGAGGCCACCATCACCCTGATACCAAAACCAGACAAAGATGTCACAAAGAAAGAAAACTACAGGCCAATATCACTGATGAACATAGATGCAAAATTCCTCAACAAAATACTAGCAAACGGAATCCAACAGCACATTAAACGGACCATACATCATGATCAAGTGGGATTTATCCCAGGGATGCAAGGATTCTTCAGTATATGCAAATCAATCAATGTGATACACCATATTAAGAAATTGAAGGAGAAAAACCATATCATCATCTCAATAGATGCAGAGAAAGCTTTTGACAAAATTCAACACCCAGTTATGATAAAAACCCTTCAGAAAGTAGGCATAGAGGGAACTTTCCTCAACATAATAAAGGCCATATATGACAAACCCACAGCCAACATCACCCACAATGGTGAAAAACTGAAAACATTTCCGCTAAGATCAGGAACAAGACAAGGTTGCCCACTCTCACCACTCTTATTCAACATAGTTTTGGAAGTTTTAGCCACAGCAATCAGAGAAGAAAAGGAAATAAAAGGAATCCAAATCAGAAAAGAAGAAGTAAAGCTGTCACTATTTGCAGATGACATGATATTTTACATAGAGAATCCTAAAGATGGTACCAGAAAACTACTAGAGCTAATCAATGAATTTGGTAAAGTAGCAGGATACAAAATTAATGCACAGAAATCTCTGGCATTCCTATACACTAGTGAAAAATCTGAAAGTGAAATCAAGAAAACACTCCCATTTACCATTGCAACAAAAAGAATAAAATATCTAGGAATAAACCTACCTAAGGAGACAAAAGACCTATATGCAGAAAATTATAAGACACTGATGAAAGAAATTAAAGATGATACAAATAGATGGAGAGATATACCATGTTCTTGGATTGGAAGAATCAACATTGTGAAAATGACTCTACTACCCAAAGCAATCTACAGATTCAATGCAATCCCTATCAAACTACCACTGGCATTTTTCACAGAACTAGAACAAAAAATTTCACAATTTGTATGGAAACACAAAAGACCCCGAATAGCCAAAGCAATCTTGAGAATGAAAAACGGAGCTGGAGGAATCAGGCTCCCTGACTTCAGACTATACTACAAAGACATACTGTAATCAAGACAGTATGGTACTGGCACAAAAACAGAAATATAGATCAATGGAACAGGATAGAAAGCCCAGAGATAAACCCACCCACATATGGTCACCTTACCTTTGATAAAGGAGGCAGGAATGTACAGTGGAGAAAGGACAGCCTCTTCAATAAGTGGTGCTGGGAAAACTGGACAGGTACATGTAAAAGTATGAGATTAGATCACTCCCTAACACCATACACAAAAATAAGCTCAAAATGGATTAAAGACCTAAATGTAAGGCCAGAAACTATCAAACTCTTAGAGGAAAACATAGGCAGAACACTCTATGACATAAATCACAGCGAGATCCTTTTTGACCCACCTCCTAGAGTAATGGAAATAAAAACAAAAATAAACAAATGGGACCTAATGAAACTTCAAAGCTTTTGCACAGCAAAGGAAAACATAAACAAGACCAAGAGACAACCCTCAGAATGGGAGAAAATATTTGCAAATGAAGCAACTGACAAAGGATTAATCTCCAAAATTTATCAGCAGCTCATTCAGCTTAATAACAAAAAAACAAACAACCCAATCCAAAAATAGGCAGAAGACCTAAATAGACATTTCTCCAAAGAAGATATACAGACTGCCAACAAACACATGAAAGAATGCTCAACATCACTAATCATTAGAGAAATGCAAATCAAAACTACAATGAGATATCATCTCACACCAGTCAGAATGGCCATTATCAAAAAATCTAGAAACAATAAATGCTGGAGAGGGTGTGTAGAAAAGGGAACCCTCTTGCACTGTTGGTGGGAATGTAAATTGATACAGTCACTGTGGAGAATAGTATGGAGGTTCCTTAAAAAACTACAAAGAGAACTACCATATGACCCAGCAATCCCACTACTGGGCATATACCCTTGGAAAACCATAATTCAAAAAGAGTCATGTACCAAAATGTTCATTGCAGCTCTATTTACAATAGCCCAGAGATGGAAACAACCTAAGTGTCCATCATCGGATGAATGGATAAAGAAGATGTGGCACATATATACAATGGCATATTACTCAACCATAAAAAGAAACGAAATTGAGCTATTTGTAATGAGGTGGATAGACCTAGAGTCTGTCATACAGAGTGAAGTAAGTCAGAAAGAGAGAGACAAATACCGTATGCTAACACATATATATGAAATTTAAGGAAAAAAAATGTCATGAAGAACCTAGGGGTAAGACAGGAATAAAGACACAGACCAACTAAAGAATGGACTTGAAGATATGAGGAGGGGGAAGGGTAAGCTGTGAGAAAGCGAGAAAGAGGCATGGACATATATACAGTACCAAACGTAAGGTAGATAGCTAGTGGGAAGCAGCCGCGTAGCACAGGGAGATCAGCTCAGTGCTTTGTGACCACCTAGTGGGGTGGGATAGGGAGAGTGGGAGGGAGGGAGATGCAAGCGGGAAGAGATATGGGAACATATGTATATATATAACTGATTCATTTTGTTGTAAAGCAGAAACTAACGCACCATTGTAAAGCAATTATACTCCAATAAATATGTTAAAAAAAAAATAGTGTCCAGAGGAACCTGACTAAAGTTTGGTTAAGGAACGAGTCTTCGTCAAGGGTGAGGTCTATGTACGCAGAGACAACAAGAAAATGGTTTACACAACCAAAGTCTCCATCCAGGGACATCTTAGAATCAGCAGTGAAGGGTGGCCGAAGACAAGACCCTGCATGCAGGCAGAATGGTGAATGGAATTTCCTTTATATGTTGAAGTCCACGGTCATGAGGGTGGAAGTGAGGGCAACTTGGAACAGGAGGAGAGGACTGAGCATATCGATGAGTTCCTTGCTCCCTAAAATGAGGGCTCCTAAAGCTAACACCTTGATAAAGATGAAAGCAGTGAGTAAAAACTGGGCTTTTTCTCAAATATGAAGCTTTTGTATCCTATCAGCCATCATCAGCCTTGTCCTGATTTTTTCAGTCAATTTTTTAAAGCTACTATAGGTGTGTTTTGTGGTAACACTCCCAAATCATTCTTTTAGCCTGTCCCCTTTCTGAGGGTTACAAAGATTAATTAATTTATTTTTAAAATTATTTTTAAATTAATTAATTAATTTCCTAATATTAACTAAATTCAAGCAGTTTTTTGTAAAATTTTCCTAGGTACTTTTATATACTTTATCTTACTTGACCCTTGCAACAGTCATGAATGGGGTGTGTGTGTGTTTGCATGTGGGTGCATTAATATTCTCTCAGGTTGAAGAAACAGAAACAGAGAGGTTAATTGGCTTGGTCAAGGGCACACAGTTTGGAAGTAGCAGACCTGGGACTTAAACTTGAGGCTTCTGAATCCAAATCCTGGGCTTTAAAACAATATTTATGATGGAACATTACACATACAAGGAGGATGTTATTTCGTTTTTCTTTTCATGTGTTAGAATTGTGTCACGAAAAAATAGAGAAAGCTTCAATAATTTTCCTACCTACTTTCTCAAAAGATAATATACATGATTGTTTGTTTTTTGCTTGTTAAGAACCAAAATATGCTCCTGTTAGTGTCTGTCTGGTCACCAAATAATGGACATACAAATGTATCCATTTTTGTGAAAGCATTTTCATCAAGCCACATGGAGCCTCTGGGAGGCTCAGTACCCACAAATTCACTAAGGGTTGGTTTTGGTTAGTTTAGGTGATTGGGGCCCAGGCTAAAGAAGTCATGATGAAAGACAAAGATAAAGCCCCTGGGAGGATCAGTGGACTTTCTTCTGCTCTAGGGTCAAGTACATCCCCCTGACCCTGCCTTACTAGTGACTGAAAGGGAAACTGCACCACAGAACTCTGGCTGATAGATTGATGGGTTGGTTCATTTACTCATGTACAGCCTACTTCATGCTAAGCACTTTGCTAGCTACAAGGGATTCTAAGAGGAACAACAATGTGGTCCCTTTTTTCAAAAATTTATCACTTCTTGTTCAGTGGTATGGAAATGCTTGCAATAACACGAACTAAAAAGAAGCCTGAAGTGACTGGTACATAGGACAGTAGAATGTAGGAAAGCAGCTTGACACCATAGTTAGAACACAGACTCTGGAATCAGACTGCCAATGTCTAAATGCCACATGTGCAACTTGCAAGCTGTATGGCTTTAGCCAAGATATTCCACCTCCTTGTGACTCAGTTTCCTCATCTGGAAAATGAGCATGAACTTACCGTGGCAGGGCTAGTTTGAGGGTTAAATAGGTTAATATATATATATATATATATATATATGTATATATATATTTTTTTTACGGTTGTGGCCTCTCCTGTTGTGGAGCACAGGCTCCGGATGCATAGGCTCAGCAGCCATGGCTCACGGGCCTAGCCGCTCCGTGGCATGTGGGATCTTGCCAGACCAGGGCATGAACCCATGTCCCCTGCATCAGCAGGCGGACTCTCAACCACTGCGCCACCAGGGAAGCCCTAAATAGGTTAATATTTTTAAAGTGCTTGGCGCTTAGCAAGCACTAAAGAAGATTTCGTTAAATAAATAAAAATAGGAATCAGGAAAGGCAGGAAATAAGATTGGACAGGCAATCAAAATGAACATTTGTTGAGTATTTGTGAATGCCAGGCACTGTATGGCCCTTAACTTTTAACTGTCACAGTGACATGAGTCAGTAGGTTTAGGATCTCCATAACGCAGAGGTTCTCAACCTTGACACACATTTGAGAATGGATAATTCTTCATAGTGGGGAGCTGTCCTGTGCATTGTAGGATATTTGGTAGTATCCCCGGCTTTTGTTCACTAGATGCCAATAGCACTCTTCCCCCATTTGTAAAAATAAAAAAAATGTCTCTAGACATTAACAAATGTCCACTGGGATGCACAATCAACTGCTCCCACCCCTACTGAGAATCAGTCACTGCTAAAATCAGGAAAATGAAGCTGAGAGAGGTTAAGCAATTTTTCCAAATCACACAGTGAATAACAGTAAAACAACAATGGGAAGTTAGTCTGTATGACCCCTGTAAAGATAAAGATATAATAAATAATGTTCTGTAAAGATGAGGACAGAATGAATAAGTTTTAAGAAAGTTTCTAATATCAGGTTGTGAAATCCATGCTATAGTGATTGACTTGATTGTTCATTGAGCGATAGAATTAACTTGATCAGGTGTATATTTGGTGTATAACATGGCACATGGACTGAGGAGGTGAAAAACTGAGAAGGTATGCAATCATCCAGATGTGGCATGGTGAGGACTTGAACACAGGCTATATAGAACAAAAGAAACAATAACTGAAACCACCGCAGAGTACAATTTGTTGAGATTATTCATCATTGTAGTCATCCTAGGTGAAGGACTCCATATGCCTCTTCTGACTTTCCTTTTGGTACTCTTGCCACAAGATAAACATATGAAACTGTTACTTAACTTTACACTTCAGAGAAAATGGGTTAGGTCCTGACAGATTAGTTACAAGCACACACAGGGTCATACAGATAGTCATTGGTTCTTAGTCTTTCATTTGAATCCCTGGGACGCTGTGTCTCACCACACTTCTTTCTAATCTAAATGATCTCCCATGACTGACTGCAAGAGAATGGATATTTACAAAGCTAATCAATACCAGTTTATTGTATCTGCTTCAATCCACTTTACTTACTGACATGGTACAATCCTGAATAGCCTTTTCAGATAGGTAAGGTGCAGATTCTCTCACCTGTAAGTCTGATTATAAATCCCTTCTTCCTCTTTTCATTTATCTCCCTGCCTTCCCTCTCTCTCTCATCATCTCTTTTCTGCTCCCTCTTCTTTTGGCGTGATACAAATTGTACAAAGTACACTGAAGTTAATAATCATGATAATAGGATCAACAAAACAGCTGACATTTATTAATATTTTGCTTTGTGCCTGGCACAATTTTAAGCTCCCTGCCTTTATTAACTTATTTAATAGCACAACCTTATAAGGAGGATATAATTCTTATCCCCATTGTACAGATGAAGAACCAGGAGTACTTACTTCCCAGCATTATCAGAATCAAAGGGGCAAATGGATACACTAAAAAAACTGCAAAACACGACAGATTTGAGCTGATGTTATTATCATTTTTCTGACTTCATTATCTAACAAAGTGAAATCTGACAACTCTACTTAACCCAGACCCTTAAAACCTACAAACAATAATTGGAATGGAGAGCAGATGCTCACTATTTAACAAGGCTTGTTCTAACAAATAATAAAAGCTCTTTTGTTCCTGTTTGCTTTGTTGAAAATGAATTTTTGTTCACTTTAAATTAGGTCAGGCATAATTAGGATTAAGGAGTAACCAGACTTGAAAAATGACTGTACATAAGTGTCACCTATCTGACCAATATATCTGTATTAAAAGAATTAACCTGAATGACTAAAATGCACTGACCTTGTGCATTTGATTTCTGTTCTCTACTCAAAATATTGAGGGATGGACTTAGTGAGAAACAGAATCTCCACCAGAGGATAATTTTGTCTTTCTACCAGACCGTATCACAGCTATTAAGGCTAAGTATAGAAATCAGGCTAAGAGGAATATGCTATGATGTGTAAAAATCTGATTTTCTCTTAAAAATCTAAAATATTTCACCAGCCCACACACACTGTTATGGTGTGATTCTTTTTTTTTTTTTTTTCGGTACGCAGGCGTCTCACTGTTGTGGCCCCTCTCGTTGCAGAGCACAGGCTCCGGACGCGCAGGCTTAGCGGCCATGGCTCACAGGCCTAGCCGCTCCGCGGCATGTGGGATCTTCCCGGACCAGGGCATGAACCCGTGTCCCCTGCATCGGCAGGCAGACTCTCAACCACTGCACCACCAGGGAAGCCCCAGTGTGATTCTTTTGTGTTATGATTCCTACTCATTTTGTGTGAAATTCC
Source organism: Pseudorca crassidens (assembly GCF_039906515.1). Taxonomy (NCBI): domain Eukaryota; kingdom Metazoa; phylum Chordata; class Mammalia; order Artiodactyla; family Delphinidae; genus Pseudorca; species Pseudorca crassidens. The sequence continues at coordinate 59,451,471 of NC_090297.1, read as the reverse complement.
TAGGATTTAAGCTATGGTAAGTAATTCAAGATGGAGTCACAGTGGCCAATGTGAACTCCACAACAGTTGTTTTGAAATGTCTGATACAGGACTGCAAGTGTCTTAGAGTGATAAATAAGAGTGTTACTTTAGATAAGGAATTGGTTTGGTAATGTCAGAGGAAAGACTTTACTGGAACATAGGAGCAACTATAGAGATAAAACCCCCTAGGGTGTAACCTTTACGCCATGCTGGCAGACTTCTTAAAATGAAACCACTGAGCCAAGACACTTGAAGGCTCCTTGTTGGAGGACCTGACTCCATGCTGCTGCTGGGAGCTGGTCTAGTCAGCGCTGCCAGAGGTCCTGTTGGAGCAGAAGGTGACTTTCCACTCAGGCTTGTCTCAAGATCTGTTGTTGGACTGAAGACCACTGCTCATGCTGAGATGCCTCTTCCTGAACTTCTCCTTGGAGTGGTTTGTTACCCCTTTTTCTAATTTCACTACTCTGACTAACCTGTGTTGTGTTCTAATTGTGTGCAATATACTGAGTGATTTGTGAGTTGAATATTAGCTACATTTCATGTATTTCCAATCCATGATTTTTACCTGGGCTTACCTCTGGGACCTGACAAAACACACACTCTGTATCTCATCTCACTTTTATCACTAGTATCGTAAGTATCTTCTTTAAACTTAGTGATTTCTTTTCCACTGCATCCAAGTTGAAATGTTTGTATAAGTGGTTCCATCAATTACCAAAAAGTGCCTCGTGGTCAGATCCAGTGGTCTCATGTCTGTCTTCATCCTTTCAACTATTCTTCACCACATTTCATTGAACTTGCTTCACTTTTCTCTTCTTCACTCCTAAAATTTCATTTCTTCAGAATATTGAGTTTCTAGTGTTCAGCTCAGCCTTTTCTCTCTTCTGTCTCCTCCCCTTCCCTTCACTTCTCCCTACTTCCCTCTTCCTTTCGCTCTCTCTCTCTTCTCCCCCACACTTCTGTCTCTGTCTTTCTCTCTATTTTATTCTTTCCCCTGGACTCATATGGTACATTTTCCTAGATGATGCTTGAACTCAAATGCTTTATGTCTTTATAAATGTTCTCATAGTTCTCAAAATAGTGGCAGCCTCCCTCTCCGAGCTATACTATACTTTGATGTTTCTGGTTGTAATTAAAAAGATATTTCAGGACATCAGTAGACCAAATCCAGTGACATGTTTTCACTTTCCTTTAATGCTCCATGAAACAAATGCCAAGAAATACTGCATTCAGTTCTTTGCCAAAGGTGGGATTTATCAATATTCTGAGAAGTCCATGCAGGGCTAGCTGAGTGAAAAGAGTGCATAAAGAAGGATCCTTGCTGGTAGACAAGCTCCTATGAGCAACTCTTTCTTCAAGGGAGAAGGACTTGTTCTGATTCCTTTCATTATCCTTCTTGTGAAGAAATTAGGAAACATCGAAACATAATTTTGCTTGGCTTTATTCAGTATTCAAAGGGACATATTTTCCTACAAGTTAGTTATTTAGGCGTAAACATACAAAGATAAACATACATGATTTCTAAGTAAAATGGCTTTAAGTATGAAATTTGAAGAGGTTGTTTAATCTTTTAACGTAAGAGGAGCAGCCTACCTTTTTGGAAAGGGCAATCACATATTGACAATCTCTACTTAAGAGCAATAGAAAATAGTCACCATTTGTTACTTCCATTTACTTTCCATGAAAAGGAAAAATTGCTACTTAGTGGTGTGATGGAGAGGATTCTGCTAGAATTGTCCTTTAACACTATGAGGTTTGAGCTCCACGTATATTTCCACTCTTCTAGGCAACGACAAAAGAGAAGGCAGGCAGATATCTTAACCAATTTATGGCCGAAATTAAATTTACTAATTGAACTGCAAAATCTGCTCATTGACCATATTTCCAATTTCCAATTATATAGTCAATATCAATCTAACCCTTCAAACTCTAAAACTCAGAGTCAATTTTCTCTTCTCTTTCTTCTTTACCCTACATAAGCAATTAGTCCCAAAATCCTATTGTCATGCACTATTTATTGAACATTGAGTAAATGTAAGTTACAAAGAACCCCCCCCCATTTCTGTTCCCTTTGCCACGGCCTTAGTTAGCTCTCCTGTGAACCTACTGCTGTTGTCACCCCACTGGCATTCTGGTGTTCACTTTTTCAGCATTCTGATTTTATATTTCATCTGTTTCCTTTCTACATCCTTAGGCTTAGCTCTTCCTGTGGCCTTCTTTGAATATTTTACTGAACTTTTCTAATTTCTAGCCCTTTGCACACTTTGTTTTTCCTTCTCCCCAACTCCTGCTCATATTTCAAACTTTAACTTATATGCTGCTTATTTCTTTTTTTAATAGATCTTTTTTTTTTTTTTTTTTTTTTCTTTTTGCGGTACGCGGGCCTCTCATTGCTGTGGCCTCTCCCGTTGTGGAGCACAGGCTCCGGACGCGCAGGGTCAACGGCCATGGCTCAGGGGCCCAGCTGCTCTGTGGCATGTGGGATCTTCCCAGACTGGGGCACGAACCCGTGTCCCCTGCATGGGCAGGCGGACTCTCAACCACTGCGCCACCAGGGAAGATCCAATAGATCTTAATTGGAGTATAATTGCTTCACAATACTGTGTTAGTTTCTGTTGTACACCAAACTGAATTAGCCATATGCATACATATGTTCCCATATTCCTTCCCTCTTGAGCATCCCTCCCACCCTCTCTTTCCCACCTCTCTAGATCGTCACAAAGCACTGAGCTGATCTCCCTGTGCTATGCTGCTGCTTCCCATTAGCTAACTATTTTACATTTGGTAGTGTATATATGTCGATGCTACTTTCACTTCACCCCAGCTTCCCCCTCCCCTCCGTGTCCTCAAGTCCATTCTCTATGTCTATGTCTTTATTCCTGCCCTGCCACTAGGTTCATCAGTACCATATATATATATATATTTTTTAGAATCCATATATATGCGTTAGCATATGGTATTTGTTTTTCTCTTTCTGACTTACTTCACTCTAGGTCCATCCACCTCACTACAAATAACTCAATTTCAGTTTTTTTTTATGGCTGAGTAATATTCCATTGTATATATGTGCCACATATTCTTTATCCTTTCATCTGTCGATGGACATTCAGGTTGCTTCCATGTCCTGGCTATTGTAAATAGTGCTGCAGTGAATATTGTGGTACATGTCTGTTTTTGAATTATGGTTTTCTCAGAGTATATGCCCAGTAGTGGGATTGCTGGGTCGTATGGTAGTTCTACTTTTAGTTTTTTAAGGAACCTCCATACTGTTCTCCATAGTGGCTGTATCATTTACATTCCCACCAACAGTGCAGGAGTGTTCCCTTTTCACCACACCCTTCCCAGCATTTATTGTTTCTAGATATTCTGATAATGGCCATTCTGACTGGTGTGAGGTGATACCTCATTGTAGTTTTGATTTGCATTTCTCTAATAATTAGTGATGTAGAGCATCTTTTCCTGTGCCTCTTGGCCATCTGTATGTCTTCTTTGGTGAAATATCTACTTAGGTCTTCTGCCCATTTTTTAATTGGATTGTTTGTTTTTTGACATTGAGCTCCATGAGCTGTTTGTATATTTTGGAGATTAATCCTTTTTCTGTTTTTAATTTGCAAATATTTTCTCCCATTCTGAGGGTTGTCTTTTCATCTTGTTTATGGTTTCCTTTGGAGTGTAAAAGCTTTGAAGTTTAATTAGGTCCCAATTTCTTATATTTGTTTTTATTTCCATTACTCTAGGAGGTGGGTCAAAAAAGATCTTGTAGTGGTTTATGTCAAAGGGTGTTTTTCCTATGTTTTCCTCTAAGAGTTTTACAGTGTCTGGTCTTACATTTAGGTCTTTAATCCATTTGGTGTTTATTTCTGTGTATGGTGTTAGGTAGTGTTCTAATTTCATTCTTTTACATGTAGCTGTCCAGTTGTCCCAGCACTGAGGGAAGAGGCTGTCTTTTCTCCATTGTATGTTCTTGCCTCCTTTGTTGTAAATTAGGTGAGCATATGTGAGTGGGTTTATCTCTGGGCTTTCTATCCTATACCATTGATTTATATTTCTGTTTTTGTGCCAGTACCATACTGTCTTGATGACTGTAGCTCTGTGGTATAGTTTGAAGTCAAGAGGCTGATTCCTCCAGCTCCGTTTTTCTTTCTCAAGATTGCTTTGGCTATGCAGGGTCTTTTGTGTTTCCATACGAATTGTAAAATTTTTTGTTCTAATTCTGTGAGGAATGCCATTGGTAGTTTGATAAGGATTGCATTGAGTCTGTAGATTGCTTTGTGCAGTGTAGTCATATTCACAATATTGATCCTTCCGATCCAAGAACATGGTATATTTCTCCATCTGTTTATGTCATCTTTAATTTCTTTCATCAGTGTTTTATAGTTTTCTGAGTACAAGTCTTTTGCCCCCTTAGGTAGGTTTATTCCTAGATATTTTATGCTTTTTGTTGTGATGGTAAATGGGATTGTTTCCTTATTTCTCTTTCTGATTTTTCGTTGTTGGTTTATAGGAATGCCAGAGATTTCTGTACATTAATTTTGTATCCTGCAACCTTACCAAATTCATTGATTAGTTCTAGTAGTTTTCTGGTGGCATCTTTAGGATTTTCTATGTCTACTATCATGCCATCTGCAAACAGTGACAGTTTTACTTCTTCTTTTCCAATTTGGATTCCTTTTATTTATTTTTCTTCTCTGATTGCTGTGGTAAGAACTTCCAAAACTATGTTGAATGAGAGTGGTGAGAGTGGACACTCTTGTCTTCTTCTGGATCTCAGTAGAAATGCTTTCAGTTTTTCACCATTGAGTATGATGTTTGCTGTGGGTTTGTCATATATGACCTTTATTATGTTGAGGTAGATTCCCTCTATGCCCATTTTCTGGAGAGTTTTTATGATAAGTTGGTGTTGAATTTTGTCAAAAGCTTTTCCTGCATCTATTGAGATGATCATATGGTTTTTATTCCTTAATTTGTTAATATGGTGTATCACATTGATTGGTTTACATATATTGAAGAATCCTTGCATCCCTGGGAAAAATTCTACTTGATCATGGTGTATGATCCTTTTAATGTGCTGTTGGATTCTGTTTGCTAGTATGTTGTTCAGGATTTTTGCATCTATATTCATCAGTGATATTGGTCTATAATTTTCTTTTTTTGTGCTATCTTTTCTGGTTTTGGTATCAGGGTGATGGTGGCTTCATAGAATGAATTTGGTAGTGTTCCTCCCTCTGCAATTTTTTGGAAGAGTTTGAGAAGGATCCATGTTAGCTCATCTCTAAATGTTTGATAGAATTTGCCTGTGAAACCATCTGGTCCTGTACTTTTGTTTGTTGGAACATTTTTAATTACAGTTTCAATTTCATTACCTGTGGTAGGTCTATTTGTATTTTTTAATTCTTCCTGGTTCAATCATGGAAAATTTTTCCTTTCCAAGAATTTTTCCATTTCTTTGTGGTTGTCCATTTTATTGGCATATAGTTGTTTGTAGTAGTCTCTAATAATCCTTTGTATTTCTGTGGTGTCCGTTGTGATTTCTCCTTTTTCATTTCTAATTTTATTGATTTGCATCGTCTCCCTTTTTCCTTGATGAGTTTGGCTAAGGGTTTATCAATTTTGTTTATCTTCTCAAAGAACCAGCTTTTAGTTTTATTGATCTTTGCTATTGTTTTCTTCGTTTCTATTTCATTTAGTTTTGCTCTGATCTATATGATTTCTTTCCTTCTACTGACTTTGGGTATTTTTTGTTCTTCTTTCTCTAGTTGCTTTAGGTGTTAGGGTTAGATTGTTTATTTGAGATTTTTTCTTGTTTCCTGAGGTGAGATTGAATTGCTTTAAACTTCTCTCTTAGAACAGCTTTTACTGCGTCTGTGTCCCATAGGTTTTGGGTCATCGTGTTTTTGTTGTCATTTGTTTCTGTGTATATTTTTAATTTCTCCTTTGATTTCTTCAGTGATCTTTGGTTATTTAGTAGCACACTGTTTATCCTCCATGTGTTTGTCTTTTTTACAGTTTTTTTTCTCGTAATTGATTTCCAATCTCATAGCTTTGTGGTCAGAAAAGATGCTTGAGATGATTTCAATTTTCTTAAGTTTTCTGAGGCTTGATTTGTGACCCCAAATGTGACCTATCCTGGAGAATGTTCCATGTGCACTTGAGAAGAAAATGTATTCTTCCACTTTCGGGTGGAATGTTCTATAAATATCAGTTAAATCTATCTGGTCTATTGTGTCATTTAAGGCTTGTGTTTCCTTATTTATTTTCTGTTTGGATGATCTGTCTGTTGGTGTAAGCGCAGTGTTAAAGTCCCCTGCTATTATTGTATTACTGTCAATTTCCCTTTTCATGGTTGTTAGCATTTGCCATATGTATTGAGGAACTCCTATGTTGGGTGCATATATATTTATAATTGTTATATCTTCTTCTTGGATTGATCCTTTGATCATTATGTAGTGTCCCTCCTTATCTCTTGTAACAGTCTTTATTTTAAAGTCTATTTTATCTGATACGAGTATTCCTACTCCAGCTTTCTTTTGATTTACATTTGCTTGTAATCTCTTTTTCCATCCCTTCACTTTCAGTCTGTATGTGTCCCTAGGCCTGAGGTGGGTCTCTTGTAGACAGCATATATATGGGTCTTGTTTTTGTATGCCTTCAGCCAGTCTGTGTCTTTTCGTTGGGGCATTTAATCCATTGACATTCAAGGTTATTATCGATATGTATGTTCCTATTACCATTTTCTTAATTGTTTTGGGTTTGTTTTTGTGGGTCTTTTTCTTTTCTTGTGTTTCCCACCTAGAGAAGTTTCTTTAGCATTTGTTGTAAAGCTGGTTTTGTGGTGCTGAATTCTCTTCAGTTTTGCTTGTCTGAAAAGCTTTTGATTTCTCTATCGAATCTGAATGAAATCCTTGCTGGGTAGGGTAATGTTATAGTTATAGGTTTTTCTCTCTCATCACTTTAAGTATATCCTGTCACTCCCTTCTGTCCTGCAGAGTTTCTGCTGAAAAATAAGCTGTTAACCTTATGGGGATTCCCTTGTGTGTTATTTTTTGTTTTTCCCTTGCTGTTTTTAATATTTTTTCTTTGAATTTAATATTTGTTAGTTTGATTACTATGTGTCTTGGTGTGTTTCTCCTAGGGTTTATCCTGTATGGGACTCTCTGTGCTTCCTGGACTTGGGTGACTTGCTGTCTAATTTCTCTTTTTTTTTTTAATGAGTGGGATTATTTTCCTGTCTTACTGGTTGTTTTGCCTGAGCCTTCCAACACTGGAGTTTGTAGGCTGTTGGGTAGAGCTGGGTCTTTGTGCCAAGATGAGCACTTCCAGGAGACCTCACTCCAATTAATATTCCCTGGCTTCTGAGGTTCTCTGTTAGTCCAGTGGTTTGGACGAGGACCTCCCACCAGAGGAGCTTCAGCCCAACCCCCAGTTCATGAACCAAGATCCTGCAAGCCATGCAGGGTGAAAAAAAAACAAAAAAAGAAAAAGAAAAGAAAACAGTAACAAAGTAAAAAATAAAATTAGACTAGGAAACTAACAAATGTGTTAGAAAGAATATAAAAATAAAAATATAGATGAAACAACAACTGGAAGGTTAAACAAAAACACAATAGTAAAAAAGAGGAGAAAAAAAGAAAAAAATGGTGGAAAAGGCCGTGGCTGTGGAAGGCAGGTCCTTAGCAGGGGTGAGGTTTGGGTGGTGGGAGAGGCCTATGCTTAGGACCCACAGGGCTGGAAAAGGTCCTGGGAGGTGTGGGGGGTTGGGCTTAGGCTCAACAGAACAGAAGGTGCCCAGACGTGCCTCCTGCCTCTGGTCTCAGAGGGCAGGGGACCCCACCTGGGAGCTCAGTAGGTTTCCCAGGCTCCAGTGGGTGGTGCCAATGCCCTCCATTCCTCTCCTGCTCTTCAGGTTCTGGAGGCCCCCTCCTGCTTGCCTCTCCTGTTCTCCCCTGGCCACCTTCCTACTCTTCCAGAACCAGCGCATCCCAGAGGGGGCCTCTGAGAGCATAGGACCCGGCCGAAGAGCCAGGCAGAATTCCCCAGCCAATTGGGCAGGGGAAACACTGGGCGCGCTCCCCCCAATCCAAGGCCCCGAGGGTCCCTCCATGCGTGGGAACACCTCAGGGACACCAGTTGTGTCCAGCCTCCACTTGTCTCCCCCCTGAGTCCCCCCACATCCTACCAGTTCGCTTCGGGGTTCCTCCCATATCATTGGGTGTTGAGGTCCCTCACCAGCGGCTGGCAGGCGTCCTAGTTGTGGGGAGACGTGTTTTCATTCAGCAAACATATATTGTGTACTATTGTTTAAGACACTGTGATAGGTGCTAGATGCTAAATGTTACAGTCTTGTCATTTCCTACTGAGTTTACTTCAAGCTTCATCTAAAAAGTAAGGTTTTCCACAATGTGATTCCTACTTGTCTTTCTAAGTATCATTTCCTCTCTCTTCCATAAGCACTTGTTCATTGACATGGTCATACCACTCACCACAAATACTCATCAGCCTGCTCCCTACCCATATGTTCCATGGATACTCATAACTCTGTGACTTTGATCTTTCTCCTTGTTCAATATTAAATACACACCAAGAAATTGTTTTTTAATATTCATTCACTTAATAAATACTTATCATTTGTTAACTGGATATATGCTAGTTACTGTGTTAGTGCTGTGGGTATGAGGGTTGACATCATAGGGTGTCCTCTTGAAACTTGTTCTCATCATTTTGAACTTTTATCCCTATGTCGTGGTTCTAGGCTCACCTCCATGAAACATTTCCTGATAACCCCATCATATTTAATTCTCCTGCTCTTCAGCCTCTCCCATATTTACAAATCTTCTTACTACTTATTCATTCTGCTTTGTATTTGTGGTCAGTTGTTTATGTAAGTCTGTCTCTGCTAGACCTCTCAAAAGACAGAGAATATGTTCTATTCACTTGCTGATAGCACCAGGCTCATGTAGACTTAACATAAAGGCTTAATAAACATGTAAATCCCAATTATCCAAAATAACAATTGTTTGCCAATGAGAAAAGTTGCCTGAGAGTTTCCTTTAGAATGTAATAAAGGAAAAAGTTTACTACATCCTGGCTATTCTGTTACAGTGTAAACTCTATTCCATTTTGCTCACGTTTGTGTTCTTAGCACATAGTGCAGTGCCTGAACATCCTAGGCACTCAATAAATAGCTCCTCAGTGAATAAATAGACTGATTACTTACTCTTTTGTTAACTAGCTGTGTGCCTAAAACCTCAACTCTTTGAGCTTCAGTTTCCTCATCTATAAAATGGTATAACAAGTCTTAACTCACAAGTTCTTTGTGAGGCTTAAGTAACTAAGTTAGACCTCACTTGTTGAATGTTGAGTTATTACCATTATTTGCTAATTTTAAAGTCATGTCTTGGAAATCTTAACAACAATTAAGGTCAGCATGACTTGTATACTTGTTAATGAGATAATTTAAGTGAGTACACTATTAGACGTCTACATTTTTTCCTCATTTTCTCTGTTCAAAAAAGTATACAGGTAATCAAAGGTAGATGATGTTTCATGTTCCCTGCTTTACTTCCTGGAATTCTAATATATGGTTCATTTTGACAAGGAAGTTTCAATGTATTTCATAAATATGAAATCTTAGGATTGGTTTGGACCATTGTAATCATCTCATTCTTTCTCCGCTTAATGAATGCAAAATTTAATTTTCAATAATCATTACTTCTTATCACCAAGCCTCAACTTTAATACCCCTGATATTAGGGAGTTTACAGGTATGATGTCTTTCCTTCTATTGTAGTGAAATTCTGCCCTGTCTCAGTTTTCCTATAGTTTTCGAAAGTTGTTCTTGTTCCCTTTCTAGAACTGCACTGGAAAATCCTACTTCTCCTCTAGGCCATTTGAACTCTCACTATCTTAAGGCAGTTATTAATTCATCCTTGGATAGTTTTTATCCAGCTAACTATTTCCAGATTCTTCAACCAGCCTCATACCACATAGTTCCTGAGTCCTCTGGCATTCTGAATGTCTTCCTGCTAAATCAGATTAAATTATATTTTCCATATAGTGTTATCTACATAACTTGGGGAGCCCAGTACAACATGAAAATGTGAAACCTCTGGTTAAAAATTTTTCATAATTTAAGAGAGCAACAGCAGAGCCTTAAACCAACTGCAGAGCCCTTCTAGGTGCAGGACTCTGTGTAACAGCATAGGTTGCATGTTGATGAAACTCTGACTCTATGGAGAAATTTCATTTCCACAGTCTTCTATGACACCTCAAAAAGGGTTATGAGCCCTATTGCATGGTCACTTCTCACACTGATATTTTCCTTTGTATATGGTGACATAAATTCTAGTCCTGATTCACATCTGTTGCCACACTGTAATTATTAATAGTATCCTTTCACAATCTCAAAGTGTACTCATTTGGTTGTTAAACTGTATACACATCTATCTCTGAAGCAGGAATCAAGTCAATTTTGTCCATTCCTGTATTTCCTGGCCCTTCATTGTGCCTGTAAAATAATTGACCACTTAATAAATATTAAGTGATACTGATCACAATGTGAGATCTTGGGAAGAAAAGACACATTACCAACTAACACAAAATCTCAATTTTCTTTAACTCTTGTGCTATAATGTTCCATATCAATATGTATATCTGCGTATAAATACTTGTTTCCCTTCCTATACTTTTAGTTCATTTCATGTATTCCCACTCATGAGGATTTCCTAGACTCTACCATGTAGAATGATCAGTTCAGATCTTTTTTGTGCTTTTCTATAACTTTGTTGTTCTTACCTATTTAATGACACTTACTACAATTGAATTATAAATCGCTTTTTTTTGTGAACCTAATTCCACAACTAGCCTATAAGACTCTAATGAACAGGAATGTTATTCATAAGGGTGATCTGTGTTATGTGAGTTCTTAAAATATGTTTGTGGAATATGTAGTCAGAAGCAAAAGAAGTAGATAACAGTTGCAGCTTGAATTTCTAAGGAGAAATTCTGTTCTCATAGTTCTTGTGTAATACACATGTAAGTATCATTCAGGGGTTTTGCAAAACTTTTCTGCATGTTGGAGAAAATTGCATTCCAGCAGTGTAGGACTCAATTTTGAATAGAACCTTCTTATCAGATTAAGAGTATTCTTAGAATTATCAGTCATGTTACAGAGGTTGAGAAAAGAACACACAGACTAGAACTCATGGGCCAAAGTTCAAAGGAAATTTGCTCTCAAGTTTTAGGGAAATATACCACCATGTCTAATACATGGTAGGCACTTAACAAATCATATTTTCCCATTTGATTTAATTTGAAGCTGTCATTTGGTGTAAACAGTAAGTAAATCTAATATGTGCTGAGCACTAGTTTTGTGACTAGGGGACTGCAGTGGATGTTGAGTAAATATATTTCTATAACTGGCTCTACCACTGATTGACTATATTACCCTGGACAACTCATTTAGCTTCTCTGGGCTTGAGTTTTCTTATCTATAAAATTATATAACTAGATTTTTTAAAAACTACATATTACCTTCAAGCTCTAAGATTCTTCGATTCTGTGGGTTTAGTGCTGTTGTTGTACTACAGGGTACACACCTGAGGTCTATATGATTTGATTATATAGGGCTTTGAAAATCAGAAACAAAGAGTTAATCATATTGCAGAAGGCAAAATAGACTCATGAAAATATGGGACATTATAAATGTCATAGGTAGCATTAGAAATCAGTAAAAAATTGAGATATTAATTAAATTGTACTGGGACAATTGGCTTATATACAGAAAAATAATATTGATATTCTACCCCACACCATATACAAAAGTAAATTCCAGATTGATTAAAGACAAAAATATGATAAGCGAAATTTTTAAACTTTTAAAAGAGAATGCAGGAGACTATATTTATGTCCTGATTGGAAAGGCTTTCTTAAATAAAGTGGGGAAACCAAGTAACAAACCACAAATGAAGGCATCAATAAGTTGACCCCATAAACAAAGCTAAAAGAGAAACCATACACTGGGAGAAGATATTTGCAATGCGTGTAAGAAAACAAGATTAGCATTCATTACATATAAAAAGAAATCTACAAATCAGTATGTAAAAGACAACCCATTAGATAAGAGGGTAAAGATATGAACAGAAGGCATAAAGATATACATAAAGAAAAGATGTTCAACTTCACATTTTCACACCCATCAGATTTATAAAGTTAAAAGTCTGCTAACGTCAAGTGTGTGGAAATGTAAATTGAGGATGGTATTGTACTCAGAGGTGGGAATTCAGGCGGCCTTACAAGTGATTTGAGAGGAAGCTACTTAGGGCTCTGTCATTTCAGACAAAGGTTGCTGAAATATGGCTAGGAATTTAACAGATTCCATTTTAACCATAGATTATCTAAGGCATCAAGTCATGGAGGTAGTGAGTGGTTCCTGAAGTTCATCACTTACGTATGTGTGTATGTATGTACGTATTTATTTGGTGGGGTGGGGTTTAAAAGGAAAACTGTCGTGGTGAAGTTGGTAGCTATTCAAGGCTGTAAAAGCAAGAAGGGGAATTCTGTGTTTCGCTGCTTCTGGGTAGAGGAGTGCCAGTAACAGCCCACTAGTCCTTTGCTTAGACATTCCCTGACTAGAGAAAAAGTGGAGCTAGATATACAAAACATCAAAGTTACAACCCAAAATATACTTTACGTGGCAACATAAAAAGAAGTCTCAACTGACATAAAGGGGCACCTCACCTACATTTTTCCACAAGGAAAAGAAAGTGCAGACTGAACAACAAGCAGAAAAAATCTGGTAACAAGGAGGGAACACTAAATACACTAGAGAAATACGTAAAACTACAAAATGTCTGTTTTTTTAAAAACCTTGCAAAAATCAGGGGAAAGCGCAAATGCAGTCCCCCACTACCTCAAATTATGCAGTCAAGTTTCCCACATTTGGGGAAATCAAAGAGGTCAGCACATCCGGAGTGCAATGGATAAGCCACGCCCTGGGAAAATCACCTTCATGATCATGGTATCTCCCCTGCCAGGTAAGTATGAAGTTGATCACTTTAAGAGGAAAAAAAAAAAAAATGTATGGTAGCAAAAGAGGTAGAATGCAAATGGCTAAAAAAGAAAAACCTCAGATAACCTTACGCACGTTTGCCACTGTTTTACCATGAAACTCTATTTCAGGCTTGCCCTGAATTTGCCTTCTCGGACCTTATACCACTAGTAATTTTGTTTTATTCCCTTGGCATAATATTTCCAGTAATAGCTCCTCCCCAGTGGCTCTGGCTGTATTACTTGGTACTTCCTTCCCCTGGCTGACTGCTATAATTCATAGCATATATATACTCATATTCATAGCATAGATACATGTATCTCTGCTTAGAATTCTCTCTCTCCTGTGACTTAGCCATGCCTCCTGTTTTCATCACCCATCTAATGCCAGTTTTAGTCAATTTCTGACCTCTTCTGCCACAGCTTCAGAGCTGGGCTACCAGTTCCTGAGCTTAGGACCTTAAATACATAGTTCATTTTGGGAAAACATAAGAATCCCAGGCTGTTTGTAATAGCTTAGATCCAAAAAGGACATCTTCTTGAAAGGTATGTTGGGTTTATATGATGAGTGACTTTCTAGTAGACTAATGGTTTTGCAAACACTTGTTCCACCACATGAAATAACAACTTTGATTGAATCATTTGTTTTTGTCAACTGTTTCTAGTGTTTCAAATTCAGCAATTACTTCTGGTTGTTTTTTGTTTTGTTTTGTTTTTTTTCATTTCCCCGATTCACTAAGAAAACAAGATTTATTCCCCTTCTTCATAATTTATCTTACTGTTTGTGACCCCTGCACTTTCTCTGGTAAATCAGATAGTTACATTACTTGTTTTTGTCTCTACCACCGAGACACTTTCTATGCCACTGCTGACACCAAGATTTTTTTAGTCTGATGAGTTGTTGATGTGTGAACATGTTTTGCTTTCATGACATGAACATGTATTCCTGGGTATGCAAATTGAATTAGGCTTGCTAAACTGAATCAGGGCTGGTTCTCAAACAGTGGGAAAAATAACCATAATTTGCATGAGGAAATAGTCAGAGATTTGGTGTCCTAGAGACCTAGATTTTGAATCGTTGAGTCAGTCATTTGTGGGAAATTAGAAAAGTTAATTAAGCTTTCTGAATTTTAGTCTTATCACATATAGTGACTAAATTGCCACATTTTCTTAATTTTAAGATATCAAACATAAGGCATGTCAGCAATTTAATAGCAGCATTTCACAAAAATTATAGCCTATATCAAATGCAATGCATGCATCAGTATAAAAAGGTATAAACAAGTAGATGTTTTAATATCGTGAAAATTTAATAAAACCTATCTTGCAAGGTTTTGTAATAAAAAAATAAGTTTTATTTATAGTAGGCACATCTGTGGGTATGCATGGCACAAAGTAGGCATTCAAAAAACAGTAGCTATTATTCTCACTTAACTGAAATAACATATGATATCTTGCTATTTTTTAAAAATTTAATACAAAATTAATCTGAACCCACAAAGTCTATGTCATGTCTACGGTCCTCACAATATTTCTGCACACCCCTCTGGGTTCATGTCCTCCCTGGTAGCTCTTGTTCCAAGTTCTTGCTTCTCTTGAGCTCTGACTCATCTTATTTTCTGTGTCTGTTCTCTTCTCTCACCTCTGATTTTCCTTTGATTTTTCCTCTCATTCACTCAGGCTTTTGTGTGTAAGGCAGGCTTCTCTGAATGTTTAGAGTAACTGGATTTGATCACCATAAAATATTAAAGATGACTTATAAGCTAGTTATTTTTGTTCATAAAATCTCCTTGTCTGCCTGGTCACCAGAAATTTCTTCCTAGTAATGTTTTCCTCAGACTCTGGAATTCTGCCATATTGCTTTCTTTCACCAGCACATTCTTCATTCCCTACTTTCTCTATTATAAAAACTTGGTCATTTCTCATGCAGAGTATTTTTTTTCTCTGTGAATATTTAATTGTATCCTTTTAACCTATGTATTTGGAGTTCTACCTCCTGCACCCAAAAGACTAACCAATATACACTCTGACATATAGAGAATTCTCTTCTTAATAAGTCTGATGCTAGTTATCAATATACTTTCCCAAACAGCTACAGTTCATGCAGGATGTATTTAATGTTGTCTAAAATGTTAAACCCAACTTTTCATCTACACTCTACCTGCACCCATGCAACTGAACATGGCTGGAGAAAAACATAAACTATGCTGACTAGTCTTACTTTAGATTTATGACCATGAACTTCAGATGTGCCCTTAATGCTTCCTGGAAATCATACTATGTTTCCTTACTCTATCCTTTGCTGCATTCTCATAAACAGCTACTTCACAATTCCTCTTTATTTAACAACACAACACTGACCTTTCTTCTTCATTCTCTCTCTTTTATTTCAGCTTGGACCTTGCCCCTTGATAATCTCATCCCATCTCATGGCTTTTAATGTTACCTATGTGCTGATACTATACACACACGCACACACACAGACAACGAGGATCATCTCCTCCTTTACCACACTTTCCTTTGAGCTTCCTCGTTTGTATCCAACTGCCTATATGATGTCTCCACTTGGATGCCAAATGAGTATCTCAAACTTATGTCCAAAACTGCTGCTTCCTCATCCCTCCTCCACGGTTCGCCCCACTGATTACATTCCAAATCTTAGTTGATGGCAACTCCATTCATTCAGTCACCCAGGCCTAAAATCTTAAAATCACTCTTGCTGTCTCTGTCTCTAACACATGCCACCCCAAATAGCAAATGCTGTTGGTTTTATCTTCAATATATCACGAATTCAACCACTTCTTAGGGCCTTCTTTTCTATCTCACAAAACCATTTAGCTACTGGATTATTACAATATCCTCCTAATCGGTCTCTTTTCTAGCTCCTATGCCTTCCTGCAGACTCTTCTCGATAGACTATCCAGAGAGATCCTGTTAAAATCCAAGTCAAATCCTATCACGCCTCCACTCAAAATGCTCCCATGGTTCCTCAGTTTCGCAGAGTAAGAGCTAGTCCTTATAATGATCACCAGGCTGTGGTAGTCTCCACGCCCTCACTGCTTCTCTGTCCTCCTCTCCTATGAATGGTTCGTCTGTTACTCTATTCCAGCCACATCAACAGCCTTCTGCTCCTGAAGCCTAGGCCCCCTCCTCCCTGAGGACCCCCGCAGTGGCTTCGCCCTCTGCCAGAATGCTGTTCCCTCCATAGCCACACAGCTCGCACCCTCATCTCCTTCAAGGCCTTCCTCTAACATCACCTTCCACTCAGACCTGCCTTCACTACTGCATTCAAACTACAACTGCTTTCTGCATCCCGACATTCCTGAAAACTTTTACTCCATTTTTCATATAAAATACATTACTTTCCTACTTAACATTTAAGTTACTTATTTAATTTGTTGTTCAGTGTCTCATTTTCAATATCAGGATATAAGCTTTGCATCTTTTTTATGACGGATCTTCAGTAGTTGGTGTAGCGATTGGCAAACTATAGACACTCAGTAGATATTTATTGAATGAATAAATAAATGAAAAGATATTATACAATAATTCACTAATTCATTCAATTAGAACACTCAGAATGATGCTGAGGCTACAACATGAATAAATTCTAACAACTGAGGACTTTATAGTCTATTGGGATAGTTAAGTATATAAATAAAGGTAGCATAAAGCAATCAAAGACACTGTTACAGAGTTATAAAAAAAGACTCTGGGAAATATAGAAGACTAACATGGAAAATATGGGTGATTTTAAACAATGTTTTGATGGCTCATAGGATACAGCTGGGCAATGAAGAAGAGTGTAATCTAAATAAAGGGGGTGACATGAATAGTACAGGGTAATGAGAGTCTTTTGTTTTTCATTTCTCTCCAATACTGTATGACTGAGCAAGCCAGTTCAAAAGAGGTGTGCTCCATAGGTTAGAGATTTCTGTCTGCTGTATTCACTAGTATTCACTGTATTCACTGTGTACCCCTAGTACCTGGAACAATATTGGGCACATGGTGGATTCACAGTGTTTCTTTGTAGAGTGAATTAATGGACTTCTTATTATAAAAAAGAGGGTTTTGCCAAATGAATTTAAAGTCTTTTTCAGTTCCGTTATCCTAAATTACAATGAGTATGCTTTGAATTGTCAGGAAGAACCTAAGTGATTAGGCCAACCTCAGAACAAAGTGGCTATTCGAGGAAGTGGTTATCTCCCCATCCAACAAGGCTTTCACTGTTTAAAGATATACATGACCCCTTTCCAAGACACTGTACAAAGTATTTCTGAATTTGATCAGGAGTTATGCTAATGCCTGTCTTGAGTCTGGTGCTGCAAAGATGACTTAAAAAAAAAAAATCCATGTGGTCCTCTCAGAGGCCATACAGTGCATAAAAGAAATCTAACATTTTGCCAGCTCCGCACCACCTTTGGATATATCCTTGTTTTAGGTGTTGTTATCATCAAATGCATTTACCTGAATCCAGTCTATCTTTTATGGTCACATAAATAATTACATTACAACTCAGAAGAGAAACTCAGAAAAAGTTTTTAAAAACTACAGGCATGGTTCTCTGGGTACCAAATATTCTCAAGAGCTAAGGAATATCAAAAAAGAAAAAGTTAAAAAGAAGGACAACTTTCATTTTGTGGAAATTAGATATGCTATTGTTAGGCAGTGTGTACATAACTTCATTAGCAAATACTACTTATTACAGGACCTCAGAGACACTTTATATTTTTAACTCAACAACTTTTCAAAACAGCTGAGCTTGCTCAACCCACCCCACTGTTGGAGTGCCATTTGATCACCAAGGAAGATTCACAGGACCAGGTCATGACTCTGATGCAGGAGCCCCCTGCACTGACCATCTGCTAAAGGATGGACAGTTTTATTTGGATTATTTTTGCTTAGAGCTTTTGGTTCTCATTTCATCCAATGCTTACAAGTCCCCTTAGTATCAGACTCTAATCCAAATATTTGTACAGCTTTCCACTGTCTTGTTCCTTGAGGGTCTTACAGCAGAGAAAACTTTAAGCTGTTGCATACTCTTTATTTCCACTGGAATTCACCACTACCAGGTAAACTAAACAGGATAATGTATGAACTTTTGGGGAACCCTTCTTTTGGCTTTCCCCCTTAAACCCTAAGCTAGAGCCAATCCAATCACACTTTACTTCCTTTCCTCTTCTGAAAGGATGCATCATAGTTTGTTGGTAATAAGCATGGGCTCCAGAAACAGACTTATGTTCCAATCGTAATGCATAATACCGGCTTCTTGACCTTGGGTGTATTACCTTTATAAGCATCAGTTTTCTCATCTGTACAGTGAGGATAATAGTACTTGCTTTGTAGTTATAATGAATAATTGAGATCATGTGCAATAAGCATAAATCACCATGTCTGACTTATATACTAAGTACATTATAAGTGACAGTAACTCTTATGCAGGACAGTCCATTCCTCACCTCAGTTATAACCTCAGTTATATCATACCAGCCACTGGATAGGATAGAGCAAAAGGCCTCCATCCTACTTTATGTTTGATCTAGTTAATTTTTCTTCTAAAGATTTCACTTCCAGTCTTTCAAAAGGATATAGGAAGTTCCCATATATAGCAGCCTCATTATTCAATTTTTATTCCCATATGTTTTTGATGCCAGGACATCCACATGAAATTAGAGCAAAGAGGGAGGCTTTGTGATCAACACCATTTCCCTTCAAAATGCTTATTCTTGTCGAAAAACTTGTTTCTAGACTATGCAGCCATCAATGTGAAAGATTTTGAGTTACAACTTTACATTAAAACAGAGCTTAGGAAAAATAAAATAAACATTGTATACAATGTTCTTTAATTGAAGATACCCAGTTAACCTGTCATTCTATGAGGAGGTTACGTTTCTGAGAACTACTCAGTAGTCTCAGGCGACAGATGCCTAGAATATTATTCTGTTGCCACTGCATAGGGCGAGAAGAGAAGAATGACTGATGGGTCCCTGGGGCTATTCAGTGATATTGTGCATTGCCAGAAATAGGACACACAGGGGACAGTGACATAGTGAATATCTTTATATCAGAGACATGCTAGTTATTCCTGTGCTATGGAAAGAGAGTAGAAGGAATCTGGATCTTCCGTCTGGATCTCCAGGTGATACCATTGCCAGCTGCTGCAAACAGGTTGGTTGAGCAATGTGCTATCCCAGAATTCCACACTAGTGAGGCCATGTAGTCATTTACTCATTCAGCAAATATTTTCTGAGTGCCAGCACTTTACCAGGTGCAAAGAATACACTGACAATCAAGGCAAAAGGAATCCTTGCCTTCAAGGATGTTCTATATCAGAAGACAGATAAATGAGGAGAGCTGCTGTAAAACTCAACAGGGAGATTTGATTTAGGCCGGGAAGTTGGGACCAGGGATTCCCCACTCCTCTCATTCCCATCTTCTCCCTGCCTCCTCACCCCTCATTTGTGTCTCTTTGACCTACAGAATGCCTGCCTGAAGGGTGAGTTGCAGGGGGGATCTGAGCATGCTCCAAACCTCTGGTTTCTCTCTTCTGAATAAAGAGCCTCAAGGGATTGTGCACCACAGGATCTTCATTTCCCCAAGAAGACAGTTCAGCAGAGGGACTCTGGCCCTGCAGGGGAAAGCTAGAAATGGTGAAGGGTTGGTTTAATTCAGACTTCAGTATTAGAGCTAAACCACATTCTCCAATCAGATTTATGGATCTAAAAATGAGCTGATATTTTGATAACCATCTGTCTGTCCTGAGCCTAATTTCTCAATGGATTCTAAACTTGGAAGAGAAAATAAACATGCTGTTTACTGATGTCCTTTATACCCCATCATCTTATAGCATTTGCCAGATATCTGAGGAGTAGATGCAAGAAACTGGCATTTAAGAACCAAATTAATCCACTGGCAAAAAGAGAGATTGAGGTTTTTGGCTTAAACCGAGGAGGTATTCAAATTTTTTGCCAGTGCTAAAGCTAGGAAGTTTATCTGTGTGGGGCTTTGCCTTTGGTTACTGAAGACGGTGACACTTGGGGTATTGCAATAACCAGAGACCTTTATGACTGACCTTTATGACTGAACTTGATGTGATTTAAGAAGACACATAGGGATCAGATCATAGAGGAAAGAGAGTATATGTGTCTTACCTAATCCTCATCTTAAGATAGGCAGTACTTCAACACACTGGCTTTTTTAGGCCTTGCTGGGCAGAATAACTTTTTTTCCTGCATTTACTGAATTTCTTAATGAAGACTATAGACTAAATCTTTAAACTCTAAAGACAGCTAATCTCAGTGAGGGCTACCGAACACTGGTATGTTTTGTGCCAGGCATAGGGAAGAAATGCAAGGTTATATACTCCCAATTCTGTTTTTCTCTATGTAGATCAAGGTTCAGGACTAAGTGGGGAACAAATCATGGCTAAACTCTAGGATTCATGTAGGTTATCTTTAGGGTCCTGGGTCATCTTCCCTACTAACAGGTTGTCTCTGTTTAGTACTCTGATTTATTGGTTACCTAAGCCTTGACCATGGTTTTTAGATTACAGTGATTCATACCTTGGTATTGATCACAGAAGCATGTTAGTCTTTATTAATTAACACTTTGAAAGGAATGAAGAATCTGGCTTCTCCTTGGATTGACATAGAAACTCCATGAAATTTTCCCAAACTCATGAGTTAAGAAAGAACATACCTACATAAATACAATGAAATATTACTCAGCCATAAAAAGGAATGAAATTGTGTCATTTTCAGAGGCATGGATGGACCTAGAGACTGTCATACAGAGTGAAGTAAGTCAGAAAGAGAAAAACAAATTTCGTATATTAACACATACATGTGGGATCTAGAAAAATGGTATAGATCTTATTTGCAAAGCAGAAATAGAGACACAGATGTAGGGAACAGACATATGGATACCAAGAGGGGAAGGGGAGGGTGGGATGAAATGGGAAATTGGGTTTGACATATATACAGTACTGTGTATAAAATAGATAACTAATGAGAACCTATTGTATATCACAGGGAACTCTACTCAGTGCTCTGTGGTGACCTAAATGGGAAGAAAATCCAAAAAAGAGGGAATATATGTATATGTATGGATGATTCACTTTGCTGTACAGCAGAAACTGACACAGCAGTATAAAGCAACTATACACCAATAAAATAAAATAAATAAAATAAAATAAAATAAGAAAGAAAGTACCTAGATTACTCAGCTTTTAGAAGTTAAACTTGCTGAACAAATCAGAAAGGTGAAGATAATTTTAAAATATGCTTATTTCTTACCATCAGAATAGTAACAGTGACAAGAAATAAAATTCAAAAAGATCAAAACGAATTAAAGAACATGATAGTTATTTCTAGATCAATAAGGATGATGAAGAGCAGAGGATAGAAAAAGAGAGTTGAGTTTTTAGAAGATCAGGGTTATTTCTCTAAAGGAGCCTGGAAAGGCAAGGTGTTGAGAAGCAGATGGCAGGTGTTTTGGTTCTCCCTAGGCCCACGTAGCTCAGGTTCAGAAGCATCAACAATATTTACAATGCGGGAAACTGTATGGTGATTCTCCGGTATAAACAAATATAGAAAAGAGGCTTCAAGTGTCAAAGAACTTTCACAAGTAACAGTGGCAATGATCACTATGACAGAAGACAAAGACTTCTCACAAAAGAAAAAGGGTGGAGCCTATGTCACTCGACAAAACACATAACACAGCCCTGAATGCTAGAGGGTTAGAGGGAAAGCAGAAAGAAGAGATTTTGCATATGCCAAATGGGGAAGAATGGCATGTCTAGTAAGATCTCGTGACTGAAGCTGCCACTTGTGCTCAGTTATAATGTCTTTTAAAGAAGGCAGAGATGTCTCAAATGCCATGCTCTGAGAGTTGAGATGGTGTATATGTAGATCCTTACCCCCTGCTCTCCCCTTACAGACGACAAACATAGCATTACAATTAAACTTATGGGAGCTTTTTCTCATAAGATCTTAATTTCACAGCCTGTAGCCTTCAGATTACTGACATGAATTAACAGGCATCCTGGTAAATCGCTAAAACCAAGACTTCCCTGTATCTCTCCTCTTCCTCAGCTACTACGTTTCTGCTTTCATTTCTGGCAACAACGTGGGTCTGGATTGTACAGAGTATAGGGTTCTGGGAACAGTATTTCTATAGAGGCTGGAGACTGACTTGAATTTTTAAATTTTGCAGTGTGGGGTTGAAGCTGTGATATTCTTTTATGTCCAAATATTAGAAAAACATGGCACGTAAGCGGTTTTAAGTTGGATTAATTCCACATTGACATGATTTAGAAACTATACTTTTTAGTAGAAGCAGTCTACTGAGTCCCAACTCTACCCAACAATAGCATCAGAGATCTCTCTGAGTCAGACTGAGCAGAATAAGAAATTGGGTGATTGTGATGAAACAATTTTACATACTATTTGGTCTTAACTTGTAAAGAAAAAGGAATATAACCTTTGGACCTCCTTTTGTATCCATGTTCTTCATAATCAGAGATGGTTTTTATTCAAATTTAGGACTCCTTTAGGATTGTTTTTAGAGGACACGTCTATTTGTAAATCAGAAGGAAAAAACTAAAGGATAAATTTTCTACCCAGGATTCAGAAATTTGTTCCATTCTGGCCCATTTCAAAGCCTTTTGGAGGCAAAAGCTAAATTGCCCACCAGTTGCCTGGCAGGACTTTAAAGGATGAGTGTCAAAAAAAAAAAAAAAAAAGTATGAGTGTCTGATATTGTGAGGTGGCCTCAGGAAGGTAACAGCATTACCATCCTAATCTCTTCCCACTAGTAAACTGGCTACACCAACAGTTGACCATAGACTTAATGAATAAACTGAGTGGGTTAAAGACATAAAAAGCTGGGGACATTGGAGACAGATACTTATTCCATATTCCTAATTTTTCAAAGGGAAGGGGAATGGAGAAAGGAGAGAATTTCTACTCAACTTCCTGGGAAAGAAAGTTTTAGATGGAAGGCTCTGAGTTTCCCTCTAGCCCCAAGGGAGGAAGAGTGACTTGTCTGACACAACAGTTTGGGAGAAGAGATTCAGTTTGGTCCTTCTGTTTTTCCTCTGCTTTGGGAGCAACACTCTGGCCTGCTCTTTACAACCCCTGAAATTGGGGGATTAAGTCCAATTCAGGGAGAGTTGTAGAAGTCCATCTGGCTGCAAATTTATAATTATATTCATCAGTCAGTTTTGCTTTCTCTCTGTCTTCTGCATCTTATTTCTCAGTTAGCTCTTAACTCAAGAGATCAAGGAAGGGTTTTTATTTATTGCCTCCACTGAAACCCTAACAAGGGCAAGACTATACAATATTGGCTTTCCTGGTGAACCTTTTAAAGATTTTAACAAATATAAGTTGTTGGGCTGGGCAAATAAATAGTGATGGTGGAGTGGAGATTTCTAGGCTAAAGAGAATAGCTAAGCAAAGGCATGGCACTGATAGAGCAAATAACATAGTTAATAAACTGAAATAAATCCAATATGATCAGAGCAAAAAATGTAGCAAGTAAGCAGATCTACGTACTAAGGAAACATTGTGTAGAGCTTGGCTATGGAGTTGAGATTTTTGCCCTAAGGTAGGTTTGCCAGATTAAGTAAATAAAATTATAAGACTCCAGGGCTTCCCTGGTGGTGCAGTGGTTGAGAGTCTGACTGCTGATGCAGAGGACACGGGTTTGTGCCCCGGTCCGGGAAGATCCCACGTGCCGCGGAGCTGCTGGGCCCGTGAGCCATAGCCGCTGAGACTGTGCGTCCGGAGCCTGTGCTCCACAACAGGAGAGGCCACAACAGTGAGAGGTCCACGTACCACACACAAAAAAATTATAAGACTCCAGTTTAATTTGAATTTCAGATTAAAAAAACAAATATTTTTTAGTACAGGTATGTCCCATGCAACATTTGCAATATATGCAGTATGCTTACACTAAAAACTATTCTTTGTTTAACTGAAATTCAAATTTAACTAAGGGTCCTCTATTTTATCTCGCAACTCTATCCTTATGGAAATGGCAAATCACTGAAGTCTTGAAAACATTCAAGTGATCAGAAATCAGAGAGAAAGAAAACTAGTCATGCAGCAAAAGGAAAACGTCTCTTTCCAAATGTTCTCAATTTTCTTTAGAGCCCCTTCCAACATGGCCTCACCATAAAACCTATAATTATGAGAGCCTGTTATATCCTATGACTCATGATAATACTGTAAATACAGGCTGATAAAGATAAATTACAGTCTCAGTAATATGGCAGACGAGGCTGACTTGTAACAAAAATGGAGTCTGGATTCTATCTCTTACCGTTCATGCTCTGTAGAGAAAAAGCAATACACAAAAGTGACTGACGAACATAGCAATTTCACTTGTGAAACTGGGCACACTCATTTTGCCTCCATTGAAATCTAGGTTCTACACCTCCCTAATCTACAAAGCCTGTGTTTATTGTGCCTGACCTTTTCAGAATGCAGTGACTTCTGCTGAGTTCGTGGCCACCTCAGTCTGATTCACAGCAAGGTGTTTTAAATGGACTGACGCTGCAATTACTCAAACGTGATCCATCAGAAGAACAGCATCCTGAGCTACCTGCAGAAGAAATGGGCACAATACCAGTAAACAGAAACCATTCTCCTGACATAATATCCATTTTCTAAACACAAATCCTCTTTTGTACTTGACTTCACTTGTTTCCTAAATACCTCTTTGTCCCTTCTTTGTAACCTTTTCCCTAGGAGTTCTCTCATATGGCAGTTGTTAGAATTCTAATTGCAACTCTCTGGGACAGAGTAATGGTCAGATTGGAACGAGTTGTTCTCACCTACTGATGGGTCGATTTGTGGGCTTGTAACTGTATGAGTACACGCATCACCAGGAAACCAGTCTCTCCATAGGAGGTCAGCAAGTGGTAGGAGCAGTATTAAAATGGCAAAGAAAAGAAAAGGCCAAAACGTTTGAAAAAGCACTGACTTTTTTTTTTTTTACAAGGCCAGGTATGTGGCTACAATACATGGTAGGTACTTTAAAACACCTCCCTACCCCAGAAATGTAACACATGTTATTGCTAACCTTCAGTATGTCCATCCAGTCCTAGTGTCAATATTACAAAAGTGAAACTGAAGTATAGGAAACCCAAGCCTGAGTACATGGCTGGAATTACTAGATTTCTGGGCAAGCCAAGACCATACTAAGTGAAATAGAGTTCAGCTAATAAATATCCATTCAGGCTAACATTTGATGAATGCTTACCATGTGCCAGGAACTGTCATCAACACTTTAATCATAACTATTTAATACTACAGTCCTACAAGGTAGGTCTTATTATTTTTACCATTATACAAGTGAGAGAATTGAAACACATGAACACAAATTTTTAGCCAAGCTTACACAGCTCAAGAGTGATAGATCAAAGATATAATCCAGGCAATTTGACTGTAAAGTTGTACTTTGAATCACTATACTATTCTTATTCTGAGGATGGAACACCTTTTAACAGCGGAGAATCCTTGTGTGCTCTACAAAATACAAATGGAGATTAGCTTACATTGCATTGTCTTGGTAATAAGTTCAAGTCTAACAGTTTTCTCAATTTCCCTTTGCAGTTCCATGATTCTAGGTGACTTTACAAGGATTTATGTTACATTTAAAAAAACAGTATGTGTGGTTGTGAACAATACTTGCTCAAAGCAACAATCAGTTCTGTGCTTTGATTGAATCTATATCCATTCACTCTTTTATTCAAAAGTCATGCATGGAGTGCCTAGTGGCTGAGGTGCACTAAATTTGGCTATCAAGACATTGTTCTTGATCAGAAGAATTGCACAGCCTATAGGAATATATAGGCATGCAAGGAGAATATATGGGAATATATAGGCATGCAAGGAGACAATTAGAATGGTAATCACATTGCTTGTTTACTAATTGTAGGCTAGGCCAATGCTCTAGAGAATATGTAATTCAGTGTCTTAAGGACTCCCAGCCTTGCTCTTTTCCCTAACTGCTCACTTGGGACATTTCCACCTCTTGCAAAATACCCCCAAAGATTTCTAGAAATACCCAGTGGATGCTTCTTCTGGTACATGAACTGATCCATTAGCTACAGAGACTTTACAGTAGATGCACTGATTAGGAGAGTCACAGGAGAAGAGAAGGAACACCATCTTGTTCTCATTAAATTGCTAATGGGAACTTCACTAGGGCCACTGTTGACAGTGGCCCTAAGCCACTCCTCTCCCTTGGACCATGGTGGGGTGGGGAGATTGTCCGTGCTCTGACTCTGAGTTACTTAATAGGGTTTGGTTAGTAGGGCATTCTGTAGCATAGCCCAGTGGTACTCAAGGTCTCAGAGACTCTCAGAAAAGCAGTATCCCCAGCTGTGACTCTTCCTTCTCTAAAAAAGCCAACATAACCAAAGGACTAGGCAGGAACACACGCTTCATTATTTTCCATTTTTGTTTCTGTCTCTTAAGAGCTTGAAACAAACAGATAAAACACAACAGAGCAAACCTTTCCCTGTCCTTTAGCCAAAACACATAAAAAGTCTCATGCAAAATATTCATGCAAATTGTGGCCACCAGCCCACTAATAATGTGCACAGCCTGATTTAGTTTGGACTCAAATAGGACACCCTGCTACACACAGGACATGGTAAATGATATGAGACATGAACAGAGTTTGAGACATGTAAAAGATCACTCTGTCTGGAAGCTCTGGAAATCTTTTTCGAAGCAGTGACCCTTGGGCTCAATCTTGAAAAATGAGTAGCAATTTATTGTTCAACGAAGAGACATTATGGCATGTTAGGCAGAGGAAATTGGATACAAATGTCTGGGTGTACAGAAGAGCTTGGAATTCTGGGGTGAGTGGGAAGTATAATGTGCTTGGGGCACAAGTTGTGCATTAGGCTGTCCCTGTGGGGATGCAGTTTGGGGAAGTGAGGCTAGAAATAAAGGATGGGATCAAATTCAGAGTAGCCACTATTCTGGGCTATTTTCAGTCAAAATTTTTCTAAGTGGATCTCAGTGTAGGGGAGGAAAACAATCATTTTCCTCTCTACCTATCTTAGGTTCCTTGGTTGGGGTCCTATAAATTAGACTAACAAAGGACAGATGACAAAGAGGAAAACAGGCAGAAGTGTATTAGCATGCGCATCACAGGCATACACAGGGGGGCACTCAGAGATGAGTAACTCACAGGGGTGGGTAGAACTTGAGTTTGTATAGCATCTTAACAAAATAATAATAAATTTTAGAGAAGTGACAAGACAAAGGAAAACGGCTTGTAGCTTCTAGGGGCAGCAAATGTGGAAAGGCAAATATATGGAAAAACTAATGGTAGATAAGGGCTAGTTTGAGCAAGGTTTGTTATGTTGGTTCCTTTAGTGTCTTCTCTGGGCTGTTAAGGGTTTAGACTTGTCTCCAATGATTAACTTTTGTCCTTCCTTATTCAGAGGAGAGAGGGGACACCTTTACAAATTTATGTCTTACTTTTAGGCAAATATGGGGAGGGCAAAGAGCTTTTCTCATATCTGCTTATTCTCAAGTGACTTTAGCTAACAGTCTCTACGGCTCAAATTGCTCTCACATACAGTTTCTCCTTTGATCGTCACAATAATTTCATGGAGTTGGCAATGCAAAGGCATTATTCCCATTTTATAGATTTGGAGATTGTACCCCAAATGACGAAATGGCTTGCTCAACGTATTCAGCTCTCTGGAACCCTGCATTTTGTCATCCAGAGAAATTCACTTGTGTCCTGGATTCCCAGTGCTACCATAATAGTGTAACAATAGGATTTATAACATTGGAGTGGTGAGGGCATTGACATGAAAAAGGGTGGCTTCATATCTTTGCTCTGGTCCTTACTAGCTATGCCCTTAACTGAGTTACTTTGCATCTTTGGCTCATGTCTTCTACTCTGTGACATAAAGATAACAATCCCTGTCTCTCAGAGTTGCTGTGTGCATCAAATGAGAGACTGTATATGAACAGCACCATACGTGGTACTTAATAAGAACTAAATATATCATTGCCTAAAATCATTATCATCATTTTTATGAAGTAACAGTGGATAATGGGAAATATAGTATGCAAATGAAGGGGCATGTAGATTCAGGTATTTATTCTGATTTCCTGCTCTGACCCTCAAATTCAGATTCCCAGAAAACAAATTTTTACTTCCATCCATATATGTTTGCATTTAAAGAGTTCAGTTAGGTCTGATTGGCTGCTATTAATGCCAGAATGCTGGTTGAGCTTGGTTGCTTTATAGTCTCTCACAGCTTTGTAAAGTTAGGGAAAAGAATCCCTGAACTGTCATCGTGGGGGCCATGTTTATGAATTATTACATGTGTTGCTGGACCACTGTGAGCCCTCAAATTTATTTTTATGATCATTCTCACTTTTGTGTAACTCAAGGTCATTTATTTGGCCAGCTAATGACTGTAGTAAAATTATGAGGAAATGGTCTAACATCACTATTCCAACAAAATGACTCATTGATATTTAATGTAATATTAACATTGCCTTAGAAAATCTCTAAGACATGTTTTAAACATATATATCCATATTCTCCCCTGAGAGAGAATTTTACTGTTTATTTAATGAGTCAATTAAGCTGAAACAAGGCACTATATTCTTTTTTTCTCTTTGTATAGAAATAGTCATGTAACTTGACCTTCTGTCATCAAAAGTAAACGTATTAAGAAAATCAGTAGTAAACATTTTCCAGTGTAAATTTCAGCTTCATCCTTGCTTGCTGTCTGCAAGGGACTGCTGCTGTGGGAGCTTATGTCTTAAAGATTTCCCTACCCTTGACACCTTGGGTAACTTCAATAGCAGGAGCTTTGAGAATCTAAATTACTCACCTCTGCTGTGCATTTACTGCTGTCATTCAGTTGAATGAAATTAAACTTGCCACTTGTACCATCACACAGAAGAAAATTATAGAACTTTTTAAAAAAACGTTATTTCATTTAATTAAGGAGCAAATAGAATTCTGTTCTACTTCAATTCTTTGGTATAAAAAAATACAACATTGAAGAAAAGGGAAAGCATTAAGTTTCTATGAGAAGTTTAATAAGTGAAATCAAAATCACAACTGGGCATTACTTTTAGATGCTATTTATGCAACTGTTCTTTCCACTACATTTATCAGAAAGTCTCACCAATGCCTAAAATTCTACCACTCCTACTTCCTTGTTAACTTTGTCCTTGGTATTTTTTTTTCGGGGGTGGGGGGGGTTCCTCTGGAAATTACTTTCATTTCTGTAGAGAAGTTTGATTAATTCCTAACATGGAGAAAACAATAAGGAAGCCTGGGGAAGATCTTTTTCTTGGTTCTCACACTTAATTTTGTACTCGTTTTTAAAAATGCATAGATTTCACATGAAAATTGTGATTAGTGGATTGTCTTGAAAAGTCAGAAAATCTGGCCACAGTAAGCCTATGTTTCAGCATGACAAACATCAGTGGGAGCTGAGCAGCAGCTGCCTCCTTTACATGGGATACGTGAACTCCAGCTGGCCACAGTCTGCACCAGTCTCTATTGCCTCTCCACTCAATCAGCCTGCTTTACTCGGTTAAATTACTGGCATGACTCTGAAGATATTTGTAATTATATAGCTACTGATTTTTCCATCTAGATTTGGATTGATAGATATTATTATTACTATTATTTTATTATTATTACTATTTTTTAACAACAAAAGAATGCCTACCAGGGAGGTAGGCAGACTCAAAGTCTGTCTCTGATGACTTTAAAATTTTTTCTAGGATATGGGTGACCTTAGGCATTTCTCATAGGTAATGTTCTCATTTTAAAACTGGAGATAGTAATTCCTATCTTTTTTAGTTTTATGATAATTAATAAGATGATGCATATAAAACATAATTCCTAAAGCAGAGTAGGTGTGCAATAAATGATAGCTACAGTGTTCTATGATATAACAAAATAAATGTGGTTTTAAAAATTGACTCTGCATTCCTATCACTCCATTTCCTATAAAAGATGCTCTGTATCAGGATCTTTGATTTTCAGTTGCATTTTCCCCCTTGAGTGGTCTGGGATAATTGCCAATGGACATACTGCCTCTGTCATTCTGGGCGAATCTTTTGGTCATGAGCTTTGAGCAGGATAATGAATGAATTAGGAAAGCTGAAGCAAACGTGTGGGTTGATATCCCTTGTCAGAGCTTTGATTTAGATTCCTTGAAGAACAACAGAAATGTTCATTATATTTTCATTCCTTTCAAAATGCAAAGAATAGCAGAGCTTCAAAAACAGGACAGTAATGCACTACCCTAGAGGAAGTCATTTGAACAAATTTAAAAGCAGCCTCTAAGAATCAGGGCATAGATGCTTTCCTCATTATTTCTCCTGCACATTATTTGGCACCATTATCTGTTTTGATCCCTTTCTACAGATTTTCCAACATTAATGTGATGCAAATGTGATTCTTGGATCCAGTAAAGGGTCTGCAGCTCACGCTCATGTAGAAAACAGTAGGTCATTAAACAGATTCCTGATTTACTGCCTTTAATTTCTTCTTCAGGAGCAGCAGCAGAAGCTTGTGGGTGGAGGTGGAGGATCTCTAATTACAATCATGGATAGAGAAATGGTTTCTTCTGACATTTTTCTTTCAGAGAGACTAAGCAAAACTGTGGTACAGTTTAACAGTACTCTTCTTAACTCACTGCAGGTTGCCATGGAAACAGGAATCTCGCATCAACATGAAAGGCATTTAGGGAATCTGTTAGGCTTTAATATTAGCATGATCTAAGCATTCTTGCTCACCACTAACAAGTCTAGCATCTCTTTAGAGTATCATTAATACTCATTAAATCTCTCTTCACGTGGTTTGGGGGATCTTCATATTGCATTTGAGGTCATTTTGGGGAGTGACCAACTCATCAGAGAATATGCATTTTGTAGAACTACACTTAGCTCATCTAGCACATGAAATAAGACTCACTCTACTTACACTGCTATTTTCACATGATCCAGATTTAGATTTTAATAGAGAAGAACATGATTGCAATGGCAATTAAAGAAATCTGCTAATATTTAGGAAGTTTATTTATAATAAAGAAGAACCAAATGGGAATTTTTGTTCTATAAAACAAGTTTAATAGAAACATGCCCTTTGATTACTTGTGGTAGGTAACTTTTAGGTTAGCTCCCATGTGTAAGTTTAGTTTTACCAAATATATATTTTTAGTGTTTGTTTTTGAGGACAATTTACTTTGGAATCTTAAAACCCTAAAAGGCATATTGCTGGCAAAATCACGTGGACTTTTTGTTTTTCTCCCAAGAGCCATAAGAATGTGATTTAAGGGCCTTCCCTGGTGGCACAGTGGATAAGAATCTGCCTGCCAATGCAGGGGACACGGGTTCAATCCCTAGTCCGGGAAGATCCCACATGCCACGGAGCAACTAAGCCCATGTGCCACAACTACTGAGTCTGCGCTCTAGAGCCCGCGAGCCACAACTACTGACGCTCATGTGCCTAGAGCCCGTGCTCTGCAACAAGGGAAGCCACTGCAATGAGAAGCCTGCGCACCTCAACGAAAAGTAGCCCCTGTTCGCCGCAACTAGAGAAAGCACGTGTGCAGCAACAAAGACCCAACGCAGCCAAAAAATAAACACCACCAACAAAAAGGAATATGATTTAAAAGCCACCAATTTGTTTAAGGCAATTATAGCAATGACTAAATTACCATTTTCTTTTATTTCACAAAAGAAGGGAATTTGGTGGACTTATTGGGGAAAAAATGAGAGATGTTTTTGAATTATGTTTCAAACTCTTCCAACTATTTTTATGTGAATTGAAATAAGTCACTGATTCATCAGTTAGTCTTCTTCCCCACTTGATCTCCTGAAATGATTCTGTGTCTTCCCACTATTGAAAGGTTCTGAGTGGCTTTTAATGCCTATTCCTGGCATAGGGCAAGCAGCAAGTTTTTGTGATGAATATATCAGCTTTAGAGTCAGAAAGCCCAAATTCAATTCTCAGCTCCACTGGTTGCCAACTGGGTGACTGGGCAAGGTATTTAAACACTGTACTTCCATTTCATCATGTGGTTGTTATAAGGTTTAAGTGAGATAATGCATGTGCAGTACTTAGCAGATTTCTGCTATAATATATACATACTAGCATAAAATACACACACAATGAATTTTAATTATGTCATTATTATATTAATTTTATAGCTTAAATAATCTGGCAACACTGCTAAGCCAATATTTCCCTTTTTATTAAAACCAAACATCGTAGCAGAAATTAGCTCTCCTTCCTTTCTCTGAGCTTGCTGTTCATCTTCTTGAAAAGTGGATTATACTAATAAAGTATCCAAAAACCAGAGAATAGGTAAGAAGTGAAAATAATAAGGCCATCATAAACTGGAAATTTGATTTGTAGGTGGCACGTTAAACAAAACCAGCCAACCAGTCATCTGTAGTTGAGAAGAGTTAAAATGTGTCTATCAGTAGTTTAGTTGCTGGCTCATCTAGCTTTTAGACAAGAATCAATTAGTTTGTAATAAACTATTTATCATGAACAGATGCAGAGGCTATGATTACTCTCACTTGATGTTTAATTTCTTATATGTTGAGTTTTAAACATGTAAATGAATTATTTCCCTTTCTAAGTCACATGAAATGGAAGCAAAGTGAATAGACAAAATGGTATCAGATGGAGACAAAAGGTGAACTTAAATAAGGAGTTAAATAGTTAGCTCTTAAGGACATGGCTTAAGTTTGGGGTAATAGTGGAATTTTTAAAGCTGCACCCCAGAATTAGACAAGTGTGAACACCCAGGCATTGGAAGCACTAGAAAAGAGCTTCAGGGACAGAGATTACCACTAGAAAACTTGTAGCATGAATGAGAATAGAATGCATGGTCACAGTAGGCAGGCAGCTTCCAAAGACAAAGAAAGGAGAGAACAGCTGAGATGCTTATGTCCAGTAGCTGCTCTGGCCAACTTCAGACTGGAGCACGTGCTCTATGGAAGTGGGCAGGTCTGAAAGGAGAGAAGCGGGGAGAGTAAAGTCAAGCCAAGCATTCCCAGTTTCTCATCCCCCAAATCACCAATCAGATGAAAAGAAGTGACTGAGACAGGAGTGTTACTCCAATCGATGGTCCTCCACGTTGGTGGAGAATAAATACGTTTGTGAGGGCTGCTGTAACAAAATACCACAGACTGGGTGGCTTAACCAACAGAAATTTATTTTCTCACAGTTCTGGAGCTAAAAGTCCAAGATCAAAGTGTAGACAGGTTTGGTTTCTTCTGAGGCCTCTCTCTTTGGCTTGCAGATGGCCCCCTTCTCACTGGCTCTTCACATGGGCTTTCCTCTGTGTGCTTGTATCATTGATGTCTCTTTATGTGTCCAAATTCCGTCTTACTGTAAGGCCATCAGTCAGATTGGATTAGGACCCTCTCTAATGGCCTCATTTTAATTAATTATCTCTTTAACGGCCCTATCTCCAAATACAGTTATGTGCTGAGAGACTGGGGGTCAGGACTGCAACATGAATGATTTGGAGGCAACACAGTTCAGTCCATAACAATCAATGTGCCCGTAACAGCATAGTAATAACTAGAGACTGTGCATCACAATGAATATTTCTGTAATTTCCTCTTTCCTTTCCTTCTTAGGCAGCTTTTTAGGGAGCTAAGCTGCCTTCACTATGAGGCACAATGAGGGGCAAACCTGCAGCCAGTAGCTTATAGTATCAGTGATGTACAGAAACAAAATGAGAAATTGCCAAGTCTATCTTAAAAAGACCATTTACTGCCTGGTTTCTTGAAGGACATATTAAATTCCAGCAAGTTCAAAATGTTTCAAGGTGGCTAATCATTTCAGAAGTGCCAATAAACATGAAAGGATAGTTAATTTATCTTTTGAAAAATGAAGGATTACATTTTACCAGATTTATTCTGTTATATTTCTATGTGACATGGGGTTCTAAAATCACATTAAAACAATTTCCTCCTGGAGAACAGTTTGTTTTAATAAAGCTAAACACAGAGAGTAAGAATAATGATAAAACCTGTTATCTTTGGAACAAATAGCTATAAATGAAATGAAATTAAGTGAAACCATAAAGAAAATTCATTTGTTCTTTCATAGCACCTTTCCACGGAGACATTAAGAACTTTACAAATGCTCATTAGGTAGGTTATCTAGTACACTGCACCTTGGAAATTACCTTTGTATTCAAATTGAAAATTTTCAGATCTTGCAACCTGACTATGGAACAAAGAGAAAAACAGAAGTTTCTTCAGAAATTCCCAGATCCACGCCTAGGTGCCTATGTTCTGCTCATCCTTTGAGTATGCCACATAAATGGGAAAGACTTAGGACCAGGCCTTCCCCCAAACTTCTGGATTTCACTTTAATCCATAGGTAGATAATGGAAAAAAATGGATTTAGGGGGAAAAAAACTCAGCCCCTATTTTTTTCATTGTGTTTAAATTACTAATATCAATATCAAGAATTAAGATTAATTGAATCCTACACCAGACATAAAACATTTTAAAGTTCATGATTTCAAGCCTCTCTTGAACACAATGACCATGGCAGTCTGTTAAGGGCTGTGGAAATACCAACACATGGAATGAAGCATGGTGTCTAGTCCAAGGATGCTCACAGTCTAACTGGGAAATTAGACACTAACAACTGTCATGTATAACCATATGTAATACACAGTATTATATATAATAACTGTAGTACTTGTTTATAAAGTCTAGGTTACTTAATGAATAGAA
Source organism: Pseudorca crassidens (assembly GCF_039906515.1). NCBI lineage: Eukaryota > Metazoa > Chordata > Mammalia > Artiodactyla > Delphinidae > Pseudorca > Pseudorca crassidens. The sequence goes on along the minus strand of NC_090297.1, from coordinate 59,416,624 downwards.
ACAGAGGAAGCCAAGACTCACTAAGTTTAGAGAATCTAGGAAAGCTTCTCATAGGAGAAGACATTTAAACTGGGTCTTGAAGGATGTGAAGGATTTTGTAGGAAAATGTTTCCCAAAGGTTAAGGCAGAACATAAGAGAACAAAAGAGAAAAATACAGATGAGACACAGTGAGTGGAGCACTTGGTGTGAAAAAGTTGTGAAAATCAGATAATGTAGGACCTTGACTAAGATTTTGAGAAATGGGAGAAATAAAATATGATTTGTTCTCCTGGAAGACAGTTCTGGAAGTATGTGAGGGTAGCATGCACATAGGAAAGCAGGCAGGTGGACAACTTTTCCTATGAGAGTTTACTAGCCAGATTTTCAAGGGCAACCTGAACATGATGTCCCTTCCTAAGTTAACTTATTGCTCTAAATAGCTAAGAGCTTTGAAGGTGTGGTCACTTTAATGTAATGTTCTCACATAGTCTATGAGTCTATCCACCTCCCCCTTGAGGAGCATAATGTAACCTTTTATAAAGAGAAAAATTCTAATTTGTCTAAACAACACAAAATCTAAATTCTTTCCAGACCACTCCTTTATTGAAAACTTTACATGTTTTTACCTTAAGTTTACGGCTCTCGGTTTAGCTATATCCTCCCATTTTTTTCCCCAGACTGTGAACAAGATCCTACTCAAAAATCAGGTAGTCAATGATAAGTATGGTTTGTTGCCTCCTCTTTACAAAATCTCTCTCGCTCACCTCTGCTGTTATTGACATCTCTTATTTCATTGTGCCATTCATTATATCTTCAGCCCGTATGCCATTAAAAGTGCAGCCAAATGTTGGCTGGAAGCCCATTCTCAGATGTTTTAGAGAACTCAGCAGTGATCTCAATCAGGTTGGGCAACATCACAATGGGTTTCTCCCCACTTCTTGGCTAGTGAACCTGGGCTGAGATTTCAGCTTCACCCTAAGGGTTTTATTCTTTTGAACAAATTCATGATGTCTCTTGACTAACGTTGCTGAAATAAATTACATTGAAGTACAGGACTTTTTACATATGTTGCCAAATTGTTCTTAGTTTTCGATTGATCTTCACTCAATGGTAACTTTAAAATGTGGACCTCTGAGTGTATTGTCTCTAGCACTACCAAATGCCTAACTGACACCTCCACTTAGATATATCACTGGTACCTGAAATCTAGCCTGTGTGCAAACACACCTCTGGGAGCTGCCTCCCACAGCTGTCTTCCCCATGTCATTCAATGGGGCCACTATTCACCCAGTTGACCAGGCCTTACACTTAAGTAATGTCCAGGCCCCTTTTTTTTTTCTCATTCTTTAAATGCAATCTGTCACCAAGTCTTGTTAGTGATACTCTCAAAATATATCTCAACTCTAAGTAAGCTTTTCCTACCAGCTTCATTGCTACTTGCCAAGTAAAAACGGCCTGAATTGCTGCATAATTCTTTCAACTAATGTCCCTGCTTTTGCCCTTGTTCCCTACATTCCATTCTCAATATACCAGAAAGGGAATAAAACTTCTGAACATGTAAATCATATCACATAACTCCTTTGCCCCAAATTCTCCAATACTTTCCTACGACAGTCACAAAAATACCTTATTCCTGTCCACAGCTCACAGCTGAAGCCCATTACCCTTTTGACCACATCTGGGCAAACTGCTTAGAAGGCCTAGAAAGCTGCACCCTCCTTCGGTGCAGGTGGGTCTCAGCCCCACCACTAACCACAGTGAAAGCCTAAGCCAGTCTCCTTCCTTGCACTGTCCTTTTTGTTAACCAGCTTGGGCCGCTCACCCTGTTCTTCCAAAAAGTCTGATTATATAAGGAATAAGCCTTTCATACTCTCTTGGGGTGTGTATGTGTGTGTGGTTATTGGTCTTGACATCCGGAACAAATTTTCGGGGGGGGTGGTCCATCCTTGCTGTGCTACTAGCTAGCTAGCTATCTGTCATTTATCAATCGTCCATCTATCTTCTCTCCTCACCAACTTGGAGTTTTCATACTTGCCTCACGTACTCTTGGTGGTGTGTATACATTTTGCTCCAATTTATTCACATTTAAAAATTCTATACGAGGACTCTCTTAATCTCTACATATAGGCTTTGAGTTTGGGCCTTTATTCCTTCTCCTAAAAACTTTCTTTATATCATTTATTACCATGTGTTACCACTGACAACGACTCTCTCCTTGACCAAACTCTAGATAGGAACCTCTGAGCCTGACTAGACCCCATCCTTGGCATGTCTTCAAGGACCAGTTTTAGGGGCTTCCCTGGTAGCGCAGTGGTTGGGAGTCCACCTGCCGATGCAGGGGACACGGGTTCGTGCCCTGGTCTGGGAAGATCCCCCATACCGTGAAGTGGCTAGGCCCGTGAGCCATGGCCGCTGAGCCTGTGCATCCGGAGCCTGTGCTCCACAACGGGAGAGGCCACAGTGGTGAGAGGCCCGCGTACCGCAAAAAAAAAAAAAGAACCAGTTTTAGTAAAAATCCTGTCCAATCAGTTTAGCCAGAATCCCCCCCTTACCCCTGATGTTTCTCCTTAGTAGTTTTCTATCTACAGACCCCTACCCTGCTCCTTGGCTATAAGTTCCCCTTTTTCCTTGCTGTATTTGGAGTTGAGCCTAATCTCTCCATACTGCAAAACCCCACTGCAATAGTCCCTATAACTATCAAGACAGTTCTGAATAAAATCTGCCTTTCCATTTTAACAAGTGATCACTTCACACTTTTGATAATACTGACCAACCTCTGAGCACATATATTGACATCCAGAGTCTCTAATCGTATTCACATACAAGTAATACTTTACTGTGTGGTTTCTCTGATTGCTTTTGTTTATTTTTAAACCTAGACACCTAGATGAAGTTACTCCACATTTCCATGCTTTACGTTGTACACAGAGCAAATGCTACATTCCCTGGGCAACTTCTCTCTTTTGCATTTATAAGGAGCATATATTCCCAAGTCTTGTCCTCCTCCTTTCTTAATAATAGCTGTAGTTTTCGTCTTGACATTTTGTGTCTTTCTACAACAAACATAAAATATTACTCCCCTCTTGGTTTGGTGATCAGCACTTGCCTATCAGTCATGGCACACTTGCTATCACATGCCTTCCTTTTCTCCCCGGTTAACCTGTCTTACACTCTGTGACCAATGCTTCAGAATTCACTCAGAACAGTTTGCCAGCTGCCCATTTCAATATATTTAAATGATCTCAAGAGATAACATCTATTTGCTCTTCAGTATCATTGTCAAGAACCCTTAACATAGTCTCTTATCAAAACATTTTTCTCTTTTTTTCTTTCATCTTTTGTAGTTAGGGACTGAAATCTAAGAGGGGTCTGTCTGCTGGGCTGCTCAGTCCAGGCTTGACGACTGAGCCTGGATCAGAATCCTGGAACCAGTCTTCTGCCTCATTGGTCTTGAAGCACCCTTTTATTGATGCCCTCAGAATTGAGAAAGCTAAAACTTCCCCTAACTGAGCTCACAAGCAATTGAGACATAAAATAGAATGTTCCTCTATTAATAGATAAAACATGGTAAAGCTAACCAAAGATTGGAATATTTATACTGTTTGATTTGCACATTCTGTTCCTCTGAGAACAGCTGTATGAGAAACTGTAGTGTTTTTATGTGAACTTGATATGACGGCAAGGCTGTCATAAAGGCTAGTATAATAGATCTACTATATTGTGATGAACCACCTCCACTGGTAAGGACAAGCCTGCCAAGTAGAGACTCAGAGCTTCTCTTGGATGGTTTTCTTCTGTTCTAGTCTGCATGCAGACCGCTTTCTCTCCATTCACATATTCTTTCATGGGACAATAGCTTCAAAATAATAACTACCTTATATTAAGTGCCTGCAATGCTTCTAATGTTTTAAGATAATAATAATAAAATAATAATAATAATAAATACATTAAATACTATACTCCAGGCACTGTTCTAAATAACTTGTTTATCCTCATAACAACCTTATGAAGTAGGTACTTATTACAGTCTCTATTTTAAAAAATATACATAATCTTTACAAAGGAGTGTATAAAATATGAATATTGATAAAATGAACACCTAAGTATCTACCACCCAGCTTAAGAAATAAAAAATGCATCTCCCTCCTTTCCTACATTATCTCAATGGACCAGTATCTTGAATGTGTTGTTAATAACTCCCTTTCTTTTCTCTTGGTTTATTGGTTTGTCTTTTATCTTATTGACTTGTAAGGCTTTTATTTCACTATATCCTGAATATCAATATTTTATGTTTCATATAGGATGCTGATATCTTCTCCCAGTTTATGGTTTTATTTTCACTCTCTTTACTGTTATCTTTTGCAATTAATTTTAATGTAGTCCAATTTATCAATCTCTCTCTTTATAAGTTAAAATTATTTTTTTCTTGTTGAAAAAATCCTTCCCAATCCTGAGGTTGTAATAATATTATTCAATGTCGCTTTCAAAGGATTTGATAGTTTTGCCTGTCAACCCCCAGAAATGATTTTTATGAATGTTGCGGCAGATAGGTAATTTGTTACATCTTACAGATAAAAAATCTGAGGCAAGGACATTGTCTTACTCAGGTTTACAGATGTTAAGTAGTAGAGCTAAGATTTGAATCCAGGCAGTCTGATTTTGGAGCCCACACACCTATACTGCCTTTGAGGGCATTATTAGAAAAATTATACAGATATGGAAACTGAGGCTCAGCGAGGTTACGTGACTTGCCCAAGGTCACACAGTCAGTAAGAGCTACAGATAGTATGCAAACTTTAACACTCCTTAGATCAGAATTTGTATATTTTCCTTTATATGTCCTGTCTTCCTAGAACCACATGCTGGTCTGTGGATTCTAATCCCACAAACTCTCTGCTCTCTGTTTTATTTTGGGAGTGAGTCATTTTCTTCTCCTCTGCAGAGAGCTGGTTTTACCTGTACTCTTTGTTCTTAAATTGTTTAACCCACAAAGTAAAAATTTATCTCCTGGTCTTGTATCTTATCTCATCTTTTTCTGAATTTATCACATCACCTTATTTCTTAGTCTGAATTTATATGTAATTTTCACCTCTTAGAGCCCCATCTGCTGACCTTCTAATATTCTGCATTCAAATTCTATTTACAGCAGATCATTTTACTTTCAGCTTCATGTTTCCTCTTTTTCAGTGATGGCAATTAACACATCAAGGATTTCTTTGATCTTGCTCCTTCCCCGCTCCTTGGGCTCATCTTTTACTGCTCCTTACATTTAATTTTGTTTCATTCTTTCCTTCGTTCATTCAACCAGCGGTCACTCAATTCGACTTCCTATGTTTAAGGCCCTGTTCTAGATGCTGAAAGAAAAAAAATGTTTTCGCCCTCATGATGCTTGCATTCTAGTGGGAAGGCAGATAATAAACAAGTAGACGCATAACGTCAGATGATGAAAAGTGCTATGGGGAAAGGAAAGGGAAAGAAACGAGTGTGGTCAGCTGGAGTTGCTTTTCTTTTTTTCTTTTTTTTTTTAATTAGTTGATTCATTGGATAGCTATGGGGAAAAAAACTAACAATTGGCAAGTATCCTGAGTCCTAGATTTGGTTAAGTGCTTTATTTATTTATTTTAAGTTTTATTATTTTTAAAGTATTTTTATTCAATTTCACTTACACTTAACTACTTCTCTAGAAGTCAAGGATGATAGCTGACTTCTCCTTGCCATGCCTTGCAAGGGCAGAGATACAGGTAAACCTTTTGATAAAAGTGGGCTACTGTTTCTGACTCTTAAAGATAAATGCTGGCTACTGTTTCTGACTCTTAAAGATGATATACATATGCTCCTTTCTATGGTTACTTTGAGTTCAAAGGAAGCAGCAAGCTTGTCACTTCTGGATTTTTAGAAGGTCCTTAATTCAGCCTAAATTATCTCAAAGTACAGCCTTTATGCAAACAAACTACTCTTTCTATTTTGCTGATACATCTTCCTCTGCACAAAATGTCATTTGTCCTATTGTCACATAATGAAATTCTGCTCATCTTTCAAAGTCCAAATTAGATATCACCACCCCATTCCCTGCCAGGGATACTTCTCTGACCACCTGATGCAGAATCCAAGAGCACACCCAAGCATGTGGCATCACTCTTAGTTCATTATACCTAGTCTTGCAGTGCTTTAGTGTCAGACACATAGAGTCCCCTAGTATATTGCAAGTTCCTTAAGGAATAAAAACAAGACTGATTTTAGGGAATTTCAACTAAAATAATATTCTTATTTAGTACTGTAGTTCTCCTACAGCCAGAATTTAATAGGCCTCTTGTATAAACTTTTAGAAGTATTTATTGAACTGAATTGAATTACATGATTAGTCAGACCGAATAGTCTTTTCTTCTTTCATGAAATCATTTAGGATCTGCTCTATGCCTTGAACTGTGTCATGAAGTAAAGATAATAACATAAATATAACATCGGTCTTGTCTTATAGACTGGTGAGGTAGACACATGAGATGAAAACATGCAGTGCAGTGGAAATACAGAAACTGGAAAGCCAGCACATCTGCTTAGTTACCAGCTTTGACACTAGCTAGCTGTATGCCTTGCATATGTCTCTAATCTACTGGTGCCTAAACTTTTTCATTTGCAAAATGAGGGGAGTAAATTCCCACCTTCCAGAGAGACTTTTAGGTGTACAGATAATGCCCAGAGCATAATTATCAATAAGTGGGAGCCATTATTATCACTGTAGTATGACCTTGTGTATCAGCTAATGTGAGAGCAGCCAGGATTGTTAAACCAATTCAGCCTGGAGGATTAATCCAGATGACTAAGTCAATACAGTGGTATGTCCACTCAAACCAGACTTGTTCTTGGGGGCACAACACTGCTTGTAGAAATGACCACTGTCAAGATGGCCTCAAATTTCATGTGTAAGAGAACGTGTAAGTAGAGGGACTTTCCTGGTGGCACAGTGGTTAAGAATCCGTCTGCCAGTGCAGGCGACACGGGTTCCAGCCCTGGTCTGGGAAGATCCCACATGCTGTGGAGCAACTAAGCCCCTGCACCATAACTACTGAGCCTGAGCTCTAGAGCCTGTGTGCCACAACTACTGAGCCTGTGTGCCACAACTACTGAGGCTGCACTCTTGAGCCCGTGCACCACAACTACTGGGCCTGTGTGCCACAACTACTGAGCCTGCGCTCTAGAGCCCGTGCACCACAACTACTGAGCCTGTGTGCCACAACTACTGAGCCTGTGTGCCACAACTACTGAGCCTGCGCTCTAGAGCCCGTGTGCCACAACTATTGAGCCTGTGCTCTAGAGCCTGTGCACTACAACTACTGAGCCTGTGTGCCACAACTACTGAGCCTGCACTCTAGAGCCCGTGCACCACAACTACTGGGCCTGTGTGCCACAACTACTGAAGCCCATGCGCCTAAAGCCCATGTTCTGCAACAAGAGAAGTCACCGCAATTAGAAGCCCACGCACTGCAACAAAGAGTAGCCCCCGCTCACCACACCTAGAGAAAGCCCACGTGCAGCATTGAAGACCCAATGCAGCCAAAATTAAAAATCTAAATAAATAAATAAATTTATTTTAAAAAAGAGAATGGGAAAGTAGGTAACATTTATTGAATGACTGTTATTTGTTACATTCTTATTAGGTGTTTCCTATACATTATTTCATTCAATCTTTACAATAGCCACGCTGGTAAGTGGTCATTATTATTCCCTTAGTATACACCTAGAAACTGAGATTTGGAGAAGTTAAATATATGCATTTCTAATATTGTAGTCCAAAATAGCCAATTAAACTTCAAAAACATGTGTGTGTATGTGTATAATATATAGACACCATAGTTGTTTCACTAGGAAGCATGTTATTAAATAGTGATTTTGAATATCTGCCCTCTTTAACTGCAATTCAGGTGTGTTTATAGAACAATGTCATCCCTTTGCCGAATCGAGTGACACATAATGTACTATCTAGCATAACAACTAAAACCTAAGGTGTCCTTTGAAAATTTCCAGTCTACTTTTCAGAATGTAGTAGGCATAGGATTACTGGCAAATAGAAGAGACATCTTTGCCCCCTCATATGAGCAGACAGCTACTGTACCTCCCAGGTAGTAGAATAGCAGAATATGATTTCTAGATGAAATCATCTGTTTTTTGGGGTCATCCCTGTTATTATATAATCTAGGCTGAGTTGATACAAAGACCATAATTAAACATTGTTAAGAGTTTTCTCTGTGCCTCCTGTGGCACACCAGCGGCTATTCCCTTTGCTTCTTTTTCTTTGAATTACTATAACACTGTTGGCTGTACTTTGTATTTCATATACCCTGGAATGTAGTCAGGCTCTTGATATTGTAATCCTTTAACTGAGAAAATATTTAGAATTGCTTTTATGAAAGAATATTGCTGTATATTCAAGGCTGAAGTATTAGTGCTCTTCTGCTCTGCCTCTATGATTTTTTAAAAATGTAGATTCATATATATGTATAATATACATATGTATTTATATGTTGTATATATAAATAAATGTTTGAAGTGCATGTATGCATCGACTTATTCTTTTTAACAAAACAAACAACAAGATAATAAATAATGAGTAGGATTTTTTTAAATTGAGCACAGTGATAAATGTGCCCAGGTCTGCAAATGTGAAGAGCATTCAGCTAGCATTTTTAATACCAAAGATAAAAATGACATGTCAAAGGAATATATTTTTCTGTGATAAAAGGTAGATGACTATTCCAAGTTGGGATCTGTCATAACAGAAGTGGCTTCACAATATGGCATCCTTAGCCCTTGGCAACAAGGATAGTGAGGACAATTAAAGGAGACAGGGCCTGGCTCTGTGAGACTGGCTCTGTCGGCCTGCAAGCCTGGCATGGTTTGGACAGACCTCACCGCTTGGTGCCTGGGGAAGGAAGAGGAAGAGGAACGTCCAGCCTGGACTGTGCGGCACAGCAACGGCCTGTGAACAGTGCCGGTGGTGGGCAACTAATATCATTCAGCGGATGGTGTTCTCAGGATGATGCAGTGAATCTCACAGTCTTAGACAGGAAGTCAAAGCGCCACTAAGGAGAGGAGAATGATAGGCTGGTAAGAGCTAGACAGTTTCAGAGCAGTTCAGGTTATCAGGCAAATGGGGTGGGCAAAGAAACCAACATACCTGCCTTGTCTTCTGGAAATAAAAGTATTAACATGGTATAGAGGTTGTGGAGCAGAGAATCCTGTGACTCAGAAGCTTCTTGGACTCAACCAAGAGCTTATCCATGGCACACTAGACACTGGGCCCATTGGCTGCATAATGCAGTCCAAAGCCCCTCATATGATAGCAAGAGACCTTCTTATGTAGCCTCTGACTTTGTCATAATTGGCTCGGGAGGGAGGTAGGCAGAGAGGAGCTTGGAAAGGTAAAGTTGGCTGAAATTAGGTTGACCTGAAACTGCAGTCTGTTATTGACCCACCAGATAATACTTGAGAGGCAGGAAAAGGAATGACCATTGTTCTGCTTTAAGATGAAAGGTATGCCCTTTGCAGCTAATATTTTGAAATTCTTTATTAGGGATTTTCCAATTTGAAAACAAAATCTTCCTATCCAAATGTCCAACTCAGCATTTTTGGGGACCCATAATTATCTGAAAAAAGAATAACAGAATGAATGCAAGAAACAAGATGCCTTAGATTAAAGAACAAAGGCAAAGACAGCCCTCATTTCTGTGATGTTTTTCACATAACTGAATGTCCCCAAATGCTTCACAAAGCATTTAATTACATGCTAGCAGCGGAGGAAATGCTGGCATTGCTGTGTGCCAGCTTCAGCCCACGTAAAGTGGGGAATGTCAAGTTAACTCTCTAACTGCAAGGAATTTGCAGAAAGCTCGCTCCCAGTTTTTTCTCTTGGAAAGCACAGCTTCTCATTTCTTATTACTTACACATTTCCTGGGGAATGAAGTGGCCTAAATACACTACTTCCTAGCAGGCAGTCACAGGATGGTAGTCAAGACAAGATGGTAAAAATGGGTGCTATTTGCAACCTAAGAGTCCACAAAAAAGACCTGAACATCTAGGAGTATGTAAGAATGGTGGGCAGGAAAGCATTTGAGAACTTCAGCTGGAGAGTGACAGAATTGGCAAGGCCAGGGGTATATAAAACAGGCTGGGAACATTTTAGGTTTTGCTTTAAAGGTTGGCCTACATTTCAGCACACCCACTCTCTTTAGATCCATAGGTAACAAAGAGCTCCCACAAGCTCTTTGTGGGAGCCCTTAGTGCAAGGATGGCATGATTGACCAGACCCTGAAATAGTTCAACTGTGAACCTGGATGAGTCATGGCCTTGAAGCCTGAAACCCTAACACGCACTGGAAGAACTGCTTATATTTTAGTAGAATGGGATCATGAATAAATGTATAGACACAGCAAAGACTCTAGACTAAGTCTCTTCTATGAGGAAGAGACTGATATACCACTGAGGTGAGTTCAGCCTTTATTTTGTAGACAAAGAGCATCCGTTAAAAGATTTTAAGCAATGATAAGTTAATTATTTATTCAATTTCTTAGAAAATATGTACTGAGAATCTTCTTGTATGCCAGGCACTGGGGATGTATAAATGAAACAACCTTTGATCCCAAGGAGCGCACAGTTTAGTAGAGGCAACTTCTTGTGTAAATAAATAAGTACAGTTAGATATTGGCAGTGCTTTAGTATCATCATATTTTATGTTTATTTAAGGATAACAAAGAGATATGAGGAATTGGTCAATTTGACCTGAGTATTTAAGGTAAGAGGTTTAAGAAATACAAGCTAAAAGAAGAGCCTGATGAGATGACTTTTGAAAGATCAGTGAGATCTCATTTGGTAAAGGCACAGGAAAGGGGCATTTTGAGTACAGGCAGAAACATGGTCAGGGGCATGGAGACTTTAATCAGACTGGCTTGTTTTGGAAACTGGAAGTAGTTGAGTATAACTGGAGTGCAGGGGTGAAGTGGTATGGTGGGAAGCAGCTAGAGGGACAGATAATCATCTTATAGTCCACACTATGGGGTTCTGAGTCTAACAGCAGTGTGGAGAACAAGTTAAGGTTGATGTCAATGAGATAGCTAAGAGATCATCATAACTGCCCCTTCAGAATAGGTAAGAAGAAAATATTTGCAAAAGACACATATGATAAAGGACTGTTATCCAAAACATACAAATAAATCTTAAAACTCAACAGTAAGAAAATGAATGATTAAAAATTAAGCAAAAGAGAGACTTCCCTGGTGGTGCAGTGGTTAAGAATCTGCCTGTCAATGCAGGGGACATGGGTTTGAGCCCTGGTCCGGGACAATCCCACATGCCACAGAACAACTAAGCCCGTGCACCACAACTACTGAGCCTGCATGCCACAACTACTGAAGCCCGCACACCTAGAGCCTGTGCCCTGCAACAAGAGAAGCCACCACAATGAGAAGCTCACGCACCGCAACAAGGAGTAGCCCCTGCTCGTTGCACTAGAGAAAGCCCGTACACAGCAACGAAGACCCAATGCAGCCAAAAAAAATTAAATAAAAAAAATTAAAAATTAAGCAAAAGATCTTAAAAGACATCTCACCAAACAAGATATACAGATGAAAAATAAGCATATGAGAAGATGCTCAACTTCATACATCATTAGGGAATTGCAAATTAAAAACAATAATGAGACACCACTACATATCTACTGGAATGGCAAAAATCCAAAACAGTGACAATGCCAAATGCTGGTGAAGCTTTGGAGCAACAGGAACCATTATTCGTTGCTGGTGGAAATGCAAAATGGTGTAGTTACTTTGGAAGAAAGTATGGCAGTTTCTTACAAAACTAAACATACTCTCTCTAATAATCACATTCCTTGGTATAAAATCAAATGAGTTAAAAACTTATGTTCACACAAAAGACTGCACATGGTTGTTTACAGCAGCTTTATTTATAACTGCCCAAACTTGGAAGCGACCAAGATACCCTTCAATAGTTAAGTGGATAAATAACCTATGATACATCTGGCCGATGGATTCAGGGCTAAAAGGAAATGAGCTATCAAGCCATGAGAAGACATAGAGGGAATTTAAATGCATATTTCTAAGTGAAAGAAGCCAATCTGAAAAGACTACATTCTACATAATTCCAACTACATGACATTGGTAAGAAAGGGGGAATAAAAAGGGAGAGCACTGAGGATTTTTAGGGCAATTAAACTACTCTGTGTAATATTATAATGGTAGGTACATGTCCTTATACTTTTGTCCAAACCCATAGAATGTATCCATACAACACCAAGAATGAATCATAACATAAACTATGGACTTTGGGTGATAATGATGTCTCAGTGTAGGTTCTTCAGTTGTGACCAATGCATCACTCTGGTGGGGAGTGTCAATAATGGGGAAGTTATGCATGTGTCAGGGTAAGGCATATATTGGAAATCTTTGTATTTTCTGCTAATTTGTTCTGTGACCCTAAACTGCTTTTAAAAGTAAAGTCTATTTAAAAAAAGATAGTGCCTAAACAAAACAATAGCAATGTGGATGAAGAGGAATGGTCAGATGTCCAACAGTTATTGCTAGAAATGTGATGTGGGGATGACAGTGAATTCTGGCCAGGATAACCAAGTAGTTGATGAGGTTGTCTATTACTTTAGACAACAGTATTTCTCCACATCATCACAGACTATTGAATCATTACTAATTTATAAATAGAAGCTACTTTTAAGCATTTGTTGTTTTATAAAATATGTTTTTAGATGCAACTCATTAAGCTTCACAACATCTAAGCATTTAACACATGGCTTGGCAATCAGCAATCACTTGTTGAATGAATGAGTGAACAAATGTACAATGATGTTTCATAAGGATTGAATTGTGTCTGTAACTTAAATCTTGAGTATTATGAATATTTTTGAATCTTGAGTATTATATAATCTTAAGTATTATGCCTGTAATTTGGATTCAATTCTGATTCAAAGTCTAGTGTTTACTGCACTGCACCACAATTGCCACTTTTTAGACAGAAGGAAAAATACAGAGATCATGCCACAGTCATATACCCAGGATTGAACCCATCTTACCACTTGTACTCTGGACCTCTACTTACAAAATGGTAATAATATCATTCTCATGAGGCTGTTTTATGTTTAAATGAAATGAGATGATGAAATCTCCCAACACATAGAAGATATTCGATACAAGTTAAAGGAATCTGCTTTGATCATATGTTGTGCTAATTTATAGCAGTTCTTTACTTTTTTTATTCTTACCAGTTGCTACTGCTAATGTAGCAGATTACTGCTATAGAATCTGGTCATTACATTAACACTAGATATGATGTGGAAAGGCTCTCAAAAAAAAATACTTCCCCCTTGTACTCCTCAAGAAAGTCCAAACATTAACAAGTCATGTATCACATAAATATGTCTCAGACTAAATTCTGTAATAGACAGTCATCTACTAGCAGACAGACACACTGATGGCCAAGCAACATATGTGGAAAGTGAAAGGAAGCCTCAGGTCTCTATTATTCCGGGTGCTGAAATAATACCTGAGTGAAAAATTAACTCCAGAGAGTTATGAAAAATTCCAGTGTCAGGATTCTAACCTTATTGTCATAATCTTGAGGGAAAAAAAATTCATCAGAACAGATGGTCTAACCAAGGGCCAGTTATGAATCCTAACCCTTGGCCACTCTTCTGCCTGGTATAATGATTGAGTTCAATAGACATCATACATGTATTTAATTATATTTAGTACACTTATAATTTAAGTGATGTATTTTAGAAAAAAATCACAGACAACACAATAAAAGGGAAGTTCAGTGAGGGGATGGAAAAAGCCTTTTGGAATCAGGACACATGGGTTCTGATCTCAGTCCTGCCAATAATGGACAGAATAACTTTGGGTAAATCACTTTGCTTCTCTGAGCTTCCATGAATTTTATAGCACATTGCAGCGATTTATAGCATTTAATATAATGTTCTAGTTAAGGATGCTTTATAAACTCTAAATTTCCATGTAAGTAGTTAGATTAAGATACTGTCTTTGTTGTTCCAATCATCATCATCATCATCAAATTTAGTTTCAAGCTCAGAGTATTAATCAAAATTGGAGCATAACTGGTCATCAGTGGGGACTGTCTTGATCAGCACAGTCCACTGAAAATATAATGCAAGATACATAAACAATTCTAAATTTTCTGGCAGTCATAATTAGATGTGGAAAGAAAAGGAACAGGTGAAATTAATTTAAATACTATATTTTATTTAACCTAATGTGTCCAAATTATTATCATTTCAACATGTGATCATCAGAAAAATCATTAATAAGATTTTCATGTTTTTTTATATTAAATCTTAAAAATCTGATGTGTATTTTACACTTTATCCCATCTCAATTAAATACTGAATTTTCACCAAAAATACTTGATTTGTATTTAGATTGCATAAAATTTAGAGAAAAGGTAGAATCACATATCCAAGTATTCCCAAACATACTTAAAGTTTTCCCATAACTGAATTCAGTGTCAGTTTTAAAATTTAAATCAATTAAAATCAAAACTTCTGTTTCTCAGTTGCACTAGACACATTTCAAGTGCTCTGTATATGCAGGGCTAGTGGCTACATATTGGACAGTGCCAGCTCTACAGTATAATGTCTTCAGGGGTTCAGGTGAGCTTGTAGATAAAATATAATAATACAACAGGTACTAGGCATAAGCAGGGACATGAGGGCACAGGAGCACAACAAACAATCTATAATAAGAAGAGTAACAATAATAATAATTCCTCACATTTCACTTTAAGAAGCACTTACTGGATATCAGAAATGTACCAGCTGCTGGGGGTTCAGTGATGAATGTCCCTGTCCTCAAGTAACTTAGTAGCCAACATTGAGTTAGATTAATAAAAGCTATATAGCAAGTTACAGTTTAACTACATTTATGCAGGTGTTACTTAATCTACTTAACAAACTGTGAACTAAGTAGAATTATCAGGGTTTTTTAGATGAGGGCAAGTGAGCTGAAAAATGCTATTCCACAACATTGAAATGAAACTTGGGGCTTAAAGAGACCATTTGGCAGGGTCACAGAAAACTGGAGAGTGTATTGGGCCCCCTAAAACAGCCCCCTATACCAGGGAGCACCTTATTTTCTCTCAAAGTGATTGGCACTCCAGTCCTTCAGTTAGTATATCTACACTATTGAATTGTGCACCCCAGTGAAATGTGAAAGAAGTCTAGAATTTAGCAGGTCTTACCGTTTAGTAATTAGTCTTAGGATCCATCAGCAAAGCACAGCTACCCCACCTTTAATTCAGAGACAGGTAAAGCTCAGTTGTATGCTTTAAAAAAGAAATGTTTTATTCTGAATTTCATCGTCATGGTTTATATCAATTTTTTCTTTGTGCTATGTAAGAGAAAAAAAGGATAGACTCGAAAAGGAGAGGATAGGAAAAGAGGAAGTAAAAGAATAAAAAACTGAGCACTTCAGGATCTTAGTTACTGCCAACATGTTTTTTTTTTTTTTTTTTTTTTTGCTGTACGCGGCCCTCTCACTGTTGTGGCCTCTCCCGTTGCGGAGCACAGGCTCCGGAGGCACAGACTCAGCGGCCATGGCTCACGGGCCCAGCCGCTCCGCGGCATGTGGGATCTTCCTGGACCGGGGCACGAACCTGTGTCCCCTGCATCGGCAGGCGGACTCTCAACCACTGCGCCACCAGGGAAGCCCTTCCAACATGTTTTATTCTGGCACTGCGTATTACCTTTTACAATCAGTCCTGCTCCTGTTTCATGAACCTCCATAACATAAGAGCAGACTTCTAGAACCCCTCACAAGGACTTCATCCTAAACGTCTTTTCCTGACTCAGGCTGTACACCGCACTGAACCTTCTCCACCTAATCATTTTCGGATCTGATGCTTTAGCAAAATATTTATAGCTTCAACCCAAGGTTCATTCTCAGATTATGGTTATGATTATTCATTCATTATGATTATTCAATCATAATTATAGATTATGATTAAAAGTCTTCAGACTATAATGCCTCTGCTTCTCTTCATTTCCCCTTCCTTTTACAGCTCTGGGCCTGCTCGTTTGCAGGGCCTGCTCAGTGTAATCTGTACTGGGAGACCCTCCTATGGGTCAGGAGATACTCCATATCTGTGTCCCCAGATAGAGAGGCGAGAACACTCTGAGGTCTTAGTATCACCAAGGCTTGATGAATAAGTGAAGGGTGGATGGATGGATGGTTGAATGGATGGATGGACTGATGCATTAGTGATAAGGTGTGCAGAACAGATGGAAGAATGAAGCAAAAGACAAGGTGACTCTACATGCCAGAAGCTCTTTGTTACCCAGCATTCTATTACCTGGCCCTTCACCACTTCTGCAGCACAGCGATAACTGAAGCAGCTAAAAGTGGCCCTGAGGCTCTGAAAAAGCTAATGTGCCTTCTGAATTCTCCAAAGAAAAAGTGCATTCAAAATAATTCTATGCTCAGGATATTGGGTTGAACTCAAATGTTCTGATTGGCAACCCAAGTAAATACTGAGGTATACAACATGGATGTGATTTTTAAAATCATAGAAATTAGAGATGAAAAGGCAATTTGAAAATTACTTAGCCCACCAGTCTCATTTAATGAGCTGTCTATATTCCCGGCGTCTACTTGCTCTTTAATTATTCATGAACTCACTTCTATCAGGTTTGTCCTCACCACTCCCCCAAACCGCATTTGTCAGGGATATTAATACCCTGAACAGTACTAGATTCTAGGGTACAGTCACAGTCCTCATTGTTTTCAACCTATTAGGCAGCTTTTGAAACAACTGATCACTCTTTCCTTGAAACTACGGCTTCACTTGGTTTCAGTCTTATTCCTCCTTCTCAGTCTGCTCTGATGGCCCCGCGTCTAAACCTTGCTCAGGACGCTGGTCTTCTCTGCCTCCACTCACTCCCTTGGCAGCCACGTGCAATTCCATGGCTGCTTTATCCGTATTTCAGTCGTTTTCAGATTTTTATCTCAAACTTCGAGCTCCCCTACTCTCCAGGCTCAATTATCGTACTGCTGACTCGAGATTTCCTCTCGTATATACTTATATATCTGTATCTACATCTTTATCTATAGCTCTATATTTATATCTATGTCTATATCTATTTACATCTAACTTGGATCCTTTGATTCTTCTCTCCCCTCCCCAAATCCGCTTTTCTCACAGTGTTCCTCACCTCAGTAAATGGCATGAAATTTTAAAATCATCACAGATTATTCTATTTCTTACGCATCTCACATCCAATTCATCAGCAAAAAAGCTATGCTATGAAATCTGTCTTCAAAATGTATCTAAGACCCAACTATTGGGGGCTTCCCTGGTGGCGCAGTGGTTGAGAGTCCACCTGCCGCTGCAGGGGACATGGGTTTGTGCCCCGGTCCGGGAAGATCCCACATGCCGCGGAGCGGCTGGGTCCGTGAGCCATGGCCACTGAGCCTGCGCGTCCGGAGCCTGTGCTCCTCAATGGGAGAGGCCACAACGGTGAGAGGCCCGCATACCGCAAAAAAAAAAAAACCTAACTATTTTTCTCTGCTCCCCCCGGTTCCCGTCCTAGCCCGAGTCCTCAGCAGTGGTTCCTAACTGATCTTGCTTCTACACTTGTCCCCCTAACAGTATTTACTCCATACAAGAGTCAGAGTGCTTTAATAGAGCAATCAGATTGTGCCTCAAATCTGCTGAAAATCTTTCAATGGAGTTTTCTGCAACTCAGAGTAGAAAGGAAACACCTCCCCACTATCTACAGGCCCTGAATGATTTGGTCCTGCCCACTCTGACCTCATCTTTTTCCACTAGCCCCTTCTTCGCTGTGCTCTTACCACAATAGGACACTTATTATTTGTGGAACATGATAAGCATGATCTTGCCTCAGGCTCCTTGACCTTGCTGTTCCCTTTGCTTGGAATGCTCTTTCTCCAAAGATACACATGCTCACTGGTCTCTGCTCAAATACTACCTTATCAGAACTGCCTCCTCATACCATCCTATTTGAAAATTGTATCCCCTTGCTTCTTTAACCTCTGTACCCAGTTTCACTTTTTATAACTCTTACAATAACTTGCACACTATATGGCTATCCATTTGTTTTTGTCTTCTCAAATACAATGTGAATTCTATAAGAAAGAGACTCTGCCTGTTTTGGACACTACTACATCCTCAGCACCTAGAACTGTGTCAGCCCCTAGTACTGACTCAACAAATATACATTTTAAAGTATGTGAATGAAATAGAGGCTCAGACAGTAGCTTGGAGAGTCAGTAATAAGAACTGGACCCCCTGACTCC
The DNA here is from genome assembly GCF_039906515.1 of Pseudorca crassidens. NCBI lineage: Eukaryota > Metazoa > Chordata > Mammalia > Artiodactyla > Delphinidae > Pseudorca > Pseudorca crassidens. The sequence continues at coordinate 59,398,300 of NC_090297.1, read as the reverse complement.
CAGTTTGGTGGTATCCTGCCTGAACATTAGTACACCAAGAACCCAATCTCTGACTGTGGAGTTATAGAAAGGGTACTGTGCACACTCATATACTGAGGGTAGAATATCAACAATTCATTCCATAATCATCGTTGAGTACCCACTTCTTGCCAGGCACTGAAGTACAGACATGAATAATACCGAGCCTCTGCCCTCAAACTACAAATTCTCAACTAATCGCGGTGTAGTTTGAACCCAGGCAAAGAATTCTTCCAGACTCATGGTGTTTGTGTAGTCAAAAACGATGATGCCTGGTAAGTTCTACAGAATAAAGAAACAGTGGCCAGGCAGCCAAAAAAACTATCCTAAACAGTAAGATGATACATGCAAACCCCCAGAGTCATAAGAGAGCCCAGCACGGTTAGGAAACTGCTAAAAGTATGGATGAAAGGAAGGCTTCAAGGAGAGGAGTGAGACTAAAGAGATAAGTAGGGACCACATGGTGGAATGCTTGAGATAACGCTACAAAATAACCCTTGTAGATAATTCTACAGGATGTGGACTCTAATCCTAAAGGCTGGTGGAAACCTCTGAAAGGGTTTTAAATGGGAAAGCAACATGAGAAGGTTTGCGCTTCAAAAAGATAATTCTATTTGCCAATATTGAGAAACACTCTTGGAAAAGAGGCAGGAAGGCCAGTTAGGAGGCCATTGTCATAGAACCGGCGCAAAGTTATGGGGGTCTAAGGTGATGACAGTGAAATTTATTCTATTATGGAAATCCTATTGGGATTACAGCATTTCCAGTAAACATCAACATGATTCCTCTATGTTCCTGAAAGGAAGCAAGGGTGGCAAATAAGGATCATAATAAAACATCCTTCAAGGCCAGCATCCAAACTTTTTCTCATTCCGAGAGCAGAGGCATATTTATATACGAGATTACCATCTTGATAATCAACTCTGACAGCAGAGGCTGGTATCAGTGACAAAAGTAGAAAAGATGAGGAGCTTGTAATGGTATATCTGAGATAAGCACCTCGGTTTTTTGAAAAGGCAGAGACAAGCAGAGGCAATTCAGACATAAGCCTGCAAGATTAGGGAGAGCTGGGGTGTGGGAAAAGAGGTGAGACCTTTCCAGGGAAGTTGGAAACATGACACTGAAAATGATATCCTTCTTGGGGCTGGTAGCAGGCCAAGACCCAGTGGGAATGTTGTTACCATTTACACTCCCTTGACTTATGAAGCCTTGTATCTCTTTATACAGAAGGACAATTGCAACTGTGAACCAGGGAGAAGCAGAGAGAAGGACTGGCAAAATAATCTTCTGACTGAAAGAATGATTTTCCACAGTGTAAGACCCATTGGAAAGTGGCTTATTTCTTCCTAATAAAGACAAGATCTTTGAAGCCCAAGGTCTGATGTCTAACGATATATTGGAGAGCACAGGGAGAGAGATTTGAAGAATGCCAGGAAATTAGAAGATGAAGTTTTAAAGGTTCAATTTTGTAAATCATTCAACCTCCCTGTTCCTTTTTCCCCCTCACATCTAAAGTAAGGGTTATAGACCCTGCCCTGTCTGCCATACGGTGTGGGAGAATTACACTACCAAATGTAAAATAGATAGCTAATGGGAAGCAGCCGTATAGCACAGGGAGATCAGCTCGGTGCTTTGTGACCACCTAGAGGGGTGGGATAGGGAGGGTGGGAGGGAGGGAGATGCAAGAGGGAAGAGATATGGGAACATATGTATATGTATAACAGATTCACTTTGTTATAAAGCAGAAACTAACACACCATTGTAAAGCAATTATACTGCAATAAAGATGTAAAAAATAAATAAATAAAATAAAAAAAGAAACAGGAAAAAAAGATGTAAAAAAATAATCATAAAAATAAAAGAAAGGTGAAACCAGTTTGCAAATTCTACATGAGTATTGATAAATATCTCTCTTGGGAGATCTTTCTAAATGATAAATAAATCATTCTGTATGTTAAAATTTTAAAGCTCACATTAAAAGATACTTTTGCATTTTGCTTTTGTTGCTCATTTTCCCTCATGAAAAGCTAAAGTCACACTGAATTGTAAATGTTCAAACACACATACACACAATGAGGATCTGGCTTCCTGGATAAGTTGCTGCTCTATTTTCTCTTGCCCTTCTTTTCTTAGCTACTTTTAGACCATTCGTTCACACTGATCATTGGTCAGCAGGTGCTGTGTGAATAGAACTTTGTAGCTTCCAAGATGACAGGCACACAAGATGAATAATGAATAAGTGTAAAGAAAATGTGAATAAACCTCAAATGTTACCTTTTCTCACAGTCTGTGGCTGTAGGATTTTCAATACTGACTGTGACAGATGCATACCAGCAATTGTACAGCCAGGACTCAGACACTTAGAAAAACAGACTGATGCTAAACCCCATGATCTATGGAAGTATTCTGACTCAGTTCAGTGTTTTAAGTTCAAGAATTCTTAGAGGCTTGCAGGCACCAGCCACTTCCTGTTCTTGCTTCCTTTACAAGGTGTTATTTCCAAAAGATGTAAAATGTTGGGAAATGTAATTGAGAGGAAATATGTTCCTAATGTCAGGGGCAAACATCAAGGCTTGGTTAGCAGAGAAAATCACTGCTCCTATAGTCAGACCACTGGCGGTATAGGCACACGGCACAAGGTAAGCTAGTCGGGACACCAGGGTGCTGATGAGAAGAAAAGGGTGGACAGTGTATCTTGGGCAGAGTCCTGACAGCTGTGAAAGCAGGCTCATTTGGGGAAATTAAAGAAATTTAGTATGTGTGGAGCCTAGACTGAGAAATAAAGTGTGAGAAATAAAGTGGAGAGAGATAGGACTAGAAAGTACAATGGAGGCAAGACGGAAGGGCTTTCCATCCATTTTAAAGGTGGTTGAGGATTGTCCTATTTCTGGCTGGGGCAATGCCTGGACTGCAGTGTGTACAGCAGCTGTGACGTTATAACACATTGTCTCAGGGCCTGAATAGTAGCTGTTTTCAGGATTTGTTGGTGGTTGTGACCTGTCACTTAACGGTTAGGAAGGTTTGTGAAGAAGAGGTGCTATAGCTTAGAGGCTAAAAATCTACTTTCTCGAGTCAGATAGCCTGAATCAAAATCTCAGTGAGCTGTGCAACTTTGAGCAGTTATTTAGCTTCTTAAATCTCAGTGTTTCATCTCTAAAAATGAGGGAAATAATAGTACCTATTTCATACTGTTCTTCGGGAGATTACAAGAGTGTTTAGTCCAGTAATTGGAACACATACGAAAAAGCAAACATGTTTGCATTTATCATTACAGTTATTATTTTTGTAAGTTGACTTCCATAGTTTCCCCAGCATGCATGATATACATATATATATATATATATACACACACACAAACACACATCAGTGGAACATCTGAGAGATTTTGTTTTTTGTTTTTCTCTCTGTCAAATGGATAAAATTAACATTTACTATGTGTCAGGTACTGTGATAAATGCTTTCTATACATTACCTCATTTTATCCTCAAACTTTTCTGTTCTTCCCATCGCTGTTATAAGTGAGATCTCATGGCTTGTAAGAGGTAGAGCCAGATTACAATCTAGCTCTGTCCTAATCAAAGTTTAAAGCTCATAATCATTGTACTAGAATGCCTACTGTGATGATGATGGCTTTCCTTTTAGGATTATAATGCAGAGCCCTACAAAGATTCCCATTTGCATTCCTCTCTTTGGGGTTAGCATCCATGTAAAATACAGTATACTATATATGTTCATATAAATCTATATTCATTCCCTTTCAGGAAGAAAGATAGCACTACTGAAAACAATCGTAGTATACAGGTATAATTTTAAATACCAATAGTGGTGAGCAATCTTTGTACATACAAACTAATTTATACTAATCACTAGTAGAGTCTTCTATCTACACCTAATTCACAAGGTAATTCCTTTCATATGCCCACAAGAGGACTTTTTCATGTTTTGAGTCTCAATGATTTCTTACAATTTCATATCTAGTCTGTAGAATAATATTAATATCCTCAATATCAATTAATAATGTCAACAACCACAACAATAATAATACAGATTACTTATTAACACTGACACTCTACCATTTATAAAAGTAAGGTATGTCAGGCACTACTTAAGCACATTATATATGTTATTATATATATTACATATATATATGTAAATAAAAATTATCCCCATTTACCATATGAGGAAACTAAGATTAAAAGAGGTTAAGCAATTTGCACAGGGCCATACAGGCAGCAAATGGTGAAGTCAGATTTTAAATAGAAAGAGAACTGAGTCTAAAACCTATATGTGATCTTTCTACTTACTGTACTCTACCAGAAAGATTTTTTTTTTCATTCAGCACCATTTCCTCTTGCTACAAATCACACATACTCTACTCTTCAATGTTCTAGAAGTATTTAGAAATACTGTTCTCTTCAACCCTCCTCTACTACAGGACTGAGGGCAGGCATGGCCTACAGGGTTTTATGTGACTAGAGACAGAGAAAACCTTGGGGAAGGGCAAGAGAGGGGAATAGCATTGCAAAAACTAAACTGTAAAACAACAGGTCCCAAATAGAAATTCAAAAATCAAAACAGGAAGTCTCAAAACTCTGTGAAGATTCAAAAAAGCTGAGAGAGCCAGAAGGTTTTGACATCTGTTGTATGTATGCAATTTATAAATTTGCAGACAATATGGTGTGTGTGTGTGTGTGTGTGTGTGTGTGTAATGTATTTGAATTTATAATCTAGAGGTAGTCATTTGAAGAATTCACAGGTCATAGGAATTCTAGAGCAGAAAGGCCCGGGCTCCAGAGGTGGCTGTTACCTGAGTCAGCTATGTTTATTTCCAATCAATTCCAGAGGCTTTGCTAATTAACTTAATAAATATTAAGAATGGGTTTTTAATGGTGACAAATTAGTACTATTCAAGATCTATGCTTTATCTAAGATATTTGGAGACACTCCGCACCCTGGCATAAATAGGAAGTCCAGTGAGACCTCCACTGTTCACTCTTCAGGAGAGTGGATGATGAGTGTAAGACTAATTGAATCCTGCTTCTATATTTTGCATCATCTCTAGTGAACCCAGAGACAGCATGTCATGTTCAGAGCACCTAAAGAACCGAGAACTGGTACATCTTTGAATGTACAGAGTAGGGCTGTTGAGCTGTTATTTGTTACAGCTTTTTAAACAAATAGCATTTCTAAAAAATATCTCCAAGTGTGGGTGGATCTGCTCTGACACTTGCTTTTATAATAACCTGCTATCCAAGTATTGATGTTGTCAGGGAGTAGCTAACACTCATCTCTAGCTGACTGCAGCAGCTACCAAAATCTATCACAAGTAATCTAATAAATGTACATAGACCATTTGGCTTCAGCCAGTTCTCTACAACAGCAACATTCTAATCCTGGAATATGAGAGCTTTGGAAATGAGTGCAGGGATAGAGGATTAAATACAAATAGAGGATGATCTCTGGCAGTTTGTCATAATAGGTATCAATGTCTGCTTTCCGCATTTACAAATGAGTCCATTTTGCCACCACCCGCCTGCAGACATCTGAGATGTAAGAGGTGGGGTGGAAGTTGACACCTTCCTTATAGCCAAGATTTCCTTACTGATGATCTTGCCAAAATAATGACAAGGAAAATGAACTATCAGCAGCTGTTCTCTCTATTATATGCCAAATATCTGGTTATTTCCAAGAATCCAGCTTTTTGTCTCCATATTGATCTAACATGCAAGTTACCAATTCTTCGCCTTAGTATCTGCTTAGACCAGCTTCACTCCATTTCATTAAGCACTTACTGAGTACCGAGTTATGTTATATGTGTATCATAGATTTCCTTAGTGAAAATCCTCAATAAACTTGATGTGGTTCTACAAATTGTTCAGACCAAATGATCATCTAAAACAGAGTTCAGTTCAGTGTGGAGGTTGATGCTGTGATCAAGCTTCATGCTGATTTTCCATTTCCCTAAATACAAGTCACATTTTGTATTCACTTTTCTATGTCCTTTTCTGTTATTGTCACCAAAGGGTACAAACTTTCTAGAGAAAACCAAAGTCTGTGTGAAGACTTTCTATAATTAATGTAGGTGAAACATGCTGTCAACTCTTTTAAGGATTGCTATAAATGCACCAACATATAGCAGAGCCATTTATCTTTTCCAGGTTTTTTTCTTTCATTCATAAAGCAAAAATAAAGCAAATGAACAAACAAACAGAAAACAAACACACACAACACACACAATACACACAAACAAAAACCAAAGAACCTCTTTCTTAATGACTTTCTCTAGAATGCTAGAGATCTTTTGCTGTAATATTGAGAGAGGGCTGGAAACATATCAGCTTCGTGGCCCTTTATTGCACTATACAGCAGGCATAAGTCAGACTGAATAAATCTGTTCCTCTTTCTTTAGTGTGTCTAAAAAAAGAAACAGTAAAACCCATCAAAGCATGTTCTAAAGAGAGGCAGTCTTCTGTTATGATTCTACCTGTTTGTGCCTGTTTGAGCCTGTACTTACTTTTTCATTCAGCACAGAAAGGTCAATATTTGGAAGAGAACAAGAAGGATATTTATGAAACTGTAGGAACACACATTTCATTTGGCAGTGCTAGCTGTGCCTTCCATACTTTTCTGAGCCATCTCCATAGGAAGCCAGTATAAACGCTACTTATTATTTTTGTGAATCGAGCTCTTAATTTGCATCTGCTTTCTATTGGATAAGTCCAGGAAATTGAGATCACAAAGTTTAAAAAGGAGAATACCTGTTTAATGTTCCATGGTAGTCAGATTTTGTGCTTGATGCTTGCTCACAGCAAAAGCCTTGCAGGCAAGAGGCAGAATGAGCAATTTAACCAATCACTGACTGCTTGAGTCCATTATGTAAATGGAAAATAAGGCCATTGTATTAATGGGGGAAAAATGGAAAAATAAAGTCTTATCTTAACAGTTCATTGTTTAAAGAGAGACTTATTTTAATGTCTGTCATATAAAATGGGTCTTTTAAAAGCAATACATAAAAATTCAAAAAGGAAGTCTATTCTGGGATTATAAACATACATGAATCTATCATTAAGGTTCTAATATAGCATTTCTGTTTTCTTTGTTGGATCTAATAAATAGTAATCACAAACATCAAAATATATTGCACTGCGAAAAGTTTATAGACCTTTATTGGAAGTTGACTTTTTCAGCCTCAAAAACCAGCCCTTACTAAGTGCCACTTTAATGGCAGGAGCTTTGTACATTTGTTTGTTTTAATCTTTACAACAACCTTGTGAGGCAGTTATTTTATTTTTTTTCTGATGATGGCTTGATGTTATATCTGTTTGATGATGTATCAGTTAGCTGTTGTTGAGTAACAAACAACCATAGCTCTCCATGATATACAACAGACAGTTGATAACTTATGCATCTGGAATCAGCTCTCCTGATCTTGGCTGGGTTTCTTCACAGGTCTAGAGGTTGTCTGGCTATCAGCTGAGGTGACTGGAGCTACTTGGCTCTCCTCCACATGTCTCTCAAACTGCCACAGGCTGCCCCAGACATGTCCTTCTCATGGCAATAGCAGAGGTAAAAGTGGACTAGACTAGTGGAAATGTGCAGTTCCTTTTATAAACCTCTGTTGGCTCACTCCTATTAACACCTCATTGGCCACAGATATATATAGAGAAAATACACTCTGCCTCTCGATCGGAGGCACTCCGAAGTCCCATGACAAGGGATGAAGAATTGGGCCCATTAAGCAATCAATCTCAAACAGACGACAAAGGCTTAATATTGTCTATTTATTTCACCAAATTGCTGTCCATGTTCTATTGATTTAACTTTCAACATACCTGTAATATTTGCAACTTTTCTATACACACTAAAAAACTAGAAACCAAACCAGACTCTAAAAAGCTCTTCAAGGATCATTTAATTATTCCAAAACTTTCCCAACTCATTTATTATTTTTCTTAATAATGAAAATGGTGCTGTGACAGTCACCATTTATTGGCATTTGTTATATGCCAGACACTGACTAAACACTTTTAAATCTTACAGTGATCCTACTGAGTGGGTACTATGTTCCTAGTTTTATAGATGAGAGGGAAAATGAGCTGTAAGGATATTGAGAAACTTGTCCAAGTTTGTCCTGTTAGTAAGTATTGAAGCTCAATAGTAAGTATTGAATGGAAGTATTGAAGCTTCCATTGAAGATGGAAGTCCAGGTCTACTGGATGTCAATACCTGGGCTCTCAATAGCCAGTCTATCACATTTTAATCCATCCAAATGCTAATCATTTGAATTGCCTGCATGTTGTTATCTCATGTCATTCCTCTGTAAGGAAAATTACAAATATTTCCTTTTGCCTTTTGCCTATCAAAAAAAAGCTATGTCGTTCTTGTGACACACAAATTCCAACATACTCTGGGTACAATATCATAAACTTTTTCCCAGTAGACAGTATTTGTTCTCATGATGCAAAGCACTCGACCATGACCTGCAGAGGCCTGCTCCTTCCTACTTTCCTCTCTTTGTTCAGACTAGTTTGGGCCCTCTCTAGCAGTATCGCGCTTCACCCATCTGCCTTCAAGATGTCTCTAATTCAAGGAAATGCCTACTCCAGTTAAAATGACACTTTCAGTTTGTAAAAACATTTAAGAATTTACAGAATGCTTTTACATTTATAGACACATTACTCAATTCTTATAACAGGTGAAAGGGCATATAAAAATAAAAAATAATAGACTTAATTCCCTCTATTGAAAATAAGGGAAGATATCCTTCTCCTCTCCTTTTTCTGACTGTTTACTTTAGAAAACTTATAAGTACTTTCTTTTTGCTTTGAAATGCATATAAATTCTTTGAAAAACTAGATAGGCCCTTTGTCAGCTTTATGACCAGGAGTATCTTTCTCAAATACGTGGGAGCCATTTCTTTGAAATATAAACATCAAGGGAGTTAGCACCGCTACCTCTTCGTTTCAGTGGGAGGGTAGGAACCCAACTTCATGGATCCCTTGCTCCAAGTTGCATAACTGCTTCCTATTATAAAGATATGAAAAGTTGTTTTTCTTCTGGATAAAGCCAATTAACTAATACAGACAGTCACACCAACTATGAAGTGATATTGGGATGAACTATGTGTGGCAAATGGTATTGTCAAGTCCTCTTACTTGACAAGGACAAATTTTTCTTTATCTCGAGCACAGGTATGTAATGAGTCATATCAGCTTGGCTACATTAAAGGGTGAGATTTCTTTCTGTCTTTGCAGTCTCTTAGCAGATTGCCTGTGATGTGCAAAACTTCCTGGTTTAATGTTTGTGTAATAATAAAACTGTTTTCTTTCCCTACTGACTTTGTAGAGAGAATTTTTAGGTTGGGAGAAGATTTTTTGTCTTTAATGATATTTCCCCAACACAATCCACAAGGTAAATATTACTACACTCATTTTACATGCTAGGAAACTGAAGAGCCAAAAGATGAAGTGATTTGCCTATCCAGACAGTCTTACAGCTTACTATGTTGTAGAAATAGTGGGTTTATAAATTCACGAAGATTGGGATCATGTCTGTCTTGCTGATAATTTTATTACCAGTGTTCCACCAAAATATGGCAATAGTAAAAGTAAACTTAGTATTTTTGGAAGAATAAATAAAACCCTGAATCCTAAGTTCATTCCAATATTATATTTGCTGCTAAACTTGTAGCAATTTAGAGTTATGGTGTGGTACCCACAACAGCTAGGAAATTAAGGAGAAGGATTGTTATCTGACTGTGAACTAGTGAGAACAAAATATAATGGATCAGAGTAGAGATATTCAAAAACTCTGAAAGAGAATATTCTAACACCTAGGACTAAACTATAACTTAATTAAATATATAAAAAGATATAAATAAATAATGCAGTGGTGTTTGGGGATGGGGTGTGGTCAGCAATGGGATCACTGAAAAAAAGACAACAGAAGCAAATTCTGGCAGAGCTGATCCTGTTACTGGTCACATTGGTAGAAGCAACTTCAGCCAATAGTGTCACTGGCAAGATCATCCCTAAAGTGAAATGGGATCATCAGATGATCTTGTCTCAATCTTGTTAAATTATATAACTATCTAATTCCTGTAGGGCCATTAAATGGCTTAGTTAATAGATTTCAAGTTATTTCAGTCCCTATTATTTTATTTTCTTAGAGTAAGTCATTTAGTTTCTGGTTCATATTTGCTTTCTCATCAGGTATGACTAGCATAAAAGTATGTTCAACAGTCGTTTTTGTGTCTGTCGCAGTACCATTCTAAATTCAGTAGCCCAAGTTAGTCAAACTCTTAGGAGTTGACCCCTTCTGGGCACTGACATGAGTGAATCTCTGGGCCTTCAAAGAATAGAACCATATTAGATGGGCCTTCTCTCACACCACCAGGTCTCAGTACATTTTACATATGACACACATGACAGTACAAGCTCACGTACCTAAAACACCATCTCCGGGAACTATGCCCTAGCTCTAGCCTTCCCCATTTGCTACTCATTCAAGAAAGTGTATGGGAATGAAAGTAAGAGAACATTACAACATATGGCATACTTTCACAAAAACATGCCCCATAAAACATTTCCATACTTTATCAACAGGCATGCTGTTAGACAAAAGGTGGGGAAACTATACAAGTTTAGAAAATTCTGATATGACAAAGCAGTAGTTTGCTGAAGCTGGTTCATACCAACTCATAAGAGCTAAATCTGCTTGTCTCTTTCCATCTCTGCACTCAGTAATGTCATATGGGTACTTTGAAATAGGCCAAGGTGGGATTATTGACACGAAATCTGCAAAGACTACAAATTGGAGATTATTTTCCAGAGAGCAGTTTATCAGCATACCTTTGGATGATAAATTCTTTATCACAGGAATTCTGAGAGATTTTTAAATTATAATACCCACGATGTCTTTAAGATATTTGGCCATGAAATACTTTTGTCAAGACAAAATTGAATGCTTTATAAACTATAAGAAAAATGAATTAATTAAAAAATTATATTATCAACTATTTTACTGGTTAATTACATATGGCATACCACCCTACTGATCATTCCTTCACTTATTGATGTATTTATTCAGTAATAATTCAAGAGCCTACTAAGCAACAGACACTAGTGTACCAAGATACTATAGTTGAATACTGTTCTCTGATGCCACTTCCAGCTGTTAGTATATTCTGAGTTTTACTGTTCTCAGTGTTGAGATTTTCATCCACATGTCCCTGAAAGCAGCTCCTGTTTAGTCATTGGCAAACAGTGGGATATTCCATGTTCCTATACAGGACCTAATATCCTAGACATCATGCTAAGTTCCTTAAATACTTTATCATACCCAATCCTCATCCTTTTATGGTACCATAGTATTTTTATTATCCCAACTATTACAGGTGATGAAATTCAGTCACATAGAGATTAAATGATCTGCCCTAGGTCAAATGATAGCAAATTCTAGAATCAAAATTCAAACCTAATAAACAACTCATAGGTATACTTAACACTAGAATTTACCACCTCTGGACAAGATATTTAAGGTTATGTTGTGACACTTCCATGCACTCAGAGGGGAGGAACAAGCTGAATGTGTTCACGCATCTGTTCATTAAGCATTTATCCAGTACTTGCCATGAGATATGTTAATCGTGTTTCTCAAGATATGTTTTGTATACATCAGGTGTGCTCAGAAGTGCTCCATGGGGGTTCCATGCAGAGTCTCAGAAGAAATATAGCTCATCTTCCCAGAATTCAAAATTTCTAAGAGGAGGAGAATATATTCTCATGTTAAAACAAAAAAAGATGCGTTGGGAATAGAATGCAAAATTTATGTATGTTTTACATAAGCACTGGAAAATTCTCAGAGATTTCACATTTTGGAGTAGCAACTACCTTGGCCTAAGTGTCAGAATTCTTGTGGTCCATTGATGAGCTGGAAACACTTTGTAGCTGAAAATCTCCTAAATGTTAGCCATTACATTAGAGTGCAGGTTCCAGAGTCAGAGGACCTGGATTTACCTGAATGATAGGTCTTTTGTTATCTCTCCTGCTCCATTCCCCAAGTATGCTGGACTTCTTTCTGTTCCTACTCACACTTCACTCTGGCTGGAACTCTCTTTACCTAGATCTTCTTATGCCTGGTCTATCTCCACATTGAGCTTCAGCTAGACTTTCACTTATTCAAACCTTCTTTGACTCTCTTATCTAAAGTCACAGTCTAATTCTATTTTCAGTTTTGAGGAAACTGTAATGTTTTCCACAGTGGCTGCACCAATTTACATTCCCACCAACAGTGCACTAGTGTTCCCTTTTCTCCACATCCTCGCCATTTGTAAAAACATGGAAGGACCAAAAGCATGGATAGACCTAGAGGGTACTATACTTACTGAAATAAGTTAGAGAAACACAAATACTGTATGTTATTATTTATATGTGGAATCCAGGAAATGGAACAAATGAAATGAATATAACAAAACAGAAGCAGACTCATAGATACAGAGAATAAACTAGTGGTTACCAGTAGGGAGAGGGGCAAGGTAGGGGTAAGGAGGGGCTTAAGAGGCACAAACTATTATGTATAAAACAATCTACAAGGATATATTGCACAGCACAGGGAATATAGTCAATATTTTATAACTTTAAATTGAGTATAATCTATAAAAATATTGAATCACTACACTGTACACCTAAAACTAATATACTATTGTGAATTAACTATAAGTCAATAAAAAATAAAATAGAGTAGATATCACCTTGTGATTACCCAGCCGCTGGGCAGCTGGAGGCCGGGTGGTCAGGACTGCACCCCGCTCCCAAGGAGGGGAGATGCCAGCAACCCCAGCTCTGTGGTTGAAAGCAGATGCCCCCTGAGTCCCTCATGTCTGATGTTCCATCGGCACCATGTCATTAGCAGTGTGGATGAAAGGCTCTTGGTGCTGCAGCCAGGAGTTACTGCTGTGCCTCTGAGGTGGGAGAGCCAACTTCAGGACACTGGTCCACAAGAGACCTCCCAGCTCCACATAATATCAAATGGCAAAAATCTCCCAGAGATCTCCATCTCAACACCAGCACCCAGCTTCACTCAACGACCAGCAAGTTACAGTGCTGGACATCCTATGCCAAACAACTAGCAAGGCAGGAACACAACCCCACCCATTAGCAGAGAGGCTGCCTAAAATCATAATAAGCCCACAGACACCCCAAATCACACCACCAGACGTAGACATGCCCACCAGAAAGACAAGATCCAGCCTCATCCAGCAGAACACAGGCACTAGTCCCCTCCACCAGGAAGCCTACACAACACACTGAACCAAACTCAGCTACTGGGGACAGACACCAAAAACAACGGGAATTACGAACCTGCAGCCTGCAAAAAGGAGACCCCAAACACAGTAAGATAAGCAAAATGAGAAGACAGAAAAACACAGCAGATGAAGGAGCAAGATAAAAACCCACCAGACCTAACAAATGAAGAGGAAATAGGCAGTCTACCTGAAAAATAATTCAGAATAATGATAGTAAAGATGATCCAAAATCTTGGAAATAGAATAGACAAAATGCAAGGTACATTTAACAAGGACCTAGAAGAACTAAAGATGAAACAAACAACGATGAACAGCACAACAAATGAAATTAAAAATATTCTAGATGGGATCAATAGCAGAATAACTGAGGCAGAAGAATGGATAAGTGACCTGGAAGATAAAATAGTGGAAATAACTACTGCAGAGCAGAATAAAGAAAAAAGAATGAAAAGAACTGAGGACAGTCTCAGAGACCTCTGGGACAACATTAAACGCACCAACATTCGAATTATAGGGGTTCCAGGAGAAGAAGAGAAAAAGAAAGGGACTTAGAAAATATTTGAAGAGATTATATTTGAAAACTTCCCAAATATGGGTAAGGAAATAGTTAATCAAGTCCAGGAAGCACAGAGAGTCCATACAGGATAAATCCAAGGAGAAATATGCTAAGACACATATTAATCAAACTGTCAAAAATTAAATACAAAGAAAACATATTAAAAGCAGCAAGGGAAAAACAACAAATAACACACAAGGGAATCCCCATAAGATGAACATCTGATCTTTCAGCAGAAACTTTGCAAGTCAGAAGGGACTGGCAGGACATATTTAAAGTGATGAAGGAGAAAAACCTGCAACCAAGATTACTCTACCCAGCAAGGATCTCATTCACATTTGATGGAGAAATTAAAAGCTTTACAGACAAGCAAAAGCTGAGAGAGTTCAGCACCACCAAACCAGCTTTACAACAAATGCTAAAGGAACTTCTCTAGGCAGGAAACACAAGAGAAGGAAAAGACCTACAATAACGAACCCAAAACAATTAAGAAAATGGGAATAGGAACGTACATATCCATAATTATCTTAAATGTAAATGGATTAAATGCTCCCACCAAAAGACACAGATTGGTTGAAAGAATACAAAAACAAGATCCATATATTTGCTGTCTACAAGAGACTCACTTCAGACCTACAGACACATACAGATAAAAAGTGAGGGGATGGAAAAAGATATTTCATGCAAATGGAAACCAAAAGAAAGCTGGAGTAGCAATTCTCATATCAGACAAAATAGACTTTAAAATAAAGACTATTAGAAGAGACAAAGAAGGACACTACATAATGATCAAGGGATCGATCCAAGAAGAAGATATAACAATTGAAAATATTTATGCACCCAACATAGGAGCACCTCAATACATAAGGCAAATACTAACAGCCATAAAAGGGGAAATCGACAGTAACACATTCATAGTAGGGGACTTTAACACCCCACTTTCACCAATGGACAGATCATCCAAAATGAAAATAAATAAGGAAACCCAAGCTTTAAATGACACATTAAACAAGATGGACCTAATTGATATTTATAGGACATTCCATCCAAAAACAACAGAATACACATTTTTCTCTAGTGCTCATGGAACATTCTCCAGGATAGATCATATCTTGGGTCACAAATCAAGCCTTGGTAAATTTAAGAAAATTGAAATTGTATCAAGTATCTTTTCCAACCACAATGCTATGAGACTAGATATCAATTACAGGAAAAGATCTGTAAAAAATGCAAACACATGGAGGCTAAACAATACACTACTTAATAACGAAGTGATCACTGAAGCAATCAAAGAGGAAATCAAAAAATACATAGAAACAAATGACAATGGATACACGACGACCCAAAATCTATGGCATGCAGCAAAAGCAGTTCTAAGAGGGAAGTTTATAGCAATACAATCCTACCTTAAGAAACAGGAAACATCTCGAATAAACAACCTAAGCTTGCACTTAAAGCAATTAGAGAAAGAACAAAAAAAACACCAAAGTTAGCAGAGGGAAAGAAATCATAAAAATCAGATCAGAAATAAATGAAAAAGAAATGAAGGAAACGATAGCAAAGATCAATAAAACTAAAAGCTGGTTCTCTGAGAAGATAAACAAAATTGATAAACCATTAGGCAGACTCATCAAGAAAAAAAGGGAGAAGACTCAAATCAATAGAATTAGAAATGAAAAAGAAGTAACAACTGACACTGCAGAAATACAAAAGATCATGAGGGATTATTACAAGCAACTCTATGTCAATAAAATGGACAACCTGGAAGAAATGTACAAATACTTAGAAAGGCACAACCTGCCAAAACTGAATCAGGAAGAAATAGAAAATATGAACAGACCAATCACAAGCACTGAAATTGAAACTGTGATTAAAAATCTTCCAACAAACAAAAGCCCAGGACCAGATGGCTTCACAGGTGAATTCCATCAAACATTTAGAGAAGAGCTAACACCTACCCTTCTCAAACTCTTCCAAAATATAGCAGAGGGAGGAACACTCCCAAATTCATTCTACGAGGCCACCATCACCCTGATGCCAAAACCAGACAAAGATGTCACAAAGAAAGAAAACTACAGGCCAATATCACTGATGAACATAGATGCAAAAATCCTCAACACAATACTAGCAAGCAGAATGCAAAAGCATATTAAATGGATAATACACCATGATCAAGCGGGGTTCATTCCAGGAATGCAAGGATTCTTCAATATACACAAATCAATCAATGTGACACACCATATTAACAAATTGAAGGAGAAAAACCATATCATCATCTCAATAGATGCAGAGAAAGCTTTCGGCAAAATTCAACACTCATTTATGATAAAAACCTTGCAGAAAGTAGTCATAGAGGGAACTTTCCTCAACATAATAAAGGTCATATATGACAAACCCACAGCCAACATTGTCCTCAATGGTGAAAAACTGAAACCATTTCCACTAAGATCAGGAGCAAGACAAGTTTGCACACTCTCACCACTCTTATTCAACATAGTTTTGGAAGTTTTAGCCACAGCAATCAGAGAAGAAAAGGAAATAAAAGGAATCCAAATCGGAAAAGAAGAAGTAAAGCTGTCACTGTTTGCAGATGACATGATACTATACATAGAGAATCCTAAAGATGCTACCAGAAAACTACTAGAGCTAATCAATGAATTTGGTAAAGTTGCAGGATACAAAATTAATGCACAGAAATCTCTGGCATTCCTACACACTAATGATGAAAAATCTGAAAGTGAAATCAAGAAAACACTCCCATTTACCATTGCAACAAAAAGAATAAAATATCTAGGAATAAACCTACCTAAGGAGACAAAAGACCTGTATGCAGAAAATTATAAGACACTGATGAAAGAAATTAAAGATGATACAAATAGTAGGAGAGATATACCACGTTCTTGGATTGGAAGAATCAACATTGTGAAAATGACTCTACTACCCAAAGCAATCTACAGATTCAATGCAATCCCTATCAAACTACCACTGGCATTTTTCACAGAACTAGAACAAAAAATTTCACAATTTGTATGGAAACACAAAAGACCTCGAATAGCCAAAGCAATCTTGAGAACGAAAAACGGAGCTGGAGATATCGGGCTCCCTGACTTCAGACTACACTACAAAGCTACAGTAATCAAGACAGTATGGTACTGGCACAAAAACAGAAAGATAGATCAATGGAACAGGATAGAAAGCCCTGAGATAAACCCACACACATATGGTCACCTTATCTTTTTTTTTTTTTTTTTTTGGTCACCTTATCTTTGATAAAGGAGGCAGGGATGTACAGTGGAGAAAGGAAAACCTCTTCAATAAGTGGTGCTGGGAAAACTGGACAGGTACATGTAACAGTATGAAATGAGATCACTTCCTAACACCATACACAAAAATAAGCTCAAAATGGATTAAAAACCTAAATGTAAGGCCAGAAACTATCAAACTCTTAGAGGAAAACATAGGCAGAACACTCTATGACATAAATCACAGCAAGATCCACCTCCTAGAGAAATGGAAATAAAAGCAAAAATAAACAAATGGGACCTAATGAAGCTGCAAAGCTTTTGCACAGCAAAGGAAACCATAAACAAGACCAAAAGACAGCCCTCAGAATGGGAGAAAATATTTGCAAATGAAGCAACTGACAAAGGATTAATCTCCAAAATTTATAAGCAGCTCATGCAGCTTAATAACAAGAAAAAACAAACAACCCAATCCAAATATGGGCAGAAGGCCTAAATAGACATTTCTCCAAAGAAGATATACAGACTGCCAACAAACACATGAAATAATGCTCAAAGTCATTAATAATTAGAGAAATGCAAATCAAAACTACAATGAGATATCATCTCACACCAGTCAGAATGGCCGTCATCAAAAAATCTAGAAACAATAAATGCTGGAGAGGGTGTGGAGAAAAGGGAACCCTCTTGCACTGTTGGTGGGAATGTAAATTGATACAGCCACTGTGGAGAACAGTATGGAGGTTCCTTAAAAAACTACAAATAGAACTACCATGTGACCCAGCAATCCCACTACTGGACATATACCCTGAGAAAACCATAATTCAAAAAGAGTCATGTACCAAACTGTTCATTGCAGCTCTATTTACAATAGCCCGGAGATGGAAACAACCTAAATGTCCATCATTGGATAAATGGATAAAGAAGATGTGGCACATATATACAATGGAATATTACTCAGCCATAAAAAGTTCACGAAATTGAACTATTTGTAATGAGGTGGATAGACCTAGAGTCTGTCATACAGAGTGAAGTAAGTCAGAAAGAGAAAGACAAATACCGTATGCTAACACATATATATGGAATTTAAGAAAAAACAATGTCATGAAGAACCTAGGGGTAAGACAGGAATAAAGACACAGACCTACTAGAGAATGGACTTGAGAATATGGGGAGGGGGAAGGGTAAGCTGTGACAAAGCTAGAGAGAGACATGGACATATATACACTACCAAACGTAAGGTAGATAGCTAGTGGGAAGCAGCCACATAGCACAGGGAGATCAGCTTGGTGCTTTGTGACCGCCTGGAGGGGTGGGATAGGGAGGCTGGGAGGGAGGGAGACGCAAGAGGGAAGAGATATGGGAACATATGTATATGTATAATTGAGTCACTTTGTTATAAAGCAGAAACTAACACACCATTGTAAAGCAATTATACCCCAATAAAGATGTAAAAAAATTAAAAAATATATAAATAATAGAGTAAAATACAGTCACACTCTATTACCATATCTGCTGTATTTAGAACTATGTGTACTTTTTTTCATAGCATATATCAGTATTGGAAATTATTTATTTTATATTTGTTTTTATTTATTGCCTCTATCTTTTAAGGGAATTTAAGCATTCCAAGAGCAGGAAACTTGTCCACTTGTCCACAGTTTTATTCCTAACCCTCAGAACAAAGCCTAGCATAAAAGGGCGTTTAATAACACTTGTTAAATGTTAAATGAGTGAATAAATGATGAAGTGTGTAAACCATTTGTTACTTTACTAACCCTTCTCTCTCAGTTTCTATACCTATTAAAAGGGGGAAAGTATGGCATTTTTTTCATAGTGTCACAATGAAGATTTACAAAATACATAAAAAGTGCTTATAAGAGTGCCCAACATATAGCAAACACTTAATAAATTTATTATTATAAGTGAAAGACACATAAGAATCAATGTATACAACAAAGAAAGTCACTTTTCTATAGTTTCTGTGTTTTACGGGGACTGTATTGAAGAGGCATTCTAAATTAAAAACGTACAGATTCTTTAAACCCACTGTCTCAAACCACAACTAAGCATCAGGTAGATTTATGTTGGTCTTGTCACTGTGGACATAAGCTGCATTATCCCCAAAAAGTAGTGCAAAACATAAAATTCTTCCCTCATAGGAAGGCTATAAAATGTTAGCAATAACGTAAAAGACAATGGCCATAATGATTAACAGCAAGGGCATGGGCAGAAAGCTGCGTTATCTGGTTAATACGTTTTAAATGTTTATGAGTTGTGAATGTGTTTGTTTATGTATTCAGTGCTGACCACTCACACAGAAAAAATGACAATGATGCTTGCCCTTTTTAAAATTTGAAATCGTAAAATCTTTCATTGAGGCTGCTTCAATGCTATAAAAACTATCCTATGTGTTCATTATCAAAAACTTCCATTTTTAGACTATATTCCATGTTAACAGAAACATTTTGGTGTAAAGTGGGCATTTTACCCTAAAATCCTATTTTACAAAGCCTATCCAAAAATTGGGGTTATTTAACTGTTATAATTTAAGAATTACAGATTACGTTGGGGTTCTTTTTCACGGGTTGATAAACAGTCATATCTACCTCATTTCCGAGCATTTAAAAAAATACCATTGTATAACCTATTATGAATTCTGTTGTAGGTACAGGGGAGAAAAAGCAGTTTATATGGCAAACCAAGTCCTGTCAATGATGTTTACATTCTAGTGTTGGAGAGAGGGACAAAAATAAAGTAAGTGTTCAGAGCATCCTGAATCTCAACTCTGGCTCAACTTGTCTCGTGGATCTGAGGGCCATTTTTGAAGTTTTGGCATCCAAACTGGGATACTGCCAGAGTAACTGCCATGCTGTCAAGCACTTTGCCTTCTAAGGGTCAGTTAGAGAACCTCGCTTCCTAACACAGCCCACCAGTCACTGTAGCTGGTACTGATTAACTCTGTGTACTTGTCTTTCATTCAGTAGTAACAAGAGTCCTGACTGCCATGTTTTCAACTCATGTCCCAACCTCTTGCACTTGCTATTCTTGTCTCCATATTATTTCTTCTCTTCTCTATTTATGTAGTTCAATCTTCCCCTACTTCACCATCTCTATGTTTTGTATACTACCTGTTCTGTTGTGAACAAACTGGCATTAATTTTTTAATTAATTTTTTCCAGATCATGAAAGAAATACATGTTCAATATAAGACATTTATAAAATTTTAAAAGTATATATTAAAAAGAACAGTTGTATTGCCCCAAAAGCACAACCCAGATATAACATTTTTGGTATTCTGTGTTTGCCTACAATCTTTTTCCCCACATGTGTATCCTTACTAGTTAAATGATTTTTCGGAATTGTTGATATTTTCTAAATTGTGGAGGAAGCCAATTAGGGGATCATTCTGCTCCTTTGTTTCTCTATACACTGGTTCTCACTATTCTCCAAGTGGAAAAATCAGAGTGGAGGGTTTAGAAGTGGAAACTGGCACATGAGTTGTCCAGCCCCTTCCTCTTTTCCTTCTCTTGGGACCTAGTCACTTATAAAGGAGCACACTTTTTGTTCTGCTCCTCCATGTGGTAAGTCTTAGTGAGGTGGGTACCTGGTGGGAGGCCTATCCCAGCCCAACTCTGCTGAAGACCGAATGGGAAGCTCTGTCTAATTTTGGAGTGTTACAAAGACCACATGCCACTTTCTTCAACTGCAGCTTTTTTTGTAATAAAGGTGATATTTTAGCCTTCATTCTGAGGAGCTTTTAATCTTATTTTTCAAGTTGTTCAGAACTTGGACAGGAAAGAAGGATGTTGCTTTATTCTTCACACAGCGACAAAACACATGTGCTCTGTGGTGGATGCTGTGATGTGCCATCTAGGTGGCCCTTTCATAAAAGCTTGTTTTCCCAGCTTCTGGAATTAGCATCAGCACAGGGCTGTCAGCCCCTTCAGGGACCACCTCAGGTGTGAAGAGCATCCCCATCCAAGGTCATGACTTTTCTTTGAAAGCCTACATCCAATAGCTGATTGATGCATGGGTATAAAGTCCTGGTCCATCTTTTGGGACATTCAATTGTCATTTTAGCTCCAGAGCTCCCTAAGCATCAAAAAAAGATTATCATTGAGTATAAGTCATAGGTTGGTTTCTTCTTTTGCTCACAACTGCTTCCTTTTTCTCTGTTCTACAGATGTTGTTCCCAAGGCCCCTCCTTAAGAAATATCCAACATACCAAATTCCATCTCTGAGACTGCTGAGTCTGCTTCCTGAGAAACTTAACCCCTCACATTTACATATACAAATACACACACATCACTTTATCAAAGGTATATGTTGTAATAACCACATATTATTAATAATACAGGAATCTAATAATAGAGGAATAATATTGTATTCAATGGTGATTCCATAATTATTCTATCTAACTCCTGTTCTTGGACATTTTTTGTATTCCTAATCCTTGCTGTTTTAAATATCACATCACAAAAAAACCTTTGTTTACAAATATTTTTGCACATATCTAAATCTAATTAATTGTGAAGGATAAATACATTTGTGAGTGTGAAATTACTGCATAAAATAAGATGCATATTTTTAAAACGTTTTGATGTTACTGTCAATTTGCCCTCTGAAAAATCTCACACCAATACACACTCCCACCAGCAGGAAAGGTGAAAATCTATTTCAAAGCACATTTACTAACATTGATGTTTTAAATAATATATTATCTAGTTATTTAATTATGTTTTTATTTTCCTTATTAATGAGTTAGAAAATTCATTTACATATTTATTAGCCAATAAATATTATCTCTTTCTTTGTGAATTATATGTCCACATACTTTGTTTATTCTTCTTGGTTGTTATTTTCCTTAAAAATATTTTATAAAACTTTTCAAAACCAAAGAGTAATGACATTTGTATAGTACTGAGCTTAACATGAAAGAAATCGATCATTCTCTCCATTTGAGTGTTCTTTCATGATATAGTCTATACCAATGATTCTCAACTGCCAGCAGTTTTGCTTCCCAGGGCATCTAGCAATGTCTGGAGACAATTTTGATTGTCATGACTTTGCAGGGAGGGTAGGGAAAGGAGGTGCTACTGGAATCTAGTTAAAATCTAGTGAATAAAGGCTAAGGATGCTGCTAAACATCTTACAAGAGGGAAGACCACTAAAACAAATAATTATCCAGTCCAAAATATCAATCATGCCAAGACCGAGAAACCCTCATCTGTACAGAGAGTACTGCAAAGTTCTTGGTTGAGTTTATTCATAGGGGTGTGTGTGTGTGTGTGTGTGTGTGCACGTGTGCAAGTGCAGGCATATAAAAATTCTTCAATTACATTTTCTGACTTAATGTTGGTTGAAATGAATTACTTTTTATGTGTGTATTTTGAAACTCTAAATCTTTTTTTTGGTATTTATATATTTGATTTCTTACTCTCCTGGGTTTTCTATTTAATGATATTGTTCCTGATAATAATACAGGTGTTATAATTTTGAAATTATTTTGTGTATAATGTAGGTAAGAAAAATTAGTAAGTGTACTGACGTTTTTGGAAATCAGGGTTTTCAGTTCCTCCAGGACCCTACATGCTATAAAGCACAACTATTACTTAATTATAGTATAGGGCTGTTATTTTCTAATATAATAGTATCACTAGTAACAGCTACTATATACTGAGTCTCTCTGCTGTCTGTCTGGTGTGTGTCACTCTACTCACTGATACACAC
Source organism: Pseudorca crassidens (assembly GCF_039906515.1). Taxonomy (NCBI): domain Eukaryota; kingdom Metazoa; phylum Chordata; class Mammalia; order Artiodactyla; family Delphinidae; genus Pseudorca; species Pseudorca crassidens. The sequence continues at coordinate 59,375,445 of NC_090297.1, read as the reverse complement.
ACAATACTCCGTTTGTTCCTCATAATAATTCTATGAAGTGGTTATTATTTCCCCTGAACTTCACAAATGAAGTTCAGAGATTTTAAAAATATGTCAAATGCCATCCAACTAAAATATGGCAAAGATTCAAACTTTTGCGTGCTCAACTCCAAAGCTATCCTCCTTCTATTTAAAATACTAAAAATGAGGCTAAAATACCTTAGTGAATTCAGATCTTTAGCCTATAGCTGATACTATTTTTTCTTGCAGATGAAATCTGAGGATCCTTTTACCAGGTACTATCTACCTCTGAGACTGTGATTGGAATTGGACGCATAAGTATATGTAAGTTATTTTTAATTATCCACTAATCTAAACAATAAATATTTCCAGTCAGGGCAGTAATAAGAGGCACCGATATTTATCTTTCAACATTTTCATGTTGAAGTGACAACAACTGCTATTGATTGTCAGTGTGAATATTACTTCAATGTCACAAATTTCTCAATAGCTTTTTTGGTTTTATTGGCATGAATTGTTTGTTTATATATATCATTCTTTCACAAGATGTGAATTCCTAGCATATTTATTTTTTCTTAATCCTCCTCAACATACATAAAATGTCAGTCTGGAATAATTACAGGTAGAGCAAATAACAAGTCATTCTATGTGACAGGCACCTAATGGCTTCTGGGACCTGGTCATGTCATAAGCCTTCTTTGCTGAAGTGCTTTTCTGCTCCGAGGAAACCTTCTTTGAGGCTGAAGCTGTTCTCCCCTCCCAGACTGAGAGTCAGTAATGAGAGGGTTAACTAGCCCAATTATTTGCAAGTGTAATTGTCCATAATTTGAAGACGGCAAATATCCTGCTTTCTGGAGCTTATAGGAAAGAGAGGAAAGATTGACATTAACTAGGAGAGGTGAGCTTCCTTTGTCATATCTCTTTCAAGGAAGCTTCAAACACTTTGCACTGAGGGAAAACAAAGGTGCTAGACTGTTAGAAAAATAATTGCAGCATTGAAGCTAGGAACTGCTGTGAATAGCGGCAAGTGGAGAGAATTGTTAGAGCTCAGGAAGTTCAGCAATGGACTCTTGTCTTGACCAGTTTATAACAGGAGCCATATTACAACCTAAGTAACTCTGGAGGTCCACTGGACTGCATGCTCTCAGTTTCTGGGAAATAGCCCTAGAATCTCATAAATTCTCTTGTTTCGCTTCAGCTAGTTCAAATGGGTTTATTTCATTGAAATTAATGAGTTCTAACGAGTAAAAGACTACAGTAACCAATTCAGATACTGAATCCTCTGGGGAAAGGTATATTCCCTTTTTTGAGCATTAAGCCTTCAGCTCTGGGAGACAGGCAAAATGCACACTGTCCCTCAGATGAAAAGTTCAGTTTCTCTGGGAAATCTATTCGATTAGCTGTAGAGCTACTTTGCTAACCAGTATGCTGAAGAGCTAGAATCTCCAGTATTCTAGAGCTAGAATCTAAGCTAGAATCACCCTTTTCGTGGTGCAGGTTGCATTTTCATAACAGGTCAATTAGACAATGAAAAATCACTTCTCGAAATTAATTCAACACACTCCACTGCCTTTATGTTGGTTTCAGCAAAATGTCTAAGATATATATTCATATGCCTTGAACAAAATGGTTCAGTAATTTGTCTTCAGCTGCTAGTCACTATTCATTCAGTTCAATTCATTTTAAGTGTGATTGTGTCCAGACTGTTGTGTGATCTGATTAAGGAACCACAAAAAAGACATGTAACTTCCCTTGGGAAATTTGTATTTTGGGGGTTTACATTTCTAGTCTGAAATAACTCAGTGGCTACTTGGTTACTTCACTACTTTATTTTCATTGAATAAATCATATTTTGGAGTCACAGCCTTTAAATTCTAGGTGATGCTGCCCAGGCAAGTAAAAGCCATGTGGCTGGTTCAGCGATCCATGGAAAACCAATTTCCCTTCCAAACTGAGAGATCTCAAGAGAAAAGAAGACAAAACAAAACAAAAAATACATGATTCTAAATGAACCAGACTCTTGAAGTTGTGTTCATCTCTAACAGCTATGATTCAATGATCCCAAAAGATAAATGTATGAAAACAAGAAAGAAAGACTTCACCTGAATGTAGAAGAAAACCATCCACTGAAGATGAATGATTCATGAAATATTTTTCCTATTTTTTAAAAACTCGTTTGCAGTAAAAATCTTTTTGAATGAGAAATTACATTTGGGAGATTTTCTCTATGTACACTAATGTCTTTTTCTTTTCTTTTTCTATTTTGGTTCTTTGCAAATGGGTCTAATCCAAGTAAAAAAATAACTGGAAAATTAAGCTTTCTTATCTGTAGAATGGGATTAATAGTACTTATATTTTAGGGCTTCTATGAGAACTAAAGGAAATAATTCATGTAAAAATGTTTGAAATTCTAACCATTTTTATTAATGTAAGTTCATTTATTCATTCAGCAAGTGTTTGCTGAGTGAGCCCTATGTGTCAGACACTGTTCTAGTTTTTGGAGATGTAGCAGTGAGGAAGACAAGCTCCATTCCTTCAGAGACCTTACTTACTAGTGAGAGAGAAAAACATTAACAATAAATGATAGTATTTAATTAGTGTTCATTTACTTTGATGTGATAACGGTTATTGGGATTGTGTAGGAAATTTCCTTATTCCTAGGATAAGGTGAAGAATTTAGGGGTGATATATTGCAATGTTTGCAACTTTAAAATATTTGGCAAAAAAGTCTTATGTGTATGTGTATATGTATACATATATGTTTGTATATTTGTATGTAAATGTGTGTATACACACACATACATGAGAGAGAGAAAGTAAATGTGGCAAAATGTTAAAAACAAAAAAAAATTAAAAAAATAAATATATGCTATAATATTTAGAAATGATCTTTCCTATGAAGAAAAATATTCATGTTAGTATAGCTATTAAACAAAAAGCCATGACATATCAATAGGATTTCCGGACAAGAGGGATTACCAGATTTAGATGACAGAATAGAATGATCCTAATAGTATCATTCATGATCTTGTCCCACTAACCAACCAGACATAGTGCAAAGAAACTTGAAGAGGATAGTAGAAGTCAAACTACTAGGGGTTACATATATTGTGAGTTTTGAAATCTTTATCAAAGTAAACAAACTGAACAATAGGTAAATTGTATCTTTTTTTGCGTTACGGGGGCCTCTTACTGTTGTGCCCTTTCTTGCTGCGGAGCACAGACTCCGGACGCACAGGCCCAGCGGCCACGGCTTACGGGCCCAGCCGCTCCGCGGCATGTGGGATCTTCCCGGACCGGGGAACGAACCCGTGTTCCCTGCATCGGCAGGCGGACTCTCAACCACTGCACCACGAGAGAAGCCCCAAATCTTGGGCTTTTAATAGACAGTGATAACTTGATTTGCTCGCAACTCAGTAGTTTTCAGTATAATTGATGCCAAGAAAACAAATGTTGCAGGGCAGGTACAATTGTTTTACAACTGAGAGAGATCATTTGGGTCCATTGCACTGCAAACACATTGAAATTAGTGAAGATATATAGAGCATGTGAACTCTTTAAAAGTAGATGAGAAGACAGAGATGCCTTATGAAGAATGAGAGTCAACAACTATAATAATAAGAGCTAAGGTTTATAAAATGCCTACTATGAAAGAGTCAGTACTGCACTATTATAATCTGCATTATCACACTCAGCCTTAATAAGAACTCTTTATTTTCTCATGCATTCAATAAATACATGGTGACCATCTGTTCTTTAGTAGACCTTGTGCTAGTTGGTGGCAATATAGTGAGGAACAAAAGTCATCATGGCCCCTGTCCTTATAGGGCTTATATTCTAAACAAATAATCACAAAAATAATTATACCATTGCAACTGTGTCAACTGCTGTATAGATGAATTTAATCAGTAATTAAACCTGACTGAAGAAGTCAAAGAATGCTTCTCTGAGGAAATAATTTGAGTTGAGATCTGAAGGACAAAGATGACTTAATTAAACGGGAGAAGAGCATTTGGTCAGAGGGAAGAGCACATATGTGCAAAGATGAGGCAGGGAACAGAGGTGCTCTACCCTCTGGAATGCAGAGTGAAGAAAAGCAGAGAAGGATGAGGCTGGAGAAGAGATGGGGGCCAGACCATGCAAAATGTGGTCGATAGAGATGTTTTGTCTTTATTCTAAGTACAACAGGAAGCCATTGAAGGGAGCCATAGGAAGAAGACCCAGCACAAGTGACATTATCAGATTTTCAAACTGTCTAGCTACTAGATGGAGATAGGTTTGGATAGAAGAAGGCGGGCAGGGTGAATGCAAATGGACTACTTCAATAACTATTTCAATTATCTAAGAAATGATTACAGCTTAGACTATTTTGATGGCAGTGGAGATAATGAGAAATACTGTCTTTGAAAAAAGTTTAACGTCTCTGAAATCAGGATACTTCTTATAGTCTCTGTGCTATATTAATTATCCAATTGCCATGGCCTGTGTAAGTGCATGGAAATTTTCAAAATCCAAAAGATAACAGAGCAATTCTCTTAGAAATGGTATATAGCCAAATTTCATGATGACAATACTGTGTGAAAAAACCTCTAGAACTCTTAAGTCAAGCAATATGTCAATGCATGCATTGGCAGCATTTTTTCCGTTATGGGTACTTAAAGTAATGGTGTATGTTACAGTTGATGGGATTTTAGATTCACTGAAATATGACAAAAGGATATTAGAGGTTAAACCAACAAAGGCTAGTTAAGTATTGATTATGGAAAATAAGGGAAACAGATGACTCAAGTGCCTGTTTTGGTTAAAAATATATGTAACTTTATGAATCAAGAGGTAAATAATACCATACCAATATTATTCCCATTTAACTGGCCAACTAATTGAAATAAGAGGAATTAAGAAAACTGTCAAAGGCCATACAATTTACAGGTGGCAGGGACTGGATAGGTCTGATTGCAGTGCCTTATATGCTAAGACATATACAAAATAAAACCTGGACCAACAAATATCAGAGAGTAAGTAACTGATTCACTAATGTATGGAAGTATATTAAACATTACTTGATCTCACAAGTAATTAAAAAAATATAAACTAAAATAATAATGGAATATTATGTCTGTCACATTATTAAAAACAATAAATTAAATGATGAATAAAATAAATGATCAGATATTGGCAATATTGAGTATAAATTCCTTTTCATAATGTAAAACTAACATTTAAGAACAATAAAAATAAAATAAGTGTGACAGAAAAGAACACGTGGGTCAAATATATGCAAATAATTATTAATTACACAAAAGAAACTGCTATTTTGACATTTTCTAGACTTGGGTAGCATTCTACATTTTCTTCTTATTGTTTTTCTTTTTCTTCTTTTCTTTTTGAGAGGGAGCGGACAGGGGGAAGAGGACACCAGCTTTCTTTTACTACAGTGTTTTCATGAACACTGCTCTTGGCTCACGTTCAGGATCCTGGGATCAATTTCTAATTCAGACATCCTCAACTATCTCTCATGTCAAGAGCCAATTGAGATGACATCTATCAATGCCCAGCATAAACACTGTCATCTCAGTGAGCTTCAGCCTGTCTGAACAGATGGGGCTTAAATCTCTGGACTCATTATTTACCTTCCAAGCCCTTCCTCTCCTCTGGCAAAGCACTTGGACACAGTTACACATAAAGCTAAATGGCCTGCATTTTTGTTCATAGATTGTACCTTGTCCTTTTCTTCCTTTCGGCACCATGGTTTTAGCCATTTATCGTCTTTACGGAACTGATTCAAGAAGATTTGTGTGACTAATCCACATCCCTAAATAATCTGCTATGGTGTAATCCTTGGCAATTCTGAATTTCACTTGGAATTCATGAGAAAGATAAGTGTCATTGGCTTGAAAGCCATGTGAAGTAAACCCTAACTCCATCCTACCTGGCTGAAATAAACCAGAATATTGATTTCTGGGTTTCTGTAATAACTGTTGGTTAAAGAGGGAAAGAATAGTTCAATCAAACTATTGAACATCTCATGACATGTACATGTACATTTGCAAGACCATGACTTGCAAATTCCACAAAGTGGTTGAAAAGTATAATTTGGGGGTTTAGAACTGACAATCACTAAGTAAACTTTTCCTTGTTTATCCCTTTCATCTTTATGAAACTATCATCTTTTTTAAGAAGAAATTTTATTTTATTTCATTTCTCTCACTCTTGAAGTCAATGCAATGCCACTCTCCTTGAAATTAAAAATGGAATACTGAGCTCCGAGTAATATTAACAGAAGTATACTGAAATAAAAATGTTAGGCTCAAAGAGAGGTTGATTATTTTTATATGACAATGTTGTGATATTTTACCTAACATACTTGATATATATGCTAAAAGTTGGGACTGCAACCTTAAGGAATCTTATACACAACAAGTTGCAAACTGGTGACATACAGTTTGAATTCAGCTTTCAGATGGTTTTTGCCTATTGTTAATTTTTTAAAAATTAGTTACCACAGTGAAAACCTGGAGAAATTTAAATAGAATTGAAAGCATTCTGCCATGGAAACAATCAACCACGTTTGATCCGTGTTAATATAGGATTTCTTCTAAGTTTCCAAGCTCATAGTATATTTATAAGTTAATCAAAGTAATTATTTTTCTCACAGTACCAGTTTTTAGTTTTTTGAAAAATCCTTTTCTCTATCTTTTTCATTATATTAATGTGAAAATTTTGCCTCTTAGTTTCATCTCCTTATTTTTGTTTGCTTTGCATGTCTAATTCCCTAGGATGTACCAAGTTCCTTTATTTTTCATCATTTCTTGAAAATGTAGTCACTCAAGGCTATACATTTTTCCATGTGAATTGCTCTTTCTGTATCCTATGTTTCGACATAAGATGTTCTCCTGTTCCTTTTTATAGATAATTTTAATTTCACTTCTGATTTTTTCCTTGTTAATCTGAGTTATTTAATAGTGACTTTCAAGTTGCTAAGATTTTTAGTTCTAATTTGATTGGCTCATAATCAGAAAATCCACCCTTAAAAAATCCTGACTTTTAAAAAATCTTAGGACATTTTTATGCAGACCCATACTAAATAAAATTCTAGATATTATTTATTAAATGATTATAATATTTTATGTTTATTAAATCAAGCTTATTGATCACATCATTAAAGTCTTCATAGTCTTTATTTTTAAAGATTTTGTCTACTGAATCATTTTAATTTTGGAGAGGTATTTTGAAGTCTGTTATAAATTCACAATTCTATCTTTTTTTCACTTTATTCTTATGTTTTTTAACAGTTATGCCTATGTAATTAGGTGCTGTATTGTTTGGAGTATACACATTTATGACTATTATGTCATCATATTGGGTCTCATTACACAATGACTTATTTTAGCCATTTTTGTGCTTTTAATATTAAATGCCATCTTATCTGATATTATTATTGCCATTATGGTTATCTACTTATAGCAATTCCTTAGTATCCCTTTTCCAAGCTGTACTAGATAGGATATGGGTAATCTATAATACACACAATATATATTCCCATCTCACAAATATCAAGATAGGTGATCCACAGTTGAATTTGTGGCTAAATGCTATTAAGTCCAGGGCTTCTATCTTCTCAATTCACAGATTCCATGTTGTATTCTAAAATAGCTCTCTATCTTCTATCACATCCACATTCCAGCTAATTGGATGGAAAAAGGAACAAATGAGCGGACAGGACCTTCCCTTTCAAGGGAATTATTTGCGAGTTGTAAACATCACTTCCATTTTTATCCATTCACCAATAGTTCATCTTTTAAATTTATTTTTGGTGCGTTAGCTCAGCAATTTCATACATATTTTCTCCCTGTACAATTTATAAGTTGTGCTATATATTTCCATTTCTTTTTTAGGTACATACCTCTATAATATAAACTGAAAATGTTACCAAATAATTCCTCCACAAAAACGATTCTATATAATAAAAACTTTGGTGTCAGCCCAAAGAGAGGTGTGGCCCTTGTCCCCGGTTCCTTTAGGGTAACATTTAGACCCTGATGATTTCTCAAGTAATAGAAGTTACTTTGTTATTCATGGTTGGCCCCTCTGATAACACTTGATCATTTATGCTAATGAGATGATTCATGGTGGGCCACTAGATAATTTATACTAACAAGGATAGGGGCTGGCCATGTCAGAAGACCAAACATGTGATTGATTAGAGACTTGGGACTTTGAGTAACATGCGATCAGCCTGACCTCCAGGGAACAGTAGTGGTAATGGAGGTTGAATTCAACTAAGTGGGCAATAATGCAATCAATCATGCCAACATGATGAAGCCTCAGTAAAAACTCTAGATGCCAAACTCAGATGAGCTTCATGGGATGCATATACTGTTACACATCAATGCTAGGAGGGTAACACATCCCTGAGGACGTGGAATCTTCACGTTTGGAATCCTCTCAGCCCCCCATTCTGCCCTATATATCTCTTCCTTTGGTTGGTTCTGATTTGTACACTTTTGCTACAATAAAACTGCAGTTATAAGGATAATGCTTTCCTCAATTCTGTGAGTTTTGGCAAATTACTGATTCTGAGGAATTCTGTGGAGACCCCCAAATTTGTATCAAGCTGGTCTGAAGAGAGCATGGCCCTTGAGAACCCTAAACTTGTGACTTGGCTGGTGTCAGAAACCAGACAGACTTGGAAGTTTTGACTTAAGGACTGTGCCCTTAACCCCAAATTTGGTTAATTCTGGGCACTCGACTGCACTACTTCTCCTCTACTCACTTAAAACTATACTCTTATACTCTCTCCCCCTACAGATAAGTGATAAAAATACTTTACTTCCCCTCTTTTTCCTATTCTTACTCCAACTCTTTTTGACATATTATTACTCTTATTTCTGTACTATTATTAGAATTTATCTTGAATATGCTTCCTATATTTCAGGAACTTCATTTAACATTGCATTCTTGAAATGTTAAACATAACATTCATTCTCAAAGGATCTGTCACTATTTATTTAAATTTAACTGTTAGTTTTATTGCTCACCACTTGTTTCCTCCTGATTCATTTTTCCGATCCTGAGTTCTCAGCTTTATCTCCTGATTCTTCTTTTTTATTTTTAAATGGATCAAGTTCTTCAGAATGTTTCTCAAATGTGGTATATGGGTAGTGACAATTCATCCCTATTTTCCTAGGAAGTCCTACTTGTTTTGGTGGAAGTATTGATAATGCCATTTTTCACTTTCCTTTAGGATGATAAATTATATCCCCCTCCAGCTTTCCTAGCAAGTCCTAGTTTATGCCTGTTATTGTAGAATAATTATTAATAGTGGCACTTTTCACCCTCAATTGGAATGATAAATTATATATTACCCTATGTAAGGGAACACATATTCTGAATTCTTGAGTATCTGTATCTATCTATCTATCTATCTATTTTGGTCTTATGTATTAATACCTTGGTCAGATATAGGTTTCTAATGTTTTAATTTTTATTTCTGACTCATTTATTATTTATTTATGTATTATTTATTTATTTATGTATTATTCCACCATCTTCTAGCTTATTTTACTTTTGCAGTCAGTTTGCTCTTTCTGTTTCAAATGTTAAGAGATTTTTTTTTCTTTATCTTTAAATTTAGAAATTTTAATGCCTAGGTACATGTCCTTTTTTTTTATCACTCATACCAGCAACTCAGTGCATCTTTTAAAATGATAAAATCTGGTCTTTCTTTAGTCCAGGGATATTTGTGTTAAATGGTTGTTAAATTAGTGTAACCCCTACATGTGTTCCTTTCACTTTTTCTGGAAGTTCTATTATTGGCATGTTATATCCTGGATCTATCCTCAGAGCCTCTTTTCCATCCATATCTGCACTTTAAAATATTTGCTCTGAACTTTTCTTTCCTTCTTCTATTTGATCTTTTGGATACTAATTCAGGTCTCAACAATGGTCACAATTTCTTCACTTTACTTATCAAATTGTTTAGTTGGAAATCATGTTTTAATGGTGAAATTTTTATTTCCAAAAAGTAATTTCTGTATTTAATCTGAATAGTCTTGTGTTTGTATTACTTTTCTATTCAAGTTGATGTTTTTCTCCTCCAGCAGCTATATTTTGTCAGTCATCTGATCTTTTGGTTGTCCTTTCTCTGCAGGTGTGGGACCCCCTTTAATATGTTATGATTTTTTTTTTTTTTTTGGTCAGCTTACTAGAGACAAGTTCTGAAATTCCCTAACTAGCAATCGGCTCACAAATTATGGGATGAAAAACATTTTCTAACCTTGTGAGCTGGCAGTGTTCAGAAGAGAGCCTGAGCTGGTGGTGCTCTGAACGGTCAACACAAAGAACTCTTTCAAATCCTCCTAAACTCTAAGCTTAATAAGTCTTTTATCTCTAACCTGAAAGCCAAACCTCACTGTTCTACAGATTACTGACACTGTGGGAAGGATGACCAGAAAGAGAGAGAAGTAAACAGGGAGAGAGAAGTTGTGAAGTTGTATAAAAAATTTTTAATTTGATTGGTGCTGCAAAATTGAGTATTTCTGCCATCAACAAAGATTCACCATCACAATAATAGTACCAGTTTGGAAAGCATAACAAGAAAGACAAAAATTGGTGGTAATCAGAGCATCAAAGCATCTAAGGTGGAAAACCAAAGGAAAATTACATTTTATGCCTGATTTCAATAACAATGCAGCTTAATTTTTTATTCAAAATTGTATCTTACTATAACAGTTAAAGAAGTCTTTTCCCTTGAAATGACGGTTATGATAATTGAAGGCAATATCTAAGGCATACTAAAAATGTGAAATTCAGAATAAATTTATCCAACTTTCATGAATTAATAAAATAAATATTGAAGATGGTGGGAGTACGTACCCTATAAGGAGAAAAAGTAATTTCAATCAATTAGCATTTGATTTGGGTGTAATTTTCTATGACTATGCTCTGTTTTTCTTATTTCCACCATATGTTTATTATCTTATAAATAAATTATGTTTAGTAAAATTTAATTAGCTGATATTTGTAAAGCTGTCTAAAGATGGGCTTTGTATAATTGCTAAGAGGTTTTTTTTTTATTACTAAGTATCAATATTTTGTCTGTGCGCTTGCTGCAGATAAAGAACATTAATTTTTAAAATAGCAGTAGAATCTCTCATTCTACATAGCCTTATAGAAAGAATCAGGGGACTCTAAAGCATCTGAAGAAACATTCTCAAGGAGTTAATTTCTAGCTTATACAACTATTTACAGAGCTCAGATATATGTTCAAAGCATTTCAAGGCCTTGAAAAAAATCATGCTCTAGTCACAATGTCACTGTCCTCAATATTAACACACGGGTAATCTCGGGTTACAAAGACCAGCATTCAAGAAAGGCTGCTGCATGGTGTTCATGAGAAGATATGTAGTGTGATTGAGAACTGACCTATACCAATTTGGTCACAGATAAAAGGAGCTGCCAGTAAAGTCAGAGCTAGCTGGTATTTCTTACTCCCCATAATATAGCTGCCGGGTTATAAAGAAAGCAAGTCATGAATTAGTCCTCAGTTCTGTCCCCTACATGGACATTTATTAGATTACTATTTATTAGGAAAGCTGATACAGAAGGGGTTCATACAATCTGTTTTCTACACTTTAAGAATCCCCAGTTCCGGGCTTCCCTGGTGATGCAGTGGTTGAGAGTCCTCCTGCCGATGCAGGGGACACGGGTTCGTGCACCGGTCCGGGAAGATCCCACATGCCGCGGAGCGGCTGGGCCCGTGAGCCATGGCCGCTGAGCCTGAGCATCCGGAGCCTGTGCTCCGCAACGGGAGAGGCCACAACAGTGAGAGGCCCGCGTACCACCAAAAAAAACAGAATCCCCAGTTCTATGTCCTCTAGGTGAGTCCGTCACTAAGTGGTTTTGATAAGGACACGGCAAAATTCCTGAGACAAGGAATCCATCTAATTGGCATCATGCAATCCAGACATTCTTCCAAAACCAATAACTGGACACATGACCAATTAGGGGATCAAAAGCATGGATATTGTCTCTGAGAGGAGCAAGTAACAAGCAAAGATGGTTTAGCTAAGCCACATATCTTGAATGTTTTCAATTTTTCAAACAAGTCTCCTTTTAAAAATAAATGATGAATACAATGGAATATTACTCAGCCATAAGAAGAGACGAAATTGAGTTATTTTTAGTGAGGTGGATGGACCTAGGGTCTGTCATACAGAGTGAAGTAAGTCAGAAAGAGAAAAACAAATACCATATGCTAACACATATATATGGAATCTAAAAAAAAAAAAAAAGGTTCTGAAGAACCTAGGAGCAGGACCGGAATAAAGATGCAGTTGTAGAGAATGGACTTGAAGACACGGGGAGGGGGAAGGGTAAGCTGGGACAAAGTGAGAGAGTGGCATGGACATATATACACTACCAAATGTAAAATAGATAGCTAGTGGGAAGCAGCCACATAGCACAGGGAGATCAGCTCGGTGCTTTGTGACCACCTAGAGGGGTGGGGTAGGGAGGGTGGGAGGGAGATGCAAGAGGGAGGAGACATGGGGATATATGTGTATGTATAGCTGATTTACTTTGTTATAAAGCAAAAACTAACACACCGTTGTAAAGCAATTATACTTCAGTAAAGATGTTAATAAAATTTTAAAAAAATGATGATAATAACAACATTAATTTCATCAGTAAAAACCCATTTTTATATCTACTGCCCACTTAGTAAAGTATCAGTTGTGGATTAGGTGTTGATAGCAGAGGATGTGTTTCTCTGCTATCTCTGGAATGTGACCCTTTATCATACTGCTAGTTGAAGACCTCTGGACTCTAAAGTCCTGATAGCATGGTACTGTCTAATCGCCCCTAGAGCTAAAAATAACTGGCACACGTTAACTATGTTGAAGTGTTTTAAAGCAAATTATAGGCATTATAAAAAAACGTGCTGGAAGAAGTATGGGATTTTGAACAAAGGTCTCTTTAGCAAATACTTGCTGAGGTATGTGATGTTTCAAAAATTACTTAACTTCCTGTAGTCCCAATATATTCATCTATAAAGAAGGGAATGTGGTAATACATATTTCATAGGATTGCGATGAGAATTAATTGAATTTTCAAAAAGTGCTTTATAAATGGTAAACATTACTTTTAGGTTTAATAAAGGTTAAATGATCCTTAAGGGTAGGTGGAAGTATGTTTTTGTAGACAGAGAAGGAGGGTTTTCTTAGTCCTACTTTATGCCAGGGATTTTGCTACTTGCTTTATTGAGAAGATAGAAAAATATAAGCTCTATAATCTTTAATGTCATAGTAGAAAACCTATAAGCTCCATACTGTTTGATTCAGTCATATCTAATAAAAATCATGCTGATACCAGAGGCTATAAGGGATCTTAGCAAATGTTAATGAAAATTGGGGGAGGATAAAAGATTGTGGACTCAGGTACATTGCAGGAAGCAAACTTCTGAACTCTAAAGTCGTTTACTGCTCATTGATAAAGATAAAATTTTGGAATGTTTGCAAGGCATTTGACTTAGTGTTATCACAAATACACACTTTATTTCTTGCTAGAGTAAGATCTGTGTCAGATTTATACCTGTTCTCTATCTCCTCGTCATAAAACTCCTTGCCTATTTTTGAAGAATTTCCTTTAAAATTAGGGACTTCAAAAGTTTAAAGGCCTCTCTTATGAAATGTAACCAATAATTATGAAGCTATATATTCTAGTTGCTTGCAACAAGTATATTATGATTCATAATTGTTTGCTGCCCCTCCCTGGAGGACAATTATAATTTCATGGCCAGCTGATGACAGAATCAGCCAGTAAGTGAGAATAGAAATGAGTGAATTCCATTTCAAGCAGAAATTTTAAGCACCAGCTCACACTTTCTCTTTGTTATGAGTCAACAATGTTTTATACATTGGATATTGCAGAGGGCCCAGAGGGAATACACCATGAAGAAGAGCCATACACCACTCCATGATGGACACATAGCATTAGTGATAAATGAATCTTTGCTGTTGCAGAACACTGAGATTTTACAGTCATTTGTCACTGCAGTCTATCCTGCAGTGTTCCACTCACAATCTGTAACTTCATTTGTATATAAGACATTTAAAATCCATTGTTACTTTGTTAATCAGAGAACATTATATTTTGTGTCTGACTTTTTTCCTTCAAGACACAGGGTGACTGACACTGATTATTTTGAAAAATAATGTGAAGGGATTTTTTTTTTTCTTCAACAGCAGCTCTACCTGGATCTAAATTAAATAGGAAGCCAGCAAGGCAGGTTTCTTGTGTCTTATATAAGAAAAGCAAAGAAATATCACTGGCAGTAGAAAAGTACTAATACTGCCCAGAGTGATCCCAGGCATGTAGTAGTTGCTCAATCAATATTTGTGGGATGACTGGATAAAATATAATACCAGTTAATTCAAGTAACAGTGACATGTAAATTGGTCTTTATTTTCCTACAGTATTAGTCCGCTCCTGCTGTAAAATAATTGTATAAGAGACAAACCCAGGATTTCAGTGGCTTAGGAAATTAGTGTTTCCTTATTCATAGGTCTGTGGGACACTTGCTATGGCTCTATTTCAGTCCAGTCTAGTTTATGACTGTTCCACATGTTTCTCATTCTAAAACTGGTTATTCAGTGAATTCTGTCCTCATGTGGAAACATAGAAGCTCAACAGAATAAGTCAAACCATGCAAGTATACTTTCTGCTTGCATACCTGTGCACATTTAATTACTCAAAAAAAGGCACAGAGCCAAGCTGAATATCAACAAAGAGGAGATACAGTCTCTATCTACTCTCCTGGAAGGTCCATAGCAAAATTTACTGACACAAAGTTGTAAGATAAGGAGGGCGTAAAGGGTGGGAACAAAAATACTAACTCATCCACCAAAGATGACTTGTTTTTGAATAAAAATTTAAAAGCAACATCAATAAACAGCAGTAACCTCCTCTAAAGTACTAATTATCTCTGCTGAGAATTTTGCAGCAATCTTTGGTCCACTGAGGACTGCTTAAACTCAATCGTTATAAACAGTTGAAATTCTGAAATTGAGTAATGCATGACATGGGAATCTCTGCTAGGAATAAATGATCTTTTTAAAAAATCTAATTTTAAATTCAAGAAGTATTTGTGAACCTTTGAAATGTATTTTGAGTAAGGCTTTGTAATGAAACACATGTAACTATAATTCATATGTTAATGAACATGTATGATGGTGATGGTTAATTATATGTGCAAACTTAGCTGGACCACAGTACTCAGAAATTTGGTCAAACACCAGTCTGGAGGTTTCTGTGCAGGTATTTTTTAGATGAGATTGATGTTTAAATTAGCAGACTTTGAGTAGAACAGATTATTCTCCAGAATGTGGGTGGGCCTCATCAAATTAGCTAAAGGCCATGAAAGAAAAAGACTGAAGCTCCCCCCAGGAAGACCGAATACTACCTCCAGACTACGTTTAGGCTCAAGCTGAAACATTAACTCTTTTCTGGGTCTCCAGCCTGCTGGCCTGCCCTGCAGATTTTGGGCTTGCCAGACACTGCAATTGTGTGAGCTAATTCTTTAAAATAAATCTATCTCTCTATATACACATATCTTATTGGCTCTGTTTCTCTGAAGAACCCAGACTAATGCAATGACTAACATTACCTATGAATGGCAGAAAAGGTATGAATTGGGAGATAATTATTAATTTTACAGTTATGAATGATTAACGCATATAAAACACCTCTCATTTTCAACATGAAGTAAAAGTATCCACTCTTTATTAATTGATAATAATAGAGACAAGGTGAGGAATGCAGATACAGCATCATCATCAAATCTACCTTCCGCACCAAATCCTTTAAAAATTACAGAAAAATATGTTTTAAATATAATAAGTACAGAATATAATGGAAAATAAGATAGAGTGACCAGCAGAACAGAAATTTTGAGAACCACCTGAAAGGTGAATTGCAGACATAACTGATTGGCCAGAGACAAAATTAAGAAAACCACAGCCTCCAAAATATGAAGAAAAGCTGGAATGTAAATTCCAGCAATTTTAATGATTCTTGAAACTCAGAGTCAGATTGTACAAAGAGTCAGAGAGGACCCTGGAGAGTTTACCTAAGCAGGACTATACTTTTGGAATGCTGAGTTCTTTTTCTTCCCTTGCTCTAACTGAACAAGGAGCAGCAGGGACATTTCTGAGGCTCCTAGTGTGGGCCTGGGGGTTTGAGAGAAAAGCAGAGCAAAGCTTGAGCTAATGCCAATTTGCAACCTAAGTTGAAGTTGGGGTAAAGGGATGGGGGAAGAGTGGAGAGCAAAGAAAGGTCATTCCTGACAGAAAGGAAATGATTTACAGTGCTTCCAAGCCAAGTCAAACAGTTTTATTCTGGTAATTGGTGGAAGCCTGGGGCAAGAGGACTAGTTCTTCTGTCTGTATTCTCCCCAGCACATCCTGAAGTAAAGCTCATTTGTTGCGTCCTCCACAAAGATACAAACCTCACAGTCACCTCAGCCAGTCAGAGAGAGGGCTATTGGTGACAAAGACTGGCATACGTGCAAAAGAACTGTTTCTCAGTACCCTGACTAATCTGCTAGTCCTTCGCTCCTAACAGATTGGCAAACTATGGATCACCAGACTCCTGGAGAAAGGCAGTGAACTGAAAGAGAATGAAAAGATAAACAAGATATTCTGTATTTAATATATTTTAAACATATTTTTCTGTAACTGTTAGCAGATTTGATGCAGAACGTAGAATTGATGATGATGCTGTATCTGCATTCTTCATCTAGTCTTTATGATTGTCAATTAATAAAGAGTGGAGGGGCTTCCCTGGTGGCGCAGTGGTTGAGAGTCCACCTGCCGATGCAGGGAACACGGGTTCGTGCCCCAGTCTGGGAGGATCCCGCATGCTGCGGAGCGGTTGGGCCTGTGGGCTGTGGCCACTGAACCTGTGCGTCCGGAGCCTGTGCTCCACAATGGGAGAGGCCACAACAGTGAGAGGCCCACATACCACAAAAAATAAAGAAATAAATAAGAGTGGATACTTTTACTTCATGTTTAAAAAGAGAGATTTTTTATATACATTAATCATTCCATAACATTGTAAGCAAAGAACAGTTAACTTTGGTAAAAGATCAGAAATTCCAAAAATAAAGGGGGATTTAAAAAAATTATTTAATTAACATTCTCCAAAAAACAGAGTAGCTCTTGCAATAACAAATATTAAGAATCTGCACTATGAAAATTACTAAAATGAAAAGAGTAGCTGAAATTAGAGAAAAATCAGAATGGTGAAGTAGAGAAGAGAAATGGCTAAAGAACAATTTAATGACGTGTAAAATTAAGTCAAAGAGATTTTTAAAAAAGTAAAAAGACAAAGAAATTAAAAGTGCAAACAAATTAAGACTCATAGAGATCAATGCAGGATATCTAATATCTGTCTAAAAGGATTTCCAAATCAAACAATAGAGATAATTGATGAAAAGAAATAATAGAAGACCTACCTTCCCACTGAGATAAAGACATATGGTCTTAGATGAAATTGTCCACTGAGTGACAAACAGCATAAATTTAAAAAGAAAAGAACATACACATATCCTGATTTACCTAAGAACTTCAAGAATAAAGAAAAACTGCTAAAATTTTCAAAATCACTAAGTTACTCACAAAAGAAAAAGATTTCCATTAGGGATCTGGGTGGTGCCTATATTGTAGAATGGATCTTACGTTTTCTACAGAAAAAAAAATTGGAAAATACCTTTGAAACTATAATTTTACACTTAGCCAATATGTTCGTCAAGAAGAGCAAGTTATGACATGTGAAGACAATTAAAGGACATTCTGCAGGAAAGTGAAATGTGAAATCAAGAAAAACACTGAAATTTAAGAAAGAATGCTGAGTGAAGAAATGTAAAAATAGTAAAGTTTCTATAAATGTTGATATGCAATATCAAAAATAATATGTGGATCAAAAATCCAATACAATCATTACATGAAAAATTGGGGAGGGGCAGATGGAAGAGGAACTTGGTGATAAGTGAAACTGCAAAGGTCTTCAGATTGGATTTTTTTTTTTAATAGTGTTTATTTTTACTTGTTAACAGTTTTGCTTTATTTATTTATGGCTGTGTTGGGTCTTCGTTTCTGTGCCAGGGCTTTCTCTAGTTGTGGCAAGTGGGGGCCACTCTTCATCGTGGTGCGCGGGCCTCTCACTGTCGCGGCCTCTCTTGTTGTGGAGCACAGGCTCCAGACGCGCAGGCTCAGTAATTGTGGCTCACAGGCCTAGTTGCTCTGAGGCATGTGGGCTCTTCCCAGACCAGGGCTCGAACCCGTGTCCCCTGCATTGGCAGGCAGATTCTCAACCACTGCGCCACCAGGGAAGCCCTCGGATTGGATTTTGATCAAAGAGAGAGTGTAAGTATTAACTTTAGACTTCATTATTCTTAGAAAAAATAGTCAAAATATCAGCTTCAAAATCAAAGGTAATCATTGGAAGCCTAGAAATATAATGTATAATTTTTAAAACAACTCAAGAACACTTCAAAAAACTGAAATGAATGATAACTATAGAAAAAGGAGAAAAGATAGTCAAATTTCTGCCTATAAAATGATTGGAATCACAAAATTTTATAGGCAATTCCTAGCAAATTTTAGGACCCAATTGTTTCTGTGTTATAATTTTTAACTCTATCCCTGACTTATATCTGTTCTCTTAATTAACAACCTCTGTGACAGTAAGAAATGAAATGATGAAGATCTAAACGAAGGATGACTATAGGATTAACACAGAGTAAAGGGATTTCCATGAGATTAAAGAGATAGAATTGCAAAAACTGGATCAGTGCAATGTGGGGATGAAGGAAAGGTAGTAGTTAAGGATGATTCCCAGTTCGGGCGATAACTTCTTAAATGTCATATACTTAGGAAGCACCATGTATTGTGGGGAGAGAGGAGATGTTAAAATATAGGTACAGTATGGCATAGGACCTGGGGTCAAGGAGTATGACATTTGAAGGCTCCAAATCATTAACACCAAACCTCATTCTACCTGGGCAATTTCTTAGCCACTCCAATTGTAATGCTCAACCTTCTTGAGTAAGGAGTCAGAGTTAGTGTAGCAGCAATGGTTTTCACTTTTATTCCCAAACCTGTGCCCTGGTTTCTGGAGATAACATCTCAGGAGCTACAGTTCAACAGAGACACTCTGACGTCATGTTGACTAACCTTAGGTTTCAGCTAACCTTAGATTTTGTAAATCACCATCAGTCATTTATTACTTGAATATTTTGTACTCATGCAGGGGCTAGTCAGTCATTTCTGTTCTTAGAAAATTACTTGCTCTTCCCAGAACCATGCAGGTTAGTCTTAACTGTCTTTATCCACCTCTCTCAATGTACACATAGAGAGAGGGAGCAACATATATACATATATATATATATATATATATATATATATATATATATTCTGTAGGCAGATATATGTGATCAAAAAATACATATTTCAATATTCCATAGCTATTCATAGCTATTATATTCAAAAGAGAAGCAGAGTACCAATATGTGCCAACATTATTAAGTTTTCAGAATATGTAAAATGATAAAAAGATTCTAAGATAATTCCACAAAGTAAGCATAAGTCCTAACAACAAAACTGGAGAAGGAATAAATTTATTCTAATCAAAAAGGATTTCTTTCTAAGAAATACAAGGAGGGTTTAGCATTAGGAAAATCATATTATAATTCACTACATTAGTAGATTAAGAAAAAACAATTTTGATCATCCTGATAGATGTAGAAAGCATTTGATATGATTTTTGTTTAAAAACATCTTAGCAAGTTAGAAATAGAAGGAAACTTATTTGACAACATGTGTATACCAGAACTTCCCAGCAAAACTTATACTTAAGGGTAAGTAGTTTTAAAAGTTACACTGAACTCAGGAACAAATTGTAGATACCAACTACTACTGTCATTAGCCAATATCTTACTGGAGATTCTAGGCAAAGCAGTAGATTTAGAAAAATAAATTAAAACTTTACATATTTAAAAAAGACAAACTGTCAGAATTTACAAATGATATAATTCTCTACCAAGGAAATCCAGGAGAAATTATTTGAAATGTTCAAAAAATTCATAATTGGCTTTAGTAATATTACTGGATAAAAAGAGCTACATACAAAAATATCACTACTTTATACAATAGAAATAAATAATGAAAAAAGGAGAAAATATTACTTGAATTAGTACCAAAACTATAAAACGTTAGGAATATAACCACTACCTATTCAAACAAAGAGGTAAACTTTTACTAATAAACATAAAAGAAGACTTAAGTAGATATATAAAATTCACAAATGGAAAAACTAAATATTATAAATATATAAAATTCTCATGTTAATCTGTAAATTCAAAGCTATCTCAAGCCTATATTCTCAGATGATTCTGACAAGTTAATTCTTCACTTCAAAATGAAAAGGAAAATACATAGGTAGTAAAGAAATTTTTGGAAAAGAAAATAAAACCTTTTATATATCTAAAAGGTTTAACCTTTTAGGTATCAAGCAGACCCATATTTACATGTACCCAGAGTTATCTAAACTGTGAGGTTTGAGGGCACAGGTCCCTACAAACCATCCTCATTTCTGACACCAGTTGCAAGTTCATGGGGTTCCCCATACCACGCTTAGGTGTAATAATTAGCTAAAAGGAATAAGGGAACTCATTGAAAACTGTTACACTCACATTACAAGTTGTTGATGGAAAAGGATACAGATTAAAATCAGCCAAGAGACAAGACACGTAGAGTCGAGTCCACAAGGAGTCCAAACATGGAGGTTCCAGTAGTCCTCTCTCCACCAAGTCATGAACAGCCTGGTCACATTGTAGACAATCTACACAGAGAACTGCCTGCCAGGGAAGCTCGCTTTCAGTGTCCAGAGTTTTTATTGGGGCTTTAGCACATAGTGCCTGCATGGTTGACTTTTAGTCTGAAGCCCCTCCTAGAAGTTAGGCTAATATCTTTTGTCATCAGTTCTTCTGGAAGTTGGAATTGGTACGTTGCAGCTCAAAGTCCTCATCAGAAATCACACTGTTAGATTGTCCAGTGGCCAAAACCCTTATAGACAGAATAGAATATTCTGTCAGGCAGAATATTCCAGGGTTCTAGAGCTCTCTTCCCAGTCATCAAGGGCAAAGCCCAGACTTCTCTTTGGGTAAGGTTAATTCTTTACTACACAATATGGAAATTTAGTGTACAGCATGGAATTCAAATAGGAAATAATCTGCACATTTTCATATAAAAGTAATGGGAAATCTCTGGAAAAATGTATACTAAACTGTAAACTATAATATACGCCACTGTATGAAGAAAGCATAGGAATACTGGGGGTCAGGAATGTAAGGAGGGATTCATTTTTTGCTCTTTGTACTTCTAAAGTATTTGGATTTTTTTTTAAACAATAAGAATCAATTAATAGATATCTTGTGTGATTTAAATAACTATTTCAAAAAATGAGATTTTCCCCACTTCCACTAAATAAATACGAAAGTAAATCTATACAAATCAGGTTTAAGAAGAGCCCCATTTTTAGCTCACATGCATTAGTCTGGGTTTACCGGCTCTCCTACTTACCTCTGAGAAGATGGAGGTTGGAATGAGCTGACTGCAACTCTATGAATCTATGAACATTGTTTGTATATGTGGAGCCATTTCTTTTTTTTTTTCTAATTTTTTTTTTCTTAATCATTATTCCCAGTCAAATGGCACAGGCTTGAGAAGGGCAAAGACAGCCAGAGATTGCACTCTGGCCTACCCTCAAAGTATCCTTTATGAACTACCCTTCCTAAGTCCACCCTTTAAAGTCAATGTTTCCCACACTTCCTCCCTTGCTCTGCTTCTCTCACCAGACTGCAAAGCCTCAGAGGGTGAACTCAACTACCTTGAAGTTGTCTTTTATCATTTGTGGCGATTCACGAATTATATTCCCTGCCTCCAATTCCATGGACTTCAATTTCTGTGTTTGACCTCTTTAACCTCTCTGTAACCTGTTTACTCTGCATTAATCCTAAAGTCAGTCTTAGTTTAGGTCTTCATCATTTCATTTCTTACTATCATAAAGGTTGTTAATTAAGGGACCAGGTGGTAATATACATAAGTGAAGTAGACCACTCTAAGAAAATCCAGAGTAGTGAGGGCTATGATGGGCTGGAGGATTTTTGCCACTTTTAAAAGCATTCCCTTTCAAAGTTTTGTTTGCTGTGTCTGTGTTTTGTTTTGTTTTCCATCATTGTGGCTAAATACTTCTGTGGCCAAATTCTGAGCTAGTTTGCAAATTCTGTGAACATGGTCTCTATACCTTGTATCTTACAAATCTATTTGGCTTCTGGAATGATCTGTTTAGAAATGTAAATCTAATAATATCATTCCTCTACTCTAAAGTTTTTCAATGATTTAATTCGAGGCTAAAATCAAAACACCTTACCCTGGCACTCAATCTTTTAATGATCTGACTTCTGATTATCTTCAGCTATATCCCTTACCATTTCCATTTCACACTGTGATCCCGCTATTTTGAAATTCTGTCAGATCATACAATGTCCTATGCTCTACATTGTTTCTGTGACATTCGCGACTTTTTAGAAGACTTCCTTGACTTTACTTATTTCACTTACTTGACCTTCCCTTATTCCACTCTGATGTAATCCTCTTGTTCATTGTTTCTTCACTGCCACTGACCTACTTCCTTCAAAGCAATTTTTACAGACTACATGAAATAGTATATGTTTGCTTTCTGCCTCTTTCACTAAAATGTGTGCTCTTTAAGGTAGGCTTGATGTTACGTTTATCTCTGTAGAAATGGCATTTGGAACTTAACAGAGACAATATCAGTATCTTTTTTTTTCCTGAATGTATTTTTCTTCTTCTAACTGTAAAGTTAGCCATTACTTTCAATATAACACACTCGTGAACACAGCGTTTGGCAGCAACAGGATTCAATCCTTCCTCTACTAGGTACTGCCTGTGTGACATTAGATAAGTTAGGTAATCTTGCTAAACCTCAGTTTTCTCGTAGTGCCTACCTCATCGGATGACTATGAAGATTTAAATAATATAATTCATTAGTACAAAGCCTAGCACTTTGGAGCTGTTCAAAACTGCAGATTATGGTCATGGTAATAGTACAGATCTTCCGCAACTTAGGATGGGGTTACACCCTGATAAAACCATCACAAGTTGAAAATATCATAAGTTGAAAATGGATTTAACACAGCCAACCTACCAAACATCATAGCTTAGCTTCGCCTAGCTTAAAGGTGCTCACAACACTTACATTAGCCTACAGTTGGGCAAATCATCTAACACCAAGTCTATTTTATAATAAAATGTTGAATATCTCATGTAATTTATTGGATATTGTACAGAAAGTGAAAAACATTACACTTCTAAGCATAAATCAGTTGTTTACCATCGTGACCATAAGGCTGACAGGGAGCTGCAGCTGCCCAGCATCACAAGAGAGTATCATACTGCATATGGCTAGCCTAGGAAAAGATCGAAATTCAAGGTATGGTTTCTACTGAATGTGTATCACCTTTGTACCATTGTAAAGTCAAAAAATTCTTCAGTTTAACCATCATAAGTTGGGGACAGTCTATAGTAGCAGAAATAGAAATAATGCGGATAACATTTTAAAAATCAAACATTTGAAAACGTTTATTTAAAAGCTAAACTGCAATTCAAAAGAAACAGTAAAGCATACTGAACTCTTATTATAGTGGTTCTCAGTAAACCCACACATACCTTTTCTTGCCTCAAACTGAACTAACTGCATCACCCTGTCCTTCATCCCCCAGAATGCTCCTCCTCCTGGGTTTCCTATGCACCGAATAGTATTGCCATCCACACCCTTGGCTAATCCAGTGACTTGGGAAGGCCTTCGTGACTCCTCCTCCTCCTCAACTCTACAGCCAATCATCAAATCCTGTTGATTCTATCATACAATAGCCACCATACTAGTCTCACTACACTTTATCTTGCCGACCCTAACTGATTTTCTAAATAGCAACCAGAAATAATCTGAACATTTCTCTTCCCCTCAGTACTTCCCATTGTGCAAACTCCTTCTCATTGCCTAGACAAGTCTCACAAGACTTGCCAGACTATGTTCTGGCCCAATATTCCAGCATCATCTCTGGCTACTCCCTCCTTTACACTTGGGCTCCACCAGCTTATAATTCATTCCATTCCTCCAATCTATCTTGCTTTTTTTCACCACTAAGTCTTCACACAAGCCATTTCCTTGTCTATAACTGGCTTCCCAAGTCTTCTTAACCTGGCAATCTACCATTCATTACTCAGTTCCACCATATGTGTGATTTCTTCCAGGAAGCCTTCCCTGACAGATATCCCTTCTCCCTCTATGGCTCATGTAACACAGCACTTGACCTGTTTCACTGTATTAAAAATGCCTGCTCACTTGTCCTCCTTTTATGCTCCCTTATACTCTGAGCTCTATGAAAGCAGAAACCAGGTGTGTCTTGCTCACCATTGTATCCCCAGTGCTTACCTCAATACCAGCCGCACATAGTAGGAACTGCAGTACCCATGCATGATAAAAAGAATGAATGGACGAGTGGACTGTTAAGCCTATTTTGAAGCTGCATCTAGGTCAAACTGGTGGGTGTAAACTCCTTTCATCTTTATTCCAGCTTCTGTGGTGACCGTGGAAGAATCACTGTTTTCCTGAGTTTTCATAGATGTCTGTAGCTAGTCTGTTTGAAGTTCAGCAGTTCTATGAAGTTCTGGGCTGTGAAGTATAGCAACTCTCCTCTCCTCAGCAGTAAGAGACTTTTTCACACTTTATTTATGAGAATAGAAGTGCTGATTCTTTCACTGCGCATTTCTTCTCCAACTAATTGATTTTATTTTCATAAACTTAGAATTACTTTTCTAAAACTCTACTTGATTCTTCTTTTCAATCCTCTGTGTTTAGAATGCCACTGATTTTTATTACCACTACAACTGGTAAAACCAACCAGCTATGCTGACTGGGTCAAGGTCTTCTTATTTAGTCTAGATATTCAAACTTTACTTTCTGACTTAAAAAAAACAAACAAAAAGTACATTTCCAGGCATCAGTGATTTGATGCATATGGAATGAAACTATGGCTACCATCTATAATCTCAATTCTTTGAAGGAAACGGTGGAAAATCTATTCACTATCTCTATTAGCAATTTCCAACGAGAGGAACGCTTAGATGTTAGTGATAAAAATCAAATCCTTCCCAAAAGTTTTGTCATCATGCACTTATGAAGACAAATAAAGGAACAGTTCATCAAATGGAAAATACATATGGGCTTTGGAGCTGGATGAAAATGAATAAAGTTAGAGTCATGGCTCTGTGACTTCCTAGTTTCATAAACTTTGGTATTTTATTAAACTCTCTTAGACTCATTTTCCCCATTATTTCTTTAAACAGTTTACCGTAGTACCTACAATAGCATTGTTTTGAGTGTTAATTGAGTAACACACATAAAGTGCCTTTTATCTAATGTTATTGTACAGAGTTTACCTATATATTTTACAGTTACTCTTTGCCATAAAGCAATATCTGCAGCAGAGTTTTTGCAACAGTATGCTGTTATATAATCTGAGCCTGAAAGATGCACACTGATCCTGTCATCTTTGTAAACAGCCCTTTGACGAAAGCATTCCCTGGGACCTATCTTTACATGTTAGACACTCAGTCTGATCCAAATGTTTCCTATCTTCACTTAAGGTGGTTCCAAATTAGTACAAAAGTTATAACATTCAAAGAGCTCTGCTACAGAGCATGTTCCAATGCTTGGCTTTCAGCTTTCAAGATCATCTGATGTCAGGTGATGTGGATTACTATAATTTTTTCCAAACTTCCTTCTTGAGATTTGAAATGGCATATTCTCCCATACGGTCCTGCCTCTAAAAGAATTTGCTTGAAACTGAAAGCAGAATATGGATAGAACACTGCTCAGCCTAAGCTCAGCATCTGATATGCGTAAAGATTTTATAGAGTTGGCACTTCTCACCTGCTGACTCACATGGGAAGCACTCTCTACCTATATATTGTGGCCAAGATTTCTATTGAAAAGATGGTTCTTCAATTTTGTAAACATTTAATGAAGTGACTTCTCTAAGCTCTTTACCTGAATGACTAAAAATGACAACTTATATTCATAGGGTTGCTGCTGAAGGGAAGGTCCTTTGACTATCTATAGCTGCTTCACAAGCCATCTAAAACAACAGACACACCCTAAAGTGACCAGCAATTACTCTTGTATAATCCCCTCCCCTTAAGTGCATGAGGAATCTGATTTCTTTCTAACAGTATATGGCAAAGGCAATGAGCTATCATTCCCTTGATCAAGTTACCTTATATGGCAAAGGTGATGGGATATCGCCTTTGATTCAGGTACATTATATAAGACTCTGTCTTAGCAGATTAGAGCAAGACATAAACAGCTACCTTGTGAACTGCAAGTGGAGAAGGCCATGTGTCAGGAAACTGTGGGTGGCCTCTAAGACCTGAGAGAGGTCTTCGGCCAACAACCAGTGAGAAGCCGAGGCCCTCAGATACATAGCTGCAAGTAAATGAATTCTGTCAATGACCCAAAGGGGCTTGAAAGTGGATTCTTATCTGGCCAAGGCTCAGATGAGATGGCAGCTTGTCTGACACCTCGATTGTAGCCTTGTGAGATTCTCTGCAGAGGACCGAGCCAGGCCATGACCCAGGACTCCTGACTCAGGGAAATGGAAATAATAAACGTATGTTTTAAGCCACTAAATTTGTAGTAATTTGCTATATATCAATACAAATGAATACAGTAGCCTGAAACAAAAATGTTTTTTTATTTCTCAGGCTTCTCTGGATTGACACGGGCTCACGCGGGGGTCAGCAGGAGTCACCATGTGGCTGCCTTCAGCTGGAAGCTCAGAATGTATGGAATGGTCTTCACACTCCCTCCCCCCTCCCCCCATGTCTCTCCAACAGAAGAGCTGGACTTCTTGCAGAGCGGCTCAGAGCTCTAAGCAAGAGAGAGTGTAAGTTGCCATCTCTCTTAAAGCCTGGACTCAGAAGTCCTAGAACCTCCCTTCTGCTATACTTTATTGGTCAAGGCAAGTCACAGGCTATTTCAGATTCAAGGTAGGGGAATAGGCTCCACCTCTTAATGTGGGAGCATCCTAAACGTCTGGAATGGGGGAAATTGTTGATGGCAATATTTGCAGGCAATTTGCTACAATCCACCCTCTGGCCACAGTTCACAATCATTTCACGTGCAGAAGGCTCTCACCCCCACTCAAAACTCAGAAGTCTTATCAGGCTTAACGTCCAGTTTCTTGTGATCCACATTCATGTCCAGATAAGGCTCTTCTAGTGTGGGTCTTGTCAATCTGGAGACTTGTAATTTAAAAAGACTAATTCAGCAGACAATGGCAAGGTACATGTTCTCGGAGCACCCCACTTTTGAACAAGGAAAATTTCTTGATTAGGATTCAGTCTGTTCCCTGGGAGTGATTTTTTATGGCTCTAAGCTTCATCCTTGAACCCTTGCCTCTGCCTTTCAGATCATCTTTTTGCATAAGAAATGTCCTATATTTATAGCTGAGTGGCATTTTCAGCCTTCATCCTGCCAATACAAAGTTGAGGGCCTAAAAGTCTCTTCATTTTAAATTTTCTCTGTCCCTTTTCATCCAATCTAATTCAACTACCTTAAAAAAAAACAAAAACACTGTGTTTCCAAGGTAGCAAATTATAATCCAGTACACTAGAAAAATGCCACAACCACAGATCTCTTTAGGTCACTCTCTACTTTGGGCTGAGATTCAGGATGCTCTGGGGTAATATCTTTAAAGTTCTTTGAAGCCTTTTGTCTGGTCAAAAGGGTCTACAAGGCACTGACTTAAATCTCTCAGTGTTTTTAACAAGCAGTATTAAAGTTGTGCCATTGATTCGATCTTAACTCTGAGCCCACATTTTGCTGTCAGAGCTTCAATTTGATCTTTGTTCTGAAGCTATTTCTTACGCTGAGAACCTTTTGTAGGTTTGAGTAACTGGGAATGAGAAATAGTATTATTTTCCAACCCAGCAAAACCCAGTTGAAAATATTTCTTCTTGGTTCTGTTGAACACTGAAAATTTCCTTCTTTAGTTCATTTGTCTCTTATAATATCTTCTCATAGCTTAAAAAATGTTGCCTGGAAAGCTTCCAAGCCATACAGAGTTCATTAGGTACTTCTTCTATCTTCCAAGTAACTTCAGACAATAATCTTAATTTTTCTGCCAATACTTAAGTACATACCCTACACTTTCTCCAGTCTTTCATAGTAATTTTCCCAGTTTTCTGGTCTTCCTTCATTAACAATCTCCTCATCACCATTCAGGCCTCTGCCAACTACTCAGTCACAATGCCAATGCCATATATTTTATGTTGGAAATAGCACCGAAGTTCTTACCTCTGAATAACTGCCCCTGAGGAGCTTTATCCACATAGGAGTTTGATTAAGGTGACAGGATCCTTGACTTGGAGCTGATTTCATAACGGGATGTGACGGGAGAGGTGAAGGTGTTTTGCAGATTGGGGGGTGTGAATTGCTGTGGCAGAATACAGAGATAGATGGCCTCTGAAAACGGTTATCAACATTTCTTCCATCCTTGTACACACATGCCACTCTTCCCATCAAGAGATGGAGTCTGTTTCCTCTCTTCTGGGAACCGGTCTGGTCTTGTGATTTGCTTGAATGCAGCTGAAATTACATTCTTGGCCCAAGTGTTAAGAAGACTGACATCTGCTTTTTGCCTCTTGGGGACAGTCATTAGACTAGTATATATCAAGAGGCTACATGTAGAAACACTGTGGTGGATAAGATGCAACTTTGGCCACTTCAGCCCCAGTGGACTTCCCCATTGAATGTGACCTCATTCAGCCTGTACAGTGTAGGAAAAAATACCCAATTTAGCTCAGTCAACACAGAACTATGAAAAATAATAAACTATTTTTACATCGCTAACTTTCTAGTGCTTTTTTATGGCAGCAACAAGTAACTGAAGCAAATCTTGATCATGGAATTATATATAACACGGTTATATTATGGGTCAGCTAAAACTGTGGTTTCTTCAAGCATAACTGACTTATATAATCATGCCACTAAGATAGTTGCTTGTATACTTCAAAATAAAGTATCTGAATAATGTGGGATTGAGAATAGTTTATTTACTTATTTAGTGATTTTATTAAACATATTAGGATAAGTCAGAAAGACAAAAGACTGAATAAGATATATTGTATATTTGGGTTCCACAGATGTGTAGGAATTGATTCCTTGATATCCTGTTTGTTATAAGGTGGTTGTAAATTTCTCAACAAATGTATACCAAAAGGTAGGGTGACTGATATTGAATATTAATAATGTGCCTACTAGATATGCTTTTAATCATGTCGTGTACTCACATATTAGGATGGAGGCTGGATTAATATTCTTAGGAGAAGCTCAAATTAAATTGCCCTTCTTTGTTTAGTTTTCCTTTTCTCATTAGGATTCTATCCTCATTAGCTGAAAATACAGTGTCTTGTAGTTAGCAATAACCAAGCAAAGGTTATGTTTTATTTCTAAAAATTATATAACTAACCAAGCTCTATAAACTAAAGGTTAGGAAAATATAACCCCATAAGACACAATGAAATATAAAAATACTCAGATAATCATTGCTTTTTCTGTGGGGAAATTGAGTTTTCAGGGAGATCAAGTGTCTTGCCCAAGATTGGATACACTTCTGTTTGTATCAGAAATCCATGCCTGTCTCTTTTTCTTTTCCTCTCTGTACAGAGTGCCTCCTAGAAACTGAGGTGCTCTGTAAAAAGTGAGACCTGGGAATATAACATTGAACAGAAAGTGGTGAAAGGTGTGTGGTCGAAGGCAACTCTAGATGGTACTATTCTTTTATAGAACATAATGTTTTTGCTTATTAATCACTTGTTGTGGCTGCCTTCATTTTCTGCAATGTTAGAAGGTCCAGTACAATGTTTCAGGTCTTAATTATACTACACCAACTTCCTCATCTCTCAAGAAAAATTTATCAAGGAGAGGGAAAAAAAATGTCATCTAATAAAAAATATTGCTACATTTTAATGAGTGTTTACTATGTGCCCCCCAATAATTCTGTGTCCAAGAAATGTTTATGTAATATTTCTATATCTAAGGACTAATATCACTTATCATTGTTACCCTAAAAGTCAAGACAGATAGCAAGACAGGTAATGTTATTGCAAAAGTCTAGTGTAATGAAATCATTGTGCCCAACTGGTTACTTTATCTGGTTATACCACCAGAAAACAAAGCAGGAGAAAGAACCATGGGTCAGTATTTACAAAATCTAACCTAGGGATCTCTCAAAAAATCTAGTTTCCTGTTCCACACCCTCAGAGATTCTGATTAATTAGTTGTATCAGTCACGGTTCCAGCAAGGGTCAAAAGAAGTGATTCGAAGAATTTATGAAGGGACTGCTAAAAAACACTAATGCAAAAAAAAAAAAAAATCCATAATGTGGAAATATCACAATTTTAAATAAAGTGTCATATGGAACCACACTGGAACCTCAGGCAAAAGGAAAAATCAGAAATAGTGATCCTGTCTTTATTTAAAATTTTGACATTGTGTTCACCATGGATTTTTTGCATTAATTTTGATTTTTAAAAATTAGTGCATTAAAAGATTATTTATCTTGATTACCAAGTTTTCTGACATACTCCTTTCCCCTAAATTTTGTACTCAAGGTGTGCACCTGTGTCTCCTCACACCACTTGTGTCCTTGCCACACAGAATGTGTGACATCACCAGAAACATGGCACCACTTCTGACTGCTTAGACTCATACCACAGCTTTACTACTTATCAATCCTATAACCATGGATTATTTACTTTACCCCTATGAAAACTTTTTTCACAGATTACTTTTGAGAATTAAATGAAATAATCCTCAGAAACAGTACAATGCTTGACACAAAGTTAGTTCTCAATAAATAGCTAGTATTATTATGTTTGGAGTTCTAATTTTATTTGACTAATTGAGGAAGGACAATTATTCCTTTTATGATATTATAGACTAAAATAAAGTGGGGTTTTTTTCTTCAGAATTTTAAGATGCTGTACCAGTGGCAACAAAGAAAAGCTCTGCTTGCCCTAGGCCTTCTAAGAGGTCTCATTCCAGACCAGCTTTCTGAAACAATGGAAATATTCTATAATCTTTACAAGCTACTAAAAGCTATTTCCCCCTGACCCCAACACAATGAACTAGCCTTTTCTCACCACTCCAGCATTTGCTGATTTTACTACATAGATTACATTCAAAGTCTGCAGTCTCTGCAGTAACCTCCAAAGTGGGAGCTGCAAACCCAGGAATATATCAGATGATCCATTGGAAACAGGGAGAAAATAGAGTACATCATATTTATTTTTAATATAAATATGAGGAAGAAATTAAACTTTCTAATATTCAGTAAATGGGCCAACCTCTTCTTTATCTTGCCTTAATCTCTGCCTTATTCAGTCCTCACTCTACCTAAGCTTATTATCAGAAAATAATCCCAGAAAAGAATGAACACTTCACACAACAGAAGTGTTGACAGTAGTGTTCTCATTGGGTGGTTTGTGTTTGAACATAAAACATTTTGCATTTTATGGGATATCATATGGTTAACTGTGTTAAAAAAAATAAAGATTTAAAAATAAAATCTGTACAATACTATGTAATAAAATGAGAACTGGCTATAAAATCTTTTGGCAATATAGTAAAAAGAGTTGAGCTGTTGACCTTAAAAGTAAATTATGTGTTTTTGTTTTGAAAAAGAAAACAGTTCCAAATTTGCTGACTTTTATTCTGGTATGACAAGTGGCTGTTGGGTAGCTGCTACTTATCAGATGTTTAAATAAATAAACTCTTTTAATTCATCCCTTCAAGTTAAAAGGGATATTTCAACAATAAGCAAGAAAATAATTGCTTTTTGAAAGAAATTCTTGCTGTGGAGAGAGAATATGGAAAATAGATGCTTAGAATTATTTCCATCCTCCTCTAGTGTTGCTGCCCAAAATGCTGTATATCACCCATAAAAATGCTCATATCTGCAGACTCTAATCAGAAACATAGTCTTTTAACCTTCTTAAAATTCTCACAAATAGTATTCGGCAGGGAGGGGGTTTGAAACCCTTTTTTAAAAATGTAAAAGCACAGTGTTTTATAGTTAGGTTGAAAAACAACCAATTGAATCAGAGAAGAAAGAAATTTACAAGATGTAACGATATAAACTATCCATAAGTGGTGAATAAACTTAAAAATCTTGTGTAATAATTTTTTTTAATTGCACTTTATGATGCCTTCTACCATTTGGATTTGTAAATTTTTTTCAGCTATGGCAGCCATAAAAATCAGGAATAAAAAAAATGAAACCAAAATAAGACCTTTATATTGGTATGTCACAAAATGTTAAAGATTAAAAGGCAATGAGGCTGTACCACAATGTTCATTGCAGCACTATTTACAATAGCCAGGACATGGAAGCAACCTAAGTGTCCATCGACAGATGAATGGATAAAGAAGATGTGGCACATATATACAATGGAATATTACTCAGCCATAAAAAGAAAAGAAATTGAGTTATCTGTAGTGAGGTGGATGGACCTAGAGTCTGTCATACAGAGTGAAGTAAGTCAGAAAGAGAAAAACAAATACTGTATGCTAACACATATATATGGAATCTAAAAAAAAAAAAAAAAAAAGTTCTGAAGAACCTAGGGGCAGGACGGGAATAAAGACATAGATGTAGAGAATGGACCTGAGGACATGGGGAGGGGGAAGGGTAAGCTGGGATGAAGTGAGAGAGTGGCATGGACATATATACACTACCAAACGTAAAATAGATAGCTAGTGGGAAGCAGCTGCATAGCACAGGGAGATCAGCTCGGTGCTTTGTGACCACCTAGAGGGGTGGGGTAGGGAGGATGGGAGGGAGACACAAGAGGGAGGAGATATGGGGATATATGTATATGTATAGCTGATTCACTTTGTTATAAAGCAGAAATTAACACACCATTGTAAAGCAATTATACTCCAATAAAGATGTTAAAAAACAACAATAAAAAAGACAATGAGCCATATTCAATCACATTGCTTTCCCCTTACGTATATTTATATATTAATAACAATATATTAGTGAGAGTAAAAATGATTGTATACCTTTAATAACATTTTATCTCATTCTTTTAAAGTGTATATTTGTATACATTAATGATATTCATAATACATTAGTACCATAACATATGTAGGGGTTTTTTTTTGTTTTTTTTTTTTTGCGGTACGCGGGCCTCTCACTGTTGTGGCCTCTCCCGTTGCAGAGCACAGACTCCGGATGCGCAGGCTCAACGGCCATGGCTCACGGGCCCAGCCGCTCCGAGGCATGTGGGATCTTCCTGGACCGGGGCACGAACCCGTGTCCCCTGCATCAGCAGGCGGACCGTCAACGACTGCGCCACCAGGGAAGCCCAACATATGTAGTTTTTTAAAAAGAAATATAAAGTCTAATATTGGGAAGGTCCAATTCTTTCTTTTGAGTTATCAAAAATGTCTGAATGTTTGGATAGTTTATTTCTAAGTCTACTCTGTATGTTTTGACTTCTAATTAGGTTGAAAAAGCCTTAGCACATATATTCTTTAACTTATGCTCACAGCCTTTCAGATATTGTTTACCATGTAAAAATAATAGGCAACAATAAAAATAGGTATCACTTATCAAATGCTATGCCAGGAATTATATTGGTGTTTCACAGTATAGTACAAGCTGCCAAGGAATACTCTGTTTAAGCCTCATACCATATTTATGAGGCAATACATTGCCTTATGATATACCAAGAAACGGAGAGTCAGAGCAGCTAAACAACTTTCTCAAGTTTACAAAGCTAGTAAGTGACAAACATGATTTAAATACATTTCTTTCTGGATCTAAACAATAATATTACTAGTAAAATAAGTATAGTAATAATAATGTCTAAGATTTATTGAGATTTTATTACATGCCAGGATTCTAAGTGCTTTACGTTGTATCATATAACCCTTACAAAAATTCTTGGAAGTAGGTACTATTATAATTATCCTATATAGAGTTTATTAACTAGAGTGTAACATAGCATTTACATAACTAACCCAAGCTAGTAATTGGCAGAGGAATATTTAAGCCCTATAGACCATCCCTTAAGTATACTGTACTGCCCCTAAAGACTATGCTGTTTACAATATGGCATCGTCTTCTTACAGATTGATTGACCTTCACTGACAATAATGGTATCATTGTTAATCTCATCATCCTAGGATTATTTCTAGGGTTTCATACTTTTAATGAATTCTTCAAAGAGATAAGATGAATGAAGATCATAATGTTGGAGGCCAAACCCAGAGAGAGAAAATTGAAAAATTTGTCTACATAATTTAAGTTCTGGACTCCTTTAGATAATTTAAGTGTAAGTGCTTTGTTTACTTGCTCAATTTAGCTTTAGAATTGTCTCACTTCTCCACATCACTGAGCATGTCTGCTGCTACGGACTATGTAAAGCAGAGTTCTTTTCATAATTAGACAATGATAGTGACTAAGATATTCCCTGTAAAATATGTGGTAAGTTGTAAAGCCCTTATTTAATGTTTAAATCAGGTTGTGGCACTTGTGAATTTTTTTTAATGGCGCTTGTGAATTTTGCATCCTAGGATTTATACCTTGTGGAATTCAAATCACTTGCAAAAAAACTTAGATTTAAACACCGTAAGTTGTCTATTTATAAATGCCCTAACAATCTACCCTATTAGCTATTATTAGCTATTGATTGAAAGGTTTTCAAGAAAAATGAAATGTAAGATGTACTACAAGGCAAATATACATTCTGCTTCCAATGATGGAAATGCTTCTGTTAGATGTTGAGGAATCATAACTTTAAACAGGTTGTACTTTTCCCCATAGATTCTGTAGAAAACTCACTGTGACTGTGTAGTTTCATTTCTATTGAAAGAAAATTTAGTCTCAATTCACTGATTATGATGCTATGTATTAATAACTTCCTATTATGCTAAACCAGCTGGACACACTTGACTACCTCTGGAAGGCAGTGGACGAATACGTTAGCTGTGTGGCCCAAGTTCTAACTTTCCATCTGTGAGTTGGCCCCATTTGCTGATACACTATTTGGGAGATTAATAAACAAAGTTAAAAGAATGTTTATAAGAGCAGTGGAAGGTGGGCACAGAAAGGCAAAATAAAGAAGGCATTAGGAAATACAATTGTTGCTATTCATTATGCTTTTCAAACTTAGACCTCTTAGTCCTGAGAAATAACTCAGGGGCTCTCTATATAAAAGAGTTACAAGAGAAGGATTGTCAAATCAGTTTAGTTTTGTTCCACAAATATTGATTCACCACCCCCAACTAAGAGTAAAACCAAATTGACTATTTTTCTTCAGTAATAGTGTATTGTTGAGCACAGCCATGGGCTAATTCTGGATGTGACTTTTCAAACAAGCCTCTAGAAAAAAACAAAAATTCGGACTTTTAAAAAAAGATTCTTATTCTCTCTCTCCCTCTCTCTTTTTCTCTCCCTCTCGATCTCTCTTCCTCTCTCATCTATTAAGCTATCAATCTTATTTACAAAAGGCATTCAAACATAGATTATGATGGTAAATATTCAAATGGTTTAATGTTTTCTCCAAGGACAAAAATGTCTCTTGAGAAAAATTATGTCATTGAAAAAGAGTGAAAACAACAATTTTAATCATATACTACAACACTTTGTGCACAATTAATATTATTTCTCTCTAATATTCTGACACATTGACAATGCTCTGGATGGACCTAGAGTCTGTCATACAGAGTGAAGTAAGTCAGAAACAGAAAAACGAATATCGTATATTAATGCATATATGTGGAATCTAGAAAAATGGTACAGATGAACCTATCTTCAGGGAAGGAATAGAGATGCGGATGTAGAGAACAGATGGGTGGACACGGGGAGGGGTGGGATGTACTGGGAGATTGGGATTGACATATATACACTACCACATATAAAACAGATAGCTAATGGGAACCTGCTGTATAGCACAGGGAGCTCAGCTCAGTGTTCTGCGCTGACCTAGGTGGGTGGAATACCGGTGGGTCAGAGGGAGGTCCAAGAGGGAGGGGATATATGTATACATGCAGGTGATTCATTTCGTTGTACAGCAGAAACTAATACAACATTGTAAAGCAACTATACCCCAGTTTTAAAAAAAATACATGAAATTGATATACCCACTATGGAGAACAGTATGGAGATTCCTTAAAAAACTAAAAATAGAACTACCATACGACCCAGCAATCCCACCACTGGGCATATACCCTGAGAAAACTATAGTTCAAAAAGAGACATGTACCACAATGTTCACTGCAGCACTATTTACAATAGCCAGGACATGGAAGAAACCAAAGTGTTCATCAACAAATGAATGGATAAAGAAGATGTGGCACATATATACAGTGGAATATTAGCCATAAAAAGAAACAAAATTGAGTTATTTGTAGTAAGGTGGATGGACCTAGAATCTGTCATACAGAGTGAAGTAAGTCAGAAAGAGAAAAGCAAATACCATATGCTAACACATGTATATGGAATCTAAAAAATAAAAATTGGTTCTCATGAACCTAGGGGCAGGACAGGAATAAAGATGCAGATGTACAGAATGGACCTGAGGACACAGCAGGGGAGGGGAACCTGGGACAGGTGAGAGAGTAGCATTGACATATATACACTACCAAATGTAAAATAGATAGCTAGTGGGAAGCAGCTGCATAGCACAGGGAGATCAGCTCGGTGCTTTGTGACCACCTAGAGGGGTGGGATAAGGAGGGTGGGAGGGAGATGCAAGAGGGAGGAGATATGGGGATATATGTATATGTATAGCTGATTCACTTTGTTATACAGCAGAAACTAACACAACATTGTAAAC
This sequence comes from Pseudorca crassidens, assembly GCF_039906515.1. NCBI lineage: Eukaryota > Metazoa > Chordata > Mammalia > Artiodactyla > Delphinidae > Pseudorca > Pseudorca crassidens. The sequence continues at coordinate 59,338,392 of NC_090297.1, read as the reverse complement.
CTATTATACTCCAATAAAAATGTTAAAAAAAATACATAGATTAATTAGACTGTAGAAACCATTATGTGAACTTTTTCTACAGTCAAAGGAGTAAAAATGCTCTGATTTCCAGGGATTTGCAATGAGGTCAAAGGCTTCACCATGCTCCCTAAGATAATATTTTATGATAATTTCAATAAAGTCCTATTGAAGACCCAGTATAAGTCAAACAGAGCTCTTAACACTTAGCAAGAGAAAGAAGTGCAAAAGTGTATGTTCACATGATTATGTGGTGATGTGGTAATAGCAGTAAGACCAAGGGAAGATATTACCATGGATTGCTATAGACAATGTGTAAGAAAAGTTATGAAACAAGACTTCAAAGAAGAGCAGACTTACTCTACTCCTTTATTATAAAGAAGTTCACTGACAGGGGAGAAAACAGAGAAAGAATATTCTAGACTCAGGGAAGCTGAGAGATAATGATAAATATTATTTATGGAGTAATCGCTGGACATTTTACTAAAATTCTAAGCATGTGCTTGCTCATTAAATCCTGATTTAGAAAAATCTTATGCAGTAGGTAATCTTATTTCAGTTGTAAAAACAAGAATGCTAAATCTCAGATAGGCTAAGTAATTTACCAAAGATCACAGAACTAGAAAATGTTTGTGCCATGATTTAAACCAAGATAGTATGATCACACAACCCATGTTTTTAAACAGTACATTACACTATATCTCAAAGGTGCTGAGATGTAGAATAGCATATTTCCAGGGAGTACCAAGAAGGTCAAGGAGGTACTTGCTTAAAGCAGAATGTGTATATATATATATATATATATATATATATATATATGTAAATGTGTGTGTGTCTGCTATCTGTATTTATGATATTGCTTAGTCTTGGTTTCTGAGAAAGTAATTACTTGAGACACAGTAGATTTACGCCTTTATTGTTTTGTACCCAACATAAGACTCTAAATTCCTCAAACACAATCTCAAATAGATTGATTGATTTTTTTTATAACTATTTCTCACTAGGATTGAATGAAATATAAATTCCTTTTTTCCCTTTCACTTATTTGGATACATTCATCCTTTTTCTAATAACAGTTTCTAATTTTTGTTAAGAAATCACTCCTCTCCTCTTAATCCATGAGCTTTGTAGAGCTAACATCATGCCCAGGGGAGATATAGGAACCAGCCTGGAAAATCAGACCATCACATACCTCTGAACACAGATTTGTTTCATCGATGGCATATGACACAATCATGATCAATGAGAATTACTCTTGGGTTTATGGGGGTATATCTGGAGGAAAGAATTACTCTTTCGGCTCAGATTTATGAGAAGAGGATGCAAAGCGGGAGCTTTGCCACCGCATTTTGCCAACGGTTCTTATTCTGCCTAAGTATAAAAGTAACCATGAAGGAAAATGTATGACATTACTTTAGTCTTAAGTGTGGATAGTAATTGAAACAAATGTTTCTTGTTTAGGCTAGTTTAAGTATGACTTTCTGTTAGCTGAATATGAAAGACTGAAAGGCTCCTGAACAATACACTGATACATATAATGGCACTATGGTAAGCAGCTTCTGACAAGACCCCATATTAGTTTTCTGTGGCAGCTGTAACAAATGACCGCAGACTTGGTGGCTTAAAACAACAGAAAACTATTACTTCACAGTTCTGGAGGCCATGAGTCCAGAATCAGTATCACTGGGCCAAAATCAAGTCAGCAGTGCTATACCCCTCTAGAGGCTCTAGGGAAGAATGTATTCCTTGCTTCTTCCAGCTTTGGTTGTCTGTTGACATTCCTTGGCTTGTGGCTGCATTACCCCAATTCTGAAGGTCAGCATCTTCAGATCACTCTATGCTCCATCTTCATATCCTCTTTTCCTTTCTATGTATAAATTTCCCTCTGGCTCCATTTATAAGGATGTATGTATTGTTTTTAGGGTTCACCCAGACAATCCAGGACAATCACCCCATTTCAGGATCCTTAATCACATCTGCAAAAGTTCTTATTTTGCCACATAAGGTAACATTCACAAGTTCTAGAAATTAGGACACAGATATCTTTGGGGGAGGGCATTTTTCAACCTACCACAGATCCCAATGATGCCCACTTCCCAGTAGTCATACTCTTGTGTGATGCCCTCCCCTGAGTGGGGGCTGGACCTAGTACCTTGCTTCCAATGAATAGAATATGGAAAAATTGATGTGATGTCACTTATGTGATTAGTTTATAAAACAGTTTGACTTCCATCTTGCTAGTCTTCTCTCTTTCCATTTCTTTCTTGGCTTACATACTTTGATGAAATAAGCTGCCATGTTGGATAGGCCCATGTGGCAAGGAACTGAGGGAAGTCTCTGACCAATAGCCACTGAGAATCTAAAGTTCTCAGTCCAACAGCGCATATGGAACTGAATCTTACCAACAGCTAAGTGAATAACCTTAGAAACAGAATCTTTCCCTAGTTGAGTCCTTTGATGAATACAATCTATCCAACATGTTCATTGTAGCTTGTGAGAAACCGTGAAGAAAAGGACTCTGCCAGCCCATTCCCAGATTCCTAACTCACAAAAACTGTGAGATGATAAATGTTGTCTTAGGCCACTAAATTTTGAATTAATTTGTTAAGCAGTAATAACAAGGCACTAAGTAAATATCCACTGAATAAAATGATAAGTGAATGAGGCTCATAAGTGTTAACAGTTGGTCTATGCATGGTAGAAAACAGGTAAGAACAAGAAAGGTGTGATCTGGAAAAGATTCAGTCCAGTAATCAATCAACAATAATTTGTAAATCTCACAGAGATGGTACACTGTTCTGTGTTACTAAATGAACAAATTTTATCTGGGTATAAATTAAAATATCTACTATAGAGTATATCACCATGAAACCTTTGATCAACTTAGAAAAAAGTCACAAAAGTTATTGATTCTGTGTTTTTTGATAATTATGCCAATGTGCTCTTTACTCCTTTTATTTTCTTAAAATCTGTGTGTCTGTCAGCCATTGTTATATAAAAAATAACCACAAAAATTTCAGTGACAAACAACAATAAGTATTTATTTTGCTTACACATCCGTAGTTTGAATGGGTGGGTAAAGAATTAGTTGATCTAGATAAATTTCAGTTGAGCAGCTCTCATTCACGGGTTAAGAATAGATCTGATCTATGAACCTCTTTTCCACCTCCTGGAATTAAGTGGGCTTACCAGGGCACATATATTCTCTCCATGGCAGTGGCAAGAGGACAAGCAAAAGCACTCAATGGCTCTTAAGTAGAGCTGCCAAGTAAAATACAGGGTGCCCAGTTAAATTTGAAATTCAGATAAGCAACAAGTATTTTTTCGCATAAGTACATCTCATGCAATGTTTGGGACATCCTTATACTCAACTAAATTATTTCTTATCTGAATTTCAAATTTAACTGGACATCCTGTATTTTTATTTGCTATATCTTGCAACCCTAACCTTAATACACAGGTATGGAACTGGCAAAGAAAGCCACATGGCAGAGCCCAAAGCAAAGGGTCTGGTACATATAAGCCATGGAGAGGAGAGAGTGAATATTTTGAACAACAATCTACCACAATTTGTTAAGCCCTGCAGTAAAAGCAATAGAACATAAGTTAGATATTTTAAACTTTTTTCTCTTAGTTAGTTTTCAAAAACCCATGTCAGCAATATAAAATAATATCATCAATTCCATAGACCATAGAATAAAATCAGTCTCATTATCTTTGTTCTCATGTTTTACACTAAAGGTAATATACAAATATTTCCCAATAATATGTCAGTTAAATTTAAATACCCATTTCCTAAAATAATAGTATATTTTAGTTTCAATTCCTCCATGCATAATTTTGTGCCTGTTTGTATTAAAACAATTCTGTGCTTATCTGAATACTCTTTTTTTTAATCATACCTTGGCTACAGTGCAAACTTCTGTTTAATCTCTGCGTTAGAGAATCCATTTAAAGCACAGCTCCAAACATGTTTATGTATTAGAAGTTTTTAATAGATTTTTTAAAAATACTTTTTTTGAGTAGTTTTAAATTCAAGGATAATTTAGGGGAAAATACAGAGATTTCCTATATACCCCCCTACCCTGACACATGCATAGCCTCTCTATCAACATCCCCTACCAGAATGGTACATTTGTTGCAATTGATCAACCTATATTGACACATTATAATCCCAAAGTCCACAGTTTACCTTATGGTTCACTCTTGTTGTTGTACATTCTATGGGTTTCATCAAATGTGTAATGACATGTATTTCATCATTATGGTATCATACAGAGTATTTTCCCTGCCCTAAAAATTCTCTGTGATCTGTCTATTCATTCTCCCCTTCCCCTTCAACCTCTGGCAATCATTGATCTTTTTACTGTCTCCATAGTTTTTTTTTTTTTTTTTCCAGAATGTCATATAGTTGGAATCATAAGTATGTAACTTTCTCAGATTGGCTTCTTTCATTTACCAATATGCACTTCCTCCATGTATTTCCATGAATTGATATTTTTAGCGCTGAATAACATTTCATTGTCTGGAGGGTCACAGTTTATTTATCCATTCATCTACTGAAGGACATCTTGGTTGCTTCCAAGTTCTGGCAATTATGAATTAAGCTGTTATATACATTGATGTTCAGGTTTCTGTGTGGACATGGGTTTTCAACTCCTTTGGGTAAATGTCAAGGAGTGTGATTGCTGGATCCTATGGTAAGAGTATGTTCGTTTTGTAAGAAATGACCAAACTGTCTTCTAAAGTGGCTGCTCCACTTTTCATTCCCACCAGCAATGAATGAGAATTCCTGTCACTTCATACCCTCGTTAGCATTTGCTGTTGTCAGTATTCCAGATTTTGGCAATTCTAATAGGTGTGTAGTAGTATCTCATTGTTGAGAGTTCTTCATATATTTTGGATAACAGTCCTAATCAGATAATGTCTTTTGCAAATCTTTTCTTCCACCCTGTGGCTTGTCTTCTCATGCTCTTGATACTGTCTTTCACAGAACAGAAGTTTTTAAGTTTAATGAAGTCCAGTGTATTAATCATTTCTTTTATGAATCATGACTTTGATGTTGTATCTAAAAAGGCATCACCATACCCAAGGTCATCTAGGTTTTCTCCTCTGTTATCTTCTAGGTGTTTTATAGTTTTTCAGTTTACATTTAGGTATGTGGTCCATTTTGAGTTAATTTTTGTGAAGAGTCTGTGTCTAGATTCTTTTTTTTTTTTTTTTTTTTACATTTGGATGTTCAGTTGTTCCAGCACCATTTGTTAAAAAGACTATCTTTTCTCCATTGCATTACCTTTGATCCTTTGTCGAAGATCAGTTAACAATATTTAAGTGGGTCTGTCTCTGAACTCTCTATTCTGTTCTTTTCATCTAACAATATTTGTCTGTTCTGTCACCAACAGCACACTGTCTCGATTACTGCAGCTTTATAGTAAGTCTTGAAATCATGTGGTATCAGTCCTTCTTCAATATTGTGTTGGCTATTCTGGGTCTTTGCCTCCACTTTAGAATTAGTTTGTTGATATCCACAAAATAACCTGATGAGATTTTGTTTCAGAATGCATTGAATCTATATATCAAGTTGGGAAGGACTGAGAAATTTTTTTAAAGTATGTTTTTCTATGCATTATTTTATAAAATCAGAAGCCCTTCAATCATCTCTGGTAATTTTGATCCAATAACAGTTATTTCACACTCTGGATTAATGGATTATTTTCTCTTGTCCTAGTTTGTATGTAATTTGTGCCTACTCAGTTCCTGCTACATGCTCTGGCATGACATATTTTTAAAACTACAAGGTGAAGCATTATTAATATTACCTCAAAGCAGGAATCATTCAGAAGCAAACAGATAAGCAAGAACAGATAAGCATATCTTGACTTTGAATGAGAAAACTATTGCGAGAGGTATATAGCCTTTTGGATGCTTTATATGCATCTATTCACTCCTTTATTCATTATTGAGCGTACATGCATTTCTTAAGTAACTATAACATAATAGACATTGTGCTAGATGCTGAGAATAAAAAATGAAGAAGTCACCAATCTTTTAAAATAATATAATAATATATTTTTTTCTGAGTACAAGATAATATGCCACACAATTTGCATACATTGTTTCCTGTAATCATCACTGCAAACCAGATAAACTGGGAGTTTTATTTCTCATTAAACTAGTTAACAAACTGAGGGCTATGAGGCTGGACTTGCCAATGATTGTAAGTTAATGACAACGGGACCAGAATTTAAACCCCAATTTATTTCCGTTCTGGAAGCCATGTGTTTTACCCTAAGTTCACTGTCTGGTAAGAGAAACTTTTATGAATGTAGAACATAGAATTGCACAGGGTTTGAGAACATGTGCTTTGGAGTCAAATAAACCCAGGTTTAAGTTTTGACTGACACAGACTGTACAATCCTGGGCAAGTTGTTTAGAATTCCAATGTTCAGTTTATTTGCAAGGGGGAAAAATGGACAAAATAGCACTGAAATCACAGGCTTCTTAACTAGCATCATGCCTGGACCAGCCCAGTAGGCACTCAGTAAATCCTTCTGGATAGATGTAACAAAGCATATTAAACATTTTTCACACTCTTCCCAGACCATCATCAGTACTTAATAAATGTCAAATCCCTGAAATTCCCCTGACTACTGGAGTTCTGATTTCTAGTAAGTTCCTGCTTCTTTTTCTTTCTTTTTTTTTTTTTTTACATATTCCTCCACTTTTTTTTTTTTCCGGTACGTGGGCCTCTCACCGCTGTGGCCTCTCCCGTTGCGGATCACAGGCTCTGGACGCGCAGGCTCAGCGGCCATGGCTCACCGGCGCAGCTGCTCCGTGGCACGTGGGATCCTCCCGGACCGGGGCACGAACCCGTGTCCCCTGCATCGGCAGGCGGACTCTCAACCACTGAGCCACCAGGGAAGCCCTCCTCCACTTTTTAATAATGGCTAGTTTCCATCCTGTAGTGGCTAGGACTCTCATATTAACTTATCTAAATCAACAGCAAAAAACAATTAGTGAACCTCTGCTTTATAGAAACATGTGACTAATTGTGTTATACAGGAAACACGGCTTTCACTGATTTTGTCATATCACATTTAATCCACACAGTAATTTCAGGAGGAAACTGGATTTCATAATATTTAATAAGAAACAAGAAATATTAGCTTGGCTTTATCCTCTGACTTCTCACCATAATAATCAAACTCAGTAATAGTTCATGGACCTGTGAATTTTATAAAATATGGGAATCTGGTTGTATTTACACAAAGCAGATCAAAATACCAAAGACTAGATGGTCTGAATCAATTTTTCATACCTGGGTAATCATCTTGAATTGCGTTAGTTGTAATGTAGGGGTCTGTACTAACTGTCAAGTATACTCGGGTCTGAGAGAATGATCATTTTTAGATTAATTTTGTCTGGTAATTTGCTTCACCTATCACTGCTTTATTTCCCCAAGTAATCAGGCTACCTTCTACTTAAAGAAAATCCCCAAACACAGCCTTTGCAATCTGGTTGCTGTTATTAACCACTACTGGGCTGGAGGAAAGCAGAGGCATACTTGTTTGACTGAAGGAATTCTGTGCTATTCATCGATATGGAGTACTTTTTTAAAAGGTAGGATCTCAAACTTAATATTATTTGGTCTAGGAACTCAATTTTAAGTCAGATTAGGTCTAAGATGTAATATAAGCTTGGAAGCAGTATAAAATAGCTTTGGACTCAGAGTTATTTGATTTGAATCCTATGTCCTTCCCCTGTTACCAGCATGACCTTGGGAATTCACTTGTGATCCTGACTTTTGTCATCTCTAAATAAAGATGATAATATCTCTTTTTCCAGACTGTTGTAAGGATAAGATAATGTATGATAAATGTTTAGCACAGAGCCAGCATAATACAAGACACTCAGGTGAAGGTATCTAGTGGGCAATTTAATACATGGCCATGGAGCTCAGGAGTAAAGTTGGAGCTATAGAAATAGAGAATTGACGGTCACCACTATATAGATAGTAATATATAAAAATGCCCTCACATTTGAAAAAAAGGTAGTTCATTTTGAAGACCAGGGCTTTTAGTACATCTGAAGATGCCAGTCAAATGAAAGGTTCATCACTAGTTATAACATCAGTATAATCAATCATGTTTTGAGTCCCAGGCCCTGTAATGAGAAAGAAAGCTAAGACTTTAGAAACCTAGAATGACAAGCCAGTGTTTCTGGCTGTCTGTTCAGTGGCATGTCCATGCTGATTTCAAACTAAATAATCATCACTCTGTTGGTGAGTCCGATGATGCTTTTATCACAGCAGGATAAATTCCCCTTGTCAAAACTGGCACCAATTATGCAAATGAAATTTGAAGGATTCATTAGCTAAATGGTAATTGGAGTAGCTTGCATTAAAGAAATGATATACAAAATTTCTATCAAGAAAAATTGCTTCATTTTTACAGTAACCTTAAAAAGGTTTCTCAGAAAATGATAAATAAATCAAGATTTTAGAATAATTTTACAGATATTTAATGCATTCACAGCTGATACTCTGTTCATGATGCATTTTAACATGCATTCCTTTGCTAGTCATTGTCTTTGGTTACAATATACTTCTTATAGTACTAACAGGAAAGATATTAGGCATTATTTGAAGGTATAGCATTGTACTGTCAATGAAAAGAAATGTAAAATCAACAAGGTTTTACTGGAAGAAAATTTAAGGTTTCCTAATCATCCCAGGTAGATTTGATCAATCCTTTATATGTACAGCAATAACATCTATCACTGACCTTACTCATTCAATGAGTTTGAAAGTATTTCTTTCATTTTCCAGAAAAGTTTGTATTGAATTGATATTTTTTTCCTTAAATATTTGTTATAATTTATCGGTGAAATCATCTGAGTCTGGAACTTTATTTGTGCTAAATTTTAATTTTAAGTGAGTTTCTAATAGTATATAGTTAAGTCTGGCTTTTTTTTTTAACCATTGAAATAATCTTTATCTCTAAACTGGGATATTTAAATCATTTACATTCAATGTGATTTCTGAGATAGCTAAGTTGATCACCTTGCTATTTGTTTTCTATTTGTCCCATTTCTCCCTGTTCCTTTCTTCTGTGTTCTTCTGGAGTTCCTGGGGAATTTTTTTTTCCCCCCCGCTGGGCAATTTTTAAGGTTCCTTTTTATTTCTCTTATTATCTTATTAGCTGTAACTTTTAAAAAATATTTTAGTGATTGCATAACAGTTTAGAGTTACATCCTTAATTTATTACAGTACACTCCAAGTGATATTATACTACTTCATGCATATTATAAAAATCTAAGAATAGTATACTCTTATTTCTCTCTTTCTGGCCTAAATGCTATTGTTGCCATATATTTTACTTACAGATATGTAATAAAACCCACAATGCATTGTTATTACTTTTGTTTCAACAGTTAATATCCTTTAAAGAGATTTAATAAGAAAACACTCATATATTTACCCACATGGTTACCCTTCCCAGTGCTGTTCATTCATGTAGATCCAGATTTTTAACTTGTATCATTTTTGCTTTGCCCAAAGGACTTCTGTTAATATTTCTTGTGCTGTGAGTCAGCTGGTAATGAATTCTTTCAGCTTTTGTATGTCTGAAGGTGCATTTATTTCACCTTCATGTTTAAAATATATTTTTGCTGGGTATAGAATTCTAGATTGACTTTTTTTTTAATTTCCATACTTTCAAGATGTTGCTATATTTTTTTCACATGCACTATTTTCAAGGAGAAATCTGCTGTCATCCTTAAATTTGTTCCTTGGTATGAAATGTGTCTTTTTTTCCTCTGGCTGATCTTACAATTTTCTTGTCATTGCAAGTTTTGAGGAATTTGATCATGATATGCCTTGGTTTAGTTTTCCTCATGGTTCTTGTTTTGGAGATTCATTGAGCTTGGATCTGTAGACTTACCTCCCTTCTCTTCGCTTTAGGAACTCTGCATTTGCATATTGTGCTGCTTGAAGTTGTCCCAACAGCCCACTGATGCTCTTTTCATTTACTTTGGCATTCTTTTGACTTTGGTCTTTTTTATATCTTCCATGTCTCTACTTAACTTTTTAAACATATGGAGTATAGTTATAATAATTATCTTAGCATTCTTTGTCTACTAATTCTAATATCTGTGTCTATTTTGGGTTCATTTCAATTTTTTATTATTCTCATTGTGGGTCATGTTTTCTTGCTTTCTTTCATACCTGATAATATTTGATTGAGTGCATACATTGTGAATTTTACCTTTTTATGTGCCAGATATTTTTGTCCTCATAAACATCTTTGAGCTTTATTGTGAAATATAGCTTAGTTACTTAAAAACAATTTGATTCTTTTGAATCTTCCCTTTATATTTTGTTAATTATTCCCCACTGTTAAAGAAAGACCTTCTTGACTTCTCTACCAATGCCCTGTAAGTTTTTCCATTTAGGCTGGTGGAAAGAGGTACTATTCCCAGCCCTGCATGAGTATAGAGGCAATGTTCCCTTTTTTCTCCAGCCTCAAGTTGTTTTTTCACATCCATGTACTGATCACTTCATGATTGAATACTTGAGAGGGATCTTCTGTAAATTTCAAGGGTTTTTCTTCGTGCAGCTCTCTGGTACTCTGTCAAGCCTGTTGGTTTTCTTGAACTAACTACTCATCTTTTCAACTCAGAGAGTCAGCTGGTTTTTACCCGAATTCTCTCTCCCTCAGCTGGAGCCTGAAACTCTCTCAAGGCACTAAGCTTAGGAAATCATAGGGCTTATCTCATTTGTTTCTTGTCTTTCATGGGTAATCTTTTGTAACTTAATTCCAGTGTATTAAAAAGAATTTTTCCATATAGTTGTCTCTCTCTTTTTTTTTTTTTGGTCTTTTTCAAGGTTGTTTTTTACTTGAGTAGAAGTCCAGATCCTGTTACTTCATCATATTAGATTTTAATTTAGATGTGAATTATAGTGTCTCATATTTTCTTCCATGTTCTTTACCATTATGCTACACTACATTATTGCGGTTTTTCTCTTATAGGGGAATTATAAAGGATATACAATATACAAGGGGTACTAAGGATGTAGATGGTGAGCTCACATCTCATTGAAGGAAAAAGAAAGTTGACAGCTATAAGGAGAGGTGAGGGAAAGAAAAGTGATAGAAGTCTAAAGGCTGGATATGCCACTGAAGAGAGGGAGCCAGAAATCCAATGAGGGATGAACAGACAGTTGCCAAGCAAATATCCACGGCCAAGTTGTAGTTGGACAGAACAAACCTCTGGTAAGCCAAGCTTTATGGCTCCAGCAAACACTGTAGTATAGAAGCAGGAACAGAGCAGAGAAAGTAGAATGTGAGGATAATGTCGGGCTCGGTACTGGAATGCAAAGAGAGGGGTGGGTCAGGGTGAGAGAAGATGTCGACAATAGAATAATAAAATAATTCAGGTAGCTGGGTTGGCAACAAAAAATACCATTTGGCCATAAGGGGACTCATTTAATACTTTAGGAAAACAATATTCTAAAATATCAATATGCACGGAAAACAATTTTTGTGCTTGAGAGGAAGCAATGCAAGAGACGACAGGTGAGGATGGCTTAATTTTGGACAGTACCGAGGGAACTCAGGGATAGCACTTTATTCTGTTATTTGTGGCACACGGCTGATTAGAAGTGGAAATGAAGGTTAATAGAGGCAGAGGGTAATTGACCATGAGATCAAGTGTCTGAAAGATAGCAAATGCATTGAAAGGAATGATATTTTTGAGCCAGATGCTGTAGAATTCCAGGCAGAGTGACACTACCAGGAGGGAGCTAGTGTGGATGCTTCCCCAGTGCTGAAGAGCAGAGGGAAGATGGTGGGGAAGTGAGGAGCTGGTGCCAGGCCAAATCCCATGTGTGATCTTTCTGGCCCAACCATATGCAATTACAAAGCTTTTCCTTGCAGGCCTCGTGGGACGAAGCTGCCTTCCCCACACCAGAGTTGGTGCATAGCCTGTTCATTGCAGTCCTGGAGGGAGTTATAGTCAAGGACTCAAGCCCCCCCATCCCTGGGCCAGCCAGACATGCTCATATACATATCTGTACTCCTAATTCAGGCACCTCCATTCAGTTCAGAGACTTCCTTATTGAGGGCCTTGGCGGAGGTACTTTTCTCCACTTAACTTAGTACCTTTCCGTTCCCATCCCTTACCAGCACCCCCTGCCACTACCACGCACACAGGTCTATAAAAAGGCAGTGACCTTCTGTCCAGGCTCCTCCACAGTAAGAAGATTCCCCTGCCTGTGCTAATCCACCTGACTTGCCTGGTGCATTCCACAGAAAACAATGGAAGGGCTTCCCTGGTGGCGCAGTGGTTGGGAGTCCGCCTGGCGATGTAGGGGACGCGGGTTCGCGCCCCAGTCCGGGAGGATCCTGCGTGCCGCGGAGCGGCTGGGCCCATGAGCCATGGCCGCTGGGCCTGCGCGTCCGGAGCCTGTGATCCGTGACGGGAGAGGCCGCGGCGGTGAGAAGCCCACGTACTGCAAAAGAGAAATGGAACACCGAGGAGCCAGGGCTACTTTTTGCCTCTTGCTTGCTCTGTCACAGTTAAGTGAATGAAAGCTTGAATGTTACTTTCAACTTGGCTCATTATCCTAATTGTGCACCTTGATATCTGGTTCTTCACCAGTCAGGGACTAAAAATTGAACTATTTTCAAACTAAAATGAAATTATTTCAGGCTCCATAGGACCAGTTGCAAAAGACAAGCCTAAACATATGAAACTCTGCTAGTAACAATGAAAGAATGTTAAATTGTCCTGGGTACAAAGTTTTACACATCACATGAAGATTTTTTTCCTCTATGAGTTTCTGCAAACTGGATAAAAGTCAGAAAACTAGTTAGTGAGGGTAATCATGGCATTCTTAGTAACCAATGCATAATGTCACAATTATAACAATTAAGCCAAAACTGATGCTGATTCTGTCATGATAGAATATGTGACTGATATTAAAACTGTTATTTGAAGATCAGAAACTTACCAATTTTATATAATTTACAGTGTTGAATTCAGTGTGTAAACCATGACAGGCACACAGTAAACATTTGTGATTCCCAACTAAATTAAATACTTAGGCTATTGTTTTGTTTTGTTTTAAATTTGATTTTTTCATTCATATGTCATTCAATCATTTATGCATTTTCTTCAAATGCTTTTTTATGTCTCCCACATACCAGCCACTTTATGAAGCCCTAAGATAAAAAGCTGAAAAATACATGGTTTCTGATCTCAGTGAAATATCAGTATTTATACAATGCTAGCTCTCTTCTGAAGACCATCACTCAGTGTTGATAAGATCACTTCTAATGAGACTGTACTAAAATCTCCAGAGGAAAATAAGCAACTTTTAAACATCAAATGCAATGGAGATCGCTGATAGTGAATGCTGTACAATAAAGAAAAAATAATAAATAGGGCTGTTTCTTAAGGATTCTTAGAGCACAGCAGAAAGACAAATGTTCTTAGATTTTTTTTACATCTGTGCAGGATTTTCTCCATTCTGATTGTTTTTCTACCAGTATCATGGCCTTGTCTCCAAAACATTTACTGTAGATGTTGTAAAAATCTAAGTAAAAAGTTTCTTCCCCATTTTCTTCCTCTCTTCTTCTCTCCCTGCCTCCCTCTTTTTCTGCCTTCCTTCTTTTTTTTCTTTCATAATCATATAGGATTATCTCAGTAGAAAATATAGCAAGAAATTTGTTAGGTAAACACTTGACCTGATAGGCCTGTTTACGTGTGGTGCAGTGGCTTAAAATTGGGAAAAGTGAACCAGAAATATAAGCTATTTAAATTCACATAGGATGTCCTCTTAGACATGCTTAATGATTTGCTTGATTCTAATTGCAGTACAAGAATAAGATGAGTGCCCAGACCTCAAATCAAAAGGCAAAATTGTCTAGACTTTCAAAAAATGCACTACGTTTTTTCTTTTGGCATTTTGGAGCTAGAAAACAAAAATAATCTCATAGGCAAAAGCAAAACTGATTAAAACGTTTTGAGAATACCATTTATATATGTTTACCATGTCACATACACAGCACTTACTTAAGAAAAAAAATTGGGGGGGTATTAAAAGCAAAGAAAAAAGCCTGTAGTCAAAATGGATTCTAAGGAAGAAACAAACATTCTGACCAAGTTATCACAGTTATCTTACCACCTAGGAAAATAATATATCCTTGCTAAATATTCTAGGGCTAAAACCTAGGTTTAAATTACAGCTCTAGATTTAGGGATGCTGCAAACAAAATCATCCATTCCAGAGAATAAGGAAAATTCACTTATTCTTCTTTCTCCCTCCTTCTTTCGCTCTCTTTAATCTTTTCTTCTGTCTTTCCCACTCTTTTATTCCCCCCAAAATATGACTACTTATTATACAGCAGAGTAGGTACTGAGGTGATAGAAATAAATAAGACAGATTTCTTCTCTCTAGACGATCAGCTGCAAAAGAGAAGCTTAAAAATATGAAATTGGTACAATATATCATAGTGTGTGTCATAATGGAGGTTTTATCAAAGTGCAATGAGAACACAAGATCTAGGATCTATTTTTCTGCCTGGGGGGATCAGAAAAGGCTTCAGAGGGAATATGAAATTTGAGTTGGATCAGGGAAGTTGAATGAAATTTTTTGCAAATTACCGTTACCCCTAGTTTTATCCATGTGTCACCAGGGTCCAGGGCAAGGAAGAAGTGCTCACCAAATTCCTCTGGGATCTTGACTCTTCTCTGTCTTGAACTTTAGCTTCTCTTATTTCATGACAACAGGAGAACAGATGACGTTAACGGAGCCCTGCCCAAGGCAGTAAATCCAGCAGAGTCCCTCGGAGGCAGTCCCAGCAAAGATGTGGACAGGAGAGAGCTCTCTGCCAAATACCAATGACTTCATGGCAGCCTGTCAAGCTTCTGCATCCATCAGGAAATAGGAAGCATAGACACACGGGAACACATATGAAAGATCAGGGGCTAAGGAGCAGGGTAGAGAAAATGATCAACATCACAAAAGAGTGAAAGAGGTAATACATAAGGATAACAATGCCTTACATTTGCATGGCAGTTCAGAATTTCATATATCTTTCAGCATTTTCTTTAAGCCTCACAGCAGATCTGTAAGACAAACAAGGAAAATATTAACTTTTCTATTTGACAACTGAGGAAATTGAGGCTCCAACAAGTTAAATGAGTTGCCAAAGGTCACACAGCTTAGTTTCCTAACTGTTAGTCCAGGATTTCTCTTGTTTCTTGTAGTCTGATTGTGGCATTTGCCTGAGGGTATTCATGCTGTTGCTATGAGTGAAAAAACCATCCTCCAGGAATCATGGTTTCCAAGTTTGATTCTCATTTCTGCCATTCATTCTCTTCATAATAAAGAAATAATAGTAATAAACAAACAAAAGGCCACTATTCTTTCTGATTATGGGGAGCAGAAAACCACAATCAGTACCTGATTTGTTAACTGCTTATTTTTTTTGCCAGTTCCTGATTCAGAAGCTTATTCATAACCTGAAATGATACATACCTGTAGTATATCTAACCTGTACCATACTGTACTATCCAAAGTTGCCATATCTACCCTCTGAAAGTGCCCAAAGTATGGTGACTTAGTAATTTTATAACCAAACAAGACACAAAGCTCACTGTTTTAAAACGCACAACCATAGTGCTGTGCATCGTAGAACAAGTTCATGGGGCACATTCAGCTCTCATGTTTGATGAAAAATGCAGTAGAGGCAGTGACTAGCTCTCAATTTTTTTTTCGTAATTTTGTCTTTTCATATAAACCTTAAAATAAACTAACAGGATGGCAATGATCTTTGTCCCCATAGAACCAGTAGTGTAAAACAGAGTATTTAGATTAGCGGCATAATATAGGTAACATTCAGGAATAGAAGTTTGCCCCACAAAAAAATAATCTAAATGGTGATGCCCAAGAACATAGGATATAGCTTTCCAGTGCTTACCATCTCCAGGCATTTGTGTAACCATCTACCAGCTTTGCTGCAACGGTATATTACATGTATTGTTAATGTTCCTTCAACTTGAACTTTTTGCTTTTTCACTTAAATCGACTTATCTTTTAAAAAAATATCACTTACTCTAATAAGAGAGGAAGCCCAAAAATAAAAATGACAAAGTAAAATCATATTATTAAATTGTAATATTGTTCTCCACCTTGAGCTCTTAGATTGATGCCCCTCGCTTTCATGAGAGAGAGAGAGAGAGAGAATTTGTCTAGAGAAGAGCTAAAGATATGGGGGCATCAAATTGAATATTCTCTTTGATGATAATCAGAAGGTTTGGAAGAGAAGTAAAAAGAGCTTGCCCAGTGTATGATCCACTGTCATTTAATACTACCTCAACATGTTACCTAAAACCATCTCTTACCCACAGCTAATACTTTGGGTTGCACTAACATATTAATTTTCTTTCTTCACATATGTAGTATATAGGAAATGATTAATAAATAGGTGTTAAATATATGTTAAATCAAATCTGGACTGATTATCTCTTTAGTACCTTTGTCTTGACCAATTACCTTATAATCCTAATTGATGGCATCAGACTTTCAACACAAATTCCAAGAACAAAGTAAATACTTGGTAATAACTAGTTGATCAGTATTTGGATCAGTTTGGACAGAACAGAAAGGCATGTATTCCCACCATCAAAATGAACGATAGGGATGGAGACCCCTTTATACTTTGTGCTATGCATATTCAAATGAGATATATGCTATTTCTATTTTTCCATTAGTATGTTAGGTAGGATATTGAACTACAAAGTTTCACATAGAACTCAAAGAAAAAATAGCTTACATATGTTAACTATAGTATAAATATTATGGAAGAAGCTATTGCTTCTTTACATTGATTCATCTATTTAGGAAAGCTGACCTTTATCTAACTAGAGTTTCCAATTTAGACTTGCCCCTAAAATGACTATAGCACATGTTCACTGTCAAACATTCAACTGTTATTCGTGTTGACATTTTTCACATATTCTGTCCTAATTGCATCAGGGAAGCATAATAAGGTTGTACCATGTTTTAAAGATAAAGAAGGTTCTGTAAAGCAATAAAAAAAAATGTGTTTTACACATTAATACTGGCTCTCAGAGATCCCAGAGGTGGAATACAAGGAAACATGTTTTTTGAGAATGATAAACACCATTCAAGTTCAGAAGCATTTTAGTGATGTTGAAAACTTAATAAAGAAAAATATATAGAATCTAAAATGTGAATGCATTTTCATAAAAAATAAAATAAGAAAATATACATTGGATCATCAGTAAGAAAAAAGGAAGATAAAATGAAACAAATTTTGATTGATACATACAGGTTAATATTAGGAGATATTGTCACATATGTTTTAAGTTGTATATAGAAGTAATCTAGTACCTTTTTAAAACAAAATTAAACCGTAGAGGTTAGAGATGAGGTCATGAAGCAAAGAAAATACACACTTCCATGTACTTCACACTATTAAATGTGCATAAAACTGACAAATTATAAAAGTAAGAAGTCACAAAATTGCTGTAATGTATATTTTTATTACCCCATTAATCCAAAATTATCTAATCACTATTCTGCCCAAATCCAGGGAGGTGGGCTAATTAATGAATGTTTTAGCCATGTTCATCACTATAATTTTACATGGATACAACAATAGTAAAGGAGAAACTTAAATGAAAGAAGAACAAAATCTTAAAATACTGAAAAAAACCTCTACTGCTGGTGGGAATGAAAAATGGTACAACCACTTTGGAAGTCAGTATGACAGCTTCTTACAAAACTAAACATTCCTCCCACATGATCCAGCATTCACACTCCTTGGTATTTACTCAGAGGAATTGAAGACTTATGTCTACACAAAAAACTGCACACAGATGTTTACAGCAGTTATTCATGACTGCCAGAATGTAGAAGCAACCAAGATTGTCCTCCAACAGGTAAATAAATAATCTGTGCTATATCCAGACAATAAAATAGTATTCAGCCCTAAAAAGAAATGAGCTATCAAGCCATGGAAAGACATGGAGAAACTTTAAATGCCTATATCTAAGTGAAAGAAGCCAATCTGAGACAGCTACATACTGTATGATTCCAACTATGTGACATTCTGAAAGAAGCAAAACTATGGAGACAGTAAAATGATCAGTGGTTGCCAGGGGTGAGGCAGGGGTGAGAGATGAACAATCAGGGCACAGAGGATCTTCAGGGCAGTATGATATTATAATGATAGCTGTATGTCATTATTCATTTGCCCAAACCCATAGAATGTACAATACCAAGAGTGAACCCTAAGGTAATTATGGACTCCGGGTGATTATAATGTGTCAATGTAGGTTCACCCTTGGTAAAAAAATGCACTGTTCTGGTGAGTGGTGTTCATAATGGAGGAGGCTATGCATGTGTGAGGGCAGGGGGTAAATGGAAAAATCTCTGTATTTTTCTCTCAATTTTACTGTAAACCTAAAATTGCCCTAAAAAATAAAGTCTTTAAAAAATATTTAGGAAGCCAACCATGTTCAAAGTAAAGATATTGGCAAAGTGATAGTTCTGAGCAAATGTCTTATTAGATTTACAGATTATGTTTGACAAAGTAGACTCCAGCACATTTATATATACTATTTTCTCAGCAAAGGGTGATAAGCTAATTTTATGGAGCTATATCTACAGGGAAGTCTTACCTTCAGATAAGTCTTTACATTTAAATGTCTCAAAGAAATGGACCAAAGAACTATTCAATGTAAAATATTAGATACATAAGACTGGACAGAAATCAATTTTAGGGAACTCCTCATTCAATATTTCATCATTATTTACAACTCTCAGCAAAGTGATCAGTCTTATTCATTCAACAAATGTTTACTGTGTGTTGTCTGTATGTCAGACACAGCTTTAGTGTCTAGAAAGTTTTTTCTGCCTAACCAAACTGTCTTATTTGGCACAGTTCAATTTATTAGACAGTTTTTCCTTATTTCATTTTTCTGGATTAAGCCTTTGAAGCTACATAGGTTAAGTCTTCTTTCTCTTTTAGAAGACATCCTCCAAGATTAAGGAAAACATCCCTAATTTACCAGAACAGACTGCAAAACAAAATACAGTTGAACAACACAGGTTTGAACTGTGTAGGTCCACTTATACATGGACTTTTTTCCAAAGTAAATACTACAGTACTACAGAATCAGAGTCTGGCTGAATCCAAGGATGAGGGACAGTGTACTCAGAGGACCAACTATGAATTACATGTAGATTTTTGACTAAGCAGAGGTCAGTGCCCCAACCCCTGCATTGTTCAAGGGTCAACTCAATTTCCTTTTCTACTCCTAAGTTCTTGGCATATACCTGTTTTTAGTGCTATATTTAGTTCTTTAAAACACTAATCACAAAGATGTGACTAGTTGATTACATGTGGAATTTCCAATGTTCAATCCATGAGTCTCTTCCCACATGGAACAGTATCTCCAGGTTATTTTGTACAACAAAAACCTCAGGACTGTGAATATCTCTTCCCAGACTTACTGATTGAGGTTCAGGCATGATTTTCCTATTGATTGGTGGTCATTTTAAATTGAATGTCTCACAAAGATATCAAAGCAAAATTTCTAAATCTAAATGTCTTCTCAAAGTCTTTTTTTTTCACTTCTCACATTCTCTATCCTGGTAAATGAAGCCACTATCCACCCATTGTTCTAGGGTAGACTCTTTGAAGTCTCACATTCTTAATTCTTCCTCCTAATTATCTCTCAAAGATGGTCTCTTCCTTAGTTTAAACATCTATTATTTCTCATCTACATCACTGGAAATCCTCCAAATTGGTTTCTGACTCCTGTTTTCCACCCTCTAATCATATGCCATGCAGTTCTATGAAAATTATGTCATTCCCTGCTTAAATTTCTGAAATTATTATACATATCTTGTATAGGATATGTACCCATGTAAAAGATTTTTCCCATCTTTCCTTCTACATTTTGTACAAATTCTATCCCTTAATTGTTCTACTCTAATTGAGAGTTTCACTTACCGAGTCCTGGTGAAATCTATAGTCTTATTTACTTTCTTGCATTAAAATCTGAATTTTATCTTATCTTCACTCACACTCTGCATTGGAACAGAAATTTCTGAATGCATTGGTGGTGCTTTCAGTCTCCTAGTCACATGTTAACATTTTGAATTACTGGGCAATTTTATCATGATGTTTTCCTTTCAATCCTATCCAGTGTCTTTCGCAGTAAATAGTGATCTCATGTGTACTCAGCAATTAAGAGTATATTGATGTCAATAGTTAGCACATATAAATATAGCAAGACTGTGTAAGCTCAAATCTTTACTGTTTATCCTGGAGTTATTCAACATATTATAGTCACTATATGCATGTTAGCCTATTGGTAGGGCCAAACAGGTTTGGAAAACATAGGAATTAGATAAAGATAATTAACTATTCAAGGTATTAAGTTAAAGAGTAAGCTTAGTGGGCAAATGGATACTCAGTTTTTCTCTATATTTTGTCATATTTTGATTTTAGGATTGTTTTAAACACTTCACTAAGAAAATTTTCATATTCAAAAATAGAGGGAATGAATTTCTATGAATTTCTGTCTATTCTGGCAATAGCAGTCTGTTTATGTCCTGTGGTTTGTCACTTAACTTTTGTACTACCTTTTCTCCTGTGCTCTCAAGATAGAATGCCAATAACCTCTCCTCAGAGCTCTTAGAAATAATTTAAAAATTAAAGCTTTCTGATGGAAATGCTAAATACAATTTAGATTTAAATACAAATACAATTTAGATTTAATGGGAGAATTGGGGTCTGTAAATTTAGCAATCAGAGCAAGGGAGCAGGGTGTTGACTGTGTTTTATTAATGAGAACTGGGAATCAGGGTTGCAGAGTTATACTCCCAACTCTGTTACTTTTTGCTGTTATCAGGAGAAAACATTTAACCTGTCTCAATTTACCCATCTGGAAATAAAAATTGCTTTTCTTTCTTTTTTTTTTTTTTTGTGGTATGTGGGCCTCTCACTGCTGTGGCCTCTCCCGTTGCAGAGCACAGGCTCCGAACGTACAGGCTCAGCAGCCATGGCTCACGGGCCCAGCCGCACCGCGGCATGTGGGATCTTCCCAGACCGGGGCATGAACCCGTGTCCCCTGCATCGGCAGGCGGACTCTCAACCACCGCACCACCAGGGAAGCCCTGCTTTTCTTTTCTGATGCAAGCCTTAACTAGATTATTAAGGCTGTCTGAACTCACTTTTTTATTATTTATTGCAAAAAAGATATACAATTTTAAAATAAATATTACATCATGCATAAGGGTGTTTGTATTAGAATGCTCAGTTTCCAAGCCTGAGATAAATGAGGCAAAGCCATCTGTATGGGATGCCAGACAGAGCCTCACGTCCTAGTGGTTCAAGAGCCTAGCAGTGTAAGTGTTTATGGTCCATGGGTCAAAGCTAAGAAAAAGGTCACTTCAGGATAAAGATGATGTGCAACTAAGTAACTCCCTACCAACTCACATGCACAAGGCAATGAGCTCCAGTGTCCTAGGGAAAACAAGTATACAGAAAACCCAGATGCTGGAAAACCTTTAGTAAGATCAATGAACAGTAATCTGTGGGGAAGGACCAATTAAATAGATATATAGAAAGTAGCAGAGTAACAGATAGTTCTGACACAGGCCAATGGCCTATGTCAATGGTCAAGTCACAATTCTTTGTCCCAGAACTTTTTGAGTTATGTTTACTCAAAACTAAGGCAGAGAAGAGATTTCTGGATGTCCCACAATTGTCATTAGTTTTTCTTTCCCATGAGACTGGTTTCTCCTGATTGGTTCTTATGTAGCAGAGAGGTCTGTTCTACCACTACCAGCACTATCACCCTGGTGTCTGTTAGGGGCATGCTGCTCCCAGGTGTGGACATGGAGCTGAAACCAAATGCAAGAGGGTTGAGATGCCTCTATGGGGCTAAGCTGCTTCTTAACTCAAGACTTTGATCCCACCCATCTCCCGCTGACTGGCATTATTCCTGCCCCCTCTTCAAACTCCAACAGCTATAGAAGACCTCATGTCAGGTCACCAGCTCTCTGCCTTTGAACTTGAAAGGATTTAGTAATCCACAAACTCTTTCCAGACCCTGCTGCTCTTGCCTAAACTGAAAACTTCCTCCCTCGGCCTTTCTTCTGATTTTTCTCTCAGATTTCATCAACCATTTTGCTTTGTGCTTTCCTCACCCCTCTTTTAATAAAAGTCCAGACCGTCTCCCTTTCCTTTAGCAGAGTCACATTGTTGTTCACTTGATTTCGGTTTTAGCTGTGGGATTATTGACCACAAAAGGATTGGAAAGGGATTTTAGAGATGCATCTAGTCCATATTCTCCATCTGGTATCTGACCACTCCATTGTACCTTCCAGTCTCTGCTTCCAAACCTCCACTCACATAAAATTCATTCCTTCCTGGGCAGCTTTTCTCATTTAAAGAGAATTAGATATTACCTGTGTACTTGTCAATTATTCATTAATAAAGCTGGAAAAAAAAAGAGTTTGCATGAGGAACTTAAAAAAGGAGACTTTGATCTTAGAAAAAGAAATAACAAAAAGGATGTGGGGGTAGGTAAGTAGAAAGGTATCTCATTCCTATTTTAACCTGACAATTCTTTAAAATTATTTTTTAAAAATTTAAAAAATGAATCAAATTCCTTGTATTTTAGTTTCTAATACATAAAATGGAACCAATAATAAACCTCACCTAAACGTCTTACCCTAAATATCTCATAGAGTTGTCATGGAAACCTAATGAAATAACGTATAGCAGACTCTTACTTGGGCCTCAATCAGATCCAGTGCTAGAGCATAATTTGTGAGTTGATGGGGGAGCCTGCTCAAAGAATCTATGTATTTGGCATAAGTGTCCCTGAAGGTGGAAGAATTAGAGGAGAAAATGTAGCATAAAATATGTTAAAGCAAAGCATTCTGTCCACTTCCATGGAGATCACAGCACTCCTCTGGCACCTCAAGGGTCAGCAAGGATATTAGCATTCTCACAGAGGCACTAGTGGGCATTTTTAAAGTAATCTGGAGAACATTAACAAAAGAATACAGTACAGATGAGAAAGAAAATAAAGGGCTTCTTGTGGTAGCAGTAGCTGACACACAACATTGTGAGACAAGGTCAAACATCTCCTTGGGACTCCCAGAAACACCAGGATGGGAGGGGCTGCCAGTTTAAGTGCCAATGGGATCAGGATGCCCCACAACTGTTTTTTAATGTTAACATCACCTACTTGAATGTGAGGAAGAAAAGTCACATTATCTATATTAAAGAGCTTTGCAAACTACAAAGTTCTATGCAAACGTAATATAATACTATGCTTTTACATGAGTAAAGCCTCTGGGCATGTCTTTTCTGTTACAGATGTACACTTTTAAAAGAAAAAAATATACAAACTTTTTATCAGTTTTATGAAATTAAAGTGCAAATTTTTTTTTCAGTTTTTTTATCAGTTTTATGAAATTAAAGTGCAAATCTGCACTACTGAAATGCAGAGAAAACAGGTTGCCTTACTTTTCTCCTGAGGAAGCTTCTGTCTATTTTTAGACATGTATAGGAGCGCTGCTCTTGAATAGCTAATTAAAGAGCTAAGGGGTAAAGTCAATGCGGGGGAAATTCTTTTGATTAACTTATACACTGCATTTATTTCCTCTGGAATAATCTGCATCATCCATAGAGTACCCACTTAATTAATGTTCTTTATCAAGCACCATTTCTGGGAAAGGAGGAGAGGGGCAGGCGTAAAAAATACTAAAGAATCCTTCCTCCCCCTCTTAAGCAAACCCCTTTAGTCACCTGTGCTCAATTTTATAATCTTGGAAACCACCTGTCTGAAAGATGAATTTCCCTCAAACTCCAGCATACTGAACTTTGTGCAAAGTTAAAGCAAACATGTTTTATGCATGATCTTAGAGTCTAGATGAATGCAGTGAGCAAAACTACATGGACAGTCCTTTTCCACCTCTGCAGACTAATTATGGCCAGTTTGGGCCGCCTGACAGAATCCCAGTTCTGCTCTTAATCTAAATGTGGAGTGGAATGTTCCTAATGCATAAGCATTTACTTTCAGGATGGACAGAGACACTGGGCCCTATTCTCTAGAAACTTCAGTCATTTTATCTACAGTCTGAAACAACAAACAAATACATTCTGATAAGTGGGAGGCACTAAACAAACATTGGTCATTAGTTGTTGATTTTATTCAACAGTGAGTGATTACTCATTGCCAACCCTGTGCTAAGTGGTTGGAATAAGGTTGTGAAGAAGACAAAGCCCCTCCCCTGGTGGAAATCACATGTATAATAAGTGCATAAACAAATAAAGGTTGTATTTTCAGATGATGTTCAATTCTTTTTTAAATTTAATTTAATTTTTTATACAGCAGGTTCTTATTAGTTATCTATTTTATACATATTAGTGTATATATGTCAATCCCAATCTCCCAATTCATCCCACCACCACCATCTCCTCCCGCTTTCCCCCCTTGGTGTCCATATGCTTGTTCTCTACATCTGTGTCTCTATTTCTGCCTTGCAAACCAGTTCATCTGTACCATTTTTCAAGATTCCACATACATGCATTAATATACAGTATTTTTTTCTCTCTTTCTGACTTACTTCAGTCTGTATGATAGACTCTACATCCATCCACGTCTCTAAAAATGACCCAATTTCATTCCTTTTTATGGCTGAGTAATATTCCGTTGTACATATGTACCACATCTTCTTTATCCATTTGTCTGTCGATGGGCATTTAGGTTGCTTCCATGACCTGGCCATTGTAAATAGTGCTGCAATGAACATTGGGGTGCATGTCTCTTTTTGAATTATGGTTTTCTCTGGGTATATGCTCAGTAATGGGGTTGCTGGGTCATATGGTAATTCTATTTTTAGTTTTTTAAGGAACTTCCATAGTGGCTGTATCAATTTACATTCCCACCAACAGTGCAAGAGGGTTCCCTTTTCTCCACACCCTCTCCAGCATTTGTTGTCTGTAGATTTTCTGATGATGCCCATTCTAACTGGTGTGAGGTGATACCTCATTGTAGTTTTAATTTGCATTTCTCTAATAATTAGTGATGTTGAGCATCTTTTCATGTGCCTCTTGGCCATCTGTATGTCCTCTTTAGAGAAATGTCTATTTTGGTCTTCTGACCATTTTTTGATTGGGTTGTTTGTTTTTTTTTTTAATATTGAGCTGCATAAGCAGTTTATATATTTTAGAGATTGATCCTTTGTTGATTCGTTTGCAAATATTTTCTCCCATTCTGAGGGTTGTCTTTTTGTCTTGTTTACAGTTTCTTTTGCTGTGCAAAAGCTTTTAAGTTTCATTAGGTCCCATTTGTTTATTTTTGGTTTTATTTCCATTTCTGTAGGAGGTGGGTCAAAAAGATCCTGCTGTGATTTATGTCAGAGTGTTCTTCCTATGTTTTCCTCTACGAGTTTTATAGTGTCCAGTCTTACGTTTAGGTCTTTAATCTATTTTGAGTTTATTTTTGTGTATGGTGTTAGGGAGTATTCTAATTTCATTCTTTTACATGTAGCTGTCCAGTTTTCCCAGCACCACTTATTGAAGAAGATGATATCCATTTCTATTTAAAATCATGCAGATTAATTCAGATGGTGAGTATAAGAAGGTATGAATCATGTAAAAATCTCGGGGCAGAGCAGCCCAGGCAGAGAGAACAGCAGATGTAAAGGCCTTGAAGGGGCAATGAACTTGGCGGATGGGAGTGACAACAAGAAAGGACTGTGGGAGCAAAGAGGAACACGTCCCAGAGACTGGGGGGACTTTGTAAGGCTTTGTGAGCCCTGATCAAAATTTGGGCTGTATCAGAATGAGAACAGAACTCTTGGAAAGAAACATTTTGGAAGGAAAATGATACAAACTGAACTGTGTTTGGAGGTGGCTGTGACTGCAATGTGGAGAATGGACAGTACACGGCAGGAGCAGAAGCAGGTCAACAGGCCAGAGAATTATTGAGAGGAAAGTTAGTGTAAGTTGTGATGAGAGTTCTTATTTTAATTTTTTCCCAATTTTTAGTACAATTGTAAGAAATATGGTCCTGTGCAGCTTTTTTGAGATTCCTTTTTAAAGAAGTCTGTTGCTAAGCAGGTTGCTATGGAGACTGAGCAAAGCCAGGAAGAAAATGACTTCAGTATTTTATGCAGACTTTATTTAAATACCAGCAAAGGGGAGCCAGGAGTAGTCTAATCTCCCAAAGGAGAAAAATGTATGAGTTAGAAAAGGTCAGAGAAGGAGCTTGTGCGTGTATATGTGAGTGTGAGTGTGTGTGTCAGTATGAGTGTATGAGTGACTGTGTGTATGTGTAAGCAGGTGTGTGTGTGTGTGTGTGTGTGTGTGTGTGTGAATGTATGTGTGTGTATGTTTTGGATGTATCTGTTTTAACCACTCCCAGAAGAAAGATTATTGGTGGCATGCCTCTGGGTGATTAACAATAATTTGTCTAGAAAGGGGATGTAACGCTCGATTCAAGAAAAGTTAGAACTAGTCAAGATCCCATTGGTTGATCAAAAAAGTAAGTAAAAATAGGAAAATTGAACTCATTTGGGGAAGAAAGCAAAATGTAGTAATAGGAAGGTCTATCTCTCACTAGAGATGGTTTAGAATAGTGTAAAGACAAACCTAGACTTTAAAATTAGACAAAAAATTCAGTACCCACTTAAAAGCTATGAGACCTAGGGAAAGGTCCTTAAATATTTATAAGCTTTGGTGTCCTCAATTGTAAAATAAGTGGAAAAGTTTATTTTGCTGATGGTAGCTGAAAATGTTAGTGGCTCCTCCAACAAATTCATTCTCTCTTTCCATAGCCAGCAATACTTGGGAGACAACTGCCTAATTCAGGCCTATGGTTCTCATCTTCTTCCTGAGTCCTTGCTCTCTTCCCCCTCCCTTGATTCCAAGTTTGGTCATGTGAGTTCTTCTGGCTAATGGAATATGTGTATGTCACTTCCCAGGCAGTTTTTAAGAAGCAGTTGTGCTACCACGCATGCTCCCTTTTTCCTATTGGCTGACTAAATGTGGAGGATGCTGAGAACTTAGAGGAAAGAGCAACGACAAAATGGAGGAAGCCTGAGTTCTAGAATCACCCCATGTAGGAAAGAAAATCACTTAAAAAGATCAAAGATGGGACAATTTAGCTGTGTGTAAATAAACTTTAAGTTGCTGAATTAGTAAGCTACTAAAATTTGGGCACTGTTTATATTGCCAATACACGTGCTTATTATGAACACTGCAAATGATCCATAGTCCATCACTTAGCAATGCATGTTTGATAAATTAAATGTATTAGTTTTATTACCTTGCACAAATTACTTAACCTCTGAGTCTTAATTCGCTCATGTGTAAACCATGTCTCCCCTAAATATTTTCATTTCCACTCTGAATATCCCCAATTCTGTTCATCATTCTTCAAATGGAGGAGTTTTCAGATCTTGCATTATTATTATTTTCTTTTAAGTTTTTAGGTTGGTCAATGCTCCTCTTAAAGGGCACCACTCAGACTTCAACATATTACCATAAACAAGTCAGTATAGTGGGATTATAACCTTGTCTGTGTTAAATATTAGACATTTGTTGTAGTTAAAGATCACATGGAAACAGGTGAAACCAGTGTCTCTCTACTTATTAAGATAGTAATGAGCTGATGTGTATAAGAGAGCCTATGCCTTCGTTTTGTACTGATGCAATCATATTCTGGGACCAGAGTATGAATATCATTGTATTTTTTTAACTCATTGTTTTACCATGGGTATCACCCACCACATTAACTATGTTTTCCAACTTTGTGTTATCTCCAAATCTGATAAACATGGCTCCTGTATCTTTTTCCAAGCCATTATTAAAATGTTGAGCTGAAAGGCCAAGTTCATTATATTTTCTTCTGGAGGACAGTTTTAAATATACCAATAAGTAGCCACATTTTAAAATATATATTTCCAAACAGCCATCAATCATCTTTATACTCAGAAAGTGATTTTGATATGTTGATGAATTTCCACTTTTTATATTCCTAGGTAATTTCAACTTCCTATTCACCCATCCATAACTAATCCACTATTTGGGGCCTATCTACTTGAGAAGCAGACGCATTCAACAAACATTTAACAAAGTAGTTCTCAAAGGGCAAGTCTCACTTTCAAAGGGGTGTTTTAGAAATTTGAGAGTATTTTTTCATTGTCACAATAATTAGGGGACCCCTTAGAATTAAGGGTATAGGAATGACCAGGGATGCTATATATACTTCAATGCACAGGCCTGTCCTGCACATTAGATAATTAACTCACATCTGGCAACTATCAAATGTCCTGTGGGAGATTCATGTAGATGAATAATCTCTATATAATATCTGAGCTTATGTCCTAACTCTATTTTGCACGAAAATACAAACACACATATACACACACATTTTCTCTGTTTTAACTACACAGAATTTTTCAGAAATGCCATTATGCTAATCAGCAAAAAGTACTTTCTTAGTAAATCTATCAAGACTTGTTCACTTTTTTGGAAAAGCACATCATAAATTGAAATAATCTTATGAAATTTAAGTTTTCATACAACACTTCCGTGTCATTCTGCACTTTTAGTTGCTGCATCCACACTATGTCTATGTATATATACACTGAGTCTATATATTAGCTTATATTTCAACTAACAAAGATAAAAATGTAAATAATATTCAAAAGCTTTCTGTTTTTCATGTAGTTTTCATAAGTAAATGCAAGTGTCTAACCACTTATTATGCCTTCTAGTGTATTCATACCTTATCCTTTACTAATGATACACATGCTATTTTATGATAAATTGGTTTCTTCTGATTTTTTTCTTTTTATTAGAGTTAGGATATAATATTGATATTTTTTAAAATGTGTTTAAATAGGCTTTATTATTTAAATTTCAGGACATTAAATGGGATATTTCATATTATTTGTTATAAAAAGGGAGGAGTTAGGTCTGATAGGATTAAAAACATCAATTTAATATTTTATATATATAAGGAGTTCTGTGGCTGATTGGTGGAGACTAGATAAAGAATAAGAAATAGCTCTGGTTTAAGGAAGAAAAGAATAGATTAGAAACAGCTATGTAAAAAACACAATGACAGACATATGAAGAAAGTACAAACGACACACAGAAAGGAAGCACCTAATTCAGTCCTGAGCGTGTAGCAGGTGCTCTCATTGCCGCTTGACCCTCATCATTCCTTTATCTGCTGACAGGTTCTTACTGCAAGCACTTGTGATTTTTCTGCCTCTGGACATTCTCTGATCATCTTTCTTTGAGAATGTTCACCCCATGCTCAGGGAAGGCTGGAAGTACAACCAAGATAATGGCCTATTCCCTTGCAAGAGCAGTTCTCAAGCAATGAGGGAAAAGAGTTGCTGCATACATATCCCAGCTTCCTCATCCCTCAGGTGGGATTCTGAGGCATTTTCTATGCAATTTCTCAGAGATTCCCAACATGATTGAGCCCCAGGTTCCCACAGTGATAACTTGCTTATTAATTTTCCTTGTATCAGCTTCCTTACCTCCCCCACACATCATTTTTCCACTTCTGTTTTATATCCTGGATTCACCTCCCAAAGAAACTGCTTGAATACAAGTCCTCATTTTATGGTACTTCTGGGTAAGCTCAACTTAAGACAGGTTGTAAATTTCATTCGCATGTTTGCTCTAAGATCCATTCCCTACCTCCTCCCTGATCTGCTTTGCATCTCAGGGAACTAACTTTCCCAGCCTCCCCTTGGCAACTGACATCTGGTTGGTGTGGGCATGGAAGTCACTGGTGGGCAAGGGCAAGAATAGAGGAGAAGGCAAGAGATTTATATATTTCTCACTCTGCATGACAGCATTTCCAGCAGCAGCTGTGCTTTCTCTGGTTCAACTCCCAAGGAGCAGCCTATCATCAGCTCCCACCTGGCAGCCCATACCATGGTTCTAGCTTTTGCAGGACAATCCCAAATCCTAGTTTCTGATAAACCACCTGTTTCTTTTTTACTTCCAGCATGGTGTATCTAGGAAATTCAAACAGTTTAGTGTTGTTGGAATACACAATGTAAGATGGTGAATGACAGGAAATGAGCTAGAAAAGTAGGTAGCAGTTAGATGAAGGAGGATGTCAGATGCATTTTATGGAGTTTATCCTTTAAAGTAAAATTTCCTGAATTCAAGTGCTGTCTCTTACTTATTTTTTCTTTTAGAAAACCGTTCGTAGTGTTGAGTTATTCAACCGTATGTGAATCCTTACTTTTAAATTACAAGACAGTTTTTTTCATATATTTTAGTCTGTATATTTCTTTGGGCAACAAAATTATTCCCTACCCCAGGGACAATGCAATGTAATGAGGCAGACATCACACTGGGGGTTAGGAGATGTGAATTATAAAACCTGTCCTCCAACTTTGGGATGATGATGACATAAACAAAATTTTTTAAAAAAGAACAAAAAGCACTGACGATTACTTCAACATATGCATAAATAGCTGCCCTCAAAATACTTCTTAACTCTTGTTACTTTAAAGAAAATTACAGGCCAAAATTCAGATGTATATCTGCCAAGACACTCTGCCTTAAATGAGTTACTACTTCTTATCTTTTCAGTGAAAACAAAGTCTAAAGACTGTACAAGGACTATCTGTATTAACACAATTCAGGAAACTGTAAGTTAATTGCTTTTCTTCCTGGTTCCTTCTTCCCAACACTAAAAAAGAAGGGTAATACAAAGAATGGTTGCCATGATAAACCATGGAATACTAAATGCCAAAGTTTAATACAAACAGGTAGCAACAATTTTGTGCTTCCCTATGTTTTCAGAGGCCTGATGAATTCATTATAAGGGTTGATAAATTAGCTGAAGTTTAATTTATTTTAATCAATATATTGAAAAATGAAAACCTCTAAAACCACTGTTGCTATTTTATTTCCAAGCCCCGTCCCCATAACCAAATCTCAGCAGAAGTCATGATAAGTTAGGGAGCAAAGTAAAGCAACTTTGACAAAAACTGTGTTTGATTGATGTGTACACAGAGAGGGGTAAGTACAGCTCAGCCATTTCTAGAGACGATTCAAGTGCTTTCAAGTCTTCATATCCTACTGCACACTAAACTTCCTTAGTTACAAAAAAAAATGCTTTCCTTTGTGGGAAATTGGCAATTACCCTGGTATTGCAGTATGACATTTTCCCCAAAAGGCTGTCAAAACCTAGGGCATTGAATTGTAATTTTTGCCAAGTAGTTTCCCTTTTGACTTATAAACAAGTGATATTTCATCCTTCTTTACTGTATTCACTTAAATGCAACAGAAACTCAACTCTATGGGCGCTATCAAAGGGATACAAATTTGAAGAATTCAAAGAATACCTATTATTTCCTTAATTCCAATAACTATTTTCTGCTGTATTGCACTGTGTGACTTCTTTGCTTCAAAAGAAATTATCATTCTTTAGCCATAAAGAACTACTCGAGGGGCATGCCACTACATGATCCCCATGTATTCTGTAATTTAGAGACTGCCATGATTCTAAAACTGAAATACAGTTCGAAAAAAATTCAGTTAAGGGGATAGGCCAAGACTTCTAAATACCACATTTTTAAACAGGCTCATTGATTCCTGAGAGGTAGCAATTTGCCACCATATTTATAACTTTCATTAAATTGAAATCTAATAAGACTTTCAATTAATCAAAAAAGAGTTTATTGATCTCCTGTATCATGTAGCTTGTGTCTGACAGGCTTGGCTGTAAATCCTGGCTTTGGTTACCATCTTTACAATGCTGAAAGAAAACTCTAAATTTCCTTGAGTCTCAATGCCCTCATATGCAGAATATTGAAATACTGATTTCTTCCTTAAAGTAATGCTGTGAAGATAAAATTAGATAATTCTGTGGAGTCATATTCTGGATATATTTCTTTTTCTTATGTGATTTCAAGTACAAGTACTTGGCGGAGTTGCTGTGGGGAAGGATTTTAAATAGTTTGGGTGATTGCTATGGACTGAATGTTTGTCTCCTTCCCAAATCCATATGTTGAAGTCTTAATCCCCAATGTGATTATATTTGGAGGTGGGGGACTTTGGGATGTAATTAGGTTTGGATGAGATCATGGGGGTGGAGCCCCCACAGTGGAATTGAAGGCCTTATAAGGGGATAAAGAGTCCTGAGTCCTCTCTTTTCATCACGTGGAAACCAGGAAGAAGGCTGGAACTAGAACCTGACCATGCCATCACCCTGATCTCAGACTTCTCAGTTTCCAGAACTGTGAGAAATAAATGTTTGTTGCTCAAGCCACCCAGTCTATGGTATTCTTGTTATAGCAGCCTGAGCTGACTAAGACAGTGATGTTACCTAACATCCACTCAGTGAGCAAATGTCCTAGAGCAAGCACAAAATTTTGCTGTTTCCTGGGATTAACCCAGTTTCCACTTGCCTTGCACATTTTGAGCATCTAACAGCACAGTGTTACTCTAGAGTTAAAAAAAATATATTTTTCCTAATGTGACCCTTAGATGAAAGCCATTCACTTCATTACCTGCCCAACTCAAGAAACAGCAATCTGTTTCCATGATAAACAACAACAACAAACAAAAAACTGGTTGTTTTGGCCTTACTAGGAGATTCGATGACTGATTTTGGAGAGACAACAGTGAGCAGCAGCTGGGGGCTAGACCGGGATCGAATCCTGGCCACGGCAGTGAGAGCACCAAATCTCAACCACTAGACCAGTAGGGCCAGCAGACAAAGTCTGGGTCCCAGTTCTTGTCTGCCTTGAAAAAATGTTTTTTGACAAGGAGACAGTAGGTAAAGAGGAAAGTTGGGTGTTTATTAGAAAAGCAGAGGACATGCCAACAGATGCATGGGCGAGCTGAAAGAGAAGTAGCACCTTTGAGAAGTTTAAATCATTTATAAGAGGGCAGTCTTCTGGGTTTTTGTTTTCCTCTGACCAATCGTCTTGCTTTGACCCCATGGCTGATTTGCCTCAGGGCCCTCACTTATGTGTGTGCACATCCTTTAGCCAAGATGGATTTCAGTGCAAGGGCCTTTGAGGGAGTTACCACAACTTATTATGGTCTGGCGTCCCCTCCTTTTGACCCCCCAAGGAGCCTTTCTGTGCACGTGCAGTCGAGGTCTCCCTGACCCCAAGCATGAGAAATATGTGACCTCTTGGTCTTTTACCAAAGCAGTGCTTAGCCCATCTCTGCCCCTGCCACTACTGTTATCTTAAAGTGTCCACAGGAGACCAAGTTCAGCTATTTACCCTGTCCCTGTTGTATTTCTATCTTGAAGTATAAACAGGAGACTGGCTGTAAATGTTTAACCTGGGGCCCATCTATCCCCTGCCTCAAGAAATATGAACAGGAGGCTAGTTGTAAATGTCTGGCCTGGAGCCCATCTATCTCCTGCCTCATAACTATCTATAAAGTAATAACATATGAGATTTCTTTTTGCCTTTCCCGGAGAATCAGGTAGGATTCATGTTGTAAGGAATAGAAAAAACAACTCAAACTCCTTAAGCAATAAGAAAATTGGATCCTACTCCTAGATTAGGGGTGACTCAGGACTCAAACAATATTCCTGAGACACAGGTCTTTCTCATCATTTCATAGCTCTGCATTTTCAATGTTGGGCAGGTTCATATGAAAGTCCTTCCTCCTTCGTCCTCAAAAGGCTCTTGACGCTACAAAAATAGGAATTCAAATTTTCTCATGGCTCAGGTCAAAGCTCAGGAATTGTGTCCTGGTTGTTTTTGTGTGGGTCATATGACATCCCTGAATCAATAACTGTAGCCAAGGGGATGGAATTCACTAATTAGTTTAATTCAATCAGGACCCACTTTGGAGCTGTGATGAGACCATGTCCCATCCAAATTCCACATGGCTGGAAAATGAGGGATTATAATAGAAAGGCAACTTGATTCAGTTTTGGTGGGCTGTATGTTTCTAGGAAAAAAAAATGTATATATATATATATATATATATATATAACTGAATCACTTTGCTGTACAGCAGAAATTAACACAACATTGTAAATCAACTATACTTCAAAAAATAAATTAAAAAAAAGAAAGGCAACTTGATACTGGGTAAAAGTCTAACAAATAATCACCATGTGTGCTGACTTTATAATCAAATCCTCACATAAAATGTGATTCCATAGGAACCATGTAAAAATACCTCTCCTTGTGCTGGGCACACACATATTAATTTCTCATCTGCTCTCTTGTCTTTACTGTAATTGGATCTCTTATCTTATGTTAGGTCCAGAAGAGGATACAAAGAAAGTTTGGAGGTTCCGCCAGAAATTAAAATAGAACTACCAGGGAAGTCCCTGGTGGTCCAGTGGTTTGGACTATGTGCTTCCACTGCAGGGGACATGGGTTTGATCCCTGGTCGGGGAACTAAGATCTTGCATGTCATGTAGCCAAAAAAAAAGCAAAACTACCATATCATCCAGCAATTCACTTTTGGGTATTTATCAAAAAAAAAAAAAAAAAGCAGTAACTCAAAAAGATATATGCACCCCCCCATATTCACTGCAGCATTATTTACAACAGCCAAGATAAGGAAACAGTCTGTGTCCATCCATGGATGAATGGATTAAAAAAATGGATAAAGATATATGTATATATATATATATATATACACACACACACATGTAGATATATAATGGATTATTATTCAGCCATGAAAAAGAATGAAATCTTTGCCATTTGCAACAACATGGATAGACCTCTAGGGCATTATGCTAAGTGAAGTAAGTCAGACAGTGAAAGACAAATACTATATGGTATCTCTTCTATGTGGAAACTAAAACAAAACAAAACAACAAGATCATAGGTACAGAGAATAGATTAGTGATTGCCAGAGGCAGGGGGTGGAAGGTGGGAGAAATGGATGAAGGAAGCCAAAAGGTGAAAAGAAAAAAATGCAGTTGAAGTAAAACAGACACAGAAATTTTGAATCATATTCAAAATACCGACTCTCTCTCTATATATGTTTACATTTTAAAAGTATAAAAAAAAATCTGCCCTCAAGGATTGGTCTTCATAAAAAAAAAAAAAAAGAAAGAACAATTTGTTAGAGTATTAAATTATGTGCTAAACTGAGTAGTACAGATATTGAATCATTTTAAATTTCTGGCTTTGCAGTGCATTATGAATAAAATATTCTATCTCACTGCCTTACATTTTATAAAAATGTTTTTGAAACATGGTGGGTTTCACAGTGCAATTCCAAAATCAGATTGAGGATGCTATTTTATAATAGCACAAATTTTAGAGATAAGCAGATCTGAGGTTGAGTTTATTCATTTAACCTTCCTGAGATTATTATAGTAGAGGTTATAAATATCTACTTGCGGAATACTGGGAGGATTAAATGAGGAGCTGCACCTAGCACACTACCAAACACAAAACAAATAATAAATAACCATTATTGTTATTACTGTAATTTGTGCCTGGCAGTCTGATTTGGCATTCAAACAGTCTCTTCCATAGAGGCAATAAGGACCATATAATAGTTTGACATTTTGTGATGAGCCAAAGATGTTTTGGTATACACACACACACACACACATGTAAACACACACTGCTTCTCTGCAGAGTTGGTCACAGAACAGCTCATGGATGGAGATGCTGAGAGTTGCGGTCTGCAAAGTCAACACTCAAGCACAGGAAGGAATGTTGCCCACCCTATGGCATTCTGCTTCATCCTGCCCCCGTCCACACACATAATTTGCATGAGTAGGTGGTATCAACCCCTTAATCAAGCGTGACTCATTTCCTTCCCAATATATGAATCAAAAAAGAATAGAACATGACCAGACCCCCAGGCATTAGCCGGGTTACGCCATTCTTCCAAGAAGTTAAAGAAATACACATTAAACATCCAAGTGGCTTGTCGAGAAGGAATTTTCTGTTTAATGGAGCCATTCTGTCATTCTTTCCGAAACTGTCATGCAACTGCTGATAGAAATTCAGAAGAATTTTAGCCTTTGAAGCAAAACAAGTCAATCACAAGGGAAGAACCAAATGTCACAAAAGGTCTCCTTCCTTCTGAAGGGTCTTCAACTCAGCTATTCAAAAATGTGGTTCACTGTCTCAGCGGTATCCTCTCCTAGTTTTTCTGTGTTTGGGTGTGATTTCTGTCTTTGCTAGCAAGCCGGAAATAGCCTCTTCCCTCCAACATGTGCATGTGTTTGTGGGGATGGAAAGAGAAAGGAGGAGAGAAGTAAAAAGCAAATGGAGGCAAACGTGGGGCAGGCATCTCCCACGAGTCCCCGGCTTGCAAGGGTACACGGGCCCACTCAAGCCTGAGCTCTCCACGCTGGTCTCCCCCCTTCCTCTGGCCGCCGGCCTCATGAGTCATGACCAGAAGAATCTCCACCCTTCTCTGTAGGTGAGTAGGAGACTGTCTGGGCTAGAATCAAATAGACAGTCAACTGCTGCAGTGAACAACCTCTACTGTAAATTCTTGTGTGCTCGTTACCTCCAGAACAGCTCTTGATATTTTATCAATTTATTCACTGAGGGAGGAGAAGTATCATCAAGAAAACACATGGGATCTTGACAAATTTCTTCCTTCACTGCCTGCCTGTGCTGAAAGTGCCATCTTTTGAAAGTGTTTACATTTTTTTTTAGTACATGAAAACGCTCATCTGCACCTTCCCCTGGGGACTTTTCCTCATCTCCCTTCTGTTTTAAGTTTGATTTCTTCTTCTAGAGTTTGGTATAATTCATGGAA
This sequence comes from Pseudorca crassidens, assembly GCF_039906515.1. Classification (NCBI taxonomy): domain Eukaryota; kingdom Metazoa; phylum Chordata; class Mammalia; order Artiodactyla; family Delphinidae; genus Pseudorca; species Pseudorca crassidens. The sequence goes on along the minus strand of NC_090297.1, from coordinate 59,301,544 downwards.
CTGTGTTTACAAAGGTGAGTTTCTTTCAAGTCAGCCACAGCTCACTAGTCCAGGGGCCAACTTGAACATGGGTAAGGGAGTCTATGGGTGTCCCTAGGAGAGAAGGCAAGAACTTACCCACAACTTAAGAAGAGATGTCCCTGAGATAACTTACTCCCCATCGCTGATGTCTGTATCAGCTGCTGACTTAGAATTAGATTCCACTCTGTGTTCACACTTATGGGGGTGGAGAAAGGGATTGGGCAGCCAAGAGTTATTTGAATGATTCAGCTACAGCTACCAAACTGTGCTAGGTGGTTACCAAGCAACAGTCTCAAAAGCCTCCTGGCAGCTCTCTTTAGGATCTCTCTTCCCTTTGCAGTCAACCCTCCTTTGCTTAGCCTGTACTTTCTGCCTATAATGTCTGTCCCCTTCTGCTCTTGCTGAATTTTCTATTTACTCTTCATGACTTTCCAGGTGCCATCTCCTCTCTGAAGCCCTTCACTGCTCTGACATTCTCCATGGGAGAAAGAACAGTGGAGTGGAAATTAATCTAATTGACTCAGATCATCTCTCCAAGCCACACAAGCACACAAGTTAGAGGTCTCTAGCCTCCCCCCACTTTGGTGTATATGTCCACTATTTTTCTCCACTGGGATAAGGTTAAGATTATGGTACCAACATGGAATAAAACATGGGCATTTAGGCAATCGGGTCTGTTTTATAAAGGATGAAATATATCTCGTAGAAAAGGCAATATAAAATCTCTTCTCCCTAACAGCTCTCAAGCCTGTGCTCTATTCCCAGGGCCAAGTTGCCTCCTGACTGGCAAATAAGAAAAATATACCTCAAATCAAGGAATTTTATAGAGAAGTATGTGACAAAATATATGACTAAAAATAAACAAATCAATAAATGCAACTAATGGAAAGTGAGGGCTTGTCTATATCCTATCACTTCTAACGAAAAATGTTTCCATTTGAGTTTCACTTTGTACCTTTTCAGGGAGGTTTAACGTACATTTCCTCATTTTTAGTGGGCAATAACATGATCTCTGGAGTCCAAAGGACTAGGTGTTAGTCCCACTTCTGCTATTATTTACTATAAAGATTTGGCAGAACTATTTTATCCTTTTAAACTTCCTTTATCAGTAAAATGGAAATATGAATACTAGTTAACATTTATTAAGCATTACTATGCGCTAAGCATTGTGCTATATAAGCTTTACATATGCTACCTCATTTAATACTTGTAAGTACCATGTGGTTAGCCCCGGTTTATAGATAGGGAAGATCATAATAATAATTGAATTTATCACAAACATTGATTGAAGGGCCCTTTATACTTGAGGTAGATACTATTATTATCATTTATTAACAGATTAGGCACAGAGGTACCAAGAGGATAATTGCCTGCTCAAGTTCATACAGCTTTTAAGTACAGAGTTCAATTCCAACACCAGTCTCTCTCTAAAGCTTGTGCTTTTAACCAGAATGCACCACTGACCTAAAAGTTTCTGCTGCTGAGCTGCCTCATGCGTTTCTTGGGAGGAACCAATAAGACTTTAAAAATGAAAGGGTTTGAATGCTGCAAATCTCTATAACAGCAATGGGAATTGCATGGCTTCTGTGTCACCAATCTCTACCAATATCTCCCTCTGTCCACTAAAGAAATTGTTAATTGCAGGTGTCATCAAGCTATGGCCCTGCAGTGAGCCAAATTCTGCCTCCTGTTTATACAAATAGTTTCATTGGAACAGAGTCACGCCCATTTCTCTATGTATTGCCTTGACTGCTTTTGGGCTGCAGTGGCAGAGTTGAGTTGTTGTAACACAGATCGTATGGCCTTCAAAGCCTAAAATATTTACTATTTGGCCCTGTACAAAAAAAATTGGCCAACCCCTGGATTACAGTATAATTTTCTACCAACCAATACATAGTTTCAGAATCATTATCAACAAATTGCTCCTGGCACCCCCTAAGACTGATTGAAATTTGACAAACAAATAAAACTGTTAGGTATTCCTATAATTTAAAATATCATTTATCATTACTACTAAATCAAACTGAATCATTTATAAATCAGTGGACTTAAGTAAGGTCACATTTGGGAAGTCAGGTTTCTTGTTGCTTGGGCTTCTTAAACTTGGGGTGGAAAGCTTTCTTCTCTAACCATGAAAATCGATTAAAGCATATTTCTGACCCAGGGTTAGGTACGGGTCAGAGTAGGGATTACTGAGTAACCCACATACTCATTCCATAATTTCTGGTGATCCTTCTGTATGTGGCCTCTGCAGACTTCAATATCACACTATGACTAACTCTGCCACCTAGATGAACCAAGTCTGATTCACCAAATATCTAAAACAAAAGGAAAAATGCAGATGAGAAAGGAGCTACCTGAAAACCTTCAAGGGAAAGCAGTGTAGAGAGAATGAAGGGGGTGGGGTTGGGTATGTTGCCCATTCTGGTACATTCAGAAATTCTATTTCATGTCAACGTCAAATCTCATTATCTTGTTCCCAAAGGCCAGGCACAAAAATGACCACAGCACACCTATCTTAACCTTGGGAGGGACAATTTTTAAAGTGCATGACGTCAGCCATATACAGAGTGAGCCGAAAAGCAGCAATGAAGCCTATATACAGCAATGCCCAGTAGCTTATCTTAAGGAAATATTGTGCATGCAGATTTCCAAGACACCCACACCTCGGAGATAATGCCAGTGAGTTAATCAAATAGTTTTCTGCCTGAACAACTGTAATACCTAAAGCTGCTAGAAACGTCATTTTTAGACATCCGTGGGAGGGATTCTTTTTGTAATTCTGCATTTCTTTAACTCCCACCACATGTCTAGGCTTGCCTTCCAGAGACACACATTGCCACCTTTTCAGAGCATTTTTTATTTTCTTCCTTCCTTTTTTTTTTTTTTGGCTGTGGACTACTTAGTAGCCTTCCTAGGGCTGATTGCAGTAAATGCTAAAATAGCGAGCATAATTTCACTGGCACTACATGAACTGATCTGCATGCAAGTCCTGCTGGGGACCCTAGAATTGAGTCCATCATTCCTCCTTTCCCTAAATCTGCTTTGTTCATACCTCCTAAGGCACCATTCCTCCCCTGAAGCATCCAATGAGAACAAAGCATCAGTTAACTCTGACACCTTTAATTGAATGTCTTTATAAGACAAATCCTAGGACAATGTTGGTGAACAGAGCGTAGAGCCAATGTCCTGAAAGATGATCTCTGAGGGGTGAGCAAGATTCATAAATAGAACATGCAAAAGAGTGGACTAAGTTCTGTGACAGGAGTGAACACAAGAGAAAATGGAATCATATAGCGGGGAGGGAGTGTCGCAGAGGCTTCCAAGAAGATATATTTAAGCTGAGGTAGGAAACATCAATGATATTTAGCCAAGAAAACAGAAAACTGTTCCAGCCACAATGAACAGCATGTACAAAAAGACCTGGAGGAGACAGAAAACATTTGGGAACTGCAGGAAGGCAGGTAGAATTAGTTAAATAATTAGGCACATAAGCTTGGTGGTCCAAAAGCTCTGAATGTAAATCTCAGTTCTGTGACTTTGGGCAAGTTTTTTAACCTTTATGTGCCTCAGTTTTCTCATCTGTAAAATGGTGGGGATAAAAATACCTGCCTTAGGGCTTCCCTGGTGGCGCAGTGGTTAAGAGTCTGCCTGCCGTTGCAGGGGACACGGGTTCGTGCCCTGTCTGGGAAGATCCCACATGCCATGGAGCGGCTGGGCCCGTGAGCCATGGCTGCTGAGCCTGCGCGTCCGGAGCCTGTGCTCCGCAACGGGAGAGGCCACAACAGTGAGAGGCCCGCGTACCGCAAAAAAAAAAAAAAAAAAACAAAAAAACCTGCCTTATAGAGTTATGAGGATTAAACAAATAAAATGCAAGTGGCACATAATAAGAACTCAAAAACTGTCAGCTATTATTACATTAACATTTTATTACATTATAATTAATTATTTGTAGTATTATCATTGTTAATTCTTTTTAATATTAAAATGTTACTTTTTATTATTAAGCCTCAATAAAAGTCTCATCTGAAGAAAACTGAGAATAACAATACCTTACCTTCCTGGGTTTTTACAAAGATTAAAATTATCCCTGGGTTTAAGTAAAAAAGAAAAAAATGGTGATACATAACTCTGTTAAAAATGCTTTCACCTGCAAATAACGAAGACCTTCTGATAGAGTCAACTTAAAACAATAAAAATAAATATTAGGGGGCATTTTTCTCACACAAAAAGAAACCAGGATATGGGTTCCTGCTGGTGTTGGTTTTGTAGGTTGACAGGGTTTGGGCTGGCATATCTTCAATTCTCTTGAAATTTCTCTTTTCTTGTTGCTTCTGTCACAAATTGTGGCTTTGACTCCTGACATTAGATCCATATTCAAGGAAGAAAAACTGGGGAAGGAGTTATGTCAGGCACATGTCAGGTTATGTTCCCTTTGAATAGGGAGGTGAAACCTTTCCCAGAAACTTCCAGGAGACTTCTACCTACAACAAATTGACCAGAATAGCACCATGTGGCTACCTCTGGTTCAAGGGAGGCTGGAGAGTGAGAATTCATCTAGGGAAAATGCCACTCAACTCAGTTGGAGTTTGTCAGCAGGGAAGGAGAGAATGGATATTATGCAGACAATCAACACTTTCGGCCATAGTATTATTTACTGACTCTTCCATGTGCCAAGCTCTGTGTTGAGTGCTTCATACGAATTATTTCATTTACTCCTCACGTTTCATACAATGATGTATTTATTACTAGTACAAGTGTTGTTGTTTAATGGATAAGGAGACGGAGGCACAGACACAGAAAGAGACTTGGACACCATCATGCAACTACTAGGTAGTGAAGGTGGTGTCAAAGCCAGACAGACTGACTACAGGCCATTAAGCAAAAAAGAAAAGAAAAGAAATTATTCATAGAGCCTCTCAAAATTGTACTCGCAACTATGAGCTACTATCATGGTTGGAATATAATGTGTAAGATGGCAAGATTTCGCCTTCGTCTGAATGTCCATCCCACAACTCTGGCACTCAGCTTTTTACCAGCACCTGTATTGAGCACTGTGCCATCTCACACATTCCCCCTTCTATCACCACCCCTGCCCTTGTGCTTCTTGAGTTAGGGATCATATCTTAAACTTCTTTAAGTCCACCTCTCCATCAACAGCTTGTCCTCAGCAAACCCAAAAGAATGCTGCTGATCAAAATCAACCAGAGTTTGTTTTTAAATTCAAAAGCCCCGAGTCTCACTTTCCTAGGCATAGAGTCTGTCCCTTAGAAGCCTCAAAGTGGTGGTACTGTAGGGAGAAGGGACCGCAGGCTGGGGACTCATGGCTGGAGACTGATTTCAAATATGCCAGCTCTTCTCAGCTAAAGTAACATCATTAACTCTTCTCCCTTGCTCCTCTTCTTAGGCTTTTCTCATTGCTGATTTGAGGGAATCAGAAAAATTCTGTATTTCTTGTTAGGAATAGCATAGTAGGGTTATGTGGCATCAATGTCTTAGCCTAAGACCTACCAGTCTGGGAATGTGTATCTTCATCAAACATCAGTAATTTAAGGTCTATTACAGAATGGAATAAGTAAATCATAAAAGCGAGCATGTGCCTAGACCTAATACAGATCCAGCAGTGGGTCCAACTCAAGTAGGAAACGAAACAAAACAAAACAGAATCAATTTCTATGCCTCTGTTTATCATTAGACTTTATGCGCGAGAATAATTTGAGCTTGGTCGGTGTCGTGTAGTCGATGCTATTTGTTTGCCGAAAGTTCCTCTTTTAAACTGTGTTTCTGCAAGGTCCACCCAGCCTTGCCCCTTTTGCACTGGAACCTTGTGGTCAGTCAACTAGTACTAGTCCCCGTGGGTATCCTGTCCTGATGACCTGCCTGTCTAGACAACCCCTTCAGTAAGGATGCTCTGGGCAGAATTCTGCTCTAGGACACTAACTTGACAATCAAACCTGAGACTTTTCAAGGTAGAAAAGAGACAAGCAAAGAGTGGAGAGGAAATGGGGAAGCTGTGTACTGTGCTAAAAACACAAAAGTTGGATACACCTGACTTTGAATCCTAATACAAATGCACTAACTGTTTAAACTGGGGCAAATTAATCTCCCGAAGCCTCATTTTCTTTATCTGTAAAACATGAAGGATACAATACTAATACCTGACAGAACAGACTTTAAATTAATAGTGCCTGGTACACAGGCATTCAATAAATGAGTCATTTACAGCCAGACACAGGGCAGAAGCATTAACAGAGCATATGGTTAGCACAGGAATCTGATCCCAGGGGAACCAGGAGACCCAAGGGAAGTCTCTTCTTCCTGGAGATGCTTTCTCCAAGCTCACTTTATCTTAGGTCTTGCCCTTCTCTCTCCTCAGCTAGAGCTGCTCTTCTGAAATAGCCACGTGCTGGCCCCCTGCTCTCCTACCCACAGCTCTCTGTCAAGCCTGCGTGCTCACCAGCTCTGGGCAACTTTTGGTTACAAGGTAGAAGTTATGACAATTCCAGCCATGGGGTTTTTGCACTGTTGGTGAGCTTGATCAGAGGGATGAGCTGGACACTTCTCCCCCTCTGACTAATCACACGAGTACATCAGCCTCTGATATCTGAAGGAGCCAGGGCCTTCTGGGTCTGTTTCTAAGACAGTACAGTCATTCCCACTGTCATCAGTGATTTCTGCATGAACAGCCTTACCTGCTAGCAACACAAGAGGAATGGGTGAGCTACAAACTGTGACTGGAGTCCCTAAGCCTGGTGCAGTAGGGCTGAATAGGATAAGAAGAGTCTGAAGGGATGGAAGGATAACTCAAATTTTACTGCTAAGCAGAACGCTTTCCAGCCTAATGATTTGTGTTTTAAACAATCTGCCTTGGCCATTTGAATTACAGACTGTATGTTTTCTCTATGGTGACCTCAGCCTCTGCCTATTCCAATATAATTTGCTATCGTTTGTCTGAGGTTTCCTTCTTAGAGGTCACATCTGCATGCCAACTTCCTTCACCAAGTAATTGGTGCATGAGACAAGTATGTAAGATCTGTCCGTGTTCTCCATTAGGATTAAAAGCCCACAGCTGAGATTCAGTAAAGATATTTTAAACACAAAATATTTAACCTTGTCACACTCACAGAGCCACCGCACCATAGAGGATAGGAGAGGGTAGCCATTTGTGTTAGAAAAACAGTATATTCACATAGGAAGTTGCAATTCTAACTAGTACTGAAGCACAGTGGATATTAGAAAGCGTATTTGAAAGAAAAACCAATTTTATTTGTTTTACATAATAATGGATTCAGAGAAGTTTTCCAAACTGGAAAATTGGTTGATTCATCGAAGCTTATTTCCAGATCTTTTGATAGGCCAAGTATCTACAGACTGCAAGCCAAATCTAAGTGTCCTATGTGCTTTCCAAAGAACGTCTCAGTATGTCAATTTTCTTCCACTTTGGAAGAAAGGAAAACAAAACAGCTGAAGTTTTCTCAGAGCAAGAGGAAAGTATTAGCTCCGTTTTGCAAAGTAAGAGGCCAGCATTAAGTACCTTCCTTTAAATAAAAAAAATTTTTTTTTTCTTTCTCTGCACTGTAAGGAAAATTGTGTCTTTCCTCACAATTGGGCAGCATTTCAACAACAAAAAAGCTTTCCGCTGAGATTAAAGATCATTCCAGACATCTAATTTCTCAGGGCATAGATTTCCTGCGGCCAAAATTAGATGAACTCTGGGATCAGGAAGAAAGCTTTCCAAAGCCTGTCTGTAGTTGAGTCGACTTGCCCGGCATGACATATTTGGATGATCCAATCATTTTAAGATAACAAATGCTCTCTTAAAGAGAAGGTAACCTCTAATATCATTAGCGAGCCCAGTGTTGTTCTGATTGTTACACTCTTTTCTTCTTCTTCTTTTTTTTTTTTTTTTTTTTGCGGTACGCGGGCCTCTCACTGTTGTGGCCTCTCCCGTTGCGCAGCACAGGCTCCGGACGCGCAGGCTCAGCGGCCATGGCTCATGGGCCCAGCTGCTCCGCGGCATGTGGGATCTTCCCGGACCGGGGCACGAACCCGTGTCCCCTGCATCGGCAGGCAGACTCTCAACCACTGCGCCACCAGGGAAGCCCAACACTCTTTTCTTCTTATCTATAATCTGATAACCAGTGGGAAGCCAGGAGAACAAAGCCATGTCAGACACTGTACATCAATCAAGAAATCAGTTGTACTACAAAGACAACTCATCTAGTGGTTTTGAAAGTTTATGCCACGAGCCAGCATAAAATGTAATCATCTCAGGAGTCAGGGCATGCTTTAGAGCTTGAGAGGATCAGCAGGAAAATATTTTATCAATGTGGATGATGGTAGCATAGATAAAAATCTTCATTTCAAAATGGTTTTAATAAACAATTCAGGATAAAGGAGGGCCTTATGTAACATTTCCACGGGGAGCATGGTCCTGAACGGCAGCATGGGGAAATTTAGAACAAAGAGCAGCAGGTGTGTTCCTCAGACACCATTTGTACATCCTTTCTAGTATAAGATCTGGCTAGCCCCACTGAGCTGTGGAATACCGCTGCAAGAAAAATACCTTCTCTTAAAGCCCAAAAGGATTGTTTTTAAGTATATATATATTTTTTCTGTCGTTGACAATCCAAAAAGGTCATTTCTCTGTTATTGGGCTCACTTCAGTAAAAGAATGATGTGGCACCCTAAGGTTCAGAATCAAGCTTATCTGAGTGTACTGAGTTTATCATTGATCTTCTGACATTAGCTGGCCAGCTGATGAGAGCAAAGCATCCTCAAGTGAGCTAGGTCCACAGCACAGAGGGAGAAAGTTGATTACGTGTTCTTACTTTTCTTAGTTCCAGTTACGTAAGAAGGTCCAATATCCAGCACTTTCTCTCTTGTGAAGCTGTGATGTTCTCCTTTTTCCCCAATATAATCTAGGGATTGTGATGTGTTTATCTATGTAAATGTGGGTTTGTTATGTCCATTTTATTATACTGAAAACTTTGTAAGATCTCCCTCCTAGGCCCTTTTAAATCATTGCCATTGTCAAAATCAATGGCATCATTTATCTTTACCAAACACTAACAATAAGGCAGGCGCTGTGCAAAATGCTTTCTATACATGATCTCATTTAATCCTCATAATCACCTTGTGAGGAAGATAATATTATCCCCACATTATGTAAATTAGAATATAGGCTCAAAAACATTAATTAACTTGCCCAAGATCACCCAATTAGCAAGTCACAGAATTGAAATTTGAACCTAGTCACCTGAACTCAAGGTCGTCTTTTAGGTGTTACTCTACATTGCTTTCCAAGGCTGAGCTTCAACCCCCTCTTTCAACTTTATTCCATTTCCTTGCTAGAGTTTTACATTTCAGTGACCACAGTCCCTCATGTAACACCCAGTGAAGAAAAACTGCAGTTTACTTTTAGTTTAAGGGGTTGGGGAGATCCAGTGACCCTGCAACAATCTAAAAATTACCCTATAAATAAAAATGCTTTGAAACTCTCACCCTTACACTATGTTCCAGCCACACTAATCTACTTGTTATTCTAACTGGGCTCTGCTTTACACTTGCTTTTCTGTTTGCCTCTAATTCCCTTCTTAAATTTTACAAAATGTTCAGCCTTTCCTTATTCTAACCCTTAATGTTCACTCTCAACAGCATATTTATTATCAGTGTTGCTAAGAAGATTTGCTCCCTCCAAAGCCCTCTGTCAAAGCCCTCAGGCTTCCTGCATGTGTTAACACCCTGTGTTTGGGTTCTCTTGTCTGTGTGTTTAATGCTGAAGCCTTTTCCCTCAGGATACTCCAAGCTCTCTGGCTCACAGCCTTGTGAACTAACCCCTTTGCTTTGTGTCACAAATAGAAGAGAACGCAACAAATAAAGGATTCTTTAAAGTCCCTTTCATAGTGTGAACTTAAAACAGCCCCTTTCCTACCTACACCACTCACTTCCTCAACTGAATAGAGATATAGACACTCTCAAAATTTCTATGTTAGATGCTCCACTTATCTAACTATTTTATGCTGCATTTCCATATCAAAAAACCCACATTTTATTGACTCATAATTCTTACATTTGAAGAGGATCTCAGATTTTTTTAGTCTTTTTGCACAGAATTATAAGAGATACTTTGGGCAGTATGTGAAGCCTTGAACAGAAAAAAAAAAACAAGTGCTACTGCTCTTCCACCCAGAAAGTCCTGTTAACCCTTGCAAGGCTGCTGTCTCCTAACACCTATGTAGCTAGTTAGGGCTGTGCTTCTACATCAGTGGGGAGCATTTCTGAGTAGCTTTGCTATGTAGATTACAGCACTAGCAACTGGTAAAGATGAAAGTATAGAATCCAAGGTTTCTGCATTCAAGGAAGTATGTAGCTCTACTGTGGAAATTCTGCTGTAGAAATTCTGATCATGATGGAAGATAACACTGAACTTGTACGAGGTGCCAAGCACTGCATTAAGTACATGCATTCTCTCCCTTCATCTCCTATAGGGTGAAATAATCATTAGCTTTTGTTCAAATTTGAGGCAACAAGCTAAATGTGCCTGTGTTATCACAACCAGTAAAGGCAGAGTCCAGGTCTGGAGCCTATACCCTTGACCACTAGACAATGCTAGAATTTACTAAAGTGCTGCAGAAATGAACCTCTACTGCTTCCAAACAGAGTGGAACACAAGAGTACATCAGAAAATGACAATGAGGAAAGAAATAGACCATTTTCCTAAGTGAATTAATTGGTTGTATCCAATTTATTTATTCAGAAAGCATTTGTTAAACCTACTTAGTATGTGCCAGGCACTGTCCTAGATGTTGATGATATATCAGTGGCTAAAAGAAACAAAAATCTTGCACATTCCTGGGGAGGGAATCAGACAATGATGATACATATATAAGGTAGGTGTTTGATAATGATAGTTCTGGGTAAAAAAAACAGAAGGAAGAGCAATAAGGAGTCCCAGGGAGCAAGAGGTCAGGAAGATGAGGGAAAAACAGAATGAAGAGTGAGAAGGCTGGTCAATGACAGTGACAGTGATATAGGAGGAAAACCAGGAGAGTGTGATGTCCTAGAAGCCAAGTGGAAAAAACTTTCCAAAAAGGAGGGAGTAATCAACTGCATCAAATGCTGTGGTGCCCTCAGATGTGCTGTTTGGGAAAAATGGTGAGGTCAAACACCTAAATGGAGCAGATTCAAGAGAAGACAAGGTAGACATATTGTAGGCAGCATGTTTCCTAGGGCTGCCATAATAAAATACCAGAGACTGAGTGGCTTAAACAACAGAAACTTATTTTCTCAGAGTTCTGGAGGCTGGAAGCCCAAGATCAAGGTGTCAGTAGGTTAGGTTTCTTCTGAGCCCTCTCTGCTTGGCTTGCAAATAGCTGCCTTTTCACTGTGCTCCACAGTGTCTTTCCTCTGTGCATTACACCTGGTATCTCTGTGTACCCAAATTTCCTCTTATAAATAAGGTCATCCGTCAGATTGGATTAGGGCCCACTCTAATGAACTTGTTTTAACTTAATCACTTCGTTAGAGGTCCTATCTCTAAATACAGTCACATCCTGAGATACTGGGGATTAGGGCTTCAACACAGGATTTTTGTGGAGACACAATTCAGTCCATAACACAGCAAGTATAGGCAACTCTTCTAAGGAGATATGCTGTCCAGAGGCATAGAAAATTGGGATTTAAAAAAAATCTTCTAGCTCCTTGCTGTGACATGGATGCACCTACAGAATGTCATACTGAGTGAAGTAAGTTAGATAGATATCACATGATATCACTTATATGTAAAAAAGATGAACTTATTTACAAAATAGAAATAGAAATAGATTCTATTTACAAACTTATTTACAAAATAGAAATAGATTCACGGATGTAGAAAACAAACTTTTGGTTACCAAGAGGGAAAGGGAGTTGGGGAGGGAGTAATTAATTGGGAGATTGGGATTGACATATACATACTACTATATATAAAATAGATAACTAATAACAACCTACTGTATAGCACAGGGAACTCAGTAGTCTGTAATGACCTATATGGGAAAAGAATCTAAAAAAGAGTAGATATACGTATGTGTATAACTGATTCACTTTGCTGTATAGCAGAAACACAACACTGTAAATCAACTATACTCTAATAAAAATTAATTTCAAAAATAAATTAAAAAATAAAGTATATGAGCATAGGACAAGCTATGCTGGAAATATGGAACAAAAAAGAAGTGAAAATTGGGATGGTAATTGGGTTCAGTCAAAAAAGAGGTTTTCTGTTGCCTTTTTATAGCAGAAATGACTTCCATGATGTTTCCTATTCTGCAACTGATCTGGTCAGAGGAACCATTACATACTATTGCAAAATAAGAAATTATACAGAACACAATTATATATTATGTGTAGTTTGTTTTGTGTATTCCTGCTTAAGTTAAACTTTTAAGAACTGTACTCAGAATATATTCTTCCAAATTCTACTTTCAATGAATGTCAATAGATGGTTAAGGATAAAGGTATGAATTCACAAAAACTTGGAAAATAAATTTATTTACTAAAGGACTTCTCAACTTTTTCAATAAGTAAAGCGCCTTTTAGTTTTAAAGGAGGGAACAGACTATGCAGCATTTCCACACACATATAACTACAATTTTCATTTTCATACATAATTTAATGCTCTGGTGTTCATAGCACAACTTTTGGGAAATGCTTCTCCATTTTAATAACAATAATAACAGTTAATATATATTGATGGCCTACTATGGGTAAAGCCAATGGGTCTCAATCCCAGTGGAAAGTCATTTTCATCTAGTCATTTGCTGTTGATGTCACTGTTGCTGTTGTTGCTGTGTTGTTTTAATCCCTTCAGAGGTACTAAATCAAAATCTCAGCTAGAGTTGAGGATGATCATGCTAAGTATTTTCTAAGTATTATTTCATTTAATTGTTTCAACTGCTTTAAAGCATAGGTTCCACTAGTATAGTTCAATATATTAGGCATGGTAAAGGTTTGGCCTTAGGACTACCATTCTCACATCTCTCATCTATGGAAGAAAGCTCTAATCATTTGAACTGTTCTTTCTTACTGCATCTTGACTTTGCTTTGTAAACTTTCTTAACACAGTGCTTCAAGCAGCACTATCAACCTGAATTAGCCTAATAAGATTAATTTATTTGCTGTTTCTGTTACATATAAATTGTCTCACTGAGGAGACCCTATCTAACCATTAAAGTCAAGATTCTGTTGCTCAGAGTGGGTGAAACCAGTAAATAGCCATCACATCACTTTTAGGATATTGTTGCTTTAAAATTTTTTTTTCTCTCCTGTGTACATTTTTCACAAATGACCTGGTAAAGGGAAATTTATTCAGATTATTTTTCTCCTAACACCTAGCTGAAATTACCATAAAAAGAAAGTAATTTTGAATGGTATGGGGAAAAGGGGGGCATAATGGGATGTTAGGTTGCCAGCTGAGGTTTGAACAGTTAAAATATGGGTGAAGCAAAGGTAGCACCAGAATGAAAATAAGAAGTAAAGAATGAAAAGAGAGAAGGAAACCAAAACAAAGCCGCAAATTTTGAAAGTTTGCTGAGGATTCAAATGACTCTAATTCTGTTACTGGAGTTAGACTGCTTTAAAATATGCTTTTAAAATATTGTCTCTTATATGTTAAGCTTTACCGTTAGCTGACTGCAGGGTCAATTTCTCCTATTTTCCGCTCAAACTGCCTTATTTGAATGGAAAAATACAAGAAAAAGTTCAGGACTGAATTCCCTCATTGTATATATTCTATTTTGAACCCAAATTTCTAATGCTCTTCTTCTTCTTAAAAAGCAAATTACATGTGACTTCGGAAGTCAATTCATGAATTTACCAGCCTTTCTAACTTTGCAAATCTTCTCACCTTGAACTGGAGAGTTAACCGCCTGGGAGGAACCTTAAATGTCTTAGACTCCAAAGTACTTGAGTCTCTTTTTTTCTGAAGTTTTCACTTCAATTGGCGTTTTGAGCTTGAAAAACTCAAATAACCAGTAGAAGTAAATTATCTATGAATGAATGAAACACCTGATCTTGGATCAAGAAATAGATGAAAGACCCAAGCTATAAAGCTAGAATGGGCTGCAAAGAGAAGGCAAGCATTTAAGATTAGATCACCTTGTGACACTGCAAGAAGTCAAAAGAAATCTCCAAAGAAGGTAAAAATAACAGTCCCAAGCAAACCGAGAAAGATAAGAGGCCTAAGCTAACAACAAAGATTCCTTATTCATAATTGATGCTCTATTTAAGTACTGTGCCGAGGAGAGGGCTTTGCCACATGTTCATCAGTAACAGGGTTATTAAAAGAATACATCAGTTAGTAGGATAAACAAAGATTGTGCTGCAGCTCACATTGTAAAAATCAAAACCTCATGAAATGTATCCTCTTTAAAAAAAAAAAAGAGTCAACCTGCTAAAGGAATGAAAGCTTGACCACCCTCATCCTTCATCTTAGCTTGTTTTGTTTTTTATAATGTAACAGATTAGGCAGATTAACTTTAATGGGCAAATGAACTACATTTCTAGGAACGAAACTTTCCTCTTCCTTCCAGATTTAAATCAAGAGGCTTGAAGCTTTTGCTATTTAATCAGATTGTTTATTTCATGGAAATAATCAATGGTGTCAATAAGCAGCATCTGATAATTGGTCAGGGCCGTGCAAAGCAATGCGCATGGGTTGAGCTACATTTTTAAACCTGAGATGTTCAGGCCCTGTTTCGGTACTTTTCTCATCTTGTAAAGCTATTTGTGTACAATGCTGGCAGGGTACAAATCATGATAAATCTCTCTTTATTAAATACACTTAGGGTTTGGGGACTTCATGTTTTCCTACCTGGAAATAGCTTCCCTGCTCCCACCCTCCCCCTCACCCCCCATATTGAATGCAGCACCTTGCCACCCTAGCACTGAACTCTTATGAAAGATAAATTATATCAGTATCTCCCTCAGTCAGCAAACATACTTAGGCTATGGAACCACAGCTTTTACAAATGCCTGTCACCATATTTAGCACAAAGAGGGGACAGCGTCTACATTTCTCATTCTCTGATATATGGACTTTAGGTGGGAGAGGTTTGTAGCTGAAGACTGTTAATTATCATTCTTGGTGATCATTTGCGTTTATGCAGCACCTTTTACAGGAGTAAATCAAATCATTAAAGCTATTATACTAATGAAGGCAAGGTGGCAAGTGTCATTACCTCCATGTCTGTTGTGAGAGAGCGAGGGTCTCAGAGGAGCCAGAAAAGGAGCCCCCCACATGCTTCCCCCAGACTCAGATGGTTTCCGTGGAGCTTACAGGCCTTGAGAGAAGTCCTTCAACACTTTGATGAGGTCATTTCTGATCCTCATATAATGAAAAGTGTTTTCCAAAATTGTTTGGAGGCCCTGATTTTCAATTTGTGTCAGACAAACCCTGTGCTCCAGCCCATATCTGAAGGGATAGAGCAGTCCTTGTAAATGTTTCTCTTCAAATTCCATCAGAGGGGTGGTGCTCCTAGGACAAAGGAACTAAGCATTTTGATCCATCAAGCCCATCAAACCGCAAGTCTTTGAAAGATCTTAAAATCGTAGTCTCTCAAGATTAAAAATGACATTAAGGTCATCTGCTTTGACCCTCCCTAAATTTCCTTTATAGTAGCCTACCAAGAGGTCCACTTAAGACCAGCTGTGTGGCCAAACCACAGCTGATTGATGAGAGAAACTTCTGTTCAATGAGACAAAGTCTCTCATTTATTCAGCATCATTTACATAATGCTCTGCCAGTGCCACACCTTAAGAATACAGTGACAAACCAGAGGAACACAGACCCTGATCTCAGGCAGTTTACCTGCACCACCACCCCTCCATCACTGCCATGCTGTTAGGACTCCAAAGCAGGTTGAAGAAGGACAGATCTTCCTCCCCTGAGCAACACTTCTGAGATTCTATAAAAGTCTATTAGACCATCTTTTTACTTCTGGTGAATATATTTCAAGCATTTCAACAAAACATTCCCTTGAAAGAAAGAGCTATTTTGTCTGCAACTTAAAACTTCTAAATCCTTAAGTCTCTCTCAGCTCAACCTTGCATTTACTTACCATAAACTGTCTTTGAATGTGGTGATCACTGTCTGGGTTTGTAAATACTGTACATAGCAATGCTCCTCTTCCGGCTTCTTAGTAGGAAAAATATCTTTTTTTTTACCCTATTGCCCCACTCTAGTACCACAAGCTGACAGACACATAAACACATTTGCTGAAGATCTTGTAAGTGCCTCCTACTTAAGTGCTTCAGGAAATCATTTCATGGGTTCTCTCTATGCTTCTATTAAAAAATAAACTAAGGCATATTAAAATTTTAAGAGTTTATTTGAGCACTGGAGTGGTTAGGAGCACTCCACCAACCAGGAACTAGTGACAAAACTTTTATAGAGAAGATGCAGAAGCAAAGTAATGAAAGTATTTGATTGGTTAACAGTTTAAACCACTTCCTTATTTGGTAAAGCCTAGTTGGCTATTTGTGATTGGTTGCCCTCAGTTTCACTTTCTTGACCTTGAGGCATTTGCAGGTAAAGGCTTTGGTTTACTTATTAGACTGTTAAGGCATTAGAACCACCTTAGTCTAATAGCCACCTTATTTAATTAAATTTAACACTTCCATTACAAAGACAGCCTCCAAATTTTAAGTGGACAATTAATGAGTACCCAAGCATGTTTTCAAATTTAGATGATATGTTCATTTGACCAATGAGAAAGATGTGCATTTGTCAAGGTCAAATCTGTTTTAAGCAGAGAGATTTCTAATTGAAGCCTCAAAATCACTAATAGCAAAGAAAATGAAAACCTTTGTATTTTCAGGCTGTTGACGTTTTTTTGTTTTGTTTTTTTTGGTCTGAATATTGTGTCTCCAGCTAGATTTGGGAATTGGAATAAGATAATGCACATTCCAACAACATATTTATCACATACTCTCCCAGGCACTTTTTGGAAGCTTAGTGGTATCTCCCAAGCATTCAAGAACAATTAAATGATTTCTGTTCTGGTCCTGAGCTACTTTTCTACCTGTCACATTAAAATGATGGATGCTTTCTTATTTTCCCAGGGCAATTTTTTCCTAAAGGACTAAATAGAATCATCTGAAAGATGAGATGAAGAGACCATAAAAAGGGGGAGAATCTGGCTATTCAGGTTGGGTCACATGGAATCTCCAGGATTCAGGATTTGGTCTTCAAATTTAGATAACCTTTTTTATTTTTTAATTTTTTTGCATAAGCCAAGTTGATCAGGGTCTTGGGACTGACTTGTTAGCCATTTTATTACATCAATAGGTAAGTTAAATTCCTAAATGCTAATTTTCAAAAGGGAATATAACTTTGATGACTAGACTATTAACATCTAAAATTTTAGGGCACCGACTCACTGTGTCAGTGTGCACAAGAAATTAACTATTAGTCAAAGGCTGTTGTATCAGCATGTATGGTACAGTGAGAATAAAACGAAACAGAGCTAGTGGATACGGATATTGGAGTTAGAAGTCAGAGGTTTCAATGAAACTAATTTCTTTGGGCCTCAGTTTTTTTATCTGCAAAATGGGTGTAGCAATTGTATCTAATTCACATCCTGTGAGGAACAAATGAATACAGAACACAGCTCTAAGTAAGCACTGAGTACATATTAGACCCTTTCCTGAAATCAGAGTAAAAAGATTTGTATAGTCTAAAAGCATATTTCATCCAGACTCCCCAAAGTCTGATGAATTCTCTGTGATCATTACAGAATTGATCACTCTGTTGCCAGATTACTGTAGTTCACCAGATGGACAGTCTTATTAATGCATGATTTGTACTAGGTTCAGTTAGAGCTACTTTAAATAATCATCCAGAAACTAGTCTCAGAGCACGTA
The DNA here is from genome assembly GCF_039906515.1 of Pseudorca crassidens. Taxonomy (NCBI): domain Eukaryota; kingdom Metazoa; phylum Chordata; class Mammalia; order Artiodactyla; family Delphinidae; genus Pseudorca; species Pseudorca crassidens. The sequence continues at coordinate 59,283,619 of NC_090297.1, read as the reverse complement.
GGTGTGTAAAACTTTCTATGTGCTTACTAGAACTAGAACACTCTAGAGCTGTTCTCTCCAATGAGGTAGTTACTAATTTTACGTGGCCACTGAGTATTAGTTCTAATTGAGATGTTTTATAAGTGTAAAATGCACACCAGATCGCAAAGACTTAATGTGAGGAAAAAATGTAAAATGTCTCATGAATAAATTTTTATACTGATTACATGTTGAAATGACAGTCTTATGGATATATTGGGTTAAATAATATACATTTTAAAAATTAAGTTCACATATTTCTTTTTTACTTTTTTAAAATGGCTATTAGAAAATTTATACTACATATGTGGCTGACATTATATTTGTATTGGACAGTACTGTTATAACAAGAGGAATGAGTTTCCACAATGTAACTTATTTTCATTTAATAGTACTTTTCTAAAACAAACATTTAATGTGTACACTAGAGCCCAGCAATTTCACTTTTAGGAATTATCCTGATATAATCAATGATATAACAATGGTGTTCATCACAACATTTTGCAAGCAACCTAAAAATGTCCATCCATGGGGAATTAGTTAACTAAATTAGGATTCGTCTACACTGAGGAATGCCTTGTAGCCCTTTAAAGTAATGATATCAATTTCTATTGCTTGTAGTGGGCAGCTGTTGCTTTCAACTTCTAAGTCTTTATTTCTCTCTCTTTCTCTTTCAAAAAAATTACCCTCATTTTCTCTGGAAAATCACCCTTGTTCACATTCTCGGTCTTTGCTATCACGGTTTGTTCTACACTTTACATGCAGAAGGCATGTAATCCAAGCTTGATTCATTGTGTTTCACCCTCCTGACCTCAATATTTGATTCAGGAGTGGTCATTTCATCAAAGACTGTTCAATCAAACTAATCTTGGCACTTTCAAAGAGCTGGACTTGAAGGTGAGCATCATATATAAGCCTGTTGACATGTGCCACCAAGTTGTCTGCTTTTCCATAAACAAACCAATGAAGCCCATGCCCTCATGGAGCTGTAGGGGCAGAAAATTTTCCCCTTCTTCCCATCTAGTTTCTTTGGTCAGTCTAATAATTAAATTGACATAAGACAGATTAACAGAAGAAAAACAAATTTAATTTCACGCACATAGGAATCCCATAAAAATATGAGACTCCAAGAAGTGACCAAAGCAGGAAGCTTTTAGACCTTTTAGACAAAGAAACAATTAATTTGTGAAGAACTGACAAGATAAAGAGGTTTGGGCTTGGGGTAGTAAATGAGTGAAGAAGTAACAAGATTTGTTTATATGGCCTTCTTGGTCCTAAATTCCCTATCTCTAGTAATAAGGATATCTCTTTACCTCCTGGTATAGGGAAGGTACCTATCACATGGAATATTTACTTCCTGCTTTCAAGGGGATAAAAGAGAATCAGAATGTCCTTCTTGCACCAGCTATTTCTCAAGTAAATTTAATTCAAAATAATCAATATGCCAAAATGGCATATTTTGGAGTGGCATATTCTCCCCTTCAGTGTCAACAGACTAAGTAACTTCAGAGTGTTTTAGAGCAAATAAAATAGAATAGACAGTGGGGGAGGGGTATGCTTTATCTATGATGGGCGAAGTAAGCCTTTCTAAGAAGATGACATTTAAACTGAGATTGAATGGAAAGGAAACAGATACATGAAGACCTGGGAAGATAGGGACCATTATCATATATAAAGTTCCTATGGCAGGAAGGGCCCAAATGGGTCTGTATCAAAGGGAAGTCTACTGAGGCCAGGGAACAAGGGAAGAATGTGAAGAGCAGAAGTCATAAAGACAGATTACATCCAGATCATGTAAGATCTTACAGACCATGACAACATTTAAAGTTCATTCATTTTGCAGTGCAAAGGTTTTAAGCAGAGGGGTAAGGTCTGCAAAGCATAAAGAAAGGTAGTCTGCTTTTCCCTCTTACAATAAGTTTTCCACAGTTAAGTATTTTAAGCTCATTATAAGAGAAAAAAGGTATATTCACAAATATCACTCAGAATAAGTGTATTTGTAAAATCTCTAGCATGTCATAATCCTCATCATTAATTTTTAGAACATAATGATTATGCCAGTGGCTAAGTGGAGTATTACATAAGGCAGAGATATATCATCCTTCAAGCCTAGCTCTCATTCAACCTGAACAGAGTCCTGGAAACAGAGACTATAGAAACAAGAGGAGTTAGGAATATTCTCAAAAGGTCAGTAAATGTTCCAGAGGAGAAACCACCAGGACAACCAGGCAGAGTAGTAGAGTCCCAGAGTGTCTGCTGTTGAAAGAAATCAAGTCAGGTCTAAAAGAGAACTGGCAATGAGATAAACCTTTAAGTGCCACTTCACATTTGGTATTGATTAATTTGCTCCTGGATTTTAACTAATGTGCCATTCTTAAAGACACATCTGTAGGAGACCAAGAGGAAATTTTTTTTCCTTCAAGCAGATGTCTGAATGTCATTTACCTTTTCTGATGGCTGAAAAAAACTTAGTTTACCAAATCAATTCACTTGGGCTAAGGTAGCATATTGAAATTAAAATGAGCCTATCCCTGGGCCAGCTTTGTGAAAAATTGTGAGTTTCTTTTGCATAAGTAACTTAGTATCAGGTTTCCAATTCTGAACACTTTCTATTATCTTAGAGGAAGGCTTTTTAAAAACCTTCTTCAGTAGCACTGTCCCTATCACTGGCGCCCAGACTATTCCCTACCCCAGTCAAAACCTACTTCTATCTTTTAATCATCTTCAAGTGGAAATGACTATGTGAAGTGCTAAACACACCTGTGGTTATATATATTTTAGTGGAATTTAAGTTTTTCACTTAACAAACACATACTGTGTACCTATTTTATTTCATATGAAGTGCTAATTGTAAGGAATAATGATAAAACACAAGGAAGGTCTCTGCCCAAGGATCTCAAACAATCATGATAACACTGTGGGATAAGCGATATGACAGATATATAGTTGAGGAATTATAGATGCAGAGAAAGGGTATGTGGAGGCGCTTCCTAGAGATGATGATGCCTGAACTAATTCTTGAAAGATAGGTGGTAAAAGCAGAGAAGGAACCGTCGTAGGGTACTCCAGGGAGAGGCAAGAGAAAACATGAAGTGTGCAAGAATATATCGCTAATCTGGTTGTGTAACTTCAGGCATCAGGCAATAGATGCAAAGGGAAGGAAACACGTGTTGGCCTTCCTCAGTGTCTGAAATCATGTGAATAAAGTAACACGCTGACTCTGAAAATATTAGACTTGGATAAAAACAAGTATAATCAAAAGTTAAGGGGTTTAATAAACTATCCAATAAAGCAGAACAATATCCACTCTATTTCTAATATAGTCCAGCATTTATTTTTGGAATCTGACTTTTTAGTCTTCCAGGTAAAAGTATTTTATAATCTGCTTTATTACAGTAATATTTTGAAGCACTCTTATACAAATACATATCCACAAAATAACAAGATAATAAAAGTGAAACAAGGTAGGGGAGTAATTCTTAATAAACATTTATGCAGTAACTGCATGCTGTATGGTTTGTGGTGGCCCTGGGTAGGGCTGCTCAGACATGCCTTTAAGAGAATCTGCTGTGAAAAGCATAGTTGGCAGATAGCTTCCAGCTGCCACATCTTTGGATGCACTACAGTGTTCTCTCCAAGCCCACACTCACCCTGAGTTGCCCAAAGCTAATGACTAAACTTGGAGGGGATACAAGAAGTGCACCATTTCTGCCAATATGACATGCCTCTGATGAGTAATCTTTATTCTGTGCTTCCCCTCGTCTGACTGAGACTTTCTCGGAACCTCCTCACAGCCTGAGGCTCTTACTACTCAACGCTCTTTTCTCTCCTCTCTCCTTTCCCAGGGTCCAGACCTGCATCAGGGTCTGAAGAATCGCCCTGCCTACTCCTTCCCCTTCCCTTTATCTTCATAGGCATTGCTCCTAATAAATCTCTTTCATTGGCTAATTCTATTTTGACCTCTGCTTTTTGGAGGACCCTAACTGACATCAAAGCCTTATATTTCCTAGAGATGGACTCCATTTTTGGTTCTGATCTTCTTAGCGCTGTTGAAGAGTGTGAAAGATGGTATGTGACACAACTCGTACCACAATCTAATAGGGTGATATTATAAGAATAAGGGAAAAAGCAGCCATTTACAAAATAATATAGCAAAAGAGAGGTATAATATAGTAACATTCCTTGTTAAGAATTCTTCCCTTCTGTGGCATCTTACAGTGCTGTATTGCTGTTCATTCCTTCATTCTTAAGATTTTCTCTGTTCTTCGCTTCTATAACACACCTTATGGTTTTCTATTTCTTTGGTATCCTCTTGTGCTATTTACTCTTTAAACATTTTTTTTAATTTCCCAAGGGTATATTATTGATTACTTCTCTCACTCAATAGAACTATAGAACTCTATAGTACACCCTCTTCTTGTACTTCTACCCTGAGTTTGAGATGTGTTGGTAGGTGTATGTATGTGTGTATAATGTATATGTTTTCTATTGCTATTGTAACGAATTATTGCAAACTTATCAGCTTAAAACAGCAATCGTTTATTATCTCACAGTTTCCATGGGTCAGTTTTGGCTACAGCATGGTTCATTTGTTGCCTCTACTTTGGGTCTCACAAAACTGAAATAAAGTGGTTGGCAGGCTGTGTTCCTCTCTGGAAGCTCTGGGGAAGATTCCACTTGCAAGTTCCTTCAGATTGGTGGCAGAATTTCGTTTCTTATGGTTGTACAGCTGAGTCCCCCTTCTTTGCTGGCTGTTAGCTGGGGGTTCCCTTTCGCTCCTAGAAACCTCACTCCAATCCATGCACATGGGTACTTACATCTCAGAGCCAGCAATGGCACCAAGAATCTTTCTCACACTTGGAAACTCTCTCATGTCCTTTTCTGTTGCATCTCTTTGACCGATTCTTCTGCCTTCTTCTTCTGATTTTAACGGCTTGTGTGATATTGGGCTCACTTAAATAATCTGGGTTAAACACTCTACCTTAATCTCTGATAGTAACCTTAGTTATATCTGCACAGTCCCTTCACAACAGTATATAGACTAGTGTTTGGTGGGATCATCAGGAGACAAGAATCTTGGGAGGGTGGAAATCTTTAGAATTCTCCCTATCATTATTTGTATGTGCTCAAGACACCTCAAATTGCAGTATGTCCAAAGCTGAATTTATTTCTTTCCAATTCCTTACCCAATATTATTTATCCTCCCGTATTTCCTCTCTCTGTTAATAAGACCATCAGCCAGTGTCATCTAAAGCAGAACCTAGTGCCAATACCTTCTATGGCCACATCCAAACAATCAGTAGTTCAAAACCCAAAAAGAAGGAGCTCTGGAAAGACCTCAGGCTTTTACTTGGGATGCCAATGTTACTTCTGAAATGTTTCTAAAACCCCTCAGATCTTCCCTATCCTTATCATTACAATCCTGCTTTAGATCCTCATTATCTTTTCCCTATACCTTTACACTTGTGTTAATCTCTTGGTTTATCCCCTTATTCCCTACTTTCTACTTCTTCACAAACCCCATTCATTAGAGTAAACATATAAAATTTAAATTGAGTTCTAAATCCAGCAATGGTTGACTGGGTTATTTCAGACAAACTTTCTTATGGATGATAATTATAAAAGTCAGGCAAATCAGGCTTAAAAAATTGGAAGGAATTGAAAAGTTACCAACAACAAGAATCTGGGAGAGGAAGGAAAGCAAAAGAGGTAAGCTTGGCAATTAGTACTTGTTTTTCTGTTCAGGAATTTACTAATTCTAAAAGTACTGTTGGAGATTTTGAGAAGGTATGCAGAGTTTCTGGCAGACTCAAGGGGCTGGGAGAACCAAAACTGGATTCAGGACTCACCAAGCAGGAAGGACCCTGATATCTACCTGGCTTTCTATTGTGACTCCACATGGTTAAACATATGAGAAGGTGTGACAGCCATGAAAAGAACTCAAATCCTCTCAGCTTCAAATCCTCTCAGGCCTTTATTGTATTAAGATAATCTGGTATTGCTATTGTCTTTAGCCTAGATGCAGGCTAGAAACAAAATTTAAAATTCTTTTTAGAGAAAAAAAATCCAGTCTCAAATGATTTTTATGTTTAATGTCTGACATTCAGTGAAACATAATTAAACATACAAAAAGATTTAATCAAAAGCCAATAAAAACAGCAAATATAAAAACAGACCCACCAGAGACACACGTAATTAAATGTTCAAACCTAGTCATTAAGATAAATGGGATAAATATGCTCAAATAATTAAAATACAAAGTGGAGAATTTAAGCAGAGGACTAGAACCTATATAAAAGAATAAATAGAAATTTAGTACTGAAAAATATAATGACTGAAAGTAAAAACTTAATTGATGGCCTTAAGAGAAGAGTAGACTTAAATAAAAAAGAATCAGCATATTAGAAAGTAGTCTAGAAGGATATATCTAGACTAAAGCACTGAGAGATGAGAGGATTGAAAATCTAAAAAAAGCCTAAGAGAAATAGGAGTTATGTTAATAAGGACTACCACACAAATAATTGGAGTTCCAGAAGAAAAGAGGAGAAAGACTGGGCCAGAACCAATACTTAAACCTAGTCTGTATTCACTAATATGGATGGATAATTATCTTAATGGTAGAAAGGTTTGAATGCTCAGTCACCTTCATATCAATTCTCCTTTTTTGTTATTCCATCTTTGATGCATTTAGCATTCATAAAAATTAATATATAAGGTGCCCACACATCATGTATACTCTAATTCAGAGACAATTTAAGAGATTTTATGAAGTTATTTGATAATACATTATTTTTGCCTTTTAAAGTTGTCTTTAGTACCTAGTTCTCCCTTAAGTATGATTCCAATGTGTATTTATCAAAATAACTAGTTTATTTTTAGGCAGCTGAAATAAAATCAGTGTTTAAGACTAGTTGGCCTAAAGAATAAAATCTTGGCTACTTGCCATGGATGCAAGACGCAATGTTATTCCATCCTGTTTAACTGCTAAGTTTTTATCTCCTCAAATTCCTTTATTTTAATTCTATTATTTATGGTTGAATTTACTTAGATTTTTATACTACTTCAAAATCATTTTCTCTGTTTCTTCAGCTGTCTTAACTAGTCTTCATATGACAACTTCTTCTAAAGTGCAAGCTTAAAATACCTTTAACTAGAAGATGTTTTCTTTGTAAGCTGGAATCAAAGAACTACATTCTCCTGAATCAGCTCTCAATTTAATGCACACATGACATTGAGGAACTTCCCCATTAATGTCATGTTTATTTTGAGATAAACCTATTTCACTCCATTCTACTCTTCTGCCTTGGTTATTAGAGACAGATTCTGACCCACTGAACATTCCTCAAGAAAATATTGTATATATGTAATTATTTAATTGCATTCTCTTCTGAGCACATAGAATTTTTGCACAGTTTTAAAAATGTTTTTTGAAGGGGAGATATTGATTACTAATATCAATGGGTCAGCTCTATGTAATACACGAGCAGACTAGGTTTTTACCCACATATTGCAGAAGATCTGCCTCTAACCTAAATTATTACACATTTGCTAGTTATGATATTCTACCAATAGTAATTATTTTTATATGCTAATTACTATTTTAAAAGCAAATCTTCCTGAAAAGAGTATCACATTGAGTTTCTCACAGACAGCTGTATTTCAACATTTTAGCTTGCTGCCCCAAATTCATGAGCAACCTGAGATAAAGACGTGCCCTGGATCTTTGGCAGGCAGGTAAGCACACAAGATAGAGGATGGCAAAGGGGCAGAAAAAGAGAGAAGGTAGGAATGAGATGCCAAGGATATATTTGTTTATCTCCCAGTTTTGTGGAGTAGGCCAACATCTTCACCCTTGTCATGATTGGCCTTATGACCTAGAGTATAGTATGCTTATCTGGAGATACCTTTTGAAAATAGAAGTATGATTTATAAAGAATTACAGAAATCATCAATTTTAGTCTCACAGTGTGGTTTCAGGGTTTTCCAATCACCAATAATATTTTCTCCATCTCTCTCAGTATATTTCCTTTTGATTTATCATGGATCAGTTCTGGTCTGTTTTGTCTATAAAGCTTTATCTTGTCTTGTAACCCACAAGGATTCCCTGATACTCTGAAACATTAATTTGACACTGACCTGTTAGACAACATAAAAGATTTATTATTTATATTATTGAAGCTCCAGAAGAAGCGAGTCTGGTGCAAAAAAAATTTTTTGAAGAAATAATGGCTGGAAGAAACTTACAGATTAAATACAGTTTAAAAAATGCCCTTAAAGGGTAAACTCATGGAAGTTCACACTTAGACACATGATTATCAAACTGGTGAAAACCAAAGACAAAGAAAAAAATGTTGAAATCAGCCAAAGCAAAATGACATTTTATCTATAGGGGAATAATGATTCAAATACAGTGGATTTCTCATCTGAAACCATGGAGGCCAGAAGACAATAAGACATTTGTCAAGTGATAAAATAGAGTAATTGTCAACTCCAAATTCTATATCAAAAGAAAATATCCCTCACGATAGAAGGCGAAATAAAGACATTTTCAGATGAAGGAAAACAAGGAGAATCTGTTATCAAAAGACTTACTCTGAAAGAAATATTAAAGAAAGTTCTTCAATAAGAAGAAAACTTTAGGTGGAAAGAACTTCAGAAATGAAGGAAAAACAACAGAAATGGTAAATACCTCATTAACTGTACTAAAATATTTTATCTTAAGTTTTGTAAAATATGCATAACAGTTATATTTAAAAATTATAACATTGGTGAGTTTTGAAATGTGTGTAGTGTAATATATATGCCAACTACAAAAAATGGGATAAAGTAAAGGGACTGTATGGTATAAGTTTTCTAAATTCCATTTAAAGTGATAAAATATTAATTCTATGTGAAGTGTACATAACTGTAAAGTTAATATGTATATTATAATCCTAGAGAGATCACTAAAAAAACTGAACACAAAATATAGTAAAAAATTAGAGAAGAAAAAGCAATACTAAAAAGAAGTCAAATAACTTAAAAGAAGGCAGGAAAGGGAAAACAATAGAATAAAATCAAAATAAATAATAAAATGCTAAACGTAAATTCAAGCATATCAGTAATTACATATGTGTAAATGATCTAAACACACCAAGTAAAAGATACACTGTCAAAATGGATTAAGCAAAACAAGGCCCAGGATAAATCCAAAGAGAAATAGGCCAAGACACATATTAATCAAGCTGTCAAAAATTAAATACAAAGAAAGCATATTAAAAGCAGCAAGGGCAAAACAACAAATAACACACAAGGGAATCCCCATAAGGTTAACAGCTGATCTCTCAGCAGAAACTCTGCAAGCCAGAAGGGAGTGGCAGGACATACTGAAAGTGATGAAGGAGAAAAACCTGCAACCAAGATTACTCTACCCAGCAAGGATCTCATTCAGATTTGATGGAGAAATTAAAAACATAACAGACACGCAAAAGCTGAGAGAGTTCAGCACCACCAAAACAGCTTTACAACAAATGGTAAAGGAACTTCTCGAGGCAGGAAACACAAGAGAAGGAAAAGACCTATAATAATGAACCCAAAACAATTTAGAAAATGGGAATAGGAACATACATATCGATAATTACCTTAAGTATAAATGGACTAAATGGTCCCACCAAAAGACAGAGACTAGCTGAATGGATACAAAAACAAGACCCATGTATATGCTGTCTACAAGAGACCCACTTCAGACCTAGAGACACATACAGACTGAAAGTAAGGGGATGGAAAAATATATTCCATGCAAACGGAAACCAAAAGAAAGCTGGAGTAGCAATTCTCATATCAGACAAAATAGACTTTAAAATAAAGACTATTAGAAGAGACAAAGAAGGACACTACTAATGATCAAGGGATCGATCCAAGAAGAAGATATAACAATTGAAAATATTTATGCACCCAACATAGGAGCACCTCAATACATAAGGCAAATACTAACAGCCATAAAAGGGGAAATCGACAGTAACACATTCATAGTAGGGGACTTTAACACCCCACATTCACCAATGGACAGATCATCCAAAATGAAAATAAATAAGGAAACCCAAGCTTTAAATGATATATTAAACAAGATGGACTTAATTGATATTTATAGGACACTCCATCCAAAAACAACAGAATACACATTTTTCTCAAGTGCTTATGGAACATTCTCCTGGATAGATCATATCTTGGGTCACAAATCAAGCCTTGGTAAATTTAAGAAAATTGAAATTGTATCAAGTATCTTTTCCGGCCACAATGCTATGAGACTAGATATCAATTACAGGAAAAGATCTGTAAAATATACAAACACATGGAGGCTAAACAATACACTACTTAATAATGAAGTGATCACTGAAAAAATCAAAGAAGAAATCAAAAAATACCTAGAAACAAATGACAATGGAGACACGACGACCCAAAACCTATGGGATGCAGCAAAAGCAGTCCTAAGAGGGAAGTTTATAGCAATACAAGCCTACCTTAAGAAACAGGGAACATCTCAAATAAACAACCTAACCTTGCACCTAAAGCAATTAGAGAAAGAAGAACAAAATAACCCCAAAGGTAGCAGAAGGAAAGAAATCATAAAAATCAGATCAGAAATAAATGAAAAAGAAATGAAGGAAACGATAGCAAAGATCAATAAAACTAAAAGCTGGTTCTTTGAGAAGATAAACAAAATAGATAAACCATTAGCCAGACTCATCAAGAGAAAAAGGGAGAAGACTCAAATCAATAGAATTAGAAATGAAAAAGAAGTAACAACTGACACTACAGAAATAAAAAAGATCATGAGAGATTACTCGAAGCAACTCTATGCCAATAAAATGGACAACCTGGAAGAAATGGACAAATTCTTAGAAACGCACAACATGCCAAGACTGAATCAGGAAGAAATAGAAAATATGAACAGACCAATCACAAGCACTGAAATTGAAACTGTGAATAAAAATCTTCCAACAAACAGAAGCCCAGGACCAGATGGCTTCACAGGCGAATTCTATCAAACATTTAGAGAAGAGCTACCACCTATCCTTCTCAAACTCTTCCAAAATATAGCAGAGGGAGGAACACTCCCAAATTCATTCTACGAGGCCATCATCACCTTGATACCAAAACCAGACAAGGATGTCACAAAGAAAGAAAACTACAGGCCAATATCACTGATGAACATAGATGCAAAAATCTTCAACAAAATACTAGCAAACAGAATCCAACAGCACATTAAAAGGATCATATACCATGATCAAGTGGGGTTTATTCCAGGAATGCAAGGATTCTTCAATATATGCAAATCTATCAATGTGATACACCATATTAACAAATTGAAGGAGAAAAACCATATGGTAATCTCAATAGATGCAGAAAAATATTTGACAAAATTCAACACCCATTTATGATAAAAACCCTGCAGAAAGTAGGCATAGAGGGAACTTTCCTCAACATAATAAAGGCCATATATGACAAACCCACAGCCAACATCATCCTCAATGGTGAAAAACTGAAAGCATTTCCACTAAGATCAGGAACAAGACAAGGTTGCCCACTCTCACTACTCTTATTCAATATAGTTTTGGAAGTTTTAGCCACAGCAATCAGAGGTGAAAAGGAAATAAAAGGCATCCAAATCAGAAAAGAAGAAGTAAAGCTGTCACTGTTTGCAGATGAGACGATACTATACATAGAGAATCCTAAAGATGCTACCAGAAAACTACTAGAGCTAATCAATGAATTTGGTAAAGTTGCAGGATACAAAATTAATGCACAGAAATCTCTGGCATTCCTACACACTAATGATGAAAAATCTGAAAGTGAAATCAAGAAAACACTCCCATTTACCACTGCAACAAAATATCTCGGAATAAACCTACCTAAGGAGACAAAAGACCTGTATGCAGAAAATTATAAGACACTGATGAAGGAAATTAAAGATAATACAAATAGATGGAGAGATATACCATGTTCATGGATTGGAAGAATCAACATTGTGAAAATGACTATACTACCCAAAGCAATCTACAAATTCAATGCAATCCCTATGAAACTACCACTGGCATTTTTCACAGAACTAGAACAAAAAATTTCACAATTTGTATGGAAACACAAAAGACCCCGAATAGCCAAAGCAATCTTGAGAACGAAAAATGGAGCTGGAGGAATCAGGCTCCCTGACTTCAGACTATACTACAAAGCTACAGTAATCAAGACAGTATGGTACTGACACAAAAACAGAAAGATAGATCACGGAACAGGATAGAAAGCCCAGAGATAAACCCACGCACATATGTTCACCCTATCTTTGATAAAGGAGGCAGGAATGTACAGTGGAGAAAGGACAGCCTCTTCAATAAGTGATGCTGGGAAAACTGGACAGGTACATGTAAATGTATGAGATTAGATCACTCCCTAACACCATACACAAAAATAAGCTCAAAATGGATTAAAGACCTAAATGTAAGGCCAGAAACTATCAAACTCTTAGAGGAAAACATAGGCAGAAAACTCTATGACATAAATTGCCGCAAGATCCTTTTTGACCCACGTCCTAGAAAAATGGAAATAAAAACAAAAATAAACAAATGGGACCTAATGAAACTTCAAAGCTTTTGCACAGAAGAGGAAACCATAAACAAGACCAAGAGACAACCCTCAGAATGCGAGAAAATATTTGCAAATGAAGCAACTGACAAAGGATTTATTTCCAAAATTTACAAGCAGTTCATGCAGCTCAATAACAAAAAAACAAACAACCCAATCCAAATATGGGCAGAAGGCCTAAATAGACATTTCTCCAAAGAAGATATACAGACTGCCAACAAACACATGAAAGAATGCTCATCATTAATCATTAGAGAAATGCAAATCAAAACTACAATGAGATATCACCTAACACCAGTCAGAAAGCCCATCATCAAAAAATCTAGAAACAATAAATGCTGGAGAGGGTGTGGAGAAAAGGGAACACTCTTGCACTTCTGGTGGGAATGTGAATTGGTTCTGCCACTATGGAGAACAGTATGGAAGTTCCTTAAATAACTACAAATAGAACTACCATGTGACCCAGCAATCCCACTACTGGGAATATACCCTGAGAAAACCAAAATTCAAAAAGAGTCATGTACCAAAATGTTCATTGCAGCTCTATTTACAATAGCCCGGAGATGGAAAAAACGTAAGTGTCCATTATCGGATGAATGGATAAAGAAGATGTGGCACATATATACAATGGAATATTACTCAGCCGTAAAAAGAAAAGAAATTGAGCTATTTGTAATGAGATGGATAGACCTAGAGTCTGTCATACAGAGTGAAGTAAGTCAGAAAGAGAAAGACAAATACCGTATGCTAACACATATATATGGAATTTAAGAAAAAACAATGTCATGAAGAACCTAGGGGTAAGACAGGAATAAAGACACAGATCTACTGGAGAACGGACTTGAGGATATGGGGAGGGGGAAGGCTGAGCTGTGACAAAGCGAGAGAAAGGCATGGACATAAATACACTAACAAACATAAGGTAGATAGCTAATGGGAAGCAGTTGCATAGCACAAGGATATCAGCTCGGTGCTTTGTGACTGCCTGTAGTGGTGGGATAGGGAGGGTGGGAGGGAGGGAGACACAAGAGGGAAGAGATATGGGAACATATGTATATATATAACTGATTCACTTTGTTAAAAAGCAGAAACTAACACACCATTGTAAAGCAATTATACCCCAATAAAGATGTTAAAAAAAAGGGCCCAGTTATAAGATATATACAAGAAAGCCACTTTTAATATAATGATTTAGGTAGGATAAAATTAAAAGGATGAAAAATGATTCTCATAAAATACTAATCAAAAGAAAACTAGAAGAGTCATGATAATATCAGACAAATTATGTCAGTACAAGAAGAATTACCAAGAATAAAGAAGGATATCACTTAATGATAAAAGGATTAATTCACCAACAAGATATAATAACCCTAAATATATATGCATCTCACAACAGAGATCCAAAATACATGAAGCAAAGCTTATAGAACTAAAAGGCTAAATGGACCAATTCACAATTATAGTGAATTTCACTGATCAATAGAACAAGTAGATAGAAAATCAGCATGGATACAGATGACACGCAATAAAAACATCAACCAACAAGATCTTATTGAAATTTATAGAACTATCCATTTAGCAATAGCAGAATTCCCATGCCTTTCCAATGCACACAGGACAATTAACAAGATGGACCACATCCTTGGTCATTAAACAAATATTAATAAATTTTAAAAAAATGAAATAAAAAAAAGTTTGTTCTCTGGCCGAAATGGAATTGAACTAGCAATGAACTGCAAAAAAGATGTGAACAAAATCCTCAAATACTTTGAAATTAAACTAAGAGAAAGAGGAGTTTTCAAGAGAAACAGGAACATTTTTGAATTGAAAGAAAATGAGAATATAATATATCAAAATTTGTAGGATGCAGCTAAAGCAGTTCTTAGAGGGAAATGTATAATTTTAACTATTAGTAATATAAAAGAAGAAAGGTCTCATAATCAATAGTTTACTTTTTCACCTTAAGAAACCAGAAAAAGAAAAACCCTTAACAAGCAGAAGAAAAAATAATAAGGAAAAGGACAGAAACCCATGAAGTTGAAATCGGGGAAAAAATAGAGAAAATTAGTGAAACCCAACTGGTTGTGATGGTTAATTTTATGTGGCAACATGGCTGGGCCACATAGCCCAGATATGTGGTCAAAAATTATTCTGGATGTTTTTGTGAGGGTGTTTTCCGATGATATTTGTATTTAGATTGGTGAACTTTGAGTAAAGCAGATTGTCCTTCATAATGTGTTGGGCATCATCCAACTGGTTGAAGGCATGAATAGAACAAAAGACTGACCTCCACCAACCAAAAAAAAATTCTCCAGCAGGTTGCCTTCAGACTTAATCTGAAACACTGGCTTTTGCAGAAGACTGCCTGTGAACTCAACCGGAACTCTTTCCTGCGTTAACCGCCATATTAACAGAATAAATGTGAATCTTTGAATCATGATATCTCTAGTTTACTTAATACCTAAATGCTAATTAGTTCAACCACCTCTGTTCCATGAAAATTTTACATAGCATCTCACCTACTGGGCCATCAAACTCCTACTTAAGTATCTCCTATAAAGTACAAGTTTTGTATAAGGGAAGCAGTCTGCATTTCAGAAATAGGCAGATCTGTTTTTGATTCATGGCTTTGCCAATAAGTAGCTATGTATTCATGATCATATCATTTTATTTCTTTAGGTCTCAACTTCCTCATCTTTGAAATGGGGATATTTTATGGAGATCTTGTAAAAATAAGAAATGATATACATAAATCACCTACACATTGTAGGCACTCAATAAATATGTAGTTCACATTGGTGCTACAGGAATAAGGTAAAATGAGTTTCAAAATCTTTTCTTTACTACATTTAACAATTAGCAATATGCATCTTAAATGTATGTTCTGTCTTTTTTCTCTGACACTGGCACCTAGAACAACTCCTAACACATAAAAAGCACCTAATAATTTTGTTATTATCTGAATAAGAAATAGCTTATGTCAGCTGTTCTCAACTTTTTTTGTCTTATTATCCCTTTATACTGTAAAAACTACTGAGGATCCCAAAGAGCTTTTGATTATTTTGGTCATATCTATCTATATTTACTGTATTAGAGATAAAAACCAAATATTAATTAAATTTAAAATAATAAAAATAAAATTACTACTTGATAACATAAATAACAAACTTTCTAAAACAAAACAAAACAAAAAGTTAGTGAGAATAATGGTGTTGTTTTATATTTTTACAAACCTCTTTAATGTTTGGCTTAATAGAAGTTAACTAGATTCTTATGTCAGCTTCAACATCCTATCAATTACACTATGTGGTTTTAATTGAACTATGTGAAGAAAATCCAGCTTCACAAAGCTCTGTATTGGAAAGAGGAGTATTTCAGTAGCATTTTCAGATAATTATAAATATTCTTATATGATAGGATACCAAAACACAAGTGGTAGTTTCTTCAGAGTTATTTGCAATGTGGAATTTGAAGTCATGTCAGTGAATTCTGTTGCCTTAAATTCTATTAATCTACCTATAAGCTGAGTGAATCTTTTACTCATACATGATTTTGTAACATCATGCATGGATCATTTAGAAAATATCGGTTCAATGATTTATGCAGACCTTCCATATGCAAATGCATTTCTTTAGGCAATACCATCAATAGATCACATTTTTTAATATTATCACTGAGCTCAGCAGTAAAGTTTTTTTAAGTACTGTGAAGTTGTCAAGCTCACACTGCTGAATAAGAGTTTCCCAAATTTCTAATTTTTGCTAGAAAGCTCAAATTTTAACATTGGCAACAAATACTGGCAGTTATTTTTCTTAAAATGACAGGTCCACATTGTCTATTTTTGATAAAATGCTTGCCAAATACCAAAGTCTGAATAACCATAGTTACTCTGTCTGTTGTTCCATGAAAATAAAGCAATTAGCTCATTATTCAATCACACAAGCGCTTTTCCTTGAGGCAACCACTGTACTTCAGTAGGCAGAATTGCTTTATGTGTACTTCCCATTTTGTCATACAATATATTAAAAAGCAAGTACTCAAGGGTCAATAGTTAATAAACTCAGTAATATTTTACTACAGATAAATTTCCCACTTATGATGGTTCAACTTACAATTTTTCAACTTTACGATTATGCGAAAATGATACACATTCAATTCAGGAGAAACCGTACTTTGAATTTTTAATTTTGATCTTTTCTGGGCTAGTGATGCTGGGCAGTAGCAGTTGGCCGAAGCTCCCAGTCAGCCATCTGATCATGAGGTTATACTTACAGCCATTCTGTACCCACACAACCACTCTGTTTTTCACTTTCAGTACAGTATTTAATACATTACATGAGACATTCAACACTTTATTATAAAATAGGCTTTGTGTTAGATGATTTTACCAAACTGTAGACTTATTTCTGAGCATATTAAAAGTAGGATAGGCTAAGCTATGATGTTAGGTGTGTTAGGTGTATTAAATGCATTTTTGACTTACGATGGTTTCAACTTATGAAGGGTTTATTGGGATGTAACCCCATTGTAATCTGAGGAAGATCTGTACTTCATTAAGGACATTCTTAAGTGAAATTGGCATTTAAAAAAATTATAAGTGTTTGATGGTGAAAAGCTACTAGGACAGCTTGTTGTCACAGCTGTAAGAGCAAGTTTACCTCCCATAAGCTCTCTAACCTAGTTAGTGTCTAATAGGTCACTATTCTGGAATTCTAAAACATGCCTTTTGCATTTTTTATAAAATATTATAGTTTATCCTGGAATTTCAAAATAATTATTTTTAGATGATAATAAGGTTAGTAAGATTACTAAAGGTAATAACCAGTGAAAGCAAAGTAATCACTGAGAACAAACTGAGTTAATCCCTGAAAAAGTATATATTTATACCCTAAATATACTACCTTAGAACATTTAAAATACATAAGTACACATCCTATTAGCTTTCAAAAGGAAGATGTCATCACACTTCAGGTAGCCTTTGGAAGATCCCACTGTATACTCAAAAGAGAATAAGAGTGAAAAAGGTGAATAACATCTTAGCATTATTATGAAAACAGTTTTACCTGCACGTAAACATTACCTTAAAAGGTCTCAGGTACTTCCAGAAGCTCCCAGATCAAACTTTGAGAACCTCTGGCTAATATCCTTTCTGCAAAATCCTGTGGGTTATAAAATATAGCATTATGATGTGCTAAAATAGGTTTCCTGGTCCTAGATTTTCCCTTTTTTCATGGTTAGAAATCTAGGGCTCTTCAAATCCACACTGAAACCGAAAGATCCTTTTTGGTCCACCAAAAAGAACTCTGCATTGCAAACTTCACTCAATGCAAAAGCCAGCTGAGGTGAAGTCACCAGAGGCCAATAGAAGTCAGGAGTAAAGCGCCACACAGCCTTCAACCACAGTAGTTTTCAAATTGTTTGGTCAGGCCACCTCTTAGAGCCCTTTCATCTATCATTTTATGCCTCTCTGTGTTCCTTTTTTAAGATTTTGTTTTTGTGTAATGTTGCTGGGCATTCTGTCCTCAATTTTCTTGTCACACAGTGAAGGAAGTGTCCTATCTGATATGAAGCCACATGTCAGCACCTGCTCTCTGGGTTGATTTGTTCATTATTTCTATTTCTCTTTTCTGATTCTGCAGGGTCTCCTTCTGTCAACAGCAACAACCACACAACTCTATGCTGTGGGCCTGCATTCTTTTTTTATGGATGTCAAAATCCAGGGTCTGATGAGTGCCCTTGAGGCTCAGCCTATCACTTAAGGAGTGTTTCTCTTTGGATGTTCAATTTTTTGTTTAACTGAACTTGCAGTTAAGCCTTGCTGGCATGTAAAATTTGACTTTGTCTATGTGGATGGATAATCTAATTGAAAAAGGGAGGTAACTTTTTACCACACTAGGAGACAATTATGCTTTTATTATGCACAAGGATATCTTGCTTTAGGTTCACACACTCAAACATCAGTCTAATACAGTGCAATCCAATTCAATGTAGCAACCATATATTGAGATGCCACTGAGGATAGGCACTATGTATAAATGGACTGGGATTCTTTGGAAATAAACAAATGATTACACTTGAAGACACAGGTAACACAGAAAGAGTGATGCCTTTAACCTGGCTAGGGTAGGTGACTTTAGGCTTTTGTGGCACATCAGTAAGCATAGTCCATCTACGTATTTTTTAATGGTTCATGGCAGCTTATATTGTGTTAGGCAGATGATTGTTTACAATTAGGCAGATGGTTTTAAACTCAAATGGCCTGAGTAAGTAGCTTTAAGCTTCAGGCTTCAGTAGAAATATAGGATTTTAACCTTGGTCACTGTAACATTAATACATTGTTCAGGTAAGTGTTGTTTTCATAAAGAGAAGGATGCAGGTGCAGATCTTAGCACATGCCAGCTGTAGGGACCATAGTGTACTGGCCAATTAGAGTGGAGCTTGAACAACATAATACTGCTTAGCTTGGTATTTTAGACAAAGCCAGAATAAGAATGAAATCACAAAATGAGGATGAGGAAACATGCATGAGGAAATATCAGACAAGTCAAAGTTGAGGGACATTCTACTTTTCAAAAATGTCAATGTTATAAATAAGTAAGCTGAGCATATTTGTCAGATTAAAGGACATTAGAGATGGCAACTTAATATAGCGCTTGATCTTGGAAAGGATTTGTACTGATAAAAATATTTCTTTAAAGGATAATATTGCTGTAATTACAAAACTCTGATTATAGACTATATATTAGGAACAGTATCAGATGCTAAATTTCCTGAATTTGGTGATTTCACTGCAACTATGTAAAAAGGAAATACATTATCTATGCTACAGTTTTTATGAGTGAAAGGTCATGAGTTTTACAATTTTTTTCTCAAATGGTTCCTCAAATAAAACAATGTATATATTATATAGGTGCATATAAGGGTGTGTGTGTGTGTGTGTGTGTGTGTGCGCGTATGTGTATGTGGGTGGGGGAGAGAGAGAGAGATAAAGTAAAAAACAAATGCGGCAAAATATTAATAATGAGTGAAACTACATGAAGGATACGTGTATATGCATGTTCTTTGTAATACTCTTGTAAATTTTTTCTAGGTTTGAGTTTTTAGAAAATATATAGAGTAATGAAAAAACAGTCTTCCTTCTTATCCCCACCCCCACCCCACCCCTTCAAAGGCTTACTTTCCAGGGAGGATTGTGAAAAAATAATTGCTTCCTTTACTCTGATTCTCAGTCGGATATCTGGCCATAAGATCTGGACCTTTTTTAAAACTCTAAAAGCAGATGAGAGCCTCCCTGGTGTAGAACCCTTTTGAATTTCTAGCTTTAAATCTTTAGTGTCAAGCCTTGGTAGGTAGAGCTGTAACAACTTCACCAAATTTAAGAATCACTCATCAGCCCATGACCACAACTTGTGATGGATTTTGCCCATTACACAAATTCTGAACTTAATTTCAGACAACCAAAGTGGCACATTCCCAAAAGAGTGAAAGATATTTTTTCATGCACAAATGAAAAAGGAATGGGGTTCCTAATTTTAAAGCAAATATTTTATTTGGTTAATGCAGAAAAACAAATCTAAGAAACTATGGCAAATCCAATGGACCAAACAGTATTTAAGTGAACTTCATTTCTAAGAATCACATTTGCCTAGAAAATAAGAGCAGAACTGGCATAGTTAAAAATATTCTTCAGACTTTTGATTAGAATCAAAGCAAAGGAATGTAAATGAGTAAATTAAGGGGAAAAATGAAAACAAACTAATAAGCTAGAAGAAAAAATACATTTCTTGAAGAGAAATGATAAAGATCTTGAGGAACAGATTATTCATAGATGAAAAAGAAGATGAGATCTTAAAGATTAAGAGAAACTAATATGTGAAGAGGAAAAGGTCAATCACCCAGATCTAGTTATTCTTAAAGATGGTGTCAGTAAAAAGGGAGATGTTTTTTATTAACAGGAAAGGGAAATAGGGCCCAAAGTAACCAACAAAAGAAAAATGGCAAATGCATAGCTAGCAAACAGGCTGCCCAGAAAGTATCAGGTTCCAGGAAGCTGTTGAGAAGTACCCTCTTAAAGCTGCAGTTGGAGATTTCACAGTAAGCATATAAAAATACTACCCCTCCCCCAACAGCTAAATTAGAATATTACAAACTATATAGGTTTGAGATGAAAAGATCAGAAAGTGTCATAAGAACAGATCTTAAGAATTGCTAGTGAGCTTTAAGGTGACACCCACCAGGAGTAGCATGTAGACACTGAGTGTGTCCTGAGAAACTATGCCCCTAAACTTTGGAATTATGACTCTGAGGGTAGACAAAGCTAAGATAAAACAGATTAAAGTGGATATAAGAAAGACAGTAGGTTGAGTTCAGGCCTGGACAAAATATTGGTCCAATGGGTGAAATTATCCAGCTCAGAAAGCTAACACTGACAAGATTTATTTTTCACTGGTTGCTTTGGTCATTCCAAGAATTCATTAACTTCATATATCTCACTATAGGACAAACCAGAAGACAAAATCAGAAGTGTATAGAAAATCAAACATCTGAGTGGAAGGAAAAGGGAAGATGAAATGAAATAAAGTTTTTGGTTCCAGGTAAAAGTGCTCATGTAATGTGTGCTGGAGAAATGAAAAGTCTAAGAAGTCAGATAAGCTATTACAAACACAATCAAGCCTTCATAAAAGATATGTAGGGGGAGAGAAGAGAAAAATTCAAACACCAGAAGCAAATTTCACTATTGCAGAAACAGAGTTAGCAGAAAGAAAGACTTAAAACATTCCAAAAATAAGGAACAAGTGACTTGATTAGTACAAGGAAGAGGTCATGGGCATCACTAGGTCCTTGGGGAAACAAGCTTCAAAAAAATCAACAGTAGTTTTACCTCTGGAATCCACTGAAGATGATTATTCAGATGGAACAAATGTGAAGACTGTGGGTATCTTCCCAAGGACACAGGTTTCTCAGGTGTAAGCAATTCCATAGCAAAACTGTCAACTGTTAGTTACCACAGCACAAAACTGAAAATGTCTGCTCAAAGTTAATAAGGAAGACATCAGTAAACAGAACCTATAATCAGTTCAGTACTGGTGCCAGAAAATGGGTGCCAAAGGTTAAATGGAAATTAATAAGTTTTTAATATGCTAGGTGGAAAAGAAAGACACCTCAAAATAAGATCTGGTGATTGGGACTGTAATAATTGCAACCGCCAAACTGCACTAAGTGAAATGTCAGGCAAAGAAAGACAAATACTGTATGTTTTCACTTACATATGGAATCTAAAAAATAAAACTAACAAATATAACAAAACAGAAACAGACTCAGATACAGAGAACAAACTAGTAGTTAGCAGAAAGGAGCGGGTAGAGGAAGGGGTAAAATAGGTGAAGGGGATTAAAAGGTATGAACTACTCAGTATAAAATAAATAAGATACAGGGATGTAATGTACAGCACAGGGAATATAGTCAATATTTCATAATAATTTTGTATGGAGGATAGTCTATAAAAATATTGAATTACTATATTGTATACTTGAAACTAATAAATTTGTAAGTCAACTATACTTCAATTAAAAAAAAAAACTGCACTAAAGAATGTAGCAATGTCTCAGACACCATTCTCTACAAGCAGAGGACAGAATACACAGGTAGGCTTTTTTCTACCTGTGGTAATTTACATTATCTTGTAATTACTCTCCTGATGGGAGAGTTCTCCCAGTTGAAATTTTGTTCATAGTTTGTGCCATCAGGACAATTAACCTAAACTGCCAGTCATCCTGAAGTGGCCAACCAACATCTATTGCTTTTTCTTTTAACCTCAGATAACCAAGTCTTTGCTTTAGATTGATTCTAAGAATATTATTTTGACTCTAGAAGTAGGGATAAACTTTTTTTACTTGTCTGAAAGACTGAGATAGCTGTAGTAAAATTTTATTTCAGAAGTTTCTGCTTCTGGACATAAATGAACAACTACTGGACTAGCCCTCCCACTGTGAATAACTATGAAACTGGACAAAATGAATGTAATGACAGTTGTCAGATATTCAATAAGAAGTAGCATGGGACTGTGGTCCCTAAATAAGGGAAATCCATGAAGTAAGTCCCACAGTCATCCTGACTTTCTGTCTGCAGGTACTGGCTGTACTCTTACATTAGAAGATAGACCTCAAGCAAAGCATGGTATTCTCAATAAGCTGATGAGGCAGAGACCAGAGTTTGGCAATGCTGAGGCAGATAAAATGTGCAGGACGTGATGCTGGAGAGAAAAGTGCTATGCAGAATAGGAGAACCACAAACCTACAGTGGTATTCTAATGTCTTTGGCCAATATTAAATTGAATATAAGCTGGGAAAATCTCCTGGCAGAGGAGGCCTGGCAGAGAACTGCTACTGAGGAAATGCAAGCTGAATGGATATTCTTGAGATCATATAGTGCAAAGAAAAGTAGGAGTCACAAACAGACAGAATAGGGATCTCAGTGAACACCTTGAAAATGGAAATGACACTACAGAAAAGCTGTAGGGCTACTCTAGTCCTAGAACAAGGGTTACTTGTGACCTACCCTAGAAAAACTTAAAAAGATGCTTCAGAAGGATCAAGCTGATCCAGTAAATCAACTGCCTGCCAGGTCAAAACACAGCACTCTATAAAGAAAGATACAATCAAGATTCCTTACACCATACTATGAACAATAGGTAGCAAATAGTAAAAGATTACTAACCATGCAAAGAAGCAGGAATTTGTTACCTATGACCAATTAAAAAAAAAAAGAACTAGCATTTGATGGAAAAAGATACAGAGCTAACAGAAATTTTGGACTTAGAAAACAATGAATTTAAGAGAGCTATCACAAATATTTTAAGGAATTAAAAGATAAAACACAATAAGCGAAGAGGTAGGACATTTCAAAAACCAAATTAATGCCATGAAAAAATGGAAATCTAGAATTAAAAAATACAATATTTGAGATAAAAATTAAAAAGATTAATTTTATACTGATTGGGAAATACAAAAGTAAAGGTCTGCAAACTTAAAGACAATAGAATGTAAATGATTTAAAATGAAGCACAGAGAGGGGAAAAAAGCTGAGAAAGTTAACAGAGCAATGGCAAGAAGGCTAACATGCATGGACTTGGAGAAGAGACAGATTTCCCTTCCAGAGCAATCTGGAGATTGCTCCAGAATTGACAGAAGATACATAGATTACTACATAATCTATGAAGAGACTTAGATTGCAAAACAAAAAGTATTTGAAGAAATAATGGCCAGTAAAACTTACATTTCAATGAAGAATATCAAACCAAAGATATAAGCAGCTCACTGAATCCCAAGCAGGATGAACAGAGCGAACACCACATATTGGTAAATCATAGGGAAATTGCTGAAAGCCAAACATAAAAAGAGAATTTTAAAAGTATCCATAAAAAAATGATATATGATGTAAAGAAAAAATAAAAAAAAAGATACGATTGACTGCTGAACTCCAGCCAGAAATAAAGGCGGAGAACAACGGAATGCTGCTTTTAAGTTGCTAAAAGAAAAAAATATATATGTAATTGCCAGCCAAGAATAAAATGCCCTACAAAAATATCCTTTAAAATGAAGGCACTACACTCAGCAGGACCCACCCATGGTTAAGGGTCCAGCGGCAATGGGGGAGACTGTGGGGGAGACGGTGGGAGAGGGGCCAGTGCTTTCCCTGTCCACTTAGGCACTGGGAAGCCTGTTGGGCTCCCAGGCCTAATCCTCTGCCCTCGGAGCCTCCCTCAGGACGTGTAGAGCCCAAGCCCTGCCCCTACACCCCCACCCAGGGCCCTGCCTCTACACTCGGACACTCGCTCTAATGCGCTGGGCCTAAACCACACCACACACCCTCGCTCAAGTCCCTAACTCCAAACTCCAGAACTCCACACTCCAGAGGCCCTCCTTTCCACGTGCTGCTTCTCCCCTTCCAGGCAGGTCCTAAATAGAGGCCCTACCTCACACTTGAACGTCACCCTACCTAGGCCCCACCCCATGCTCAAACATCACCCCCCACCAACCTAGGTCCCATCTCACCCTAAATCCCACCACTGCCTAAGTTTCACCCCAGCCTAAACTCCACCCCCAAAGCCAAGGCTTTTTATTTTTTTTGCTTTTTCCCTCTTTTAGACTGGGGTTCTGTTTTACCTTGTAGATTCATTGTTGTTGATGCTTTTATATTTTTATTTTTCCTAATAAATATTTTATCTTTCTAGTTTTATTTTATTCTCTATACTTTTTTAGTGAACACTCCTTTTGGCTTGTTCCCCCACCACTTTTTTTTTTTTCTTTTTTCTGGTGTGGTTTTGTTGCAGTTGTTTCAATTATAGTTTTATTTTTCCTAATATATTTTTTGTCTTTCTAACTTTATTTTCTTATTCTTTGATATTGTACTGCTCCTTTTTTTCTTTCTTTCTTCCTTTTTTTTTTTTACAACACCATGAAGCTTGCGGGATCTTGGTTCCCAGGCTGGAGGTCAGGCCCAAGCTCCTGTGGTGGGATCTCCAAGTTCAAACTGCTGGACTAACAGGGAACCTCAGACCCCAGGGAATATCAATTGGAGTGAGGCTTCCTGGAGGTCCTCACCTCAGTACCAAGATCCAGCTCTATCCAACTGCCTGCAAATTCCAGTGCTGGACGTCTCAGGCCAAACAACCAGTAAGAAAGGAATACAGCACCACCCATCAAAACAAACAAAAAAAGGAAATGACAAAAAAACATGTCACAGACAAAGGAGCAAGGTAAAAACCTACAAGACCAAATAAATGAAGACAAAATAGGCAACCTACCTGAAAAAGAAGTCAGAGTAATGATAGTAAAGATGATCCAAAATCTTGGAAACAGAATGGAGAAAATACAAGTAACATTTAGCAAGGATCTAGAAGAACTAAAGAGCAAACAAACAGTGATGAACAACACAATTATTGAAATTAAAAATACTCTAGAAGGAATCAATAACAGAATAACAGGCAGAAGAACAGATAAGTGAGTTGGAATATAAAATGGTGGAAATAACTGCCAGGGGGCAGAATAAAGAAAAAAGAATGAAAAGAATTGAGGACAGTCTCAGAGGGACAACATTAAATGCACCAACATCAGAATTATAGGGGTACCAGAAGAAAAAGAGAAAAAGAAAGGGTCTGAGAAAATATTTGAACAGATTATAGTTGAAAACTTTGCTAACATGGGAAAGGAAATAGTCAATCAAGTCCAGGAAGCACAGACAGCTCCATACAGGATAAACCCAAAGAGAAACACTCCAAGACACATATTAATCAAACTATCAAAAATAAAACACAAAGAAAAAATACTAAAAGCAGCAAGGGAAAAGCAACAAATAACGTCTAAGGGAATCCCCATAAGGTTAACAGCTGATTTTTCAGCAGAAACACTGCAAGACAGAGGGATTGGTAGGGCATATTTAAAGTGATGAAATGGAAAGACCTACAACCAAGATTACTCTACCCAGCGAGGATCTCATTCAGATTCCATGGAGAAATTAAAACCTTTACTGATAAACAAAAGTTAAGAGAATTCAGCACCACGAAATGAGCTTTACAACAAATGCTAAAGGAACTTCTCTAGGCAAGAAACACAAGCGAAGGAAAAGACGTACAGTAACAAACCCAAAACAATTAAGAAAATGGTAATAGGAACATACATATCAATAATTACCTTAAATGTAAATGGATTAAATGCTCAAACCAAAAGACATAGATTGGCTGAATGGATACAAAAACAAGACCCATATATATGCTGTCTACAAGAGACCCACTTCAGACCTAAGGACACAAACAGACTGAAAGTGAGGGAAAGGAAAAAGATGTTCCATGCAAATGGAAATCAAAAGAAAGCTCAAGTAGCAATTCTCATATCAGACAAAACAGACTTTAAAATAAAGACTATTACAAGAGACAAAGAAGGACACTACATAATGATCAAGGGATCAATCCAAGAATAAGATATAACACTTGCAAATATTTATGAACCCAACATAGGAGTACCTCAATACATAAGGCAAATGCTAACAGCCATAAAAGGGGAAATTGACAGTAACACAATAATAGTAGGAGACTTAAACCTCCCACTTTCACCTATGGACAGATCATCCAAAATGAAAATAAATAAGGAAACAAAAGCTTTAAATGACACATTAAATAAGATGGACTTAACTGATATTTATCGGATATTCCATCCAAAAACAACAGAATACACTTTCTTCTCAAGTGCTCATGCAATATTCTCTAGAATAGACCATATCTTGGGTCACAAATCAAGCCTCGGTAAATTTAAGAAAATTGAAAGCATATCAAATATCTTTTCTGACCACAACGCAATGAGACTGCATATCAATTACAGGAAAAAAACTGTAAAAAATACAGACAAATGGAGGCTCAACAATACAATACTAAATAACCAAGAGATCACTGAAGAAATCAAAGAGGAAATCAAAAATTACCAAGAAACAAATGACAATGAAAACATGATGACCCAAAACCTACAGGATGCAGCAAAAGCAGTTCTAAGAGGGAATTTTATAGCAATACAATCCTACCTCAAGAATTAAGAAAAATCTCAAGTAAACAATACAATCTTACACCTAAAGCAATCAGAGAAAGAAGAACAAAAAAACTCCCAAAGTTAGCAGAAGGAAAGAAATCATAAAGATCAGATCAGAAAAAAAAATGAAAAAGAAATGAAGGAAACAATAGCAAAGATCAATAAAACTAAAAGCTGGTTCTTTGAGAAGATAAATAAAATTGATAACCATTAGCCAGACTCATCAAGAAAAACAGGGAGAAGACTCAAATTGACAGAACTAGAAATGAAAAAGGAGAAGTAACAACTGACTCTGCAGAAATACAAAGGATCATGAGAGATTACTACAAGCAACTCTATGCCAATAAAATGGACAACCTGGAAGAAATGAACAAATTCTTAGAGAAGCACAACCTTCTGAGACTAAACCAGGAAGAAACAGAAAATATAAACAGAGCAATCAGAAGCACTGAAATTGAAATGGTGATTAAAAATCTTCCAACAAACAAAAGCCCAGAACCAGATAGCCTCACAGCTGAATTCTATCAAACATTTAGAGAAGAGCTAACACGTATCCTTCTCAAGCTCTTCCAAAATATAGCAGAGGGAGGAACACTCCCAAACTCATTCTACGAGGCCATCATCACCCTGATACCAAAATCGAAGATGTCACAAAAAAAGAAAACTATAGGCCAATGTCTCTGATGAACATAGGTGCAAAAATCCTCAACAAAATATTAGCAAATGGAATCCAACAGCACATTAAAAGGATCATACACCATGATCAAGTGGGGTTTATCTCAGCAATGCAAGGATTTTTCAATATATGCAAATCAATCAATGTGATACACCATATTAACAAATTGAAGGAGAAAAACCATATGATCATCTCAATAGATGCAGAAAAAGATTTGACAAAATTCAACACCCATTTATGATAAAAAGTCTCCAGAAAGTAGGCATAGAGGGAACCTACCTCAGCATAATAAAGTCCATATATGACAAACCCAGAGTCAACATCGTTCTCAATGGTGAAAACCTGAAACCATTTCCTCTAAGATTAGAAACAAGACAAAGTTGCCCACTCTCACCACTATTATTCAACATAGTTTTGGAAGTTTTAGCCACAGCAATCAGAGAAGAAAAAGAAATAAAAGGAATCCAAATCAGAAAAGAAGTAAAATTGTCACTGTTTGCAGATGCCATGATACTATACATAGAAAATCCTAAAGATGCCACCAGAAAACTACTAGAGCTAATCAATGAATTTGGTAGAGTAGCAGGAAACAAAATTAATGCACAGAAATCTCTTGCATTCCTATACACTAATGATGAAAAATCTGAAAAAGAAATTAAGGAAACACTCCCATTGACCACTGCAACAAAAGAGAATAAAATAGCTCAGAATAAACCTACATAAGGAGACAAAAGACCTGTATGCAGAAACTATAAGACACTGAAGAAAGAAATTAAAGAAGATACAAACAGATGGAGAGATATACTATGTTCTTGGATTGGAAGAAGCAAGTCATTGTGAAAATGACTATACTACCCAAAACAATGTACAGATTCAATGCAATCTCTATGAAACTACCTATGGCATTTTTCACAGAACTAGAACAAAAAATTTCACAATTTGTATGGAAACACAAAAGACCCCGAATAGCCAAAGCAGTCTTGAGAAAGAAGAACAGAGCTAAAGGAATCAGGTTCCCTGACTTCAGACTATACTCCAAAGTTACAGCAATCCAGAAAGTATGGTACACATATATATGGAATCTAAAAATAAAAAAAATAGAAAAATGGCTCTGATGAACCTAGGGGCAGGACAGGAATAAAGACACAGACATAGAGAATGGATTTGAGGACTTGGTGCGGGGGAGGTAAGCTGGGACAAAGTGAGAGAGTAGCATTGACATATATATACTACCAAATGTTAAATAGATAGCTAGTGGGAAGCAGCTGCATGGCACAGGGAGATCAGCTCGGTGCTTTGCAACCACCTAGAGGGGTGGGTTAAGGAGTGTGGGAGGGAGATACAAGAGGGAGAGGATATGGGGATATACGTATGAATATAGCTGATTCACTGTTATACAGCGGAAACTAACACAACACTGTAAAGCAATTATACTCTAATAAAGATGTTGGAAAAAAATAAATAAAATAAAATAAAACAAAGGCAAAAAATGAATGTTTTTTAAAAAGCTGGTAGAATTTGTCTCCAGCAGATTTGTACTACAAAAGTATTAAGGGAAATTCTTTAGTCATAAGGAAAATGACATCAGAAGGAAAGCTGAATAAATATAAAACATTTCTCTAGAAAATGATAAATATATAAGGGAATATGAAAGACATTTTATACTTTATATTTTGATTTATTTAAAAGATAGTGATCTCATTTCAAATGCTCGAGTGGCTACTGTATGGATGGTACCATTCTAGAAAATATTGTTGCTCATCATATAAAAAAATAAAATAAAATAAAAGGTAGTAAACTATTAAAAATTAATACTAATATAGTGAGGGATTTATAACGTATAGAATAAATTATTTGACAACAGCACAAAGATGGGAGGAAAGTAAATAAACATATACTGTTTTAGTGTCTTATGTAATATACAAGGAAATCTAATATTTATTGTGGGTGTGATAAATTAAGAATACATATAAAATACTTAAACAACTAGTAAAAGTAATATATAAAAATGAAGAGATAAATTTAATATGTCAACAGATGAGATAAAATTGAATACATAAAAAAATTAACTAACAAGATTGTCCTACTTCAGGCTGCCATAACAGAATACCATAGACTGGATGGCTTAAACAACAGAAAGTTACTTCTCATAGTTCTAAGGGCTAGGAAGTCCAAGGTCAGAGTGCTGGCAGATTCACCGTCAGGGCTCTCTTCCTGATATGCACAAGGCTGTCTTCTTATTGTATCGTCACATGGTGTGGGTAGAGAAAGAGAGAGAAAAAAATCTCTCTCTTGTCTCTTTTTATAAGGGCACTAACATCACCATGAGGGCTCTGCCCTTATGATCTAATTACCTCCTAAAGGCCTTCCCTTCAAACACTATCACACTGGGGATTAGTGTTTCAGCATACGAATTTTGAAGGTGACACAAACAGTCTAGAGCAAAAATGAAGGTAGGAAAGGAAGATTAAAGGAACAAAACTAGATCAGTTATTGATAAAAACAAATAGTAAATTGTGATATTAAACCCAACCATAGAAATGATTATATCAAATGTAAATGGACTAAACACTTGAATTAAAAGGCAGAGATTGTCAGGCTAGAATAAAAAAGCAATACCCAACTAAATACTACTTTTGACACACACTTGAAATATAAGCACATTTTAAGTATGTTTTAAAGGTATGCTTTAAATATAATTATTTTAAATATAAGAATAAAAGTAAAGGAATAATAAAAATAAATGCCATGATAAAATTAGGATAAAGATGCTAAAGAGGATCTATTATTATTGGAAGAAAATAGACTCCAAGATAAGGAATATTACCAGATTTTAAGGGGGATAATTAATAATATGAAAAGGGTTAACTCATCAAGAAGACAAAAATATTAAATGGGTCCACAGTTAATAATATAAATACAAAATACAGGCAGTAAATACTGACAAAACTATTGAGAGAAAATGATAAATCCAAAGTTATAATTGAAAATTTTATCACTGCTCTCTCAATTGATAGAGAAAAGTGAGCACAGTTCAGTAAAGATATAGAAAAATAGAGTAACACTATCAACTACCTTAGAACAACTGGCATTTACAGAACAATATATCCAGCAACTGTATAGCATACATTTTATTCATGTGCACATGGAACATTAATCAAGGATATTGCTTTATATACTGCATGATAAATGAAGTTGCAATAAATTTAAAAATACTTAAATAATAAAAAGTATTCTTTCTGACCACAATAGAATTATATTAGATATCAATGACAAAATGATATTTAAAATTTCCCATGGGTCAAAGAAAAATTCTTAAGGGAAATTAGAAAATATTTTAATGAAGTAAAAATAAAAACAATTCATATCAAAATGTGCAGGAGTGATTAGAGAACATTTTATACCATTAAATGCTTATATTAGAAAATAATAAGGGTCTCAATCAGTAATTTAATATCTACCTTAAGAAACTAGAAGAAGAAGAGAAAATTAAATACAAAGTAAGTAGAAGGAATGAAGTAACAGACAAACGTGAAAATCGTGTAAATGAAAAACATGCACAATTAAGAAAGTTTTTTCTTAATGGTTCTTTTTAAATTTAAGACATTATTTAGCACAGTTTTAGGTTTACAAAAAAATTGATAAGGAGGTACAGAGATTTCTTATATATTCCTGTTCTGCACATGCATAGCCTCCCCTTTTGCCAATATCACTCAGCAGAAAGGGACATGTTTTACCAAGCATGAACCTAAACTGACACCTCATAATCACCCAGAGTCCATAGTTTACCTTATGGTGCACTCTAGATGTTGTACATTCTATGGGTTTGGACAAATGTATAATGACATAAATCCATTGTTGTAATATTATACAGAGTGTCTTCTCTGCCCTAAAAATCCTCCGTGTTCTGCTTATTCTTCTTCCCATCACCACCACTTCAGGGAACCTCTGATCTTATTTGATCTTTATACTGTCCCTGTAGTTTTTCCCTTTCCAGAGTTTCATATAGTTGGAATCATACAGTATTTAGCCTTTTTCAGAGTGGCTTCTTTTCCTTAGTAATATGCATATAACTTTTCTCCATGTCTTTTCATGGTTTGATAGTTCAATTTTTTAGTTATGAATAATACTTAATTGTATGGATGTAAAATAGTTTATTCAATTACCTATTGAAGGACATTACGGTTGCATACAAGTTATGGAAATTATGAATAAAGCTGCTTTAGTCATCCCTGTGCAGGTTTTTGTGTGGCCATAAGTTTTCATCTCCTTGGGTAAATAACAAGGAGCGTGATTTCTGGATCATATTGTAAGAATATGTTTAGTTTTTAAAGAAACTGTGAAAGTGTCTTCCAAAGTGGCTATACATTTTGCATATTTCCACCAGCAATGTAGGAAAGTTCCTGTTGCTCCACATTCTCACCAGCATTTGGTATTGTAAATGTTCTGGATTTTGGTCACTGTAATAGGTATGTAATGGTATCTCATTGTTGCTTTAATTTGCATTTCCCTGATGACACATGATGTGCAGCATCTTTTCATATACTTATTTGCCATCTGTATGTCTTCTTTGGTATCAGTTAAGTTCTTTTGCTGTTTAAAAATCTGTGTTTATTTGTTTTGTTTTCTTGTTGAATTTTAAGAGTGCTTTGTACCTTTTAGGTAACAGTCCTTTATCAGATATGCCTTCTGAAAATGTTTTCTCCTAGTCTGTGGCTTGTCTTTTCATGCTCTTGACATTGTCTTTTGAAGGGCAGAAATTTTAAATTTTAATGAAGTCCAGTTTATCAATTATTTCTTTCTCAGATTATGTCTTTGGTGTCATATCTAAAAAAGTATCACCATTACCAAGGTCACCTAGGTTTCTCCTATGTTATCTTCTAGATTTATATTTTTGTGTTTTATACACAGGCTTATGATCCATTTTGATATAAATTTTTGTAACTAGTATAACGTCTGTGTCTAGATTCATTATTTGCATGTGGTTGTTCAGTTGTTCAGGAACCATTTGTTGAAGAAACTATCTTTGGTCCACTGTATTGACTTTGCTTCCTTGTCAAAAATAAGTTGACTATATTTAAGTGAGTCTATTTCTGGGTTCTCTATTCTGTTCCACTGATGTGTTTATTCATTTGCCAATGCCATACTGTCTTGATTACTGTAGTTTTATAGTAAGTCTTGGAGTCAGGTGGCAAGTTTTGTTCTTCTCCTTCAATATTGTATTGACTATCCTGGTATATTTGCATCTTAATATAAACTTTCAAATCAGCTGATATTCATAAAAGAAACCTCCTGGGATTTTGATTGGGATAGCACTGGATCTATAGATTAAGTTAGGAAGAATTGACATTTTGACAATATTGAGTCTTCCTTTCCATGAACATGAAATACCTCTTCATTTATTTAGTTCTTTGATTTCATTCACCAGAGCTTAATAGTTTTCCTCATATAGATCTTATAGATATTTTGTAAGATTTATATCAAAGTATTTCATTTTGGGGGATGGTAATGTAAATGATATTGTTTTAAAATCCAAGTTCCACTTACTTATTTTTATCTTATAGGAAAGGGATTGATTTTTATATATTAACTTTGTATTCTGCTACATTGCTATAATCATTTATTAGTTCCCAGAATTTTGTCAATTACTTTGGATTTTCTACATAGATGATCATGTCATCTGTGAACAAAGACACTTTTATGTCTTCCTTCCCAATCTGTATACTTTTCATTTCCTTTTCTTGTCTTATTGCTTTAGCAAGGACTTTCAGTTTGACATTGAAACAAAAGTTGTGAGAGGGGAAATACTTGCTTTGTACCTGATCCTGGAGAGAAAGCTTTCATTCTCTCACAATAAAGTATTATGTTAGCTGTAAGTATTTTGTAGATAGTCTTTATCAAGTTGAAGAAGTTTCCCTCTACTCATTTACTGAGAGCTTTTATCATGAATAGGTGTTGAATTTTCTTAAATTCTTTTTCTGCATCTATTGATATGGTCATGTGACGTTTCTTTCTTAGTCTTTTGATGTAATAAATTACATCAATTGATTTTACAGTGTTGAATTGGCGTTGCATACCTGGGGTAAATTTCATTTGGTCATGGTGTATAATTTTTTATGCTTTTTTTGAATTTGATTTGCTAAAACTTGGTTGAGAATTTTTGCATCTATCTTCATTAGAGATATTGGTCTATAGTTTTCTTTTTTTGTAACTGGTTTTGGTATTAGGGCAATGTTGGTCTCAGAGAATGAATTAGGAAATATTCCCTCTGCTTCTATCTTCTAAAATATATTGTAGAGAATTGGTATAATTTAGTTCTTAAATGTTTGGTACAATTCACCAGAGAAACCATCAGAGCCTGGTGCTTTCTGTTTTGAAAGGTTATTAATTATTGATTCAATATATAGTCAGTCTATCTGTAACATCTATTTCTTCTTGTGTGAATATTGGCAGATTGTGTCTATGGAGGAATTGGTCCATGTTATCTAGGTTATCAAATGTTGGGGCATAGAGTTGTTCATAGTATTCTTTTATTATCCTTTTAATGGGATCTTTAGTGATATCTTTTTCATTTCTGATATTAGTAATTTCTGTTTTCTCTATTTTCTTAGGCAGCTGGGCTAGAAGCTTATTGATTTTATTATCTGAGTGATTCTTTAATGAAAAGTCAACAAAATTGATAAATCCCTAGTTATACTGGTCAGATTGAGAGAGAGGGAGAGAAGAGAGAGAGAGAGAGAGAGAGATCACCAATATTAGGATTGAAAGAGGGGAACCACTTCTAGTGCCTAGAATTGTTTTAAAAGTATAATAAGAAAATATTAAGAAAAATGACATGCTAATATATTTAACAACTTAGTTGAAATATTAAAAAGTTACTTGAAAGACTCAAATTAACACAGGTGATTCAAGGAAATCTAAATATGAATAGCTCAATATATAATAAATAAGTAATACTTATTAGCCAAAACCTTCTCCCCAAGAAACACTGAGGTCCAGATGACTTTACTGGTGAATTATATCACACATTTTAGGAAGAAATACCAATCAGGAAATAGAGGGAAAAGTAATGTGTTCCAATGTTTTAATAAGGCAAAAGACCCTCATACCACAAACAGGAAAGAAATTCACAAAGAAAGCAAATTAGAGATAATATTCCTCATGAACATACATGGAAAAATACTTAACAAAATATTAGCATATTCAATCAAATAACATAAAAGTCAAATATATGTGTCTAAGGAAGCGAAGTTAGTTTAACATTGAAGAATCTGGGTAACTTACCATATTAAAAGAATAAATGGAAATCTATACAATTATCTCAATAGATGCAGAAAAATAGCATTTGATATAATTCAATACACACTCATATTTAAAAACTCTCAGAAAAATAAGAATAGAATTTTCTTCAACCTGATATAAAAAAACATGATAAAGTTCATATCAGAACTGATAAAACACTAAATAATTAAATATAGTCTTCCTAAGATCAGAAATAACTGAAAAATATTCTTTCTCATCCCTTTTATTTAACATTGTACTGCAGAACTTTATTGAAGTGTAATAAAACCAGAAAAATAATTAAAAGTCCTATAGATTGGAAAGGGAGAGATAAAACACTCAAATAGAAAAACATGATGGTGTCCATAAAAATCCCAATGAATCTACAAAGAAAAAATACTAAAACTAATAAGTGACTTTAGCAAGCTTCTATGATCCAATGTCAACATACAAAAAATCATTTTAATTATACTAACAAATGTAAAATGAAATATTTAAAAATAACAATTATAATAGCAAAAACAAGAAGTATGGTTTGGTTTATTTTTCTAAAAGGATGCAAAACCTCTACATTGACATATACTAAACATTGTGAGACACACGATAAAAAACCTATATAAATGTAGAGTAATAACATGTTTGTGGACCAAAAGACTTGATAATTTATATTTCAGTAAACTATAAATTCTCCCCATATTGATTCATTGATTCAATACAATCCCCAGCAAATCCCCAACAGCGTTTTTTGTAGAAATTAATAAGGTAAGTCTAAATTTAAATGGAAATTCACAGGGCCTAGAATAGTAAACACAACCTTGAAAAGAGAAAAAAAAAAAGAACGAATACTTGGTCTATGTAATTTCAAGACTTTTTGTAAAGCTATGGTAAATAAGACAGTTTAATACTGTCCCAAAGATAGACAAATTGATTAAAGGAATAAAATAGAATTAGACCCACATGTGTATGGTCAATTTATTTTTTTGAACAAATTTGTCAAAGCAATCCAATGTGCAAAGTCCTTTCAACAGATAGCAATAAGACTACTGAGAAAACATAAACTAAAGCTTTACTTCATAAACCTAAGTATAGAAGCTAAAACTATATACTTTTTAGGTGAAAACATAAGAGAATATTTTCATGAATATTTCATGAGACAAATTTAGATAGGGCACAGAAAGAAGAAACCATTAAAAAAACTTATAAATTACACCTACTTAAAATGTCTGCTCATAAAAAGGCAATATTAGGAAAAAGAGTAGGCAAACTATAGACTGGGTTACAACAGTCAAGTCACTGTGTGTGTGTGTGTGTGTGTTTTACGTATCAAAGGACTTGTATCCAGACTATATAAAGAATTCCTACATCACTAAGAAGAAAACTAACACAATTTTAAAAATAGTTTAATTCTTGAAACACCCATCAAAAAGAAACATAGGTGAATAACCATTAAGTGCATAAAAGAAGCTCGATATCACTACTCACACATTAGAATGATTAAAATATAAAAGACACTAGCTGTGAAGGTCTGGGGCACCCAGGTATCTCACATAAGCCTGATGTAAATACAAAATGGTGCAATAATTTTGGAAAAAGTCCCATATAATTACCCTCTGACCCAGAAATTCTATTCCTAAATATTTATCCAAGAAAAATGAATACATGTGCAACAAAACACTTGTGTAAGAATTCTCATAGGTATTTATTCATAATAGTCAAACCTGTAAACAATCCAAATGTCATATAAATAAACAAAATTACAATAAAGCAGTCATACCCATTCTCTAAAAGAGCATAATCTGTGACAGTAACACTAATTTGGAATGACACGAAGATATTAAACACAGCTGAACTAAATGGAAAGAATCATCCTAACAGTATATTATATAAAATATCTACATTGAACAAAAGTACATGAAAACATGTGTATTTGTGAGGCAGGGAGAAGAGAAAAGAAAGGTAGCCTATAAATTTTGCACATTGGAGGGGAAACAAGGCAGAAATAGTAGTGCCTTATATCTTTAAAAGAGCCTGAGAGAAAAACACATGACGTATCTGCCAGATGTCATTTGATGATGATATCACACTACTTTTCAAAGTTCTCCATTTTACTACACTGGGTAAAAGCCTAGAAACTACATTCTTGGATAATCTTGGGGAACTTATTTGATATTTGAAAGGTGGAAGAAAAGAAGAAGCCATTGTTTTCCAGTAGTAACAATGGACAAATAAATGGATTAGAGAGATGGCAAATGTGGAATTTTGCTAGCAGGTTCCAGCTGTCCTTAAAATACCCCACCTAGACTTTGCAGGGATTTGAGATTATTAACATCTTCTCGGCAATTCTTTCTCTTCTGAATTTCCCTGAATTAAAAAGAAAAAAAAAAAAAAAAACCCAGTAATTGTTCTAACGCCTTCATTCCTCTAGAACTTCCAAAGGTTGTATGACTCTAACTCCCTATGTTAAATCCCTTCTTACTTTAAACAATTAGTGTGGCTTCTGTTTTCTTAGGCAAACCGTGACTAATTCAACCTAAGACAAATATTATAGGCTTCAGAGTTCTTTCTGATTCCGAAATTTTATTTATTTTTTACATACCTATTATATGCCAAGAACTAAGCTGTTAGATGTAATTGTACATTCAGATACATTGATCCTTGCCCGCATGATTACATTTAGTGTGAAAATCAGGCAGTTAAAACTGATTTTAAGAGCATCTCAGGTGATCCTAATGTAAAACAGTTTTGAAGTCACAAGTAAGATTTTTATCTTTCCACCAAATCTGCTTTTCATCCCCAATTTCTCATTTCTCTTAATGGTACAATAATTCATCCAGGCATTCAAACCATAAAACTAGGAAGTATTCTGGACTCTTCCCTCCTTCAATCACTAGTATTCTAATCCAATCAAATGTTTGTTTCCTAAATAGGGCCTGATTATGTTCCTTCCTCACCATCTCATTGCACCTGAATTATGTTGATGAAAATTAAGAGATTTGGAACCAGATAAACCCTAATTTTATTTTATTTTTTAAAATTTATTTATTTATTTATGGCTGTGTCGGGTCTTCGTTTCTGTGTGAGGGCTCTCTCTAGTTGTGGCAAGCAGGGGCCGCTCTTCATCGCGGTGCACAGGCCTCTCACTATCACGGCCTCTCTTGTTGCAGAGCACAGCCTCCAGACGCACGGGCCCAGTTGCTCTGCAGCATGTGGGATCTTCCCAGACCAGGGCTCGAATCCATGTCCCCCGCATTGGCAGGCAGATTCTCAACCACTGTGCCACCAGGGAAGCCCCAACCCTAATTTTAAATTCTGGTTATGCCATTTGCTGGCTGTGAGAAATTGAATATATTATATAATTTCTCTAGGCCATAAAAACAGTAGTGCATAATAGAGATTTTTTTTGGAGGGTTAAAGATAGTATTTCCAAAGCATCCAGCATAGTGCCTGGCTCATTAGTAGGTACCTTCCTACTCTACCCATGTCCCATGTGTTTATTTCACTTAGTAATTGTGAGTTAGGTGGATCACTTCATTAGGAATAACATCCTAACTGACCTCTCTCTCTATTGTCTTGCACCACTTAAATATCTTTTCATTAATAACTCCAGAGTTACTATTCCAAAATATAAATTTAATTATATTCCTTTCCTGCTTAATGACTTTCAAAGTTTCCCTAAATTTACAGAATGGAATTCAACCTCTTTAAAATACTCCAAGACTTTTATTATCTGATCCCTAGGTACTTTGCCAGCATTCTTTGCTCTTCCTTGTATATACCTGCCATCTCAACCAAGACAAAAATCTTAGTTTTCATGAGTGGGATAATTAAATTGATGCAACAGAAGTCTCAGCAAATGAGTATTAAATTCTAGCTTTTTTACTTGTATTTTGGGAAAAATCACTTGTATTCTCTGTGTTTCACTCTTCTCATCTCTACAAAGAAGATAGTAACATCCATTTCGGTTGTCCTGAAGTTTAAGATGAGTGATACTGAAGTTCTTTTTGGGCTGAAACATTCCATGGAAATAGATAATTAATACTATTTGGTGTTGTCATTATATTGTGGTCATTGTTACTTTTATTTATCAATGTGTGGTAACATATTGTGGGACTGAAAATGCATGCTTTTAGTCCTAAGGAAAAAGCTGATGCATTTGCTCAATGGCTACACAGCATGAAGAGTAGGAAAAATTTAGAAGCATCATTTGGATATTAGTAAATATGCAAAGTTCAGAAGAAAATTAAATGCCCTGTTATGTTTGTTTGCTTATTATTCAACAACAGACATATTTGTCTTAAAGTATTCAGTAAATACTGAGTAAAAACACTAAAGCTAGGTGAGCCTCTCTTTGGCTGAAATCTCCTGGGGAGATTTTCAACTGTCATTGTAAAAGAAGCTCAAATTTTAGTTTGATGAGTTTTCAAAAGATCAGCCTTAATAAAAGTTCATCAGTGATATAGAGAAATCATTTTGGATCCCAATCAAAGGGTTTTTCTAAGTCTTTTAGAAGAGCAAGAGTTTGAGACATATACTTGATTAGCTAACAACATTAAATCTTTGAGAGGATTTAGAAAAGGATTTAGTGAGTCAATCCCATCACTGTAGTGCTCTACCTGTGGTTGCCAGGGTAACAGGAAACTTGGGATTCCGAAAACGTATTTATCTTTCTAAACTAGCATCAGGAATAACACAATTATTAGCCAACTTACTGTTTCCCAGTGTGTCCAAACAAGTTTCTAGATGCTACTCTTAGAAAAAAGTAAGGTTCTGTTCTGTTTCCCCTCTAGACAGACACATGTCCATTTTAAATAAATCACCTGCTCCTTTTCCATCTAACAACTCTATTTGCCTCTAAATCATACCAGGTACTTTCTTTGTGTTTTATGTTATTACTGGCAATCATTTGTGACCTGTCTGACTCACACAAATATTCTAGTCTCTTCAGAGAACAAAATCTACTTCTACCAAGAGTGAAAAAATGGGTCAACATCACATAATGCCCTAGGGTAGAACATTTACTTATTCACTTACTTATTCAATATTTAATAAGAAACAACCTTGTGCAAAGCCTGTAGTAGAGCCTGTAAAAACAAACAAAAAATAATAAAGTATAAACATACAACATGATCTTGGCCTCACAAGCTTCAATATAGTGAAGGAGACCAACATGTAGAGTAAAGTGCTTGTTAAAAGCTGTAATTAGAGTGCGCCTTCAAGATGGCAGAAGAGTAAGACGTGGAGATCATCTTCCTCCCCACAAATACATCAAAACTACATCTACATGTGGAACGGCTCCTACAGAACACCTACTGAACGCTGGCAGAAGACCTCAGACTTCCCAAAAGGCAAGAAACTCCCCGTGTACGTGGATAGGGCAA
Source organism: Pseudorca crassidens (assembly GCF_039906515.1). Classification (NCBI taxonomy): domain Eukaryota; kingdom Metazoa; phylum Chordata; class Mammalia; order Artiodactyla; family Delphinidae; genus Pseudorca; species Pseudorca crassidens. The sequence continues at coordinate 59,243,072 of NC_090297.1, read as the reverse complement.
AAGAAAAAAGGGAAAACAGAGACAAAAGAATAGGGATGGGACCTGCATCTCTGGGAGGGAGCTGTGAAGGAGGAAAGGTTTCCACACACTAGGAAGCCTCTTCACTGGCGGAGACAGGGGGTGGGTGGGGGGAATCTTCAGAGCCACGGAAGAGGGCACAGCAACAGGGTGCAGAGGGCAAAGCAGAGAGATTCCCACACAGAGGATCAGGGCCGACCGGCACTCACCAGCCCGAGAGGCTTGTCTGCTCACCCGCCAGGGCGGGCGGGACTGCGAGCTGAGGCTCGGGCTTCGGAGGTCAGATCCCAGGGAGAGGACTGGGGTTGGCTGCGTGAACACAGCCTGAAGGGGACTAGTGCACCACGGCTAACTGGGAGGGAGTCCAGGAAAAAGTCTGGAGCTGCCTAAGAGGCAAGAGACCATTGTTTCGGGGTGTGCGAGGAGAAGGGATTCAGAGCACCACCTAAATGAGCTCCAGTGATGGGCGTGAGCCGCAGCTATCAGCACGGACAACAGAGACGGGCATGAGATGCTAAGGCTGCTGCTGCAGCCACCAAGAAGCCTGTGTGCAAGCACAGGTCACTAGCCACACCTCCCCTCCCGAGAGCCTATGCAGCCCGCCACTGCCAGGATCCTGTGATCCAGGGACAACTTTCCCGGGAGAACACTCGGCGCACCTCAGGCTGTTGCAACATCACAACGGCCTCTGCAGCCGGAGGCTCGCCCTGCATTCTGTACCCCTCCCTCCCCCCGGCCTGAGTGAGCCAGAGCCCCCTAATCAGCTGCTACTTTAATGTCGTCCTGTCTGAGCAAAGAACAGACACCCTCAGGTGACCTACACTCAGAGGTGGGTCCAAATCCAAAGGTGAACCCCAGGAGCTGTGCGAAAAAAGAAGAGAAAGGGAAATCTCTCCCAACAGGCCTAGGAGCAGCGGATTAAATCTCCACGATCAACTTGATGTACCCTGCATCTCTGAAATAACTGATATATATATATATTTTTTTTTCTCTTTCTCTTTTTGTGAGTGTGTATGTGTATGTTTCTTTGTGTGATTTTGTCTGAATACCTTTGTTTTTTCCAATTGTCCTAGCGTTCTGTCTGCCCATTGTTTATTGTTTTCTTTTAGTATAGTTTTTAGTGCTTGTTATCATTGGTGGATTTGTTTTTTGGTTTGGCTGCTCTCTTTCCTCCTTTTTTATTACTTTTTAATTTTTTGGTTTTTAATAACATTAAAAAATTTTAATTATTTTATTTTATTTCCTCCTTCCTCTCTCTCTCTCTCTCTCTCTCTCTTTCTTTCTATCTATCTTTCTTTCTTTCTCCCTTTTCTTCGGAGCAATGTGGCTGACAGGGTCTTGGTGCTCTGGCTGGGTGTCAGGCCTGAGCCTCTGAGGTGGGAGAGCCAAGTTCATGACATTGGTCTACTAAAGACCTCTCAGCCCCACGCAATATCAAATGGCAAAAGCTCTCCCAGAGATCTCCATCTCAACACTAAGACCCAGCTCCATTTAAAGACCAGCAATTTACAGTGCTGGACACCCTATGTCAAACAACTAGCAAGACAGGAACAAAACGCCACCCATTATCAGAGAGACAGCCTGAAACCATAAGTTCACAGACACCTGAAAACACACCACTAGATGTGGTCCTTCCCACCAGAAAAACAAGATCCAGACTCATCCACCAGAACACAGGCACCAGTCCCCTCCACCAGGAAGCCTACACAACCTACTGAACCAACCTTACCCACTGGGAGAATACTCCAAAATCAAAGGGAACTACGAACGTGCAGCCTGTGAAAAGGAGACCCCAAACACAGTAAGTTAAGCAAAATGAGAAGACAGAGAAATACACAGCAGATGAAAGAGCAAGGTAAAAACCCACTAGACCAAACAAATGAAGAGGAAATAGGCAGTCTACCTGAAAAGAAATCAGAGTAATGATAGTAAAGATGATCCAAAATCTTGAAAATAGAATGAGGAAAATAAAAGAAATGTTTAACAAGGACTTAGAAGAGCTAAAGAGCAAACAATGATGAAAAACACAATAAATTATATTAAAAATTCTCTAGAAAGAATCAATAGCAGTATAACTGGAGCAGAAGAACGGATAAGTGACCAGGAAGATAAAATAGTGGAAATAACTACCACAGAGCAGAATAAAGAAAAAAGAAAGAAAAGAATTGAGGACAGTCTCAGAGACCACTGGGACAAATTTAAACGCACCAACGTTCGAATTATAGGGGTCCCAGAACAAGAAGAGAAAAAAAAAGTGATTGAGAAAATATTTGAAGAGATTATAGTTGAAAACGTTCTAACGTGGGAAAGGAAATAGTCAATCAAGTCCAGGAAGTGCGAGAGTCTCACACAAGATAAATCCAAGGAGAAACACACCAAGATACATATTAAACAAACTATCAAAAATTAAACACAAAGAAAAAATATTAAAAGCAGCAAGGGAAAAGCAACAAATAGCATACAAGGGAATCCCCATAAAGTTAACAGATGATCTTTCAGCAGAAACTCTGCAAGCCAGAAGGGAGTGGCAGGACATATTTAAAGTGATGAAAGGGAAAAACCTACAACCAAGATTACTCTACCCAGCAAGGATCTCATTCATATTCGATGGAGAAATTAAAACCTTTACAGACAGAGCAAAAGCTAAGAGAATTCAGCACCACCAAACCAGCTTTACAATAAACGCTAAAGGAACTTCTCTAGGCATGAAACACAAGAGAAGGAAAAGATCTACAATAACAAACCCAAAACAATTAAGAAAATGATAATAGGAACATACATATCAATAACTACCTTAAATGTAAATGGATTAAATGCTCCCAGCAAAGGACACAGACTAGCTGAATGGATACAAAAACAAGACCCATATATATGCTGTCTACAAGAGACCCATTTCAGACCTAAGGACACATACAAACTGAAAGTGAGGGGATGGAAAAAGATATTCCACGCAAATAAAAATCAAAAGAAAGCTGGAATAGCAATTCTCATATCAGAACAAAATAGATTTTAAAATAAAGACTATTACAAAAGACAAAGAGAGACACTACATAATGATCAAGGGATCAGTCCAAGGAGAAGATATAACAATTGTAAATATTTATGAACCCAACATAGGAGTACCTCAATACATAAGGCAAATGCTAACAGCCATAAAAGGGGAAATTGACAGTAACACAATAATAGTTGGGGACATTAACACCCCACTTTCGACAATGGACAGATCATCCAAAATGAAAATAAATAAGGAAACACAAGCTTTAAATGATGCACTAAACAAGATGGACTTAACTGATATATATAGGACATTCCATCCAAAAACAAAAGAATACACTTTCTTCTCAAGTGCTCATGGAACATTCTCCAGAATAGATCATATTTTGGGTCACAAATCAAGCCTTGGTAAATTTAAGAAAATTGAAATCGAACCAAGTATCTTTTCTGACCACAATGCTATGAGACTAGATATCAATTACAGGAAAAAATCTGTAAAAACTACAAACACATGAAGGCTAAACAATACTAAATAACCAAGAGATCACTGAAGAAATCAAAGAGAAAATCAAAAAATACCTAGAAACAAATGACAATGAAAAGACGATGACCCGAAACCTATAGGATTCAGCAAAAAGCAGTTCTAAGAGGGAAGTTTATAGGAACACAATCCTACCTTAAGAAACAAGAAACATCTCAAATAAACAACCTAACCTTACACCTAAAGCAATTAGAGAAAGAAGAAAAAAACAACCCCAAAGTTAGCAGAAGGAAAGAAATCATAAGGATCAGATCAGAAATAAATGAAAAAGAAATGAAGGAAATGATAGCAAAGATCAATAAATAAAACTAAAAGCTGGTTCTTTGAGAAGATAAACAAAATTGATATACCATTAGCCAGAGTCATCAAGAGAAAAAGGGAGAAGACTCAAATCGACAGAATTAGAAATGAAAAAGGAGAAGTAAAAACTGACACTGCAGAAATACAAAGGATCATGAGAGATTACTACAAGCAACTCTATGTCGATAAAATGGACAACCTGGAAGAAATGGACAAATTCCTAGAAAAGCATAGCCTTCTGAAACTGAACCAGGAAGAAATAGAAAATATGAACAGACCAATCAGAAGCACTGAAATTGAAACTGTGATTAAAAATCTTCCAACAAACAAAAGCCCAGGGCCGGATGGCTTCACAGGTGAATTCTATCAAATGTTTAGAGAAGAGCTAACACCTATCCTTCTCAAACTCTTCCAAAATATAGCAGAGGGAGGAACACTGCCAAATTCATTCAACGAGGCCACCATCACCCTTGAAACCAAAACCAGACAAAGATGTCACAAAAAAAGAAAACTACAGGCCAATATCACTGATGAACATAGATGCAAAATCCTCAACAAAACACTAGCCAACAGAAACCAACAGCACATTAAAAGGATCATACACCATGATTAAGTGGGGTTTATCCCAGGAAAGCATGGATTCTTCATATGCAAATCAATCAACGTGACATACCATACTAAGAAATTGAAGGGAAAAACCTTATGATCATCTCAATAGATGCAGAAAAAGCTTTTGACAAAATTCAACATCCATTAATGACAAAAACCCTCCAGAAAGTAGGTATAGAGGGAACTTACATCAACGTAATAAAGGCCATATGTGACAAACCCACAGCCAACATCATTCTCACTGGTGAAAAAGTGAAACCGTTTCCACTAAGATCAAGACAAGGTTGCCCACTCTCACCACTATTATTCAACATAATAGTTAGAAGTTTTAGCCACAGCAATCAGAGAAGAAAAAGAAACAATAGGAATCCAAATTGGAAAAGAAGAAGTAAAGCTGTCACTGTTTGCAGATGACATGATACTATACATAGAGAATCCTAAAGATGCTACCAGAAAACTACTAGAGCTAATTAATGAATTTAATAAAGTAGCAGGATACAAAATTAATGCACAGAAATCTCTTGCATTCCTATACACTGTTGATGAAAAATCTGAAAGAGAAATTAAGGAAACACTCCCATTGACCACTGCAATAAAAAAGAATCAAATACCTCAGAATAAACCTACCTAAGGAGACAAAAGACCTGTATGCAGAAACTATAAGACACTGATGAAAGAAATTAAAGAAGATACAAACAGATGGAGAGATATACCACGTTCTTGGATTGGAAGAATCAACATTGTGAAAATGACTATACTACCCAAAGCAATCTACAGATTCAATGCAATCCCTATCAAACTACCAATGGCATTTTTCACAGAACTAGAACAGAAAATTTCACAATTTGTATGGAAACACAAAAGACCCCAAATAGCCAAAGCAATCTTGAGAAAGAAAAACGGAGCTGGAGGAATCAGGCTCCTGGACTTCAGACTATACTAAAAAGCTACAGTAATCAAGACAGTATGGTACTGGCACAAAAACAGAAATATAGATCAATGGAACAGTATAGAAAGCTCAGAGATAAACCCATACACATATGGTCACCTTATCTTTGATAAAGGAGGCAAGTGTATACAATGGAGAAAAGACAGCCTCTTCAATAAGTGGTGCTTGGAAAACTGGATGGCTACATGTAAAAGAATGAAATTAGAATACTCTCTCATACCACATACAAAAACAAACTCAAAATAGATTAAAGACCTAAATGTAAGGCCAGACACTATACAACTCTTAGAGGAAAACATAGGCAGAACACTCTATGACATAAATCACAACAAGATCCTTTTTGACCCACCTCCTAGAGATATGAAAATAAAAACAAAAAGAAACAAATGGGGCCTAATGAAACCTAAAAACTTTTGCACAGCAAAGGAAACCATAAACAAAACGAAAAGACAACCCTCAGAATGGGAGAAAATATTTGCAAATGAAGCCACTGAAAAAGGATTAATCTCCAAAATATACAAGCAGCTCATTCAGCTCAGCTAAAAAAACAACCCTGTCCAAAAATGGGCAGAAGACCTAAATAGACATTTCTACAAAGAAGATACACAGATTGCCAACAAACACATGAATGGATGCTCAACATCATTAATCATTAGAAAATTGCAAATCAAAACTGCAATGAGGCATCACCTTACACTGGTCAGAATGGCCATAATCAAAAAATCTACAAACAATAGATGCTGGAAAGGGTGTGGAGAAAAGGGAACCCTCATACACTGTTGGTGGGAATGTAAATTGATAGAGCCACTATGGAGAACAGTATGGAGGTTCCTTAAAAAACTAAAAATAGAACTACCATATGACTCAGTAATCCCACTACTGGGTATATACCCTGAGAAAACCATAATTCAAAAAGAGACATGTACCACAATGTTCATTGCAGCACTTTTTACAATAGCCAGGACATGGAAGCAACCTAAATGTCCATCAACAGATGAATGGATAAAGAAGATGTGGCACATATATACCATGGAATATTACTCAGCCATAAAAAGAAATGAAATTGAGTTATTTGTAGTGAGGTGGATGGACCTAAGACTGTCATACAGAGTGAAGTAAGTCAGAAAGAGTAAAACAAATATCATATGCTAACACATATATATGGAATCTAAAAAAAACGTTTCTGAGGAATGTAGTGGCAGGACAGGAATAAAGACGCAGAAGTAGAGAATGGACTTGAGGACACAGGGATGGGGACAGGTAAGCTGGGATGAAGTGAGAGATGGCATGGACATATATATACTACCAAATATAAAATAGCTAGTGGGAAGCAGCCGCATAGCACAGGGAGATCAGCTTTGTGCTTTGTGTCCACCTAAAGGGGTGGGATAGGAAGGGTGGGAGGGAAATGCAAGAGGGAGGAGATATGGGGATATATGTGTATGTATAGCTGATTCACTTTGTCATACAGCAGAAACTAACACACCATTGTAAAGCAATTATATTCCAATAAAGAGGTCAAACAAATTTTAAAAAGCTGTAATTAAAAGAAGAAAATCCTCCCCCTTAAAATTTTTATTTTCAATGTTGAAACTAGCAATGCACTTTCCACTTGAGAAGCACCTCTGAAAAGAGGTCATTGTGGGATCCAGGAGGAAGGAAGGGTGAAATTGTTTGTTGATGTGTGACTTTAGACTTTAAGGAAAAGATGAAGTGTTAACCGTGGTACTCCTCTATAAAGTGTTTGTTTCAAGCTCACCCTTAAAAAATTACACCAGGTAAATAGGAGAGGATACCTGATCAGAAACAATCAAAATATATTGGTATTTATTGTCCTTATATTGAATCTCTTTAGAACCTAAGCAGGCATAAATCAATATGGGCAAGAAACAAGTAACCAAATCTCAACATTGATCCCAAATTAACAAAAATAGCTATTATTTTTGAACCATGTGTTGTGATCCTAGTATCTATGTCTAATTGTGGGACTTTGGAAAATGGGTCTATACTGATGAAAATAATAGCTTTATTTATTTATTTATTTAATTTATTTTTTTCATATCCCCAGGCCCCAACTCAGGTTTAGTGAAGTAGAGTTTCTGGGGGAAATGACTCAGGCATCTGCATTTTAATAAGCAGCCCAGGTGATTTTATTTTATTTTATTTTTTTACTTTTTTTAAAAAAATATTTTATATTGAAGTATAGTTGATTAACAATGCTGTGTTAGTTTCAGGTGTACAGCTAAGTGATTCAGTTACACACATACATATATCTATTCTTTTTCAAATTATTTTCCCATTTAGGTTATTACAGAATAATAAGCAGAGTTCCCTGTGCTATACAGTAGGTCCTTGTTGTTTACCTATTTTAAACATAGCACTGTGTACATGTCAATCCCAAACTCCCAATCTATCCCTCCTCCCACCCTTCCCCCCGGTAACCAGAAGTTCATTCTCTAGGTCTGTGAGTCTGTTTCTGTTACATTTATTCAACAACCATATGATCATCTAAATATACACAGAAGAAACATAAGAAAAAAATCCAACATCCTTCATAATAAAAATTCTCAGCAAACTAGAAATTAAAGGGAACTTCCTCAATGTGATAACAGTATTAGATTGACAATTTAGGCTATCTATTTCTTTTTGAGTGATCTTTGGTAGTTCATGTCTTTCAAAGAAGTCATTCAGTTCTCCTACTTTGTAAAAATGTATGGACATAAAGTTGTTCAAAATATTTCCTTATTATCATCATAATGTTTATATAGGATCTGTGGTAATGCCCCCTCTCATTTGTGATTTGTAATTTGGATCTCTTCTCTCTCACACACACACACACACATTCTCCCTCTCTCTCTCTTTCTGTTTCATTTTTATTTCTTGGTCTTTCTGACTAAAAGGTCATTAAAGGGATCCAACAAGAGTTCCATTAAACCACGAGCTATGGCTACCATCAGGGCTCTTTGGACTTACTGTGTCCAAAGACCAACAGGCAAGAAGAGGACTCACAATACTGGCAGGGAAATTGACTAATTAGCAGGAGAAAATAGGGTCATTTCTTTTCTTTTCTCCTTTTCTTTTCACTTTTTATTTTGAAATAATTTTGCAGAAGTAGGGCAGAGAATCCTTGTGTATCATTCACCCATCTCCCTTAGGGTTAACATCTGACATATTTATGGTAATACTAGTATTATGATCTGTTTCTTACCTGCAAAACAGTTTTGACACTAAATATATGGGATTTCCACACTAAGCAGTTCTCCAATTTTCTGCAGACACCAACTGGGTGTCCTACAATTCAATTCTGACACTAACTACCTGGAGTAGCACAGACCCCACTGGTTAAGGGTCAGTCCCATAAAAATGCCCCCAATTTCAGATGCCAATCACAAGTAGTGGGTCTCCAGATTGCCCACACTTCTGCCTGACTTGGCTACCAATTGGTGGTTCCCATAACCCCCTCCTCAGGTTCAACAATTTGCTACAACAGCTCACAGAACCCAGGGAAACATTTTACTTGTTATTACTGGTTTATTATAAAAGATATTATAAGGCAGGGGTTCCCAACCCCTGGACTGCGGACCAGTATTGGTCTGTGGCCTGTTAGGCACCGGGCTGCACAGCAGGAGGTGAGCAGCGGGCAAGCAAGCAAAGTTTCATCTACTGCTCCCTATCGCTTGCATTACTGCCAGAACCATCCCCCACCCCCGTCTGTTGAAAAATTGTCTTCCACAAAACTGGTCCCTGGTGCCAAAAAGGTTGGGGACTGCTGTTATAAGGGATACAAATAAACAGCTAGATGAAGAGGTACATAGATGAAGTCTAAAAGGGTCCCAAGTATAGTAGCTTCTGTCTTCATGGAGTTTGGGATGTACCACCCTCCTGGCACATGGATATGTTCACCAACCCAGAAACTCTCCAAATCCCATTGTTTATAGAGTTTTTGTGGAGGTTCCATTGTGTGGGTGTGATTGATTAAATCTTTGGTCATTGGTGATTAACTCAATCTCTAGCCCCTCAACCTTCCCTGGAGGTCAGGGGTGGGGCTGAAAGTTTCAACCCTATAATCACATGGTTGCCTTCTCTGGCAACCAGTCCTCATGTTGATTCTATTTCGGGGTCCACTAAAATTCACCTCATTGACATATACCAGGTATGGTTAAAAGCGGAGATATATATATAAAATAATTGACGCTCCTCTCACCCCTATCACTTAGGAAATTAGAAAGATTTTAAGAGTTCTGTGCTAGGTACCAGGAAAAAAGACCAAATATATATTTCTTATTATATGACAATATCACAGGTACATTCATCAAATTAATAAATCAACATTGGTATAGGATGGAAGGGCACGTTAGGTGCATGTTAGGTGCACGGATTAAGAGATACAAACTCCTATAAAGCAGAGAGGCAACAAGGATATATAGAATAGCATAGGGAATTATAGCTATTATCTTGTAATTACTTTAATAGAGTATAAACTGTAAAAATATTGAGTCATTATGCTGTATAGTTTAAATATAATATTGTAAATCAAATACACTTCATTTAAAAAAGATCTACAATTCAAAAAAGATCAACATTGTTACAATACTAATGACTAAACTATCAACTTTATTTGGATTTCTCCACCGTTAATGCCTATAGTTTATCCCACTAGTTTTTTTTTTTTTTTTTTTTTTTTTTTTTGGCAGTACGCGGGCCTCTCACTGTTGTGGCCTCTCCCGTTGTGGAGCACAGGCTCCGGACGCGCAGGCTCAGCGGCCATGGCTCACGGGCCCAGCCGCTCCGCGGCATGTGGGATCTTCCCGGACCGGGGCACGAACCCGTGTCCCCTGCATCGGCAGGCGGACTCTCAACCACTGCGCCACCAGGGAAGCCCTATCCCACTAGTTTAACCTTCCTTTTCTAAGTTTCTCCTCAGAAAGAGAGGGTCATAGGAACCATGGAGGAGCTGTTCTCCAAAGCTGTGTGAAGTATATGCTGTGGAGCATAAAACATGTACTTGGCATCCATGAAAACATGGCACTCAGATCTCCTGCTTGGGGAAGGATAGTTGTTGGATGGCCCCAGCTGCTACCCACTGAATTCACCAGTACACTCATGCTAAGTCATACTGCCCATGGGCTGCTTGAAGACTCCTTAAATGAAGTCTCACCAATAAACCTCTTTTTGTTTTTCAACTTACAAATATACAATACAGTATTGTTAACTATAGTTACTCTGATGTATATAACATCCCCAGGACTTATCTATCTTATAACTGAAAGTTTGGTTCTATTTTTTTTTTTTTTTTTCCTTAGACTGAGTCTCACCAGTAAATCTCTTTAATGTCTAATCCCATCTTGGGATCTATTTATAGGAGGCATAGAAATAATGCAAATGCATATTCTTCTATTTTGGGTGAAGTGTATTTTTTTAAAATGTCAATTAAGTCATGTTGGTTTGTAATATTGTAAAGGTCTTCTATATTTTCACTGATTTTCTATTTGTTCTATGGATTACTGAGAGAGTAGCACAGAAGTCTCTCAACTAAAATTGTGAATTTGCCTATTTATGCTTTCAGTTCTATCAGTTTTCATTTCCATATTTTGAAGCTAATTGTTAGGTGCATACATATTTAGGATTGTTATGTCTTTTTTGTGAATTAATTCCTTTATCATTATGTCCTCCTTTTACACCTGGTAGTACTATCCCTTGTATTGAAATCTACTTTGTCTGATATTAATAAAACCACTCTTTCTTTCTTTTAGTTAGTGTTTACATATCTCTTTTTCTATCCTATTACTTTTACTTTTGTCAACATGCTTATATTTGTAATGAGTATTTTTGTAGATAGCATATAGTGTGGTCATGCTTTTTATTCCATCTGATAACCTCTATCTTTTAATTTGAATGATTGATCCTTTTATATTTACTGTATTTGTAGTGTTAGAGTTAAATCTAGTATCTTATTGGATGTTTTCTCTTTGTTCTATCTGTTCTCTATTTTTAAAAATTATTATTATTTTTTACTTCTGTTGCCTGCTTTTGGATTTGATTTGAGTATTTCTAAGATTGTATTCATCTTCACTATTAGCTTATTAGAATATTATTTTCTTTTTTAGAGGTTGCCCTAAAGTTTATAACACACATCTTTAATTTATCTCAGGCTACCTTCAAATAATATTTCACTACTTCATGTATAGTGTAAGAACCTTAAAAGAAAACCTTTCATTTTTTTCCCTCCTCCCATTTCTGTTACCATTGACATACAGTTTAATTTTAAATATGTTGTAGTCCAATAATATAATATTAAAAATTTTGCTTGTAATGGTCAGTTATATTTTAGATTGATTCAAAATAAGAAAAATGATAAATTTTGCATTTATCTTAACCCTTACCATTTTTAAGCTCTTCATTTCTTTGTGTATATACAAGTTTCTGATCTCTTACTTCTCTTGCCTAGGAAACTTCCTTTAACATTTTTATATCATAGGTCTTAGGTCTTAGTGAAGAATTCTCTCAGTTTCTTTTTTTTTTTTTTTTCTGAAGGAAAACTCTTTATTCACCTTCATTTCTGAAAGATGTTTTCACTTGGTATAAAATTAAGAGTTGGAAAATTTTACCTTAAAGATGTCACTTCTCTTTCCTCTCTTGCATAATTTATGGTGAAATTGTTATTAATAGTCTCTAATTATCCATATTTTTTCAATGTGTGTAGTATATCTTTTTGTCTATGTCTAATTTCAGTGTTTTCTTTTCTTCTTTAGTTACCATAAGTGTAAATATGCTCTATCAGGTATGCTTTATTTATCTTTTTGTGTTTCTCTAAGCATCCTGAACCTGCAGTTTTATTACTTTTATTATTTTGGGAAAATTCTTGGCTGTCTTCTCTTCAAATACTTCTTCTGCTATGTTCTCTCTAATTTGTCTGGGACCTCAATTACATGTGTATTAAGCTATTCGGTATTATTCGAGAGCTGTTGGATATCTTTTTTCCCCTACTGCTTTTCTCTTTGTGATTCAATTTCAGTATATACTCTTCATCTATACTCAGATTCACTGTTTCTTACTTCAGCTGTGTTAAGTCTATTCATGAGCCTGGCAAATGAATTCTTTATCTTTTATACCATGCTTTTTATTTCTAGCATGTCCATTTGATTCTTTTATAGTTTTATCTCCCTGTTGAAATTCCCCCTCTCTTGATGCAAATCATCAAATTTTCAGGTAGATGTTTTAAGATATCGAACATAGTTGTTTTAAAGTCACTGTCTGATAGTTCCAGTATCTGAGTCATTATTAAATTTGTTTATATTAATTGCTTTTTCTCTTGACAGTTGGTTGGGGGTGGGGGTGTGCTCACACCTGTGTCTTGTACTTTTTTTATATTAAATGTGAGACCTATTATTATATATGAAACATATAACATATTTAACAGTGGAGACTGAGGTAAATATTAGCCTTTATGCTTGAAAATGGGCATGGCTCTTTTTTTGGTTAGGTTATTAATATTAAGGGTTGAGTCAATCCAGTCAGGAGTTAAGCTGGGCTTTGTTGTAGCTATGGTTACCCTCAGGACACCATAAACTTAAAATTTCTCTGAAGTTTTATCTCAATGTTTGTGCTCCACCCTCAGCTTTCTACCACCCCAGTATGCTTACACCACATAGCTGGGTTTCTCTTCACACTTTTGACCTTTCTCTGTATCTGAGTACTGTCCCTGTTCCTCAGTGATTCCTACGCTGGTGATAGTGAGGTTCTTTGTTGCCTGGCCCAGATCAGTGTAGGTAGGCTCTGTGTGTCTGGGCTTTGGGGGTGGGGCTTCCTCAGTGCTCATGGCCCTCTTCTATGTGGCAGCCAAACTCTGCCTAGTGTCTGTGGTGGGTCATGTACAGGTGAAATTTTTTTTCTCCTCCCCCTGTGGTAGGAGATGTCTAATAATTTTGTAGCATTTTGGGCAGAGGACTCTTGACTACCCCTTCCCCGTGAGTAGATGGTGCTTCCCTCTACTTCTTTCAGCACAATGGGTCTTTACCTGAGCCTTGGTGGTGATAGGGTTTGATGCCCTTCCCCAAGGGGAGAGGGAAGAGAGGAGGGACAAATTAGGAGTATGGGATTAACAGATACAAGCTACTATGAATAAAATAGATAAGCAATAAGGATATACTGTATAGACAGGGAATTATAACCATTATTTTATAATAACCTGTGACAGAATACAATCTACAAAAATACTAAATCACTACGCTGTACACCTGAAACTAACACAACATTGTAAATCAACTATACTTCAATTAGGGGGAAAAAAAAGCTCTTGCCCATTTGAGAAAAGGGTCTAATCAGGGAATAAGGAGTCATGCCTTTCCTGCAGTGGTGGGAGTGGTGGCAGATGCTCTCCTACACACCACCACTGAGAGAAGCTTGCTCTGGACTCCTGACTTGCCCCTAATCTATGAGTGAATGTCAACTCCCTTTGTATCTAGGCCTCCCAGTGATTCTATACTATAACACCAGCCTGCACTTGGCTTTTAGCAATCCATTAAATTTTTAGCAGATTTCTTCTCACCTACTTGTATGGATGCCACATCTTTCTCCTATTGTTTGCCACTGGTAACCCAAGCCCAGGGTCAGACATAATTGGCAGTGGTAGTACTGAAGCATAATACTATTACTTTACTTTAGATAGTTTTCATGTTCATTAGTTGTAGCATTAAAACTGTTAGCTGGTACTTTAAAAAAAAAAAAACAGAATTCTTACAGAAACTGTGAAAGCATTTCTTGTTTCATTTGTTGTAATGAAGTGAAATACATATTTCTTGGAAAGGTACATACACTGCTTGGTGTGAGATCCTTGAGAACAATACCTAACAGTTACATTTTATTATCCTCATTGCTTACCTAAGAAAGAAGGAAAAATAATATTCTGAACAATGAATGTCCTCAGTCTTAAAAAACCTATATAGTGGAAATTGACCGAGGTCTCCCAGAATAATCACACTCAGTAACCAAGTAGGAAAGTAATGATTTGAACTCATGTTAGAAATAAAGGGTTAGCAGTAAGCCTATGATATCTGTGAAATACTTTTTTCTTTACCAGGGACACCTGGGAAAGAACAAGCTGCAATGGTCAAAGCCCCTTGCAAACTTACTAGCAGAAAGGTAACAGAGAAAGTCCTTGTATTTGAAATGCTTTTAACAAAATATATCTGGTCTGTCTATGATGCTTATTGTACATACCTTATGAATTCATAGATATATGGGACATGGCCCACTGGAAAATGTCATGTAAGCTATATTGAAGTTTTAAAAATGAGGTGCTCCATAACCAAAATGGCTCCTTCTGTAACAAGCAATGTCCTGCATGTGTTGCTTAGAACATCCCATGTTTAATCAAAATCAGAATAGGTCCTAGTGGATCTAGGGAGTGGCATTGGTCATCTCAAACCTTTCCAAAGGAAAATGCATTGCCTGTGTTACATTGTCACCCATATACTTTTAATTACTAGTAAAGCTCAGTACTGAGTATTATACCTGATTCTTGTGAATCAAATTTGACAATCCAAACTACTGATTTTTAATTTCAATAACTATCTCTGATTTCAAAGTACATACATGTTCCCCTGTGCAATAATGCCTGGTTCAGTCTGGTACATGATCAGAGTCTAAAGAAGAATCATTGAGTCAAATTCAGAATTCATGTTATTTTACCACACAGATTCTTTAACCACATTTAGGGAGTTTTCATTTATTCTAAGTTTTGAAATACCACTGTGTAATAATGATGGTATGACATGTGATAAAAATTCCAGAAAACAAAAAATCGTTATGCAGCATATGCGAATAAAACAGAAAAGAAATACTGCATATTGTTGCAAACTACGGAGGACAAAGACCATAAGATTAACCATAATGAATTTATTTTCCTTGGGTATAAGGTATTAGTGGTTGGCTATTTTGTGATAGACCATTGATCTGCTTTTAATAATAGCAGCCACATGAAATGAGTCTATCCTATAGGCATTGGGCTAGGTACTCTTTCTTTATAGTTTTATTACAACAAAGATAAATAGACACAAGAAAATAATTTATTTGGAATGTTACTCAGGGCTCAACCTAAGTACAATCAATACTTGGTTTTCACACCCAATGGTCTGGATTTCTTTGATTGCTCAAGGTAGCTAACATAACGACTTTGTCTTTAATTGTATAGTTGGTTTGAGTAATGGATACATATAGTTCTGTATTATTAAAGAATTTTTATTTTTGTTATTCTTGAATGGTTTTGTTTTAATTTTTTCCAACCTAAGTTTTTAATTTATCGCTTATAAATTTGGAAGGCCCTCTAGGTTTAATAAACTTCATGCCTTGTTGTTAGGTCATTCATTTCTAAACATTAACACACACACACAAGTTTATTGTAGAAACCTTCATACCCTAACCCCTATTTCTCAGCACCTGGCTTCTATACAATTATTTTTTACACTGTTAAAATTCAGGCTATCCAAGTAGCCTCAAAAACAAGTCAAAGAGACAGACCCACTGGTATTGAAATTGTCTAGAAGACTTTGAGAGTGGTCACAGGGGAGGTATTATTTGTGGAAAATACAAAAGGACAGCCAGAATTGGATTCTCAATGTTGTGTGCCTTTCCAGAGTAACTGTGCCTATGCTAAGTATGCATAATAATATTCTCTGTTTTCCTGTTTAGTGATGGGGCTTCACATGAGCACCCCACAATGGCTTTTAAACAGCTTGTTTGCTAGAAGGATAATAATCAGCCAGTATTTTGACAACAGCACTGGAAAACAACCAGTTTCTCCCTGAGTCAGAAGACCTTTTCAGATGTCTTGAGTAAAGTTCATACAAGAATCAAGTTTTATCCCTGATTTCTTTAATTGGTCTCTTATCGAGGGAAAAGGAAGCTTGCCACAGTATATTTTTTAGCCTTATGAATTTTCTGCCTTTACTCTTTATACATCAATCAATTAGGTCATTAGAAAGAAACTATAGAAAATGAAAATAATTCTAATTATAAAGAAGAATAACTATATAATTATAGTAATAGAAAAATTCTAATTATAAAATAATACTATAGAAATAATTTCTAAATAAAAATAATTTGGAATCAGAGGACACATTTTTTTTTTATTTATTAGGTTTCTGATCCCAAATAAGTCCCTAAATTTCTCTCAATCTTGCCTTCTTAATCTATTAAATAGAAAGAAAATGTCTGATTTGCCTATTCCACAGGCATTTTATGAATATCAAATGAAAAAATGTGGATGAAATTCCTGGTAACTGGAATGTATATAAACATGTTTGATCCATCCAACCATGTATTTACGCTATCCCTTGAATCCATCATTCATTTTTCTGGTGTGTTCCTAAGTTAGAGTTTTGCCCAATTAAACCATACCTTGTCTTTGAGTGAGAGTAAAAGAGATTTCACCTCACATATCAACACGGCAAGTGATAGTGGCTGCCTAAAATACTATTTTAAATGGGTTTCTGAAAAAATATTAGGTTTAATAGAAAATAAGTATTGTTAATAATGACATCTCCCATGGGGACAAGTACAGAAATATAAGTGGCCATGCCACACATTGGCAATAGCTTCCTTAAAACTCAAGACACGTATTCCAAAAACTGGATATTCCTTGCTAACTTCAGGACCAACATTAACACAGAACATAAAAGATTTACATTACCTAGCATCAGTCTCTCCCACCTGGCCAAGACAAACATCACCTAGTTTTTTCAAGAGTAATTAATAATAAAGCCTCTTTGCACGATCTTAAATTAGTTATTGAGGACATTAAAATTTTTTTTTGAAATAGAAAATGAATGTTGGATGCTAGAGGGATCTAGCTGTGAACTCACTGAAAAGCAAGGTGAACTCTGGTACTCTGACCAGTGAGGTAAGTATTCGTCATGTTGTTCCATTCAGACAGGAAGACTTTCCATGATAAAGGACTGTTTTTCAGTAAATGGATATGAATAGATGTGTGCATTTCCCTGTGAGAACATCCTAACAAGTCAGGCACCATGAAGGATAAATCTTAATCACTGACTTTTTCATAATTACAGATTGCTGTTGATGTATGTCAGGAAGATACATTTTGATATATTTTCCCCAAAGCAATGGTCTGAGGAAAAAGTATGACAGTGTATAATTTGAGCAATTAGTTTTTAAAATGACTTATTAAATGCAACCCATTTAAGAATGTAGAAAACACTGGGGACTTCATATCAAAGATACTAAATGACCCCAAAAGGTCTGGTTGATACATTTGCCTTGTTAACATTCATTGACTCATCCATTTATTTATTCAGTGAATGATGTTTGAACACTATGTGCCAAGAGGTGTGCTAGATGGTGATAATACAATGGTGAATAAAACAAGCATGATTCCCTAGCTTCATAGGACTAACACTGTAACAGAGAAACAATCATTAATCAGGTAATTACACCTGTTGAGATTGCTGCAAAGGACACAGTATAGTATGCTAAGAAGATCATAATGAGAAGACTTAATTCTGTGAGATTAGGGAATGCTAAAGCCCTAAAGGTTTATAATGGTAAATATATGAGGGTAGAGAAATGGTAAATATTTTCTAGGTAAAAGTGAGGAACCAAAATGGTCAACTTAGCCAACTGAGCCAGCCAGTCTAGATTTAAAAAAAATAAAGACAAGTAGGTTTGTTAGAAATAGAGTCACCCATTGTTATGCACATTTTTGATGCTGGTATTTTCTTCATTTTCACCTGAAACTAGGAGCTTTTGAGTGTGTTATCATTAGACTGACCTCAGAAGCAAATTCCTTTTGTCTGGATTCTCCTTGTTGTTTTGTTTTGTTTTGTTTTGTTTTCTTCCTTAGGAATTAGTCATCAAAACCATCATGTACAGCAAGAATCTGAAAAAGGCTTACCACATTCCCAGGGAATAATGCCAAGCTGCCTAGAAATCTATCCACACATCCTCAAAATATATATAGATGAACAAGGAGAGAATAAGAAAATTCTCAGTAGGGTCAGTCCATATCCAATCACTGTTTAACACAGTAATAAAAAGACTTCAACTTGGCACAGCTCTGAAAGACCTTCCCCAGCTTTTGAGCTCCCTGTAGGGTCAGCTGACGTCTTTGGTGAGACTGTTTAACAGCCCAACTTCTCCTTCTATTCAACTCTGCTTCTTTTTCTTCTCTTCTAAAGGTAGTATTCCAAGCTTTCCCTAATTAATCTCCTGATTAGTAATCTCAGCCCTATGAACTGAACTGTTTTCCCTCCCTCCCCAAAATCTATATATTGAAGTCCTAACCCCTAATGTGATTATATTTGAAGACAGAGCTTTTAGGAAGTAACTAAGGTTAAAAGATGTCATAACGGTGGAATCCTAATTCTATAAGATTTGTGGCCTAATAGGAAGAGAAAGATCTGTGTGTGTGTGTGTGTGTGTGTGTGTGTGTGTGTGTGTGCGGGTGAGTGTATCTTTATGTGTACACACAGAAGAATAGTCATGTGAGCATACAGTGAGAAGGTGGACATTTGCAAGCCAAGACGAGAACCCTTACAAGAACCTGACCATGCTGGCGTCCTGATCTCAGCTTTCCAGCCTCCAGAACTGTGAGAAAATAAATTTCTGTTGTTTAAACCAGCCAGTCTACAATATTTTGTTATGGCCGCCCCAACTGACTAATACACTCTGTCTCAGCATCTGCTTCCCAGGAAACCCAACCTGCAACGGTGGCCCTTGGCAAACACCACTGACTATGCAATCAGAACAATTCCTCAGACTCAAACGAAAATAAAACAAATAAATTATTTACGTGGAGATTCCAATATGCTTAAGTGCTTTCTGAGTTGAAACTCAAGCTTTCCACTTAGAAAGTATCTTCTCAGCCTGAATTACACTAAGAAGATAACCGCCTGGTGAGCGCAAAGCTATTCATGATATTCATGACTTGGGGAGAGGCTGCCTGTCACTGGTCCCAGAGTTTCTGGCAGGTGGAAATGGAGAGATTGTCATTTCTAGTATGTCATGTTCCCAGTGGTGCTGAATCACTTGAAATTCCAAACACCTGTATTGTCACCTCTAAGGCTTCTTACCATCAAAATGCAAGATGCTGCAGAGCTCTGAGACAGGTGATAAGAAGGGTCCACTGAGCCAAGAAAACAACAAATAACTTTGTAGAAGCCTCTGGAAATTTAGCATTTCCAATCAAAGCCTTGTTTGCTCTGAGCAGAACTAAGTCCTGCTCTCCAAATTATTAGGGCTGGGAATGCAGGAAAACCTGAATCCTGCCTTGTAATCACTACTTCCTCATTTAAGATTTCTGAGGCAGATTTATACAAGGATCAACGCCTAGAAGATTCATAAAGTACTGCTTCATTGTGAAAGATGGGTCAGCATCTGATACTGCAATAAGGACTCTCTGTTGCTGGTAGATTAAATTGACCCAATTAAGACTGGACTGAAAGCCAAAGCAATGTCTCCATTTCCACCTTAAGCCCCAAACTCAGATTTCCTCTAGCTAGAAGTAAGGAAGAAAAAAACAAGAGAGATACATGGAGCCTAAGCACACTTACTTCCACATTTCTACTCATGCTACTGCCTCTGTTTGGAAATCCTTCTTTAAACAATGCTCCACCTCACACCGTCCAGAAACCTCCATTAGTGACTCTTTATTTGTGCCTTCCACTTTAGATATATCCTTGTTGCACATTTCAGCCTCTTTATAATGACTTATCAGGTCCTTTTATTCACTAGAGAATGAGTTTCTTGGAGGCAGGGACCACATCTTGCTAAACTGTCAGATGATTCTAACACAGGACCTAGTGAAACAATAGGTATGATATACCCAGGAACATGAAATCACACATCATCTGGCCCCAACCTTTCTTTCTAGCCTCCAATCTCACTAAACCCACTAGTCCATCACTTACCCACATTTCCCTGCTTTATCCACAACACACAACTCACTGACCTACAAAACACACCCTCCTGCTTTCACTCATACTATTCCCTCTGTCTGAAATGTTCGCTGATCATTTCAAACAATAAAAATCTTCATCTTCCTCTGAAGTTCTACTCAAATACCGCTTTCTCCACAGGGTCTCCTCTTTGCTTTCCCATCATCTCTTGTTGATGCCTTTCCTTCCACACACAAGTACCCCTAAGAATACCAAAAATCACCAATGCTCAAGTATCATAAGTAAAATGGATTAGTATTTGCATATAACCTATGAATATTCTCCCTTATATTTAAATCATCTCTGGATTATTTATAATACCTAATACAATGTAAATTCTATGTAAATAGTTGCTGGCACATGGCAAATTCAAGTTTTGCTTTTTGGAACTTTCTGGAATAAATGAAATATTTTTCATCCATGGTTGGTTGAATCCATGTATGAGGAACTGAGGATATGGAGGGCCAACTGCATACACATGGCCAATAAGCATATGAAAAGGAGATCAACATTACTAGGTATCACAGAAATGCAAATTAATAATGCAATGAGATACCATACACACCCATTTGCTTTGCTGAAATTTAAAGATTGAAAATACCAGTGTTAATGAAATTATAGAGCATCTAAAAGTTTCATATACTGCTACAAAATGGTACAAGCACTCTGGAAATTTTTCTTAAAAAGTTAAATGTAAAACAATTTTTGAAAAAGTTATGCACAGACATTCTGTTCCTAAATATCTATGTAAGAGAAATGAAAACATATCTACACAGACTAGAACATGAATGTTCATAGCTGCTTTATTAAAATTAGTTCAATAATTTATTTAGTAGACAAAACCAGAAAACAACACAAATGCCTACCAACAGGAAAATAGATAAATGACTGTGGTATATATTCATATATTACAATGGAATAGTACTTAGCAACAAAAAGAAATGACCTATTGGTAATTGCAACAACATAGATGAACCTCACCTCAAAATCATTATGCTAAGTGAAAGAAGCCAAGCACAAATGAGTACATACTACATGAATCCATTTATATAAAATTCTAGAAAATGGGAACTAATGTATAGTGACAGAAACCAAGTCAGAGGTTGCCTGGGGCAGAGTTCAGGGGAGAAATCGGTTGTAAAAGGGCATGAGAAAACTATTGAAGTGATGGAAAATGTTTGTTTTCTTGATCGTGGTAATGATTTCACGGGTGTTTAAATATGTCAAAATTCATCAAATTGTATGCTTTAAATATGTGCAATTTATTGTACTTTAAATATGCCTCAACAAAATTGGGGGAAAGCCCTCAGTGGTTCCCTATCACCAATGAATAAAGTAAAATTTGTGTCACAGGGTTTCATAACTCAGACCCCTGCCTCACTCTGGCCTCCTCTCTAATCACTTCCCCTGAACACTTTATGTTCTAGAAGGACTGAACAGCATCTCCTCCCTTAAATAATTCTCCTTCTGTCACTTGCTGGACACGTGTTCTTTTATAGGGTGTTTCCTTTCTGGAAAGTTCACTAATACTCCTGTTCATCTGGAAAATAATTAGTCACTTCTCAAAACTCGGTTCAGTGTGTGCTCAATAAGTAATTGTCCAATGTGTGAATGGGCTCAGGTATACCTCCTCTAGGAAGCATACTCTGACCCTCTATACATATCCCCCAGAGTTAGTCACTCTTTCAACAATTTGTTAGTATTCCTTATATCTGTTATCATCCTGTATTGCTTTACATGGAGCACTAAATCTGCTTCTTTACATGTGAACTCCTTGGGAATGTAGTAGGCAGAATTCTAAGATGCCCCCTCAAATTCTTGTCCAGTGTGCACACTAACCTTTACCCAATTATTCAATCAAATACTAATCTAGGTGTTGCTATGAAGGGCATTTTGCAGATGTAATTAAGGTCCCAAATAAATTAGCTTTAAGTTAGGGAAATCATCCATGTGGTCCTGACTTGATCATGAAAATCCTTTAAAAGCTAAGCATTTTCTCCAGTTGGTCACAGAAGAGATAATCATAGATCCAAAGCATGAGAAAGATTCAATGCACCTTGCTGGCTTGAAGATGGAGGACACCAAGTGGTGAGGAATGTGAATGGCCTCTAGGTGCTGAGAGACTCCTGACAGCCAGCAAAGAAAATGGAACTTCAGTGCTACAACCCCAAGGAGCTGAGTTCAGCCAAAAATATAAATGAGCTCAGAAGTGGATTTTTTCCAAGAGTCTTCAGATAAGAATTAAATATGGCTAACAGTTCCATTTCAGCCTTGTGATATCCTGAGCAATGAACCCATTCATGCTGTGCCAAGCTTCTGAACTACAGAACTGTTAGCTAATAAATGGGTATTGTTTTAAACCTCTACATTTGCATTCATTTGTTACACTGCTGCATAAAAATAATACAGGGACAGGAACCACATCTTATATATCTTTATAGCACATGGCTTCTCATGTAATAAGTCCTTAATAATGTTTTTCAGAAAAAATTAAAAGAAGAATGAGAAGAAGGGAAGGAGGGAAAAACGAAGATAAAAAAATAAAAGGAATGAAACAGAATAAAAGAGAGGGAAACATTTTACTTTCCAGAACAGTGGCCCTTGACCTTAGCTATACATTATCATCCTATGGAGAGCTTTAAAAAATATTATATCTGGGTTCCACCCCCAGTGATTCTGATTTAAGTGATCCAGGTGTGGCTTAAATCTCCCCAGATGTAGCCCAAGTTGAGAACCACTGCTATGGTTGCTCCACGTGAATTGACTCCCAAGGACCAGTAGCTCAGCCAGAATTTCAGCGGATCCAGGCTCCTGTGGAGACTGGCTGGGTCCTTAGGGTTAACCTGTAGAAAGCCCTTAGTTACTAGCTGTGTCCTATTCCACAGTTAGCTCTTCCCAGGACGTTAATGGGCCTCACTCCGGGAGATATTCATTCTTCTCTCCATTCACAGGTTTCTTAGTTTAGGTTTAAATAATAATCCCTTGATATTTTAATAAATTCTGGGCTTCCTCCACATTACAACCTTCTTGCACCCTACTGATCACAGAAATTTTTCTCTGCAGGATTCTCTACTGCAATCCACAGAGCAAATGTTGGTAATGTTCTGATTAGAAATGGTAGATGCCATTATCTGGATACTGTCCTTATCTATCACCAACACCTAAACATATTTCTCAGTTAAAAAAATTACTTTAATTGCTAATCAGAATTCTTTGGAGGGCTTTATAATCTAAAGAAGGCTATATTGGGATTCTGAGCTTCAGTTCTGGTTCTGTCCCTTATTAACTATATGAGATATCTGGCAAGACAGTTAACCACTATTTATAATAGTTTATCATCATTAAAATAAAGGAGTCTATATTATCTCATAAGGTTGATATCAGACTAATAGTAAGATAATGTAAATGTTTGTTACAACAGCTTAGGTGTGTATATGTGCATGTATGTGTGTGTGTGTGTGTGTGTGTGTGTGTGTGTGGTGAGAGTGTGTATGTACACATATACATATATTGTTCAGATTTAACTAATTCACTGGAGTACCTAATATATTTCTGTCACTCTGCAGGGGAGTTGTTTAGAAAAAAATGTAAAATATTTCAATAAATTCTTTTCTTAGGGAAAGAAAGAAGGATGGATGGGTAGGATGCTCTACCTGGCATGAAGATACCAATATGTGGTATTGATTTTTAAGTTTAGCTGGTCTTTCAAAGGTAGCTGAGAGAGGAGAGGGAAAAGGGCGTACACATAAATTTTAGATAAGTCTCTTATGGAGCATACTCTATGTGTCAGCACCTAGGCAGTTATCTAAATAATTATGCAGAGCAAGCCTGTGAGACAGGTATTTTTATTCCCATTTTTGTAGATAAAACCATTGCAATTTACAGATGAATTGGAACTTGGTCAAGGTCATGCTGTTAGTAAGCCATGGGCCTGAGATTTGAATTGTGGGCTCTCTGACCTGCCAATAAAATCAGCATACTTGGTTTGGGTTGCCAACTATGTTGTCTTGGAATAACATCAGACTGTAAATTGGAAAACCAATTAAATACTATCCTTGAGGCTGAGAGGAGATGATGACGACATTATACAAGGAGGAACTCTATTCTAAATGTGAAACCTAGCAGGGGTAGGTACTCACAGCTGGGAGCCAATGGCCAGGAGGGGGCAAAGTTCCATGGGAGAGGGATGGGCCACTCGGGTATACCTGACAGGAAGACTGAACAGTCAGGGGATTTGCATTTCTAATAAATTTCCAGTGATGCTGATGTTGCTGATCTGGGGACTGCAGTTTCAGAACCACTGTACTGGAGATACACAAATGTATCTGACAAGACCAGTAGATCTCTTTGGAGACCCAGGTCACTATTAGATAGATGATCTAGTGTTTCGTTATCTATCTAGTTACTAGATAGCAGTGTTTAAGAGTGTGAGCACTGCAGCTAGATTATCTGGTTTCAACAGTCACTCTTATTGCTCAGTGGGTGGTTGATTTGGGGCATTTTATTTAAATTTGGCAGACAGGGACTTCCCAGGTGGTCCAATGGTTAAGACTCCGCACTTCCACTGCAGGGGTCGCGGGTTCAATCCCTGGTAGGGGAACTAAGATCACACATGCTGCATGAAGTGGTCAAAAAATAAAATTAAAACAAAACTTTAAAAAAGAATAAGCTTTAAGAAAACTAGACAGACAGACAGTAAGAAATATGGATATATGTCTAACATTGCTTAGCACATAGAAAACCAAAAGCTATCATTATGCACCAGTATGGCAGGGGTGTGGTTTGGTGGACATGGGGATGGTCCACCCCCATTCCTTTTCAAAGAGTCCTTGTTGCTAAGCTGTAGGGAGTGCTGCAGGCAGACACACTCCAGCTCTCAGTCCCTTTAAGGATTGCCTCAGCTGCAGAGAGCCACCTCACCCAAGATCAACTCCTCCCACAGGCAGGCACATCCAGTGACTGTTAAGGCAGAGATATAAAGGCCTGGTCATTTTGGCCCAATGCATGACAACTCTGGCACCAGTCTAGTCTAGAGCTTCCTGAGGGGTCAGCTGAAGCTGCATCACAGCCCGGCTTCTCCCTTTGCTCAAGTCTGCTCCCTTCCTTCCCTTTCACAGAGACTGGTTCCAACGACCCTCCAATCTGAACTTATGGTGCACTAAACTGCCTCTCAAAGTCTGCATCCTGGAGAACTCAATGTGCAAGATGTGAAGCCCATTGAGACCAAAGGTGCAGGATTTGGAGGAGGAAGCACAACACAACATTAAAAACTTCAGACCAAGTTCTTGGGTTTCATATCTGATTTCATAAAATTTTCTAATGAATAATAGGATCCATTCATTGCTACTTAGTTTGTGCCTTGATTGTTACATTTCATCATCAGAAAATGCCTATGGAGTTATTATTATCCCTAATATATACATAAGGAAATGAGATTTACAGGTGTTAGGTAACTTTTATCCATAGCCATGTTAAATAACTTTGTCATGAATAAAACCTGATTGTGTTTGATTCTGAAGGCTGTGCTCTCATACATCATACTTTTCTGCTCTGGTTTCTCATTAAAGGAAAATGCAAGCAGGATTTTTCACAGGATGAGAGACTTGGGGCTTAGGAAAGCTTTGCTTATTCAAGCAGGTAAAGGTCTGCCTGGAAAGCTGCTGTCTCCCTTACAAAAGAAATTGTTGTTGAGCCACTGGGGACTTTGTTAATCACTGGTGCTGGACACTCCTGAAATTAGATAGGACTCTCTTCACTGCAGGCTCTCAGAAGAGTGGGAGGTGGCTCAGTTAGTCATGAGAAGATGATATTTGACAAGGACCCAGCTCATGCATTTTTTGACTACCTATATTTTGCTAATACAGATTCTAAAATAAAATATGTAGAAGGGACACTCTAGGCAAACGTGCCCATTTTTTTACCCTGCAAGACACTGGTCCCTGATCCCGTGTGGGAATTCCACATTGGTCAAGCTGTACCAGTAGACAAATGGAGACAACTTTGACTTATAGTAGGCATATCCAAGTGTCCTAGACCAAAAGTAAACCATGGCCTCCTTGGAACCTTACCCCAGGCCCACACCCTAACTGGCCCTCTAAATATTACCATTACAGTGGTGAGAAGAGATAATAAATGATAAATCCAAAAACAGATTTTGTCCCTAAAACCTGGGGCAATTGGCTGAGTTTTCCTCCCTTTCCCCCAAACCTTACCAAATAACCTAGGGTTCATTTTTTTAATTAAGTATATGGTAGAAAAGTAACATTTCATCATATTTCCGTGCAGATCTCAGAGAAGGCAAGAGAAAGAAATAATTCATGGATAGAAGCCACCTCAAGAAGAGACTTACCGTAGAAAACTGAATTTTTTAATCTCTTCACTCAACACGCCAAAATTTCTAGTCCCCAAGCACCATGCCCTAGTAATGCACTTGAACTTAACCCTTCCATGTTGGCACTTCTCCTTGGGGAGAGAGGGGAAAGTGGTGTTTTAGCAAGTTCTGGAAGCCAGCAACCCCACAGGTGACAAAATTCTGAGACTTCACTGGCAGGTGACAAGAAACAGCATAACCCTTTGAAGAAAAGGCAGGTCTGAGATGACTTCAGAGCTGACTTGTATTTCTACTTTCATAGCACCAGAATTCCCCCTTTCCTCCCTCTTCCATTCCTTTGTTCCCCTCCCTTTGTCCCCCTCTTTCTTCCTTGCATCCTTCCACCCTTCCTTCTTTCTTTCCTTATTGCCAGTTGCTTCCTTCCCAAAGCATTAACAGATTATCTTTGAGAAGGAATATTTTGTGGACGTTAAGATTAGAGTTAGAATAAGAAGAAAACCGACTTCACATATTTAATATTGGACCCAGGGCAAAAAACATCCTGGCTGACCCTCAGTTTTCTCATCTGAAAACTACAGAAGATAATTTTGATACATACCTCTTTAGATTGTTTGGGATTAAACAAGAAAATAGGTATAATTTAATACAGAGCCTAGTTCAGAGAAATAAGTTTATGTCAGTATTTATCATTATTTGGAATACTATGAGTAGTAGTATTGCTACTATTGACCTGACATTGGACTAGGCATTGACAATTCAAAGGTGAAAAGCACATGGAGGTGACATCAGAAAGCTTCTTTCTCAGTCGTTCCCTAACAATTCTCAGCACAGTTGTCTCACTAGCAGAATAAACTATTTCATAATTCAACAGTGATTCTCAGCCCTTATTTTGCATCAGAATAACCTGTAGTGTTTTGAAAACCACCTTAACCTGAGCTCTGTATCTCCCTACCCCTCACCCCTGGGAATCTGATTAAGTAGTTCTGAAATGGATCCAGGCATTGTTATTTTTAATAATCTACACAAGTGATTATGATGCAGATTGAGAGATGGGCAACAAGGAGTTGACCAAACTGGTGCGAGTAATTAATTCAACTGTGTCCAGGTGGAAAGTCTTCTTTAATAAATTCAATATCAACTTTATTGCTGTTTTAACCTGTAAGCTTTTTGATCATGAGGCATTACAGTGTTGTGAACTTTGGAGTCCAAAAGACTAGGCTTGTTTTCCAGCTCTCATATTTAATGAGCTCCCTACTCATCTGTGAAATGGGAATAAGGATGGTACTTGTGTCACAGGATTGTTAAAAGAATTCAGTAAAATCCATTCATTCAAAATCACGTATTGGTCCCAGTTGGGGGTGAGGCCTCTCATGGAAGCCTCTAGGGTCAATTATATGAACACTGACTTTAACTTTTTGCTGTATATAAGAATGCAATTGCAGCAGAGTCAAGACAGTGGAATAGGAGGACATGGAGTTCATATCTCCTCACAAGTACATCAAGAACACATTGGAACAATTCTCACAGAGCACTCACAACATTACATGACACTAGTGGAGGACCTTGGACACCTAAGGGGACAAGAAAAATCCCTGAGCAACCAGGCCAGAGGTTGGGTCTAAGCCCCTGTGGTGGGAGCACCAAATCCGAGCCACTGGACTACCAGAGAACTTCAGGCCCGAGGGAATATTAATTGGTATGAGCTCTCCCAGAGGTTCTCATCTTAGCACCAATCCAGCTCCACCCAACTGCCTGCAAGCTCCAGTGCTGGATACCTCAGGCCAAACAACCAGCAAAACAGGAACACAGCCCCTCACATCAACAAAAATGAGATGACAGAGAAATATGTTACAGGCAAAGGAGCAAGGTAAAAACCTACAAGACCACATAAATGAAGAGGAAATAGGCAATCTATGTGAAAAAGAATTCAGAGTAACAATGGTAAAGAAGATCCAAAATCTCAGAAATAGAATGGAGGCACGGATCGAGAAAATACAAGAAACGTTTAACAAGGACCTAGAAGAACTAAAGAACAAACAACAGTGATGAACAACACAATAACCTAAATGAAAAACACACTAGAAGGAATCAATAGCAGAATAATTGAGGCAGATGAATGAATAAGTGACCTGGAAGACAGAATGGTGGAAGTAACTTCTGAGAGGCAAATAAAGAAAAAAGAATGAAAAGAAATGAGGGCAGTCTCAGAGACCTCTGGGTCAACATTAAATGAACCAACATTTGAATTATAGGGGTCCCAGAACAAGAAGAGAAAGAGAAAGAGTCTGAAAAAATATTGAAGAGATGGTAGTCAAAAGCTTCCTTAACATGGGAAAGGAAACAGCCACCGAAATGCAGGAAGTGCAGGGAGTACCATACAGGATAAACCCAAGGAGAAACACACCGAGACACATATTAATCAAACTAACAAAAATTAAATTCAAAGAAAAAGTATTAAAAAGGGGCAAGGGAAAAGCAACAAATAACATACAAGGGAATCACCATAAGGTTATTGCCTGATTTTTCAGCAGAAACTCTTCAGGCCAGAAGGGAGTGGCAGGATATATATAAAGTGATGAAAGGGAAAAAACTACAACCAAGATTATTCTACCCAGCAAGGATCTCATTCAGACACAATGAAGAAATTAAAACCTTTACAGATAAGCAAGAGTTAAGAGAATTCAGCACCACCAAACCAGCTTTACAACAAATGCTAAAGGAAATTCTCTAGACGGGAAACACAACAGAAGCAAAAGACCTACAAAAACAATCCCAAAACTATTAAGAAAATAGTAATAGGAACATACATATAGATAATTACCTTAAATGTAGATGGATTAAATGCTCCAAGCAAAAGACAGACTGGCTGAATGGATACAGAGACAAGACCTGTATATATGCTGTACATAAGAGACCCACTTCAGACCTAAGGACACATACAGACTGCAAGTGAGGGGATGGAAAAAGGGTGGGATAGGGAGGGTGGGAGGGAGGGAGACGCAAGAGGGAAGAGATATGGGAACATATGTATATGTATAACTGATTCACTTTGTTATAAAGCAGAAACTAACACACCATTGTAAAGCAATTATACCCCAATAAAGATGTTAAAAAAAAAAATTAGAACATTACCCGGTGATCTTGGCATCCTATCAGGGACCGAAAAAAAAAAAAGATATTCTAAGCAAATGGAAATCAAAAGAAAGCTGGAGTAGCAATACTCATCACAGACAAAATAGATTTGAAAATAAAGACTGTTACAAGAGACAAAGAAGGACACTACATAATGATCAAGGGATCAACCCAAGAAGAAGATATAGCAATTGTAAACATTTATGCACACAACATAGGAACACCTCAATATATAAGGCAAATTCTAACAGCCATAAAAGGGGAAATTGAAAGTAACACAATATAGTGGGGGACTGTAACACTCCACTTACACCAATGGACAGGTCATCCAGACAAAAAATTAATAAGGAAACACAAGCTTTAAATGACACACTAGACCAGATAGACTTAATTGATATTTACAGGAATTCCATCTGAAAGCAGAAGAATACACTTTCTTCTCAAGTGCACATGGAAAATTCTCCAGGATAGATCAGATCTTGGGTCACAAATCAAGCCTCGGTAAATTTAAGAAAATTGAAATTGTATCAGGCATCTTTTCCGATCACAACACTATGAGATTAGAAACAAATTAAGAAAAAAAAAGAACAACTGTAAAAAACACAAACACATGGAGGCTAAACAATATGCTACTAAATAACCAAGATATCACTGAAGAAATCAAAGAGGAAATTTAAAAAATACCTAGAAACAAATGACAATGAAAACACAACAACCCAAAACCTATGGGCTGCAGTAAAAGCAGTTCTAAGAAGGATGTTTATAGCAATACAATCCTACCTCAAGAAACAAGAGAAATCTCAAATAAACAACTTAATTTTACACCTAAAGCAACTAGAGAACGAAGAACAAATAAAACCCAAAGCTAGTCGAAGGAAAGAAATCATAAAAATCAGAGCAGAAATGAATGAAGTAGAAATAAAAAAACAATAGCAAAGATCAATGAAACTAAAAGCTGGTTCTTTGAGAAGATAAACCAAATTGATAAATGTTTAGCCAGACTAATCAAGAAAAAAAGGCAGAGGACGCAAATCAGTAAAATTAGAAATGAAAAACAAGAAATCACAACTGACACTGCAGAAATACAAAGGATCATAAGAGACTACTACAAGCAACTATGTGCCAATAAAATGGAAAACCTGGAAGAAATGGACAAACTCTTAGAAAGGTACAAACTTCCAAGACTGAACCAGGAAGAAATAGAAAATATGAAGAGACCAATCTCATGCAATGAAATAGAAACTGATTAAAGATCTTCCAACAAACAAAAGTCCAGGACCAGATGGATTCACAGGAAAATTCTGTCAAACATTTAGAGAACAGCTAACACCCATCCTTCTCAAAATCTTCAAAAAAATTGCAAAGGAAGGAACAGTCCCAAAATCATTCTACGAGGCCACCATCACCGTAATACCAAAAACAGACAAAGATATCACAAAAAAAGACAATTACAGACTAATATCACTGATGAACATAGGTGTAAAAATCCTCAACAAAATACAAGCAATCTGAATCCAACAACACATTAAAAGGATCATGCAAGTGGGATTTATCCCAGGGCTGCAAGAATTCTTCAATAAACACAAATCAATCAATATGATATACCATATTAACAAATTAAAGAATAAAAACCATATGATCATCTCAATAGATGCAGAAAAAGCTTTTGACAAAATTCAACACCCATTTATGATAAAAACTCTCCAGAATGTGGACATAGAGGGAACCTACCTCAACATAATAAAGGCCATATATGACAAACCCACAGCAAACATCATTCTCAATGGTGAAAAACTGAAAACATTTCCTCTAAGATCAGGAACAAGACAAAGATGTCCATTCTCAACACTATTATTCAACATAGTTTTGGAGGTTCTAGCCATGGCAATCAGAGAAGAAAAAGAAATAAAAGGAATTCAAATTGGAAAAGAAGAAGTAAAATTGTCACTGTTTGCAGATGACATGATACTATACATAGAGAATCCTAAAGATGGTACCAGAAGACTACTAGAGCTAATCAATGAATTTGGTAAAGTAGCAGGATACAAAATTAATACATAGAAATCTCTTCTATTCCTATACACTAACAATGAAAAATCAGAAAGAGAAATTAAGGAAACACTCCCATTTACCAATGCAACAGAAAGAATAAAATACCTAGGAGTAAACCTACCTCAGGAGGCAAAAGACCTGTACTCAGAAAACTATAAGATACTGATGAAAAAATCAGAAGATGACACAAACCGATAGAGAGATATACCATGTTCTTGGATTGGAAGACTGAATATTGTGAAAATGACTGTATTGCCCAAAGCAATCTACAGATTCAATGCAATCCCTATCAAATTACCAATGGCATTTTTCACAGAATTAGAACAAACAATTTTATAATTTGTATGGAAACACAAAAGACCCCGAATAGCCAAAGCAATCTTGAGAAAGAAAAACGGAGCTGGAGGAATCAGGCTCCCTGACTTCAGACTACACTACGAAGCTACAGTCATGAGGACAGTATGCTGCTGGCACAAAAACAGAAAGATAGATCAATGGAACAGGATAGAAAGCCCAGAGTTAAACCCACGCACCTATGGTCACCTAATCTATGACAAAGGAAGCGAGAATATAAAATGGAGAAAAGACAGTCTCTTCAATACGCTGGGAAAAGTGGACAGCTACATGTAAAAGAATGAAATTAGGATACTCCCTAACACCATACACAAAAATAAACCCAAAATGGATTAAAGACCTAAATGTAATGCCAGACTTGATAAAACTCTTAGAGGAAAACATAGGCAGTACACTCTATGACATAAATCACAGCAAGATCCTTTTTGACCCACCTCCTAGAGAAATGAAAATAAAAGCAAAAATAAACAAAAGGGACCCAATTAAACTTAAAACGTTCTGCACAGCAAAGGAAACCATAAACAAGACAAAAAGACACCCTCAGAATGGGAGAAGATATTTGCAGACAAAGCAACTGACAAAGGATTAATCTCCAAAATATACAAGCAGCTCATGCAGCTCAATATCGAAAAAACAAACAACACAATCCAAAAATAGGCAGAAGACCTAAATAGACATTTCTCCAAAGAAGACATACAGATGGCCAAGAAGCACATGAAAAGCTGCTCAACATCACTAATTACTAGAGAAATGCAAATTAAAACTACAGTGAGGTATCACCTCACACCAGTTAGAATGGGCATCATCAGAAAATCTACAAACAACAAATGCTGGAGAGGGTGTGGAGAAAAGGGAACCCTCTTGCACTGTTGGTGGGAATGTAAATTGATACAGCCACTATGGAGAACAGTACGGAGGTCCCTTAAGAAACTAAAAATAGAACAATCATATGACCCAGCAATCCCACTCCTGGGCATATGTCTTGAGAAAACCATAATTCCAAAAGATACATGCACCCCAATGTTCATTGCAGCACCATTTACAATAGCCAGGACATGGAAGCAACCTAAGTGTCCATTGACAGATGAATGGATAAAAAAGATGTGGCACATATATACAATGGAATATTACTCAGCCATAAAAAGAAACAAAATTGAGTTATTTGTAGTGAGGTAGATGGACCTAGAGACTGTCATACAGAGTGAAGTAAGTCAAAAAGAGAAAAGCAAATATTGTATATTAACACATATATGTGGAATCCATTAATAGAAAAATGGTACAGATAAACCTATTTGCAAAGGAAAAACAGAGACACAGACATAGAGAACAAAAATATATGAACACCAAGTGGTGGGGAGGGGGTGTGGGATGAATTGGGAGATTCGGACTGATATACATACGCTACTATGTATAAAATAGATCAGGGGTCCCCTAGCTCCAGGCCACAGACCAGTAGTGGTCCGCGGCCTGTTAGCAACCAGGAGGCACAGCAGGAGGTAAGCAGTGGGCGAGCAAGCGAAGCTTCATCTGCCACTCCCCATCACTCGCATTACCACCTGGACCATCCCCACTCCCCTGTCTGTGAAAAAACTGTCTTCTGCAAAGAAGACCAGTGTCTTCCACTGGTCCCTGATGCAAAAAAGGTTGGGGGCCGCTGAAATAGATAACTAATGAGAATCTACTATGTAGCATAGGGAACTCTACTCAATGCTCTGTGGTGACCTAAATAGGAAGGAAATCCAAAAAGGAGAGGATATATGTATATGTATAGCTGCTTCACTTTGCTGTACAGCAGAAATTAACACACCATTGTAAAGCAACTATATTCCAATTAAAAAAACAAAACAAAACAAAAGCAAGTATTCAGTAGTGCCTCCTCTATATCAGATACTGTTTTAGGTCCAGAGAATACAGCAAAGAACAAAGCACGTCTCCATTTTCATAAAGCTCACATTCTAGTGGGTAAGGGAGGAAACTCATAATACACATAAAGCACCTAGCATAGTATCTGGCATACTTAATATAATACTATTTATTACACATATATTCGGTGTACATTAGTTAGGTACCAGGCTGTTCCACATGTTGAAAATGCAGAGAACAAGAAAGGGTATCTGCTGTCAGAAAGAGCAGAAAACTAACAAGGAAATAGTTGTATAGGGCAATTTCCAATATTTGTACAGGACATTTCCATAGAAAATGGGAAGCTAAAATACAATAATGGGATAGTAATTGCATCTGTTAGTATGCTTTCCATTGCAAGGAACAGGAAACCCAAATAAAGCTGGCTTAAATAGTAAAAGGGCTTTATTGGTAACAAGGTCTGATGATAGAGTAGGATTCAAGCATGGTTATTCAAGACCTGGCTTTGTATGTATGTGTCTCTCTGCCTGTTATCTTTTGTATGTCTGTGTCATCTTCAGGTGGTACTTATGGTCACAAAACGGCTACCAGGAGTACCAAGGCAGGCTTCCCTGGTGGTCATATCCCATAATTATGACAAAAGTCCCATGCTGTGACTGATTGGATTGCCAGTGAACAAATTCCTGTGGCTACAACAGTGGCATGGGTTAATTGACTTAGGACTGGATTATTTGAACTAAATAGTGTTGCAAGGGATCACATTGTCCTGATTGACAGTTTAGCTCCATTCTCCTCTCCAGTTTCTACTTCAGTAAATGATTGGGGAAAGGGCAAAATTTAGGATAATCATGGTATTTCTGAGGAGATGACCATCTGAGATGAGACTTGAATGTCAAAGAAACGTCTAGCCCTTTGAAACTCTGGGGTCAGAACATTTCATGCACAAAAAGAAATAAGTACAAACACCCATGTATTAGCTGACTAGGGCTGACATAACAAAGTACCAGAGACTGGGTGGCTTAAACAACCGCAATGTGTTTTCTCACTATTCTGGAGGCCAAAAGTCCAAGATCAAGGTATTGTCAGGGTTGTCTTCTTACACCTCTCTCCTTGGCTTGTGCATAGCATGTATCTTCACATGATCTTCCCTTTTTGTGTCCGTGTTCTGTGTCTTAATCTCCTTCTTTTATAGAGACATGAATCATATTGTATAAGGGCCCACCCTAATGACCTCATTTTAACTTAATTAGCTCTTTAAAGACCCTATCTCCAAATACAGTCACATTCTTAGGCACAGGGGATTAGCACTTCAACACATGAATTTGCAGGGTAGTACGATTCAGCGTGGAACACCCCCCTATATGGAGAAATTGACTTGCCATATTTGACGGACAGATGGGCCAGTGTGCCTAGAACAAGGTAAACAGGGAAGTGTTGGTACAAAATGACATCAGAGAGTTAGGCAGGGCTCCATCCATCTAGGCCCTTGCAGGATATGGAATGTATTTAGATTTTACATTTTTTAAAAAAAAATTATTTATTTATTTATTTATATTTTTGGCTGCCTTGGGTCTTTGTTGCTGTGCACGGGCTATTCTTCGTTGCGGTTCCCCGGCTTCTCATTGCGGTGGCTTCTCTTGTTGCAGAGCACGGGCTCTAGGCGTGCGGGTTTCATTAGTTGTGGCACTCGGGCTCCGTAGTTGTGGCTCGCAGGCTCTAGAGCGCAGGCTTAGTAGTTGTGGCGCACGGGCTTAGTTGCTCTGCAGCATGTGGGATCTTCCCGGACCAGGGCTCGAACCTGTGTCCCCTGCACTGGCAGGCGGATTCTTAACCACTGCGCCACCAGCGAAGTCCCAGATTTTACATTTTTGATGGTTGTCAGTATTAGTATTAATATTATTACATTCAGAAAACTATGTATGAAAAATCAATGATTCTAGCTGAAGGGAGAAATAACCATGTTTCTACCAAAGGAGTAAACAGGTAGAGAGATAGGAGGTCTTACTTTTAAAAGCTCAGCTGCATCTCTTTAAATTGGTTGAGAGTATGAATAATTTAAATACAAAAATGGGGCATAGCAGTTCTCAAGTAACCTACAATACATTCCTCCCTCCAATACCCCCTACACACACTGCCAACCCACCTGTGTTTGGCACATTTCCATGGTAACTGTCATGCTATTTAACTGCTGGATTGTGTTGTTAATATGGTGATTTAACATTTTCCATGTGGGTTAAACTGAATACAAAAAGCTGCAACATCTTAGTCATGTAGGATAAATTTATGGAATTTTCAATAGCTTCATTAAGCCATGTTTCTTCATAATTTTAGAAGAGATTTATTGCTAAAATCAAGAGTTTAGCTCAGAATGGTACTTGAAATGTGCTTGTCTCCTAGGGGAGACTTTTTTCAAAATGGCAGTCTTGCTTTAGGCATTTTCTTACCAGAGAAAAGAGTGATGGAATACAGCCAGAGGCCTGGCAGAAGGTGTCGAGATTGCGGATGTAGAACCAAGAGTCTGATGCTAATGAAACTGGATGGGAGAGTAGTTAAAAGAACTTCCCAAATAGTGGTAATAGGACTGGATATTCAGAGTGCACCCGGGGGTCCTGCGGATCTGCCTCTTGCTTCAGTGGGGTTTGGTGTTTGGAAGGAACATACTGGGGGACACCCCTTCTTCTGGTCTCTGAGTACCCTCCAAACTCCGGAGCCAGCCAACACCATTTTTTGTGGTTAGTTCCTTATTATAGACCAAACATGAGCTCCCAGATTCATCAGAATTATTCCACCAAGGTAGAGGCTGCCATCAACCACTTGGCCCACCTGCATCTGCAGGCCTCCTGCACCTACCTCTCTCAGGGCTTCTACTTTGACCACAAGCATGTGGCTCTGAAGGGAGTTGAGCACCTCTTGAAGATGTGTCCTCTTCCAGGAAGTGTCCCAAGATGATTGGGGTAAAACCCTAGATGCTATAGAAATGACCGTAGTCCTGGAGGAGAACCTCAACCAGGCTGTTCTGGATCTGCATGCCCTGGGTTCTGCCTGCACAGACCCCCATCTCTGTGACTTCCTGGAGATCTGCTTCCTAGATGAGTGGGTGAAACTCATCCAGATGAACAGTCACCTGACTAACCCCCACAGGCTAGCCAGACCCCAGTCTGGGTTTCTGAGTATCTCTTAGAAAGACTCAACCCCAAGCACAGCTAGGAGCCCCCAGAGCCCAGTGGCCTTTGAGGAGCCCCTCTGCATCCCCCTGGTGTCAGGGCTTCTCCCCGAGCCTCTTTCAGCTGCCACTAAGCAACTTTTTAACCAGCTGTCTCCCAAACCATGGACCGAATGGAAACAGTAAAGCTTTTTGCAGCAGGAAAAAAAAAAAATAGGAAGACTGGTCATTTCAAAATCGCCTGCAGAAATTTCAAAAAATACAGATTCTCAGGTCCCTTCCCCTGCCCATTCCAAAAACTTCTGATTCCATTGGTTTGGGCTGAGAGTTGCAAATCTATATTATTTTCATGCATCCCAGGTTATTCCAGTCTTGTCCACTTTGGTAACCACTGCCTTCCAGCAATGAATACTGAAGTATGATCCCCAAACCACTTGCCTAGGATCATTCAGGGAAAATGCTTAAACTTCAGATTCCTGGGCCCCCTTTCTACCCTGGTAAGTTACAAAGAAGGGCCACAGCAACAAGAATCTGAATTTTTGCCCATGTCCAGTCCTTCTTGGTTATTCTGGGAACATGACTAAGCTGTGTTCAAAGACATTTGATAAGTATGTATGTAACCAGCTGTCTTTAGCTATAATAGGGAACAAAAAAAGAAGGAGGTATAGGTCTGCTTCTCAAGGAACTCAGAAAAGTCAAGCTACATAGCGAGGTAAGGCATATCCTAATGAAAGAGACCAACTTAAGGCAGTATTAGATGAACTACATTTATAATTCTGAGAAGTAGCCCTATAGGAATTCTAAAGAGAGAAAGATAGATCAGTATGATCTGGGCTAGTCTTGGAAGGCTTCCTGGAGGAAGTGGTACTTGAGCTCAGTTTTTGGATAAGAAGAAAAGTGGAAACAGTAGTATATTCTGCATGTGGGGAATACAGAAGAATAGTGATATAGATCTAGATAGAGATCAGGATGAAAATTTGCTGAGTTTTCAAAAATTTGTCAATTATTCACCTAAGAGTATCTGTTTCTTCCTTTGTTTCCTCATTTGTAGAATGCCAACATTGAACAAGATCATGTATGAATATGCATAACAAAAACCTAGGCTCCTAATGAAACATCAACCTATGCTGGTCCTACCCTCTCCTCCTTCAAGATGAAGACTGCAGTTACACATAATGTGAAACTATGTTTTTTTTTTTCTTGTCCCATATGCCAAAGAGAATATGGTCTGCCAGTCATCATTGCTCTTGCCAAATGTCTTTGAAAAGGTTAGGGAAAACTATTTTATTGCTTTAAAAATATTTTATAATATAACTATGTGACTGAGCTATCTCAATTACCATCTTCAAAACTTAGATGGACTTGGTTTCCTTCAAGACTCAAGATTATGTGATAGGGTGTGACCAAGATGCTTCAGTACTAAAAATCTTTATTGAATGAATGGTATATATATACATATATACATATATATATATGTATATATATACACACACAATATTATATATATATAAATATATACACATATATACATATATATACACACATATACATATACATTACATTAAATAATTTTTACATAGATGTAGAAAAATTTTAGATCATCGGAATTTTCTGATTCTTATAGGATCCCCTCAACTACTGCAGATACTTGTTTTCTTTAGATTTTACTATCAATTTTCTCGCCAGTAAGAATATCCTGGGATCTACAGATTAGTGACAAGTCAACTACTGGTAAAGCTTAAGGAACAGCTGTAGTGATAGACCACCTTAGGCTCACAAGGTAGGCAGGGAGAATGAAAAGTGCAGGGGCTGTGAAGTCATAGAAATTGGCTTGAAACCTGGCTCTGCCAAACGTCCTGGCAGTGTGACTTTGATCATGGCACTCAAACCCCCTGACGTTCAGATGCAATATGTGTAAGAAAAGAAAAATAATACGTGTGTTTCACGGTTGTGTTACCAGGAACCATTCTCTTATAGTATAGTACTATATGTGGCACTCAATAAACATGTGTAAAAGAGGAAAAGGTGAGAGGGAGAAAGGGAGAGGTAAAGAGAGAAAAGAGAGGTGAAAAGAAAGACAGTAATCAAGGCACTTCAGGGATGTTCAGAAATGTAAAAGAGAGCTGAAATCATTTAGGAGGTTTTAGAAATTTTTATTGATACCATTGATACTGCATACATCAGATCATGGAAATTAGACGAGGACCCTGGCTAATCTAAGCCTGATGGAGAGAGAGGATATTTCTCAAAGCTTTTCTAAGAGCCCCAGTATTCCAATGCTTTATCTAGGCCACAACCTTCCAACACCATGGCAACGTATATAACAAAACGGAGAAGAGGGTGCTGATGATTATCCAGAGAAGTGGGAGTGCTTTGTCTCCCTAGCTGCTCCGTGATCCACAGCACCAACAAGAATATCCAGGCTTAAGATGTAAAGATACCAAGTTATCAGAATTTTCTTTTATTTTACATTAGTAGGAAAATACGTCTTTTCCAGACTACAATCTTATTCACAAAGGCTGTAACTGGTCTCAAACGAAGATGCCTTAGTTCAGATATTCTAAGTAATTAGGGGAACTGAGGAACAAAGGAAAAAAAAACAAAACCAAGAAATCCATGTAGGGCCGTTCACAGCTAACCTGTTTCACATAATGCTAGCCAATGTGGGTAGGGGATCAGGGCTCAAATTCAAATAT
Source organism: Pseudorca crassidens (assembly GCF_039906515.1). Classification (NCBI taxonomy): domain Eukaryota; kingdom Metazoa; phylum Chordata; class Mammalia; order Artiodactyla; family Delphinidae; genus Pseudorca; species Pseudorca crassidens. The sequence goes on along the minus strand of NC_090297.1, from coordinate 59,203,119 downwards.
TTTGTGCCCCTTCATATTTCAATTTAATTAGAATATTATGATTAACATTAAGTAGCATTATTTGGCCTTTGCAATTTATATTCATTAATATTCCTCAAGGTAAGTATTAAGACCAAGTAGTGTAATTCCAGGAACATCAGAGGCAAAAACCTGTTTTGGTTGTTTTCCTCAGAACTCCAAAAACCCAGATTGGAAACTTGGGGCCCAGAAGGCTAAAATCATCATCCAGCTATTTGAATCATAGTTAGTAAAATAGCCTTCTGCCATTTCATCCAACAGGCATATATAAAACGTTAAAGGCTTTTAATTAAAAAGTAACAAATAAATTATGGGTGCTAACTTTATAGAACTTAATTATATGCAATTAACTTTTACCTTATTATAAAATTATTTTCTTTGTTTGAGCTTCCCACCGAAAACAGCCTGGCCCAGCAATCTAAAAGAGATTAAACAAACATTTCCTCATTAGAGATCATGGGAGGACATGTCCAGGAACTAAACAGCTGATCTCTATTGCATTTCTGAGCTGCTATCTCAAAATGGGATGGATTCTTCACGCCTCCACCTCTCTCCAGGTTTTCAAGAGAGAATCACCTGGGAAGCTACACACATCTTTTTAAAGGATCTATTTATAAGGTGCAAATGCACAGAAAAGGGAACTCAGTATCCTGGTCCAGCAAGAAGCCTCAGGGGTCCACACAGGGCAGTGCTAACCGCCCCTCCCTCTACTGCTTCCCAATCTCCTCAGAGTCTGTGAGGCATCTTGAGGGGGAGAGATATGGGAGGATAGAAGGGGGTCAGTTTCCATTCAGAACAGCCCCTCATATGAATTCATACCCTGAACAATAAGCACTGCCCTGCTTTGTTGTTCAGAGCCATGAGTAATGCACGGGAGCCGGGAGGCTGGAGAAAAGCTCTGGATGACGTAGGCTGCATCGCAGGCGAGCCTGCTCAAGTCCTGACGACTGAGCATGGAAATTTTGTATTACCTTTCAGAGTGCCAACTTCTTATCTGCCCAAGAGAATTTCCTTTTGAAAGCATACACATAGAGTTAATAGAGTCAGGGATAGAGTCTGTTCTTTAAGCGCTGTGCTCCCTTTTATCCTGATGATACAGAAGTTCCCACTTCTTGAGAAAGCCACATTTAAGTGGTGGAGCTTCAGGTAATTCCCTGGATTGAAGTTACTGCAAAAGTCACTCAGGTAATCTGACTATAATGATCACAAACATATCCTTCTTGTTATGAGAGGGAAAAATAAAAGAACAGACCAGTTGAAAAGTATCTTATCTCTGACTCTAGACCAGTGTGTAACTCTTAATTCTACCATCCACCTTGCTTGGTGACCCTAGGTTAACCTCTTTGGGCCTCTGATTCCCAGTCCACGAAATAGAAAACTTGGAAGATCTGAAAAGGTCCTTTTCTGCCTTAAGATTCCACAAATCTGTGTTCTACTAACTCATATTCCCTTACCCCCATTATTGTTCTATCATCTTACACTAGCAATAACAGGGCCTTACCCTATGCCATTGTGCTTTGTATTACTTTATTAATTTCTTACAATAAACTTATAAACTAGATGTTATTAGAGTGACCACATAACAGATAAGGAAACTCAACATTTAGAGATGATAGGCAATTTGTTTGGGGTCTTGTAGCCAGTAAGTGACCAAGCTTGGATCTGAAACCGTCTGTTTACCTTCAAGACCTGACTCTAAGTTTCTATGCTATATCACATCTCTTCTGAACAGCTGGTATGTGATATCATGATATCTTCTGATAGACTGGACTAATTGTACAGACATGTTTCCGTGGGCTGAGCAAAAGGGCACAGAAACAAGCACAGGCACATCATCAACTGTTTCGATTAAGCCTTCAAAGGGTCCACCATGAAGAAAATGATTCCTCAGGCTGCAAATACAGCAAGAACATCAGAAGCCATATATATAAGTATATAAATATGTATGTATGTATATATATATATACATATATATGTGTCTATCTATATATCTATCCATATCTACCTATCTTCTATCTATCTATCTCTATCCATCCATCCATCCATCCATCCATTCATGGATTATCTATATCCATCTATCTGTTTCCCTTATCCTTCTGTTAAGTGTCTGCAATATCCTGGAGAATTTCTTATGACAATTGATTTAATAAATATTCTTACATGAACCTATGTAGAATATTTGGAAAAGACATTAATGTTTGAACTCCGAGAATTGAGAATCAAACCCAGCCACTTGACTATTGTAAAAGGAGCTACATTTTTTAAAAAGTCGAAGCTTCTTCCAAGTAAAACAACTCAGAAAAGATTTGATTCTTCATTTTTAATAGTACTTTTAAAAACTAAACAGATTTCTTTTCACAAGGTTTATGTACAAGATAGGCAATACAAATGATTTAAACCTGTCTCAACAATGATAACTGCCAGAGGAGAAACAAATACTGCCCAGGACTAATGAGAATGAAATCAGACTCTTTACAGTCATACATTAGATGAGCTACAATGCCCCAAATCCAGCTATGGTATATATTATCCCCAACCTTACCAGTTCTATCCCAGTACAGAATACAGCACAGCACTTCACCATAGAGTCAATCTTGCAAGAGAGTAAGTCAGTGAATTATTTCACAGAAACAATTACATCAACACTACTGAGTTTTTAATATTTCTGTTGCCCTTGTTTTTCACTTTCTATTGCACTTACACATTCAGCAATGTTTATTGATATATTATTGGCCATTAGATTTCTCAATAAGAAAAATACCTATTCCAGAAAATACTTATGTTAGAAAATACCTAATTCTAAACATACCAAAATGATCTCTACGTGTTTCTCACTTTTCATAACTTGGGAACAACATGCTGGCCTGCAAGCTCTGTAAGGGCGAAAACCTGGGTTGGTTGATGTTTCTTAAGTTCCTAGAATGGTGCCTGGCACTCAAAATATAATCAGTGGAAAGTTGAATAAATAATTATTATCAGAAAGGTAGGCTTATTTCCTCCTGAGTCAATTCTTGCCCAGTAAGCAAGTCAGAGATTTACTATATTTGGAAGTGTCTTGCTATATAAAAATAAAGAAAAATCTACTTGACATCTTGAGGTCCTGCTGTCACCAAATCCAAATGACCATGTCACCCAGGTACTAATTCTTAAAAGTCCCAGAATAGTAGACAGTTTGTTCCAATGTTATATTCTCTCTGCCAATACAGAAAGTAACTGGCAGCTTCTCTCAGTAGAATACTATATTCAGACTCATTTAGATGCAAGTGACAGAACTCATTTCTACCAGCTTAAGGAAAGTAACGGTTTTTATTGCACAGTTCTAGAGGCTACTTAGAGCAGATAAGGGCAAGATGTATAACCAGGGATCTCCAGGTTCTGGAGCCAGAGCCTCTGTCTCTTTGGAAACAGGTAGTGTTTGTCCCGTTATCCCTGTGGATACGCTTTCATTGTTCTTTCCCAGTCGAGTGGGCCCAGTGCCTATCACAGTGCCAAGCATGCAATGAGTGTGCTGTTAATATATTTAAATGAATGAATGGATGGTATATCTCTGCTTCTTCATGAATATTGAGAAGAAATGGCTGCACAGAATTGCTTTTGATTCCAGCATTGCTGACTAACTTGTATCTCTTTTTGCAATTTGAAATTCTTAGGAAAAGAATCTACTGACTCAACTTGGCAATGAATTAACTCCTTCTTGGGTAAGGGTCTATCTTTTGTTTAATCAGCTCTTACTAGAGAGGCCTATCCCACTAAAAGTGAGGCAGATGTTCAGAAAAGGAGGCATTGCCTGAGCAGGTTTTCAAAGAAATATCCACTAAAACAGTGGTCGACTGTTTGCAAAGATGGCTACAATAATCCCTGTCCACAGGCCCCTCTGCAGTTGACTTTGCTGCTTCTCCCATCAAGAATCAGGGTCCATTTCCCGCCCTTGGTTCTGGGCTGGCTTTATGACCTGCTTTGAGTAGCAGAATGTGGGGGAATTGATGGTGTGAGAGTCCCTAAGCCTGATTTTCAAGAAGCCTGAGCACACTGCCACCACCATTTGAAGAACCCCATGTTTGCCGTTGGATACAGAGGCTCCTACTGTGAGCCAGCGCTAACCACCAGATAAGAAAACGAGGCTGCGTTAGACTGTCCAGCCCTGGTTAAGCTAACAGATGGCTGTTGCCATGTGAGTGACCTTGGATGAGATCAAGGGAAGTACTGTGAGCAAATAAAATGGTCCATGTTTTAAGCTTCTATGTTTTGGGGTGGTTTATTATGCAGAAATGGTTAACTGATGTAAATGTTCATAAATTTTAGTAACTTTACTGTTCTTCAGTTGACAAAGAAGGTACTAAAGTAGAATCCTGAGTGGCACCAAGGCTTTCATTCATATATTGACTATTTATCTAGGTCAAACTGATTGAAAACAAATCAAAAAACTGTGAAAGAACTGAAGTTTTCCTTGTCACTTAAATAGAAAGAGACTTGGGTGTGTAACCTGGTTCCAATACTTATTAGCTATTCTAGTACTTAAGTTCCCTGGACCTCAGTTTAATCATCTGTCAAATAGGAACAATGATATGTATATTTCAGGCAGGGCTGTGAATGTTATCTCCTACAAAATATGCACAGCCATTGCACTGGGGTATTTTGTGAAAATTAAATGAGATCACTTATATAAAATTTATATTAAATGTGTGGTGAAATACAGGCATAAACTCCATCTTTCAAAGCATACTGTAAAGTTCAATTTGCCTCTCATAGGAGTTTAGGCACTAAATACATGGGGAAGTTTTGGGTACACAGCTGGGCACAGAGCCTTTAAACCAAGAAAGTACATTTGTGTGTATCCTCTCTCCCTCTAGAAGATAAAACAGCTCTGCCACCCTGTCCAAGGTGTTCCCTAGCTAACGTAAGTGGTAGTGCAGCTCTCCTTCAGATAAGTGAGCCCCAGACACCATCTCGTATAGCTTGGTCCTGGAAACTCTATCACATGATAGTTCTTTGAAAATGTGGTTTGGTGATCAATCAAGTTTAGGAAATGCCACCAAGTATCTGACCACCGGGAGATTGGTAATTTACATTAGCATATAAAGGTCCTGAGAAATCCTGCAGTAAATAACAAACAAAAAAACCTATTTTAGGGAGGGTGGGAAGGAGGGAGACGCAGGAGGGAAGAGATATAGGAACATATGTATATGTATAACTGACTCACTTTGTTATAAAGCAGAAACTAACACACCATTGTAAAGCAATTATACTCCAATAAAGATGTTTAAAAAATTAAATTAAATAAAACAAACCTTTCTTAAACAGTATTTTACTTTTTGTTTTAAATATAAAGTGACTTTCACCATATAATGCCTTTTAACACACACGGAACTAGGACTGTGGAATTAGGACTGTGGAAAGTCCTAATCTAATGTGACCGCCCCCAACCCCACTTTATAGAGGACACTGAGGTCCCAGGGGTGCAGGGATTTGTACACAGTCAAGTACAAACTAGACTCTACTATTCAGGTACAGCACTTGCCAGCCCCTTCATTTGCCTTCTCCTGTAATGACTCTCCCAATAAATCCCTTTGGAGTCATCTCCTACCTCCTATTTCTCCTCCCATATGCAATCACCCTCTCAAAGCACATAAAGGCTGGGGAATTCCTTCACCACCCTGCTCCACAAATGGAGAAGCAGCACTTCCATTCTGTCAAGTGTAGAGCAATGGCTTGGCTGGCTCCATCTATCTCTGCTAACGACCTAAGCATGCTGCGGTGGCTTATTTACTACAAACAGGGCACAAACGAAAAAACCGCAGGCCTTCCTCACAGTCTGGATATTTGCACAAGCCTTGGTTCTCCCACGGAGATATTTTCTTTGGCCCAGCTGGGTTTTCCTGAGTAGTCAGATGTGACAAGGGCATTTAACCCACTAGGGAAAGAGTAAGGGACTAAGGGAAGTTGATGACAGTCTTAAGGGACATTTGAGAGGCAGGACTGCCTAGTGATTAAGACCATGGGCTCTGTAGTCGGTCACACCTGGGTTTGAACGCCAGCTCCACCACCAGCTTGGGCAAGTTAAGTAACATTTTTAACCTCTGTTTCCTCATCTGTGAAATGGCAATTATAAAAAGTTATACCTCATATAGTCACTGAAAGTATTAAATAAAATCATGGAAAAAAAAATCATGGATATAAAACGCTTAACACAGGCTCAGTAAACGATAGCTACTATTAGTAGCAATGTTATTAATACAAGGAGTCTCTAACTCCCTTAAAACAGCAGTCCCCAACCTTTTTGGCACTGGGGTCCGGTTTTGTGGAAGACAATTTTTCCTTGGGCGAGGCCGGGTGGGCTGGCCATGGTTCAGGCGGTAAAATGGGAGATGGGGAGCAGTTGACGAAGCTTTGCTCGCTTGTCCACCGCTCACCTCCTGCTGTGCGGCCTGCTTCCCAACAGGCCACGGACCCATACTGGTCTGCGGCCCGGGGGCTGGGAAACCCTGCCTTAAAATATGTATTCATTCATATAGCAAATGTCTGGGTCCTTCCTACCTGTCTGGCATGGTGTTAGATCCTGAAGATTATAGACAAAAGTAATACGCAAAAAAAAAAAAAAAAAGTAATACGCTACCTTTCTGTTCGAAAAGCTCACATTGTAGTAAAGACAGCAAACTGACAATGACCACACCTGGTTCAGGTGCGTTGACAAAGGAAAGCTAATAGGAGGAGCCCATAAGATTGCAGTCAGGGAGAGGTGTGCTTCAGTAAGGTGTGACTGCAACAGAGCCTTGGAGGATTAAATAATTTAACTACCTAATAAAGAGTTGGCCATATAGAATGTGTTTCACACCTAGTAGCCACATATAAGAGAGTAGGAGTTAGGCAGGTGAGGTGAAGCTGAAGCCATATCAGGAAGATGACCAGCTTGAGGGGACAAGGACAACATGTCAGATCCTGCAGGACATTTCTTCACAGCCAAGGCAAAGTGAAAATGAGGCTGGGCCAGTACACAGACTCTCTGTCAGACAGGGGCTTTTATCTCAACAGAAGTGTTTGGCCATTTAATTTAAAAGGTTATGGGGGGCTTCCCTGGTGGTGCAGTGGTTGAGAGTCCGCCTGCCGATGCAGGGGACATGGGTTCGTGCCCCGGTCCGGGAAGATCCCACATGCCGCGGAGCGGCTGGGCCCGTGAGCCATGGCCTCTGAGCCTGCGCGTCTGGAGCCTGTGCTCCGCAACGGGAGAGGCCACAGCAGTGAGAGGCCCCTGTACAGCAAAAAAAAAAAAAAAAAGGTTATGGGGGCCAATAATAGATTTTAAGCAAGGGTGGGGATGTATACAGACTTGCACTTGAGGAGATCATTTCAGCAGGATCATGGAGCTTAGATTGTGGAGCAGCTTAATGAAACTGGGTCACGCCTAACTGTAGTAAATTCTTCCCTAAGAAGCCTTCCCTGCACCCAGGCCATGCCAAATCTCCTCCAGCAATGTGTCACATGTCTCCCATAGACTAATATCACAGTAACTGATGTATATTCCTCCGCTCCTCTACTGGGCTCAAAGAACTGAAGGAGTATTAACTGGCACCCACACACTTCTCCCTTCCTCACAATACCTTGCATGAGACAATGGCCCCCAAATGTTTGTTGAATGACTGAAAGGAGACACAATCACACAAACTTGTTCCACCCATAGATGACCTCCTTAACCGGAACTCCCTTCCTGTCAATCTTAACCAATGTCTCTTGGAACTGTCCTATAGATCAAACCAGAGTAGGCTTGGGAGATACAATACAGGATGTGCAATTAAATTTTAGATAGACAACAAGTTATTTTTTAGTTTAAGTATGTCCCATGCAATTTTTGAGACACACTCACACTAAAAAATTATCTGTTGTTTATCTGACATTCAAATTTACCTGGGAATCCTGTATTTTTATTTGCTAAATCAGGCCAATACTACACCAGGCCAAGCGTGCTAATGTTGTCACTCTTGAAATGTCAGATGCCTGTTCCTCCCTTCTCCAACCGTTCATTTTCTCCATTTAACCCCAGAATTCCTAAGTGTTCTCCCTCCTACTTTAAAGCTACAGTGATGCATAACCATGTTTCCAAATCACAAACATAGACATGTCATATGATACATGAGCTAGAGTAAAGGTTATTTCTCAACTCTGCCACTTACAAATTTTGTACGGACTTTCTATGTATCTCAGTTTTGTCATTTATAAAATTAGGTCAATGATGCTTCACAGGGTTGTGACAAAAATTAGAAATAATATATTAAAGTGTCTCATACAGGGACTAAAATACAGATGTTCCATTCAACTGGTATTTCCCAGACACTTACTCTGTGCTAGGCAGACACTAGGAATTTCCCTGCCCTCACAGAGTTTAAAGTTTGAAGTAGAGATGTTTATAGAGACAGTGATTTAATATAAGAAGAAAGACGGAAATCATGGGGCCCTTAAAATATATAGGCAACTTGATTACCATACCCACTGATTTTCCAATACTCACTCTTGTCTTATTTTTACACGTGTGTGTGCACGCACACATACACATCTATCATGACCGTGGCAGTAGCTCAGAAAGTCAGGTGCAGGGAAATTAGCCAAGAGCCAGCAAAAGCAACAGAGAAGGGCCAGCCAGACGTTGTCAGTGGGCTTATCTCAGTACCTGACTTCTAATCTGCTTCCACCTTGGGGGATGACCCTACTCTGTTCCAAGCTGTTCCTGAACACCAGTAATCTCCTGTCCTACTCAGGTCCTCTAACATAAGAACTAAGTACAGTGTCATTGCAACCTGTGTCCCTGGCTCCAGGGACAGGATTCCAGGTGGTTGCACCAGCTCCCAGCAGAGGTGAGGTAGGCGGGACTGCTGGCAGTGCCCTTCCCATTATTTCTCAGGCAGCTGCTCTCATCATCTACCTGAGCAGTTGGTCTGCTCTGCAGTGCCCCTGCCTGTTCATTCATAGGCACAAAGAGTCCCCTGCCCAATTCCTGGACCAGACCTGACGAAGGCAGGGAGGACACGAATAGCCTCTGACCAGCTGGTCAGGGCTAAAATTTATCTTGTGTGAGTCAAGCGTACCAGGGAGCCCTGACACTGTTTTCCCCTGGCTCTGGCTCAGTGTGCCCATCTGCATTCCTGATCTTTTGACCTTGCTTCTTGATTTGCACTTCATTTCCACCGCTGAGACCCTGGACACAAGTTGCTATCTACTATCTGTCTGTATCCTTTCACTTTTCCTGAGGTCTCAACCCTCCCATCTAATATGAATAAATATCTTTTATTGTCAGCTCCTATGTGGGGTATTTGACATGTATTACCATATTTAAATCTCATCACAGCTTTACAAGATAATTATTATGTCCCCAATTTTATGTGAGAAACCCAAGGCTCACAGAGATTAATTAAGCTGCCCAAACTCACAGAGCTAGTTAGGGACTGCCAGGAATTAGAACCCAACTCCTTTTAGTTCCAAAGCCTTTGCATTATGCCTAACTTACCTTTGGCTAGAGTAGACTTCTCCAAATAATGTAAACCACTCAGATCAACAAAGCTGCCACCAGTCAAACTTTGCATACGGCCACTAACTATGGTTCTAATCTCCACGTCCTGCCCACCAGATAGAACCATTTGGGCCATGCTGGTGGCTCCCTCCTCCAGGCTTTTATGAAAGTAAAATTTGGCTTGATGGCCTTCCTCTTCAGTGGTCATCTCTGTAGCTGAGCTAGTCCCTCCAGCTGTAGTCCTTATTTTTCCCTTTTTCGGCTCCGTCCCAGCCTGCTTGTCCCTCAGCTCCCAGCTCATGTCACAGCAGGGCTTGCTAGAAGGGTGTGTTCAGGACCTTGAACTGGGCTGGAGTCTAGGAGCTGGGGCTGGCCCTTGGCTGTGGGACCTAAAGCCAAGGCAGAAAGGAGCATAAGTCAGCTTCCTGAATAGTAGTAGTGGGCTGGGGAAATGAAGATTTAGTCCCAGAGGGATGGAAGCAGGTGTGAGAAAACAGGCTAACAGTCAAGAAACTGCCTGGGAAATGAAGGTTGAGACTTCCAGTGTAGCTGTTCAGACAAGACACAGAAATTCCTTGTGGCACAGGTACAATCTTAGAGAAGTCTCGTGGTCTTGCCTGTTGGTGAGGAGGGAGCCAGCCTGTAAAATATGGCCCCAGTTGGCCTTTTGAAATACGAGGAAATACAAAGTGGCAAAGGACATAGACGAAGGTTTCCTTTGAGTCTAAAAACATTTGGCTCTGGTCAGGGCAGAGTTGAAGGAAGGTTCACATCTTTCCCCTCTCCATGGTTCAAGCCTTCTGTGGCTCTAGATGTAGGGATTGAATCCCGTAACTTAACACCAGCCTTCAAGGAGCAGCCCTCAGCGCCGGCCTGCTGCCGTCTCCCCCATAAAACAGGTGGGTTCTTTGAAGGGAAAGACAAAATGTACTATTAACACTGTTCCAGTGAAACATAGAAATTATGCCATGAAAGCTTAATTGCCACTCTATTCAGCAATCAGCATTAACGCAGTGAATATTTAAAGCTACAGCAGACTGTGGCAGCCAGGAGTTAGGCAGCAGTGACTTCTAGAAAGCTAGAAAATGAAGACCTATGTGGACTGAGGCTGACTGAATTATTTAGGCCCTTTTCTGACCTGTGTGTGGAAAGGCTCACACTAGTGGGGTTGGCCAATCTAGAGGCATGTTGAGACCACTTACTCCTTTGACTTGTTCCCTTCCCCAAGGCCCCTCAGCTACAGTTCAACTGAATGAAACTCAATCAATTTAGTTCTTAATAAATACGGTGTGGCTAGCACTAAGGTTAATAACACAGAGCCCATGTCTTCAAGGAGTTTGTGGTGTATTATTGGTGATGAAAAAGTACAATGATGATTATAATCACGCCATCATATAATCAGGAAAGAGAACAGGCTTGGCCAATTCCTGCCTAAAACTCATTAGTGATTTGACCTTGGGCATTTTCCCACTCTTTAAAAGGGGGATAATATTATGGACCTAGTAAGGGTATAGAAAGTATTAAATACAATCTCATATGACCTATCACAGTGCTTGGTATAGACTAGGTATTTGTTACGTGGTTTTAGCCAAAATGTAAGACTAAACAAACAAAAACAGTGCCATAAGAAAAACACAAATAAAATATTGAAAAAGTGTAGAAGACGTAGAAATGGCATTGCTTTGTGAAGGCAAAAAAGGCTTAGTGGAGGAAGCTGTATATGACATGGGCCTGAAAAATCAGGTAGACATTTTACAGGTGAGAACCTCTGAAGATCTTAGTAGTGCATAAAAAGTCGCGGTTGAATGAATGGATTAAAATATGAAGGGGGAGGATTATTTTTCAGGCAGAGGAAACTGGTAACAATGGCACAAAGGAGTGAAAATGTGGGATTTGTTGATGTAGTAGAAGAAGAATTACTTTGTCTGGAAAATAAAGAATTGCAGAAGAATGCAGGGAGTCAGAAAAGGCAGATCGGGCACATAGAGTTGTGAATGTGAATGCCATCCTGAGTGGGTTAATTAATGGTACAGACAGCAGAGGAGCCATTGGAAATTTCTGACACAAACGAGCAACATTTGGAGGTGGCAGTAATGTGGGGAAGAGATTTGAGTGAGGGGAGACAGGTGGCAGGGTTGTTGATGAGAGGCTGTAATTCCAGTTCAGGCAAGAGATAATGAGGCCTGAATGAGGGTGCTAACAGTGAAGACAGAACAGCAGACAAATGTGAGAGAGACTGTAGAATAGAATCCACAGGAATATGTAAGGAGTTGGATGTGGGGAGCAAGACATGCCCTATTCGGAAGTACTATGGCTGCCCTGAATGGTAAGCAGAAGAAAACAGCAGACAGCTTGATTGCCAGAAAGCGGTAAGAGAATCACATCATTAGAGAGAGAGAGAGATTGTTAGGAGGGAATTTGGGACCAAGTCAGAAAAACAGCCCCACTGACCTTTAGAAGATAGCCCCCATGAGGTCAGATCAGGCCAGCCATACATTCCTGGGCTCTACACAGGGTCACCTGCAAATGTGGATGTGAAGAACTTGAACTGGACTGCATATAACCTTCACCTCCTAGAAACCATGTTTCTGACCACTGAGAATTTGCTCCCATTACACACTGCCTCTTTCTGACATCTCACAACTAACACAGACCATTCAGGAAGCCAGGAGTGTAGATGATTCTAGAGAAGATAGAGGAGCTCATCCACCCAGGCCCAATTACAGCCTCCAAAGTGGAATGTTCAGGATGAACAACTAAGGGATGGGAAATGAATTTAGAACTTTTATTTTTTAATATAAAGATAACCGCAGATTAAAAAATACTAATATTTAATATCCAGATTGAGACCAGCCTCTTGGCTAGAGTACATACATCAGTGAAAGAAATTCCTGTCGGAAGAGTGGGACTTCACAGGTGGAGAGGTTGGCAGTGGCACCTGAATTGTGGGATTGTTTTTGACATATTGCTACATATTATCACTTACATAAAGTAGGTTTACAGAGCAGAGTGTCTGATATTTAACAAGCTAACCCTCACAAAATACACTTCTGGTATATAATAATCCCCTTGGAGGAACTGCAGAGTGAAGACAATACAAATAATTTATGCAGTATCTCACTACAGAAAAATGGTTCAATTAAGTCTTCTATCCCTGGTATGAGGTCTTCATTAACCACACCAAAAAGTAAAGGTTGACATTCAGATCAGATTTGACAACAAGTTGGTTAAAATTATTGAAATTATTAAGACTATTTGTATGCACCATAATTAGTTATTAATATTTACTTAAATGTATGCTGTGCTTTTATTTTACTAATACACATATTGTGAGTATCTGCTTATTTGTATGCATGTAAATATAGGTATATATGTATTTATTTTCCTAAAACAGGTTTAGTACAAAAGGTTTGGAAATCACAGTTATCATTGATTTTCTAATCCTGAGGCCCTGTGGTTATTTCAATATACTGAGATTGAATTTTTTCTGAGAAGACTTTGTTGGGGCAAAAAGTGGATATGTGGTGTAAAATGGACAAATGGAAGAAGTATACTATTATTAATACGAGAAGGAAAAAAATGCAGAGAGAGGAGCTAGGACCATCGAAACCAATAAATCTCCTGTTTTAATTTTACCCAGAATATCTGAGTGGCAAGGAAGGGACTAATCATTTGCTGGAGCAGAAATGTCCTGTTAGGGCTCTCATAACTAAGCTGCCCTTTGGTTGAAGCATTGCCAGTCTTTCCTGTGATATAATGGTACGAAAGGCTGGAAAGGAAGCTGTTTAGTGGATGCCATTTCATACAGCATTGCATCCTTTTCTTTTCTCCTCCCACCACCCAGAAACTGTTGCGATGGGCACATTTTTAGAATATTTAAAAATAAATTACAGTTAGTGGTGAAACTCATAAGTTAGAGAAATGCTGGGCAAGTGTGTGCTTCAAGCTACACAGCCCAAGGCTGCCGGGTATAAAAATACTGCATGTCTCCCATTTGGCTAAGTGAGGCTTTAGCAACTGGTAATTTTTGCATGTCATAGTCACTGCTAATTGTTGAATTAGAACATCTGTCAAAAGTGGGGATATTTTCCTCAGAACACAGAGCAGGGGAAATTAGCTCTTCTCTAAGGTAATACAAGGCACATCATGACTGTGCTCACTGCCAAAAGCAAATATTCCCTCATTCTGGCCATTATTTTCAAACGGGAAGTCTACTGAGTGGCCTCTGACCACCCTCATTAGAAACCAGGTAGGGCTTTTGCAGAGTCTCTGGATTTTCTCAGGCAGTGGCAACTTTAAAAATGTCCCACATGCGACTAGACAAGAGGGAGGGTTTCTCCAAACACACTAGCCTACTTACAATCTTCAGACACAGCTCTGACAATCACCTTACCCTTCAACTGCTTCCAGTCTCTCTGCTATTAATTCCTTCCCTTCTCCTTTGACCTGTGTTGTCCTCCTTCAAGGCCCAAATAAAGTTGGCACCTGAAACAGGAAGCCATCGATGCGACTCTACCCTGTCTCTTTCACATTGAGAACTTGAACCATTGATCTTCTGCACACATCATTTGCCTCCAGGATGCCTTAGATTATTATCTGTAAGTCTTGTTTCCCTACCAAGAATGTAACCCTTTTAAAGCGAATGGCCAGTATCATTCATTTTTGCGTCCCAGCAGAGCACAGTATTTGGTACATGGTAGAATTAAGGGGATTTCGGTGTTTGAGTGGTTGAGTAAGTTGAGTAATTAGACTTATAAGATTAAAATCAAAATCAAATATCTGGCACCTCATGAGGTCCAGAATCAAATCAAACTCTTTCAGTGCTTACATACCCAAATTATCCATCTATCCATCCATTCATCCAGAAAAAGATTTATGGATCTTGGATTCACCACGGACTTTTACTTTTTTCTTCTTTATTGCCATATTTAATCAATAACCAGATTTCCCAATGTGAAACTCCTCCCCCATACACATATATTTAGGGAATCCATTCTCTCCTCTCCTACCAACAACTATTACTCCAGTTAAGGCCTTGTCATCAGGCTAGAATTACTTTTTTAGCCTCCTAACTTAATTCTCCCTTTCCAGTTTGGTTCTCCTTAAATCTATCCTTCATAATACCTCCAGATTGGTCTTTTTAAAATACAAATATGACCATGTCATCTTTCTGCTTAAAGCAGTTCATTTGTTCTCCAAAAATACAGATCAAACACATTAGTAGGGCTTGGAATGCCCTAGATAACCTGGCTCTTGTGTAATTCTCCAGCCTCATTGTTTGACACTCCTACACATTCTACATCTAGTAATACTGAACTGATTTTCTTCCCAGTGCCAACTGTTGGATGCCTTTTTAGTTTTGCTCATTTTGTTGCCTCTGTCTGGCATGTCCTGGACTCCCCTGCCCTACTTCACTTGGGCAACTCTTCTTCATCCTTTAAAAGGCAAGTTTGGACTCTCTCCAAGAAGACTTCTTTTTATCTCAAGGCTTCATGAATTAGAGGGCCTCTCAGCTACCATGACATCCCAAGCATAGATCTAATTAAACGTTTGTTGAAACAAAATAAATACAAATATATATCAAAATATAAAATATATTATATATATACACAAAACATATATAACTACGAAAATATTTAAGTAAATACAAATATAAGGCATGGTTAAATGTCTTATATTTCTATAATGCTTCGCAGGTGACAGGGTGTATTCACATCCATGATCTCCTTTGAGCCTTATTTTGGGAGAAAGTTAAAGCAGGCATCATTTGTTTCAGTACCTGAATTATAAGAGTTTAAATGACTTTCTGAAAATTATGAAGTAAGTGGCAGATAGGAATTCAAAGTTTAAAAGAGATGATCCAAGTCCAGTGCATAGCACAGTGTGTGGTACACGTTGAGCACACAGGGACCGGTAGCTCACAGGGAAGGTAGCTGCCTTCATCGTTATTATTACCCAGGTCTTGGTATTCCATCATCACCCTACCACCTATCCCCCACTGACACTAATGCACTCGGCCAGCAGCCCACATGGTTTGTTTTGAGAGGAACAATTATTCTAGTCCTCCACAGAGCAGATTCATGCCCAAGAACTGACTCAAAATCAAACCCACTATTAGGAGAAAGGGTGGGAGATGATTTATTTAGGGCCACATACTCCTATCCTAATTTCCCTAGTAGGCATCTGATCTTTCTCATCATTATTTTATCCTGTTAATCATGGGGCTGGTATTCTAGAACTAGTTTGTTTTTTCCCCTTCTTTTTCAATTTTTTTCATAATTGGTTTTAGATCATGCCTGGAAATGAGGAATTTAGAGGATATGTTTGTAGCATATGGTTTTGTACTAGGGGTGTGTGTATATGTGTGTATGTGTGTGTGTGTGTGTGTGTATGTGTGTGTGTGTGTTCCTGAAAAGTAATATGAATCAAATTCTGGTAAATCATATCCTATTTTAAATGCCTGAAAGGAGCTCCATGTTTAAAGGGCTCCTCTGGGAAATTATTTTATGAAGTGAAAATTCACTCCTTCCTTCCCAATCAGTATATTTGGATTTTCAGATAACCTTCTTAATTGATACATCCTAAATATACATGTTCAAAAATAAATATTTATGGATTGCTTACCAAGTACCAAACATTTTCTGACGCTGAAGATGTAGCACTTCAAGGAGCTTATATTCTTCTGGGTGAGAGAGAGTAAATCATAATTACACAAGTAGCCAGTCACTTATTTATAAATGTTGCATGTATTCCAAAGGAAAGTACCAGGCACTCAGGCAATTTGTAACAGGGAGACCTAGACTATTTGATCATGTCAGGAGAGTCAAGGAGCTGTGGTGCAGAGGGAGAGGTGGGGGGAGTGCTGAGATCTTAGGCTAGAAATGAAAGTAGGAGTCAGATTTTGGCTTGGGATATACCTATAATGAAATAGTGTCCAGACTTTTTACGTCATACCTTCTCACATGAGAAGAGGCAGTTCTTGTCACTTAGCTATGTGTCCAGGTCTTTCCTCCTCCATTGACAGCACCCAACTAATGCAATTCTGGGAAAAGGTCCAGTGCAAATTTACCTTCCCAGATACTCCTGTTACCTAAGTGCTTAGCTAAGACCACCATTCTTTGAAAGCAGCCAAATGGTCACTATTAATCTCCTCCAATATTTAGATTAAAATCCATTCTTTGGAATCCATGCTAAAAAATCTGACCCAAATGATTAAGGTTATTACTTGAAAGTTTGACTCTTTTTAAGGGCAACTTTTTGGATCCTACAGTATATTTGCGTTCAGAAGTCATATTTTCATAAACTATATATGAGGACTCCTAAACTAGCCAAGAACTTTTTATTTGTACATTTATTCATTTTTATTAGGTAAGGGGAGAGTAAATTTAGGCTTTGTTGAATGACTCCGGTGGCAGATACTTTCTATGGTTACCCAGCATCTCCTTTGCCCACCTCATCTCTTTCTAGTTGACTGATAGAACCCTACTGTTTCAGGGATCCAGTTAACATCCTTTTATGTCATATATACCAGACCCTTACTTGCTCCAGCCCAGGTGTTGAATAATGATAATTTTATTACCCGTGGCCATTCATTGAACCCAGTTCTGGCCAATGATCTATAAAAGGGTACTCTGGTAGGGGAAGATTCTATTTCTGAATACAAAGCCCAAGCTTCCCAAAGAGAAGACTTTTTAATTCTTTTTTTTTTTTTTCTTTTTCCCTCTTGCAACTGAAATCAGAGTTGTGAAAGTCATCTTGTGATCATGAGGTAACAGCTTTAGGATGAAAGGCAATGTTCTAAGAACAGTGAAAAGAATAGAGGATTTATGTCATCATTACTGAGCATCTCATCCAATGTCAATAATTATCTCTTTCTGAGATTTTGCTATCAGAAAAAGATAGAACCCTATCTGTTCAAAGCACTTGAGTGTGTGTTGCGTTTATGTTACTTGCTGCTGAAAACATTCTTAAATACACTTTTATTAACTGCCAGCTATTTTATATGTTGTTAGATCCTTTCAACATTTAATCCTCACAGTAACCAGTTGAAATAGACATTATTATCTTCATTTTACAGATGGGAACTGAGTCTCAGAGGAACTGCCCAAGTTCACACAACTAGAGAATGATGGTAGAGACTTCTGGACCCAATCCTGTATGAATTCAAAATCCAAGCCCTTCCCATTACAAAACTCTGCTTTATGACAGTACAAAGTCAATCTATTTTAATTATATAGTTAAAAATCCCATTTATCAAGAATCATTTAATTATATGGAAGTAGAATTACACTGAAAAAATGATTTCATTAATACAATTAGTGCAAGCTCTTGTTTTATTTAAAAAATACTTTAATAAAAAGGAAACACAATATGATCTCTCAGTGTACTGGACTTGGATCAGGTGGGGCTGTGTGATCAGGTGGGGGTGGGGATTATAATGACTCCAACTTGTTCAATGTATTCAATACTTACTGCCCTCCAGTCCCTGTGTTGAGTACTTTACATACAATATAGCATGCAATTATTATGACAACCCTCTGAGTAGACAGAATAATTATGTCCATTTTACTGATGAGAAAACTGAGGCTTCCTATCCTAAACTAACTTGCCTAAGGTCACACAAACGTTTATTGGGGGTATTTAAATTTAAGCTTGAATCTAGAGCACATGCTCATATCCTCAGTGTACCATAGCTTCCATGCACACAACAGCCCTCCTTCCTAGAAGCTTTAGTCAAGCAATCCCAGATACATGGCTCTTTCCTCAGAACGCATCTTGGTATTCATCAGTGTTAATGGTAGCAGATAAACTGCATAGGCATTACATGACAGAGTGAAAAAACACAGGCTTTGAAACCACAAAGATCTGGGTTTTAGTCCTGATGTCACTTATTAGCTGTATGATAATGAGGTAGTTATTTTTGCAGATCCTCAGTTCCCCCACCTATATACGAGGGGTAATAATGCTACAATGCAAAATTGTTTTGAGGATCTAAAAAGATAATGTAATTAAATTAGTCCTTCTTCCCACATTATCTGCATATGCTGTAGCACTGCATTATTTCAGTGGCACCAAATGACGAAACCCAATTCTTAAATACTTAAGAATCAGGCAACATTTATAAGTCTGGAATTGGTTTACATTTTTCCCTGAGGGTAGTTCTGTAAGTTATATACTTTTCAGTTTTTGCTGCCTGTTCCCCAGAGGATCATTGGAGAATATTTATTTTGAACATAATATGTGTCAGGAAACAAGACTCATAGAGGCAAATAAACATGGTAGCTGTGAAGAGTAGTGGGCAATAAAGTTAGGCTGCCCCACAGGTTATGCATAGCTTCTTACATTGTAGACTGGCCCTGGTTGAATATATCATATAGGGCCACATATAGGTGCCCTGATGGCCTCAAGCTATGATTTTTAAATACCCAACAATGAGTTGACTGCATATGAATCACCTGGGATTCAGATACCTGGGATTCAGATAAAAATACAGATTCACCTGGGATTCAGATAAAAATACAGATTCAAGATGCTCCACTAAAAATTTTGATTCAGTAGTTTCAAATCTAGTCATTTTATTTTTAACAAGAATTTTATTTGTTATCCAGACATATTTCAGAAATACTGGCTTAAATTATGACATGGCTTATATATTGCCTCCATTTCGTCCTTGTTTTGCTGAGTGCATTAATATATAAATATTTTTGTATATAATTGTCTCATCTTTCCCCAAATACTTTCTATAGAAGCACACCAGAAAGGGTTATATAAGGAGAGCAAATAGCATTACATGAATGAAAACATTTATAAACTATCAGGAGATCAATGACAATTGCCAAAAGGGCCTGAAAATTTACTAATTACCCTATGTTCCCAATAAGCAAATGACCCCTGGACACAGTATACAGCTAAAAGGACTACACATTTCTTGTCTTCCCAGGGCCCTTGGGAGTAACTGTATAACCTTTTCACTAGCAGACAGCTGTGTTTCTGTCTCACTTGGGTTTATTCCGTGAAAACATCATTCCAGAATCACTGTTGCACAAAGGAGATTTTACCTTGGCAGCCAGAAGGAGCACAAGCTGTGACTGGAACTACAACAAATCCCCATTTCAGCAAAACCCATCAACACCCCCAAACCCTTGACCTCTTTCTTTATCATAGTTCAATTGTGACCAAATTCCATTTGGTTATAGAACCTTTTATGGAAATAACTTATCACAAGGAATTCCAGTAGATTCAACATAAACAAAAGCACAGCTGCTCTGTTTGAGGCAATGGTGGTGGGCACAAAGCCTGCTTCTTCCTCTCAAGAAACCTCCATAATATGCAACTGTAAGAATTAGTCCCATTGCTTCACAGTATGAAAACAACTGTGGTGGGCCTGTCGCCCTTAATCTATCTTCATTTCCCTCCTACCCAAATGAGACCTCATGTCCAAAAACCATGCTTCCAGCATCTATAATTTTTCCACTCCTAGGTCAGTCTTAAACAAGGATCCACCCATATTTACAATTTTCTACTTCCCTTCTCATCTTCCCAAGCCTTGGTAGCAACATTGACGAGGCATTAATTTATACCATTAAAAATTTATAATTTCCCATCTCACTGGGTTGTTAAAACAATTTGACAGCCTTCTTGCTGAGTCTTATTGGGAGTCTTTCCTTGTCCTTTAATGTTCCAATTTTTGCTACACTTCCCAGGGCCTGCATCAATCAGTCCCTATATCAATGGTTTTAATGTGTGGTCCTCAGACCACCAGCATCAGCACCATGTGTTGAAAAGCAAATTCTCCACCCCAGAACTATTAAGTCAGGAGCTCTCGAAGAGGGACCCAATACTCTGCAGTGATTTGGGTGCACACTGAAGTTTGAGAACCATTGCTCTGAATCACTCTCAACACTTGTCTATCATGTCTCACTGAGAAAGCAGATGCTCTTTCAGCACTGTGAACAGACCTTATCACCACACATGCCAATTTATCAATCTCATGTTGGTCTTTCTTTCTGGATGGCTTGAACTTTGAGGATAGGTACAGTATCTTATTCACCTTCATCCTCAGATTCCCATATCCTAGTACAGTGCTTAGCACATATTAGTGGCACGAAAGATATGTTTGAATAAGTTAAATAGGGTTGTGGGAATTAAGAGTCTCTATCCTCTCAGGTCGCAGTTTTCTCCTCTACGACATGGAGGTCAATCATTAATTAACCTTTTTTCTTTACAGGATTGTAGTAACAGTCAAGTCTAGTGAGATCATGGATATTAAAAATAACTTTTAATAAACTAAAAGTGCCATGTAAATGAAGATATCGTTATTCTTCTCTACCACATATCTTGTGAAATAAAAAGCCACCATTCCTTTAAAACTGAAAGGGCAACTGGATAAAATTTGAGTCATATAGGTCAGATATCTTCTCTCTTTGTTCTTAAAATCCTATTTTCTCTCCATCTGATAATTCAGGAAATTATACAGACTCACATTTTTGATGGCTTCATTTTCCACAAAAATACTATGGGTTTTGCAGCTCAAATAAAGACCATGATGTTGTAATTATCTCAGGGTGAATTTGAAGTACAATATTTTGTCTTCAAAGTGAACCACCATATAAATGTTTGATTAAAAGAGAGCTGCAAAAGAGTATCCATTTGAAACACTATGAAAACAAACCATAAGACTTTAAGTCACAGTTTGGGGCTGGGTGTAAGGAGAGGGGATGATCCTGAGTAGGAAGAGAAACTCTGAAATGTTCTACTGGATTGTGCAGAGAGGGAAGATCCCCACGACATGACTGTCTGCTGCCTCCAGAGAAGCCAAATCAAAACTTTTGGCAGGGCAGCTTTTTACACAGCTATTCTCTCCAAATAGTTCTGTTATTGGGAGAGCCTCTACTGAAATGAGAGGAAGTGTTGTATTCTCTAATTCAAGTCAATTCTCTAAGTATTGATTGAGCTCCTAAGATGTGCTCAGCCAAGGTTGCCCTGACTTGAAACTGAAGAAAGTGACTGCCTACATCCTATGCTTCAAGTAGAACAAGGAAGGTTCCTGGGTCCTAAATAGCCACCTCCCCATATCCCTCTTCCTCCATATCATCTGAAACTCTGCTCAGTCTTCTGGGCTACAATACAGCACTCTCCAAGATACGTTTGATGAACACTCATCCCAGGGATGCTTCACAAATATCCAGTTTCACAGTCAAGTTGGAGAAATAATGCAGTCTATACCCCCTTCTTAGAGATTCTTAATGTGTTTTAATGGTAAGACTCTGAGAACACGTATAGTAATGGTATCTGCTTAACTTTAGTGTCATTTTCCAGTCTTAATTGAACTCTTCCTCTCCAATAAAGTTTTTTTTTTTCCTTCCCCTTATTTTTAAGTAATTCTTCATAGTATAGACTTTAAAATAGGCAGAGGAAAGTCCAGTTCTACAACGAGCAGGTCTGAATCTTCCTCCCAGCTTACCCATCTATTAGCTTGGAACACTGGTTAAGTTACTTAACTTCTGAGCTTTAATATCCTCATCAATAAATGCAGATAATAACAGCATGTACATAGAGCTCATTATCTTTTCTTACTGGCAGCAGTTTCACACATTAGGGATCCGTTTAAGTTAAAAGACATTCATTTAAAAAATTAAAGGAATCCTGGGAAGAGTAAAAGGACTTCCATATTGGAATGACCCTACCCTTAAGACAAGACATAAACATTTTCTATTTCAACTCTTCAAGGACCATGACAAATGCTACTTTCATGTAGCCTCGGTATCCCACATCCAAACTGATTTCTCCCTTTTCTGAATTCTGTATACTTAATCCATTCTGCCTAATTTTATAGTTCTTACTACAAATGATGCCTCTCCTAGACTAGTTTATGAAGTTATTAAGGCAGAAACGGTGTCTTACCCATTATCCATGATAGTGCTTGAAACAAAAGAAACATTCAATAAATGATTGTTGAATGATTTCAGACTCACTTGAATTATCTTAATTGAATCACTTTCCTCCATTCACTTGATCTACATCTGTTGTAGTAAAGAAATAGAAACTTCTTTGAGAGAAAGAAGGAACACACTAGAATATGAGACAATTGGGATGAAGTTGGGTAGATAATTACCCAAGACAAGTAGTTTGAAGAAGTGCTAGGCAACATAATCACCAGATGTCTGAGTAAGAGTAGCTAGGGGGTGAAGAGGGAGGATAGCAGGTAGCACATTAGGGTTATATAGTACAAGTTTCTTATTGAAAGTCTTGCCCAGAGGGGCACCCCATGCCCAGTGCCTTTGAGGTTGCTATAAAATGAGCAGAAGGCACTCAGCCCTTAAAGAACTTATATCTAGTCAGGAGACAAGGCTTTATAGACATAATAATCAAAGAAGTGGTGAATGCGTAAGACATAAGCATACGCTCTGTGATCAGACCACTTAGGTTCCCATCCTAGTTCTGCCACAACCCACGTGTGTGACCTTGGGCATGTTATTTAACTTCCCTGAGTCTCAATTTCCTCATTTGTAAATTGGACACAACAGTACCTACTTCGCATGTTTGAAGTATTAAATGAAATAATTCATGTACTATGCTTACAAAGGTGTCTTCCATATCATAAGCATTCGTCAAATATTAGGTGTGTTGCACTTACATTTTATTGCAATTATGCATTTACTATTGTAAGTCAATCGTAAATAGTGGGACTCACTTTGTCTCGCTTGCCAGCAAGTGTAATTGTGTGAAAATTATAGCAATACTCCAAATCACAATGGTCTGGGACCTCACTCTCTGGACTAATAGGAAGTCTTGCCTTTTCCAGAATCTCTCTCCCTAATCAGCCTCACCAGGAATCTCTGGGCCTGGGGAGAGATGTGATTCTCCACAAATAATCAGAATTGCTGCTAGTGGTTTTGTGGCCCTTCTGTTCCAATGGCTGCTGCTTCCACGGTCCCTCTTGGCTGACTAGTGACAAGTGGCTATAGCTGACCCCCTGCAGGCTTTCTCGGAACTGCTGGTCTCTGGCGCTCTTCTCCTGTGCCAGCAAGCAGCAAATCTCCTCTGCTTCTGGAGACCAAGTGATATGGTGCTCGATTTATACCACTGCCCTGGACCTTCACAGAACACTGGACACTGGAGAGGAGAGTTTCAGAAGACCGTTTAAGATCTTTAGCAAGGGGAGTATATGGGGGCACAGGGAAGACCCTGTCCAAGAGGCCACTTTCATCACGTGATTTTCCCTTACCGTTCTCTCCTTCTATATGCCTGCACCCCAACGCTGGCCAGACTCATGTTCTGTCTCTCAAGTCTTTAGGATACTATGCAAACCACAGGATGGACATCTTTCTCAGTGTCCACAAATATTCTCTGCCAGTTAGGAACCTGGCCTTCCCAGAACACACGACAACTCTAGTGAGCATAATGGTCTATCTACATGGTTGTCTGTCAGAGTTCAATCTGACCCACATGAAGACTCTCATCTGAGCCTCCAGTAGAAGGTGAGTTCCACAAGGGCAAGAGATAATGTCTATCTTGAGTGTATGACTTAATATCTAGCACCTGTCATAATGCCTGGCATCCTGTGGGTAAATGCACAATAAATATACATGAAAGATGAATATAAGCAAGGGAGGGTCAGAGGGATAGGAGGAAAGGAAATCTGTTTGGGTCAGCTTAGACAAGAAAGTCCTTTCAGGAGAGGTGGGATTTAGTTAGGTCTAAAAGAATGATTATTTTTAATATAAACAGCTATTTTAGTGCTGCATCTACATCTTTGTATATCCAAAAAAAAAGAAAGAAATTATGTCCTTGAATTGAACAAAATTTTCAGGGAAATTTGTGCTTGTACATGATTCAGCTTCAGAGTTATCTTCCTTGTGGCTTATAGCATATTAAGCTGCTAAAAGCTATTTTTAACAACAATGTCTCTGCTGCCTCAGATGCAACTGTGGATGAAACACAAAGTAAAAACTGACTAAAGACAAATTTCAGTTCACAAAATGTAAACTTCTTTTGAGGATTCATTCATTCATTCATTCATTCAAAAACTATTGAGCATTAATGTAATACAGATACTGTACTAGGCACTGAAATACATGAATAAAAACACATACAGCCTTCCCTCAGGGAGCTTCAAGTATGAAATTAGAATACAAAACACAGTTATTTAATGGGAGTTGGACTAGTGAAGTAAAAACACAGGAAAACAAACACCTAAGTGTACAGCAAAGGTAGTCAAAGAGGGCTTTGCAGAAGTATACTTCCAGCTGACTCTAAAGAGGGTTGTAACACCACCACCAACAAAAACAATAGGTACATTTGTGGATTATTTACCAAGCACTATATTAAGAACTTGATATTAATTATATAGTTTCAACTTAATGCTAACCAATTAAAGAAGATATTATTGGTCCCATCTTATAAATGAAAAAATTAGAGCATTAAGGAGGTAAAAGAACTTGCCCAAGGCAACACAGTTATTAAGTTACAAAACCAGGACTTAAGCCCAGATTTAATGACTATAAACGCCATTCCCGTAACCAAGGGGATTTTATCCTCAGTGACTTGAAAGAACACTTGTTATGATCAAATGAGGTCAGAGATGAGAAAGCATGTGAGACCATCACAGAACTTATAGTGCAGAGGATCAGTGCTGTCATATACTGCCCCTTAATTTGCACCCTCCAATGCCCTTCTGACACTTTCAACCAGAAAACACCAAATACAGACCCCACTGGACTAGTCATTATTTCATTGCCTGGTGAGTCAAGCACAACATCTAGAGTTGAAAGGAACCATAGCATTAGATAGTCCAGCAGTTTATAAACTTTAATTTTTAGCCATGAAATACTTATTTTAAATAAACTTTTGCAAAGATTTCCAATGTATAAAACAAAACTGAAAGCTTACAAGATTATATCACATTCTTTGATGACTTCTACTGCCAAACTGTAAAGCAATATCTCACCACAAATTTAAATGACTTTTCCTCTCGGTGGTAACTCCTTTACTCTTCTGTACATTAGGGATGTGGGTATGGGATGTAATGATGCGATTTCATCCTGTTGCCAGCCTGATTTCCCCCACTGTAGCTTTAGCTAGAACAACTGTTTTGCGGATGTGTGTGTGGCTTGGTCTTTTCTATTCCCCTGGTCTGGGATATATCTTCCTGCTTTCCTGGGTCATTAAGGACTTTAATTTGAAAACCACTAGTTTAGTCCAACCTATTCACTTTCTGATGAAAGAAAATGCCCAGAGAGAGGCCATAATTTGCCAGAGGTTACTGACTGAACACTGGTAGAATTAAAATTCACACTTAGGGCTTTTAACCCTACGTCCTACTTTTCTAAGAACCTTGAATTACTTTAATAAATGACTTGTAGCGAAAGAATGAGTACAGAACTTACCCCTCTCCCTTACCAGCACACAGGTCAAAGGTCAGAGCCAGATGAAAACAGATGTTAGAAAGTAGGGGAAAAAGAGAAGTTGCGCAAAGAACTCTGGAATGAAAGCTGTGGAAATGTAACACTCTGTAAACTAAGAAACAAAGCAAATAAACACGTTCAAATGGACAAATTTGGAGAAAGAGCTAATAAAGTTGCTATCTTGTGGAAAGTAACAGCAGCAGCCCCTTAGGCTAGTTTCAGAGGAAAATATAAATGGGTTGGCATTTTCAAAATGCATTATACATGCAAATCTAACTGATGAAGGAGAAAACAAAAGGTGAAATTCTGCATGGCAGATTTATGTTCTGTTTAATTCTATGGTTTTCCTTTTCTTACATATCACTTGAAAAGAAATAAGTGTTTCTAAAGCAATTATAAACACAGTTGGCAGAATCATGTTGATTTTTCTATTCTGAGGACAGTGAAAGAAAAAACACTTGTGCTGCTGATAGAAGTTTCACTAAAGGGCAAATCACACCCCATATCTAGACAGTACATTACTATTCCAACAAAATAAAAATTAAAAAAAATCACTACCAAGCATGTTCCCATAGAAACTTCACTTGGATCTGTGAAGAGATCTGACCTTAAAGTTTAGCAATACAAGTTGTCAGAGAGTGTGATAGTGTATTAGCTGCATTAATTTTTATTGATTCATTCATTCATTCACTCATTCATACATTCCAACAAAGATTGTTGAGGGAATGAGATAGTACAGTAAAGGGGTCAAAACAATGAATAAGACAGGGTTTGATTCTCTAGTAAGCTCACAATCTAGTTGGACAGAAAATATATATGAATATAAGTACAATATAAAATAGATCAAGAAAAAGGAAATGAGTATTATGAAAAATTAATGCTATGAAAATTCAGAGGAAAAAACATCACAAACAGCTATAATAATCTAGGAAAGCTTTATATAGTGGCTGAAACTTGAGATTAGACTTAAGGGTAAATAAGTGGAAAATACAGGTGAGCAGACCAGGTGAGTAAGCAAAAAGTGAGAGAGGAGGGGAAAAAAGGATGGCAATGGGATTTTCCAGGTATTGACTAAAAAAAGAAGTTTATTCTGGGAAGTTGTGAGAAGCAAGACTAGAAATGTATATTGGGTGAGATTGTAGAGAATGGTGCTTTCCAATGTTTTTCATGTAATGACATATATAGGAAATTATCATGTGCATATGCTTCACAGGGGTAAATGCACTATGTGCTCATGGCCGGTGGCCCGGTGGCTCTCCAAGGGCTGAGGTGGCTGGGTAGCTCACATACCTGTAACCCATTCATAGCAAACTTATGTGTCACTTCACACCTGTTGGGAAGCAGAGGAACTTGAATGCCATTCAAATGATAACAAGTTATCCTCTGGCAATCATTTTTGCTTATCCAAACTTATTTTCCATACATGTTATCAGAAATTGTCTCAGAATATACTGGGTAGCCAAATACTGCTTCTCTGTTCTAGCAGAAGAACTTGGGAACAGTAGGCACAGCTGAGGCCAAGAGTAAGAAACCATATTGACCTAAATAATAGAATCTGACTCTCCTTCACTCACTCAGACCTCTGAATGTGAGCAGATGGGCTTATGACCCCCAAATAGGAGATTTCTATAGGGTTTCTATCTTGGAAAACAAAATAGGCCAAGAGAAAAGATCCACAGATATTGATTTTGGAGAAACATATCACCCTACAGTGAAACCCAAAAGAATACAAGCACCTACCCACTACTATCCACAGTTTTTAACCTTTCTTTTAGTGCCTCACTGTGAAATATAAGTGGACAGCCAAATAGTACCAGATGTTTAAGGAATGGTTCTAACATGAAAGACAGAGACCTAAACAAACAAGCAAGTAGCTTAGAGGTAATACAGGCAATTCAGAAAACAAAAGACAACTTCAACAACAGAAACCAGTAGTCTTAAGACATGAAAACAATCAAACAAATAAAAATGCTGTAAAAAAGAAAAGGAAAAAGAGATAATACTTGGGAATTAAAAGTATGATAGAAATACAATGTTTCATAGATGACAGAAAATGTCCAAGAAAATAAAACGATTAAAAGTCTTGGGAAATAATAGAGAAAAAAAATAAGAAATTTAGAAGATCAATTCAAGAGTGTGGTTAATAGGAAGTCCAAAAAAGAAAACTGGAAAAAAAACCCAGAAGAAATCAGCATTAAAAATCTCAAGCAGGGCTTCCCTGGTGGCGCAGTGGTTGAGAGTCCGCCTGCCGATGTAGGGGACACGGGTTCATGCCCCGGTCCGGGAAGATCCCACATGCCGCAGAGCAGCTAGGCCCGTGAGCCATGGCCGCTGAGCCTGTGCATCCAGAGCCTGTGCTCCGCAACGGGAGAGGCCACAACAGTGAGAGGCCTGCATACCGCAAAAAAACTAAAAACAAAAAACAAAAAAAAATCTCAAGCAATTTCCCAGAATTGATGGATACCATTTTCAAATTGGCAGAAGCCACCCAATGCCCATCAACACAGGTCAAATACAGGGATTCAAAAATTGTAACACATCAGATCTCTAAATAGCAGTATTATGGGTTAGAATACAATGTAGCTTTCAAAATTCTGAGTAAAAACAAAATTTATTTCCAATCTGCAATTTTACACAGAACAAAATTATCAATCAAGGGTGAGAGCAGAAGAAAAGCACTTGCATACAGATGAAATGTGCTCCCTTTCTCAGGGTGGTATAGAAAGATAATGCATTAGTTAATTTTTGCTGCATAAATATACTACCACAAACTTAGTGGCTTTAAACAACATACATTTATGATCCCACAGTTTGTGAGTCAGCAGTCGAGGCATAGCTTAGCTGGGTCCTCTGCATGGCTGCAATCAAGGTCTTGGCTAAGACTAAACGGTTTCTCCTCTGCAGGCTTGCTGGAGATGGATCTACTTCCAAGCTCACATTTTTGTTGGCAGCATTCAATTTCTTGCAAGATGCCAGACTGAGGGCCTTAGTTTCTTATTGACCTTTGGCCAGAAGCTGCCCTCAGTTCATTATCACAGAGCTTTCTTCATGGGTCAGCTCACAACAGACAGCTCTTTTCTTTAAAGTTAGCAAAGGATAGAGTCTCCTACCAAGGCAGGCATTACAATTTTATGTAATATAATCACAAAAGTGGCATCCTGTCCTTTTTGTTGTATTCTATTGGATAAGGGAAGGGGATTACAAAAGGCTTGGATACAGATAGGTGAGAATCATTGGGCCATCTTAGAGTCTGCCTGCCTCCATCCATTTTCTGGCCATCATTGATTCATGCCCCTTCCACATGCAAAATACATTCACCCCCTCCCAAGGTCTCCAAAAGTCTCATCCCATTACTGCATCTTTTCCAAGTCCAGAATCTTATCATCTATAATAATTAAGTTCTCAGATGCACTGAACTATAAAACTAAAGAGACAAGTTATCTGTTCCATATACAACCAGCATACAAAGGTAGCACAGGTGTAAGACATCAGCTATAGATATTTCCATTCAAAAATAGGAAAAATGAAAGGTGTAGAAGTATCACTGATCCACTGAAATTCTAAAATCCAGTTGTGCAAATATTGGGAGTTCTTTGATTAGATTTCAAGATCTAGGAATAATTTCCCCTGACTCTGGGCTCTACCCTCTGTGTTCTTGGTTCTACCCTCTGAGTGATCAAGAGTAATATGTGTTTGCTGCTGAGTAGTAATAACAGCCTGCTTCCTGACATTAATTTTGGGGACTGACAGCCTTCTTTCATTTTACACAATCACTATACCTTTCAGTTCAAGCTGACAGTGCTTTTGCTGAATAACTTTCTCAAAAACTTGTGGCTCTTCCACGGTTCATTCTATTAGGCAAAAGCAAATTTTTCTGGGATAAATTTTTGTCTATCTTGGGCTCCTGCTAAAATTGCTGAGGGACAACAGTTTTAATCTTCCTAGAGGCCCCAAGGTTTGAGAGATTCCACAAAACATACTCTTAATCTCTTTCAATGGTTCCCTGTGTGACTGAATACTACTCTAATCCCCTGATATTTCTGAAGTTGTAACAAAAGGTTGTACAGTCATACTCTTGGCTTTTCTCTAAACCATACGCTTTCCTGATAGTACTCAGAAGACATATCCTAATTTTCCTGTATTTTGCCATCTGGAGAGGCTAAAATTTTTCAAAATCATCAATTTTTGGTTACTTCTTGTTTAACAGTTCTTCCCTTATATGTCTCTCTCCTTACATTTTACCATAAGCAACAAGAAGAAAGTAGGCTAAACCTTCAAAACTTTGGTTGGCAATCTCCTTCACAAAATACATTTATCTCTTACATATTCTGCTCTGCACGTAACTGCAGGTGAGAATTTCACTAAGATTTCTGCCCTTCCTAATAGGGATGCCCCTTCATCCAGTTTCCAATAACATGCTACTCACTACCTTTGAGTCCCCACTGGACTCAAAACAGCATCCTGGGAAAACAGCATCCTCCTTAAAGTCCAGATTTCTACTGTCCGTCAAGGCAATTTAAGCTTTCTCTATTATTCTCCTTAAAACTCTACAAGGCATCATTCACTGCCTAGTTGCAAGGTTGATCCCACATCTTTAAGTATTTGCTATAACATTTCTAGGTACCAAAACCTATATTCAGTTTCTATTGCTATACAATAGTAGTATCAAAAAGTAGTGGCTTAAAACTACACACATTTATTATCTCATATGTTCTTTGTGTCAGGAATCTGGGGGCATGTTTTAGCTGTGTCCTTTACAAAGCTAGGACCAAGGTAGCCACCTAAAACTGGGTTCTCACCTAAAGGTTTAGCTAGGGAAGGGCTTCCTTCCAAGCTCACTTGTTTGTTGGCAGCATTCAGCTCCTTGCATGATGCCAGGCTGAGGACCTCAATTTCTTGCTGACTGTCAACCATAAGCTGCTTCAGTTCTTTTCCATGTGTCCCTCTCATAGTACAGCTCACAATATGGCAGCTTGTCTTTTTTAAAGCCAATAAAGGAGAGAGCTTTCTTGCAAGACAAGCATTACAAGCTTACGTAATACAATCATGGAACCAACAACTCATCACCCCTGCCATATTCTATTATCTAGAAATAATTCACTAGGTCCCCCCACATAGAGACATGTATACCAGGATATGCGGATCATAGCAGTAATCTTAGAATATCTGTGCCACAGATATGTTGTCCTAAACTGGAGTAAACCAAGAAAGATGAAAATATAGATTCCTGGAAATAGGAGATAAGTTAGGGTAATCATGGAAAGAGGGTGAAAGGAAACCTTGGGGTGACAGCTGTGCAGCAAATACAGAGAGAAAATGGTCCAGATGGGAAGAGGAGAAGAGAGGGCTCCCAGGAGATATCGTCACAATATATATATAATACAATGGATTGCTCAACCATTTAACAGTATTGAGAGGAGTTTCATAGCTGTGTTGGAGAGTTTGCAGATTAAGTAGTGATGTATAAATAGAAAACTGAGCAAACAAAAAATAGTACAATTAATAACTCCAGGAAAAATTAAAAGTTAAGGAAAGAAAACGTAATCATAGTACATTTTGTTCATAGCTGCATATCTATGAACAGAATCAGTAGTCAGAATAATATATATACTACATTTCTATTCATTCTAACTTGTGATATAGTATATTCAGAGGATGGCTAGAAGGAAACTTGCATGGCTGTAGGGCAAGAGGAATGAGGATGGTGAGCCTCATCTTCCATAAGTTTGAAATGCAAAGATAATGTCAAAAGCTGAAACAATAACTCAAGAAATAACAATATTTTTAAATATACTATTAAATACCAGAACAGTTAAATGCCCTTAAAGAGACTGTCACTGTGGAATGAGAATCAGGCAAAGGAAAATTGGGGAAAGAAGCTCCTGAATTTCCATTATAAGCCTTCAAGTATTAACTGATATTTTAATAATATACAGCATGGAGGTTCCTTAAAAAACTAAAATTAAGGTTATCATATGATCCTGCAATCCCACTCCTGGGCATATATCTAGAGAAAACTATAATACAAAAAGATACATGCATCCCAATGTTCATTGCAGCACTATTTACAATAGCCAAGAAATGGAAACAACCTAAAGGTCCATCAACAGATGAATGGATAAAGAAGATGTGGTGTATGCATATATACAATGGCATATTACTTAGCTATAAAAAAGAATGAAATAATGCCATTTGCAGCAACATGGATGGGCCCAGAGATTATCATACTAAGTGAAGTAAGCCCGACAGAGAAAGATAAATATCATATGATATCTCTTATATGTGGAATCTAAAAAAAAATGATACAAATGAACTTACTTACAAAACAGAAGTAGACTAACAGACATTGAAAACAAACTTACTGTTACCAAAGAGGAAAACCGGGGCAGGGGTTGGAGATAAATTAGGGGTTTGGGATTAACATATACACACTACTGCATATAAAATAAACAGCAAGAACCTACTGTATAGCACAGGGAACTATACTCAATATTTTATAATAATCTATAAGGGAAAAGAATCTGAAAATGGAATCACTGTGCTGTACACCTGAAACTAACATGACAGTGTAAATCAACTATACTTCAATTAAAAACTTAAAAAATAAAATAAAATGAATATATATGCATTATTTAGAAAAGAATTAAAAACTTTGATAAACCAGCAAAAAAGAAAAAAATACATTGCGATTTTAATTCAGCTCTGCAGAAAAATGTTGAACAGCCTTTTCAGTGTTACTAAATTACCCTTTCCTTTTTCCCAAATCCTATAGCACTTGTTGATGTTTCTTACCAGTAATGGATTATAGTGAGAGAAGGCTTGAGTGAGTGTGAAGTCTCCTAGGACCTTAGCACAACTAGCCAATGGGAATCAGAGGACTCTAGGACTAGATGCAGCCTTAGCCACTGCAGATTATTGGATGCATTAGGGAAAACAGGCTGTGAAGGAACAGCAACTTCACAAATCTGGGAGTGGTCGGACCTTCATCAATGGCAGGAGAGAGTCAGAGGAACTTAATTTCCTCAGAAAATATTGAGAGGAGAACTTCCAGACTATTTGTGGAAGGATTCCAGCTAGTCACAGAGTAATCAAGAGCAGAATACAGATCCTGAAGGGAAGGATTAGACAGAAGACACAGAAGCATCAGAGTTCCCATGCAAAGACATGTAAATTAAGGCAGCCACTGTGAAAACAGATTGGAGGTGTCTCAAAAATCTAAAAGTAGAACTACCATATGACCCAGCAATTCCATTCCTGAGTATATATCTGAAAAAAACAAAAACACTAATTTGAAAAGATATATGCACTCAATGTTCATAGCAACACTATTTATAATTGCCAAGTATAGAAGCAACCTAAGGGTCCATCAACAGATAAATGGATAAAAAAGATGTGATATATATATATATATATATATATATATATATATATGCACACATACATATATATTTATGTATATATACGTGTGTGTGTGTATCATGGAATACTACTGAGTCATAAAAAAGAAAAAAATAATGTATGATATAACTTATATGTGAAATCTAAAAAATCTAAAAAATACAACAAACTAGTGAATTAAACAAAAAAAGAAGCAGACTCACAGATACAGAGAACAAACTAGTGGTTACCACTGGGGAGAGGGAAGGGAGGAGGGGCAAGATAGGGGTGGGGGAAAAAACAGTTATTATAGGATTATATAAAATCATGTGCGTGAAACTTCTGAAAATTGTAAAGCACTAAAGAATTTAAAGAATCCTTCATTCAATTAAAAAAAAAAAAAGACATGAGACTTCAGCAAGTGTTCCAGTTCATGTGGAGTGCTGGGCAAAGAATCCAATTTAAAATTACACTATGACCTGAGCCAGAAGAGAGAGAGTACAAGTAGGATTCTTTAACTCAAGAGGTTATTCACAGGCCTTACCTGCAACCCATCAGATAGTGGGTCAGTTAAAAACAAACCTATAATCCAAACCCAATCATACTGCAAAACGGATACCATTAATGTTCTCTGTCCCTGCCTCCATTAGCTCAGAAATCTGTGGGACCTGGTAGTCAGTGGGCCTTAGCTTACTGCTAGACCTCATTGTTTAATCCAATTCGAGTACTGGAGAAGTCATAGGCATAAAGAAAAAAAATAACAATCACATTTTCATTGTGTTCAATTACAATAAAGTATTTGGTAAAACCAACTGTCAGCAAATATAACATGCGCATAATGTGGGTGAAAATTTTAAACAGCACAACCTTGGGTTTCTAGATTTGAATTAAAAGGAAGACTCTGAAAATAAGACAAAGGGAGAAATAACAACTTATTTCTATTCCGCTGGGGAGTCTTTATTGAGGTGGTACTCAGTTTGGAAAGAGGTATTTTTCAACAGAAATGTCAAGAACATTTGTAAAGCAATCCCTTCAGGAATAGTAAAAGATATACACTGGAAGGGATAAATCCCAATGGCAATTGCAGCTAAAATTCCAAAGCCCAGAGTGGGCAGACCATGTAAGTAGAACTCATAAAAAATGCATTTTAAAAGGTGAGTTTCTACCTTACTGTGTTACCCTGTTTAAAAACTCTGAACACATGCGCTAGAGGAGTTGAGGAGACCACAGATTCACCTTGTGATGATATCTTTTGAGATCCATTTCTCAGAATGTGAATAGCCTTCCCAGCCCATAACCATCACCACTTGTCAGTTTGAGAAATCATGCAAGGCCTTAATCTTCAGCACACCAATTGAGCATGAACCAGGAGAGATTATAATGGCCTCGAATAAAGTCAGATAAACCTACCCAACCAAGCGACAGCGACAGCAGTTCTAATAAGGGCCATTTGGAGAGAAGAGTCATGACTGTCCGAGAAGCATGGGAGTGTACAATGACATGTCCATGGGCTACAAGGATCAGCAGATCTTAGAGTGTCAGAGGACTGCATAGGTTCCTGCTTCTGACCCAAAGCCCCATTGGCAGGATGTGAACCGCAATAACCTGCTGCCTTTAATAATGCTATTTCTCCGCTGCTTTCAACTCACCAGGTACAGTGTCATCACAGAGAGGAAGAGAGAATGAGAAGCTGAAAATATTCCTTTAGAACATCAGCACTGATCGGGACAGATATTTTTAGTAAGCGATTGTCTGTCAAATCTGAGTCACGTGGCATGACACTTTAATGATCTGAGGGTTTGCAAGTCCCTGCAAAGTGACAGCTGCAAATGAGAATTTAGCAGGAGGTTCCACTAGGCAAGCAGAACATTGATCAAATCTATTGGCAGGAGCCCTAATCAAGGCAAAAATGTCAGTGGAGATGCTGAGCTTAAAATCTTCCAGGTGATGAAGTACTTTCTGGCCAGGCATTTTCAGTGTTAGCGTTTAAGAGTTATTGCTATATGAGACTGGTTTTCATCTTCAAGAGCCTGTCATGCTTTCACTCTACTATACTTTAAATATTTTTCCTCCTTATAAATATGTGATGGAATAACATTTCAAAAATAGATAAAATGTGAATTGCCGCACATTATGTTCTCTGTGAAATTTTAAATGAAAATTCTCCATGCATCGTGCTCATCCATCATTGACAGGTTGCAGTAAGAATCAAGGTGTCCATTCTCTCTAGTTTCTCTCCATGCCACAGGCCACCTTGCCCATTTGACTGGTCATTCACAGCCTTATGACCAAGGGATCATTTGCCTTGCCTCCATGTCACCCATGGATGTACCTGGAGGAGTATCCAAGGAGAACCTGCCTGAGGTTGGTTCTCTTTGTTGAATGGATCCTCTGAGAAGGTTGCATAAAGGAGTGAATAGTTTAGGGTACAAAGCTCCATACTACATCTCAGTTGCTCTCAGAGACATTAAAATCAAGCTAGAATCATAGCAATTTTGCAGGAAAGCATTGGAGTTCCTCCTTCCTCTTGTCTTGCACTTCTCTTCAATGACTTGGCTTATGGCTTCAATTTCATTATCTTTGAGTCTTAAATATGGTCAACAACCATGCCAACAGCTTTCAGATTTCTGCCCAGGTTTCCTTCCCTTAATCTCAGATATTTTCTTACCCTGCTGGATTATGAGCAGTCCTGCCCAGAACTCTGTTACCCTCTTGTAACCCATTGTGCTAACTGCTCTTTAAATTTTCTATTACCGACCCATTACTCTTGAACTCTGCTAAATCTCTTAGTACTAAAACATAATTTTTTTGCAACTCTTATTGCATGATTTTCTGCTTATACAAAATGCTTGTCTTCTCACAACCATATCAACATGGTATACTTTTCTCACAATGGAACTAAATTTATATAGCATTTTCAACAATGAAATTCTTCATGGATTCTCTATGCAAGTATTTTCATGAATAAGTGGAGATGGCATTCCACTTCATCATTTGCAGAACTCCTGAGAATATATGAACTATCATCTAAGCACTCTTAACATACATTTATATTAAAAAGTATGATTAGGCTTCCCTGGTGGCGCAGTGGTTGAGAGTCCGCCTGCCGATGCAGGGGACACGGGTTCGTGCCCCTGTCCGGGAAGATCCCACATGCCGCAGAGCGGCTGGGCCCGTGAGCCATGGCCGCTGAGCCTGTGCATCCGGAGCCTGTTCTCCGCAACGGGAGAGGACACAACAGTGAGGGGCCCAAGTATGATTAACAGAAATGCAATAGACCACATTTATCAACACAGTATGTAGACTGAGATTGTATTCAGACGTAGAGAATTCCTGATGATCCACAGACTGTAAAACTAATCACCTAACCTGAAAATACTTATGTTTTCTTGGGATGGAAATTTGGGATCTACCTCCTTTAGTTTCTTAGGGCTTTAGTACAAATGCTAAATTCTTTCTTTTGCCAGATTTCTCAGGTAACAGATGTATACTTTTCCCACAGAAAACATATACTGAATTTTGATTCTAGGCAGAAAATCCTCTCTGATCCCAACACTGTCCCCTGCCTCAGCACTGGTATTTCTTGGCTAAAAGAAGAACATTCCAATGCAATGTTTGGAGGTAGCAATTTTGATATGGATTCATCACAATAGCCACATTACTACCAAGATAGGAGACACACATCCCTGATTATTATTCCAATTCTTTACTCCCATTCTGAGCTCTTAACCAACTTTGAGCTTTACTTCAACCTTTATCTCCTCCTGAGCTTCAACCTCTCCTTAAGCCTTACCCATTCCTCTGGCCCTAATCCTACCCCATTTGTCCCAGTCCCTGTTTCCATGAAGGCATGAACTTATGCTTTAGTCCACAAATCCACCAACATTCAATCCTCACATACTTTTCCTATTTTGTCTCTACAGCTCCAATTGCAGAATATCATCATTCCAGTAAAAAGAGGAGATCTCAGTTTGTTTTCCTATTAGTTCCTATACTCGTTTTAGGCAGCTCCACAATCTCCATGAAGAATTCTGGCAGCTTTTGAGCCACTGTTTCTCAACACCCACCCCACCTTACCCCAACTCACCCTAGGCCTTTCTCCTCACAGCCTGTCACAATTGTACATGTTGTATTTCCCTAAAAAGCAGGTATCATCACTGCCCTCACCTTAAGAAACCAAGGTTTTGAAGATCGACTTGAAAACAAAAGTTAAACATGAGGAGTTCTAAGAATCTAATGATTGTATCAATGATTTGATAAGGAGAATAAGTGGAAGATGAAAGAGAAAGCCTTCAATTAGAAAAAAAAAAAAAACAGTATAGCTACTGAAGCAATGAGGGAAAATTCCACTGTTCTGTATTTATTTTATCTATAACTCATCTTATAACCGTCACTCATCTCTTCAACTGGATATCTCACCATGCCAAACTGATAATAGTTTTCTAAGGATGTGTTCTTCATAGTTTTGCATATGTTATTTCCCCAAGTAGAATTCTCTACCTCTGACCTCATCACATCTTCCCTTTGTTATGCATTTGACTTCTTGATAAACTACCACTACTCCTTTAAATATTCAGCACAAATGTCACCTTTAATTTATTCTTTAAGCCAACCATTCCTTATTCCTTAACACCTGATATCTCCCTCAAATTTAGCCCTTATTCTACTGAAATACCCTGTTCTCTTGCCTACTACAGGGTGAGCTTCTTCCAGTCAGACTTTATCTTTGTATCCCAGCTTCTGGTATAGTGTGTATGGAGCATGCGCTCAATAAATTAACAAGCTCTAGGGAATATTTTCAGTAAACATCAGTCTATATAGTTCTTCTTCTTCTTTGAACCATTTTTAAAGTTAAGATTATCAATGGCGTACAACTTTAAACATCTGAGAAAGGGAATGGTAGAAGTACTGAGCAAAATATAGATTGAGTTAGGAGGAGGTATGAGGAGGAACATGAAGGGAAAGCATGCATCCTTTCAGACCTTGCTACAGGGAACTCTCTTTGTCCTGTGGCCTCTCTGATTACTGCTCCCTCCTATCATTTTTACTCCCCCTTTAATTGAAGCACTCTCTCTTCAATCCTTCTAAGTCTGTCCCTGAATCCTCTTGTGCGTCCTTACTTCAGTAATGCTATGTCAAGGAGAAAACTAGGATAGCCAATTAGTTTCTTTGAAGGGAATTAAGAATATCGGTAGACATTCTGGGTCCATATCTTCCTCTTATAGGGTAAGCTTGATATAAACAGGAGTCTTGACGCTTTCGTTTGGTGGATTTATGGGGCAGCTTCTGATTGTTAATTCTGGAGAGACTGAGATCTTTCTAGAAAGATGGCATTCAATAAATTGCTCCAATGGCCAAATAAGGATAGAAGAAGCATCAGCATAAGTAAAATAACTTTGAATTAGGCAAAAAAAAAAATAAGATAACTCTGCAGCTGGAAGGGGAAAATGCCCAATACAAATTCAAATTTCCCATTTTCTTTTATGGAACAAGAAGCATTATACAAGTCCTCATAGCACAGCCACAGCTCGCACCTCTGGCAAAGCCTGGGAGGCTTTTGTTCTTCACATTTCAAAAAGTAGCCCGTGAAAACAGAGCATCAGTCTCAAGCAATTGCAATCGGTAAGAATGAAAAAATGTGAAATTTTATTGTTTATGAAATTGGTTTTTCAAATAAGAAGTCTCCCATCTCTGAGAAGAGTTTGCATGTTTGGCAGCAGCACAAGAGGCTTCTGAGGGAGCTGAATGGATGCAGGTGGATGGAGTCCTCACTAGGTCAAAATGGTTACACTGTCTCGAATGAGGACCTGGCCCCCAACTGGCTCCCATGGTATTTGCAAACTACCAGTGGCAGATTTTAAATACACTGTGCTATGGACACCGAACTGTTGGACATTCTGCTCATTGTGGAAGGTCACATAGGCTGATTTAAAGGGATGTTCCATGACTGCAAACTTTCTTCTTGAAAAATAGGTACATTGTGCTGATTGTTTTTTTACCTCAGGAACAAAACGGAAACTGTGGAGAGAGATGTGGAGAGAAAAGCAGCCCCATAAAGGCTTGTTTTCTTTAAAGCAACAAGAGAAGAATAGATCAAAGTTTCTAAGCAATCTCTAGACTTCAAAATGAACAGAAGAGCATTTAAGTCATTTGACACATCATCTTTTTGCGTGTCAGTGTGGTTATGCCTGCATACAACTCTAGTCCATTTATAACATTATAAAATAACAAAGTCAAATTCTAAAGCAGAAGGAGCTTGGGAAAATTTTTAATCTCAAGCTCCTAACTTTGCATATGAGGAAACTGAGATACCAAGAAGTTGTAACCTTTCCAAGGAAATGGCAAGAACTAGAACACACAATTTAAAATGCTTATTACCATGTACCATGTTTTCTCCACTATGACATACCCACTTGCAGGCAATTTACACTATTTTTTTAAACCAAGGAAGGCAGTTAGATACATTACTTTTAGTATGATAATGAATCACAGCTCTGGTCATAATTGAAAGAACTATCACACATAACATACTTTCACCTGTAAAAAAAATCTTACACATAAAAGTTCATCTTTTAGTGAACTATCAGTGAAACATTTTGACCACTATATTTACCCTTTGTAATTTTTTTCAACTTCTCCATAAACAGATTTGGAAAACAAAACACTGTCTATTGTGCACACCTATCCAAGAAGTATATATATAATGGCCAACACAGTATCAGACATTTTGAATTTTTATCTCCTTGGAACAGAGCCATCAATTATTGCTGGAGATCACTGAGAGTTTGCTATAGCTCATTCTTCATTTCTCATCCCTGGCTTATTTGTCACTGTTTCTCAGGAAAGTTAGGTTTGGTTAATATACTGATATTATCTATTGGCTCTCAGCATCCATTCCCCCTTCCTTTTTACTTATTTCACTAATTACAAGCCTGAAAACAACTTAACTCCAGCCCTCTTGCAGATAGAGATATACATGCAGTTTCGTTTCTTTCAACAAGATGCACTCATTCAAGATTTGGCCGATGGAAAGGAGTTGGAGGCCATTCTCCTCAAGTTCCAACAGATGTCACTGCTCAAGGTAGCTGGACTCATTGTTTTAGTGTCTAGTCACCAGCTGCATGGATGTGAGGTAGTTGTGACGTTTGCTAAGCAGCAAACGTCTGGTTTGCAACTTGTTGGATCTTGAAATCAGTAGTCCAGTAGGAGAACTCCTGACTTCTACTTCTTTAAACCCTCATTTTGTAAGCAACTAGTTTCTTACATTAAATTCCTTCCTTCTAGAAAAACAGAGTTATTCCTCTTTCTTGCAATAACTCCTAATATAGTCACTATTTAAAAGTGAAAACTTTCAGGTCTAAGATCTTTTCCTTCAAAATCTTAGACTTTTCAGACTCCATCCAGGGTCCAAGCTCCTGGAACAATGTCTCTCTCCCACTCTTTCCAGTCTCCTGCTTAATTTGTAGAAAGTCTGGGGGCTGGAAGTAGACACAGCAAAGAACTCAGAGCCTGGAGTTAAGAGGCATCTTCTAGTTATTTACTACCAACTGATCTCAGGATAAAAAACCAAATCCTTAATATGGTCCATGAGATTGCTTTTTACATCTGTGACTCTATTTCTGTTTTGTAAATAAGTTCATTTGTACCATTTTTTTAGATTACACATATAAGCTATATCGTATGATATTTGTCTTTCTCTGTGACTCACTTCACTCAGTATGACAATCTCTAGGTCCATCCATATTGCTGCAAATGGCATTATCTTGTTCTTTTTTATGGCTGAGTAATATTCCATTGTATATATGTACCATTTCTTTATTCATCCCTCTGTTGATGGACATTTAGGTAGCTTCTATGTCTCAGCTATTGTAAATAGTGCTGCAATGAACATTGGGGTGCAAGTATCTTTTTGAATTATGGTTTTCTCTGGATATATGACCAGGAATGGGATTGCTGGATCATATGGTACCTCTATTTTTAGTCTTTTAAGGAACCTCTTAAAAAACAAACTTATGGTTACCTGGGGGAAAGGGCGGGTGGAAAGATAAATTGGGAGATGGGGATTGACATATACACACTACTATATATAAAATATATAACTAATAAGGACCTACTGTATAGCACAGGGAACTCTACTCAATACTCTGTAATAAGCTATATGGGAAAAGAATCTAAATACATTTCATAGCATTCAGCACAGTTTGTAATTGTATTTTGTGTAATGATTTCACTACTCTCTGTGATCCTATCAGAACACAAGTCCAATGAAGATATGAAATGGGTTTGTTGGAAAGTAAAATATTATCATCTGCTGAAAAAATTTCACTTTTAATTCAAGTTTGATATAAACTGTTGCTTGCATTTTATCAAAAAATGACTTTATTACTAACAGATATGTAGAGTTTGGAGAAAGAAGACCCCAGTAGAAACTGGGAAAAACTTGTCACTTCAATTTATTACAACCTCAGTGGATAACAAAGGATTGCATTTGTGAACTGTCATAGTCTTCTATAC
This sequence comes from Pseudorca crassidens, assembly GCF_039906515.1. NCBI lineage: Eukaryota > Metazoa > Chordata > Mammalia > Artiodactyla > Delphinidae > Pseudorca > Pseudorca crassidens. The sequence goes on along the minus strand of NC_090297.1, from coordinate 59,161,308 downwards.
AAGTATACCTTGTTTTATTTTGCTTTATTTTATTGTCTTCTCAGATATTGCATTTTTTACAAATTGAAGGTTCATGGCGACCCTGCATTAGACAAGTATATTGGTGCCATTTTTCCAACAACATTTGCTCACCTCAAGTCTCTGTGTCATATTTTGGTAATTCTCACAATATTTCAAACCCTCCACTAGCAAAAAGATTGTGAATCACTGAAGGCTCTGATGATGGTTAGCATTTTTTTTAGCAATAAAGTAATTTTAATTAAGGTATACACATTGTTTTTTATAGACATAATGCTATTGAACACTTAATAGACTACAGTAGAGTATAAAGAGAACTTTTATATGGGAAACCAAAAATTTGTGTGACTTGTTTAATTGTGATATTCACTTTATTGTGGTGGTCTGGAACTGAACCCACAATATCTCTGAGGTATGCCTGTAGTAACTAATCATATTTTAAGACCCATACAATAAATAAAATGTTTCACAAATCTTGAAATTGACACAATTACAGGGATTTTTTTTTTTAATGTATGTCTTTAAAAGAGATAGTCTGTGAGGCACAACTGAAAGAGTTCCTAATGACTAGGATTTTTTGTTTGTTTGTTTGTTTCAGTCTTGTATAAAAGCCCAAGCTGGCCAAATGAAGAGCTTTTTGTACACAGAGAGAAGAAGAGGGAGAGAGAAAGAGAGAAAGAAACAGAACAGATAGACAGGCAGAGGGAGAGGGAAGAAAGAAGAAAGATGAGAGAGAAGAGAGAATGAGAGATAACAATTTCTGGCTAACTCACTATTCCAGACTCTAGCCATTAGACTCAACCCAGCTGAGGCCACAGATAACCATGAAACAGACAAGTTGTTCCCATAATGTTCTGTCAGAATTCCCAAACCACAGAATTAGGAGATAAAATAGGAATAAAAAGTTTTAAACTACTAAGTTTTGGGATAGTTTGTTCATGGCAATAGATACCTGGAACAATCTCCCTCATAATTTTTTATTGAAAAATATGTTTGTTGAAAAGTATTTGTTGACTGAATGTCTAATTAAGCAAATACATATTAAAGCAATGAATCTCTTCTCTACCCCTGTTACATTAGTAATAATCAGCAAGATTGCTAATAACATGTTAGAGACACAATGGTGAAACAAGACTCTCAGATATCATTGGCAAGGATGTAAATTGGTACATTCTCCTTGAAGAGCAAGATAGAAATCTCTATTAACAGTTTAAACACATGTTCCCCTTAGTCATGCTCATTTACTTCTAGGAATGTATTCCACAGATATACTCATGTGTGCAGAAACACATGTTCAAATAAGTTCACTCACTGCAGAATTGTTTGTGAATGTTAAGGCCTGGAAATAATATAAATGCCCATCAATAAGAGATCAGTTAAATAGATTATATCTTTTCAACAGAATAACTTTCCCCTGTTGATAAATATGAGATAAAATCTGTAGGTGCAGATATAAAACTATCTCTGAAGTGCATCGTTAAATGAGAAAATCAAGGTGCAGAATACTTCATACTGCCCAATGTGAAATAATGTGTGAAAGAAAGAGATATGTGCTTCCTGTAGAAGTGCTGTACTTCTTGGAGGCTGATTAAGAAACTGGTAATAGTGGCTGCCACTAGGAAGCGGACCAGTGATCTGGAATGGTGGAAATTTACTTTTCACTGAACATCCTTTTGTACTGTTAGTTCCTTTCCCCCTAAGCTTGTTTTACTTTGGGTTCAAAAAACAAAATCTAGCACCCAATCACAGTTTTCAATTGATATGAAGAGTAAAAAAAAAAGATGTTATCACAAAAATGTAATCATAGCTTAAACTCAGAAAGTTGTGTCTAACAAAGAATATATGGCCTAAGGAATGTTTCACCTGAGAAGAAATTATATCTCCTTGGAATTCTGGAAAAATAGGTAAACCTAAAGAGTTTAGTGACCTTATGTCAGGACTTTTAGCTCTTAGCCTTTGGGACTCAGCTTTTCTCCTAGAGTATAATTCAGAGTAATGTTGATATCATCACACATCTTTACATTGGTTTGCAGGCAAAAGTTCGAAAGGGCAAGAAATGCATTCCCTGAACATGAAAGTGCTCTATACCTTCAACCCCTCATCTGGCATTATTTAAGCAGTGAATGATCATATACATAACATGTATATTTTGAGAACAATTATTAAGTAAGTATTTTGAATTTTGTTTGTTTTAGTAAAGAAAAGGAAAGAGAAAAAGGAATTCATCATAAATTCCTTTGATCTAGAGTGCACATGTGTATTAACATGGCTACTGTGGGCCAGGACCAGCCCATGGGAAGCATTTCTCTGCCTTTGCCTGTTGTGATCCAATAGCAAGACACCAACAGAAATTCACCTCTTTTCTACCTTATCAACTCTTGTTGTTTGGCAGCACTTCATCTTTTCCAAGGAAAAGGATTTGAGCCTCTGCCTGAAATTTCTAGGCTATGCATGATTTTTACACACCAAATTCCCACTGGAAACTACAAAATACCTAGGGTCGTATTACCTACATGAGACCCTAGGTATTACGGATTTACCTATAGCTTTCCCAGTTTGATCAAAGTCACAACCAGATGGGTCTCTTTTTAAGAGTTTCTATTAATCCACTGCAGATTTACTGTTAAATGTTAAAAGCTGGCATAGACTTCTTCACAATTTTTTATAAATTAAATTACCAGCAAAGCACTCCTTAACCATTACTTGTCATTCACTGTCTTTGTAAAACTAATTGGCTTTATAAATAATTCAGTTTGTCTATTATTATCGTGAATGAATATAAGATATCCATGAAGCCTATTTGTATTATTTATTTTTTAAAAAACAGCAGAGATGATTGCTCAGATAAGGCATAGAGAAAAGAAAAACTTCCCCATTGGATTAATCTAATGTGAAGATTGAGAACTGAAAGGAATGATAAAGGATGTTTCCTGCTTGATTATTTTTGTTTTCAGGCTGCTTCTTTCTTGACAATTGAAAAACTAAAATATTTAAATCTGCTCTTTCTTTTTTAATAGAACATAATCTAAAAGTTTTTCCTTCCTTTCCCTTTCCTTTTTCTTTTCTTTCTTTCCTCCTTCCCTTTCTTCCCTCCTTTCAGTCATCATAATTCCAAGCCATAATATGTAATCATATTCTTTTTTTTTTTTTTTTTTTTTTTTGCGGTACGCGGGCTTCTCACTGTTGTGGCATCTCCCGTTGCGGAGCACAGGCTCCGGACACGCAGGCCCAGTGGCCATGGCTCACGGGCCCAGCCGCTCCGTGGCATGTGGGATTCTCCTGGACCAGGGCACGAACCTGTGTCCCCTGCATCGGCAGGCGGACTCTCAACCACTGCGCCACCAGGGAAGCCCTCACATTCTATTTTAATAAGTCCCGATTTAAATTCACCCCTACAATACTTAACTTCTACCTGAAGTCTTACACATATACCAAAATTGACACTGAATGCATCTTGCTCTAAAGTTCTTTCTGGTAGGATGATAAAATATAGCCCTTTATTATTTCTTTGCACACATTTAAAAGTCATTGTACACCTAGAGAGGTAGTGTATTAGTTTTCTATTGCTGTCATAACAGCAATATTGTTTAGTGGCTTAAACAATATAAATTTATTATCTTATATTATCCATAGACCAGAAGTCTGACATGGATTTCAATGGCTAAAATCAAGGCATCAGTAGCACAGTATTCTTTTCAGGAGGACATGGAAAAGAATCTGTTTCCTTTCCTTGTCCAACTTCTAGAAGCTGCCTGCCTTCTTTGGCTTATGGCCCCTCTCCATCTTCAAAGCCAACAAAGGTGGACTGAGTCTTTCTCATATTGCATTACTCTGACCTACTCTTCTGTCTCCCCCGTGCACTTTTAAGGACTTTGTGATTACACCAGCCTACCCAGATAATGCAGGATAGTTCCATCCGAAAAATTCATTCACCTTTGCTATGGAACGTAACATGTTTACAAGTTCTGGGAATTAGAATGTGGAGATTGGTGTGGGGGTGTGTGCATTATTTTGCCTCCTACAAAAGGTATTGCATCATGGAAAAATGCATGGGCTTTAATGTCAGGTGGGTCTAGTCTTAGCTTTCCATTTGAAAAATGAGTTTAGTAATTCCTAACTTGCAAGATTTGTCCTGAGGAATACAAATAATATTGGGTTAGCCAAAAATGTTGGTTTGGGTTTTTCCATAAGATGTTACAGAATCCAGACATCTTATGTTGGGTTGGCCAAAAAGTTCGTTCAGGTTTTTCTGTAACATCTTGCAGAAAAACCTGAATGAACCTTTTGGCCAACCCAATATAAAATGTCTGGGTCATGGTAGAAAGAAAGTCAAGAGTAGCCATTATCGATCTTATTTAACTTATAATATGTTATTTTCTTTAAGCATTACCTCCTTTTCTAGAACATATATTAACCAAATGATAAATATTTATTAATTGATTATCAGATTATCAGATGTAAAGAAAAATAAGAAGGAGGTGGTAAAGCAAAATAGAAACCTAGGTATGGGAATGGAAAGTGCCTCCAGTAAGGTTATTTGGGGAAAAAAAATAGTCCAGAATAAAATGCATGATATGCCTGAAAATCACATTGTGTTAGATTGTATGCTCCAAGAGAGCAGAGGCTGGGCATGTCTTATTCAGTGCAAATTTCCTGGCATCTTGCCCAGCACCCATCACATAGTAGACACTCAGTAAATATTAATTGCATGAAATGAAAAGAAGTAGGCATGAAACTTGGATAGAATTCTGGGTTTGCACAGACTAAATATTTGTGAAGTTAACCCGTGTCTCTCAGCTGTTCAGTTCATTTACCTCTAAAAGATCTGTGCTAATACCCTGGGTCAGAATTAATAAAAAGCTTTCTTATCAATAACAACTGTCATTTATCAAACACCAACTACACACAGACACAAGAGTTTTACTCACGTCCTCTAATTAAACACTTACAAGACTATGTGGCAGGTATTTCTGTCCACACTTGAGAGCTAAGTTGGGAATCAGAAAAGAGATTTAATAGGTCCAAGGTCATCTACCACTTTAATGGTAGAAACAGGATTAAGCATAGACTTTTTTTTCCCCCAAAGATCATGCTGTTTGGCTCAGTTCTGCCACTTCCCATGAAACAGTCTTTTTCGATCACTTGTGTAGTGTGTCAGGCCACTTCTAAGTGCTGGAAATACAAAATGTAAGTATAGCTTCTACCCTCAAAAATACAACTCTAATATGTTATGATGATAGCTATATTAGCAGTATAAACAAAGTACTTTGGGGAACACAGACATGACAACAATAATTTAGCATTTAGGGAATTAGGAAATTTTCCCTCTCTAGTTTTTTAATTGTAGTTTCAGGTGTACAACATAGTGGCTCAATATTTTTATACATTATAAAATGATCACCACGATAAGTCTAGTTACCAACTGTCACCATACAAGGTTATTACAATATTTTGACTATATTCCCTATGCTGTGAATTATATCCCTATGACATATTTATTTATTTTATAACTGGAAGTTTGTACCTCTTAATCACTTTCACCTATTTTGCCCATCCCCCACCAGCATCCCCTCTGGCAACCACCAGTTTGGCCTCTATATCTAAGAGTCTGTTTCTGCTTTGCTTTCCTTGTTTGTTTTGTTAAATCATATGGTATTGATATTTTTCTTTCTCTGACTTATTTCACTTAGCATAATACCCTTTAGATCCACCTGCATTGTTGCAAACAGAATGATTTCATTCTTTTTATGGCTGAGATGGCTGAGTAATATTCCATTATATACACACACACTCACATACACACATACACACACACACACACATATATATATATACATACACACATATATATCACATCTTCTTTATCCATTCATCTATCGATGGACACTTAGGTTGCTTCCATATCTTGGCTGTTGTAAATAATTCTACAGTGAACATAGGGGTGCATATATCCTCTCAAATTCAGGTTTTCATTTTCTTCAGATATACACTCCAAAGTAGAATTGTTGGATCATATGGTATTTACATTTTTAATCTTTTGAGGAACTTCTATGCTGTTTTCCATGGTGGTTGCACCAATTTACATTCCCACTAACAGTGTATAAGAGTTCCCATTTCTCTACATCTTCTCCAACACTTGCTATTTCTTGCTTTTTGGATAACAGCCACTCTAATGGGCACAAGGTGATATCTCAGTGTGGTTTTGACTTGCATTTCCCTGATGATTAGTGATGCTGAGCATCTTTTCATATGTCTGTTGGCCATCTCTATGTCTTTTTTGGAATAAAGTCTATTCAGGACCTCTGTCCATTTTAATTGAATTGCTTTTTTTTTATATTGAGTTGTATGAGTTCTTTATATATTTTGATATCAACCCCTTATCAGGTATATCATTTGCACATATTTTCTTACATTCCACAGGTTGCCTTTTTGTTTTGTCAGTGATTTCCTTCACCATGCAAAAGTTTTTTTAGTTTGACACAGTCCCATTTGTTATTTTTGCTTTTGTTGTCCTTGCCTAAGGATACATATCAAGAAGAAAAAAAAAAAAAACCAAAAACTAAGATCAATGTCAAAGAATTTAATGCCTATGTTTTCTTCTAGAAGTTTTATAGTTTCTTGTCTTATATTTAAGTCTTTAATCCATTTTGAGTTTATATTTGTATATGGTGTAAGAAAGTGGTCCAGTTTCATTCTTTTGCACATAGCTTTCCAGGTTTCCTAACATCATTTATTGAAAAGATTGTCTTTCCCCATTGTATATTTTTCCCTCCTTTGTAGTAGATTAATTGACTATATAAGTGTGGGTTTATTTCTGGGATTTCTATTTTTTGTGCCAGTACCATACAGTTTTGATTTCTATAGCTTTACAGCATAGTTTGAAATCAGGGAGCATGATACATCCAGCTTTCTTCTTCTTTCTCTAGATTGCTTTGGTTATTTGGGTTCTTTTGTGGTTCCATGCAAATTTTAGGATTATTTGTTCTAGTTCTGTGAAAAATGCCACTGGTATTTTGATAAAGATTGTATTGAATTTGTAGATTGCATTAGGTAATATGAACATTTTATCAGTGTTAATTCTTCTAATGCATGAGCATTGTATATCTTTTTATTTATTTGTGTTGTCTTCAATTTCTTTGATCAATGTCATAGTTTTCAGAGTACAGGTCTTTCATCTCCTTGGTTAAATTTCTTCATAGGTATTTTATTCTTTTTGGTGAAATTGTAAATGAGATTGTTTTCTTAATTTCTCTTTCAGATATTTTGTAAAAGATTTCTGTATTTTAATTTTGTACCCTTCAACTTTACTGAATTTTTTTCTTAGTTATAATAGGTTTTTTGTTTGTTTGTTTGTTTGCTTTTTCTGGAGTCTTACAGCTTTCTTTATATAAGATTTCATGCAATCTGCAAATAGTGACAGATTTACCTCTTCTTTTCCAATTTGTATGTCCTTTACTTCTTTTTCTTGCCTAATTGCTCTGGCTAGGACTTCCAATACTATGTTGAATAAAAGTTGTGAGAATGGGTAACCCTGTTTTGTTCCTGATCTTATAGGAGAAGCTTTCAGCTTTTCACTATTGAGTATGATGTTAGCTGTGGGTTAGTAATATATGGCTTTTAATTATGTTGAGGTACATTCCCTCTATACCCCTTTGTTGATAGCTTATATCATAAATGTATGTGGAATTCTGTCAAATGATTTTCTGCATCTATGAAGATGATCATATCATTTTTGTCCTTTATTTTGTTAATATGGTATGTCAGGTTGATTGATTTGTGGATGTTAAACCATCCTTGCATCCCTGGAATAAATCCCATTTGATCATGGTATATGATCCTTTGAATGTATAGTTGAATTTGGCTTACTAATATTTTGTTGAGGATTTTTGTATCCATGTTAATCAGGAATACTGTCCTGTAGTGATTTTTTCTGGTAGTGTCCTTGCTTTTGGTATCAGGGTAATACTGGTCTCATAAAGTGAATTTGAAAGTGGTCCTTCCTCTTCAATTTTTTGGAATAATTAGAGAAAGATAGGCATTTAACTTTTCTTTAAATGTTTGGTAGAATTCACCTGTGAAGCCGTCTGGACCAGGACTTCTGTTTGTTGGGAGTTTTCTGATTACTAATTCAATTTTGTTACTAGTAATCAGTCTATTCAGATTTTCTATTTCTTCAGGATTCAATCTTGGAAGATTGTATGCTTCTAGGAATGTATCCATTTTATTAGGTTGTCTGATTTGTTGGCATATAACTGTTTGTAGTATTCTGATTCTTTGTATCTTTGTGGTATTGGTTATTATTTCTCCTCATTCATTTCTGATTTTATTTGTTTGGGCTCTCTCGTTTTTTCTTAATGAGTTTGTTGATTTCTAAAGGTTTGTTGATTTTGCTTATCTCTTCAAAGAACCAGCTCTTAGTTTCATTGATCTTTTCTATTGTTTTTTGGACTCTATTTATTTCCACTCTGATCTTTATTTTCTTCTACTAACTTTGTGCTTTGTTCATTCTTCATTTTCTTCTTCCTTTAAGTGTAAAGTTAGATTGTTTCAGGCTGTTTTTGTTTGTTTGTTTCTTGACATAGGCCTGTATCACTGAGAACTTCCCTCTTAGAATGCCTTTTGCTGGGTCCCAAAGATTTTGGAATATTGTGTTTCCATATTCATTTGGATCAAAGTATTTTTTTATTTCCTTTTTTATTTCTTTATTGACCCATTCGTTGTTTATAGCATGTTGCTTAGTTTCCACATTTTTGTGTTTTTTCCAGTTTTCTTGTTATAGTTGATTTCTAGTCTTATATTGTTGCAGTTGGAAAAAATGCTTGATATGATTTCAGTCTTCTTAGATTTATTGATACTTGTTTTGTGGCCTAACATGGATCTACCTTGAAGAATGTTACATGTGCACTTGAAAAGTGCTGCTTTTTTTGTTTTTGGGTTTTTTTTTTTTGCGGTATGCAGGCCTCTCACTGTTGTGGCCTCTCCCATTGTGGAGCACAGGCTCCGGACGTGCAGGCTCAGTGGCCATGGCTCACGGGCCTAGTTGCTCCACGGCATGTGGGATCTTCCCGGATCGGGGCACGAACCTGTGTTCCCTGCATTGGCAGGTGGACTCTCAACCACTGCTCCACCAGGGAAGCCCCTTACCTTTATTATTTTTTACCTTTTCTGGTCAATTCTTACTTTCATATGTTTTCGTATTATTAACTAGTGCCCTTTTTTTTTTGGTTTAGAGAAGGCCCTTTAACATTTCTTTTAAGGCTGGTTGGGTGATGATGGGCTCCTTTAACTTTTGCTTATCTGAAAAACTCTTGGTCTTTCCTTCAAATCTGAACAATAATCTTGCAGGGTAAAGAATTCTTGGTTGTCAGTTTTTTCCTTTCAAAACTTTGAATATGTCATGCCACTCTCTTCTAGCCCATAAGGTTTCTGTTGAAGAATCTGCTCATAGCTTTATGAGGTTTCCCTTGTATGTATTAAGTTGCTTTACTCTTGCTACTTTTAAGATTCTCTCTTTACCCTTAACTTTTATCATTTTAATTATAGTGTGTCTCAGTGTGGTTCTCTTTAGGTTCATCTTATTTGGAACTCTCTGGGATTCCTGGGTCTGGATGGTGGTTTCCTTCTCCAGATGAAGGAAGTTTTTAGCCATTATTTATTCAAATAATTTTTCTGACCCTTTCTCTTTCTCTTCTACTTTTGGGATCCCTATATTGAGAATATTATTCCACTCGATATTGTCCCAGAAGTGGGCTTTTTAGGTGTCTTGACTTCTTTTTTTTCATTTTTCTGCTCTGTCTGGGTGTTTTCCACTGCTTTGTCGTCCCGTTTGCTGATTCATGCTTCTATTTCATCCATTGTGCTGTTGAAACCCTCTAGTGTATTTTTTAGTTCACTGATAACTTCTGTTTGGCGCTGCCTCTTTGTTGAAGTTCTCACTGTGTTCATCCATTCTTCTACTGAGATTGGTAAGCATATATATCACCATTACTTTGAACTTTTTATCAGGTAAGTTGCTTATATCCATTTCATTAAGGTAGTTTTCTGGGAGTTTGCCTTGTTCTTTGGTTTGGAACATATTCCTCTCTCTCATTTTGCCTAGCTTTTTGTGTTTGTTTGTAGGTCTTGGCTACCTACCTCAGTCCTGAAGGAGTGGTCTTCTTTAGGAGCTGTTCAGTGTGGCCTAGAATCACAATCTCTCCTGGCCACCAGAGCCAGGCATTCTATGGGTGTCCCTCATGTGGGTTGCATGCACCCACCAGATGTGATAGGGCTGTGGCTGCTACATAGGGATAGCAGGGCTCAGGGCACTCATCTGGCCCAGTTGTGGCTTGGCCACTGTGCAGGGAGGGTGGGGGGCCAAGTTGCTTGCCCATGCCAGTTGTAGCTTGATTTCTGTTGGTGTGGCAGTGTTCAGGGCACTGCCCAGCCTGGGTACAGCTCATCTCCTGTGCTATAAACATTAGCTATAACAGCCAATCCCTGACATTCAAGACTAGCTTAAACATTTCTGCTTAATATTTCCCAAGAGCTATACTTTTGCCATAATTGTTATTTAAAAGTATTGAATATGTGCCAGATACAAGGCCACATGCGCAACATGAATTATCTAATTTGATCACCAAAATCAGAGTAGAGATATGAAAACTGAGGCTAAATGTCAGTAAATTTCTCATGGTCACACAGTTGATATGGAATGAAACAAGTATTCAAATCTAGTCAATTTGTCTAGATTAGCACACCTGTTACAGCACAGTTCACACTTTGACTATCTGTTCTTCTGGAAGAAAGAACAAAAGCTGTGAGGGCAAGAATCTGGTTTATCTTGCTCACTATTGTTTCTCCAGTGCCTAAACTTGTAAAAGAATGGTTGGTTATAAATAAACTGAGCCTTGAAGGATTAGAAGGAATTTGCTAGGATTTGAGATAGAAAGGGATTTTGGTATCAATATGGTGGATGGACTGGTGTTAGAGTGACTAACAACAAGGAAACCAAGTAGAAGGTTGTTCACAATTACCCAGGTGAGAGATGAATAGAGCATGAACTAGAAGGGAGATCAGCAAACATTTTCTGAAAAGGGCCAGATAGTAAATATTTTAGGCTTTGAAACTACTCACTTCTACCATTGTAGCACCAAAGCAATCTCAGATAATACATAAACAAATGAACATGGATGTGCTCCAATAAAATTTAAATTAACCAAAATAGTTGGCAGGCTGGATGTAGCCTGTGGGAAGCTGTTTGCTGACCCCTGAACTAGAATACTGGCAATGTAATTGGAAAAGTCTTTGTGTCTTGCAGTGGTAGTAGTGTGCGTGAACTAGAGAAATGTTTCAAATGCAAACCTGGCAGGATTTGTTGACTGACTATAAAGCACGGGAAAGAGAAGAGTTGAAGATAATCTTTCCTGACACAGGGAATCAAGGGTATCAAGGAAGATAAACTAGTTTAAAAGTAAAGAGTGATAATATCAATTCAGAACCCAAATAAGGAGTTTCGGATGGAAAAGAACATCCAATAATATCCAAAGCCCAGAATAAGAGTGAAAAGACCAATAGGTAGATGAAGAGTTCCCTAATATAGTCTTATAAATTCATTATAGGATCTACATTATTACCCATCCCTATCCTTATACTTGGCTACTTAACTCTGCGGGCACTTTTTTTTTTTTTTTTTGATGATTCATAGTTTCTCTCTGTTCTTATCAAGAGGGACACAGGCTGAACAGTTTATGCAATGATAAGACACATAGTCCAGTTCACAATTTAATTCACCTGGAAAACTTTCGAGGAGGTACCTTTTAAGGTCTTTTGGAAATTCAGTGCTCAAAGGAAAAACTTACTTTGAATTCTCAACTGACTTACAAATGAAGGAGGAATGTAATTTCTACAGATGAGATCTGGTCCCTAATTTGAGGTTTGCTATTAGGTACAGCAGAAAGAGGCAATCTATGCACTGAAAAGTATGCCAAAAGATGAATTCCTCTCCTTCATTCAAAGAAAAGTTTTAGAAAGAAAGGTAAGGTGGGCCTGGGTGAACACTCACTGCTTTTAATTTAAAATTACACCCCTTTCCACTACATAAAGACTCTTTTAGAAATTTTTCTGTGCCACAAAAGCTCTTATAACATTAGGAATTTAGGTACTAGGTGGATTTTAAAGACAGTATTAATGAACAATACTTGCTATGAGTTATTTTCAAATTAATGGTCTGTATCAATATCTAGGTCTCAGAGGCTTCCCTGGTAGTGCAGTGGTTGAGATTCCGCCTGCCGATGCAGGGGACACGGGTTTGTGCCCCGGTCCGGGAAGATCCCACATGCCGCAGAGCGGGTGGGCCCATGAGCCATGGCCGCTGAACCTGCGAGTCCGGAGCCTGTGCTCCGCAACGGGAGAGGCCACAACAGTGAGAGGCCCGAGTACCGCAAAAAAAAAAAAACAAAAAAAAATCTAGGTCTCAGAGAAAAATATTTTCCTCTAAATTTTTTAAAAGACATTTGAAGCAACGAAGCAATCTAAGGAGTTTGCTCAAACAACTTCCCTTCTTGCGAGATGTAGTGATGGTCTCTGAGCGCAGAAAAATAAAGCTTATTAAAGTGAAGGGAGAATCTTTGCCAATAAATGCATCACTAGAATTAATAAACTGGCTTGGGAGGAAGGAATAGAACATCAGAATCTAGCTATGTGTCATTAGTCTTTCTATCCTTGCAAAAACATGTGTCATACCCTCATATAACTCATGTGAACTCTGAGTTGCAAGAAATTCTGGAACCTCGGAAGTGCCAACAGGTAAGTAGTGAGAGAAAGCCAGGATTGAGGGACCAAAATAGGCTGCAGGTTTGTGTTCTCCCCAGGCAGTAGTTCAATTGATGGTGTTCAAGGGGTAGAGCAAAGACAAGCTTTTGGGAGACCTTAGCCAAGACTCAGAATGGATCATATCTGGCCCTCAGGGAAGAAAGTTGGCAATGTCCAGATCAGATATCAACTGGGGTGCAGGTAAGAACATAGGCTGTGTTGGTGGACAGCCTGGAGAGCCAATCAGCCAGCAGGAGAATAACCACCACCACAAAGATGGGCTGGCAAAGGCTAAACATTGATGAATTAATAGGTGCCCACAATCTATTCTTTCAGATACACCACACACCGGATGCAATGGCAAACAGACAAATTTATAACCCTGAACACTCACCCCTTAACCTGGCTGTTAGGGTTAATACCATAGCTAACGTTGAACCAGTTGTGGTTCTTACATGAGTTGGAGAAGGCAAAACCTAACACAGTTCATTTTCTTCATTTCCACTCGAGCAAATTGTTCATTTTCTCTATGAATTGCAATAGAAATATTTGTTACCAAATGTCGAGACACTGTGCTGGACCCCTTTTATACACTATCCTTAATCCTCATAAATCTTCAGAATATTAATTATTATACCCTTTTTTCAGTTTAGGAAAGTGAGGTTAAAAGAAGGGTAAGTGGTTCACTCAAGACTAAGTGCCAAGGTCTGAAACAGGAATAACTAAAACATTATACCTGCTTTCCAGAGGTCTAGCCTACTCTGGATTTTAAAAAAATCAGTGTATAATAGTTACTCCAACAAGAGAGATACCATAATAAAGTAGTGAATCAGCTCTGTAGGAGCTAGGAGAAGAGAACACAACTATACTTGCAGAGGTCAGAAAAGGCTTCTTCAAAGAAGGTGACCCTAGATTCTGGGTCCTAACCTTCAGCATTTGGTAAGGGAAGGTCCTGAGGCTAGGGAAAGCCTGGAAAGCTGTTACCAGGATGGTTGTCCATAAGGGGAATGATGATAGAGTTGTGAAGCAAGTTGAACCCTGGAGTTAGGAGATTCTGAATTATGTACCAAGCAGGAGAATAAAGATGATACATATAGGAAATGGCCAAGGGGGCTTGCATGAATAAAGCAAGGGACAAGTGGTGGAGTGAGGGTATTTGGATGATCCAGGAAACTAAATAAGAACAGTGAACAAAAGTTGAGATGTTTCCTTTTTGTAAAGATGGTATTTACAGACCAGGCACTTTACACCATGTAAATAATGCTCATTAAACATGTTGCATCAGTCCAGGCACTAAGTTTTGAAGGTGGGCATGAGCTCATCTGGCAGGAAGAGGGAGTAAGGGTAATCTGGGCATAACACGTATAATGTGCCCAACTAAAGAGTAATGTGACATAACTAGAAACTAGCAAGTATTCCGACAGAGCCTTGATTTGTGGACATGGGGATCCAGAGAGAATTGGAAGATTGACATTAATCACATCATGTTGAAAGGCTTTTGATGTACTATATAGGATTCAGCTGTATTGCATATTTGCTTTCAGTCAGGGAATGCCATCCTCCAGCATTGTGAGGTCAGGGAACATGCTGGAAAAAGAGTTAGGAGGCTGTTACAAAAAACCAGGCAAGCCAGGAGTACGTGAAAGGGGAAGAAACAACAGCATTTCAATTATAGAATCTATTTAAATGTTATTAAAAAAATTTTTTTAAAGACTTTCTATTTAATCCTAACAACTACACCGCGAGATAAATACACAGTTGAATTTTGAACAAAGTGGGGGTTAGGGGTACCAACCATCCATCACAGAAAATCCCAGCTGTATAACTTACAGTCAACCTTCCATATACATGGTTCCTCCATATCCGCAGTTCCCATCTGCAGATTCAACTAACCTCAGATCATGTAATACTCTAGTATTTACTACTGAAAAAAATCTGCAGATAAGTGGACCCATGTAGTTCAAACCCATGTTGTTCAAGGGTCAACTGTATATTAACAACTGCTCATATTTATTGAGCCATTATCACGCCACATGCCAAATCTTAGGGAGGCATTTGAGCATTTTGGTTAAGTGCTTTCACTGCTTACTAGCTGTATGACCTTGGGAAATGAAATCTCCTTATGCCTCAGTTTTCTTATCTGTAAAAATAGAAAGTGTTGCAGTGTTTCTGTAAAGACAAGTGAAATATAATGTACTTAGAATTATTCCTTGCATATAGTAAGCAATCAATAAACAACAGCTATCATTACCATGTTTAAATTTCACAGTGCTTTTTATTACTCTATGTGTGCCATGGTACTGAAGAAGAAATAGAATCTCAATGAGAAGTTAAGTAACTTGTCAATCAGAATCAGGCTCTTCTGATTCCTGATCTTACACAGGAGAGAAGAAGCACATGGCTTCCATCCAGCACAACTTCCAATTTCGTTATGATACATAAGAAACTTTGGATGAGGTAGATGCAATCATCTAAGGCTTATCCATTAATGGCTTCTATGAAAGGTCTTTCTGAGCCAAATAAGGATCTCTCCCCTTATCTAATTCATTGTACTGCTTCTTGGAATCCTTTTACAGCATTTCTATCTTCCCTGACATTTAATTTGCAATCCCAGGAAACCAGAAACTTTCACATATGCAGTTGCCTAGGCTTCCAAAGCAAGGAATACTCCCTTAACTAGGCAACAGATATTTCCGGCAGAAACCTCGGTCAGTTAACGTTGCAATGTGCAGTGGGTGTTCAGTTATGCTTGCAGTGAGTCAGCGAGATTTCTCTGCCCAGAGGTTCTTAGGGTTGATAGTACCATGTAAACAGGAAAATCAAGGTTGACCCTAATTATGATAAAGACAGGGTCCTACACCCTATTAAAACTACTGTTAGTCTATTAGTATTGTCTATGTGATATTAATCATACTAGTAAAGCTACCTTTACTGGTTGGTTACTTACTGTGTCATACAGGTAAGGCTCAAAGAGGTTTGCTAATTTGTCCAAGGTCATACAGGTAGTATATTAGTTTTTATGGCTGCTATCACAAATGACCATGAATTCAGTAGCTTAAAACAACACTAATTTATTTTCTTACAGTTCTGGAGGTGAGAAATCAAAGTCTCACAGGGCTAAAATGAAGGAGTCAATAGAACTTTCTGGAAGCTCTAGGAACCCATTTCCTTACCTTTTCTACATTTTTGAGACTGCCTACATACCCAGGCTCATGGCCCTGTTCCTCAACCTTCAAAACCAACAATCTCATCATTCTGACCTCTGCTTTCCTGGTCACATCCTTTCCTCTGCTTTCTACTTACATCTTAGAATTGGAAGGACCCATATAAGGGTTCCACTTATAAGGACCCTTATGATTACATTGGTCCTACCTGGCTAATCTGGGATAATGTCCCCATTTTAAGAACAGCCAGTTAGCAACCATAAGTCCACCTGCAACTTAAAAATCCTTTACCATGTAACCTAACACAGTCCAGGTCCTGGGCATTAACATATGCATATCTTTGAAGAGTCATTATTCTGCCTATCACAGCTAATAGAAGTGGCAAAGCCAGGATTGGAACCTAAATATATCTGATTCTGAAGGCTGTGTTCTTAACCATCACACTATACCAAACTATTGCAAAAATATCAAGTCCTCATCTTCAAAAGGAAATGACTGGGAATGGTTCCGATGATTCTCAACAGATTTATTCCCACAAGCAACTTAATGATTAATATTTATGTTGTTAACCTGATACTCTATGATCTTATTTGAGCACAACAAAAAGCGGGGTTGCGCCTGCCCGGCACTATAATCTGGGGTGTGACCAGCACAGCTGTGCCCACCTCGCTAGAACTGCACCCTCCTGGAGAGAACTCTGCCAGCTGACAAGAATCCTATAAAGCAGACCTGCTGTTGGCCTGTCAGGGAGAACGGTATACTCTAAGGCTGGAGCTCCAAATTCTCTGTTCCTGGATTCTAGAATAACACTTTCCTTTGCTTCTGAACAAAACTCGGTCTCATTATATTGGTTAGCAAGACATCGGTCAGGAGGACCCTTGTTGGGGCCTGACTCCAAAGGGTCACTAACAATGGCATGAGATTGAAATGAAGACTTCCTTTCTAGATACCCAGATTTCTCATCCAAATATATGTATAATTTTACTTAGTTTGTAATCATAATTGTTGGTTCCCAAATTGGCCCCTGTACACAGAGGGAAAGGAGAGACTGAAGAAAGCGGCAGACTACCTCAGACTATTCCAGGTGACCCAGCTTACATAGTGTCAAAGCACTAGGTGGAGGGGGGTGATCTACAGTCATCATCTGTCCATACTGTCACCTCGCTGGAACAATCAACAGCCGTGTGGCTGACAGGGTCTTGGTGCTCTGGCTGCATGTCAGGCCTGAGCCTCTGAGGTGGGAGAGCGGAGTTCAGGACATTGGTCTACCAGAGACCTCCTGGCCCCACATAATATCAAACGGCAAAAGCTCTCGCAGAGATCTCCATCTTAATGCTAAGACCCAGCTCCACTCAAGGACCAACAAGGTACAGTGCTGGACACCATGTGCCAAACTAGCAAAACAGGAACACAACCCCACCCATTAGCACAGAGGGTGCCTAAAATCATAATAAGTTTGCAGACACACCAAAACACACCACCGGACACGATCTTGCCCACCAGAAAAACAAGATCCAGCCTCACCCACCAGAACACAGGCAACAGTCCCCTCCACCAAAAAGCCTACACAACCCACTGAACCAACCTTACCCACTGGGGACAGACACCAAAAACAAGAGGAACTATGAATGTGCAGGCTGCAAAAAGGAGACCCCAAACACAGTAAGTTAAGCAAAATGAGAAGACAGAGAACTACCCAGAAGATGAAGGAGCAAGGTAAAAACCCACCAGAACAAACAAATGAAGAGGAAATAGGCAGTCTACCTGAAAAAGAATTCAAAGTAATGATAATAAAGATGATCCAAAATCTTTGAAATAGAATGGAGAAAATAAAAGAAACATTTAACAAGGACCTAGAAGAACTAAAGAGCAAACAAACAATGATGAACAACACAATAAATGAAATTCAAAAATCCCTGGAAGAAATCAATAGAAGAATAACAGAGGTAGAAGAATGGATAAATGACCTGGAAGATAAAACAGTGGAAATAACTACTGCAGAGCAGAATAAAGAAAAAAGAATGAAAAGAACTGAGGACTGTCTCAGAGACCTCTGGGACAACATTAAATGCACCAACATTCGAATTATAGGGGTCCCAGAAGAAGAGAAAAAGAAAGGGACTGAGAAAATATTTGAAGAGATTATAGTTGAAAACTTCCCTAATATAGGAAAGAAAACAGTTAATCAAGTCCAGGAAGCGCAGAGAGTCCCACACAGGATAATCCAAGGAGAAACACACCAAGACACATATAAGTCAAACTATGAAAAATTAAATACAAAGAAAAAATACTAAAAGCAGCAAGGGAAAAGCAACAAATAACATACAAGGGAATCCCCATAAGGTTAACAGCTGATTTTTCAGCAGAAACTCTGCAAGCCAGAAGGGAGTGGTAGGACATATTTAAAATGATGAAAGGGAAAAACTTACAACCAAGATTACTCTACCCAGCAAGGATCTCACTCAGATTCGACAGAGAAATTAAAACCTTTACAGACAAGCAAAAGCTAAGAGAATTCAGCACCGCCAAACCAGCTTTACAACAAATGCTAAAGGAACTTCTCTAGGCAGGAAATACAAGAGAAGAAAAAGACCTACAATAACAAACCCAAAACAATTAAGAAAATGGTACTAGGAACGTACATATCGATAACTACCTTAAATGTAAACGGATTAAATGCTCCTACCAAAAGACATAGACTGGCTGAATGGATACAAAAAACAAAACCCATATATATGCTGTACACAAGAGACCCACTTCAGACCTAGGGACACATACAGACTGAGTGAGGGGATGGAAAAAGATATTCCATGCAAATGGTGATCAAAAGAAAGCTGGAGTAGCAATTCTCATATCAGACAAAATAGACGTTAAAATAAAGACTATTACAAGAGACAAAGAAGGACACTACATAATGATCAAGGGATCAATCCAAGAAGAAGATATAACAATTTAAATATTTCTGCACCCAACATAGGAGCACCTCAAGACATAAGGAAACTGCTAACAGCCATAAAAGGGGATATTGACAGAAACAAAATAATAGTAGGGGACTTTAACACCGCACTTTCACAATGGACAGATCATCCAAAATGAAAATAAATAAGGGAACACGAGCTTTAAATGATACATTAAACAAGATGGACTTAATTGGTATTTATAGGACATTCCATCCAAAAACAACAGAATACACTTTCTTCTCAAGTGCTCAGGGAACATTCTCCAGGATAGATCATATCTTGGGTCACAAATCAAGCCTTGGTAAATTTAAGAAAATTGAAATCATGTCAAATATCTTTTCTGACCACAGTGCTATGAGACTAGATATCAATTACAGGAAAAAATCTGTAAAAAATACAAACACATGGAGGCTAAACAATACAATACTAAATAACCAAGAGATCACTGAAGAAATCAAAGAGGAAATCAAAAAATACTGAGAAACAAATGACAATGAAAACACGATGACCCAAAACCTATGGGATGCAGCAAAAGCAGTTCTAAGAGGGAAGTTTATAGCAATATAATCCTACCTCAGAAAACAAGAAACATCTCAAATAAAAAACCTAACCTTATACCTAAAGCATTTAGAGAAAGAAGAACAAAACAACCTCAAAGTTAGCAGAAGAAATCAAAAATGTCAGCTCAGAAATAAATGAAAAAGAAATGAAGGAAACAATAGCAAAGATCAACAAAACTAAAAGCTGGTTCTTTGAGAAGATAAACAAAATTGATATACCATTAGACAGACTCACCAAGAAAAAAAGGGAGAAGATGCAAATCAATAAAATTAGAAATGAAAAAGAAGTAACAACTGACACTGAAGAAATACAAAGGATCATGAGAGATTACTACAAGCAACTATATGCCAATAAAATGGACAACCTGGAAGCAATTCTTAGAAATGCACAACCTTCCGAGACTGAACCAGGAAGAAACAGAAAATATAAACAGACCAATCACAAGAACTGAAATTGAAACTGTGATTAAAAGTCTTCTAACAAACAAAAACCCAGAAGCAGATGGCTTCACAGGCCAATTCTATCAAACATTTAGAGAAGAGCTAACACCTATCCTTCTCAAACTCTTCCAAAATATAGCAGAGGGAGGAACACTCCCAAACTCCTTCTATGAGGCTATCACCACCCTGATACCAAAACCAAAGATGTCACAAAAAAAGAAAACTACAGGGCAATGTCTCTGATGAACATAGGTGCAAAAATCCTCAACAAAATATTAGCAAATGGAATCCAACAGCACATTAAAAGGATCATACACCATGATCAAGTGGGGTTTATCCCAGCAATGCAAGGATCCTTCAATGTACGCAAATCAATCAATGTGATACACCATATTAACAAATTGAAGGAGAAAAACCATGTGATCATCTCAATAGATTCAGAAAAAGCGTTCACAAAAATTCAACACCCATTTATGATAAAAAACCTCCAGAAAGTAGGCACAGAGGGAACTTACCTCAACATAATAAAGGTCATATATGACAAACCCACAGCCAACATCGTTCTCAGTGGTGAAAAACTGAAACCATTCCCACTAAGATCAGGAACAAGACAAGGTTGCCCACTCTCACCACTATTATTCAACAAAGTTTTGGAAGTTTTAGCCACAGCAATCAGAGAAGAAAAAGAAATAAAAGGAATCCAAATCAGAAAAGAAGAAGTAAAACTGTCACTGTTTGCAGATGACATGATACTATACATAGAGAATCCTAAAGGTGCCACCAGAAAACTACTAGAGCTAATCAATGAATTTGGTAAAGTAGAAGGATACAAAATTAATGCTCAGAAATCTCTTGTATTCCTATACATTAGTAATGAAAAATCTGAAAGAGAAATTAAGGAAACACTCCCATTGACCATTGCAACAAAAAGAATAAAATACCTAGGAATAAACTTACCTAAGGAGACAAAAGACCTGTATGCAGAAAACTATAAGACAGTGATGAAAGAAATTAAAGATGATAAAAACAGATGGAGAGATATACCATGTTCTTGGATTAGAAGAATTAACATTGTGAAAATGACTATACTACCCAAAGCAATCGACAGATTCAATGCAATCCCTGTCAAACTACCAATGCATTTTTCACAGAACTAGGACAAAAAGTTTCACAATTTGTATGGAAACACAGAAGACCCCGAATAGCCAAAGCAATCTTGAGAAAGAAAAATGGGGCTGGTGGAATCAGGCTCACTGGCTTCAGACTATACTACAAAGCTACAGTAATCAAGACAGTATGGTACTGGCACAAAAAACAGAAATATAGATTAATGGAACAGAACAGAAAGCCCAGAGATTACCCTACACACATATGGTCACCTTATCTTTGATAAAGGAGGTAAGAGTATACAATGGAGAAAAGACAGCCTCTTGAATAAATGGTGCTGGGGAAACTGGACAGCTACATGTAAAAGAATGAAATTAGAACACTCTCTAGCACCATACACAAAAATAAACTCAAAATGGATTAAAGACCTAAATGTAAGGCCAGACACTATGAAACTCTTAGAGGAAAAAATAGGCAGAATGCTCTATGACATAAATCACAACAAGATCCTTTTGACCCACCTCCTAGAGAAATAAAAATATAAACAAATGGGATCTAATGAAACTTAAAAGCTTTTGCACAGCAAAGGAAACCATTAAAAGACGAAAAGACAACCCTCAGAATGCAAGAATATATTTGCAAAGGAAGCAACTTAAACAAGGATTAATCTCCAAAATATACAAGCAGCTCATGAGCTCAATATCAAAAAACAACTCAATCTAAAAATGGGCAGAAGACATAAATAGACATTTCTCCAAAAAAGATATACAGATTGCCAACAAACACATGAAAGGATACTCAACATCACTAATTATTAGAGAAATGCAAGTTAAAACTACAGTGAGGTATCATCTCACACTGGTCAGAATGGCCATCATCAAAAACTCTACAAACAATAAATGCTGGAGAGGGTGTGGAGAAAAGGGAACCCTCTTGCACTGTTGGTGGGAATGTAAATTGATGCAGCCACTATGGAGAACAGTATGGAGGTTCCCTAAAAAACTAAAAATAGAACTACCATACGACCCCATTAGTGGACATATACCCTGAGAAAACCATAATTTAAAAAGAGACATGTACTACAATGTTCATTGCAGCACTGTTTACAATAGCCCGGACATGGGAGCAACCTAAGTGTCCATTGACAGATGAATGGATAAAGAAGATGTGGCATATATATACAACGGAATAGTACTCAGCCATAAAAATAAACGAAATTGAGTTATTTGTAGTGAGGTGGACGGACCTAGAGACTGTCATAGTGAAGTAAGTCAGAAAGTGAAAAACAAGTACCATATGCTAACAGATATATATGGAATGTAAAAAAAAAATGTTCTGAAGAACCTAGGGGCATGACAGGAAAAAACGACGCAGATGTAGAAAATGGACTTGAGGACACAGGGAGGGGAAGGGTAATCTGGGACGAAGTAAGAGAGCCACATGGCCATATATACACTACCAAATGTAAAATAGATAGCTAGTGGGAAGCAGCTGTATAGCAAAGGGATATCAGCTCGGTGCTTTGTGTCCACCTAGAGGGGTGGGATTGGGTGGGTAGGAGGGAGATGCAAAAGGGAGGGATATGGGGATACATGTATATTTATAGCTGATTCACTTTGTTATACAGCAGAAACTAACACACCATTGTAAAACAATTATACTCCAATAAAGAAGTTTAAAAAAAAACAAAGAGCGGAATAAAGTGTGCAGCAAAAGGGTTATTATTATTATCCCCATTTCAGGTAGTAGGATCAGAGAAAATAAGTGTCACGAGCAGAGTTTCACTTTCAATAAACGAGAGAACCATCTCAAACCCTGAGGTTTTGATCTGGCCTCTTTAAACACCTCCCGTACACCAGGTGATATCAAAAGAACTCCAGTTTTAAAAAGTCATTTACAGTTGGACTCATATTGCAACTCTTCCACATTCTAGCTATGCGGCACTTAATAAGCCCCTCAAACCCTCTGAGTCTTGTTTCTCCATCTGTAAATGGAAAACAAGAACACCTATTCTGAAAGCTTGTTAGATAAAATAGTGATAATGACAGAAGTAGCCTGACACACAATAGGTGCATAATAGGTGCATAATAATGGTATCCAGTTATTACTGCATGAAAAAACAGCTGGCTTCACAATTTCTCTAAGAATGGCATCACATCTTAGTGTTTTTGGTAATGTGCAGCTAGAGCCAGCTTCCTCAGAGTTCAAGACAGGTAGAATTCTCCATTTCATGACAAGAATTTATTCCTCCAGAGAGGAGCAGCCTCTTTTTATGGCTTTCTAGGATTCACCTTGAGGTGGAATTTGACTGGGCTAAAGATAATCAGCAAGAGACTAAAACTCACCTAGAATCTCCAGGACTTTCATTTTGTTGGTGGTGTTTTATTCATTTGTTTTATTTGTGTTTTTATGTTGTATTTGTATTGACTGCATTCTCCCATGTCCAGACCACAGACTGGAAATAAAATGGCTCTATCTGGAGCATGCTTTCCTTTAGGGTCTTGCTCTAAACCTTGAAGAGGGACCCTTCCTCAAGACTAACCAGAACAGAGATGCTTAGAGAGGAAAAAGTGAAAGCAGCAAGACACTATGAGTGCATACCAGGGCTCACTGGAGACTGCAAACCAACTCCCCAGGCCAACAGCTAATTCTCTCCCTATCAAGATCCTACATGTCCTTGGTCACTCAGTTTAGGAATCTTTCCACACTTCCCTCCATCTAATCTTTATCTAATACAACACATTGTTCATCTACTTGATTTTTATGCCTTGTAGTAGAGATTATGATCTATATAACTCTCCCAGTATTTTAGTGACTACTTTCCATCCCACTCCCCATTTCCAAGGTCTCAGCCCAGAATGCTTTATTAAATGTCCCATGAGGTAAATCTACAAATCTACATGTTAAAGGTGCTGGTGATGTCAAGAGTCAAAGGCTGTCTGTCAGGAGCATGATTTCCATTCGATGTTCATTCAAGGAGTATCTACTGAGCACTTACTCAGCCCCTGGTCCTGTGAATGATGAAAGACAAGGCTGCTCTCTGTGCTCAGAGAACACGTGCTGTGATGGAAGAGGGAGATAGACAGACTGCTGTAAAACATGAGTTAAGGGCACAGGGGCCCATGAGAAAATATAGAAGAGGATGTACCCTGGATTGAGGGATCTCTTAGGGAAAACTTTGTTTTGGTCCTGGTTTTGGTTCCTCATCTGTAAAATGAAGGAGTTGGAGTAAATCCAAGGAGGCTGACTCTCAGGCCATGGATATGTCTAGCTCACAGATGCGAGATCCACCTACAGTACTGGCCTGCACAGAGGTTTCGTATTCTTTTTTCTTGAACAAATATGAGAGGTGTTGGCAACATGGGCCCCATTTTTCCACTGACAATGATCTGCTGAACTGGAGTATGGATGCCCTCTGCATCTGCATGTACTCTTCAGTGACTCTATGAACTCTCTTACGTGGGTACCAAGTATCATTTGCCAACTTTCATCAGGCAGTAGGTCACCACCCTCATCAAACTTTAGGATTAGCTGATGTCTAATGTACCTCCCAATTTGAATAATCTGGCTTTCTGCTTACTTAAGTCTGTGAATAAGTCATTAATCCAACCTCTATGCTTGAATTAGGAATATGGAGATTAATTTAAAAATAGCTCTTATCTTCAAGGGAGGAACTAAGGAGAGACCAATTGTAGCAAACTATTGAAATAGAGTGTGATAAGTGCCAACAGGAAGATAGGCATGAAACAAGAGAGAAAGCACAAATTCCTCTGAGGGGCAGACAAGTTTTACGGCAGAACCTCACCAGGTAAAAAAAAAGGGGAGGAGATTTTCCAGCACATTGCATATATTTGGGTATACTGTAAGTTCAAAGTAGCTGGCTACAGAATAGACTAGAATTAGCTGAATTCTAAGATGAGGAAGCAGCATGTACAAAGACAAAGAGGTAAGTGATAAAGACTTTCTATTCTAGGAGGTAAAATTATTTAAGCAGAGTTGTGTATAGAATTCATATTGAGAAGAAATGAGATATGAGGCTGGGGAGGCAGGAAAAAAATCCAATAACGTGATACCTTGTGTGTCATGCTGATGAGGTTTAATTTATTCTGAAGATAATAAGTTACCATGGTAGGGGATTAAGTAGAGAGCACATGAACAGATCTGTGGGGTTTTGTGAAAGATCACCCTGTTAGGAGAGTGTGTGGTCAACTGGAGGGTTATATGCCATAGATAGAGAAATGAGTTGCCAGGCCATCATGATAACTGGCAAGACAAGATGTATCAGTGAGAATTTGTATGTTTCAAATGAGAGAAATTCCTAACCAAATTTAGTTAATCAATATGTAAACTTATTGGCTCATGTAATGAAAGTAGTAAAATAGGGTGAACTTCAAATATGGCTTAATGTTAGTGTCTCCAGATCCATTTTTCTGCTCTTCCCTTGTCTATGCTTCATCCTCTGGCTGGCTTCCCTCATGGTGGTAAAGGAATCCAGGCTTTATATCATCACTGCAATATCCCAGAAATAATCTTCTTGCATCTCTTTGGCAAAATGAATCATGTACTCTTGATCCAATCTTTTGTCCCAGAATGTGAAAACCTAGGTTCCTGGACCAATTACTGGGGTAAGGTGTATATACAGAATTACCATTGGATTGACCAGACCTACCCCTGAATCTGGGAATTGGATCAGCTCTCCCTGAATTACCCATATAGTGGTGAATTGCACATATGGACAAGATTTAGGTTACTACTAGGAAGGGGAAAGTGGTGCTTAGGATGCAGTCATCAGATCCACCTTGTATGATAATGACCTGAGTAAAAGAAGTGTCAGGAATGAAGTGAAGGAGAGGACAGAGAAATGTTAAAAAGATGGAAGGATTAAGACTCAGTCATTGTTGAATGTGGGAGGCAAAGAAAGAAAGGATTTGAGAAAGAATGCTCAACTTGCTGACACAGATAACTAGAATCCCTGGACGATAAGCATATTTTGAAGTAAAGATAATGAGTTGACTTTTGAACACATTAGTTGGCCCTGATTCTTAATTATTCAAGTAGAAATCAGTTGAATGGTTAAGTCTGAATCACAAGGAATGGGACTAGAAATAAAGATTAGGAGCATGACAGAATCATAGATGGAATCCACCAGGGGCAGGGTTATGTGAGAAAAGCAACTTCTGGACATGTTACAATAAAATTGTTTTGAAGAGACATGATGCCTACAAGAGGGCAAATCTCACCTCAGAGATAACAGACACCCTACCAACCTCTGAGAATAATCTCTCCACCCTCAAAACCAAGGAGATCCAGCCGAGTGACTGAGGGAGTTGATAAGCATCTTTGTCACCTCCTTTTAGTATTCCTTCAAGTGAGCTGAAACGCACTGTAGCTGCCATTGGTGTCTGCCCTCTGGGAGTTTACAATGTTAGACAAGTATTCAGTCTATTTAGGACATGAACTGTGTCTGAAAATATGCCCTCATCACAACAGAGAAGCAATGGATTTCTAGTGTCCAGAAATATCATAGGGCTGACTGAAATTTGACTCAGACTTGATAATATATAGCTTGTCAGGATATTAAATATTACAGAGGTAGCTCATCACTGCAGATTAATGAAGTCACCAGAATCATTTAGAAAGCAATTGAGTGACTAATTTTAATCACAAATTTGATTGCTACTATTGAAATGAAACAAGAGAAACTTACACCCCTCACCCCCAAATGTTTTTCCATTGGAATAACGATTACTATGTCTATCTTCAGTTCATTAGTGGGTCTTTTCTAAGATTAAACATTAGATGGTTTCCAAAGAATAGATTATTATTTTAAGCAGGGAATACAAGGTAGCAGGACTACAATCAGGAAAACTCCTGGAATCAAAAAGACAGGATAAAAAAAATGGCATTTTCTGAACCTAAGGTAATATAGTGAAATAAAAAGTAGATAGATGGCATTACTCATTCTCCCAGGAAATAATATAAGATTTTCCAAGAAATAAGATATGATTGCAGCTCTGATGCTGACAGGTTGGGATGTTTTCTTCAGGTTGGCAAGGAGTCAAGTGAATTCCCCTAAAAAGGAAGAAATCCATTTAAAAAGAAACAAGTATGAAAACCTGAAAATGTTTATCATAAAGAAATTTTGTAACTAGATATAAGATGTTGATTAGCTTGTGTTTTTAGAAATGAAAGACCAGAGAATAGAAAATGTCATTGGTCAGAGCTTATCCTCACATGGAAAGAGAGGAAGGGACAGAGAAAAGGAGAGTGAGAGGGAAGAGGAGAGGCAGAGAGAGAAACAGAGAGAGAGAGAGAGAGATGTATGGAAAATATGCATTTTCCTCATCAAACTGTCAAACTGAAATAATGACCATTCTGTGGTCTCCACATGGACTGTACCATTCATGTCCAGCTTATTTCTAATTTGGCTTCCCAGGCATCCCAGTTCCTGGTGAGGGTGGAAAAGGGAAGAGTCATGACTGAGAGCCTAACAAAATCAAACTACTGTTTTAAGTACTTTGCCATAGTTAAGGGTACCTTGAATAAAGGCAATTTTGGTCACTAAGATGCATGCTCCATTTTATATTAATAAACACTTAATGTGCTTAAATACATGATTCTTTGAGTTGGTGCACCATGAGTCACTCCCAATGAGTGAACTGGTAAAATCAAAACTTAGGATAAGACATTAATTCTAAGGGGATTTCAGAAAGTTCTCATAGTCCATTCTGTATTAAAAGGAAAACAGAGAAACAAAAACCCAGATATCTGTCTCTATTGCCTCTCATCGTGACAAAGTGCATTATATATAGAAATATATCATCATTGGACAATTGAAATACTAACTAGAATTCTTCACTGGTATCTAAATGCTTTTTGCAAAGAAAACAAATGGTTGACCCAGTTCATTTATATAATGTAAGAAAGTGGTACATGTGGCAGACACTACTAGTGCTAGTTGCCTACCAAATTATCCATTCTCTTTTTTGTGACTAAGAGACTCATCTGTTAAGAGCATCAATGTTCCCATCTTATAAAAAAATAAATACATAAATCCCAGTCTTCCTTTTAGCTAGGGTGTCCATGTCACATGGTTCTAGACAAAGAGATGAGTGAATGGAAATCTTATAGAAAGTTTTGGAAATAATTTTTTAAAAAGCTTTTTACCCATTCACTCTTTATTCACAAGATTTTAAGTAAGGTATCCACAGTGGACACTTTATTACAATTACCACATGCACAGCTTCCCAATTCATTTCATCCACAGCTCTTCTAAATCAAAGTAGAATGATCAGGTCAGGACCACTGCATTGCACAATTTCCGTGGACACTGTAATCTATTTAAATAGTGTATTCTGAGGACTTCCAACATTTTACCTCTGGAATAGGCTCTAGCCAAATTCCACAGAACCAAATTGTTTTCTTTTTGGATGCAAAAATGTCTGCAAACTTTTATGTTTCTTTTGGAGAATTTATAAAACTGAGGTTTACTTTAAGAGAGAAGATTTGTTGGATTTTCACAGTAGTAGCTTTGTCATTATTCTTAAATTCCTCATCAAAGACTTGTACTTGAATGTTTTTCTTGAGATGGAAGTTCCTTACTTCAAGTGGTTTGGTTGTTTCTATATGTCCAAGAGAGGTTTGTCCTCTACAAAGGGAACTAGGGACAGGTTTTAAAATCCAAGTTAGAGGGAACATAAAGAAGATACAAATCTGATGGTGCTGCACTTATTCCAGGCCATGGATGGACATGGAAAGATGCACAATTCATCTCACAAGACCAGCCTGGTATTAATACACACTGTCTCTCCTATAGTCTTTTTCATAGCAGTTGACAGTAATTCCATTCTATTTGCTCAGGTCAAAAATCTTGGAGTAATTCCTGACTATTTTCTCTCTGTCACATCCTACATCTAGTCCAACCATAAATTATATAATCTCCAATTACCATTTAAATCTCTATGTGAGTTTTCTAGACATAGTTTTGCTTTCTGACCTTGGACACAGCTGGAACCAGGGTTTGCAGGAACCAGGGTTTGCAGGACCACCAGAGTTAGATGGCTCATGTCTCTCCTCCCTGTTTTTACTCACTGTGACAAATATTCTCTTGTAATAACTTAATAATGGTACCAGGAACACATAGTTTGAAAGATGGGTTGAAGTCAGCATTTAAAGAACAGGTAAATCAGATACTATAGGAACTATTCCAGGCCATGAATGAACATGGAAATGTCTCTGATTCATTCCATAAAACCAGCCTAGTGTTTATACGGGTAAAATATGAGAAGCCCAGAACCAATGTTTACAGATCCAGAGTGGGTCTTGATGTGTGGGAATGGCACCCATGTCTCCTGATGCCTCCCCTACCCACACTCCCACCTCATGCTCAGAGATTGTTTCTTCTGAGAATTGACGCCAAAACCTCTGGGAAGGTTTTTGGTTTCCTGATACAGACACTCTCCTTCCTCTTTCTTTCTTCTCCTTTCTTTCGTCTCCTTCTCTCTGGAGCACAGATATGAGGTAACTCACTACAATGTTACTATTATTTGATTAGATCACTTTTATTTTGCCATCTCAATAAAATCTAAGGCCAATGTTACTAGGATAGATTATAATACACACATCAAGATTTGTCTTGTCACCTGAGTAACTCACTAGGTTAGACAACTACCAATCCCTAGATTGCTAAATTAGATTTTCTATATTATTCAGTAGATTCAATCATCCATAATAATTTAGTATCCTCATCAAATCAGTGTTTGGGGTGAGGAAATAAATTTAGTCACCATGATCTGCTTTTGATAGACATGAAATATCTAATGGAAAACAACTTTTCCTTGATCTGGAAATCCTCATGTCTAAAGTTGTTCTAAGAACTCTCCAAATTTGTTGAGCTAAATGCAGGAGAAAGAAATTCCTAAAGTAACTGAGGCCAGAGTTTATAATAGAGATATGACGTAGAAAGTTTTGTTTCAGAAGGTCAAGTTGAAACAATTCACCATCATTAATTATACCACACTTCCTACCTCTTAAAGAATGGTATACTTTAGATCATTGAACCTGTTGCTATAGATGCAATATGTTCAATTAATATATTTAATTAGTTAGAGTTCTGCACTTAGGGACCAACTTCATGGTAGAAATGAGAGTAAACAGCATAAAAAATTTAAATCTATTTTCTCCCTGTTATCTCATGTCTTCAAGGTCAAATAGATTTAAATGGCAATTAGTTTGCATACTGACTTTCACTTTTTTCTTTTCCCTCCCTTTGATTTCTGTTCCCACTAGCCCCAAGAGAATGTAAAATACCCTGGAATCTTCCATGTATAATTTTGAATTGACAAGCCTTCTAAACTTGGAACCCAGCCCATGTGGCACTTGAAATCTCAGTGGACCTCTCCTTTGTGTGAGGGTTACTGTGATGATGAGAAGATGCAGAAAATGTTGTCATTATTGAAGCTGATAATATCTTTTAGCAGCTCTCTCTGAGCAAGCTTGGACTGAGATGTTACCTAACTTCCATGGTAGTGGATTACATGGTAGTAATAAAAATTTTGCTGGTTGAAATATATGCATTTTCTTTTATTTTATCCTGGACCCCAAGTTGCCTGGTCCCAAAGGGGGAATCGAAGCACTGATAATGTCAGTACTCACCCGTCTTTGGGGCTCAGAGAATTACACATTGCCCAAGGCATCAGTTCAGTATGGCCTGGCTAGAAGACTTGTGGAAAGAATTGAGGTCTCTTGTACAAATCAGGGTCACATAACTTAAGACAGTAAAAATGAAATGAAATTTAGGGAACAGCTAATCCAAACATCTCATTTAATAGACCTAGAGGCATAATGTGCCTTACCCAAATTTACACAGCCATTTAAAGCACAATTTGGGTTTAAAATTCACATCTGTTTAATGACTCCAAATGCATTGTTCAGTTCACTCTCTTATTTATTAACATTTTAACTATCGTTCATTGAGATATAATGACATAAAATTGTATTATTTTTACGTATACAATATAATGTACAGATTCTCTTCCCTTAAAGGTTATTATAAAATATTGAATATAGTTCCCTGTGCTATATATTAGATCCTTGTTGGTTATCTATTTTATATATAGTAGTGTGTATGTGCTAATCCCAACCTCCTAATTTATCCCTCTCACCACCACTCCCTTTTCCCCTTTGGCAACCATAAGTTTGCCTTCTATGTCTGTGAGTCTCTGTTTTGGAAAGAAGTTCATTTGTATCTTTTTTTTTTTTTTTTTAGATTACACATATAAATGATATCATGATATTTACCTTTCTCTGTCTGGCTTACTTCACTTTGTATGGTAATCTCTAGGTCTATCCATGTTGCTGCAAATGACATTATTTCACTCCTTTTTATGATTAAGTAATATTCCATTGTGTATATATATATATATATATATATATATATATATATATATATCTCACATCTTCTTTATTCATTCATATGTTGATGGACATTTAGGTTGCTTCCATGTCTTGGCTATTGTAAGTAGTGCTGTTATGAACACTGGGGAGCATGTACCTTTTCAAATTATGGTTTTCTCTGGATATATGTCCAGGAGTGGGATTGCAGCATCATATGGTAGCTCTATTTTTAGTTTTTTAAGGAACCTCCATATTGTTCTCCGTAGTGGCTGTACCAATTTACATTCCCACCAACAGTGCAGGAGGGTTCCTTTTTCTCCACACCCTCTCCAGTATTTATTATTGGTAGACTTTTCTGATGATGGCCATTCTGACCAGTGTGAGGTGGTATCTCATTGTAGTTTTGATTTGCATTTCTCTAATAATTAGCAATGTTGAGCATCTTTTCATGTGCCTTTTGGCTATCTGTATGTCTTCTTTGGAGAAATATTTATTTAGATCTTCTGACCATTTTTTGATTGGGTTGTTTGTTTTTTGATATTGAGCTGTATGAGCTGTTTGTATATTTTAAGTTACTGGATACAAAATTAATACATGGAAATCTCTTGCATTCTTATACACTAACAATGAAAGATCAGAAAGCGAAGTTAAGGAAACAATACCATTTACCATCGCATCAAAAAAAATAAAATAACTAAGCGTAAACCTACCTAAGGCGGCAAAAGACCTGTACTCTGAAAACTATAAAAGGCTGATGAAAGAAATCAAAAATGACACAGATGGAAAGATATACCATATTCTTGGATTGGAAGAATCCATATTGTCAAAATGACCACAGTACCCAAGGTAATCTACAGATTCCATGCAATCCCTATCAAATTACCAATGAAATTTTTCAGAGAACTAGAACAAAAATATTTAAATTTGTATGAAAACACAAAAGACCATGAAGGGCCAAAGCAATCTTGAGAAAGAAAAATGGAGCTGGAGGAATCAGGTTCTCTGACTTCAGACTACGCTACAAAGCCTCAAATCAAAACAGTATGGTACTGGCACAAAAACAGAACTATAGATCAATGGAACAGGATAGAAAGCCCAGAAATAAATCCTTGCATGTATGGTCAATTAATCTACAACAAAGGAGGCAAGAATATACAATGGAGAAAAGACAGGCTCTTCAATAAGTGGTGCTGGGAAAACTGGACAGCAACATGTAAAAGAATGAATTAGAACACTCTCTAACACCGTACACAAAAGGAAGCTCAAAATGGGTGAAAGACCTAAATGCAAGACCAGATACTATAAAAACTCCCAGAGGAAAACACAGGCAGGACACTCTTTTACATAAATTGCAGCAATATCTTTTTGGATCCGCCTCCTACAGTAATGGAAACAAAAACAAAAATAAACAAATGGGACCTAATTAAACTTAAAATCTTTCACATAGCAAAGGAAGTCAATAAACAAAATGAAAAGACAACCTACAGAATGGGAGAAAGTATTTGCAAATGATGCGACTGACAAGGGATTTATTTACTTCTTTTTACATAGTATCTAAGCCTTTTGTACTATTAGTGCTTTTTCTATGAGGACTCAAGAGAGAAACCTTCCTCTGGCCTCAGTATCAGAAGTATGTTGTATTTCTCCCAGGCAACTAGTTTGTTTGGAGACCACTAATACCTTGTTTCATGTTTTGAACTTTTATAGGAAGTTCCATATATATCTTTCATTTATGCACTCAATCATCTATTGAGGTTCCATTATATATTAAGTGCTCTCTTAGACATCATAAACACACAGATAAAGCAAGGTCTCTGCCCTTAAGAGCTCAAAATCTGATGTGAAGGGCAAACCAGGAAATAGAAAATTCCTTGCTTTTTAAGGCAAAAGCTCTAGAGAAGATTGCTATGGAAACCTTGGGAGGTGTATTTAAGTCACAGGCATCAGGGAAGGATTTTCAGAGGAGGGAACATCTATACTAAAACCTGAAGGGCAAATAGAAGTTAGCTGTTCAAAGTTGAAGGGAAAGTAGGGAGGTTAAAAATATAAAACTTTTTACCAGGAAGAGAAGAAGAAAAGTACCAAGTCCCAGAAGAAAGGGACAGCATGGAATATGGAGGGAGCAGAAAATGTGTCTGGTGGGGGCTGGGTGTTGAGATGAAGGTGGAATGGTCAGGGGATTAGTTGAAGAGGGAGGAAGAGACTGGTTCCTAAAGGACCTCATATGTCTGCCAAAGGAGGTTGGATTGTCCTAAAGTGAGTGCACCAGAGAACAACTAAAGAGTCTTAAAAAGATAAATAACATTGTTTGCATTTTAGGAAGATCATTCTGGTGTAGACATTGGATTGGGTAGGGGAAAAGGGATTAAGCCTGAAATGCTGTAAACAAATTAGGAAACTAGGTCAATTCTCAAGTCAAAGATGAAAGTCTTAACAGTAAAATGGGAGGGGGAGACAAATGGGAGACCGATAAAAGATATGGAATCTATAATGATTTAGTGAGTGACTGGGTTAGGATTGGGTATGTGAATATACTATCCTGTCATCCTATGAGAATTATAAGCGGGTCTGGCCTTATATTTTTATTTCTGTTTGTATAACTTGGCTTCTATTACAAAAGAGTTGAACTAAGGCTGGCCTTATTATATACACAGATACAAAGTATCTGGGTATCTGTATAAAGTAATTTTAGTTATTTTCAAAAGACCCACTTACCCAAATAAAATACATGCCCACTTATGCCTGAAATTCTACAATTAGAGCACCATTCCTTCTGTTTAAACTAGATGCTCTGCTTATAAATCATTTACATCTCAAAGTGAATGAGTTTAGTATCTCTTTTCCTGAGGATATTAGGAGATTAGAAAGAGAACATGAGAGAATTTTAAGTTTGAGAGCAATGGAAGAAGGGTTGGGAAGGAAGTATATCACCACCAAGGAGAGGCTAAGGGCACAGAAAGAAGCAAGCAGAAGCTTTACTCTCCTAATAGGGTTCCTTTCTCCTGTCCTTGCCCTATTTCATTCTATCAATGAACAGCAACTATAGGCATCATGTTAGAACATAAATCAGGTAATATTATTTATCTTTTCAAAACACTTGAATGGCTTTGCATTTCATTCTGACTAAAAGCCAAAGTCCTTACAGTGTGGCCTCCAAGACCCTATAGATCCGATTCCATCCTTTGGTCTGTTCCACCACACCCCCTTCTCCACTACTTTTCTGAATCATCCCCTACCCTCTCTCTCTCTCACTCACATGCTGGTTTTCTAGTTATTCTGTAAACACCTGAGGTACATTCCTGCACCAGGACATTTGCTCTTTCTGCTTCCTCTGTTGGAATGACCTATCCCCAGAAAGCCAACAGTTTGCTTCCTTATTTTTTTAGAGTCTTTACCTATATTTCATGTTTTCATTGAGGCCTTCCATGATCACCTTATTTAAAATCTGATCCTTTCCCCACACTCCCTACTTATTTTTTTCCATAATACTTACCATCATCTAACACACTATCCATGCTACTCACATTTTTTTATTGTCTGACTCCTTTAATGAAGCGTAATCTCCTTGCTGCACCCCCAGACATATACCTGGCACATAATAAAAGTGAACAAATATCTGTTGAATTGAATTTCACATTACCAGAGGCCAGTCCTGTGGATCGGGAAGTATTTGCAAATCAAGAAACAGAATATCACCAAGTAAACCAGTAATAGATTTGGGGTGAAGACACAGTCCATTCTTGGTCCATGACTTACCACTACACCATATAAGTTCTATTGTCATTGTCATTCTTTCCTCCATGATCCTCACACTTCATATAAAATTCTGACTGGATCAGGTCACTTGGGGGATCTAAGACATAATGTTTTTCTGCTCAATATATAGGCAGATTTCTAGAACAACCCTTCCCATATACCACCTTTTTCTTTGACAACCTTGGTTCAAATTTTCTATGCTGGCCACACCAAGCATGTTCAGTTAACTTAGCTTTGCCATTCCCCAAGTACTGGGAAGACTCTTGCCAAGGGACTAACCTGGGGTGGAATCTGCCAGTGCTATTCTCTCTCTAATCCCAGGAATGATCCCTACCTTTGACCAGGGCTTTGAGTTAGTACTTAGAAATGGGTCCCTCATCAGGCTTCTTTTCCCATCTCCAATCATGGGAAAGATTTCCTGACAAAGAGCACTGGTGGTCTAAAAGTTAAAATCACGACATCCCACCACATTTATATTCCAGTTTTGATCCTCAAGCCATGAGGTTATGGCAGGCCACACTTCACATTCCTTTCCCCTCATTACCAACTCCATCACAGACTTCATATCTCTGCTCAAATGATTCTTTACAGTGATCCCTAACTAGGACTAAGTACCCTATGGAAGTACCTGTCCCCCCATCACCATTACTTTATAAACATTTTCTCTGCCTTTTGGGATTTTTGGTAGCACTTCCCACTATCTGAACACATATGTGTGACACACAAATATACATATACACATATATATTTGTTTACTTGTTTATCATTTGCTTCACCATAAAAATGTATCTTCCATGAAGGGCAAAATACCTAGAATATTGTGTGATATATTTCTTCTTTCCCTACAGATTGTATCTAGCTTTATATATAATAACTATTTTGATTGATCTTTGGGTTTCTCTCACCTTCCTTTTATCCTTGCAATCTATGGAAGGAGATGAGACAATAATTTTTGAGTATATATCACAGATTAAATATTGCAGTAGGTAACTTCATATCTAAGTTCATTGAATATTCCTAGCTACTCTATAATTTAGGGTAGTTAAATCATTATCTTCATCTTCACCAATAAAAATACTGACATTTCTGTTTCACAGACGGAAAACTGTGAATTAAAAAGAAAATTCTAATCCAAGATAGTGGTAAATCCAAATTTTATATTGCGATCTCAGTTCTCAGATGATGGTTATGTCAATGATGATGATGATAATGATGATGAAAATAGTGATACAATATATTTCTCCAGTGTTTTATATGTGTCAGACTCTTTGCTAGGCTCTTTATAAACATTATCTCTTTAATACTAATAATAACAGTAACACCTTATACTTACATAATGCTAGTTTTGTGCTGGCACTGTTCTAAACAGTCTAGGGTATTGACTAATTTAATCCTCCCAAGATCCCTATGAAGCTGCAGCACAAATTGTTAGCTGATCACCAAAATCATTTCCTTTGCCTTCTTGACAGTTATCAAGACTGCATTCCCCAGTCTCCCTAGCTATTAGATGAAGGAGTGTAATGGAGATGTAATCAATGGATTGTGGGTGGAGGTGATATAAACCTCATCGAGGCTCAGGCCATAAGAATTACTCACACGATCCTTTCATTTTTTCCGGTTAGTGGAATGGACATGACCCCCAAGGCAACCTTGGAAGCCATGTGCTGAAGATACCCAAGTTGCCATCAGCTTGAGCCCCTGCATGACTGTGTGAACTAGAGACCCACCCCCACCCCCATCTCCACCCTATATTGCCTAGATCGGCATTGGACTGCTCATCTGTTAGGGTAAGCTGCGGAATTTGGATTGCTTCTTTCTTAGAGTAGTTAGTTTATTTCTGAGTTAAGTAGTGTTTTTATCCACAATTCATAGATATGAGACCGAGGCACAGAGAATTTATGTAACTTGCAAGTACAGTTGACCCTTGATTAACATGGACTTGAACTGTACCGGTACACATATACGTGGAGTTTTTCAATAAATACAGTACCTGTAATTTTCATTTTACAAATCTTTAAATTAACTAAGTGTGGGGGAAAGTTTGTGCTTGATTGGAGATCACAATACGTGGAATCAAAAGAACTAGGGTTTGAGTCCTGATTCTATCCAAACTGTTTCAGCTTCTGGCCCTTGGGTGAGTCGTTCATCAATTCCTTTGTTTTTAAGACAAAGGTAGCAGTATGTGTCTTTTGACTGTGTGGGGATCAGCACCTCTAACCCCCACATCGTTCAAGGGTCAACTGTAGTTATTATCATCCTTACTTTATAAAAAAGGAAACTGAGTCTCAGTGAAGTTGAGTATTTGGTTATACTATGTAAGTCAGGTTAAGTTAACAAAACAGAACCCACATTAAGTTGCTCAATAAGGGATATTTAACATGCAGAACTACTCACCAAGGGGTTAGAGATGCTGAAAGGGCAAATAGGAGCAGTGAGGCAACCCAGAGCAGGAATAGAGGGAAGCCACAACCAGATCTAGGACTAGCAGGACAAAGTGTGGGTGATGTTACCAGAGCCCAAGTGCTAGGGTAGCCCAGTGTAAGCTAGAACCAATATCCTTCAGTAACTGGGAAATATGAAAAAAAGATGGAACTACAGCCAAGGTTCTGCCTAACGCAGAGAGAGCACAAGAGAAATTACCCAGTTTCTCTCTCAATTCCAGGCTTCTCCCCGTGCCCTCCATTAGTTGATCCTAGCTAGAATCCAATTGGCAAAAGAGCACGTGAAATGCAATTTGCTTAAGCCAGTGACCTGCAATACAGAATAGAACAGAGGAAGCACAAGGAATGGATCTAAGAGCAAATAGGCAAGTAACCAGAATGTCAACCAAGGGCTCACAGCACATAAATGACAGGCAAACCTGTCATTGAAACTCAGGCCTATATACCTCCCAAGACACATCTAGACCTAGTCTTTCTAATATGCTATACTGTCTTTCAAGTGAATATAGTTCTTTGTATGTAGTATATCTTAAATAAACATTTCCTTTTATTGTTTGTACCTTTTTAAAACCATTTAGTTCATAGAATAGAATTTATTTTTAAAAAAAATAAGGAAGGAAAGTGATCGGCTTCCTTTCTACCACCTTTCCAGATAGTTTCAGGTAAACATTAAACAATGATATGAATGTCAGAAAATGTCACCACGATGGTAACAAGCAGCCCAGCATAATGGTAGTGAGCATGGGCTTTGTTGTTGGACAAATCTGGTTTTGAATATGTGCCAATCACAGTTACTGACTACGTAGTATTGGGGATACAATTATTTAAATTCATTGAGCCTTAGTTCCTTGATCTTTAACATGGCAATACTCATACCAACTGTTCATAGTTGCACCCACAGAAGAATTTATGAGGAATACATTATATTATATATATAACCTCATTAAGTTCCTGACTTAATTGACTGCTGTCAGTTAGTAGCAGCTACTGTTATAGCTGTAGCTGTTGGCAGCAGGTCATTCAGTAAGCAAAGACAGCTGGAAATGGGATGGAACAGAATGCAGTTTACAGCAAACCACACTTCCTTCAAGGTATTCAGTGCATTCAGTTAAAACTTAAAGGATGCAGAAAGTCAGAGTTTTTTTGCTAGATAGCCTCCCTCAAGAGTCATGCTACGAACCCCTGGCATTTTGACAGATTTGAAAATATATATATTTATTTTAGACACTGAAGCTTCAAAAATTCATTTTAGTTCACTCTAGTCATAGTACTTAGGAATAATTTTATCATTTGCAATGAACCCTCAACAGAAAATGAATTTCAAGTGATTATATTCTAATGGAACAGTACAGAAGTTTATGTAAGCACACTGAAGAGGTTATCAATAACTTGTGTCAATTTATTATTTTGTTATTTTTTTCACTTGGGACTAGAATGCAATATTAGCTAAAAATTCTCACCTAAATAGGCTTTTACTACCATGCCGTGGCAGAGATTCTCTATGTCAAATGAGAGTTTTAGGTGATAAATTCCCTAAGATAGAAAGTAGATACATGACAATTTGTAAGAATAAATTGGAAGGTATACTTTTTCTTATTTTGATGCTGATATGAATTCAATCTGAATATTGATGAGAAGTAGCTGTTGGAATCCCCAGGAACTAGTGAATTCAAGTCTGATTCCAAGAGTACAGAGGCATCATTATTAACTCCCTATTCTTTAAGACATTCATAGTCTCACCATCATAATAAATTATTTTGCCTTTAGGCATGCTGTTAGACATAAAAAATAATTCTCTTTTTCCCGTTCTGCACTGTATTTGCTCATGGGTTGAATTAAATCCACATGCCATTTTTGGTGTGCTCATATACTGACCAAACTAAAATTTACATTTATCTACCCTGAACCTTGACCCACAGTATCTATCACTCTGAGGGCAAGGCCATTCTAGTTTAAGGAAGATAAAGACGTAAAGGAAAGAAGAAGCAAGGGTAAGAGAGAATTTCACAATACCCAGAATTTAGCAAGTCTGGGCAGCCCCCAAGCCAGTAGGACGTCCTCTGTACCTGTAGTCCTTCATCAAGTGGAAAACTTTAAAATGCCCCTAGAGACCAGCATTTTCCTACTTTTGATTTTTCCTTTTATTGAGATGAATGGCTTAGAGCTGGGTGTATGGTTAATTAGGGCTGCTAATATCCCCTCAAGGGAGGATATAAAGAAATAGTCAACACTTTCATAAACTGGCTTCCCCACATCTCCTGTCTCTA
This sequence comes from Pseudorca crassidens, assembly GCF_039906515.1. Lineage (NCBI taxonomy): Eukaryota > Metazoa > Chordata > Mammalia > Artiodactyla > Delphinidae > Pseudorca > Pseudorca crassidens. The sequence goes on along the minus strand of NC_090297.1, from coordinate 59,121,407 downwards.
TAACTTGAGTATCCATTCTATTTCATTTCAAGTTCAGTGCACTAATGTGCCCCCATTAACGAAAGAGAACAGAAATAGTATACTGTACTAGACTCTTATGTATCATTCATTTATTCCCCAAAATATTTATTGAGCAATTGCTGTATGTCAGGCACAGTCCTACGTTCTAGGGATGGATATAGCAGTGATCAGAACCGACAAAAATTACTACTCTTGTTGAGCTTGCATTCTATTGGGGGAAAGAGATAATAAACAAGATAAGTACCAGCATCACTATAGCATTTATGAAAGCTCTGGGATCTAACTGAGAATTAATCTTGTGATGTATACAGTTATTCAAAATATCAGTCTCAAGGCACTTGCAGAAAAATGATCTTACTCGTTTGAATACTAGAAGTTTGACAGTAATTCATGAACATTTGCAGGACAATGTACTGGCTCATTTCATGATAGAATTCTTAGAGAACAAGGTCTTGAAGGATGACTGGAAAATGTTCCCACTCAATCAGTGAGCTGGCCAACTCTGGACAGTCTTTCTTAGTCCTCTATTCCAATGTGATGCCTGGGCTCTTGCATGGCACTCTTCAAAGTGACCCTATCCATGGCTGGACCTGTCTAACCATATGACTTAGTGGATCTGACAGAACCAAGCCTGTGATGAGCATTTCAGTTCATATGCTTGCTTAATGGCTCATGGTCAGGAGCTCTGTTTATCAGGGCCCAGTAGCATGGCATGAGCAGTTTATTGACTGGTATGCAGTTCACTGCTGCAGATGGCTTGACCTTGCTTCAGAACACTGGAGAGTTATGTTGTGATTTTTCTACTGCAGTTTGCCATGAACTCCACATAGCATCTTTTTTTCCAATCACAGATATTTATAACACTATAGGAACTATCCAGATATATATCCCCAATGTAGCCTGTATCTGCTGAATAGCTTTACTGCTCTAGGTTCATTAATAGCTAATAGTCTTTCTAATCACTTGGCAAATGGGTCAGAGCCATATGTGTAGAATATGTGCTTCCAGAATGCAGAGTATTTACCAATGCAGAGTATTTACCAAGTGTTGTGCTTCCTTCTTAGTAGTGGAAAGTCCAAAATAAAATAAATGTGTCCCATAATGTAGAGGGGTCATTCTGGCATGCTCCAGAATACTGAACCTCTGAAAACTTTACTGATTTTTCAAGACACTAAAACTTCATAAGATTTCTCTTCCAGCCTCTTCTAACATAGAGGAGTGTTTCTAATATACTTGCCATGTCTTTTTTATCTGGTCTTATATATATGATGACTCTGATTCAGCTGACTAAAATGATATTCTGTTCAGACAGTCCAGGTCCCTTTGGATTACATTATGACAGGTCCAGAGAGTTGTCACAGCCCTGGGGCAAAATCATGAATGTAAAATGTTGTCCATCCCATGTGAACGTAAGCTGCTTGCAGTCCTTCTTCCTGATAAAAATGGAAAAAAATGCATCTGCAACATCAGTGGACACATACCATGTCCTGAGGCAGCATTAATGTACTCTTGCAAAGATATCACATCTGGTACAGCAGCTGCAATTGGGACTAGTACTTGTTTAAATTTATGATAGTTCACTATCATCCTCCAGGACCTGTCTTTTTTCATGGTGAGAATGGTGAATTAATTGGTGAGTATAATGGGATCACCAAACCTGTAAACCTTAAGTGCATTAAGGTAGACACTATTTCTACCATTTCCCTTCAGGATAAGGCTATTATTGTTTTCTGTTGTTATTATCTTTCCTGGAGTGAAGGATTTCCAGAGCTTTCCATTTGGATTTCCCCCATAGAAGAGCTCTTACTCCACTGGCCAAGGAACTAATATGGGAGTTCTGCCAACTACCAAGTAGGTCCATTCCAGTTAAACATTTGGGGACAGAGAATTAACCATTATGTGGATCTGTGAAACCAGTGGATCCTCTGTGAACAGGTCCTGGCCCATAATTCCATTTTTACCTGGACACCATATACTCCCACTGTTACGCAAGGGGGCTCTGATGGCACTGGGCCCCTAGACATGGATGTCAGTTCGGATTCTATATTCAGCTGTTCTTGAAATGGCTGGATATTACCCTTTGTCTCAGCATATGGATAGCTAAGTAAATGACTGTAGATACCATTGAAGAAGAACAGAGAAAATCATTACTGTGTACAATTACTGTGGTACTGCAGGGTCCTTCTTCCTAGAGATTCAGTATCTCCTTCAGTTATCGAGTTACAGGTTTAAAAAAAGTCTCATGTCCAGAAACCATGCAACGGATTGTGTCTTCTAATGTCATCACCTTCCTCATCACCCACCCTTGATTTCTTTTCTTTGAATAAAGTTAGCAACTCCCTTATTGGCTGCCCATTTATTTTCCCTTAGGGATGCCACGTTCTATTAATCATCACTACAGCTCTTTGCAGGTCAAGCTCCTTTCTATGTTATTCTGACCATTATGATAATTGCACTCATTCTGTTTCTCATGATTGAGTGCCTGCACCTGGTCTTTATTATTCTGAGGTTCTATCGTCCCCATTGTTATTAGGCAAGCTAGTTCTTTAATAGCTTCTCCTGGTGTCAGTCTTGGCCTACACAGGACAGCCACCACTGAGTTTCTCAGTGATGCTGGTGATCCTCTAACCTGCGTAATTCTTTACTCTAGACTTTCCCACCCACCACAGTTGCCTGGTGGACCTTCCAACACGACAGTCACTCCAATATGCACACTTCTTTGAAACTTTGGATATCCTTTTCCACCATGGAGCCTTTCTACCCCACTTAGTGCAGGGCATTGCCTTCTCCAGACTTTCAAGAGCCATCCTAGCAGCATGTTAGCAACATCACCAGGATCTTTGCCTTGGTATAAAATCCTATATCAGGTGAGAGTATCCTTGCATTGATAAACACTCTTTATCCAACTGACAGGCTATACAGTCGTTAACTCATGAATCTCGAGGTGTCCATGGGTGATGTGTCCATTCCAGTTAGAGGCAGAAAATTCATGAAGCACATGTAGGAGGTTTTAATGGCATGGCCTAGGAGTTATACTAATCACTTCCACTCACATTGCTTTGGCTCCAACTCAATACATGACCACAGCTCACTGTAAAGGAAGCTGGGAAATATAGTTCAACTTTGTGCCCAAGAAGAAGAGAAGAGTATTGCTCTTTGTGAGCAGCTAGCATTCCCTACTATAATAGCATAACCCAATATTCCCAATGTTCCTATGAACTATACTGCCCAGAGGACAAAGCTAGGTAAATGCACGCTCTATAGGGCTTTGAACCTTTTGCTTATAATCCAAATGTAGTCCCCTGATGAGCCAATGTAGACCTCAGGAAAAAAATGTGTTTTACCGATGTGATGTAAACCAAATAAAGCCTAGTAGCTTTCCTAGCTCCTTTCTACATAAGCTTAACTTCAAACTTGATCCTCTGTGTATTCCAAGGAGAATGGTGAGGAAAGGCTAGAGCAAGGAAGAGCAAGGTAGTCAATGAGAAGCAGCATATACAAGACAGGGGAGAGGGAGAGACGGAGAGAGGGAAATAGAGCAAGGGAAGGAAGGAAAAAAAGGAAAGGAGGAAGGGAGGGAGAGAAAGAAATAAAAAGAACATTTGTTCCAGTGCTTAGAGTTGTTAGGCAACTCACATAAGTCCTTCTCAAGATTGAGTCCATATTCGCCATTAGCTCTATGAAAATGATTCAAAGAGGAAAGAAAGAAAGAAAAAAAAAAACAACAGACAATTGCTGCCAGGGTCCAGAATGTTAAATTCCTGTGCTTAGTACAGTGAAAGCATCTATTAGAAATAGGATTCAATAAAATATCCTTTACCTTAACATTGACTTGTTCTTTGGAATGAAGAGGGAAAAGGCATAAGGTCCTCCAAAGGGCACAACTGAACTGCAAAAGACAGACAATAAGAAAATGATCAGTATCAGTGAATTTGCCGGCCACTGTGTTCTCTTAGCTAAAAAAGTGAGAAAAGTCATCATAATTCGTTAGCATTTTTGTGGCCTGTAAAAAGTGAAGTTGCTTTTATGATTATGCGAAAATGCATTGCTTACAATATAAGCTCTTGTTATGGTTTTTAAAATACGCCATCAAAGAAAAAACTCCAACAGTGAAAAGTCAACTGATTGACAAATATTTAAGATTTAAAAATGTACTCTTACTAGTAATCATTTGCTAATGATGATAAGAGTATGGTGAAAATGGCACTTTTTTGTTAATGTCCATGAGGGTGTTATGTAGATACAGGGCAATTTGCAAGCTATATCAGGAGTTTCAAAATTATTCACATCCTTTGAAGTGACCTTCCCACTTCTAAGGAGAAGGTCATTTATCCTAAAAGAAAAAAATAATAAATGTACTTAAGGACATATGGGCTTAAGTATACATCAAAACATCATTTATATGTTATTATTAAAAAAAGTACATTCTAATAGGACAAAAAAATAGGAAATATAGATTGGAGGAGGTACATAAATTTATACCAGCTAAAATCTCACTCCCCAGAAATAACCACTGTTAACATTTTCTTGCCTATTCTTCCAGATTTTTCCCCAAGTAATCAGAAACATAAATACATACAAAGATAGAATATCATACATTTTCTTCAGTAATGCTTTTTCTCTTTAATAGATAAGGATTGCCCTCAACTTCTTAACACTGTATATAAATTTACATCATTTTGTTTAGGAACCACATGGCTTTCTATTGTATGGTCATGCCAAAATGTTTTAACAATACAGTGCTGTTGGACATTTAGGTTGCTTTCCATTATTCATGATAATACAGAACACTGAGATGAATATCTATGTATACACATCTATGAACACATTTAATCCTTAGAATAAATTCCAAGAATTTCTTAAAAGTACTCAATAATTAGGGTCTTCGATATATATGTCAAAATGTCTTCCAGGGAAGTTGTACCAACTTACAATTCCACTCTGTGTTTAGAAGTACCTATTTTCCCAGAGCCATGACAACACAAGGTGTTTTAACCATTTTAAACTGTAAGTATACATATTACTGTATATATGTCAATCCCAATCTCCCAATTCATCTCACCACCACCATCCACCCATTTTCCCGCCTTGGTGTCTATACGTTTGTTCTCTACATCTGTGTCTCTATTTCTGCCTTGCAAACTGGTTCATCAAATAGATAAGTAATAAGAACCTGCTGTATAAAAAAATAAATTAATTAAATTAACTTAAAAAAAACTGTAAGTATAATAGGGGAAATGATATATCATTATTTTAATTTACGTTCAATATCTTTTATTACTAGCATATGTGAATATTTTAAGTGATTGTCATTTTTCTATAGTGAATCATCTACACATCAAATTTAAACCATTTTTATACCTTTTGTTTTAACATCTTTATTGGAGTATAATTGCTTTACAATGGTGTGTTAGTTTCTGCTTTATAACAAAGTGAATCAGCTATACATATACCTTTTTTTATTATTGATTTCTAAATTATTTTAGGTAGCTTTGTTTGCTATTTTTCCTTAAAATCTACCAATTATTTTCCTTGTGGTTTCTGCTTTGTTTTCTTGCTTAGAAAGACCCTTCACACCAAAATTATATAAATATTCACCCTTATATATTTCTTGCCTTTTTATGATACCATTTAAAATATTAAATCATTAATCCATCTGGAATTTATTTAGGATTAAGGTAAGAAGTGGGCTTTAACTTACAGTTATCCATTTTGAGTGGATTTTGTTGGGGAGTCTTTTTATTCCCCACTACTATGAAATCCTACCATGATTTTATTCTAAGTTGGAAATAACTTAAATATTCCACAGTAAAAGATAATTAAATCATCTACTCAACAGCATATTGAGATATAATTAAATATTATATTTATAATTAATTTGCAATATCTTAAAAATGCTTTTATCTTATGATAAGTGTGCAGGGGCGGGGGAAGCAAGAAACTAAATTCTAGAAGTGATAGGATTACAACTATTTTTTCAAATATTCAAAAATTTATATTTGGGAAAAAAATAAAAAAATACACACATAAAAAAAGTGATTATTTCCGTGGATTAAAAATGTGGCAAGATGGTAATTTCCTTGCTTCTTTTGGGCTTTACATTTTCTTTTTATAAGTATGTACTCTTCTTGTAATGGAAAAAATACATACATCTTCTTTAAAAATATAATCAGTATATGTAGTGGGATTCTCTATCTTTAGGGGAAAATATCACAAAAATGTGATAAAGGCTCTGGAGTTTTCAGCAAAGGATGGAATTCAGACATTTTAGTTATCTCACCACTATGAGAGTTTCCATGTTTCCATGCTAACATACTATTGGGGAAGATGAATTAGTCAGAATTTTCCATTTCAGGTCAGCACCTCTGAATCTTTTCCCCCAGCCACAACCATTTATCCTAAGGGCTCCCATTTCACTGTATTATAGCAAGCTTGGTTGCTTGCTCAAGGTCTGAGGGGGTCAGTTTGCTGTAGAAAATCGATTAGGTGCCATCCCTACAGAGTACTTAAGTTCCGAGGGAGCCTTAAATGAGCTTGTATGGAACTGTTCACAAGGTGGCTTTATAGGGCTACACGCTTTGAGAAATTGTCAGTACCAGAACTGGTATTGATCTATGCTGAGCAACAATTAACTGAAATTGCATAAGGTACTTGTACATCTTTGAGTGTGGTGAAAAAAAAAAAGCATAATGAAACCAGAAAGTACCTCTTAAATGGGATATGGTTGTCTGCTCTACCCAGAAAAAGATGGTGAGGAAAAGCCCAAAGCTGCAGTATAGAAGCCTGCATTGACTGAGATGTTTTTTCTTTTTCTTCTTTCTCATTAACACATTACCAATGTTTGCCCCTCTTTATGGGAGGGCAATGAAGTGGCCACATTACCTCCTGTTCAAATTCACCCACTTCTTCACTCTGTTTGGAGAAAAAGTTATCTCCATCTGTCCCAACCAATAGAGATTGTCACTCTCAAGTCTCTGGTTGGGGAGTAGAAAACTCAGTGATCCCAAAATGTTTCCTTTGCTTTCTACCTGAGTCACCCCATCCTAATGAAGTAGCAGGGTAGGAGTCTGGCATTTAAAAAATCGCACCCATGGCTTGATATATTGTACTGAAAAGAGGAAATGAACATGTATTTTGATGCTGAGACCAAGCACCTTTTCCTGACATAGCTCCCAGTGCTGACAGACATGCTGGTGCCTTTACCCTGCTGACAGAAATTGGTAGCAACCTCCCTAGGAATTTGACCAGACTAAGAGGAAAGACTTAATGATATTAACATTGAAGTATCATCTCCTGAATGGCCCAGTCAGACCAATTAAGTGAAACTCAGTCAATAATGCCTACCTGTGCACTTAGAGCCCTCACCTCAGGGTTTTTAAATCATAGGTTATCATTTGTCTGATAGTTCACATAGTAAGTATTATTATATGAATTTTAAATTCCAGATGGTGTGTAAATATGTGTATCTGTGCCTGTGTTTGTATGTTTGTGTGCATGTGTGTGCTGTGTAGTGGGTCCTGATATAAAAATTACTCTTTATTGAGAGTCATAGTCAAACATTTTTGAAAGTCAATGCTCTAATTTTAGTGATAATAATTAGAACAAAAAACACTGATAAAAATAACAACCTAGAAGAATCAGAATCTATACAGATAGAAGAAAACTAAAATTAATTATGAACAAAGACCCTTACTATAATCAGAGACATTATAATTGCATTAGTGAAGTAAGTTACAAAAAAAAAAAAGTTATAATCAGAGACATTATAATTGCATTAGTGAAGTAAGTTACATAAAACCAAAAGAAGCACTTGGAAGTTAAACAATACCATCAAGATGCAATAGCGATTTAAAACTTCATAAAATAATAGGATGATAATAGGGAAGAATCTTCCCAGAAAGCAAAGCAAAATAATATCTAAACTTTATTGACCAGTTATTAATTTTAGCACATATTATGTCATTTAATCCTCACAATAACCCATGAGGTAGATACTATTATCATCATTTTACAGATAAGGAGGCTTAAATAAGTTACAAATGTTCACACAGGTAATAAGTGGGGGAGCCATAACTTGAACCAATTTACTGCAATTCTCCTCTGCAGACTAAAATCATATTATTCTTTCTGCTCTGGTCCTGATTTTCCATTTTATTCATACACTTATTAAGCATTTTGTAACTGCTTCAAATCTTTTTCATATACAGATGGACTATCAATACATTCAGTAAATAGATATACTATAAGTTAAGCATCTTACTAGACGATGAAGACAAAAGATGTATAAGCCATTATTTCAGTTAAATTACACACATCTGTTTCTCTCACTCTATTAAATTCTATTATTGAGATATAATTGACATATATGTAAGTTTAAGATGTACAATGTGATGATTTGATACAGGTATATATTGTAAAATATTTACCACAATAAGGTTAATTTAATAAATTTTTCACCTCACATAATTATCATTTTGTTGTTATTGTTATGGTGCAGACATTAAAGCACCACTCTCATAGCAACTTGCAAGTAAACAATATGGTATTGTTATCTATAGTCACCACACTGTAACTTAGATCATCAGAACTTATCCTTCCTATAACTGAAAATGTGTACCCTTTGACCCCCAGCTCCCCATTTCCCCCACCTCTCAGCTCCTGGAAGATACCATTCTACTCCCTGTTCCTACAACTTCAGCGTTTTTAGAGCTCATATATAAATGAGATCATACAGTATTTGTCTTTCTCCGTCTGACTTATTACACTTAGCATAATGCCTCAAGGCTTATTCATGTTGTCAAATGTCAAGATTTCCTTCTTTTATGGCTGAAGAATATTCCAGTGTGTGTGTGTATGTATACATAGTTTTCTTTGTCCATTCATCTGTTGATGGACACAAGACATGTTTCCACATATTGGCTTTTGTGAATAATGCTGCAATGAACATGGGAGGGGAGATATCTTTGAGATAGTGATTTCACTTCCTTTGGACATACAATTCTTGAGGGAAAGAACTTATTTTGATCATCCAAAGCTCACCACACAACTTTTTGGACATAGTAGGGACTCAGAAAATGCTCACAAAAATGATTTTAAATCAGTTGAATATTCCACTAGGATAAAGTTACAACTGAGTTAAAACTTTAACTCAGAAGAGGGCATTGATTACATTTTCCTCTTCCTAGAACTAGCAGACACCCTCCCCAGTGCCCGCTAATTGTCTTCGATGTCTCCTGGCCATGACAGAGCTCAGCCTTCTCAGTTTTCCTCTCATATACATTCCTACATGGTCTTCAGAAAGCACCAGAATGGCCTATTCATCTGAGCACGTGAGATGAATGTGTGCTCATTATGTCCTGGTTCCCAGACATGAATTTTAGTCCCAGTGGGATTCTGTACCCAACTGCCATGTGGGAGACTTCTGTTTTTTGGCTGCCCTCAAGGAATCTACTCATTCAGTCCCATCTCTCTGGCCAACTACCACTCCTGTTTAATCAAATTTGACAGTCTCCCCAGTGAAAAACTTTGTGTATTTTCTCATGAGGCTGTCAACCTCCTGGGACTCTGCTTGGAGATGGAAGGGTTGGAGTAACATTCCGAATCTTATTTTTATGGAACACTGGATGCAAAAATAAAGTGGGAAGATGGTGATTTGCTCAAAATGCAGGCTTTAAAACATCCCTCCCACAAAAGCCTTGGAGGAGAAATCAAGACAAAACTGCCACACTACCATCAGGACCTACAGCAAGCTACTTACCCTCACCATTTTACTTAGTCTGCCCTTCATTAAATGAGGCAGTTGGACTAGAGCCATGATTAGAAATTGTCTTCTATAGAGCCTTCGAGTTTCACAGTGGCACCTCAGGGACCAGCTGAAGCAGGGGTCTAGGAGAGACTGAGAAAGCAGGATTCAGGGTCTCCTACCCCTACATCAATCTGAGAAACAGTTAACCTTGTTAATAACTCTGTTATTTGTATAAGATTTCATTTGTGAGAGGAAGATTCTGCTGCAAAAGAAAATAAAAGAGAAAATAACATATTCCATAACCTCTAAAACCCTTACCACCAGCTCCTTCAATGATTCTATAATACGTCTATGGACATATTATTTCTTAATTGTCTTTATTTTGAAAAAAAATTAGAAATTATTTACCCTGTAAGTAATTAACATTTTTACACACACCTCTCTCTCTCTCTCCCCTCCTCCTTCTCTCCTCTTTCTCTTTTAAGTTATTCCCTTGTGTGTAGGTGACTCATCTTAGGAAGAGAACCTGCTCAATTGATGTTCTCAAATAAGTGCTGCTTACATGGGTATCAGTACAGCTGTTTTAACCCTAAGATATCATTCCTTATCAGTACAGTAAATAATTGAATCCTTGTGTTTCAGTTGAGGATTTTTAAAGTCAAAGAAGGGTTCATTTCAAACAATTGAACCCACATAGGAAAGGGAGGGAGAGGGGGAAGAGAGAAAGACAAGGATGAGAGATGGAGAGATGGGAGAAGTTAGCGTTACTGAGCACCTACTCTGTGCAAAGTCCCACAACATGTAACTAGAAGGGCCAGGATTTGAATCCAACTCTAGAACACTCTTTTTTTAAATTTTTTTTTCATTAACTTTTATTGGGGTATAGTTGATTTACAATATTGTGTTAGTTACTGGCATACAGCAAAGTGAATCAGTTATACATTGGAACACTCAAGTCCATGTTCTTTCTTCTCTTCCCATCTAGTTTACATGTTATTAATAATCATCACACATCCCAAGCCAAATGCTTAGTGTGAATTTACTGCTTCACTGTGATGTTGCTGGTTACCTTCTATGAAGGCATCTAGTAATTTTTTTTGGCTGCATGGAGTAATTTTTTAAATTTAGGACTATGTATTGGCTCCAATTTTCTCACACATCTGACAGTTTGCTGTCCTAAGCATATTTCTCACACACTCATGTGCTCTTCCTATGCAATCTCAGTCTCTATCGTGGTTTAACCTAGGACCCATACTCTTCCCACTCTCAGTTAAAACTTCCTCCCAAAACTCCCTCCCGAGTCCTAGACCCACTCAGGACATCTCTACCTGAGTGTCTTCAGGCATGTCACATTAAACGAATTCAAAACAAAACTCATTACCTCCCCGCAAATTTCCCCAAACCAGGTTCTCTCCATCTCAGCTAACAGCACAACATTCATCAAGATAGAAACCTCAAAATCAGTTGTGACTCTTGCCTCTTCCACTCTTCACATCCAGCCACCATCAGTTTCTGCCAAAGCAACTTCTAAATGCCTCTTTTTTTTCCTCTTTGCATTCCCACTTCTATTGCTTGGTTGAGGTCTCCCGTTCTCTGAGAGTATTACGATAGCTTCCTGCCTCAAGTTTTTCTTCCATTTAGTTCAATTTCTAAAAGCAAATTTGATCATATTCTATCCAAATATTGAATACTGATCATATTCAACTCTTTAAGTTGGCCATCCTCTACCTCTTGAAATTCTCTCCTCCCTTAGCCTTCAGGTTACACAATTTTTGGGGTTTCGACTTCTGTGACAGCCCCCTCTTATTTTTACTCATTGGCTTTATTTACTTTCCCTCTTTAATCATACTTTTTTCTTTTTCTTCCCAGAAATTTCCTTTTTTGTTCTTTACTCTTCTCTTTATAAATCTTCTCCTTCCGCATGGCTTCAACCACCACCCATATGTTGACAACACCCACATCTTTATTTCTAGCCCTGACATCTCACCGAAGCTCAAGATCCATATTTCTATCTAGCTACTGAGCTCATTATTTTTCCTATAATACCTACTCTTCTGGATTATCATTCTCTCCAAACAATGTTAGAAGTTATCTATTCTCCAGAACTAGAAGCCTAGAAGAAAACCTAAACCTCTCTTAATTCTTCAGTTTCTGAATCGAACTAGTCATCTATTACCTTCAAACATACCTTGGGAAGGTCTTTGAAATCCAGACTCTTCTCCATTCCCTCTGCCATTGTCACTGCCCAGGTCTTTATCATCTTTCATCTGAAATGTGGTGCTATGTCTCTGAATAGTCTCTCTCACTTCCATTCATTTATCCACTCATTCCAAAATTATTTTCCACAAAAATAAATCGATCTTTTTTTTTTTTTTTTTTGGTACGCGGGCCTCTCCCGTTGTGGAGCACAGGCTCCGGACGCGCAGGTTCAGCGGCCACGGCTCACGGGCCCAGCCGCTCCACGGTATGTGGGATTTTCCCGGACCGGGGCACGAACCCGTGTCCCCTTCAACGGCAAGCGGACTCTCAACCCCTGCGCCACCAGGGAAGCCCCTTAATCGATCTTTTAAAAACCTACAGTTACTTCCAATTGTAAACAGTATAAAATCAGGTTTATAATACAGGGCTCTTCACAAGTGCCCTTAACTGAACAAGGACTGTCTGCCTCTATCCATCTTCCTTCATTCAACACCACTGGCCAAGGGAAGAGAGGCTGACAATTTGGATTAATCAGAGTCTAGGACAGTGGTTGGACCATATTTATTGGGTGAGTGAATTCATTAGATGTAATAGTTATTCTCTTTCTACTCAGCCTTCAGACCCCACTTAACTTGAGTGGATAAGTTAAGTTGGGCCCTGGTATATAGAAACAACCATAACAAATTCAATGGAAAACAGCAGAAGGCTTTACCCCTAGCTTATACAATATTTCCCAAACCACATTTTGCAAGAATGTATTAAAGTACTGCACTGGAAGTTATCATACTTTGTCCAGCTATTAATAAATTTTCTGTATGTGTGTGCTCATACATACATTAATACTTTTGGCTATTGTCCTTCACACAGCTCTCTTGGTTAGAAATTACATGAAGAGAAGGGGGAAATTGCAATGGAAAAATATTTCACCTCTCATTCTTAGCACCATAAATCAGGAAGGTATCTAGTTTTTGTGAGGCCAGATGTCTATATAAATTTGGGACATCTTTGTTAAGAAAAAAAATATAAAATTATAAACATAAATTCATGGTAAATTATACATTTTAGAAAGCTGTCAAATACCATAAATATAAAAAACAATCCAGAAAATTAGTATTTTATTATCTAGAGTCCTGACATACTTTCTTTAATATATTTTTCTAAATTTTGAGGTTGCAAATTTCTTGATTTTCTCTTCATATGCAATAATTTTTAATATTTTCTGTAGAATAGTAATGTTATTCTGAATTTCTTCTAGCTGGTTGATCTATATTTGTTTTTTATTATTGGTAGTTTAGAAATATTTATTTCCATTTCCTCTGTAACTTTCTTTATGGTTCTGCTAAGGTGCCATTTCTGGCTCAGTAACAAACCCAGTGAGAACTCCAGCCTTTGCTCTCCCTTGGTCCAGCACAGCCCAGACAGCTCCTCACTGACCTTAGCACCATGCCCCCACCCCCATACTGTCCTACCATGATGATCCTGGGAATTGGGGGGTCTAGGTTTCTATAATCTGAATCATAATGGCCTTAAGCAGGAGGCAGAGCAGCATCCTATTCAAATCCTTATTCCTGAGAATCTAAGACAGGGTTGGGATGACTGATGAGGTACTCTGGGGGCAGGGCGCTGATGGATATCAGGCAGAGGTAGAAGTAGTGCTGGCAGCCTGCTGGCCCCACCTACAGCCCCAGGACCATCATCAGGAGCAGAGTTCCATGCCTCTAATATCCCATTTTTCTGCTGATTCCTACCATCTTAGAGAAGAACACATGGAGAAATAGAAGGGGCACCCTGAAATTTAAACTTCATGTGCTTCATGGTAGTTCTGCTCCTGTACAGATCTTACCTTGATGATTCTTTTACAGGCATTGTTTCTTCTGCCTGGAAGTTTCTCCTTTCTTTTCTCTATTTGCCATATTCCTGCTCATTGTTTCATATGCAGCTAACATATGACCTCATCTCTGGAGACACCTGCCATGACATGACATGACATGACATCCTCTAGTATTTTACTCATACTTTTATCAAAACACTGACCATATATTATAATTTGTATCACTGTATGTCTACCTTTCTCACTAAATTGAGATGTTATTAAGGAACTATGTTTATTAATGTTATTTCCTTGCCTTTACAACAAAGCTCTTTCACATAGTAGACTTTTAACAGTCTGAATGTCTTAACTCCAAGGGTCACCACTTCTAAAAGGTTTTCCTGACACCTTCACACAAAATTAATACATTATGTCCAGCATCTTGTACATATTGAGTTCTTAATAAATTGTACAGCAGGAGTTTGTGCATGTATTAATCGCATCCACTAGATTATTAGACTGTCAAAGAAAAAATCTAGTTCTTGGTCTTCTTTTCTCTCAGCATCAAACACAGCACTTGGTATGGGAGTGGAGTCTGAATACTGTCAGAGAAAAGAATGAGCTACTTTGAAATAGAAAAAGCTAACATTTATTGAGTACATATTGGATACTAAGCACTATTCTAGGTGCTTTACATGAAATATTTCACTTAATCCTTACAGCAAACCTATAAGCTACGATGTTATCCCTTTTTTAACAATAAAGGTACTGAGGCATTGTGAGGTTATATAAGCGTAACAGTCACATGGTCAGCAAGTAGAAGAAACAGAATTTGACACGAGTAGGCTGAATCCAGAAACACTGCTTTGAACCACTTCACTACACTGTCTTCTAAGAAATCAATAATCAGTGGTCTGGGTCACTACATGACTCATTTTTACGGCTGCTCGTGATTGTTGAGTATGCTCTGTAACTTTATTTAAGTCACATACCATAAAATATCAGTCAACTGGAAAGTTCACAGCATCTAGCTAACTGAATTTTTTGATTAACATCTTTAGTAACCATTCCCCTGCCTTAGTAAGTACAGAATACAGAATACAACTGAATTCTTATCTTCAAATTTAGAATCTCCTAAGTTTCCAAGGATATAACTTTGACTCTTAGGAATTATTGCTCCATACATGGCTGTAGGAATTCTGGAAAATGTGTCTGGATAGTAGGAAAATAGAAGAGAGTGAAATGATTCAGAAGAGATGATCCAGGGTGCTATGGGTCCTGTAAACTGTGACACATGACGAACTGCTCAAAGAGCCCTACTTATCCTGGAAATGAGAAGACTCTGGGTGTCAATTAAGTTAATCATGACATTAGCACCATCGGCCCACTCAGTGCTGCTCCTTTAGGTCTCACTTGCTCACTTGCTGATTCATCTCATTGCCTTTTTTCCTCATCTTCCATTCTCATTCCCTTCCCCCTATGGCAACACACTAATGTATTTAATATATATCTTTTTTCTTTTTATGGGCTTTTGCAAAAATTGTATTGGTGTTTGTGTACATGTTTTAAATTTACATTAAAAAGTATTTATTAAATATAATACCTTGCTCTTTTCGCTCAGCACTATGTCACTGAGATCCATTCATATTGCTCTATGTACTAATCCAACGGTCCCCAATCATTTTGGCACTAGGGACCAGTTTTGTGGAAGACAAATTTTCCAGAGCCAGGGGCAAAGCTTTTTTATCTATCTTCTATATAATAGTTTATAAAGCTCTTTTTACTTGTGTTTTTTTTTTTCCACAAAATGTGCTTGAGAAGTCTCTGAATTGAGGCAAATATTATTACTATCCCCATTTTAGATAGCTAAACTCAGTCTCAGAGAGTCAAAGTATCTGGCCAAGTGTTAAGTGTTGGAAATAGAATCCAAATTCAGGTCTAGTTGATAGTCAGGCTTAATCTTCCTTTTTGCTGAGCTGTCTTAGAGTCAGCTAAATCCCCTAAGGCTTTTTTTTTTTCCAACATGAATTGCCCTTAAGTTAGATTTCTCTCATGCAGAATTTGTGCAGGAAAATGTTGAACCTAAGTGTAAAATTTAATGTGTATCCTTTCTAAATTTCATCTTGATTATTTTGAACATCACTGTAGTCTAGGAATGCCTTTGATTCTTGTGTCCAAAGTATTTTTTTAATCCTTCCCAGCTTTTTGTCACCTACAGATCTGACAAGCTAGTCTACCATGCCTTCAACAAGTCATGGAAAGTGTTACCCAAGAGTACCGATACATGAGCAAGATCCTGTAACACATCATTTAAGAAATGCTTTAAGTTTTACACCATCTGTTAATCAACATGGAATATAGATTAGTAATTAAGTTATGAGTTCTAGAGTCAAGAGGCCTAGATTTTATTCCTGGCTCTGCCACCTAGTACCACTTTGAGGGAGTAATTTTACTTGTCTAAATCTTTCATCTATGTGATGGAAATGGTAATAACATATCCTCATAAAGCTTTATTGAAGAATAAGTGGTTATGTTATAGACCATAGCATTGTGACAACACAATCAGCTTTTTAAAAAAATGTTAAGTATTATTTTAATTGGCAATATTTTTACATGTAGGCTAATTTTGAGTTCAGCTAACCATGTTGTCTTATAACATGTATTTCACCCCAAAGCACAGAAGGTTTGGTAAAGCTGGAGATGTGTTACCTGATCCTCTTCAAGAAAGAACTTTCTGCCTAACTGCAGGAAGAGCAGTAGCAGACTGGAAATTCAACATCAAGGCTATATCTTTTTGTAACCCCCTCCTCTTGAATATGAGCTGGACTCAGTGACTTGCTTCTAATAGAAAAAACATGGCAAAATTTTTGAGTTGTCACTTCCAATATTAGATTACAAAAAGGCTGAGGCTTCTGCCTTGGGCACCCTCTCTTGCTTTTTTATTCTAAGGGAAGTTAGTAGCCGTGTGTGTGTGTGTGTTTCCCTATGGAAGGTCATGCGTCAAGGAACTGACGTTTCCAGACCACAGCCACCAAGGACCCGAGGCCTGCAAATAGTCACATGAATAAGCTTAGAAGTGGACTGTCCCTGGGTCAAGCCTTGAGATGACTGCAACCAGGGCCAACAACTTGATTTCAGCCTCATTAGACTGAATTAACTAGAGGCACCCAAGTAAGCCATCCTGGGATTCCTGACCCATAGATACTTTGAGATAATAAATGTTTACTGCTTTAAATCATAAGTTTAGGGGTAATATGTTACACAGCAATAAATAACTAATGGATCATCTCTCTTCTCTCACCTGCACTATTGCAATTGCTTCTTAACACATCTCTCTGCCCACAGATTGTCCCTAGTACATCCTTCATACACTGTCAGAATTATTTTGGCACAGGTCGAATCATGTTACTTTCTAACTTAAAAACATTTCAATAATTTCTAATTGCCTCTTGGTTAAAGTCCAGACTTTTTAAATGGTTCTTCAGAATCTAATATCAATCTATTTTTTCAGTATTATCTTCTATTATATCCTTCAAGAACCCTACTACGATCCAGCCAGACCAAAACAACTTCTCATATCTTCTATATCATGGTATATTCTCAGTTGGGGATGTTAATATCCATCTTCTCCTCCCATAAAATTCCTTATCTTTCAAGGAAAATTTTAAATGCAGTTTTTTTGACAAATGGGCCCCAATTAACTCTGATTAAAATGAATTTTCTTTCTCCTCTGTTAATTGTATCTCAACTACAGCATCTATTTTAGTTCATCTGTATTATAGACTAGGATATCCATATGTGTTTGCCAATTTGAATAAACTCCCTGAAGAGACAAACTCTGTATTAATCATCTTTTTATCTCTGTATCCTCAATAGGGTATTTTGTTCATGGTAGTTGCTCGCAAGTAGGTTGATCCAACTAATTCTAAACTTACCTTGGGAATAGATTTGTCTACCCATGGTCTGTTCTTTGCTCTCTGAAATAAAATATTATAACTCCCCATTGCTCATTCACTCTATACCTAAATTCAAGCTCCTTGTCATCTTACTAATCATAAGATTTACTCTTCTATTCTACACAACCTAGAAGTTAAGGAAGGTCAAATGAAAAGAGGAGAGGAATGTGCATCAAAAGAATGGAAAGAAAATCACAGGAACGAATGAAGTTTTTTTTTTTTTTCATCCAATTCTTTTTCAACATGGTGGTAGGGGAAATCAAGGTGGAAGATTTAATGTAAAATAGATCTGGATACAAACATTAGGGTCAAGACTTTTAACTTAAAGTCCTTTGGCCTCAATTTCTTCAAGTGGTAAAAGGAAAGCAATAAGAATACCTGTCATGTAAGTTTGTAAAAGGGGATGAGATAACCTGGATAAGACATTCCACATTGATGGGTATTTTCTTTCACTTTACTTCCCCTGCATGGTCCTGGAACTTCATTTCCAATTGCTTCAGATTTTGTTCAGTAAAAACCAGAGGAGGTTAAGAAATGGCAAGAAGTAAATGAGGAAAAAAACAAAGGCTTTCAGGGAAAGTGGGAAAGGGAAAAGGCAAGGGTCAGAGAAAAAAGAAAGAAAAAGAGAAAATAATAATGTATTCAAAAATTTGTAGGGTTATTTATTCATTTTACATTCCCCAGCTGGCATGGAGACTGTTTTGAAATATGGAGAATCATCCCAGATACAATTACATGTAGAGAAGTTGTGCTGGCAGAGAAAATAAACCATCAGGAAAACTTTGCCATTACCTATTGTACTTTCGCAAAACCCACTATCACTATTTTTAAAAAATCTGGAGTTTAACTAGCTGGTTTAATATGCCAGCTAATTTCCTTGATCTCATGGAGACTTTAAATCAATGCAGATTGCATCATACAGCTTCTTTAATTTTCAAGAAAATATACCAAACTTTATATTTGCAGGGGGTCCCAGAGAAATATTGCAAATCACTTTCCTCCTCCAAAAACTGAGTTCAGTGCCCTGAGGCTGCACAGTTCTAAAGAAAGTAAATGAACAGTGTTTGATGCCAGGTTTGAGGCATATGAAGTAAGAATTTACTACAGGTTTAGCTCGAGGTTCTCCAAACTGTCCTATTCCATCTTCTCTGGTGCACATCATGGTGTGGTATTGAATTATTGCTCTTTTTCACTGTAACATCAGATTTTTTCACCATAAAATGGACTATTCTGTCTAAATGACACATTCTACTCTATCTAAAAATGGAAACTCAGAGAAATATGCTATTGGAAGAATCATAAAATTGACATTTTAAAAAAACTCATTTCTCCTGCTACAAGCACAAAATCTTCAAGATGATCATGGGAAAAGATATTCTATCATAACTGAAATAGCATACTTACCTTTTTTGGGGATGATGACATTAAAAACCTTATAAACCAAAAATGGATATTTCATAGAGACCTTCATAAAGGAGCTATAAGTTTCAATGCTAAATTTCATTATATTTCATTAAGAAACACCATCAATCAGTGCTATCTTATTTCTAAAAGATGAAAAGCTGTCCAGCCATTTCCCAAGCATCTGCTTCTCACTGACATCACCCAAACTCCTAACAGCAAGAGGAGCTAGGCTGAGATGAACCAGTCATAGGAAAGCCAAGGAGTTCTCAGATCCAAGAAGAAGCTCACCTAATGAATGACTGAAGGACTATCCTAAGACAGACAACAGAATAACATTGGCATAATAGGAGAGACAAACATCTTTTTCAGAATAAGCAACTATTCCTTTTGATCTTCTATACTCTAGCCTTACTCCCAAGGAACTTAGTCAAGTTTTCTGAACTTAGGTTCTCAATAATTCCTATTCCTAATCCATATCCTTGCCTTCTAGGATAGAAACAAAAATTTTACAATAGGACTGATATTCAGAACTGTGTAATATAGAGGCATGCCTGTCATTAAAATGTTAAAATACTTTTTTAGTGTTTGATAAAGACTCCTACTCTGAGCCCCTAGAGTGCTCTCATCACCACAGCCACCAGAGCCCCATCTCCAGGAACCCCTGAATCTTCCCACATAACCACCTAAAGGGTTACTATCTGGCATCACAAAGAGATGTGTCCCAGGACCCTGCTTCAGCACCCTATACTAACCGGTGTCCTTTCTGATTGATTGGCTCTAGTAGCTAAACATATTTAATATTAGCCCTGTTTAAAAGGTCAAGAAGACAATGGAAATAATTAAATTAAGTGAGTGGGTATAATACAGTAGGAGGTGATAAGAAATGTAGGAAACTGGAAAGCATATACCCCTAAAGAAGTAGCTGCTCTGTGGCTGTGGAAGATTGTCACGTGGGAAAGTAGGCTAAGGGGGCTTAATATTCTGATATTTCAAAAGAAGCTGGAAATTTTTATTTTAATGAGGAACTTCATAATTTGTTAACATTTGCAATAAAGAAAAATGTTTGCAAAATATTGTGCGTGCCAAACCAAACCCATGGGCCACAAGTTTGTGACCTCTGCTTTAGGGATCATGGAGTTTTTGTGACCTTGTCAGAGCTTCTTCATCTGTCACACTTGAAACAAGCCTGAGGAAAAATATGGCACTCTCAATTATATAATTACAAGTAATCTCAAATTGGAACTTTGAAATAACTAAGTAAAACTGATAATTATATCAAACTTCTTTTTTTATTGTATTTTAAGTCTTGCCAAGTGTGTTCAAGTACATTGTCTTAGATTTTCCTCATAAGTAGGATAAGTATTCTTAGGTATTTCTTACAGTTGAGGAAAATGGATCCAGAAAGACTAAGGAGACTGCTTTAACATCACTGAAACGTATGGCAGAACTGGGTTTTGAGGCACCAGTGGATCTGTGCCTCTAACACCTTCTTTAAGTTGTCTACCCTACTCTCAACTTTACTGATATTCCAGGCATGATCACAGCCCATTACTCCAGAATAATCACCTTTTGGACTCTATGTTTCACATTCATTTGAAATTACTTTTGATACATTTAAATAACTTCTTAAGGTCAAACCATGTGTTTGGAATGGATTGGATTACTGTTCCCAATTCTTTAATAAAATTACACATCAAACTCTTTACCATGTGACTTTGCAAGGCCTCCCTGTAGTTGGGGTATATTTCCCTCACAGACTGATGTCAGGCCTAGCCAAGCAAATTTCTTTGCAGATGGATGAGGGCAGAAGGGACACTGTGTCAGTTTCTGAGGGCTTAAGAGGCATCATGTGTTTCCACTTTCTCTCCTGACCCCTGTGATTGGCTCTATGAGGAACATGTCCCAGTACTCCTCTGTCCCTGATTTAGCCACAAAAGGAGACATGTGAAGCAGACCCAGACCTGACCTGCAGCCTAGAGCTAAGCCCAGCCTAACTCAGCCAAGATCAGCAGAACTGCACAGGACTCACAGGTCCATGAGTGAGAAAAATAAAAAATTTGTTGATATAAGCTGCTGAGATTTGGGGAGGTTGCTAGTCATGTATTATTGCAGCAATACCTGACTACTATACTGTTAAAATCATCCTTAGGAAAATAGTAATTTCCATGTTTATGCCTTTTAAAATGTATCTGAACAATAAGGAGAATTCTAGAAACAGCTCAATAATAATAAAAGGAGAATACAAGGTTTTGGAAAATGGTGTTCTTATATGTTCTAAACTAGTATTCCTAAAGACAATTAAGTAAGGTTCTATGCAAAGAAAATAGAAAAGAAATAAAACTCCATGTTTTAATAGGAATATAATGAAATTGAGATATCAGGTGATTAATGCCCTTTAAAATATTGTTATCTTTGACCAGATCAACCATTATTAAAGAAACACGTTTGTTAATTCTTTTATTTGGAAAAACACACGCGCGCGCGCGCGCACACACACACACACACACACACACAGGAAATAACAACAACAACAAAACCTTGTTTCCTTTGAATTATTTCCACCTCTAATTGATTGAAACAATTTTTCCCCTCTTTTATTTTTTTCATATGCTTTGAACTGGAATGAAAATTGTGTCTCTGAGAATCTGAAAAAAACATCATAGTTGTTTTTAACCCAGGTTATGCTTTAGAATCACCTGGGAAGCTTTTTTTAAAAAACACAGATGCCTGGGACTCTCTCCCAGAAATTCTGATTTAATTGGCCTAGGTAGGGACAAAAGTACATTGTGATGCACCTCCCCAGATGATTCTAATATGCAGCCAGGGTTGAAAACCATTGTCCTTACAGGAGATATATTGCCAATTTTTTAAAAAGCTAATAAAAATATCTGTACAATAAAAGATAACATTTTAAAGAATGCTTTCAACTAAAAAGCAGCAACAAAGAAAGTCCCAGGAAAGCATCTTGGCTAATAAAATGAAAAGTTGTGTACGTCACCCTTTTCAATTAACACCTTCTTTGAAGTAAACTACCAACTGAGTAATTAACACATCTCACCCATTCCAGCTAGGAGAGAGCTGATCCTGGCAGCTGGAAGGGCAACATCATTCATATTTCTCATTCTTAATCACTGACTCAAATATGAAACGGATTTTCTTATTTGAAATGTCTTGATAATTGAGTTCCTAATTATCAGTAAACTATATGAAACAATGGGATTTCAAGTCTTGCTTTGCATACATAGTATATTTTCTGGTTTTTGGAATATGGCCAGGTCATTATGCTTGGTGTTCAAAATATGTGTTCCACCTATTAAAAGCTCAGAGTCACAATAGCATTTGTCTTTTTTTTTTTGAATTTTATTTTATTTATTTTTTATACAGCAGGTTCTTATTAGTTATCTATTTTATACATATTAGTGGATACATGTCAATCCCAATCTCCCAATTCATCCCACTACCAACACCACCACTTTCCCCCCTTCACAATAGCATTCTTGATCCACCCATTTTATTTTATTTTATTTCATTTATTTTTTTATACAGCAGGTTATTAGTTATCTATTTTATACATATTAGTGTATACATGTCAACCCCAGTCTCCCAGTTCATCCCACCACCACCACCACCACCACCCCCTGCCACTTTCCCCCCTTCACAGTAGCATTCTTGATCCACCCATTTGAAAAGGTTCCAATGAGCTCAGTTACAACACATGAGCAGAGCACAGGGGGTTGTCAATAAATGAGATCTGCTATATAATCTAAGATTTGTCACCAATTTTTCAAGACTTTAAAAGGAGGTAAATACATATAATGCTGCACGTTTACTGATTATAATTTAGGAGACTTGGAGCTGAAAGGTGTGATTTGCAGGCTGAAAGGTTAGAGCTAAATTTACTTCAGAAATCAGTTTTGTTCACATTCTTCTCCCCCTCCCTCATTTCCTAAATGCAGTAACCAAATTTTAAGGATTCTCTCTCTCTCAGAACTGTCATCCATGTCCTTCATTTCACAGTCTTTCTGCCACTGGCAGCATTCAGTCCCCCAACATCTCTGCCACCGTCCCAGTACATTTTGCACACTGCCTCCAGGGTTAGTTTTGTAAACCTAAATATGATATAGTACTGCTATACATACAAATGTTTTGGTTCCTTATATGAAACAATATCAATTCCAAAATTCATAGCTTTGCATATATGGTAATTTATAATCTGGGCCCAAATGAATTTCCAACATAATCTTTTTCTATTCCATGCACCCTATAGCTATCACATCATAGCCAGCTTCATGGTTGTTCAACCTTTGCATTCGCACAGGGTCCTGTCCTCAGAGGGGCCCCTCTTTTGGTTTAATGCTCTTGTTGTTGCCTTCTTAAAATTCCTAATAATTCTATCTTTGAACATCTGTTTTATAAGTGAAGGCCAATGGAACAACAGAACACGTGCATGAGCAGAGGAGGTACACGCAGTATGCATGTCTGCAGTTCTTTGCTTCTGTCTCCACAAACAGCATTTGTGATGCTCCCATGAGCACAGAATTCCACAGAACACACAATGTGTGGGAGTTCAGTAGGACTCAAAGCAAATACAAGGTATGCGTGTTACAACTAAAACTAAGTAAGTGGGTTTATGATAGCCTTGAGAGTCGACATGACACTTTGAACAAGCACTCACTTTAAATGCAAAAAAGAAGGCAGTGGCATTCTAAAAAGCACAAACAACCAAGAAATCCTATCATATCCTTTCTTATGCATGTTATCTCCCTATATTAACAAGCTACCTACTGAACATGATCATGTAGAAAGAAGAGACAGGAAAACCTATAGTTTCCTTTTATTCCCTTTTACTGCTCGGTAAGCTGAAGGTTGAGAGCAGTGGGAGAACATGCATAGATCAAGATGTAAAATAGCTGAATTAGTTTTCTGTGGCATTTCCATTGTTGTGATAAGAACAAAATATAGATGCATGCATTTTCTTTGAAATAATTGTGTAATTTTGTTGATTCCACATATGAGTTAAACATTTGCATTTAAAACTGGCATTGCATAATATAAAGATGAATGGAAAAATTCATGATAGTAGTTAAAATGTTAATTTTTTTTTACTTAGGAAAACATTAAGTAGCAAATAAAAAACACCATGACAAGTCAAGAGAAAAACTGTGGAAGAAACCTTTAATAACTTTTTTTTACTGATTTTCTTTAAATCAAACAACCCCACATTTTTATTTTGCAACTGAGCTTTGAAAAGTATGTAGCCAGCTCTGCATCACTTAACTTCTTGCTCTTTCTTCAAAATACTTTCATAGCACATGCATTCTTCTGCCTACACTATTCTCCTTCTAAACCTGAGAATTCCTACTCATTCTTCATAGCCCAACATGGATGTCACCTTCTCTGTGACAATTTTCCCAAAGCCTCTAGGACAAAGTTGGGCACTGCTTTCACACTATAAACTGTGATGCCTTTGAAGGCAGGGCCTGGGAACTGTTGCAATAACTAGCACATAAGTAGGCGTTCAATAAAAAATTCATTGAATGAAATGATGGTCAAGGAACTAAGTAGAAAAGGCTTTTTATCCTATGATTTGCCCTAGAATCCTACACTCATCTAGAGATGACACTGCTTTTGTCACGGGCTCACACTGGTTGTCTAATGAAAGTACTTGCAATTTAAAGCAGTTTTCTGCTTACTGAGTCAAGACCCCTTTATCTTTTCCTTTCAAGATGAGAGTATAACTGGTACAGCCAAAGGTGATCTTATTTCCAGCCATTAAGCAATGTTAATTTCATGGGCTACAGAGAGAAGAAGCTTATGCAAATGAATATGATTTGTGTCGGCACACGGTTTATTAATATGAATTGGTTAGCAATTCATGAGCCATAGCCTTCCCCGACAGGTATGATTCAAAAGGTTAGGATTTTTTTTTTCCTGAAAAGAGACTCATATTAATATGCAGATAATTTCTCAGACGTAGGCTCAAGACCACTCACATTCTAAATAGTTCCTTCTACTGTACAAAAAGTCAATGAACTGCAGAGCAATTATGAAAAAGAAAGCCGAATGTCTCTGCACAATCCCACAGAATTCAGAGCAGGCACCAGGATACTACCTGCTGAACTTGATCCAACACTTTAACCCATTCAAGTACGTGTCGGATGTATCTATTGTAAGGTATAACACTTCTGAGAATAGAAATGTAATTTTTCATTGTGAAGGGTGCTGTTAGTATTTCCTGTGCTCATGAGAAACCTTAATAGTTTCCATGCATCATTAGTACACATAGATTATGGATCTTTCATGTTAATATCTGAACAACAAAATGAAAGATCACTTAGCTAAAGCAGGTGTTTATCATGTCTAGATGTACCCATCCTTCTTTGTTTTAAAGCCATTTTTCTTACAATACTGTTAACCTGGTATCCCTGAAATGCCAGTTTTGTATTGTTTCTGTTAACAGTGGGGTGGAGCAGATTGCCTATGCTCTAATCTGATGTCCCCTGAAATTAAACTGTAAATGTGTAAAATACTGGTGAAGGTACCTTTTGAAAACCACAAAATGGAGTTTTTTAAATTGATTAATGCCTGGGAGTGTATATGGCGTATATGGAGACCTACCTTCCTTTAGAACTCAACCTATCTGAGTGATATTCTGATAAATCAAGATTATCAACCTAGACCCCAAATATGAAAGTAGGAAGAAAACAAAAAGCATAAATCATTTAGTCCATTTTCTTAGTTCTGCTAGAAATCTCTCTCTAGCCAGCACAAAAAGTATGAGATCAAGTAAGGAAATGTAAATGATCAAAGTACAACAAGGAACACACACACAATAACAGAATCCTGCCAATTCTCCTTTCAAAATAGATTTTTAAAATCCATTTAATTTCTTTCTATCTCTACTTCCAAAAATGTAATGATGGGTAACAAAGAATCAGATTCCTTAAAAATCTTAACAATCAGGCCTCCAGAGAGCCTCCTTCCAGCGCTCCACACTTACAAAGTATCATTTTAGAAGCCATTTTGATCAATTGCCTACAAAACTTAAATCTCTGCAGTGACTTTCCATTGCTCTAAAATTCCAAACTCTAACCCTGGTTTACAAGGCCCTCCTGACTCCTAGTACTGCTTCTATCTCAAGCCTCAGCTTCTTTGACTTTTTCTGTCTCAACTTTGTTCTCTAAAATTTGGTCAACTGAACTTTGACCCCAAACCATCATTCTTTTCATTGTGGTCTGGCTAACTCCTACTGAAGAGACAACTAGCCCTTAAAAATGATGACACAATACAGAGAATTTTCTGCCCTCCAGATTAGATCCTCAGGATATGTATGCTCTATCACCTTATATTTCCTCTTTCCTAATACTTATCACAATGAGGATGAATTTGTTTCATCCTCATTGTGATAAGGACAATATCACAATATTTGTTCAATGTCAATATTTTCAACTTTTTTAAAGATCTGTGAGGCTGGAAATATAACTTCTTTATACAGCTCTCTACAGCTACTAGTTAACAGTATTAAATAAGAGGTGCTTAATGTCTGCTAAATCAACTGAAAAAAAGGTTACAAATGCTAGTTGGTGTCTTACTAAGGGGCCATGAATGCCAAGCTAGAGATTTTGGACTTGATTCTGTAGGGAATGGAAAGCAAGTGAATGTGTTTGAGCAAGGAAACAACAGAATAAAAACCGTTGTTTAGAAACAGTAATCTAATAGTTTTCCGGAGAACCGTCACAGAAAAAAGGCTACTGCAGTAACCTAGTTATGACTAAGTAACTTATAACCTAAACATATTGTGTAGGGGATGGACAGTGAGAATATAAAGAAATGGAAAGATGTCATTTCATTGTTTCCCTATATTACTTGGGTGTAGTCACTTTATTTCATTAGGCCACCTCTTTATTCTGTAACTATAACAGGGGGATTATAATAGGGAAGAACAAATCTGACTCCATATTAGATCTGTTCTGTTCCCATGCTTATTCATGCCAGTTCTGCACATTTTGTAAAAGAATGTTGCCTATAGCTTGAAATATATAGGATAGCCAGCCTATTCTCAGGGCTCTGACCTTTAAGAGTCCGTTCATACAGACAGAAAAAGTTGCAGAACAGAGAATAATAGTTGTTTTGTTGGAGGATGACAGGAACATCATGACCCGACCTATGTGGACAGCTACAAGAACAAAGGATTCCGACACCAAGAAGTATGCAACAAATAACCAAGCCCCTCCCTCGCTTTGCCTTTAAAAGTGCTTTGCTGAAACGCTTTGAGGAGTTCGGGGGTTTTTTGGACTCAAGCCACCCATCTCCTTGCATGACCCTGCAATAAACCTTCCTCAGCTCCAAACTCCAACGTTTTGGTTTGTTTGGCCTTACTGTGTATCCGGCACATGAGCCTGCATTTGGTAACAGGATCGTGTCACTGCCACCAGAGCTCAGGTATCAGTGTGTAAGTGGTGGTCAAAGCTATGGGTTTTAATGTGATCAGTCCATAAATGTACATGGTAGAGGCCTGAAAACCAAACATTTCATCATCCTCTTTGATTGACTCCCTTATTTTTTCTCTGTTTTTTACATCTACATATAGACATACCTAAATTTATATCTGTATCTATCTGTTATAGTCATATTCTTCCATATGCTCTACATTCCCAGTCAGTAATCAAGCCAGCCATATACATAGCTTGTGCTCCTCATAACCAATGATCCTCAAATGTTTTCCTATATTCTCCTGATTGTCAGAGAGTATAAATCCTAAATATTCAACTGCTTACCAAACATCCCTGTTCAGATGTTCCACAATCACCCTTAATCCAGTACGTCCTGAGCTGTATTCATTACCTTCACGGGATGTGAGGAGAGTAGAGATGGTGAAATATTAATGTTTGTGGTTAAAGTTGTATAAAATTTATGAAAATTCTTTCTATATAATATTTAGCGGTAAGCATTCTTTTAGCTAGGTACTGATGAGAAAACAAGAACGCAGAAGGACAGGAAAACACACTCCAGACTAGACTCTACCCACGACCAGTGAGAAGCACTTTGCCCTAAGGGACAGAAGTTAGTAAAAAGTTAAAAACGTAGTATCTGCTTTAAAATATTAATTGAAAAAATACCCACATTCCTTCTGAACTAAATTTATAAAAGGCTATAGTTAAAAAACCAAAAGCATTCCCTAAAATGAAACCATTTTTAATGTAATTTTTAAAGCCTGTGTTACTCTTAAATAGTGTGCAAATGGAAGTCTCAACTTTCTTTCTTAATGAATTCAAAATATTCAAAGTGGCTGCTCTTGCTATTGAAAGGTGCTAGATGGCCAGGTACTGACCCATGGTTAATTAAACAAAAGGAAACTGTTAGCTTTACAAAAAAAGGTATGGAACTCTGTGAGAGTAGCATTGCCTTTCAAGCATTCCATCTGTCAACCTCACAAATAAAATATCCAGTTATTTTATCAGCAAAATTTAGGAAGAGCAGAGAGTTACAAATCCAGACAGGCAAGCTATGGTGAATTATAGGCAAGTCCAAAGAGACAACGGGAAAGTCAGCTTTTAGCAGGTTGTAGGGGGAAATTGCGTAGGGTTGATTGGGATAAAAGTTGATTGGAGAAGAACAAGAGTTTGAGGTTGTGGCAGTTTCTTGTTGGCTGCAGGTGGTGGTTAGTGCATAGTTGTTGGGAAGCGTGGAGGGGTGTGGTGGATCTTTCTTCCTTCTCTTAAACTCAGGAGATGAAATTCCCATAAGAAAACTGTCCTCCCTACTAGAAGGAAAGTAACATTCTAATCATTATGGATAGGAAGTTGAGACCAAGAGAATTTTATACAAAGAATTCTACACAAACAGACCTTTTAAAAAAATTCTTATCTTCCTTCTTCCCGCTGGTTATGCAGACTACAAAAAGTGGTATATGCATGAGAGCTCTCCTTTCAGGGATTCCTGACTCCATTTAAAATAAAGTTTTCCTTTATTTTCACATATCTTCTCAAATATTTGTAGTTCTCTGAGCTGTTCAATCAGATGGTGCACCTGTGTGTATGGTGATTTGTCCATTTTGTTCCCTATTTTTAAAGGTCTAATCTTACATACATCTGTATCTTTTTCAGGTTATATAACTTTCACAGAGCTCATACAATGTAATTAATACACACAAGCAGTGCAATCTGGCTTCTGCATGGCATAAATTGGATACTCAATACGTGCTTGTCAAATGAGTAAAGCACTCCATTTTAACTGCTACCCCTAAGTGATCCTCTGACTCCTTACAGAACAATCCATTGACCTATTTTTATTCCTTAATATTTACCTTCATTTCTATCTGCCATGTTCCTAGCCACCTGGCTCAGATTTATCTGGACAGAGATCTCATGCTTTGTCTACATCACTGGGTTTGTTTATGCTATTGCTGCTGCCTGTAATGCCTGCTGAGCCACATCACTGTCACTCTGCCCGGTCGAAAACTAATCCATCATCAAAGTGTCACTCAAAACACTTGTAACACTTAACTGAAGTCCTCCCTGTTCACTCTAGCTTATGATACTTTTTTCCTCCTCCAAATACGTATTTCATTTGCATCTCTCATATGGTACTGTTCTCTTTCTACCTGGCATTTTAACTTCTTAGAACTTATTCCATCTAAAATACAAAATCCTTAAAGACAGCACCCATATCTGAGTCTCACAAGCATCTGATGTGGTGCATTTTACACATAACTTTTATATATATATATATATGTGTGTGTGTGTGTGTGTGTGTGTGTGTATACACACACACATATATATAAAAAGAATGTTTTCTACCTATAAGAGGATCTTTTGGATTGTCTTTTAGGCCTCTTAGCTTACAGTTTATATACTATTTCAAGAAGCTTGATATGAAGGAACAAGAAGCCAGAAAATACAAAAAGCAAATACAAGCCTCTCTAAACTACAGCTCACTGGGGCCATTTATATGAGAGCAAATAATTCCCGTGCACCTGAGGCAGTTAGCATGATACAGGTCAGAGGAATAATTGATGTGCATAAAATATACCCTGATCCTAAACAAATACTTTAATGTGTTATTTATTATTTATTAACAATATCTTATTTATGATGCAGTTATAATGATTCAATAAACTTACAGGGAGATAAACTTTTAATAAATTATTAATAACTATTATTAACAATACATTTTTCATTATTCAGTCATAATAATTCAATAAATTTTCAGAGAGATTTAACATTTACAAAGCATTTTTACATCTACTACAACACTTAATCTTTACAATAAGACCAAATGATAGATGTTAAATCTACCAGATTTTACAGAAGGAAAAGCTGAAAGTCAGTTTGTCCAGGAAGATGTCCCAAGGTCATACAGTTAAAAAGTAGAAAAATTAGGGTCCAATTTTTAGTGTCCTAGTTTCAGTGAGTAAAACAGACATAGCTCCCACTTACTGCCTGGTGAGGCACTGAAAAGCTATAAGCAAAAATAAATGAATAAGTAGTGTTTTTTGATAGAGACCAATAATAGGCAGAGAGCAGAACCTTTTGAGATAAAGTGATCCGGGAAGACATCATGGAAAGGGTTATTTGTAAGCTAAGGATTGAAGGATGAGCCACACATTAAAAGAAACAAACAGAAACAGTGGAAGAGCATTGAAGTATAGAAACAGGTTTGTGCAAAGGCCTTAAAATAAGAAATTTCCGACTTCTTACCACAACATAAAATTTCCTTCATGAAGTGGCTCCCAAGTATGGATTACGTACCAACTGCTCTTCATCCCTTCCACCCTTCACACTCGAAGAAAATACCCCCAAACATTTCCTGAACTGCATATGCCTTTATACTTTTGCATATGTTTTTCTTCTACCTGAAATATCCTTTCCTGGAATCTCTACACAGAAGAAGAGTATCAATATATTTAATCTGAAAAACTTTTCTCAGGTGGTATTAATTCTCTCGTAGTTTCTCTGTCTCTCCTCACGCCAGTCCTGCTGAGTCTCTCCCACATATTTTAAAATAACTCTCATTTTTATTAACAACGTCAATGAAGAATGATTTATATAACATAACATCACCTGTTTTAAATATACAATTCAGTGACTTTTAGTACATTTACAGAGTTATACAGGCATCATCACAATCTAATTTTAGAATATTTCCATCACTCAAGAAAGAAACTTCAAGCCCATTTACAGTCCTTCCCCATTCCTACCTTCAGCCCTCGGCAAACACTAACACTACTTTCTATCTCTAAAAGATTTCCCTTTTCTGGACATTTTATATAAATGGAATCATACAATATGTGTTCTTTTGTGTCTGGTTTCTTTCACCCAGCATAACATCTTTTTTGAGATTCATTTGAGTTATAGCATGTTCATTATTTTTATTGATGAATAATTTTCCATTGCATGGAAACACCAAATTTTATTCATTCACCAGTTGATAGACATTTCGCCTAATCCACTTTGTTTATTGTGAATGATGCTGCTATGAACAAACATTCACATAAGATTATTTGCGAGTACATGTTTTCTTCATTTTCCGTAGGTAGATATCTAGGAGTAGTACTGCTGAATCACATGGTATTCCACCTTTCCTTTACTTCTATGCCTTCCACACATCCTTCTATTAGCATGTACACCATTTTTTAATTGCTGTGATTTATTTGTCTTTGTTTTTACATATCTATCTCCCCCTATTGGGCTATGAGCATCATTACAGCAGGTGGCGTGGCTCAACAATTTCTTTAGCCTCAACAATAGCAGTCACAGGTAAATAGTAGGACTCATAAACTTGCTAAACTTTGATCCCAGATCCTCTTCTTCAAGATGGAGGCATTCATGATCACAGCTGCAGGGGGTGCTTGCCCACTGAAGCTCACAAATGAGCCTCTCCCCAGGAGCTGCCCTTTGCCAAGAAGCTGGTTTGCACAAGGGTATTCTTCCTCCCTATAGACACCTGAGATCCAATGATCTATGTAAGGACACAAAGACTTGGTTTCTCACCTCTGTTCAGGACATCTCTTAAGGGCATTCTAACTCCACAGCATCCTGTGGGACTGGCTGGGGCCACTGTTGCCACTGTACCCAGTTCATATCCTCTTTCTTCCCAATCCTGCTTTCCCTGTCCTCTCCCCACTTAAGTGAGGAAACATAAAATTTTGCTGACAGCACTCCTTAATAAACCTTCTGCAAGCAAGTCTCAGACACAGAATCTGGTTCCTAGGGAACTTGACTGGCCAATTTACATAGGAAATTCAAACAAGGAAGTTGCTTGTCAAGGAGATAATAATTTTCAATACCCCTTTTTTCTTCACAGGCAATTAGACCAGTCAATTGTTTGTGATGTAGATGTGACTTATATATAATTTAGGCTCTACCTAACTCTTGACAATGAGATGAGATCAATTTAAGCCCCTCTTCATTCCATGCCACTTGAAAATCAAAAGCCCTGATTGTTTTTAATGAATTATTGAGGAAAAGGAATAATAATGATCTCAGGACTGCACTGACCATTTGATCAGTTTGAAACATTTTATTGTCCTACCTACTGTCTTTATTTTGAACTCTATCACTCCAGACAAAAAAATTCACTCAATTTTTACAAAAATCCCATTCATTCATGAGTAGAGTTGACTTTGTTGAGTATCTGAGGACATCAAGAAAGGGTTGACATTTTAATAAAGGAAATATTTTCAATTGCAGGTTAGATTTCCCTGGGCTTAAATTTTCCTTTGGCTTTCCCATCAGAATATTTTTTTTCATGGCCACTTCATCCCAGGGAGTATATCACCCTCATGCCATTTTACTGGCATTTGCCTTCCCCCTCTTTTTTTCTATCACTCACTTCTCTTCCTTTCCTCTTCTATCCCTCTCTCAGGAACACATTCCTTCCATTTTCTTATGTAGTCAGTAAGGCTTTCTGTTGTCTTTATACTCATATACTCAGTGTCTCTTTTGTGTACCAAACGACTTTCAAGACTTTCTCCTAAACAAAGAGAGCTATCTCCTGAAAGGACTGTGTCAGGGGTCTGCAAGACTACCTGCAGGTTCAGTAATTGACTAGGAGGAGTCACAGGACCGAGAAGCTGGTACATTCAGGGTTATGGTTTATTACAGTGAAAGGATACAGATAAAACCAGAAAAGAGAAAAGGAACATGGGGTGAAGTCTGGGAGAACCCAGGCACAAGCTTCCAAGGGTTGCCTTCTAGTAGTCACACCAAGATGCACTTAAATCTCCCAGCAATGATGCATGGCAATACAAGTGCAGTGTTGCCAACCAGGGAAACTCATCCAGCCTTGAGTTCAGGGTTTTTATTGGGGGTTAGGTTAGTCAGTCACTTAAGCAGGTACCACCTGCACAACTAGCTCAACTACTTGGACTCCAGAACCCCCAAGGAAAAACAGATGTTCACGGTAAGTCACATTGTTTTTTTTTTTTTAATTTTAATTTTTTTCTTTTAACATCTTTATTGGAGTGTAATTGCTTTACATTGTTGTGCTGGTTTCTGCTGTAGAACAAAATGAATCAGCTATACGTATACATATATCCGCATATACACTCCCTCTTGCGTCTCCCTCCCACCCTCCCTATCCCACCCCTCTAGGTGGACACAAAGCATCGAGCTGATCTCTCTGTGCTATGCGGCTGCTTCCCACTAGCTATCTATTTTACATTTGGTAGTGTATATATGTCCATGCCACTCTCTCAATTCTCCCCGGCTTATCCTTCCCCCTCCCCGTGTCCTCAAGTCCATTCTCTAGGCACATAACTCTTTTCGAATTATGGTTTTCTCAGGGTATATGCCCAGTAGTGGGATTTCTGGGTCATATGGTAGTTCTATTTTTAATTTTTTAAGGAACCTCCATACTGTTCTCCATAGTGGCTGTATCAGTTTACATTCCCACCAACAGTTCAAGAGGGTTTCCTTTTCTCCACACCCTCTCCAGCATTTATTGTTTGTAAACCTTTTAATGATGCCCATTCTGACCAGTGTCAGATGATACCTTATTGTAGTTTTGACACAGTAAATCACATTGTTAAACTCTCTGGTCAAACTGTTACAGCATGCCCCAAGGTCTGCTCAAACATACAAAAAAACTCACCAGGCAGACATTTCAAGGGTTCAGAGCTCTCAGTTCCCATGGGCTAGCCCATCCCAAGGTCCCATCCTAGAAACAGGCTTTTCTTGTGAATGTGCAGGATTTTAGCAAGCCAAGCCTTCTGAGTTAACCTTTTCCTGTATTATGGTGACTTAAGCATCTAATTTCAAGTTTCAAGTTTCTAGAATCCTATTCATTTTATTCATTCATTCATACAGGCATTATAATAGGACAAGTATCTCAGAAATACATCTAAAGCCAGCCATATAGTATGTGTCAGTATTAACTAAAGTCCTCCAAAGAAGACACCAAACCCAGAAACTTACTAGTCTCATGTCTGCTCCACATTTGGGGACAATCACACATTTTATAGCTTTCCTGGTGAAGGTGCAGAACTAGACCTTGTCCCTTTCCTGGAAGAGAGATTAGATGGGATCCGAGCTGAGCCTATTATGTATCTACCAGAGTCTTTTCTACATGGCCCTGTCCGTTGTTTTGTCCTTTTGTGTCCATCATGGTTAATGCCATCAGCATTAGTGAAAATATTGAAGTTTTAAAGCGTGGGGAAGAGTAAGCAGGTAAATCAACACACTTTTCAGAGATATTGCTGTTTGTACTAGAACACTGAGAAATAAGGTCAGTATCTCCTTCATAGGCCACAGAATTTGCTAGGACTATAAACTGGGATACTGTCTACATTCACTGCTCTCTGTACAAAGCAGATTAATAAAACTGAGCCATTAAAATATAGGGCAGAGACAAAAGCAAGCAGAAAGTGCTTCCTACTGATATAACTAATATACCTACCACTCTTCCAGGGCTTCCTTTGGTGACATCTGTCCTTGCCCTGTTCCTTCCTTGCTTCCCTCTCTCCCCCCCATCTCTTTCCTCCTTCCCTTTGTCACTTTCCTCACCCCTTCTCTTTCTCCTTCCATCCTTTTCTTCCATTCTTTAAATATTTACCAAGCTCCACTCTGTTTCAAGAACTGTGCCACACACTAAGAATCCAGTGATAATGAGACCAACATGGTCACTGCCTTCATGAAACTTACTGTCTAGCAGAAATGAGCCTTCAAGCATAAAGGCTTCAGCGGCCAGCTGCTCTCCACATCCAGACACCTACTTCACCTTCAGTCTTATCTCTAGTCGCTAACCATCACCTCCTTCTTCATGCTCAGCACCTCAAGCCACACTAAGCAAGAATACTGACTTGCAGAGCCTCACACATGCACATTCTTGCTCTGAGCTTTGCATCTTGCATCCTCTGTCGTAATATCCTTTTTACCTAGACCCTTGCACTTGACCTAGTTTCTTCTATTAATCCTTCAGGCTTCCTCCTAGCACTAACTCAGGGAAACCTTCTCTGACTGTCTCCTAAGACCAATACTGCTTCTGAAACATATCCACGTTGACATGTGGAAGCCGCAGGCATTGTAGCTATCATTTCAGGCTCCATGCCTGAACCACACAGGGAAACCTTTCCTCTGACACATCAGATACACCCACAGGAAGCCATTCCTTTGAATTCTTCTAATTGTAGGGTACACTTGAGTAATTCCTGCGGCAACAACTGCTCTCTCAGGAATTAGGAGAATGTAAAACAAACAAAGAACCAACACCTCACTTATGTCACTCTAGAGGAGACAGGCACAGGGATTTCTCTTTTTATTAATTGTTTGCCCCATTCTCCCTTCACTCAACACCCAATCATTGTTTAACTCTATAGTGACCCCACATACAAATGTTCTCTTCTCAGGGAGACTCTCAGGGAGAGTCTCAAAGACTCTCAAAGTCTTTTTGTTGGCCGCTGTATTAGTGTCCTATGTTGCTGCAGCAAAAAATTACCATTAGCTTAGGGGCTTAAAACAACACAAATCTGTTTTCTTATGTTTACGGAGGTCACAAGTCTGAAATAGGTCTCACTGGGTTAAAATCAAGGTGTTCATGGTGCTGTCTTCCTCTGAAGGGGAGAATTCATTTCCAAGCCTTTGCCAGCTTCCAGAGGCTACCTGAATTTCCTGGCTCATGCCCCCTTCCTCCATCTTTAAAGCCAGCTCTTCAAATCTCTCCTCTCTCTCCCTCTCTCCTCTCTGTCTCTGTCTCTTTCTCAGTTCTGCTTTCATTGATATATCACCTTCCTTCTTATTAAGGACCCTGTGATTACATTGGGTCCACCTGGATAGTTCATAATAATCTCCCTATCTTGAGATTCTTAATCACATCTGCCAATTCTCTTTTACTATGTAAAATAACATATTCATGCATTCTGGGGATTACGACATTGACATCTTAGAGGGACTATTGCTCTGTCTAGCATAGCCATAAATGGTTTCCTCTGCAGCCACTAGAGACATTCTTCCTACTTGGTACCATAAAGTGCTTTAAACTACTGTATTCTGCTCCCTTACTGTATTAAGCAACGATGTGAACCGGTCCTGGCATGACCATTGTGTGTTGGTCTTGGATTTTTTGTTTCCTGTTATTCTTTTTTTCTCTACCTCACTAGCCTTGCTACTAACATTATTGCATATAACCCACTGCTGGGAAGTTGGCTCCCAGTTGCCACATATATTGCTCATGCTGATGTGAGAGGTGAGGGGAGTCTCTCTACCAGTGTTGAAACTATTGTATTATGCTAGTAAGTAGGGCTGCCTTATTCTTGCAGTTTCCTAGAGCACTACTACTATTATAATACTTTTATGCTCCATTTGTAATCTAGGGATTCAGGCTTAATTTTTAATCCTGGCCATTCCATGGACATGCTGTGTGACTTTCGGTCAATGAATTATCCTTCCTGTGCCTGAGTTTTCCTCATTTGGATAATAATGGATATAGATAATAATATTCACATTGTAGATTTCTTATAGAAATTGATTGAGGTAGTACTTGGAATGCCCTTGCAGGCTATATATAGTAGAGACTGTAGGAATTCTATATATTGTTATATTGATAAGCATGATATCCACATGAAAGAAAACATGAGTTATTAGGTTGGGAAATGAGATGAGGCAAGGTTATAGAAGGCCTTGAACGACCAGATAAGGAGGTAGTGTGGTACCTGGAATCAAACTTTAAGCCTTTCCTCAGGCAGCCCTTATCCCTAGATCCTGAGAGCCCTACTCTTAAAGAGTCCTTCCCCTCTTTACCTAAACTGTTTCCCAGACCTCACTTTAGATTTTTGTGAACACTTGGAAGATCAATTGGTTGTCTCAACCAACCCCTTCTGAAACGATTTATAGGTGTCTGCTTTCTCTCAACACAATCTACAGGAGGCCCTGATAATTTCCCTCTCAAGTAATGCCAGTCAGTTTGACCTAAATAGGTTCTTAGTCTTCCAGACAACTAATAGCACCTAGCCCTATAGTAGTCTCCTATCCTGAACAATTAAATGGACACTTGGGTGCTAGCACTATTTATTTATTTATTTATTCAGATGTTAAGCTAATAAAAATTAATTTTTCAAGACTACTCCCCAATCCCTATCTTTTCCTAATTCAAACACCATTTCCAAAAGTTTAAAAGCTAGAACAATAAATCAAGGAATTTCCACAGGACATTGGTGTCTCCTATTTGTGGATCCCTCATAGCTTTAAGCTCAAATACAATCGATTTGCAAGTCAAAACAAGACTTTAGCAACTGCCAACTCATCTTGGCAAAATCAAGCTGTGTTCTGATGTTTGCTTCATAAATTAGAACCAACAATAAAGATTCTGGAGTCAGGGCTTAAGTGGCAATTTTGTTGATGATGCATGACGCAGAACAGAATGCATTTTGTTCGGCCACACGGTGCTGTCTTTGCAAGGCTGGCAGCAGTAGGACGTTTTCTGTGTAGGATGTTAGCTAAGGTTTGTGAAAGGCCACCAATTATATACCTGCTAAGCCAAAGAGATGTTTTTCATAGTTATTTATACACTTTAATCCTAAGTGGCCAGAATTCCAGGAGTTACCAAGGACAACGTGATCCTCAACAAAAGTAATAACCCCTTCTTCCTTCCAAGTTACACAGAAAACTTGTATGAGACCAAATCAGATGCAATTATTTTGGTGAACTTTGGGGAAAGGAGCTAATTTATCATGGTCAAACGAGCAGTCTGAGGCAGAGAGACACCCAACAAATTGCCCAAGTTCACATAGGTAACCATGAACTGAGACTAGGACTCATGATTCCTGATCCATTCCTTTTTTTCCAGCCATTTGACCCCGACTCCAAATGTAATCATTCATTTTTCATTTTTAAGGGCCTTAACCTGAGCCTCCTTCTCTGCTTGATAAGACCCTATTCTGCTCCTTTCCACTGACAGACTTCCCTAAAGGTTATCATACCCATATCTTTATTTCTTCACTCCATTGTTGAGTCCTATAATCTGATTTCCATAGTTTCCCACCCCAACTAAAATTAGCCTCTAAAGGCCTCCAAATAGTTCCTTTCTGACAACTCAAGGAATATGCATCATCACTGTAATTCAGAACTAAAACTAGAAAAATGGGATTTACTGTAAATTTCTTTTTCCTCAGAAAACATGTATTGTTCCCTAGAGATGAGAAACTTCTTTTTATTATTACATTTGGTGACTCCTACCCCTTCCTCAAAAAAACACCAGTAGAAATCCATAAACAAAACTAGAACTTAATTTAGGGTTAAAATTTGATACTGGAAGAAACAGGAGATTTACATGGGTACCTCACCTTGGCTAACCTGAGTATCATAACAACTAAATATACAACCTTGCAATGATAGAGAGCAGCCCTTTGCCACCATCCCAATTTGGTACCTACAGTCAGAGGCATCTGCAGCTAGCTTGTGCTACCCAGGTTACACCAAATTTCTTCCAACACCATACCCGCTACTCCATTTGCTAATGGAACAGACACTTATCGTGGACTTCTTTTCCCCGCCTATCATGCTTCTGAGACCACCACCATCCATGAATTTGTTAAATGCTCTGAAGACACAACATCGTCTCTAATCAAAGGACATAATTTCACATAATTTCAAATGAAAGAAGGGAGGCAATAGGCTGATGCCCTTGGGATAACTGGAATTATTAGGTAGCCTCTCATGCAAAAAACAGTTAGCTTTACTGAATGGTGGAAAGACCTATTTAAAACTTTCCTACAGTGACAGCTATAAGACATCAACCTGTGAGTTGCTGTGTATTTTAGAGGCCTATGCCTTGAACCAATGAGCAATAAATGATGCTGATTCTTCCATGGCCAAATTATATAGATCTGAGAATCAATCACTTTCAAATTTTGTTTCCCATCCCAAAAGCTCTGAACTGTACTGGCCTATAGTTTTTGTTTCCAAGAGAATGACACATCCAATTAGGTGCACAGTAATTCTTAGACTAAATTGCAGTTGAGATTGTCATGTGGACATTTCTAGCTTCTTGGGCCACTGATGGAACTATTGGGAAATAGGACCAGTATTGGCCAAATTGTTGACACTAAGTCTAAAGAGGTAATTGGCTTCCACTATATTCAGTGCTTGAAAAGAGTATGGGTAGACCCCTAGAATTCGGAGGTTTCCTGGGCAACTCTTTGTATCATCATATCCAATGGAGCAGGTTAATGGAAAATAACCTCAATTTCATATTGGTAAGACTACCAAGGATTCAAACCTCATAGAAATGAAGATCACATCTCCTAAAGTAGAATCCCTGTTTAGCTGAGGTGTTGTCTGAAGATTAAAGGAATGCAGAACATGTGGAAATGAAAGATACTGGTCTTCTATCTCTTCTTGTTTTAAACACAACAATAATTAAGGTAATCATTACTATCTTAATCTTCTCTTTCATTAGAATGTGAAATTCTTACAGTTAGAAACAATTCTTTTATCTGTTTCTTCACACCAGGAAAATTCCTAGAACCTGGTGAGCATTCAATAATTGCCTATTAAGTAAATGAGAGAGGATAAGTGACTTGTCAAAGGTCACATAGTTACAGAGTTAGAATTGAATCTGGAGCATTTTCCACAAGTATGCCATATCTCACTGTGATGTATTTTCAAGTTAAAGTAAAATACTCTCATTGGATTCTCCATCATTATACAGGATCTGATAGGTATATCTCAAGGTCTTATGTTTCAAAAGCATTATGTTCTCTTTTTAGCAAGAAAACCTGACCAATATACATTAGCAGTTTGATTGACAGGCAAAGTGATTTAAGCAGTACTTGCCAACCTAATCTTAAATGAGGAATCCTTTTATTCATGCAAAAAATTATAAAAGCTTAGTACATGATAATAACTGTACTTTTAGCATACATTGGGAAACACACACACACACATACACACACACCCCTCCTTGTACTCATGACAATTCCATGGTCCTTAGATAATTGCACCCCATAGTCTGGGAGTTACAAGTTGAGTTGAAAGATCACTAAACTGAAGTACAGAATTTTGGCTTCTGATTCAATTCTGCAACTGCCTACATGACCTTGGCCTGGGACTTGCCCTTTCAGAGTCTCAAAGCTCTTTTACCTACAAATGAGGCACTGGATTAAATACCTCTATGTCGGGCTTTGCACTGCACAGCTGCACAACCCCAGGATTAACATTCACATAGATTACAATGCAAATGATGCCCCTTGAGCTGTACAATGCAACAGCCCTGCTTAAGAAAGTTCCAGCCCTAGCAGGCTGACTCTAGATAGGCTCTTTTCTAAGTGGACAATGGGAGAAGATTTCAGTCACTTGTTCCTAAAAGTGCCAGCCATTCTCATTATCTTCTCATAGTCCTTCATACCCAACCTGACAACTTGGGAGTCATGTCAGGAAGCCCTCTAGTTCTGATCTGACATTGGTACCTTTTATATGAAGCACTCTGACGCTATACTTATACCCTCCCTTTCCTACTCCCTCCAAACTCATCTCTCCACTTCCAAAACACTTTTATGGGCAAAATGACACAGAACAGGTCTTTTGGAGTCCCCTGGGTTTTCTTATTTTCTTTTTTTTTTTGTGGTACACAGGCCTCTCACTGTTGTGGCCTCTCCCGTTGCGGAGCACAGGCTCCGGACGCGCAGGCTCAGCGGCCATGGCTCACAGGCCCAGCCGCTCCGTGGCATGTGGGATCTTCCTGGACCGGTGCACGAACCCGCGTCCCCTGCATCGGCAGGCGGACTCTCAACCACTGCGCCACTAAGGAAGCCCCCCTGGGTTTCTTCTTAAGGTTAATCAAACATTCTTAAGGGGTTGTTAAAAGCTCCAAGGCTTTCTAAAGCCAAATGCACACTTTCTCTCTGAACCACATCCGTTCCTTTTATCAGTTCCAGAAGCAATGATCATGGAGATTAGAGGCAACATGTTAGCTCAACTCTTCCATCCCCTGGCATTGCTCTGGAGAGACAATGACAGTGGACAGGAATTCCTGCCCTCCTACTCCTCCTTGTGGCTCTCACCATTAAACTTTTTGGAACATGTCTCTCATTTCCCTTTAAAAAGTATTCTCGAAATATAAGCCCTGAATTTTCATATAAAGCACTCTTGAAGGAAGGAGTATGAGGAAGAAAAGAAAGTAGTGAGAAGAGAGGGCCAAGGCAGGAAGGAAAGAAATGCAACATTTCAGGCATTTCAATCAACAGCTTCACTTACATTATTTTATTTAATCCTTTCAACTATCTTGTAACTTATGCATTGTTATTTTTCCTTTCAAAATATAATAATAAATGCTCAGAAAGGTTAAAACATGCAAAAAGTCACACAGTTTTAACATCATATTTCATATGGTATCCATGCCCTACTTGCTAAAATAGCAAGCTCTAGCACAGAGAGCTTGTACAGAGAGCTCTAGTATTTTATAATACAAAGTATTATTAAAATGTTCATAGAATTTTTAAATATATGTGTATTTATCTCTTTACATTGATTTGACCAAACTCCATCATTTTACATATGATAAAAATGAGACCCAAAGATTTTATGCAAATGCCCCAAATCACACAGTGATTTTTTGGCAGGAATATAACAAGAACTCTGGTATATTTAAGTGCTAACAATGTGATCTGTGACTTTGTGTAGAGTATGAAATAGTCCTTGGAGTAAGAGTGTCTTGGTTCCAAATTCTAGCTCCAGAATTTACCAACTATTTATTTTTGAAAAAGTTTCTTGGCTACTCTCTACAAGTTCCTGTTGGCTAGAAAC
Organism: Pseudorca crassidens; assembly: GCF_039906515.1. NCBI lineage: Eukaryota > Metazoa > Chordata > Mammalia > Artiodactyla > Delphinidae > Pseudorca > Pseudorca crassidens. The sequence continues at coordinate 59,079,035 of NC_090297.1, read as the reverse complement.
AATTAAAAAAAAAAAAAAACTCAACATAATACTTGCTGAACTTGAAGGGGTTTAGGAAGACTAGAGACATTATATGCACAATGCCTGGCACATAGGATGTGCTTCAGTTGGAACTTTTTGGCTGCCAGAAACAGAGACTGACTTATATTTATGGATTGTAAAGATGTCATTAACACTCTCCTGGGTGTCAAAGGGCAGAAAACAAAATATAATGGCTCCATACACACTGCGACTGAAGATGCAGCTACCAAGTCTCTTCTATCCATCTCACAGAAGACTCCTCTTTGCTCCTCTCTTTGCAACCCCCCTATTCTTCTCACTCTTAAATAAAATCCCTCCGTTTGTGCATTTTATACATTTTCCATCCTGGCCACTCCTGGCCACTATATCACAGCTTTCAGTTCCAATGCTAACCATTAACTCATTGCGGTATCTATGTCTTTCTTTTGTAGCATTCATATGATAGATAATCTGACTGCATCCCACCCAGTCAATCAATTGGTGGCCTTGTATCACAGTTCTATCCCATGTTCAACTAAAGATGGCCAGTTTGGGAGACACGAGACCCAATATACACCATGGGGAAAAACTAAGGTTCTGTGGTCAGACCAACCTGGGTTTGAATCTAGATTCCTTTACTTATTTATTTACTGCTTGACTTGAGTAAACAACTTAACCTCTATGAGACTCTACTTCACCCTTCAAATGGGAATAATAATAGTACTTTCTTCAGAAGGTTGTTATAAGAATAAAAAAGATACATGTATATCATGGATCACTTATTAAATGTTCAAAACTTCTGGCTAGTAAAAGTTGCATATCTAGGGCTGTGAGAGAGAGAAGGTTCTCTTCATTTTTTTTCTATTTTCACCTACCTAATTCCTATTCATCTTTTAATTCTTAGCTCAGCTCTCCTCTGGAACGCATTATCTAGTATGCTTTAAACTAGTTTACATATTCCTTCCTTCCACTAAGTCTCCATAACTTTATCAAATGCATATCTCACTGTACTAAAATCACCTGTTTTTTAATTGCATTTTATTTTTTTCCCCTTTATTAAGGTAGAATTGACCAATAAAATTGTAAGATATTTAAGGTATACAACATGACAATTTGATGTGTGTGTGTGTGTGTGTGTGTATGTGTGTGTATACAATGTGAAAGGATTCCCATTGAGTTAACTAACATACATCAACTCAGATATTTACCTTTTTTGGTGAAAACATTTAAGCTCTATTCTTAGCAAATTTCAATTCTGCAATACAGTTAAAATCACCTGTTTACTGTCTAAATTTATAGCTAGTATATGAGATACCCTAGGGCAGAGAATGTGTCCTGGACAGCATTATATCACCAGAAGATAGGACAACACTGCATGAAATAGTGCCCAGTAAGTACTTACTGAATAAATGAATTAATGAACAAACACCATGAAATAGCACCTCACTTCAAAACAGAGGTACATTTGGAAATGTAGTTTTGAAAGAAGATGGAAGCAAGTTCCATCTAAATGTCACTAATTAATATATCCTGGTTGAAAGCAATCTTGAGAACGAAAAACAGAGCTGGAGGAATCAGGCTCCCTGACTTCAGACTATACTACAAAGCTACAGTAATCAAGACAGTATGGTACTGGCACAAAAACAGAAAGATAGATCAATGGAACAGGATAGAAAGCCCAGAGATAAACCCACGCACATATGGTCACCTTATCTTTGATAAAGGAGGCAGGAATGTACAGTGGAGAAAGGACAGCCTCTTCAATAAGTGGTGCTGGGAAAACTGGACAGCTACATGTAAAAGTATGAGATTAGATCACTCCCTAACACCATACACAAAAATAAGCTCAAAATGGATTAAACACCTAAATGTAAGGCCAGAAACTATCAAACTCTTAGAGGAAAACATAGGCAGGACACTCTATGACATAAATCACAGCAAGATCCTTTTTGACCCACCTCCTAGAGAAATGGAAATAAAAACAAAAATAAACAAATGAAACTTCAAAGCTTTTGCACAGCAAAGGAAACCATAAACAAGACCAAAAGACAACCCTCAGAATGGGAGAAAATATTTGCAAATGAAGCAACCGACAAAGGATTAATCTCCAAAATTTATAAGTAGCTCATGCAGCTTAATAACAAAAAAACAAACAACCCAATCCAAAAATGGGCAGAAGGCCTAAATAGACATTTCTCCAAAGAAGATATACAGACTGCCAACAAACACATGAAAGAATGCTCAACATCACTAATCATTAGGGAAATGCAAATCAAAACTACAATGAGATATCATCTCACACCAGTCAGAATGGCCATCATCAAAACATCTAGAAACAATAAATGCTGGAGAGGGTGTGGAGAAAAGGGAACACTCTTGCACTGTTGGTGGGAATGTAAATTGATACAGCCACTGTGGAGAACAGTATGGAGGTTCCTTAAAAAACTACAAATAGAACTACCATATGACCCAGCAATCCCACTACTGGGCATATACCCTGAGAAAACCATAATTCAAAAAGAGTCATGTACCAAAATGTTCATTGCAGCTCCATTTACAATAGCCCAGAGATGGAAACAACCTAAGTGTCCATCATCGGATGAATGGATAAAGAAGATGTGGCACATATACAATGGAATATTACTCAGCCATAAAAGAAACAAAATTGAGCTATTTGTAATGAGGTGGATAGACCTAGAGTCTGTCATACAGAGTGAAGTAAATCAGAAAGAGTGAGACAAATACCGTATGCTAACACATATATATATGGAATTTAAGAAAAAAAAATGTCATGAAGAACCTAGGGCTAAGACAGGAATAAAGACACAGACCTACTAGAGAATGGACTTGAGGATATGGGGAGGGGGAAGGGTAAGCTGTGAGAAAGCGAGAGAGAGGCATGGACATATATACACTACCAAACGAAAGGTAGATAGCTAGTGGGAAGCAGCCGCATAGCACAGGGAGATCAGCTCGGTGCTTTGTGACTGCCTGGAGGGGTGGGATAGGGAGGGTGGGAGGGAGGGAGACGCAAGAGGGAAGAGATATGGGAACATATGTATATATATAACTGATTCATTTTGTTGTAAAGCAGAAGCTAACACACCATTGTAAAGCAATTAAAAAAAATTAAATTAAATTTATTTATATATATATATATATATATATATATATATATATATATATATATATATATATATATATATATCCTGGTTGAAATTAAAAGCATTCTTTTCTATTGAGAAGTGTTTCTGATTAACTGTGATTCCAGCCAGGAGTCCCCAGTCAGAGAAGCAACAGATAATAGTAGATTTTGAAACCTTATCTAAGGGATGACCCAATTATTTGCTTCTGCTGTACCCTTCTGTCCAAGAGTGGCTAATATTCCCACTGAGGAAGAGAACTCAGGAGTTTATATTCACCTTTGTCAGCAACCTCCAACCACCGCCCTCCTTCAAGGCTCAGTGGTTTCTTCCTCAATGTCCCTTTCCTCTTGCAGACAAGCTGCTCGCCTATTACTGCTTCAGTCTTTGTTAGGTTCCATTCATCAAGCCCCCACTTGTGGGCCCTTTGCTGAGCACCGCAGATATCAGAAAAACAACAGATTCACTTCACTGAGAGCTTTCCTCCATTAGTAAAAACTCTCTGTGAAGACCAAGGAAATAAGCCATGGCGTTTGTCTTTTAAATATTCAATACCATGTTTGTTCAATTGAGAGGGCTGAATGTGGGAGATTTTCTGGAGATAAATTAGTAAAATACATCATTGCCTTCTACTAAAAATTATCATACTTTTTCCCCAACTATCTTGCCTCAGGTTGGAATAACTGTGGCAAAATGAAAGGACAGAGTATTGATCAAAGACAGTGGACAACTTATATATGTATTTCCCAATCAGCCATGAAGTGGAGATATGACATGCCATGGACATGACCCATAATGCTGCTTTATTAAATGCATCCTGCACTGATTGTAGAGTAACCCATGTCTCCACCCCCAGGATTAGTGGGAAGTAACAGCCCTGTGACTTCTTTGGTCTGAAGTCAGACCAAAGGTTTAAGAAAGGTCTGACTTTCTTAAACATGTACAGAACTCACTGTGAACTGCTCTGACTTATATTTTTATCTTTTCTCTGAAGGATTTAACGGACTTGCTATGCAATTACCTAAACAATGGATTAAAATACATGAAAAGCACTGTGCAGTTTTTTCTATAACAAACATTTATTGTTGGTGTTTCAGAAATCTTGTCTCTGCAGAATTCAAGCCACATTGTAGGCATTACTTAATTCAACCTGCCAGTGCTCAGGGAGATATCAGGTAAGTATCATTCCTTTCTATTTTACTTCTAGGGAAACTGAGGCATAAAATCCTTTTGGAATATACTTGAGTCAGTAAAACAATAAAAAAGAAATCATAGAAATTATGGAACCCTACCCACAGAGTTAAACTAGAATGTCTCAAGTAAAATTGTTACCAGTGTTCTAACTACTTCAGTAGTAAGACACAGAGGCCACACTCATACCATAAACACAGCACCCTTATTTAGTAAATAGGAAAGGCTTTTGAAGCTCTGCTAAATAGGTTGAAAATTAGTTCTAGTGCTAAGGCAGTACCTTAAGGGACAGCAATGCAGCAATGGTGTATAACAGTGTTTTCCAGAGTGTGTTCTGCCAAAAAAAAAGAGAGAAAAAGATCCCAAATAATGCTCCTTGAGAACAGTCAAATATGGTCAATTACTTTGTATGTTGTACCTCCTTTTGAAAATGTACACTAGAATGCAAAGGACTTTGAGAAATCTTAAGCATTACAAAAACACCAAAAAAGATACTTAATGAGTCTTTTTGAGTTCTTTGATTGTAAGCAACAGAAATGGCCTCTGGTTCACTTAACCAAAGGAATTTGTTAGAAGAGTACTGATAGAGAGCTCATGGATTCTAGCAGGGAATAAAAGAGTCCTCTTGAAGGACAGGAGCCAGTCCAGGCAGATTTGGACATGGACCTTCTTTAGGCCACATCAATCAGATACCTTGACTCCAGCTTTCCTTCCCCTTCCATTCCTGTGTCTATATTCACTTTACCTGAATAGAGATCTGACTGGTTTAGCTGGGAGTCAAAGACAAAATCTCTGCCTAGGATGTTGCACTGAATTAGTTTGACCTTAAGCAAATCACTTAATGAAGTGATTGCTATGCATGATGAACAAAATTACTTCAGTGACTGTTTGTACCTCTGAAATTATAATCTAAATAGAATTTTAGGCCTTTTACATTTCACGGTTGTCTTAAGAAACCTCCTCAATGTTTCTTTGGTTATTTTTCCAAACCTCTTTCTAACTGTGCTACATCACGAGGCTCAAGACAGTTTAGTTTTATTTTCCTCTAAAATGTTTTTCTTTGTGAAGTCTGAAATATGGTCAAAATAGAGCAAAGAGGGATTTGACCTCTAAAATGGAAAATTCCTCTCACTGTAAAAGCCAACAATAGGAAAAAACAGATGGAATCATATTTTATGTTTGGATTCCAGTTCCCCAAACTATATGCTTCCACCAGCTGGCCATGCCCCAATATTTGTTTGCTGTCACACACAGTGAAAGGATTAGTTGCTCTTTGGGCCAGTTTAGACTATCTTTCCTACAATGGTTTAATGAAAAGAGTACAACAGGTAAAAAGCTGGGTGAGCTCTCCTCATCCACTCTTTCCTCTTCTACCTAAAGAAAAGGGATATTAGTCAGACTCCAAGTCACCAGTTGGGAGGCATTTACAATGATAGGTCACTGTACATTAAAGTATGAAATTAATGAGAGTGATTATTTTCCTCTTTCATCGACACAACCACTGCAACAAAGTGACCAGTGACATTTTCTCACCTGAAAAGCTCAGCCCTGTCTCTGATATTCTCTCTCTTCTGCACCCTTTCTCTGGATTGTAAGCTTCTTCTGGCTGTCACACATGTTCTTATCTCTTTCCTCTCTCAATGTATCTGGAGACAAAAGAAGACTGTGGCCTTTACCTGTTCAGGACAGGCCCAGGATGATGTAAGATCCTAATATTAGGGAAGATGTCAGAAACAGGTAGACCCCAGGTCAGACTACCTATTCTAGCAGAGCTTATGAGATTTCTGCTTGGAAGATTGGGCCCAACCTATCAATAGTGAAGTATCAGTTTGTTTTGCTTTGTTAAGATTCTTATTTATATATTTATTTCTTTAATAATATTTATTAATAAAGATCTCTAATGTGGGCTAAGGGATATAATGATATATGAAAACCTGACTCTTGACCTTGGAGAGTTTACAATTCTGTGGAAGTTACGAAAATTAGTCACACGTAGAAAGATAATATTTTGAAAAATAACCAAGTGTTTCTTCTCAAAATCATCCTTGTTGCCCTGGAAGAGTGTGAATCAGCTTTAGCAAAAAGGTCAATTGAGTTTCTGAGTGTTTTTTTTAAATCTCACTGCAGGAACAAGTGTCTTGAAAACCAATGAAAAGAAGTTCAAGATAAAAACTTGACTCCGAATATCAAGAGGCAAAACCTTAAAGAGGTGGGTGCAAAGTTTATCCATAGCTTTATATTAGAAAGGCAATCAGGGAAGATGCAGTTTTCATCTGGAGTAGGAGCTTCAAAACTGGGAGAGAAAACAAGACAGTAAGCCTGTCGTTGGTGTGGATTGCTGAGAAAGGACCCCTGGCTCAGCCTCCTTCTCAGACAAATTCGTAGATAAGCTGGACTACAGCAGGGCCTCACCTCCCCTACTGCATTCTGAGAAGAAGGCAAGGCTTATAAGCCTTATAAACAAAATTCTACCATGACACCACAGCCCTGCTCTAGCTGTGGATGAGTGAGGTGTCCTAGGTAGCTGAGCCTGAAGGCAGCCTCAGAGAGCACAGAAGACCCCAGTGGGGTACAAAAAACCAACTGAATTTGAAAGCAACCTCTACCCCCTGCAACCAAGAGAAAATGGAGTCCTAAAAATAGGTCATCAGGCATCTGGGATGAAAATTAGGATTAGACATAGGTCATGAATGTGGCAATCAGAAGTCACAACAGGATCAGGTGTAGTCAGCAGGCCTCTGGGGTAAAACTTAGGATGGAACATAGGGCATGAATGTGGCAATCTGAGGTCATGGCAGGATCAGGTATAGTAGTAGGAAATGCCAGCACAGGAAGGAACAAAGAAGAGCAGGTAGATACCAGCACAGGTCATAGAGAATAGAGAACCATTATGAACAAGGTACCCCATTCCTTCTCAGGTCCAGGAACACATATCCTCTTAAGAGAAGGGAAGGAGCTGAGGGACGGAAAGCTCGTGAACTGAAAGAATAGTATTTATCTAAAAGAGACTGAAAAAAAATCTAAAAGTGACTTGTGACACTATGAATGAAATAGAATCCCAGGAGCTAAATCTTGTTGGACAAAATTAAATCACATCTTTGTACACATTTGCACTTTGTGACTATGAAAGTTCATAAAAGCACGATTTATATCTACAACCTGTGGAAAACACTGTAAAGAAAAAGTACGGGGTGTCACACAAGTATACAATAGGTCTAGTCTAGGATCTATGAAAAGTCTTCCCTGTGAAGTTGATATTTAAGATGAGGCTTGAAGGATGTATAGGCATGAAACTGTTAACAGTTAAGCAGAAAAAGAGAAGAACACTTTAGACACATGGAACAGCAAGTGCAAAGGATCCAAAGACAGAAGGGAGAATGAGATGTCCATAGAAGAGAAAGTCAGCCAAGGAGGCTGCATGATGGAGAGCATGAAGAGGTATGAGACTGGGGTGTGGATTTGGGGGTACAAGGAAGATGAGCAGAAACCACATCCCGAAGGAACTTGTAAGCCATGTTATGCATCTTGCTTTTCATGTTGAGGATGATGAGACCCCTTTGAAGTATTCCAAGTGGGAGAGTGACACCATCAGATGTCAGATGTCTTACAAACAATATTCTACCAAAATGTGGGAAATGTATTAGAGGTGGGCAAGAGCAAAGACATGGAGATTATTTATGGGGTTAGTACAGTGGGGTAGGGATGAGATTATAGAAAAGGGGAAGCATGGGGGGGTGGAAAGATATAGATAAATATGAGAAATAAGTCAAATGTTAACAATCAAAAGGACTTATAGAAATGGATTGCCAGTGAGAGTGGGGAAAAGGCACAAAGGACTCAGTAAGGAGAATGGTTGCAGCCATGTTTGGGCATTACCATAAAACTTAGTATTAATACTATCAAAATCACTTTATTCTCTCTCATACATAAGGCATTAAACCTGAGAAGACTGGAAAAAACATCATGAATTACGCTTCACATGACTTCCTAAATAAAAATAGTTCATAGCTCAAAGTTTGAAAGCCAGTTTATCTAAAAGAATGCTTTAAAATTACTAAAGCTAACATTAATCAATTGTCTTAACAGTTTGTTAATCAAGCATTTAAAAACTAGTTTTAAAGTTCCAAGTCATTTTTTGGTAATTTCCATTTATTTCATATTTCTGTTATATTACATAAATCAAGAGTAGCCCACACATACACACACACACAGACCCTCAAATGTGTAGATTCATCACATACAGAGGTAATCTCATTGCTCTTTTTTTTTGCCTTCTTCCTGGTTTCACTTAACCCTTTTATTTGTTTACCCAAACTTCAAGAATATAAATATGCTCAAATGAAGTATAATACTCTGCTTCATGTAAATGTTCAGGAAATGGACTGTATGCTTTCAGAACATTTTTCTTTTCAAAGTGGGAAAATAGACACATCTGTGGGGTAACAAAGAAGCACAAATTAAAAATTCTGTGCTTGTCTAGACATAATCAAACTCATTTCACAGCAGGTGTTAAATACTTCTAATTTAAGGAACTTTTAAAAATTCAAGAATGGTAGCAAAATGTTAACATTCAAAAATCAAAATTCTTATTTTCCCCAAGCTCCAATTTTGTCTCCAACTTAACCAGAAAACTTACTGGTCTGACTCTCTGCTAATTGATTATATATATATGATTGTTGATATATAATTATAAACTATATGTACTACATATAATAATATATAGAATAAACTATAATAAGCTTTTATATATTTTATATAAATATATGTCTATATATATGAGAAATGTTAACAGAGGTAACACATCTTTTTTTAAGTAGCATGCTATCTAACCTATTCTTTCTTCTCCAAGCTTCCCCAGATGTCTCTTCTTTCTCATAGTCTCCTCACCAAAAAAGGTTGATCTTTTCCAGGTGGCTTTGCAATTTCCAAGGAACGCTTCAGCAGGCATGATGGACTAGGAAGTGAAAGTGAACTGCTTCTCACAAAGGGGGTAGGCTACAGAATTTGACATATTATGATGTCACTTGTCAAAAGTGGATAAATTGCATAACTTCCCTCCAATGAGACAGGGTAGCCACCCTTCCTTTTATCTGCGCTAAAGTATTACTACCTGAAAGCATTTATCTGAGGATAGCACTGCACAGAAAGGCAAAGATAACTCCATAGACTAGATCTGTCTGCCTCCATTCATGAAGGCTAGTTAGGAATCAGAAATTAATCTTATTACAAGAGCTTTTTCCCAGCTTACACCTTTGTTTTAGCTATATCTCACTGCAATTTTCTTCACAGTTATACAAAAACACACCCTTGCAGGTCCTCCTTAACTTTATTTTTTCTTGACCTCAAACCAGGAAAAATAAAAAATCATTTTTTCAGTGTTCCATTTAGGCCAGAAACACTGTAGAAAAATGAAAAAAGATGGAAGAGGATTGGGAATAAAAGAGAGAGAGAGAGGAAAATGAAAAGCAAGCTTGAGGCAGTATTGTACAGAATTTTAATTCACCTTGAGGATTACTCATTTCAAAGCTTTGGAGAATTTTCTAAGTCTGTCTTATATAGTTTCCTTCTACTACAATATTAGAGAGTTAGATGAAGCTCTATCATAGAAGCTGATGACTCAGAGGATAAGTTTACTTACATAGACTGTTGATCAGAGGAATCTTCTGGGGAGGCAGGACTGATTTTTCATCTGAACTCCAGGTTACTTTTTCATTAGTGTCAACTAGTATCATATAGCCTTCTGATAACAGTTCATAGGGTATAAAAGAAATGGGCACCTCACTCCTAATTTTGCACAAGTTTGTGCAAATACTTTGGTTTTCACTGTTTAGTTATTTTAACTTCCCAAATTCATTAACAGTGTAAAACTTTACTTCATCTCAATTGTCTACTAGGTTAGGCTAGATTATGGTGTTATGATAAACAACCCCAAAATGTCAGTGGCTTAAAATTAACATAGTTTTATTTCTTGCTCATTGTACATTTTTAGCATAGGTTGGTAGGTGGAGCTCTGTTCATGATAAATATTCAGAGACCCAAGTTGGTGATTCACCAATGTTAAGATGCTACCAAGAAGTCTTGAGGTTTGTACCAGCAGGGGAAATAAGGGCTAGAGAACTGAACACCAGCATTAAATGGTTCATCCTGGAAGTGATACTAGACACCTTTGCTCACATTCGTTGGCTTTAAAGGGATAGAGAAGTGTAATCCTCCATGTCCCAGAAAGTAAAGGAGATCCTAAAATTGTTGTATAATGTCTACTCAATCCCTTCTTCCCCAGATTAGGCTATTTGGGGTTGCAGCTTGTAGAGGGTAGATCCTAGGATGGCTCTCACGATTTCTGTCCCCTTGTGTTCATTCCCTGTATGTACCCCGACCCCCACCCTACCCCCACCACTGCTCTTTGACTTTGGGTGGGACCTTTGTATTCATTTGATAGAGCTGTCGTAAAACAAACAACAACAACAAAAAAAAAAACCATAGACTGGGTGGCTTAAACAACATAATTTTTTCACAGTTCTGGAGATTATAAATCTGAGATCAAGTTATTGATCAAAAGTTGATTTCTTCTGAGGCTTCCTCCTTGCATTGTAGATGGCTGTCTTCTCTCTCTGTCTTTAATAGTTTTTCCTCTATGTGTCTGTGTTCTAATCTCCTCTTCTAAGGTTATCAGTCATACTGGATTAGGGCCCCCCCCCAATGACCTCATTTAACCTTAATTACCTCTTTAAAGGTCCTGTCTCCAAATACAGTCACATTCTGAGGTACTGGAGGTTACAGAATTCAACACATAAATTTTGGAGGGGGGGCAAAGGGAGAGGGAATACAATTCAGCCCGTAACAACCTGTGACTTGCTTCTAGCCAATAGAATACGGCAAAGCGAAGGGATTTTGTGAATGCAAATGCAGTCTCAATTCAGTTGATTTTCTGTTAATCAAAAGGGAAATTACCCTGGATGGGGCAGAGCTAGCCAGGCCTAAGCCCCTGGAAGGGGGACTGAGCCCTTTCTAGGGAGAAAAACTCTCCTTGCGGGCTCCATGAAGTGAGCGGCCACACTGCAGAGGCCCATGTGACAGGTACTGTGGGTGGCCTCTAGGATCTGAACACAGCCTCCAAGCCAACAGTCAGCAAAATGCTAGGGCCCTCAGTCATACAGATGCAAAGAAATGAATTCTGCCAATAACCCGAACAAGCTTGGAGGTGGATTCCACACCTGCCTAGCCTCCAGATGATAATGCAGCCCAGCGAGCACCTTTGTCATAGCCTTGTGAGATCCTGAGCAGAAGACCCAGATAAACCACATGCAGATTCCTGACCCTGGAAACTGTGAGATAATAAATATGTGTCATTAAAGAAATATGTGTCATCACTAGATCTGTGATAAGTTGCTATTCAGCAACAGAAATTAATACATAGCTAGAGTGACTTCATTACCATTTGAGGTATAGCAATCTGGAAACTTGGAAACGTGATTTCAGACACTGATAAGAAAAATGTGTCTGTTTTTAGTAACCCATTCCTAGTTCTTGTGATGTCTCTACCACTGTTTACTCTTTGTCTTATTTTTCTCTCATTCTACCTTTTTTTGTGTGTGTTTGCATGCATGCAGGCATGGGCATGTGTGTGTGTGGGGGGGGTGTGTTTTAAACAAAGCAGAAAATACCTTCTTAAACTCTACCACTAGACTGTCATGTAGCATTCAGTAAGCAACTTGATTACAATTCACTCTCCCTGTTTTTCTATATAGCTAGTGGAAGCTGCCAAACAAGGCTAGTTGAGCTTTTGGAAAGGATTAGCTTTCAGAAATTGCATCTTGCTACCTGTCATTTTCAAGATGTAACAAAATCTCATATTCTTTGAGTTGCTGATAGAGGCTTCAAGGAATGAGATCCTTGCAAAGGGTTTAGGCAAATGATGAAATTGTATCACAACTGATGTTTTTTGGGAAAGCACAAATCTGGAAACTTTACAATGTATTATTTCTAGTTTTAACAAAAGCATTTTAGACTCTTTTAAAACACTGTCTGGCATAATACACGGCTAAACATGTTTGTCAAAAAATAAATGGGCTTTATGTCTTTCATTTCTAATTTTACTGATTTGAGCCCTCTCCCTTTTTTCTCGATAAGTCTGGCTAAAAGTTTATCAATTTTGTTTATCTTTTCAAAGAAATAGCTTTTAGTTTCATTGATCTTTTCTATTGTTTTCTTCATTTCTATTTCATTTATTTCTGCCCTGATCTTTATGATTTCTTTCCTTTTACTAACTTTGGGTTTTGTTTGTTCTTCTTTCTCTAGCTGCTTTAGGTGTCAGGTTAGGTTGTTGTTTATGATTTTTCTTGTTTCCTGAGATAAAATTGTATTGCTATAAACTTCCCTCTTAGAACTGCTTTTTCCACATGCCATAGGTTTTAGACCATCTTGCTTTCATTTTCATTTGTCTCTAGGTATTTTTTTGATTTCCTCTTTGGTTTCTTCAGTGATCCATTGGCTGTTTAGTTGCATATTGTTTAGCCTCCACATATTTGTGTTTTTGATACTTTTTTTTTCTTGTAGTTGATTTCTAATCTCATAGCATTATGGTCAGAAAAGATGCTTGACATGATTTCAATTTTCTTCAATTTACTGAGGCTCACGTTGTGGCCCAGCATGTGATCAATCCTGGAGAATGTTTCATGCACACTTGAGGAGAATGTGTATTCTGCTGCTTTTGGATGGAATACTCTAAAAATATCAATTAAAAGGATCATAAGAGACTACTACAAGCAACTATATGCCAATAAAATGGACAAGCTAGAAGAAATGGACAAATTCTTAGAAAGGTACAAACTTCGAAGACTGAACCAGGAAGAAATAGAAAATATGAACAGACCAATCACAAGTACTGAAATTGAAACTGTGATTTAAAAACTCCCCCCAAAAAAAGTCCAGGACCAGATGTCTTCACAGGCAAATTCTATCAAACATTTAGAGAAGAGTTAACACCTATCCCTCTGAAACTCTTCCCAAAAACTGCAGAGAAAGGAATACTCCCAAACTTATTCTATGAGGCCACCATCATCTTGATACCAAAACCAGACAAAGATAGCACACACACACACACAAAATTACAGGCCAATATCACTGATGAACATAGACACAAAAATACTCAACAAAATACTAGCAATCTGAATCCAACAATACCTTAAAAGGGTCATACACCATGATCAAGTGGGATTTATCCCAGGTATGCAAGGATTCTTCAATATCCACAAATCAATCAGTGTGATACACCACATCAACAAACTGAAGAATAAAAACCATCTGATCTTCTCAATAGATGCAGAAAAACTTTTGACAAAATTCATTTAAGGTAAAATCTCTCCAGAAAGTGGGCACAGAGGGAACATACCTCAACATAATAAAGCCCATACATGACAAACCTACAGTTAACTTCATACTCAAGGATGAAAAGTTGAAAGCATTTCATCAAATATTAGGAACAAGACAAGGATGTGCACTCTCGTCACTTTTATTCAAGACAGTTTTGGAAGTCCTAGCCACAGCAATCAGAGAAGGAAAAGAAATAAAGGGAATCCAAATTGGAAAAGAAGAAGTAAAACTGTTACTGTTTGCAGATGACATACTATACACAGAAAATCCTAAAGATGCTACCAGAAAACTACTAGAGCTCATCCATGAATTCAGTAAAGTTGCAGGATATAAAATCAATACACAAATTTCTTGCATTCCTATGCACTAACAACAAAAGAACAGAAAGAGAGATTAAGGAAACAATCCCATTTACCACTGCAACAAAAAGAATAAAATATATAGGAATAAACCTACCTAAGAAGGCTAAAGACCTGTACTCTGAAAACTATAAGACACTGGTGAAAGAAATCAAAGATGACACAAACAGATGGCAAGATATACCATGTTCTTGGATTGGAAGAATCAATTTTGTCAAAATGACTATACTACCCAAGGCACTCTACAGATTCAGTGAAATCTCTATCAAATTACAAAAAAAAATTAAATTTGTATGGAGACACAGAGGATCCCAAACAGCCAAAGCAGTCTTGAGAAAGAAAAACAGAGCTAGAGGAATCAGGCTCTGTGACTGCAGATTACACTACAAAGCTACAGTCATCAAAACAGTATGGTACTGGGGGGCAGAGTAATGGTGGGATGAACTGTGAGATTGGGATTGACATATATACACTAATATGTATAAAACAGATAACTAATAAGAACATGCTGTATAGCACAGGGAACTCCACTTCGCTGTATAGTAGAAACTAACACAACATTGTAAAAAACTATACCTCAACAACAACAACAAAATAAATAAATAAATAATTTAAAAAAATAAACAGTATGGTACTGACACATAAAACAGAAATATAGATCAATGGAACAGGATAGAAAGCCCAGAAATAAATTCACGCACCTATGGTCAATTAGTCTACAACAAAGGAGGCAAGAATATACAATGGAGAAAAGACAGTCTCATCAATAAATGGTGCTGGGAAAACTGGATAGCTACATGTAAAAAAATGAAATTAGAACACTCTTTAACAACATACACAAAAATAAACGCAAAATGGATTAAAGACCTAAATGTAAGACTGGACACAATAAAACTCTTAGAGGAAAACATGGGCAGAACACTCTCTGACATAAATAGCAGCAGTATCTTTTTTGAGCCTTCTCCTAGATTAATGGAAATAAAAACAAAAATAAACAAATGGGACCTAATTAAATTCAAAAGCTTTTGCACAGCAAGGGAAACCACAAACAAAGTGAAAAGACAACCCACAGAATGGGAGAAAATATTTGCAAATGATACGACTGACAAGGGATTAATCTCCAAAATTTACAAACAGCTCATGTGGCTTAATATCATAAAAACAAACAACCCAATCAAAAAATGGGCAGAAGACCTAAACAGACATTTCTCCAAAGAAGACGTACAGATGGTCAAGAGGCACATGATAAAATGCTCAACATCACTAATTATTAGAGAAATGTAAATCAAAACTACAATGAGATATCACCTCACACCAGTCAGAATGGCTATCATCAAAAAATCCACAAATAATAAATGCTGGAGAGGGTGTGGAGAGAAGGGAACCCTCCTACACTATTGGTGGGAATATAACTTGATACAGCCGCTATGGAGAACACTATGGAGGCTCCTTAAAGAACTAAAAATAGAGCTACCATATGATCCAGCAATCCTACTCCAAGACATATATCTGGAGAAAAACATGGTTGGAAAGAATACATGCACCCCAGTGTTCATTGCAGTGCTGTTTACAACAGCCAAGACATGGTAGCAACCTAAATGTCCATCAACAGAGGAATGTATAAAGAAGACGGGGTACATATATACAATGGAATGTTACTTAGCCATTAAAAAGAATGAAATAATGCCATTTGCAGCAACATGGATGGACCTGAAGATTATCATACTAAGTGAAGTGAGAAAGGCAAATATATCACTTATATGTGGAATCTAAAAAAAAAAAAAATGATACAAATGAACTTATTTACAAAACACAAACAGACTCACAGACTTAAAGAATGAACCTATGGTTACCGGGGGGGAAGGGTGGGGGGAGCAATAGATTGGGAGTTTGGGACTGACATGTACACACTGCTATATTTAAAATAGATAACAAGCAAGGACCTATTATATAGCATGGGGAACTCTGCTCAGTATTCTATAATAACCTAAATGGGAAGAGTATTGGAAAAAGAATAGATACATGTGTATGTATAACTGAGTCATTTTGCTGTACACCTGAAACTAATACAACATTGTTAATCAACTATACTCCAATATAAACAAAAATTTTAAAAAATAAATAGGCTTTAGAATGTAATTCTCTAGAATAGTCGTTCACTCATTTAGCAAACAGTTTTGAATGCCTACTATTATGTGAGCTGTGTACTGAGGAACAAATGGGGGAAAAGTAGAATGATGGAAGGAAAGAGGAAACAATTAAGGCTAGAAAGGAAATCAGAAAAGTTTGACAAACCCATGAATTTATCCAATGAATAGAGAGTTGCTGATCTCAGCTAAAGTGAGGAAAGAAGGAAAAATGAATTCAATGTAGAGGACACCACAGGAGCAAAAGCTGTGAGGTTTATATATGACTTATTTGTTCTGAGATTTGGGGTAGTTTGATATGTTGGCAGAATTGTCTGGAAGAAGCCAGGAACTGGAATTTTCCAGATCAGATTTTTTTCATAGATGTGTTATGTTTTAACTGTACAATGATTATTAAAATTTTGAATTAGCTGGCCACATTGAAAAGAGCTTAAAATAATGCCTAGCCCATAATGTATGCTATATGCATGTTTGCTATTAATATTGAAAACTCAAAATATTTCTAATAAAACTCTAGATTTCCAGCTTTTTCTGGAAGATGAGAAATATGGAACCATTGAAGCAATCTACTGGAGAAGCTCCTTCATAGAAGACATGCTGCCTTACAATTACCACACCTCATGTGCACCATTCCTAGGTCTTGCTCTAAGTCATGTCAAACATTTACTCTATTCATCTGATCCCTGTAGGCATTTGAATTTTCAAATCCTGGTCAGGCAGTCAAGTTCAAGGTCTGTTGTTAACAGAGCATGCTCCTGTATGTCACTCTGAGGACTTTGAACTTTTTCATAAATACAATAGAGAACCATGAAAAGATTGTAAACTACGGAATGGCACAATTGTATCTATGTTATATTAGGTTGAACCATATGAAACTGTCTTTTTTTTTTTTTTTTGTTAGTCAAAAACAGTGAAATAGCAATTTCCTTTGGTTCAACCTAACAGAAGGATCATTCTAGTTACCTATGGCAAATGGAATGGAAAGGGAAGAAACTGAAGGCAGAGAAACCAGATAGGAGGAAATTATAATCATCTCAGCATGAAATCATGAAGGCCTAAACTATGATAATGGCAGTGAAAATAGAGGAAGAGAACTGAGATTATATACAGATTCATGAATCAGTGAGACCTATGCTTTTTGACTGTCTGGTTCATACCCTCAGAAAGACAAATCAGAATAAACTGGGATATTTTTAGAAGTAAATTATACATGCTTAGCCTCTTCTCCACGAGATACATGTTTTAAGATGGCTTGTTCCACTTATACCTAATTGAGAATTACTTTTGTTAGGAGCCATTGTTACTTATGAAAATGAGTGCACCCTTCAAATGTGCTGGCACAGACAAATGTTGAAAACTAGAGTCACTTCAGGAGTTGATTAAATGGGGAACTGAGTGAAGAGACACAAATAACTGATGGTGGTGGGGTTTCAGTTTTGGTCACTGAGAAGATGATGATGCCTTTAATTGAGATCGTCCAAAAATGTTTTTTACTGAGTTATAGATCTACTTGAGAATCTGACAAAAGCTATACACTCTCAACTCTAAAATAAGGTCATATAGACAACAATTTGACAAATAATTTCCAAAAGTTCACAGAACCTTGAAGTCCACCTATCAACTCCCTAAGAAGTAGGAACCCCTAGGATTCTAGGAAAAAGAAGCCCTGTGGAATATTGTCTCTACTGTAATTTTTTTACTTTCATGAAAAAAAAATGTTTACAAAAATCTTAAGCAGTACAAAACTCAGAAACCCCACTTAGGTACAACAAACATGGATATAACCCTAGGCCCTAAACTGAATAAAGATGTAAGTTTGTCAGAGCATAGTAATCCTTAAAGAAGCAATCCTCAAATTCAATATGTTCCTGTACATTTTTAAATAAGCAAGGCTAGAATGAGTTATAAAGTTTTCGTTTTTAAGAATAAACTGAGTGGTGGTGGTGGTGTGATGAATTGGGAGACTGGGATTGACATATATACACTAATATGTATAAAATAGATAACTAATAAGAACCTGCTGTATAAAAAATTAAATTAAATTAAATTAAAAAAAAGAATAAATTGAGTGACAGATGGCAATTACAAGAAATCTGAACAAAGGTACATAAAATCTTAAACAAAATATTTCACATAGGTAGATCTTCACATAGGAAGATCACCATGACCCATGTTAGCTTTTTTTTATGAGTTGAATTATTCTCTGGTATGAATACTCATTGACATAATGTTGAAATATTAAATATTAAATGGGGAAAAAGTAGGGGAAAGACAGGAGAAGGAAGGAGATACTTAGAAAGAACACCCTCACCTACCAATCAGGTCACCTCGCATTAGGATGTTTTCCCCTTTGGTTTAACTCTAAACTCCAAGAAAATAGTGTGGTGCACTTTCTGGCTCAAGTGTGTTCTTAATTAGGCCCCAAATATGCTGGCTTACTATGCTGACGATGATAAAGAGGACACTAAATGCAGACTATTCACTCCAAAGTTCAGTTGTAGACCTTGCTTCTTTTATATGTCATGCCTGTTTTGTTTTGTTTATAAGCAGAGAGAAAACCATGCTTACCCAAACTGTATCACTGACCCTTGCAGGCCTCCAAGTTGAACGTGAATAGGTATTACATATTTATCATCACTTCTTTAAAGACAGAAAAAAATTTTTCCAGTCCTCACCCTCTCCGATCTGCCTATCAACACCATGTTACATTGGACAGCTTCTTCTTTACCTAGAATATAAGGCATATCCACTACACTTCATAATATCTGAAAGTAGTCAAAGTCTAGAAAAGAGAACAAATTTTGTCTACTTTCTTATACTTACTGAAAGGTAAAATAACAATAAAACAAATTATTTTGAAAACTGCCTTCAAATGAGATTTTTCCTAAAGAAATCCATATACTTATGAGCCATTACCTCATAAGTCAGAAAATAGCTTACTTACGTTATGCAAGCTATTTACCCACTCTCTGCCTCAGTTTTCTCATCTGGAGAAGAGAACTAATAACAGCACCTACCTTAAACAGTTGTTGTAAAGGTTGAATGAGTTAATAAATAAAAAGTGTTTAGAACATTGCTTAGGGCTTCCCTGGTGGCGCAGTGGTTGAGAGTGCACCTGCCGATGCAGGGGACACGGGTTTGTGCTCCGGTCCAGGAAGATCCCACATGCTGTGGAGCGGCTAGGCCTGTGAGCCATGGCCGCTGAGCCTGTGCATCTGGAGCCTGTGCTCCGCAACAGGAGAGGCCACAACAGTGAGAGGCCCGCGTACCGCAAATAAAAAAAAAAATTAAAAAAAAATTGCTTAATACATGGTAAGCATGCAATAAAACTTGACCATATTATTATTACCATTATTACTTTTAGCAACTTCTCTAATTTACAGATGAAAAACTTTGATGCATAGAGAACTAAAGTAATTAATACAAGGTGTTCCAAAAAGTCAACAACAGAGTCAAGATTAGGACCTAGTGGAGAAGCCCTGAGAGTGGTGAGGAACAAAGATGTAAGATCGAAAGATTGAACATTCCAGTGAGTATGAAGGGTTATTACAGTTGCGGTTTACAAAAGATAGACAGCCATCAAGATGGAAGGTGATGGTGCTTAGTATATAAATTTACAGTTATACAGGGGGTGCAGTTATTGGTAATGACAAGGTATAGGGTATGAGCATGGTAGTGTGCAAGGTAAGATAGAATAAAACTATTGCAGGAAAAGATTCAAGGGGCTGAAAATCCACCGTGTTGGAATAATTATCACTATGTATATTGAAATCATTAACAATTAAGACAGGGTTAGTATTGGACAATGACAATGAGCCAGAAGCTAAAATCCTTGAGAAGTAAGAAGTGACCCAGGGGGTGGTGGATGACCAGAGCAAAGTAGAATGATGGGTGGCATAGCCTGATGATATAAGAATCAAAGCTTGGTGCTCTTATGGTGGATAAAGGGATAATGGTATGTTGAGAAATAAGGATACTATCTACCCTACTTTCAGGGCCTATGGTAGGAAGGGTTCGAGAGATAAAACAGGTTGTGATTGAGAGACATGTTGGGGAAACACCTGAGGAGAGACAGGTTTCTGCTAGAGCAAGAGAGTAAATAGGAAGCTCACAAACCAGTTGAGTTTAAAGACTTGCTGAAGATCAGTGTTGAGGTCCAGGGAGCATGGGGAGAGTTTCGGGAGTCAGAGAGGCTTAGAAGATGGGGAGGGTTCATAAATGAGTCAGAAATGTCACTGGGGGTTAGAGTCCTGGGTATGAGATATGAGTGTGGTTTTCTTGGGAAGACTAATTGATTTGGGTATCATAAGGGGCATGAGGAGATTAGTCTTAGCTGTCTCATGGCAGATTGTGATGGAGAAGTGATGAGTACATAGGGAAGAGAAGGACAAGATAGGGAGGATACTTCCTAGAGCGAGAAGAGTTCTGGGCCTCTCCTTTATTACTGCTGGTAAGGTGAGATATCCTGCAGAAAGGGGGTCTTATTTCAAATGCAGGAACTCCCTTCTCTCCTGCATTCTGCAGGGTGATAGTCCTATGCCAAGCAGACTAGAATGGTCTTGAATTTTGGGATAGCTGCTTTAAAAATAAGAATCTATACCACAATCTCTTAAGCATCCTCAATAGCAGCCAACCCTCATCCTCTGATAATTTTAAAAATGTCCAGAAGGCCTTCAGAGTAGCTAAACACTTTGTTATGAAATAAAAGTAACTTATCATTTGTTTGCATGTCTACCACCATAACTGTGATGTATTGGCATTCAGATATTATATCACAGTCATTGCTGTACCCCTTAAATGTTTAACAGAACTTTTTATTGAGGTGTTGATGCTGAATATTTTAATATCTAAAAAACTTGGATCATATCTATTTAGCTGCATGCTCTACCTTAAAAAGTATTTATGACAGCTTCCCTGGTGGTGCAGTGGTTGAGAGTCCGCCTGCTGGTGCAGGAGATGTGGGTTCGTGACCCAGTCCAGGAAGACCCCACATGCTGCAGAGCAGCTGGGCCCGTGAGCCATGGCCGCTGAGCCTGTGCATCCAGAGCCTGCACTACGCAACGGGAGAGGCCACAGCAGTGAGAGGCCCGCAAGTATTTATGTTTTAATGCTTTCTAATAAGGATGACTTCTTCACAATTCAGAGAAATGAATACGCAATTAAATTCAACATATATTGAATACTTGTTTTATACATGGAAGAGCTCTATGCACTAAAGGGGATACAAATATGAGTAAAACATTGTTTCTGTCCTTGAGAAGCTAACTATCCAACAAGAGAGTTGAAATTTGGAATCAAACCAATTAATCCAATCAATTATTATTTTGGAATTGTATAATAGATTCATTGATCATGAAAAGCACAGCACCTCTTATCTACACCCTTTGAGGAAGGACTTGACTTCTGGAAAGCCAATCATTTCAGGTGAAGATGTCTAGCAAGGCATCAACAACCATCTTCACATCCAACATCACTAATTATTAGGAAAATGCATATCAAAATCACAATGAGACATCACCTCAGGCCTGTTAGAAAGGCTATTATCAAAAAGACAAGAAAGAACAAGTGTTGACGAGGATATGGAGAAAAAGGAACCCTCATGCACTGTTGGTGGGAATGCAAATTGGTGCAGCCACTGTGGAAAACAGTATGGAAATTCCTCAAAAAATTAAGAACAGCACTATCATATGATCCAGCTATCCCACTTCTGGGTATTTATCCAAAGAATATGAATACGAAAACTCTAACTCAAAAAGATATATGCACCACTATGTTCATCACAGCATTGTTTACAACAGCCAAGATACAGAAACAACCTAAGTGACCACCACTGCATGAATGTATAAAGAAGAGGTGGCATTTTATATATATATATATATAAAACATACAATATATATTATATATAATATATTATAAGATATAATATACATTATATATATTATATAGTAGAATACTACTCAGCCCCATAAAGAAGATGAAATCTTGCCA
Organism: Pseudorca crassidens; assembly: GCF_039906515.1. Classification (NCBI taxonomy): domain Eukaryota; kingdom Metazoa; phylum Chordata; class Mammalia; order Artiodactyla; family Delphinidae; genus Pseudorca; species Pseudorca crassidens. Next base: position 59,056,835 of record NC_090297.1, on the reverse strand, counting down.
TTTGTGACAATATGGATGGACCTTGAGGGTATTATGCCAAGTGAAATGAGTCAGAGGAAGACAAATGCCATATTATTTCACTATATGTGTAATATAAGAAACAAACAACAAAAGTAAGTGAACAAACCAAACCAAAAACAAAAACAAACATGTAGATACAGAGAATAGAGTAATGACTACCAGAAGGGAAGTGGGGGGAGGGAAAAATGGGTAAAGGGGATCAACTATACAGTGATGGATGGAAACTAGAATTGTGGTGGTGACATGCTGTAGTTTATACAGAAGTGGAAATATAATGTTGTACACATGAAACTTATATAATGGTATAAACCAATGTTACCTCAATAAAAAATAAATTAAAAACCAAACAAACATACAAAAAAACAACCACCTTCATCTGCAGCAATATTCCAGTAGCACAGTTAGTGAATGTTGTGTCAGGAAGTTCTTGGTAGCTAAATTATAACACCAACAATGACAAAATACCCTCTCATATTTAAATATTTCATATATAATTTCAAACAGAAAAGGAAAAGGGAGGCTAGGTTTCTCCCTGCAATATACACGCTATCTATGGGTTGTATTATACATAAAAATATATACGCTTTAACAACATCCTCAGTAATTTTCTGAGTCCTACTGAGAAGTGCTTTGAGAACTTGACAAAGAGAGAAGAAGAGAGTTTGGCAAGAAAAGTTAACAGAAGTCACATCTCGTCAGTGGGAGTCAAAATAATACAATTTACATGATTCTGGGAAATGGGGTTTCTAAGCAGCCACCAACAACACTACATATATTAGTCAGCCTGCCAGCCCCCTGATGAACTACCAGTTTGTAGATGAAAGAAAACACTGCCTCAAAGTAACTTAAAATTGCTGTGTGGGCAGGGTGATGAATGATCACCACAGATTGCTACCCCCATGCCTCTTAATGGGGCTTTATAAAGATGCCTTATTTAAAAATTCTCAGCCATTGGGGGTTTTGGTACTTGTGGAATGAAGATCCTATGTGCTTCCTCTGTCTCGCCTACCTGTTGGACAGAGTTTGAGGAGAAATTGATCAGCTCACCAAAAGGTTTAAGTGTGTCAGGGAAGAGCACAGTGATGGAGCAGTTCTTTCTATCTAAGGGTGCTAGCCTGATTGTCTGTCATTCAGACCATGTCAAGTATCTAATATGTGGCAGGCAACTAATGGTGTGCCTAGGATAGAGCAGTGAATGAGGTGGAAGTGTCCTCTTGTCTTGCAGATCTGGTCTTATTTTAAGACACAGAATGGAAATGTGGTGCACTGAGTGTTCCCACAGCAGAAACACAGGTTTTATAAGAGCTCATAGGAGTTGCTCACCTAGAGGGAATGGTCACAGAAGACTCCTGAAAAGAAGGAAGCTGAACCTGGAACCAGCAAGATAAGTAAGCATTAGTATGATGAAGTTATATTGGAGGGAAGCACAGAGGAGGAGAGGCTATTTGAGGGAGAGGAAACTGCAAGTGCAAAAGCCAAGAAGTGGAAAAGTATAGTGCATTCAAAGAAATGAAAGAATTTCAGTATAACCGGATGAGGTGTTGTTTGTGTTTCTAAGGAGGGGCAGGAGAGGAAGGGGGTAGTGTCTGGAGGGGAAGCTGTCAAGATAAGAAGGTCCACATGTAAAGAGCCTTATACAGATTAATACATTTTGACATTTTCAATGAGCGACACTAAAGGATTTTAGCAGAGAAGTGACAATTCCTCAGAAGGTAGTATAGTACAGTGGTTGTGCCCACTGACTCCTAGGCTTCAACTCCCACCTCTGACACTTAACTGCATGTCCTAGTTATTTAACCTCTGGCACAGAGCAATCACTATGTAACCTGTATAAAAAGCGGTAGCACTTTTATTATCATCTGGGTCAAAACCGAGCTTAATTGCTTTCATACCTTTTAAGTTCTAAACATTGAATTTATTCTAAAAACTTGCTTCTATTCTTCTTTTGAATCCAAGATAGTTCTGTACCATGACTCACACCACTTTCCTGAGAAGCCAGTAGAGGTGACCTTACAAGCATTTCCCAGTAGAGTTCTCTGAGTCAGGGATCTCGGACAAGGTACCGTCTTCATCCACATTAGGGAAAACCAGGGTTTCTAAAGTCTGTGTAGCCAAAAGCTTCCAGTCTGAGACACTTAATGAATCCTCCCCTCCTCCAACTCACAGGTATCCAGCAGTCTTTCAATTTTAAAAATGCCCTCCAATAGCATCTATGAGGCATTCTTGCCAAAAAATAGAACCTGAAACATATCAAGCCTCTAGATCTAACTACCTAATTACAGGAAATACAGAGGACAAAGTAATATTTTATAGGACATCATGACAATCCAATCATCAAATCTAGAATGTGGGAAAGTCTACAGAACTAATGATATCATCATTTCACCAAATAAATTTTTAAGGAACAAAACAGAGGGAAGGATCTATAGAATAAAATATCCTTAAGGGACATAACCAATTCAATGTACAGCCCTTATTTGAACCCTGATTTAAACAAACAAATCAACTGCTGAAAAAAGAACAACAAAAGAGGACAATTTGGAAAATTTGAACACTGAATACATATTTGATGACATTAATAAATGATCAAATCAGGGGGTGTGAGAATGACATTGTTGCTATATTTTTAAGACTTCTTATATTTTAGAGATAACAAATTACTTATGAATCAAATGATACATGGATTATCTTCATAATATCTAGCCGTGGGAGGAGTTACAGATAAACAAGGTTGGCCATAAATTAATAATTGTTGAGTTGGCGTGTGGGTATGTAGGAGTTGATTATTCTGTTCTCTTCACTTTTTTCTACATTTGAAGTTTTCTATAATAAAAAGCTAAAATGCTCTCAAAATAGAAAAGGCCTTCAAAAAATAAGTGGAAGCTCATTTACTCAAAATACACTAGACCAATACCACTCAAAAGCAATGTCTTTCCTAGAGAACTTTGCAAACCAAAGAGGATTATTGAGCCTTTTGAAATAATAGTGATAGTGATGGAATTTCAGGTGTCCTAAGAGGTGGGGATGAGCTGGGCACAAACGACAGCTGCACCGCTATCACATGGAAGCTTGTCAGAAATGCAGAATTTTAGGCCCCACTCCAGACCTACTGCATCAGAATCTGCATTTTAATAACCTCCCCTGTGACAGATACACACATTAAACTTTGGGGCTCAGTGGGCTGTAGGTCAGGGAGGTTTCCATAGCATGGTTCTACACTAAAGCCACAGTGGGGAGGGAGAAGAGGAGGAAAAAAGGCTTTATGTGTAAAACTGTGCAATTTACATAACAGATGCTATTTCATTTGTTCATTCAGCATATACTTATTGAGCACATGCCATGTGTGGGGCATGGTGTTATGTGCTGAGGAAACCACAGTCAATAAAATAAAAATCCATGACTTCATGGAATTTAGTCTAATAGTGAGTAGCTCCCACATACTGAGTGCTTAGTAGGTATTAAGAACGGTTCTAAGCCCTTTATATGTGTAGTTGACAAGAAAAAAAGAGGTTAGCAGCTGAAAATAATGCTCAGAAATTATCAGGTTAAAGCATGATATTAAACACTGAACAGGTCAACCTAACCTGACAAGCAGAGCTGACTAGCACTTCTATCTGTCACACACTGTTCCTCTTCCCTTGAGGTCAGCATAGTAGCCCAGGACATCGTAACTTCCACACTCTACATTTGTGATGTTCTATTCATTCCTGGTCCTCTGTTTCCTAGAATCCTCACCATGGCCCAGTGTTACATGGAGCGGCACAGAAACGAAAGGAAGAGAACAGACATGGTTTGAGAATCTAGTCTGTGCTAGGTACTTTATTAAAAACATTCATTCAAACTCCCAAAACAATGCCATGAAGTAAATATTTCTAACATTTTATTGAAAAAAATTACAACTCAGACTAATTAAATAATTGGTCCCAAGACAAAAAGCTTCTAAGGGGTAAGCCCCTCTATATCCAGAGTCCAGTCCAGTCTAGCTTCTCCAAATTAATAGGTATCTGAATCACCTGAAGGGCTTGTTAAAACAGGCCCCTCCCCAGGGTTTCTGATTCTGTAGGTTTGGGCTGGGGCCTGGGAATTTGCATTTTTAACAAGACCCTGGGGGATGGTGAAGCTGCCACTCACAGTTCAAGGGCAACTGCCTTAGTACACATTCAAGCTACTTCATAGAATAAGTCTGTTCCCTCTGCCATAAAATGGTCCCCTCAATATTTTATAGTTGCTATTTTACTGGTTAGCATAGCACTAACAGTTATAACAGATATACTCCAAAATGTAGAATGGCTCAAACACAAGATGAAAGAAATATCCAGAAGGGGATTTATTTCCCACGTGCATGACAGTCCAAGGCAGGTGTTTCTGATCAGCAAGACAGTGTAGACACTTAGGGACCCAGGCTAATGGAGCCTCTGAAATCTTCAACATGTGGCTACCAAGATCATGAGAGCCATCTCAAGTCCAGCCATCCAGAAGGGAGAAAAGGCATGGAAAAGCATGATTATGAATTCTGTATGGGTCAGATCTGGAAAAGCACAGGGCACATATTACTTTTGCTAAAACACAGTCATAAGTCACATGGTCACATCCAGCTGCACAGGAGATTTAACATGTACTCTAGCCTTGTGTTCAAGAAGAGAAAATGGATTTTGGTGAGCAGCTTTCAGTCTCTGCCACCACATTCTGCCACCCTGTTCACTTCCCTGTCTCTTTTCCCCAGTCTTCTTGCTTGCAGTTAAAGTTCCTAATTCCTTGGGCAACAAATATTTATCAGTACATATGTGCCAGGCAAAGTCCTGGACCCTAGGGGACTCACACAGCAGTACATGCAGTCTAATTTCCTGAAGCTTACCGTGTATCTAGGACTTTACATTAAATAAATAATTACAATTATTATAAGAGCAATGAGGAAACAGAGTTGTAATGGGGTCCTAACATAGTTGGCCCAGAGTGTGGATAGGTGGAAAGGTGTGCACAGAAAGCTTTGTTGAGGAAGAGGTGTTTAAGGCCAGACCTGGAAGAAAAGTATTGATAGGTATTTGCTGGGTACAGACTGCAGTGGGAGGAGCACAGGAGAAAAAGCCAAAGAGAGAAAAAGCATGCAACCTTTAAGGAACTAATAAAAGACCACTGTGGCTGGCACTTGGAGAGTGAGGAGGAAGATGGCTCCAAATGGGACTGCTGAGGCAGCCAGGACCATGAAAGCAGTGCTAAAGGTGGTTCATTTATCCAAGAAACATTTACTAAGTGTCTTTCATGGTTCATGTTTTCAGCTGGGTAATGCAAATACAGAAGTATAAAACACAATCATGGTCCCTGACCTCATAGAGATCACAATTTCATGAATAAGACTTTTAAAAAATAATTATCTATAAAATTAAGTACTGTAATTTATTTTAAGAAAACACATAGTGTTATGAGAACATTTTAATAGGGAGCTAACATAGTCTGAAGCTTCAAGAAAGGCTACCCCGAGGAAGTGATCGTAAGCTAAGACATGAAGAATGCTTATATCTTGTGGGTCAAAGATATCCTTGTCCCCATTTTGTATATGAGGGATGAAACAAAGGCTTATGATAACATGGCTAATTCATGACAGAGCAGAGATTTGACCCAAGTGTCTAACTGTAGGTCCTATGGTCTTACCATCATGCCAGACCTAGGTAAGTTCTATGAAAGAGAAAATAATGAGATAGTGACTCTGTTCTAAAGAGCTTTGGAGATCATAAAACAAACACATAAAAAAGAAACACATAAAAGGGGCTTAAAATTATTTTAAAATTATTTTGTGATCACAGATCAAAATAGTCAAGGTTGGCTGTTGGGAGAACATAGGACTTGGACTGTGCTTCAGTAGACCCAGAAAGAATGAGAAGAGGAAAGAATGCATTCTGGGAGCAGGAATCCCATTGTATAGATATTTAGTACAACTCTTCAACCAGCTACTAATCCACTGAATGCTAATTTTATCCAGCTAGTATCTCCCCATCTGGTGCATCAGCCTATCAATGAGAATATGTCAAATGCCTTGCTAAAATGCAGATAAATGTCAGCACGGATTTCACATTTTCCTTTATGTGAACCTGCTTCACTATACTTCCAGTGCTAAGGGAACCTCACTGAGAACAAGAAAAGTCAACCATTAAGGTTAAGCTACTGAAGAAAGATGTGTTCCTCCAGGGTTGACTGCTTGTCAAAAATGTAGTTAAAATTCTGCCTTGTCACAACTAGACCAGTGTGTGGCACAGAAGACATATAGGCTGGATTCAACAGCTCCTTGGCTTCCCATATGAGTTCTGTCACTACCAAACCACTCATTCATTCGACTCAGCACTACTCATCAACACAGAGAGGGGCTGAGGGGAAGAGATCAATCAGTATATTTCATTTTTTTCAATCAGCCATTTACTGGTTGCCTACTCACTGTCAACTATAGGTACTGAGGTTACAGAACAGAATAAGTCAAGAGCCTCCCTCTTGAGAGACTCATATTCTAGCTAGAAGAGCAAAGAGAAAACATGTTTATGATACAACATGAAAAATGCTAACTGTAAGCACAGAAGAGAACATAGTTAATACTGCATGGGGGATTCAAACAAGCTTTCTCATGGAAGATAACTTTTGACCACGTCTTAAGTGAGGAGTATAAATTCAAGAGTGGATGGAGGGTGCATAGAGGGCTGTAAGGACATTCCAGGCAGAGTAAGCAAAGAGCAAGGTGTGGAATCCGGCACAGGGTTGGTCATATTCAGGAAACGGTGAGAAGATTAATGTGGCTGTAGTGGGTGGAGATGAGGTGGGGGAAACTGCTAGGAGATGTGGTTGGAGAGGAAGGCTGTGCTGATACTATGTCAAATACTATGCCAAAGTGTCTATATTCTATCCTGAGAGCAATAGAGAAACATTAGAAATTTTTTAAAGCAGAAATAATGAAGTCATATTAACTTTGAAAATAAGGTCTTATTAAGGTCATATCACTTTGAAAATAAGACTCTCATGTTTGCAACAATCCAAGTACAAGCAATAACTCGTGAAACTGGTGTAGAATAACACAAGAACTTGACTTCCTACTGCTTATTAGCTAGGTGACTGTAAGTAATTAACATCCTCTGTAAGACTTCTATGTATAAAATGGGTATAACAATAGTTCACACCTGAACTGCCTGGAATTGAGTATGAATTCAGTAAATATTAGTTGTGGTGGTGATTTTGTAAGTTTAAAACCATTATTCTAAGGATTCATGGGCACATATAATAATAAGAATATTATTATTCTTAACAATAACATCAATAATAATAAAGGTTATATTTATATATGCCTGGTAATATTTACTTCATAAATATTTCAATCTCATAATATCTCTAAGGGATAAATATTGTAATTGTTATTTTATAAGTGAGGAAAATGAGGCTCAGAGATTCTAAATAACTTGCCCCAAGCAACAAAGCAAGTTTATAGTGAGGCCTGGAATGAAAACAATGGAAAACTTGTTCCATTCCACCATACTGTTTCTTGGCTTAAATAATAATGACATGCTATCATTCTCCTGCAATGATCTAAGCCAAATACATTTTTGAGCCACAGTTTAGTAGAACAACGAGAATACTGTGCCACGGGGGCTAAAGCAGTTGAGATCCTTCCGCTTTTACTTGTTGTCACATGGACTATTAAGAGGCAAAGATTCTCTACTCTAGGAGTTTACTCACACCTTATCCTGTCCCCTACTCCTTCCTACCCTACCAGCTATTCAGGGGGCTGTTTTTCTATCTCCTCTCGCTTTTTTCCTCTTTCATGCAGAAAGCACATAGCAAAGACCTGGCATTTGGACCATGCTGTCATTTGGGTGCATTACCTCAGGACTTCTATTAGAATCTGATATGTGAGAAAGACTGTCCGGTTCAGGGTGGGGGTCAGGAAGGAGATTATGCTGGGAACCCCACGGCTGAGTCTTGCAACTAAAGACCCTGAATCTTGAGGATCCTGAAGACTTGGCTACCTATTGAAAATATTTATTTGCTTACAATGTGGCAATTATTTCTACTGTCAAGACCTCTCAGTAAGAATCCCCATAGGAGAAAAAGAGTGAGTGGTAGGAGTAAGGCATGAATATTACACTCTGAACGCATAAAAATTAGTGTCAGAGAGATGGCCCCAAACTCCAACCTCCTGTCTTCCAGGTGATGCTCATTTGTCAAGTGGCAGTGTGGTATAGTTGTGATGGATCCATAGGGCTGGTGATTGAGGGCACTGGTCTGGAATCAGACAGAGATGACTTTGAGCTCTTGCTCTTTTTTTTTTTTTTTTAACTGCATGACCTGAGGATGGTTACTCAACTTTTTATTCAGTTTCAGTTTCCTCATTTGTAAAGTGGGAGAAATAATACTTATTTTGCAGGGTTGTAAAAATTCAATAAAATAAAGTATGTAAAGTGCCAAAAATAGTGCCTGACATACAGAAGGTACCCAATAAATAGAGGCATCCTATCCTACTTATTATATAATAATTATGTATCTTCTCTGAATGCACTGATCAGATTTAACCAAAGAGTGGGCAAGTCTCCATTTCACAAGCTGCTGTGAAGACACGACTTGATGGTTTGAAAGTATTATTTATGAAAGAAAAATATAACATGAGTTATCCATTGTTTTCCTTTTGAATTATTTATGAAGTGTTTGGTAATAGGAATTCAGATCAGTCAGAATAAAAGCTATGAGTTGATGTTTCCTGTGCCATGCTTAAAAAAACTGAGTAGCTTGAGAAAACATTATTTCACAAATTGTGTTCTTGCTTAATGACTTAATCACTAAGGATACATGTTAACAATCACTCTAAATAAGCACTTGAAAGAAAAATATACTGCTTCTCACCACCCACCCAACAATCTGTAACTTGGCTTTTTGGAATTAAATGGTCACTTAAAAAAAAAAAAAAAAAAAAACTCATCTGTAGCAACGGCCTAGGGAAGATGGAAAAGAAAAAGAAAACAAGGCCCATTTAATGAACTGAAAGCAGGCATCAAAACACAGACATAATACTCCTTCCAAGATGCCTAGGATAACTTCCTCAGGAGAAAATACTACCTGCCAGGGAAATAGTGAGCAGATTTATTTCAAATCTAGCTTTTATCTATCCACCACTACCCCTATTATACAGTAGGTAATAAAACCCCAGAAATATTAAATAACTTGCTTAAGTTCATGGAACTAAAAATGGTGAAGAGGAAACTCTAAACAAAGCCCTGACTATGCCCTATCGTATGCTGCTGCTTCTTTCAGGCCTACAAAGGGGCTGGCATTTATCATCACTTCTCATCTAACTGGTAAAGGACACTTAAACAGTAATGACCCTACCTATCAGTTTACAGTTCCCATAAATTCCATCATCATACCCTTAGAGAACTGTCCAAGATTCCAAAACTCCTTAAGAAGGAAACTGTGGCAGAAACTACTGACTGACTGTGTAACAGCCATCTGACCCTTATGAACAAAGCCCTGAATTTGTTTAGTGGGTGGGCAGCAAGTACTCAAAGGTAGATTGGTTTACGATGAAGCTTCAGGGCCCCCTCACTTGCATGGCTGCTTCTGAAGCCTTCATAGGGGCCCTAGCAAGTTAATGTTTGGAATTTTGTATTCCTGTCCTTAAAGAACTTTTAGGCTTTACAAAAGCTAGATCCATTCCTGTGTTAAGGGATGGTGGACCTTTGCCCCAGATCCAAGAGAAAAATCATGATTAGTAAGGCTAGTCAGACAAATCATAGTTTTCTACACTAGTGAAAATGTGCTGGAAGCTTCTAGAAATAACATTGGTCCAGGATAAAATAAAGACTCACATAGGAAAAACCGTTTTGCACCATTCACCTCACCACCCCTCCCTCTCTTGTTTTGGACCTTAGCATGTTATGCCTCAAGCTATGTAAACCATCTTAGAACCATAAGGAATGCCAAGTGAATCACACTCAAGACAAATGATCAGCCAGATATGAATGAGTTACAGGATCAACTCTGGGACTCTCATCACCAAATTCCTTGTAAAGAATGGTCATGATCATTCCTTTACAGGTATGACCACAATTTATGTGTGGTCCATTCACCAGTTGATGGACCTTTGGGTGTTTTCCAGTTTATGTCTGTTATGGATACAGCTGCTATGAACAAGTGTGCATGTGCACTTAGGTCTTCATTTTTCTTGGGTAAGTATTTTGGAGTAGAATTAATGGGTCCTATAGTAAGTGTATGTTTAACTGTATAAGAAATTATCAAACATTTTTCCAAAGTGGTTATACAAGTTTGAATTACAAACAACAATGTATGGAGAGTTACAGTTGCTTCATATTTTTGTCAATACTTAATTCTATCTTTTTCCTTTTAGTCATTCTAGTGTGTGGTGGTGATAACTCACCATGGTTTCAATTAACATTTATCTAATAACTAAAGATGTTGAGGATTTTTCCTGTGCTTACTTGCCATTCTTATATCTCCCTTTGTGAAATGTCTAAATTTTCTGGTTTTATTGTTTTTACTGAGTTGTAAGAATTGTTTATATATTCTGATTACAAATCCTTTATCAGATATATGTTATGTAAATATTTTCTCTCAGAAAGGGGCTTACCTTTTCAGATTCTTAACAATATCTTTTGAAAAGCAAAGTTTTTAATTTTCAAGATGTCCAATATAACATCATTTTCTTATGCATTGTGCAGTTGGTATCCCAAGAAATCCTTGCCTAACCCAAGGATAAAAAATTGTTCTCCTATGGTTCCTTCTAAAAATTGTGTAATATTAGCTCTTATTTTTACATCTATAACACATTTCAAGTTAATTTTTATGTATAGTGTATAGAAAGGGTTGAGATTTATTTGTTTGTACATGGATATCCAATAGTTCTGGCATCATCTGTTGAGTCTTTTCAACAAATCCGTGAATTACCTTGGCATCTTTATCAGAAATCAACTGACCTTTTATGTTTTGTCCGTCTCTAGACTCTGTCCTATTCTGTTGACCTATAGGTCTACCATTTGTAATACCACACTTCCTTGTTTGCTGTAGCTTTATAAGTTTTGAAAGCAATTAGTGTATGACCTCCACCTTTGTTTTCCTTTATCAAAGTTGTTTTTTGACAATTCTAGGTCTTCCTTTTACATTTTCATATGACTTACAGACTCAGCTTGTCAATTTTTACACACACACACACACATAAAAACGCCTGCTGAGATTCTGATTAGGGCTGCATTGAATCTACAGATGAATTAAGATAGAACTGACAGCTTAGAAACATTATGTCTTCTAATTCATTAACATAATATATCCCTCCATTATTTAGGTCATCTTGAATTTCTCTCAGGATTGTTTCATGGTTTTCATTGTGGAGGTCTTAAACATATGTCATTAAATTCACCCCAAAGTATTTCATATTATTTAATGTTATAATAAATTGTATTTTTATTTGAATTTCCAATTGTTTGCTGTTACTATATAAACATATAATTGATCTTTGTATATTGATCCTATACCCTGTGAATGTTCTAAATACAGTTAGTTCTGGTAGCATTTTTGTAGATTCCTTCAGTTTTTTGGCAAAGATCATCATATCATCTGCAAATATAGTTTTACTTCTTTTCTATTCTAGATGTCTTTTACTTTTCGTGTTGCCTTCATGCACTGGCTAATGTCACTGATAAGGTTAAATACAAGTGGTGAAAAGAGATATCCTTGACTCATAGGAGAAAGACTCCAATCTTTCATGATGATGTTGGCTATAGGTTTTTCCTAGATGCCTGTTTTTCAGGTAAAATAACTACCTTTCTGTACCTCATTTTCTGAGTTTTTATTTTGTTTTGTTTTGTTTTATTAATGGCTTTTGAATCTTGTCAAATGCTTTTCTGGCATCTATTGGGATAATACTATGAATTTTATTTTTCTTTATTTGAATATACTGACTTGCAGTGATTGATTATTTTAACACTAAACCAACCATATATTTTTGGGAAAAATCCCACTTGGTCAGAAATATTATCCTTTGTATATATTGGTGAATTATATTTGTTAAAGTTTTTAAAAGAGTCTTGCATCTATGCTCATTAGGGTTATATATTGTTGTTATTGTTGTAACAATCAATATCTTTGGTTTTAGTTAGTATTTTTACTTTTAGTTAGCATGTTGGCCTCAAATAATGAGGTGAGATTTATTTCCTCCTTTTCTGTTGTTTCAAAGAGTTTGTGAAGAATTTATATTATTTTTCCTTAAATGTTTGATAGAATTCACCAGCAAAGCAATCTGGGTCTGCAGCTTTCTTTGCCAGTGAATTTTTAACTAAAACTTCAATTTTTAAAATAAATATTAGATGATTATTTACTTCTTCTTCAGCGAGTTTTGATAGATTGTACATTTTAAGGGATTTGTCCATATCATCTAAGTTGGTGAACTTATTGGCATTAAGTTTTTAATAACATTCATTTCCTTATTACCCTTTTAATATCTCTAGACTATGTAGTACTATCAACTTTCTCATTCATGGTGCTGGTTATTTTTGACTTGGCCCTTCTTTTCCTCACAAATTTGGCTAGGGAGTTATTAATTTTATTAATCTTGAAGAACTAGCTTTTGGGTTCATTGATTTCCTCTATTGACTTCTTTTTTCTATTTCACTGATTTCTGCTCTGATATTTATTAGTTTTTGTCATCTACTTGATTTGGGTTTCCTTTGCTCTTCCATTTTTAGTTTTTTAAAGTAAAAGCTGAGATCATTGATTAGTTCTTTGTTTTTTTCTAATATAGACATTTAGTGCTATAAATTTCTTTAAATTTTGCTTTAGTGGCATCCACAAATTTTGATATACTGTATTTTGTTTCCATTCCATTCAAGATATTTTCAAATTTTCCTTTTGATTACTCATTTAATCCATGGGATATTTAGGAGTTTTTTATTTAATTTCCAAATATTTGGAGAGTTTCAAGATATCTTTACATTATTGATTTCTAGTTTAATTCCACTGTGGCCAGATAATTTACTTTGCATGACTTGATCATTTTTAAATTTATAGAGACTTGCTTTATGCTGAGAATATGGTCTATATTGGTAAATGTTCCATGTGCACTTTGAAAAAAAATACATATTTTGTTCTGTTGTTAGGTGAAGTGTTCTATAACTGGCAATTAGGTCTAATTGGTTGATAATGTTGTACAGATCTTGTATATCCTTACTGATATTTTTGTACACTTGCTCCATTGATTATTGAGAGTGGTATTAAAATATTTAAGTATAACTGTAGATTTGTCTATGTCGCTTCATAGTTCTGTCAGTTTTTGCTCCATTATTTGAATGTTTAGGATTGTTGCATAAACCTTTAGAATTGTTAGGTCCTATTGATGAAATGATCCCTATATTATTATGAAATGACATTCTTTGCCCCTGGTAATATTCTTTCTCTAAAATCTATTTTGTCTTATATTAATATAGCCAAATAAGCATTCTTTTAATTAGTGTTATCATGGTATATTTTAATCATCATTTTATTTTTAACCAATTTGTGTTTTTCTACTTACAGTGAGTATTTTGTGGGCAACAGAGATGTTTATCCAATCTGACAATCTCTACCTTCAAGATGTGGTTTGAGACCATTTACATTTAATGTTAATATTGATATGGTTAGGTGTAAGTCTACCTTAACCTTTATAATTCCTCAGTATATAAACTTCTACTTCACTATCTCTCAGCCAAAGGCCTAGTTTGGTAAAATGAGGAGATATTTAATTAGCAAAAGGTTGTGTTATAGTCAGCTATTCCAAAGAATCTGATACGGTGGCCCCAATCTTTAGTGAATTTCAGGTACCTGTGAGTCCGACAATCCAAGAAAAAAATCAGAGAATGGGAGTAAAATAATCAGGAGCCAAATCATACTTCAGTGAATTATCAGACATTAACTATCATCTAGCCACAAAATATCTGTTCTAATAATACAATAAATTTCATCCATTGAATATATTGTGAAACACAGGACTTGTATTATTTAGAATTTTTCCATAATGTCCTGAGAGCTTTAAATCTAGTTCCCTTGCCTCCAATCAAACTTCCCTATCTGAACACACATATAAAATGTGTGGAGGAAGAATGAAACTTGGGAGGTTATTACCCTCAAATGAATAAAAATCAGTAAGACAAAAAAAAAATGACACAAACATAAAGTAGCCCCCAAATGCTATGTTTTCTAAAGGCAGACTGCAAATAATACTTTCACAAAGATTTCTAAATAGATCAGGAGCTCTGCTATGACTAACGAGAGGAATATCTCCATCGCCAGAAGCTACCAGCTTTGGTAAAAGGTCTTAGGTCACATGCAAGAGGATATCTTGAGGACATTAAGATTTTTATCCTAGGGGACTAGAAATTTTTTAAAGATAATACCAACACTCTTCTCAGGATATATAGGGAGGCTTACAATGTACCTTATATCTTCTCAGCACTGAATGTTGGGTTAAAAAATAAAAATTTCAGAGAAAACATCAAAGAATTCTTAAACCCTATGTCACATAACAGGAGGTTAATTATTTTTCACCAATGAATTGACTTTGTACAAGCAAAGCTCTTATGGATCAGACTCATCTTTTTTTTTTTTCTCTTACCATACATCTTATGATTTTTTAAAGTAATAATGGCAATTTAGAGAAGTTGTCAGATATAATAATTCAGAAAATATCCTTGTAGAAAAACTAAGAATTGGTATAAGGGAATGCATGTGACATGGATAGGGGACCCCAAACAGCATACTATTCCTGACAAGAGGAAAAAGAAAAAAGAAAAAAAAGAGAACTGGAGATAATCGACCCTGTCTCTATAGTGGAGCTGTCATCTTTTAGCAGAGTTGCAAAGATGTCTTTCCACTGCAACACGCAGTGGAAAAGTTCAAGTTCTCTGTGAATCATCCTGGCCACAGTGATATAATAAAATACAATGAAGCAGCAGCTTGTGAAAGATACATTCAACTAATAAAGAAAGAAGACTATATCTTCCTTGGTTATTAAGTAGATAATATATGCACACATATGGCACAGACAATAACGCCTCTTAATATACATATCTTTCTTGATGGGTTGTGGTAAAACTGTATAATAGGATCAGATAGAACAGCATCACATAAAATCCACTCCTCCGGGGGGGGGTGGTCTTCAAAGAAGGAGCCACCATGATTCTGAGGATATATTACTAATCACTGTGGCAATGAGAAGGAACTGCTCAATACAAGGCACTACTCAACATTCCTGCTTCATTACTCCCAACAACCCTATGTTTCAGATCTGGTGCACTACCAACCAATCCCGAAATACACTGAAGACACACTTTCTTGCTCCTTTGCCTTTAGAAGTATTATTCTCTTAATAAGACCTTTGCCTTTGCCTTTTCCTTCATGATGCATCTCACAAGTTAGATCCTCTCTGATGTTCCTGTCCTTCACCCATTCCCACAGCTGAATTCTTCTGAGCTGCTTAACACTCTGTACCTAACTCTCACAGGAACTTATATCACAATTGCTTCCTTTGATAGCAAGTGCTTCCCTTTTAAAGTGACTCTTATTTAATGTTTTTATATTTACTATATACCTACATCTTTCCAAAAAGAACTTGAGGTGGCTTATAATAAAAGACAGTGCAATCAAATATTTAAATGGAAATAGAAAACTAGGACCTTGGAAAAGAATAATATAAAATTGTCAAACATAAAACTGCCCTGCTTAGGCTTCAAATATATCTTTCTGCTTCTTGGAATTTGCCATGAAAAGATTCTCATTAGAAAGGAGGAAAACATTGGTTCTTCAAGGGAAACAAATTTATTCCCAGCAGAGAGTTCTAAAGTAAAATTCATCATAGATGACTGTATATAGAAGACTCTAATCCACATGAAACATAATATTCTCAACACAGTGTACCACGGTAGCCCAAATGAATTGCAAATGACTATTTCTAATCTCTATCTTCAGCATAAGTAGAGTTCACAATATTAAAATGCAATATGGTGTTGGTGATTCTGAATAGTCTGGATCAAGGTAAGCTAAACAAGTAGCCTTCTGGTAATTTAATTAGCTAAAAGGATAAAATTTCTATACAATACATATTTAAGACAAAGTTTCCTAAGTACTTTCTTCAGATGGTCTCTTAAAAAAAGAAGGGAGATCCAACTAGACAAGCATTGCCAACACTGTGTGGGTATTGGGTATTCTCCTAAAAAACGGGAGGGGGAAATGGAAAAATAATTTGAGAAATATTGGTTTAAACAAAATTAAACAGACTCCTTTTCATCAGGCATTCTCAGAGAATTAAATTTACAAATATGCTTCATAAATTCCCAAGCAAAGGTTACAGTTTATAGCAGTTCCCAAATAAAAGGTTAGGAAACTGAAGGTTAGGAGAAGAAACTAAGGTTATGTATTATACTGCAAGTGGGCTTAAAAAAAAGCAGGGCATCCTGGGACAATTTTATAGCCAACACTGATATAGTGCTTACCACATTCCAGACAATATTCTAAGTGCTTTTCATATCACTACTTACTTAATCTTCCCAACAAACCCTGACATAAGTACTATTGTCTCCATTTACATATAGGAAAACTGAGACATACAGAAGTTAAGTAACTTGCTCAAGGTCACACAGCTGGAAAGCTGGGATGTGAATCCTGGCTACCGAGTTCCAAAGTCTATGCTCTTAATTACCACTTAGAATGTAAGAAAAGCCTGGAAAAGGTAATATCATAACTTGGCTCTAAAGGCTAGAACTGCAAAGAGACAATCCGAAGGGCAACATCAAACCGGTGAAGAAAGTTCATGCGTGGTTCAGGTTGTCATGAACTAGAGGGATAGATTACAGGCAAGACTTGAAACCAAGTGCAGCACTAGCAGATTCCAGGAGACAACCCCTTTGTGGGAGCAGATACCTGGGTTAGAATCATGTCCAGGCACTCAGTAGCTGGAGGAAATCCTATGGGTCCCAGTTTCCTCATACATAAAATGGTGATAAAATAGCCTGCCTTGGAGAGCTGCTTCAAGGCTGGAAAATCTGTGTGAAGCATCTTGCACAGTGTCTGTCAAAAGCAGGCACTCACTGAAACACAGCATTATCGGTCAGTCCTCATGATCGTGAGGTAAGCACACTTAGCTCCGTTTTGTAGATGAGCAAGGTGAAACTCACAGATGTCAAGTCAAATAACTTGACCAAGGTCCTACAGCTGGTGAGCAGAAGAGAACAGGTCGCACTCATCTCATGTGACCTCAAATCCAGTGTTCTTAGCTCTGAACAACAGAAATGAATGATGCTAAAGAGTTTCTAATCCACTTGCCACAATAATGAAGACCGATAGCATCAGTAGAGGACAAACTGAGGTTAAAAACATACACTACAGAGACATAAGCAACCTCATAGAGACCGAGTAACGTGAAGAGAGAGTATGGTACATGAGCAAGAGAGAAAAATCTAGATCTGACGGAGATTTCATGGCAATGATGAAATACTTAAACAAGCCCATCTAGAAGGCCTTGAGAGAGTTCAGAGTGAATTCTGATGGGATGAAAAGTTTTCCAGCTACTAATTTAGCCCTGGGTTTGTTTCTACACATGTGCATACACTGATGTTCAAGTCCAGGAGTAATTCTTTCTATAAAATGACTGTAGTTTACTTCCAGGACTTTGCAAACCCTTTACTACGTAGCAATAGGTTGGAAGTAGCCAAATTACCCTTCTTGCAGGAATTCATCACTCAGTTTATTTATTTATTTATTTTAACATCTTTATTAGAGTATAATTGCTTTACAATGGTGTGTTAGTTTCTGCCTTATAACAAAGTGATTCAGTTATACATATACATATGTCCCCATATCTCTTCCCTCTTGCATCTCCCTCCCTCCCACCCTCCCTATCCCACCCCTCTAGGTGGTCACAAAGCACCGAGCTGATCTCCCGTTGCTATGCGGCTGCTTCCCACTAGCTAGCTATTTTACATTTGGTAGTGTATATATGTCCATGCCACTCTCTCACTTTGTCACAGCTTACCCTTCCCCCTCCCCATATCCTCAAGTCCATTCTCTAGTAGGTCTGCATCTTTATTCCTGTCTTGCCCCTAGGTTTTTCTGACCATTTCTTTTTTCTTTCTTTCTTTTCTTCTTTTTTAGATTCCATATATATGTGTTAGCATACGGTATTTGTTTTTCTCTTTCTGACTTACTTCACTCTGTATGACAGTCTCTAGGTCCATTCACCTCACTACAAATAACTCAGTTTCGTTTCTTTTTATGGCTGAGTAATATTCCATTGTATATATGTGCCACATCTTCTTTATCCATTCATCTGTTGATGGACACTTAGGTTGCTTCCATGTCCTGGCTATTGTAAACAGAGCTGCAATGAACATTTTGGTACATGACTCTTTTTGAATTATGGTTTTCTCAGGGTATATGCCCCGTAGTGGGAGTGCTGGTTCGTATGGTAGTTCTATTTTTAGTTTTTTAAGGAACCTCCATACTGTTCTCCATAGTGGCTGTATCAATTTACATTCCTACCAACAGTGCAAGAGGGTTCCTTTTTCTCCACACCCTCTCCAGCATTTATTGTTTGTAGATTTTTTGATGATGACTATTCTGACTGGCATCACTCAGTTTAGACAACAGCACTGCTATGGTTTGGGAAAGAATCAGGGCCTTTTCTACTTGACCCAGGATTTCAAAAGTAGCTGATTTTCCCCTAACATATATTCATGCAAGTGTCACAAAAGACTTTAATTTAGAAAGAAATACTGGTGTGTTAGCATTCAGTCTGAAAAGCAGCCACTTCCCCCTTAGCCAAACGACTCTAAACTGTCTTCCTGCTAACCTAGCTTCAGTCAGCTAACCACACATTAGAATGTGGAAATGTTACTGAAGTATTCATTTCCTTGGGCTTGAAGTATTTAGGTGGAGATGGATGATACTTTGAAAACTCTCTAGAGTGCTTGGAATGTTCCTAAAGAGTTCAACTGTGACGCTATTCTGTACTTTTTCAGAATCATATTCAGAGAAAAAGAGAGGAAGGGACTGATGGTTATACAATTAACATGCCTAAACTAGATAACCAATATTGAAAATAAACCAAACAATTGAAATCAAATACACTAGAAGTTAATAAGTGTCTATGATTCTCCTTTTCAGAGCTGTAAAGGAAGAGAAATGCCTAGCTTCAAAAATGCATAAATCATTTTTTGTTGACAGAGATTTCATGACAATGATGAAAGGTTTACAGAGCCTGAGCAATTAACCCATATTTACCCTTTCAATAATGTTACTCATAAAACAACCTAGGCTTTGGTTACCTGTCTATAAAATAGGTGATGGAGGATGAGAGCAGATTGGCTCTCCAATTCTACAAGTAGATCATTTGATACCAATGGCAGACAAAAAAGGAATTCTATCAAATTTAGTGTCTGGAGGAACACACAAAATAAACCCTAGAAAGAAACATTCTATTTTACCTTGTCTTTAGGCAAATCTAATCACTATTATTTAAAAAAAAAACAAACAAAACAAAACTCAGTTTTCACATGTAAAAGCATTTATAAATATTCAGCTCACCAAAAAATAAACATGTCAATGAAAACTGAATTCATTGAATTTTGCTAAATAAACCCATGTACATCTATCTTCTGTTTTATGTGGTCTTTTTGTCAGAAATAAATGTTAACAGTTGTAATAAATTTCCCTCAGCATTTTTATATGATTCTATCTGTGAGTACAAAAAATATTTTTTTAAAGAAAGCCATATATATCAAAGCACATGATAACAGATTGTTAATATTAGAACAAATTAATCAATGTCTTTGATATAAATACCAATGACATCATCAATGCTATAAAATAGCTCTGTTACAGTGACATAGTCTTTATGAGTTTCTCAAGTAGGAGGGTAGAAACAGTCTTCACCTCTCAGGAAACTCCATAATATTAAGTGAGAAAAGTGGAAATATTCATTCCAAATTTTTAATCTATGGAATGACTCAAGCAAAATATGCCACCTTCCTCCCTTTCCTGCTTGGAGTCCACTGTCTAAAATGGGAAGAGAAGGAGGCACTGAGTTGTGGACAAACCAATATGAGGATCTTCCTAGGTATGTGTTAATATATCTAAAGTAAAATTCCAAAGGTCAGCTTTTTCTACCCACTCCTTCAGCAAAGATCCTCCCTTCCAACCAGATCCCCAGATGGGCAGTTATCTCAAATCCCCAAAGAAATATTTGCAAAGAATCTAAGAAAGAGTGGATATATGTATAACTGATTCACTTTGCTATACACCTGAAATTAACACAACATTGTAAATCAACTATACTCCAATAAAAATTATTGAAAAAATAAGGCAAACCCCAAATACATACATACATACATACATACATACATACATATTAAAAAAGAGAGTGAGAGAGAGAGAGTGAACAGCCCCAAAGTCCTTTTCAATATACATATAGCCCGCTATGGGTAGCAGAGTTAAGATCACAGACTGGCTCAGGCTTTCAGCCTTCGAATTCCTGCTCAGCCACTCTGTGACACTGGGTGGTAATTTACCTCTTTTAGCTTAATTTTGGCATCTGCAATATGATAATAATAATAATAGTAAGAATTGCATAGAGTTGAAGTGAAAGCTAAATGAGGTAACAACTTATGGACAGTATTTGACATAATATCTGGTGCATGATACAGTAAGAATTCAAAACAATGTTAATTACTGTTACTGATAACATTTGTATGGGAAAGCACTTCCTACACCCTACTTCACAGGAAGCTATAGTATAAACAATGATTCTGACACCCTTGTGAGGTAAATATTGTAGTCAATCCCATTTTATAGATGAAGATTCAGAGGCCCAGAGAAATGTTTTAAGAATTAACAAATTTAATTTTAAAAAATAAAAAATCTGATAGGTGACAAAGCAAGAAGCCAAACTTAGGTTTTTGACTCTACAGGTCAGGCCCCAGCCAGTACTTCACAATTCTTACTCTCAAAGCAGGTATAAATACCTTTGAAATGGACAAAAAAATATTACTGGGTGTCTTCAATGGAAAACTTTTCTCATTACCTAATTTTACAAGGTCCCTGTACCTTTCATTGTCTTTGAGCTATTTCATAATTCTGTAAATAGTAGATAACTCATAACACAAATGATAATTGTCCATATATGTGCAAATGGATTTTGACTGGTACAGATGCAATGATTTTTCCTCCCCTACTTCAGAAATCATTTTTGTGTTTATTAAGCAAATTCATTAAGTGCCCTAATTGCCTATAAATATTCCTGCTCTTGGGTTCTCCGCTGAATCAGTTGTAACACCTTACTGGTTTCTTCATTAATTAATGAATTAAATAAAATCATTCACATGCATTCATTTCATATTTGTGGTAGAGTCATGGTTTGACTTTACTGCTTAGAAATTATCTTTTAACACTGGGGAGATCTCGACCAGCTCTCATACCCTTCTAGGAACACAAGCGATATTTCCCTGGGGAGTCTCTAGCCTGTGAATTTTGGTGGCAGAAAGATGATGTGCTATATCAAATACTGAGCCTGATTCTCAAAATGTGTAAACTGCTCTCTGTTAGTCACTTTAGGAAACTGTATTAACTCTTATAGGTCCTAGGATATTATGCCACAAATTTAGGCTTTTGTTCCATGGGTCCAGATTGAAAGTAGCAAGGGGACAGAACAACTTGGTGAGGTCCTATTGGTCTTATTTCTTAATCTCTCTCCTTTTCTCAACTGCAGTATTACAGAAAACAGAATGGTCACTGCAACAGCATTTTTCTCTGCCTTGGTTCTTAACTGAGCAATTGCACTCTGCTCCCACAGAGCCTACGCACAGCCAAACCTTTGAAGTAACTATGACTTTTCTGAATTCTAGCAGCCTGGGTGTAAACAAGACAGAGCACCCATTATGGACTCCCTGCACCCTTGCTAACCCAGGATAGAAAATGCTGGGCTCTGAGAAGCCAGCACTTCTCTTGCAGTAGGAAGAGAAACCCTTCCTCTCCCTTCCATGACTCTCCATGCTGCATGTTGTCCATGTTCCGGGAGGGGTGTAAAGCCCCTGTACTCATTTATAAGGTAGGGAAACAGATGGAACTGGCTTCATTTGTGAAGACAACTAGTTATCTTATAAGTACAGATGGAGTAAGTAGCACAATTATTACCAGAGAACTGAGGCTGCCAGATGGTTTGGTTAAAAAAAAAATTTTTTTTTAAAGGTTGGCTGCCAGATTCACAGCAGGAAATAGCCTGCTCCCAGGGGTATAGAAAACCATGCAGATTTAAATCACCCTGCTATGTGCCTAGTAGTCTGCTCCTTTTCTGGGGCTGCAGAGGGAATAGGAGGAAGACTAGGATCACCAGGTGGTCAGAATGGCATATTAGCAGGCTTTCCAAAGGTGAAAATGAAGAAAGGGAAAGGGTTGTCCATGGTACAGGTGGTGTAAGAAATCAGCTTTTTTAAGAATAAGAACTAAATTTTTAAAAGGGCACAATGGTGCAAGATAAAGAAACTGTGTTCTTTATTTTGCTTTTGTTTGTTTGTTAGTAAAGTCCACTGCTTGCATTCAGAACTCTTTCTTTCTTGGCAGTCTTCCTAAGAAGATGGAATTTTACTGGCTGACTCTGTTCTCAGGCTCAGCATCAATGGCTGAATCACTCCAAGTACCAAGTTAATTGGTCTAGCAAAGTAAAAAAATCAATTAAAAAAAAAGAAAAGAGAAAGTCAGTCCGCGCAAACTTTAAGCAATCTGAGCCCTGTGGCTAATTTTATCTTTTCTAGGGAGAGCGGGCTTCTTCATCCTGCAGCAGCTCCTCTGTGGATCACATCCATTAATGGTGAGGGTGGAGGAAGGTGTCTAAACACCAACAGAACCCTGTGAGTTAAAAATCCACAGTACTTTTTCCTCCATACTGTAGGTGCTGTTGCTTTCTTCAGTCTCTTGCCACAAACAGTTAGCTATGCTCATTTTAGAATATGAAAGAATATTGCTGCCCTGTGGGCAGAAAGCCATGAAAATAAGAATCTACAATCTTGTTCCTGTGAGACTGAAATCTAGGGAGTCTAACAGCATGCCAGGGCTGGGACTTGATAGAGATATTATAGAATGATTGCCAAAGATGTTTTATATGTCTCAAAGCCTTTCACTCTTGTCTTTGTTTTTTAATCTTATACTCATGTACAGTAAGCATTTTAAAAATTACTGATTGAAAAATGCTGTCCTTTCCCCAAACATCTACAAACTGATTTAGCTATTCATTTAACAAGTGTTTAGCAAATCATCTCCCTGTGCCAAGGCCCCCTACGATGATGAAAATACCGGCATACTCAATCCTCTCAAACTCTGCCACTGCTTTATCAATGAAATTTGTGTAATATTCTAAATCCTTTGTGTCATTTCAGCAATCTTCATAGCATCTTCACCAAGAGTAGATTCCATCTCAAGAAACCACTTTCTTTGCTCATCCATTAATAGAAGCAACTCCTCATTCATTAAATTTTATCACGAGATTGCAACAATTCAGTCACATCTTTACGCTCCACTTCTAATTCTAATTCTCTTAGTATTTCCATCACATCTTCAGTTACTTCCTCCACCTGTCTTGAACCCTTCAAAGTTATCTATGAGGACTGGAATCAACTTCCTTCAAACTCCTGTGAATGTTGATATTTTGACCTCTCCCCATGAATCACGAATGTTCTTAATGTCATCTAGAAAGATGAATCCTTTCCAGAGGTTATTCAATTTACTTTGCCCTGATTCATCAGAGAAATCACTATCTATGGCAGTTAAAACCTTAGAAAATGTAGTTCTTAAATAGTAAGATTTGAAAGTCAAAATTACTCCTTGATCCATGGCTTCAGAATGAGTGTTATGTTAGCACACATGAAAACAACATTAATCTTGTTGTATATCCCCATCAGAGCTCTTGGGTGACAAGGTGCATCATCAACAAGCGTATTTTGAAAGACATGTTTTTCTGAGCAACAGGTCTCAACAGTGGACTTAAAATATCCAGTAAACCATGCTGTAAACAGATGTGCTATCATCCCAGGTTTGTAGAACACAGGCAGAGTAGACTTAGCATAATTCTTAAGAGCCCTCGCATTTTCGGAATGGTAAATGAGCATCAGCTTCAACCTAAAGTTACCAGCTGCATTAGCCCCTAACAAGAGAGTCAGACTGTCCTTAGAAACTTTGAAGACAAGAATTGACTTTTTCTCTCCAGCTATAAAAGTCCAGATGACATCTTCTTCCAAAATAAGGTTTTATATACATGGAAAATCTGTTGTTTAGTGTAGTCACTCTCATTAATTATCTTAGCTAGATCTTCTGGATAACTTACTGCAGCTTCTACATCAGCACTTACTGCTTCACCTCGCACTGTTATGTTACGGAGACAGCTCTTTCCTTAAACCTCATGAACCAACCTCTACTAACTTCAAACTTTTCTTCTGCAGCTTCCTCAACTCTCTCAGCCGTCACAGAATTGAAGAGAGTTAAGGCCTTGTTTTGGATGGAGCTTTGGCTTAAGGGAATGTTATGTTTGGTTTGATCTTCTATCTAGACCACTAAAACTTTCTCCATATAAGCAATAAGGCTATTTCACTTTCCTATCATTTGTGTGTTCTTTGGAGTAGCACTTTTAAGCTCCTTAAAGAACTTTTCCTTTTCTTTCATAAGTTGGCTAACTATTTGGCGCAAAAGGCCTAGCTTTTGACCTATCTAGGCTTTCAACCTGCCTTCCTCACTGAGCTTAATCATTTCTAGCTTTTGACTTAAAGTGTGAGACATGTGGAGGTGTGGCTGAGATGGAGATATAGGAAGACCCTGAGCTCAACTCCTCCATAGCCACATCAAAATCGTGACTATCTACAGAGGAACAATCTACGAAAATGTCCTGAAGACTAGCAGAAAAGATTTCCACAACTAAAGATATAAAGAAGGAACTACAATGCGATGGCTAGGAGGCACAGAAATGTGGTACGGTTAAGACACATACCACTGGGTAGGCGACCCACAAATGGGAGAAAAATCACAATTGCAGACGTTCTCCCCATGGAACAAGGAGTCTGAACCCCACATCTGCCTCCCCAGCCTGGCGGTCCTATACCAAAAAGACAAGTTCCCAGAATGACTGACTTTGAAGGCCAGCAGGGCTTGAGTATGGGAAATCAGAGGGCTGTAGAAAATAGATACTCTGCTCTTAACGGGTTCACACAAAATCTCACAGGCTACGAGACCCAGCAGAGGCACTAATTTGAAAGGAGCCTAGGTCAGATCCACTTGGCTGATAGTGGCCAACAGAGAGTCAGGAGGCAACTGGGACTTCCTCTGGGGACACAGATGCTGGCAGCAGCCATTTTGGGGAGCTTGTTCTACAACGAGGACACGTGCTGGCGAGTGCTATTTTGGAGCCCTCGCTATGGCCTATTACTGTGTGTGTGTGTGTTTTAGAGCGGGGGGGGGGGGGGCAGGCCAGGGCCAGTCTTGGGAATCCCCCGGTCAGGCAGCCAGCTGTGTGGGGACCTGACCATATCCACCAGCAGATCAGCACCAGCCCCAGGCTGCTCCAGCCCCACAAGCAGCTTCCCAGAGAAAGGTCCCCTCACCAGTGGGCTGGCATGAGCCCCAGGCACCCCAGGACCCTGCATCCAGCTTCTTTGGGACATGGCGCTGCCCACCAGTGGGCTGCCACCTGTCCTGGCAACCCCAGGCTCCACAGACAGCCACTCTGGGATCTAACCCTGCCCACCAGTGAGCCAACAGCCATCCCTTGAGTCAGTACCCGGCAGTTACTGAGACCAGGCCCAGCCCCGTCTACCAGCACACCTGCAGTAGTCAGCCCCATCACAACGGAAGGGCCCATGCAGCCTACATATGGAGCACCCCTTGAGTATATGGCTCTGGTGACCAAAGGAGAATGTGCTGCTGGGTCCCATAGGGCGTCTCCTACATAAGGCCACTTTGCCAAGATCAGGAAATGTAACCAACCCTCCTAATACATAGAAATAACCGCAGGGGATTAGCCAAAATGAGTAGACAGAGGAATACATTCCAAATGAAGGACCAAGATGAAACCTCACAAAAAAGAACTAAACAAAGTGGCAATAAGCAATCCTACCTGATAAAGAATTCAAGGTAATGAATGAAGCTCAATGGACTCAGGGAAAACATGCAGGAACATTTTGAGAATTTTAACAAAGAGTTAAACATCCACGTTGGATGTTGAATTTTGCCAAAAGCTTTTTGGGTTTTTTTTGCATTTCTTGAGACAATCATATGATTTTTATTTTTCAATACGTTAACGTGGTGTATCACACTGATTGATTTGTGAATAGTGAACCATCCTTTTATCACTGGGATAAATCCCACTTAATCATGGTGTGTGACCCTTTCAACGTATTGTTTAATTCAGTTTGCTAGTACTTTGTTGAGAATTTTCACATGTATGTTTATCAGTGATATTGGCCTGTAATTTTTTTTTTTTTTTTTCTGGTGTCTGTCTAGTTCTAGTATCAGGGTGATGCTGGCCTTGCAGAATGAGTTCAGAAGCATTTCTTCCTCTTCAATTTCTTTGAAATAGTTTGAGAAGGGTAAGTGTTAACTCTTCTTTAAATGTTTTGTAGGGAAATTCCCTGGTGGTCCAGTAGTTAAGACTCCATGCTTCCACTGCTGAGGGCCTGGGTTCAATCTCTGGCCAGAGAACTAGGATCCTGCAAGCTGTGCAGCATGGCAAAAAAAAAAAATGTTCTGTAGAATTCACCTGTGAAGCCATCTGGTTCTTGACGTTTGTTCGTTGGGAGTTTTTGTTACTGATTCAATTTAATTACTGGTAATTGGTCTGTTCATATTTTGTATTTCTTCCTGATCAGTCTTGGGAAATTGTATAGTTCAAGGAGTTTTATCTGTTTTTTTCTTGTTGCTCCATTTTATTGGTGTATAATTGTTTGTGGTAATCTCTCATGGTCCCTTGTTTTTCTGTGGAGTCAGTTGTAAAATTCTCCTCTTTTGTTTCTTATTTTATTTATTTGGGCCCTCTCTTTTTTTCTTGATGAGAGTGAGTAAAGGTTTATCAATTTTGTTAATAAACACATTTTTGTATTTTTGCAGTTTTTTCCCTGTAGTTGATTTCTAGTCCCATACGATTGTGGTAGGAAAAGATGCTTAATATGATTTAAATCTTCCTAAATTTATTGAGACTTATTTTGTGGCCTAGCATATGATGTATTCTGGAGAATGTTTCATGTGCACTTGAAAAGAATGTATATTCTTGTGTTTTGAGATGGAATGTTCTGTATATATATCCACATATACATATGTATAAATCCATCTGCTCTAATGTGTTGTTTAAGGCCAGGGTTTCCTTACTGATTTTCTGTCTGCATGATCTATCCAATGATGTTAAGTGGGTGTTAGAGTCTCTAATATTATTGTGTTACTATCAATTTCTCCCTTTATGTTTGTTAATATTTGCTTTATATGTTTAGGTTTTCCTATGTTGGGTGCATATATACTTACCACTGCTATATCTTCTTGTTGGCATTATTTCTTTATCATTATTTAATGTCCTTAATTGTCTTTTATTACAGTCTTTCTTTGAAAATCTATAAGAATTGCTACCTCAGCTTTTTGCTTCATTTCCATTTGTGTGGAATACCTTTTTCTATCCCCTCATTTTCAGATTGTGTGTGTCTTCAGATCTGAAGTGAGTTTCTTGTAGGCAGCAATATATATGGGTCTTGGTTTTTTTATCCATTGAGCCAACCTATGTCTTTTAACTGGAGCATTTAGTCCATTTACATTTAAAGTAATTATTGATAGATATATACTTACTGCCATTTTGTTAATTGTTTTCTGGTTGTTTTTATATTTCATTTTGTTCCTTTCTTCTTCTCTTGCTCTCTTCCCTTGTGATTTGACGACTATCTTTAGTGTTACCTTTGGATTCCTTTCTCTTTTTTGTGCATGTATCTATAATAGGTTTTGGAGTTGTGGTTACCATGAGGTTCATATATAACAACCTATATGAATATATGTCATTATTATAAGTTGATGATCTCAAGTTTGAATACATTCTAACAATCCTGCATTTTTACTTCCCCACCCCCCAAATTTAATGTTTTGACATTATATTTTACATCTTTTGTATTGTGTATCCACTTTTTGTGAATATAAATGATTTTACTACTTTTGTCTTTTAACCTTCCTACCAGCTTTATATGTAGTTTATCTGATACCTTTACTATATGTTTGCTTTTACCAGTGAGATTTTTCCTTTTATAATTTTCATATTTTTAGTTGTGGTCTTTTCCCTTTAGAGAAGTCACTTCAACATTTATTGTAAAGCTGGTTTAGTGGTGCTGAAATCTTGCAGCTTTTGCTTGCCTGTAAAATTCTTTATTTGTCCTTCAAATCTGAATAATAGTCTTGCTGGGTAGAGTATTCTTGGTTGTAGCTTTTTTACATTCATCACTTTGAATATATCATGCCACTCCCTTCTGTTCTGCAAAGTTTCTGCTGAAAAATCAGATTATAGTCATATGGAAGTTCCCTTGTATGTAACTACTTGCTTTTCTCTTGTTGCTTTTAAGGTTCTCTATCTTTAATTTTTGTCATTTTAACTATAATGTGTTTTGGTGTGGACCTCTTTGGGTTCATCTTGTTTAGGACTCTCTGTGCTTCCTGGACGTGGATGTTTCCTTTCCCCAGTTAAGAAAGTTTTCAACTATTATGTCTTCAAATATATTCTCTGCCCCTTTCTCTCCCTCCTTCCCTTCTGGGACCCCTATAATATGCAACAATACGGGTATACAGGGAACTTACCTCAATATAATAAAGTCCATATATGACAATCCTACAGCCAACTTTATACTCCACAATGAATAGCTGAAAGCATTTCCTCTAAGTAGAGGAACAATACAAGGATTATCACTCTTGCCAGTTTTAATCAACATAGTATTGGAAGTCCGAGCCACAGCAATCAGACAAGTAAAAGAAATAAAAGGAATCCAAATTGGAAAAGAAGAAATAAAATATTACTATTTGCATAAGACATGATACTTTATACAGAAACTTCTAAAGACACCACCAAAAAAACCATTAGAGGTAATTAACGAATTTAGTAAAGTTGCAGGATAAAAATTTAACATAAAGAAATGTGTTGCATTTCTATACACAAATAAAAAAGAATACCAAAAAGAGAAATTAAGGAAACAGTCTTTTTTACAATTACACCAAAAAGACTAAAATATCTAGGAATAAAATTAACCAAGAAGGTAAATGACTTATACTCAGAAAACTCAGAAAAATGACTTATACTCAGAAAACCTAAATATAGTTTTATTCAGAAAACTATAAGACACTGATGAAAGAAATTGAAGATGACACAAATGAAAAGCTATACTGTGCTCATAGATTAGAAAATTAATGTTAAAAGGACAACACTACCCAAGGAAATTTACAGATTCTTTGGAACCCCTATCAAAATACCAATGGCATTTTGTCACAGAGCTGGAACAAATAATTCTAAAATTTGTACTGAAGCACAAAAGACCCAAATATGCAAAAGAATCTTGAGAAAAAAGAACAAAGCTGAAGGCATCACACTTCCTAGTTTTAAACTATACTACAAAGCTATAGTATTCAAAACAGTATGGTGTTGGCACAAAACCAGGTCCTGGCACAAAAACAGACATGTAGATCAAAGGAACAGAATAGCCCAGAAAAAAACCCACACTTTTATGGTCAGTTAATCTACAATAAAGGAAGCAAAAATATACAATGGGGAAAAGACAGTCTTCAATGAATGGCGTTGGGAAAACTGGACAGCTACATGCAAAAGTAGGTAACCAGACCACTTTCTCTCACCATATACAAAATAGACTCAAAATGGACTAAAGACTTAAATGTAAAACCTGAAATCATAAAACTCATAAAAGAAGACAGAGGCAGTAAACTCTTTGACATTGGACTTAGCAATATTTTTTTTTGGATATGTTTCCTCAGGCAAGGGAAACAAAAGCAAAAATAAACAAATGGAACTACATCAAACTAAATAGCTTTTGTACAGCAAAGGAAATTCAGCAAAATGAAGAGGCTGCCTACTGAATGGGAGAAGATATTTGTAAACAATTGATTTGATAAGAGATTAATATCTCAAATATACAAAGAATTCATACAACTGAATGTCAAAAAAAAGCAATCTGATTAAAAAATGGACAGAAGACCTGAACAGACATTTCTCCAAAGAAGACATACAGATGGCCAACAGACACATGAAAAGATGCTCAACATCATTATTCATCAGGGAAATACAGATCAAAGTCATGAGACATCACTACACACCTGTCAGAATGGCTATCATCAAAAAGACAACAACTAACACATGTTGACAAGGATGTGGAGAAAAGGGAATCTTTGTGCACTGTTGGTGGGATTATAAATTGGCCACCTATGGAAAACAGAATGGAGGTTCCTCAAAAGTTAAAACTAGAACTGCCATATAATTGCAATAGCAATTTCATTTGTTGGTATTTACCTGAAAAAAATAAAAACACTAATTCAAAAAGATACATGTACTTCAATTTTCATTGCAATATTATTCACAATAGCCAAGATATGGAAGCAACTTAAATGTCTATTGATAGACGAATGGATAAACTTGTGTTTTATACATATATATATACACACACAGATACACACAATTGACTATCTTGCCATTTGCTACTATGTGGATGCATCTGGATAGTAATATGCTAAATGAAATAAGTCAGATAGTGAAAGACATATACTGCATAATCTCACTGTGGAATCTAAAAAACAAAACAAAACAAAGTAACAAATGAAACAAAATGAAAACAGACTCATAGATACAGAAAACTAACTTGTGGTTGCCAGAGGAAGGGACATGGAGGGTGTGAGCAAAACTAGATGTGAACAGGATTAAGATGTAAAAAACCTCCAATTATACAATAAATGTCATGGGGATATAATATATGGCCTAAGAAATATGATCAACAATATTGTAATAACTTTGTATGTGAACAAATAGTTACTAGACTTATTGTGGTGCTTTCACAATGCATTCAAATGTCATATCATTATGTCATACACCTGAAACTAACATAATATTGTACATCACTATATTTCAAAAACAACAAAAAAGACAATAAATAAAATATATTTTAAAAATTCTCAGAGATACTCCTGAGAGTTGCAGGGGGTTTATGCCTAGGCTAGAACTAAAATATAAAACAATATATCTCATCAACATATCTAATGGGTGGGTAAAATTCAAGAAAATACATCCTTGTATGGAAATCCACAAAAAATACTAATAATAATAATGAAGTGTGAGACATGCAACTCTTCCTTTCAGTTGAACCCTTAGAAACCATTGTAGGGTGATTAATCGGCCTAATTTAAATATGGTTGTGTCTCAGGGAATAAGGAGGCCAGAGGAAAAGGAGAGAGACATGGGCAAGTGTGGTTGGTGGAGCAGTCAGATCACACACAACATTCATCAATTAAATTTGCCATCTTATATGGGCAAGGTTTGTGGCACCTCAAAGCGATTATAATAGTAACATCAAAGATAATTGATCACAGATCACCATAACAAATATAATAATAAGGAAAAAGTTTGAGAGATTGTGAGAATTACCATAATGTGATACAGAGACATGAACTAAGCAAATGCTGTTGGAAAATTGGTGCCAATAGACTTGCTCTACCCAGGGTTGTTACAACCTTCAATTTATAAAACAAACAAACAAACAAACAAAAAACAGTATCTGCAAAGCACAATAAAGTGAAGAACATTAAAATGAGGTATGCCTGTATACTGGGCAGTCATTGTAATGTTGATTCTAAAGGCAGAGAGACGTGGGTTTGAATCCCATCTCCCCCTTACCTGACAAGTAAGCAAGTTATTTTACATCTCTAGTTTCTCCAGTTATGAAATGAAGATAATATACAGTACATACTCCCTGATGCTGTTATTACAATTTTCAAGGCCACAATACAGTATAAATATGTTTAACCAAGTGCCTAGCACATAGAATTCACCCAGTCAGCAATTAAAGTTTTATTTCTCACACCTGTATAAACATTTCATTCTTATTCTGAACTCCATCCTGCCTTATTCCATCTTTCTCCTTTCAAAGGGTCTATCCAGCTCAGTAATTTTAAAAGTTGCCTCTTAGAGGAAGTGACCTGAGATGGGAAAGGTAGCAGGGAGATTTGGAGAAATTATTCTAAGTAAAAAACATTTCCAAAGGCCCTAAGATATAAGTTAGATGGACACTGAAGAGTAATCATTGAGAGGGATGTGCGATTTAAGAGGTGAGTAGGAATTTATTCATTTACACCATTCATAGTTCCATGCACTGAGGATCCAGTATTGAACAAAACAGATAAAAATTCCTGCTCTCATAGGGCTCATATTTCAGTGGTAAGAGACAGCCAATACACAAAATAAATTAGTAAATTATAAAGGATATAATGCTAAGGAGAGAAATGAATCAGGGAAGAGAGAAAGGAAATGCAAATTGCAGTTTTAAAGCAGGTGGTTAGGAAATGCTTCAATAAGAAAGGTCACTTTTAATAAAGACCTAAAGGAGACGAGGGAGTTAGTAACAAGGGAAATCAGGGGAAGCCTGTTCCAGGCAAGAGAAACAACAGAAACCGAGTTGGGAGAAGAGCCTGCGTGCGCTGGGAAGCAAAGAGGTCGGTTGATATAGCTAGAAACAATGTATAATAGAAAGGGAGAGAAAAGGAGATGAAGTTAGGGAAGTAATGGGAACTAGATCATGCAAAGCCTGTAGGCCATTTTAAGGACTTTATTTTTCTTTCTTTCTGAGTCAAATGGAAATCCATTGGAGAAGAGCAGAGAAGTGATGTGATCTGATTTATGTTTTAAAAAATCAATTTGGCTCTGTGTTGAGAATGGATTATAGGTAGAACCAGAAAGACCAATTAAAAGGCTATTGTAATAATGCAGGTAAAAAATTGATGGTAGCATGTATCTGGTATCAGAAGGGATGACAAAAAAAAGTAAACAGATTTTGACCCATGATTTCCTTACAGGTTAGATGTGGGTTATGAGAGGAAGGGAGAAGTTAATAATGACTTCAAGTTCAGTTTGTTTCTTTTCCC
The DNA here is from genome assembly GCF_039906515.1 of Pseudorca crassidens. Taxonomy (NCBI): domain Eukaryota; kingdom Metazoa; phylum Chordata; class Mammalia; order Artiodactyla; family Delphinidae; genus Pseudorca; species Pseudorca crassidens. The sequence continues at coordinate 59,023,628 of NC_090297.1, read as the reverse complement.
TAAACAACTAGAAGAACAGGGTTGCCATCTGATGAAGAGAATTGCAATTTACTGAGTTGGAGAGGACTTAGTTGGAAGAAGTTTAAAGAGGAATATCAGTATTGGGCATCTCAAGTTTGATATGATGTGTAAATATCCTTTGGAGGTGTTGTGGTGGCTATTAGACAAAGAGTCTAGAGTTAACGTGAGAGGATCAGTCTGGAGCTTTAAATTTGGGAGTTATTAGCAGATAGATGACATTCAAATCAGTGATACTCTGTGACATGTCCAAGTTAATGTACAAAGAGAGGAGGGACTGAACCTTGGGACACTCCAAAGAATGACCAGCAGAGGAAACTGAGCAAAAGTAGTTATTGAGATAGAAGAAATGCAAAGTGCGTTGCACTAGAAACAAAGTGGAAAAAATGTTTCAAGAGAGAAGGAATGAACAACTGTTCAACTGCTTCAAACTGGTCAAGTAAGGAGAAGACTGAGAGTCAATAATTGTATTCAACAACATGGAGATGATGTTTGACCTTAAGAGAGTAATTTTGTTAACAATGGGTGCAAAAACCTGAATGAATTTTGGACAGAGTAAGATAAGACTTGTAAACAGAGTTTAGAGCACTCTTTAAGAAATATTCCTGTGAATGGAGACCTGAAAAGTGAGATTATAGCTAAAGAGAAAAACACAGATAAAAAGAACAACTTTAATATCACAACATAGAACGAACAAGGTAAAGGAGAGAAACTGATAGTGCAGGAGAGACAGGAGAGTTAAAAGGACAATGTCCTTAAACAGAAAGTTTGGATAGGCAATAGGTGGAGGTGTTAAACCATAGGAAAATAAGAAAGTCAAGCATATGCATGAGGATACTGCAGGTGTGAAGGCAGGAGCTTTGGGAAGAGCACATGTCCTGTGTTCCGTAGAACATGTGTCAGTTTCCCAAGAGCAGGCCCATTAGGGGTTCACCCCTTATACTGCCAAACCCTCCATATAATAGAACCTCAACAAGTTATTCTTCAAGAAGAATAAAGTGGTACACTCTTTATATATACTACACAAGCACACACACTATATCTGTGTGTACACAGTTATTCATATCATACTTCTCACAGCTTCAGCAAAGAATAATGTCCAAAACTGTTCTATAAATGTTAAATATCAAGCTCAAGTGTAACAAAAACTCCAAAGAAAGAAGTGACATAGCTTTCTGTGTATATACTCATATTTAATGACCTACTTAACACATAAGTTTCCCTCACACTAAATCATTTTTACTTTGTGAAATAAACTTTGCTAAGCAGACTCAGTACCTTGTCATACATAATGATATTTCTACATTCTCTTAAGATGATCAAAACTGAACCCAAAGGTTTATTTATTTGTTTGTTTATTTAGCATTTGCATGGTCTCTTGTCATTTGAAAACTGATTGGATAGCTTTTTAAATTCCTTGACCAACCAAGCAAGTAAATTAAATTAAAAATACTGACTCACTCTATTTGGGGTAAAAATCTAATTTTCCAAATGAATAGGTTGACTTCTGTCTCTGGCACTTTGGCAACTATATACCCTGGCTGACACTACCACTGTACGTGACCAAAAATGAAGCATAAATGATATTTTGATACTCTTGATGTATCAGTGGACTAGCAAGTAAGAACTACTCAGAAATAACCAAAAAAGAAGTGAAAAGAGCTAAGCTGAACTAGTGAACTTGAGTTTTGTTTTTTATGAACACAGAGAATGGAAGACAAAAGTTGGGGCCAATCAATAACATAGAGCCTAATAGAAAACCACCCCATGTAATCCAAGGACCCCATGTAAACTAGGGATTCCAGGGAAAGGAAAACTAGAAAAGACCCTTCTCCCTCCTCCCAGTGTCTTGCAAAGAACATTGCTTTGTTTGAATTTGGCACTGAATGGATGGAGATAAAAATCTCCCTGGATAATTTGGAACCTCAAACTAATCTTCACTTGGCTTTACAGGCTAAGATCACACTATGATGGTCTGAAAAACCTCAACTTGAGAATTTGATTATAAATGTCTTCACATTTGTAGTATTTCCAGGTACCTGAAATAAGCAAACACAAATCTTCTGTAGAGGAATGCATTTCCATCACAGATCTCAAAGAGTTACCAGGAAGAAAGTTCTAAGGACTATGATTATAGTCTAAAATGATCTAAGTGACAAGAAATAAAACAACATGAGGAAGAGCCAGTAGAAACAAAAACCAATAAAATTAGATCTGAAAAAATTCTAAATTTAAACTATCAGATATAGACTATAAAGTATGTATATATTACAGATCTTAAAAATAACATAAGAAATTCCAAATACGAAAGAAGAGTACGAGACTAGGTCAGTATGGTGGACTAAATACTCTGAATGGCCCTCCCAGTTCAAAACAATAAGATCATGCATAAAATGTAACTTCCATGAATTCCAGATTTAGGAGAAGAAAAATTCCCAAGCAAAAACACTTCAAGAAATATGAGGTAAATCAATAGCAATGAGTACTAACTACATACAAAATGCAGAGTGGTCATGAGAACAATTGCCATGTATTGGAAGACTGAGCTTTGAGACAGTAGCAAGTTGATGGAGCTTAACTTAAGTCATGGGGACTATGGACGATGGAAAGAAGCTAAGAAGTTCAAGGACAGAAGGTCCCTGTTGTTGAATAAAGCAAATATTAAATGAAGTAATTATCAATTTCAGTTTCCATATTCATCACAGTTTAAGGTCAGCTAAGAATGGGCTCAAAATCAGAAAGCACAAAATACATATGAAAATGACATTAAGAGACTGCTCATCAAACAATAACCATCAAATTTAGATCTTAAACAGACATACAATATTTAATAACTATGTATGAGATATTTAGAAATAAAGAATGGAATAAAAACAATGAGTAAGTAATAAGAGATTATCCCAAATAATTAGGTATATTTACAAAATAATAACTAGAACTTTCAGAAAAGAAAAATATATAGTAGTTAAAAATTTTTAAATGTAATGGGTGGGGTTGAAGAGCATACTATCTATAGATGAAGAGAAAATAAAAAAGCAACAGAACTGAAGGAATTACCCAGGATGCAATATAGAGAGACAGGAGATAGAAGATATAAAAGAAAGATGAAGAGATATAGAAGACAGAACGAAAAATCTAACATGAAGCTAACTGAAGTCCCAGAGAGAAAGAATAGAGAAAAAAGAGAAGAGACCATATATGGAGAAATAATGGCTTAGAATTTTCTAAAATTGAAAGAAGGCATGAATTCATGGTATAGGAAGCACAGTTAATACCATGTAGAATAAGCAAAGAGAAGACAACACCTAAAAACACTATTGAAACTGCAGAAACCAAAACAAAGAGAAAATGTAAAAAGAACTGAAAAACAAAAGACAGTGCAGCTAGAAAGAAGAGACAATTAGGCCAATACCAGGCTTCTTAATAGCAACAATGGAAAACTAAAGAAAGCAAAATTATATATTCAAATTGCTGAGAGAAAATAACTATCTAGTGTCACTTTTGTAACCAGAAAACCATCATTATTTTTCAAGGAAGAGGGAAAATAAATTCAGCAGTTAATTAAGAAAACAAAGTGTTTTCAACCAACACTCATGTGCTAAAATAATTCTAAAGGATGCATTTCATTATTAAATAAAATTATCCCACAAAGAATGTATGAGAAGAAATGGTAAGCAAAGAAGTTTATAAACTTGAAGGAATGGTTAGCAAAAATATATATAAGCATGTATGTAAATCTCAGACACAAAATAATATATAGTAATTAGGATGGGGTCATTAAAGTGTTTTAGGCCCTTGGATTATTTGGAAAAGGAGCTAAAATACTAATCACTGAATTTGTTAGGTAAGTATGCACCAAAAAGTTTTGATGTTAACTACTAAAAAACAGTAATAGGGTATATAATTCCCATACCTTTAAAGTGGGGAGAAATGGAATAGGAAAACAAACAAACAAGAATAACCACAAAACTTAATCAATGACAAAAATGAAAAAAAAAAACAGAAAGAAAAGAGAAACAAGCATAAGAAAAGCTGGACATATGAAAACAAAGAGAAAGATGCTAGAAACACGTTCAAATAAATGAATACTCACAGCAAGTATAAGTGAGCTAAAGTTGCCATTTAAAAGAAACAGACAACAAAATTTAATTTTTAAAACCCCTTATGCTGTTTAAGAGAACTACCAAGAATATAAGGACAAAAATAGAAGTTCAAAGGTGGGAAAAGATACTAGAAACACTAAACAAAGGACACACTAATGTAATATTGCCAAGCAAAACAGATTTTAAGAAAAGTGCTGCTATGGGTCAAACAAATTATTACATAATAGTAAATTATTCAATTCACAAGATATAATATTAAATATAATAAAAAAGCCTCAAACTTTGTAAATACATTTTAGTGAATTATAGGAAAAGATGAATAAATCTATCATCAAAGTGAGATGTCAACACAATCTCAATTGAAAAGACTACGAAAAATGTAAGTGAAAATATAGAATATTTGAACAACACAGTTAGCAACTTTGATTTATTGGCCACAATTCTTGTTTCTATGCCCATCAGCTAGAAAGTGCAAATATTTCTAAGTGCACCTGAATATCTACAAAAAGTGACCTCTTACCAAGGGGCTTAAAGCAAGTATCAATGAATCAGTATCATACAAATTGTCTGCTGATACAGCAAAGATATATTAGAAGTTAATTTAAACAATTAAAAATCTGTCTATGTTGGAATTCAGGGCACAGTTTTAAATAATATATGAATCAAAGGAAAAATCATAAAGAAAATTTAAATGTATAAGAATTGAATAAAAATGAAGATATGACATATTGAAACCTATGAAATGCAAATAACACATAACTGAGAAATTTGTAGCCTTAAATGCTTACATTTAAAAAGTGAAATGTATATTAGAACAGGAAGATGAAGTAAGTTTAGGTGCTTGAGCTATTGGTAAAGGATAATTTAGGCCAAAATTTAATGGAGAAATAATGAAGGATGTTACACAGTCTATTAATTTTATCTGATGTACATTACAGAAGAATTGAGCAAACGACATTTAGGACATATGACACATTTTAAAAAGAATAAGTCAAGAATCAAGCAAATCTCAATTGAAACTAACAAACAATGCATGCACAATGGTAAACGCATGTGGCCATTAAAAAAAAAAAGATTGCTTTTACAAAGTATCAGAACTTACTTACTTGAGTAATTATTTTTTGCTACAAAGGAGTTACTATTGGTCATATCTAATAGTATAAAGAATAGTAAAGTGATTGCTTTAAAAATAATCCTATAGGTTTTAGCTTCTGGAAATAGCTGAGTATACCCTTAAAACCAAACTTCCTGCCAATAACAATCATAAACTCTGAGCAAAATATATTTAAAAAATAACTACCTGGAGGTACTGGAGAGTGAAGAGAAGCAGGTAGGTCGGGGGAAGGGGCGGTGGCCAATATTTGAGAAAAAAAATTAGCATAGGAAAGTTTTCCATTTGCCTTAGTGCAGGCCCTAGTCAGTTCTATCAGTTTAGATGGAAAGATAACAAACAAACAAAAAAAAAGTTTTACTGACATTATGATCCAAGAATGTGATGCCTACAGCATAGTATACAGAGAGTGCTCAAAGACTGAAGAATTCATTAGCTATTTATAAAGAGAATATGTAGCTAAAATAATCATACAAACATAGCGATTATTCAAGAATTAATATTGCATATCCTTTTTGCAATGCTTAATTAATACATATTAAGCATTGCAAAAAGGATATGAAGTTAAATGTGGCACTGTTTCTGCCCTCAGCAGCTTACCACTAGATAATTAACAGATTCATCAGTCCTATCAATTAATCAGTCCTATCAATAAGATACAAATAAAATTCTGTGAACTTTCAGAGGAAGGGGTCAAGCAAAACTCTGAAGAGAAGGGTCTTAAAGAATGAGAAGTTTTGGATTTTGCAGAGAAGATAGGAAGTGCACTGCAAAAGGAAGGACCAGCACAGACAAAAGTGAAGAGATGAAAAGCAATTAAGAGATGGAAATAGTGAACTGTGGAAGAGAATAGCTAGAGTTGAGGGTAAGTGGATGATACTAGCGGGAAAGTGTTTTGACAAGGTGGTCAGAGGCCACTTCTCTAAGAGCTCTTAATGCCAACAACAACAAAATGGCCAAGATGCCTCCATCTCTTGAAAACCTAGAGTGCTAAAAAATTAACAGCTAGAAGAGAACATTTAATTAATACTCTTTTCAAGGAACTCTAAATCTCTAAGTGGAGAAAAAGCAATAAAACAGCTGTGATTTAGGTAAAGATGTCAGAGAAAAAAAAACTTAATGCTGTAAGACTAAGACTATATGAAATATATAATCTAGTGATGAGTGAGGTTAGGAAGAAAGAGCAATATAAATAAAGAGTAAAATGAAAGAAAGATAATAAATAGGAGGTATGAACCAGAGGGCACACACCTCTTCCAGAGTATTTACCAGAAATATCAGGTAAGAGAGAAATATTGTCCACTCAACTCTGAGTACATAAGAGCTGGGGAACATATGATAGGGTTGTTTAACATATGCCTCATATATATCTATTAGAAATGAGTATGGAAGAGAGAAAAAGAAAGCAAGAGAATATTTCTTCCAGTGTATATTCCAGTGTACCAGGAAATAAATTATTTCTCAGAAGATAATCAAATAATTATGGGAAGAACTTCTCTCTCTGGAGGCTCACAAGAGCGTGTGCTACTTGGGTCAACTAAATGGTCTAAATAATTGACACTGGTCTTTCTGGGTTTGGCACAGATCTGGTTTGTGAACTGAAAACACTATTGTAGTGTGTGTGTGTGCGCATGTGTGTGTATTTTAGGGGCTGAATGCTCAGTCTCTTTCTTTTCTATTTTCACTATATTGGGAGGACATCTCTTCTAAAAGACAATTCAGGCAGTTTTGTTTTTACACATACACACACTCACACACACGCCATATTTTTCTAGGGGTGCTGCTGCTAAAGAACAGGATAGTAATGACAAGAAGAGCACGAAATGACTGATAAACACTGCCTAATAGGGTTACCTCTCGAGAAACTGAGGACAGTCTAATGAAGCTTCCTGTTATACACAGTCCAGGCACTGCCATGGTGGCAGGATGCCCAGTTTTTTCATAACCGGAAAACACAAATTCTGAAGGCTCAGGGGAAGAGGAGGATCTGGTTAGCAAGCTCAGCTGATTTCCTCCCCTCATGTCAAATGCCTTCTCTGTAACATGGGCACTTTTGAAACTTCAGGGAAGCCACTAGAAGATAACAAATATAAATCAGCCAAAGGAACTGATATTACCTTTTTCAGGAGTCTAAACCAGACAGGAATAAACAAATACACACAATCCCACAAACACAGACATGTAGTCTGTGCATCTATAAATTACCCAAAGATCTCCATCTAGAGAGAACCATATTATGGGTCTTCATTTTACTCTGCCAACTAGTTCTAACATAAAAGATTGTCTTTTTTGTTCTTAATTTTGGAGATATCATCTTAGTTTGCAAAACTTAAGCACCACCTTTTCTATTACGCCATCTAAACCTCTGCGCTAAGGTGGAATGGATCTTGCTTCCCATTCTGTGTCCTCTATAGATTGTACTCCTATTGGCAAACTTTCTTAATGTCAATTTCCTCTCTACCTCCTTGGATATCTGAATGTCATCCACACTTTGACAACGTGAAACAAATAAATACTATAGAAAGCCATAGATATTGTGGTACAAAACAGAACACTACATGAATCTCTTACTTGCTTTGTCCATTTATCAGGACGTATCATTAGCCAATGCTGGCAAATTCAAAATTCATTCAACAAACACTTATTGAGTGCACATAGGCCAAACAGATTCCCAGGCACAGTACTAGTGATAGGGACTTGCCAATGAATAAAATACAATATCTACCCTAAATGAGCTTAACAGCTGATGGAGGGTAATAAGACAAAGAGTGAGGCATACCATAAAATCAGAAATTTTTCACTCTTTAGTTTATTGATATATTCCCAGAACCTAGAATAATATCTGGCATATACTAGGTCTATGAATAAATGATTGAATGAATGAATGAATGAAAAAAGTACAAGAGACTATGGCAGTGCCTTGGAGAGACAGTACTGAACTGTTCACTACTGCAATACCTTTAGAATGACATTCTGCCTCCTGGACTGGCCTTCCTATGTCTATCTAAAACCATGGTCTCCTCACCTTGCCCTATATCCTAGCAGCCAAGATTTCCAAACACCTACCCTGCCTGCCTTGCTACTCAGTGCTATTCTTGATTGTGCCTACAATGTTCCTGAAATTAATTACCATGATAACAACGATAATCAGGAAAATCTGATAAGAAAATGTCAGCTTGAAACTAGAGAGTACGTGTCACAATGGTTTCAACCACCTTTCTTACACAGCAGGCCTGAGTCATAGTCCAAAGCTTTAGTGGCAAAGAATTAGGATATTTTATCACCTCTGCCCAGATGCCTGTGAATTCCATTATTGGACTTACTACAGATGTACCTGCTATTCTCTGCACCCACCTCACTTACTTTTTCCGTAAGAAGAAACCCTGACGTCTCTAACTAGAAACTGAGAAAAGAAGTCAGAATGTGCATCGTTCAGCCCCTTTGCTGGCTCTCTTTGGATTCAGCCTGACCTCATTCTTATCTCCTCCAGGTGGAAAGGTTACAATTTCCAAATAACTTCCTCAGACCTTGAGCTCTGCAATCCTGCAGTGGAAAATACCTTCCACATAGTCATGCCAACCTGCTAGAGAAGTAAAGAAGCGTAATTCTGCAAAACAACAAACTTGTAGTGGCTCCAACCAAACTAGTAGAGTGACCAACATGTGCAGCACCTAGGAAGTTCTCAAGTGTGTAAGCTGTTGGAATTGTTTTTATTTCAAACTACATGGATCTTGTGATCTTATTCTCTCTTAAAACTCCTTTCAAACCTTTCTTAACTAAAGCAGAGTTAGCTGGTGGTTTGCTCCTCATCTACTTATTTATTTATTTATTACGTGTGATGTTATAATGATAATGCTTGTGGAGATTTCTGCCAGCTGCATTCAAGACTTACTGCATTTTTGTAGCTGCATATGTGCAAAGTACTTGAACTTTTCCATATTATCTTACTTTTATCACCTTACCAAGCAAGTCTCCTGATTTAACTTAGTGGCTGGGGATCCAAAACAGAATAAAAGCACATCCCCAAAGACATGGGATCTTTTCCTAAGGCTTTAAAAATAAAGATAATTGTTATTTTTAATTCTGTATATGCATTTCATTCCATATTACTATTATTCTACTATAATTAAGTACTTTTTTTTTTTTTTTTTTTGTGGTACGCGGGCCTCTCACTCTTGTGGCCTCTCCCGTTGCAGAGCACAGGCTCCGGACGTGCAGGCTCAGGGGCCATGGCTCACGGGCCCAGCCGCTCCGCGGCATGTGGGATCTTCCCGGACTGGGGCATGAACCCATGTTCCCTGCATTGGCAGGCGGACTCTCAACCACTGCGCCACCAGGGAAGCCCCTAAGTACACTTTTAATTTTATCAAATTCAATCAATGACCTTACGATCAGTTATTTTGGAGGAAATCGTCATTTGACATAGAAACTCGTGCCCACAAATTCAAATTCAATACAGTTCTTAATATAGTGTTCTCATCTTTTTCTTCCTGCTCCCTGCCTTTAAGCTAAGTGATGTGCCAAGTGATGTTTTTAAAGCACATTGTATAAATGAGAGGCATGACAGTATGGTGTAATGAGCATAGGTTTTGCATTCATATGGACCAATTCTTAGCTCGACAGCTTAATAACTGTATGATATTGGTCAAGTTATTATCCACTCCAGGACTGAGCTTCTGTAAACAAATAATAAAAGTATGATCATCTCATTTGCCACCTTGCGATTAAGTGGTCACAATCACATTATCTGGGATGTGAGGTATAGTGGTAAAGTAATTTACCATGCCTGGGAGTTTTGGAGTTTTGGAGTAATCTTGCTTCTGCAACCAACTCAGTGAGTAATATGGAGAAGTCAATCCTTCTGTGTTGCAGTTTACCACTCTGTAAATTGGGACTAATAATGTACCCAGAGTGAAACAGGCACTAAACAGGGATAACGGAACTTAGTTACACAGAATCTCAGTAACCCAGTATTACTACCAGTACTTTTATAGTTGTCATGGTTGAATTTTGGTTATCTAGTGAGTGACAATAAAGCTGAGTATTTCCTGTCATGTACAAGTATGTTGGCAAGTTGGAACAAAAACATGATGAACTTGTCTTAATGGCTCAGTTTAATAACTAGCTTAATTATTTCTGTTAGCCAAGCAAACAGAACAAACTTTAATAAAGATGAAAGCATCTCCACAGGATGGCAACCGAAGATCACCCATGTAGTTTTAAATAAGTAGTTAGGACAAAGTGGTTCAGTGGTTCTGGATCCAATTCTCAGCTCTACCACTTACCAGCTGCATGACCTTGGATAGGTTTTTACCTACTCTAGGGCTCAGTTTCTCTAAGGAGAAATAATAAAAGCAACATAAGGTTACTGTAAGGATTAAATGTAGATAAAATATGCAATGTTTAGCACATAACTGTTCAATAAACATTATTCGTGTTTATTTACTAACTTGCCGAAGTCTTGGGAAAGAACTGGCAAAAGTTCAGTTAGAGAACAATAATAATTGCTAACATCAACTGAAGCCTTTAGATGGCAGATGCTATACTCAGCACTTTATAGGGATTATCTCAGTAAATCTTCAAAACAACCTCATGGGAACACTATGGATTGAATTGTACAGATGTGTCTTAGAGAGCTTTACTAACTTGCCCACAGGCTTTCAGCTGTAAGTAGCAGAGCCAGGCATCAAATCCACATCTCCTTCCCTTCTGAGTCATTGTTCCTAGCTACTGTGACACACTGCCCCTTTTCCCCTCCCAAAATGGAGTGATATGGGTCAATAAAAGTGAGTGATTAAGATAATAAGTAACTATTTTTGTATAGGGCATTTAGTTATTTATTCACTCAAAAAGCTGTGTTTTATTTTTAACATCAAGTATTGTCAGATGTCAAAATACAAAGATGATTAGGACTTAGTTTCTACCCTTTAGATGCTCACATTTCAGGGAATTTCAACAATGATTACAGGTCAGTTGGCATAAAATTTAAGATGGAGTTTCATAGGCAAAATGATACTTGACACATATATAAAAACTTGTCTACCTAGAGACAAGTCAGTTCTTTTGACGAAATCACATCTGAAATGATCATCCCCAAGGTTAAGAGAAGACACTGTAGCAAATTGGTTATCTAATCTGGCCAACTGCAGAGCTATAAGCAGAAAACTCACCCCAGTTGTTGGTCAAGGATTAATATATGAGGTAAATACTATTAATGTTCAATATCCAGTTCTCCTGCCCCTCTGGGCATAAAGACTGCACTTCTGAACCTCAAAGGGAGTAGAACCATGTGACTTATTACAGCCAATGAAAAGGAGCAGAAGAAACACACATCTCTCTGTTTCAGGCTGAGCAGTGAAAAGCCCATGAGAATTCTCCAGGCGCTCTCTTCCTATATTATGATGGCCAGGGAGGCGACTTACTCTTGATATGGCAGTCACAAGTTTGTGGAGCTTCTGTCAGTTCAGGTCACTGAAGGAACTAGGAATAAAACCTTGTTATGGTAAGCCTCTACAATTGGGAGATTATTTGTTCCTTCAGCATAACCTGACCAATTCTGATTAACACAAAGTAAATCCCTCAAGACATACATTATTGACAATAATAGGTACTTGGGACAGAAATTGGTGTGGAAAAGTATACTTTCTGTGGGAGAACAGAAGGGAAAGAAGCCATATTGAGGAATTTCCAGATTTCACTGAAGCCTTGAGAAATCAAATCCTTTCAGACAAGCTTTCCTTATGGTAGGTTTTTCAATAACTTTTTCAATAGAATAAAATTTACCTAGTTAATAACTTTGGTTCATATTTATATTTATTAATATAATATATAATTAATAAATATTTACTATTTATAATAATAACTCATTTATTGAGTTCTTACTATGTGCCAGTCAGAGACTTAGCACTGGGGATACAACAGTTAACCAGACACAGTCTCCATTCTCAAGTCGCTTAAAGTCTAAATTGGAATGCAGCCAAAATAGGAAATTGCAGTTCTCTGTGCTAAATGCAGTATTAGAGAAAGCAAAAGGATTACATAAGAAAAGCACCACACTAGACTAAGGGGCTGAGGGAAGCTAGGACCTAAAGGATGAGCAGGGGTTAGCAGCCATAATAATGAGGATTACATGATTCATATTTGTATTTCAGTAATATTAAGAATTGATGTTTCTATTACACATACTATGGGTCAACCACTCTATTATGTGCTTTAAACATATGAAATACCCTTCACAACCACCTTTGAGGTAGGTACAATTGTCTTCATCCTTATTTTACAAATGTATAGGTATTTTCCAGAAAAAAATAAAGGAAGGTGGAGATTACAAACTGAAGGAGCACAGTAAGCAAGAATACAGAGGTGTGAAACATTCATAGCTCAGAAAGACCAAAGTATAATTCAATGGTGGCGGGGGACAGTGTGAGAACAGGAAGGGAAGCAGTAGATCAATCTGGAACCCTGGAAGCTCTTCTCCCAGGTATTCATATGGCCAATACCCTAACCGGCTTCAGGCCTTTGCTCATCGTCTCCTTTATAAAGATGCCTTCTCTGACCACCCTGATTTAAACTGAACACCACACCTTTACTCTCCATCCCCCTTCCTGTTTAATTTTTCTTCACAGCCTTGCTACTGGTTGACAGACTGTATGGTTTGCTTATTTAACTCGCTTATTGTCTGCCTCTCCTCATTGGAATATAAGCTCCATGAGGCAGAGATTTTTGCCTGCAGGTTTCTGTCTGGTGCTACACCCCCGATGCCTAGAACAGAGCTTGGGATATAGGAAGCATTCATTAAATGATGTTGAATGGTGTTCTTAATTTTATCCTCGTTTTATAAACGTGGAAACTGAGGCACGAATTTTAGTAACTTGTCAGATTCATAGTAAGTGGCAAAGTTGGAATTCAAACTGAGGAAATCTGCTCTGGATTCTATGTTTTTAATCACTGTATTGGACCCCTCCTTCTGAGGCATTCATTTAGTAGGGGAAAAAGAAAACAAAGAAATAAATGAACACGGAATATAAAAGCAGGTGGTGATACATTTTTTTTAAATGAAGAAGGAAATTGCAGGGTTAGGCAGTGGGAAGGGGTGTCATTTTAGAGTATGCAATTAGAACAGTTCTCTCTGAGGCTCTGATATTTGAAAATAAAAAAAAAATGCTGAATGGAGGTAGCAAGGCATGCTCTGCACACTAGTCTGGACCACATACATAGATCCTGGAGCCATAAGCAACATGGTGATGTGAGAGTAAATGAGATCTCCCAGGCTGAGGCTGTAGAAAGAGAGTATCTTCTAAGGACTGAATCCTGGGAAACACTAACATTTAAGCCTGATGAACAAAGAGGACCGAGAAGAAACAGAAAAGGAGGACTATCAGAAGAGAACGCTGTCATGTGAGTAAATCAAGAGAAAAATTGTCCCCTAAAGGAGCTCAAATTGTTCCCTAACATTAAAATGAGATCACTAAACATAGCAACTGAACAGAATGCATTGATTTTGGCAACTAAGGGAGCTGACTAGGAGACAAAGGACTGCGATACAATTTAAAATGAAATTAGAGCATGTATATCTAAGGAAAGAGGGAGACAATTGACAGCAAACTTGAAAATGCAAGAAAGAAAGAAATAGTGCAAGTTTTATAAGATGCTAAATGCCAGACTGCAGAAGCAAGAGCCCCAGTAGAGATTTCAGCCTTGATCAGAAAAGGGGCAGCTTTTTGTGCAGCCATGCAGCAGAGCGGTTAAGGGCAGACCCAGGTTTGAGTTCTGGCTTCTCCACATCATAGCTGTTTAACTTCAGACAAATTACCTCTATATTAGTCAGTTCAAGCTGCCAGAATAAATTATCATAGCCTGGCGAGCTTAAATAACAGGAAGTTAGTCCTCACGGTTCTGGAATCTGGGAAATCCAAGTGCAAGGTGCTAGCCAATTCAGCTCTTTCTTGGGTTGCAGATGTCCACCTTCTCACTGTGTCCTCATTTGGCGGAAGAGAAAAAGGTGTAGAAACTGGGCCAACAGACCAATACTACTGCATACAGCAGCAAGATGGAGTCATGACTGTTGATGAATATGATAAGAGGGAACATTTAAGCAAGACGTACTCTGTGCCTGACACTGATCTAAGTCTTTTACATGTATTAGTCCTTGTTTCCCACAATAACCCTCTAAGGAAAATACTATTTTTATCTTTATTTTCAGTTGAGGACATTGAGGCCATCAACAAAAGAAACCTGGCAGCTAAGCCTCATTTCTAATCACCAGGAAGAGTCTGGAGACCAAAATAGTTAAGTTCTGATGGATCCAGCAATTTCCATCCTGATAACGTATGTTTGATGGATTTAAAGCTGGGCTTTGAAGTATGTAGACTATAAGATAGAATAAATATATAATTATCAAGGTTTCTCTGTGAGCTCCAACCCATCCTCTATCACCATAATCCCTAGTCAGGATGCAATTGCCAATACACAAATGTAGGGACAGCAGCAAGGGCCAGAAATGTTCCTCAAAGCCCCATCCCATCTTCCCCATTCCAACATATAATCTATTAATGTGTGACCTGCTCTCAGACCCACTTGAAAGTACAAAAACACATGAATTTATTTGCTGGTAAAGCATGTGGATGTTAAAGCTTTCTGACATTCAGGCAGTTAACTCTCCTGTTAAAAGCCTTCACCACTACAACAGCCTGAGGCACAGTCGAAGAAAAAGTCAACAATATCCAGAACGCTCAAGTGAATAAATGGGCTTCTCTCCATGGCCCCTGGAAAGAGCAAGCTGAGCTTAGTAAAAGCACAGTGGGAATCTTGCAGTATTAGCCACAGCTATTGCAGGGACATTCATATCACCATGCTTAAGGGAGGGAGCTCTTCAGGTGGTCATCCCTCTGCTGTCCTAAGTATTAATAAAGAGAACTGCAAGATGAAGCAGGAGTGAGAAAATATAGAGATGGACTTTTGCTCTCAGCTTCAACACTTTATTGTTAAGACTTCTGGTTCTCTCTCTCTCTCTCTCTCTCACACACACACACACACACACACACACACATACACACACACACAAACACACAAAGATGAACAATGAAATCTTCTTTAAATAAGCATCCAATGATGCAGATAAAACTGACTGCTGGGTAGAAACGGCTAACCAAAAAGCCAAACCAAAGATCAAACCTAATTTTAATAGAATCTATATTTGAAGATGCTTTAAAATTCATGACTTCACTGGAGAGTCAGCTGGCTGGAGTTGCCTTGGTGCAGGGTTCTAAAATCTCCTAATGAGGTGCAAAGCTGGTGATCATGCTGGTCTGTTTTACCAGGCACATCCTCAGAAATCAGATTCTGTGAATCTTAGTTTAAAATGCCCATCGTCTTTTGGAATTTGGAGATTTTTTTCCCCTTAAAGCAGGTATTGAGAAGCAAAGATACCTACCTAAAGCTGCAATTCAGCAAAACCGTTTCTTTAAAAATTTGATAAGCAGATTTACTATAAAAATACATATTTTTCAACTATACATACAAGAAAGTGTTCAATTCAGTGTATTTATTGCTTTACTGGGAACAGGAAACACCTAATATGCTATCAAAAAGTATATCAAAATATAACATGAAAATACAGATAAAATAAAAGCACATGTCAGTTGTGACTTACATATGATAATGGATGCTCTTAAGCAGTTCCATGATCTGGTCTAGTGGGAGGCAATCCCCTTAGCCTGCATTAGCGCCAACTCATTCAAAATAGAATATAGTACTATTTTTTAAAAAATATTCTTTAAATATTGAATGAATTAAGCTACTTTCTTTTTAAGAAAACCAGATAAGCTAAAAGTGTAATTGGACCTTTAAGATGGTTTTACAGTTTCTGGAAAGTCTCAGCTATTTTGGACTCTGACAGACAGCTGGCATAGCAATGCAAAGCATATTTCAGTTCATCTTTCTGATGCTCCTTCCTTTTGGAGGATAAGCTGCCAAGAATAATTCAAGGTGCTTTAAAAGGAACTCTTTTGCTATAGTGCTATCTATGGGCCATTTCAGTACCTGGAACAGTTTAGGCAAAGCCATTGCCAGTCTATAGACTTGCACGTTAGAATAAATACACAATACTCTTAGGACAAGGTATCAAACGCTAAAGTTTACCTTGATATTTCATAGAAAATGACTTTTTTCATCAACACTTACTAAAATAGGATGGGAAGAAACAGGATAAACCACCATCCTCCCTCTTCTTACTTCAGGCGTCTTGGCTCATGAATCAGGCTGGCTAGGTCTAAAGCTTGTCTCAGCCACTTAAAAGCTGTCTGAACTTGGACAAGTTCCTTAACCTCATTTTTGGCTCAGTTTCTTCATGTGTTAAAAGGAATTCTTACAGTAACTGCACGTTTTTGTAAGAATTAAGGAGGTGGATATTTTTTAAGCACTTAAAACAGTGCATAGCATATGGTAAGTGTTTAATGCATATTAGTTAATATTATAATTGTTATGTACATAGGTTAAATATGTTCTCCCTGCATATTTTCCCAAAGCTTTAAAGATCAGCAATATTCCATGACAATAAACCTTTGTATCTCTAATGCCAGTGTATTTCTTAGGCTCTAGATCTGCACTGTGATTTGACTGCCTCCATGCTTTCCCTTCCCTTGTCAGATGTGCACTCCTTTATTCCTGGTCCTAGTTAATGGTGTCACAATCCCCTACTTGTCTAAGCAAAAGTCTTCAAAACCAGTTAGCATTTATTGAGTACTCTATTAAGAGCTGGTTAATCCGTGGTAAGCAAAATAGATTTGATCTCTGACTTTATGGAATTTACAGCTATGTCAGGAAAACAGATATTGAACCAATATCGAGTAACGAGTATGACTTGGTAACTATTCTCTGAGATCCAGTTACCACAACAGTTCTAAAAAGAGAGTCTAGGAAAGAGCAAGGATTCCTACTAGCCTACTCTTTCCCCTGAGTTGCTATGGAGGACTGATAAAACAAGCTTGATAAAATGTTCTCTGTGCCACCTCATCAGGAGGGAGGGCCAGGCTGGATTCATAGTGATTCTGGGCAGCAGGTTGACTTTAGAGATTCACAGAAGACTGAGATATTTGAGGGATGGCATACTGCTACGGTGTCACAGTGTCCATCCCTGTTTCAGAGTCTGTCCCTTTGTCCCCATAAGTACACTTAAACTTCTAAAACCACAAGCTTATAGGGCTAATTTTTTTTAACTTCTTCAGAGAAGACCAAGTACTTCTCTCCAACACCTGTTTCCCATTAGAAGTTACTCCCTGAGAATGTCACATTATGGTAATCATTTCTACTTGCTTTCAGGTGCTCCAGTCCCAGGAGTTTTAAGACTCATATAAGCAATGACTCCTCATTAGTACATTCAACAAGTATGTATGAGCCCTGGCTATTTGTCCCACACTGGACAGGTTTCAGAAATGCCATTGTAAGTAAAACACAGTCCCTAACCTCAGTGAGTTTTCAGTCCACTGAAGGAAACGAACAAGTAACTATGATGAAAACGTATTAGGGGCACTGAAGAAAGCCACCTATGTTAGACAATTGAAGTAAACAAGACTTTAGAGAGAAAATGACATATGGGCTGAGATTTGAAAGATAATAAACATTGGGCAGAGGGAACAGAAAAGAAAGAAAGAAAAGAAAAATGAGTCCCAGGTAGAGGGAACTATAACTTTTGCAAAGGCTCAGTCATCAGACATAACGTGGCACATTAGAGAAGCTAGAAAAAAATCCAGTATGGCTGGAGAAAGAGCTGTTGTGAAGAACTGTAGTGGGGGGCAGAAGGCGGAGATGCAGCTGGCAAGAGAAGCGTTTGCTGGATCATAAGTAGCTTGTAGGCCGTCCTAGGGAGATGACATTTTCTTCTTAGGACAATGCAAATCATGAATGATTTTAAGCAGGAGAATGACATATGGTGAGGTTTATGCCTAGTGTGATAAGAGATGAGGAGTAGGACCAGAGTAGTGGAAGATGAAAAGGGGAAAAAAGTCATTGTATTAGAAAGATAGCAGAGATAAATATGGTAGGATGACTAATTAATGGTGACGGCAAGTGAGAGGGAGCAGTAGGTTCCATGATGTCTGACGTGGGCAAATTAAGGCACAGATACTGCCAATTACCAAAACGGAGGACACAAGATAAAGAATGGATTTAGGGAGTTCAGGTCCCCATTAGATCTGAGTTTCTGAACTTATTTTCAGGGTTCTTCTCAAAGACAGAGTTGTATATAAGCAGGATTATTAATGGTCTCCATACCTTCTGTTATGAGCTGAACTATGTTCTCCCAAAATTATTATGTTGAACTGGATTTGGTGATGGAGCCTTTAAAGAGGCAATTAAGTTCAAATGAAGTTCCTAGGGTGGGCCCTAATCCAATCTGACTGGTATCCTTATAAGAGGAAATTTGGGCACAAAGAGAGGCACCAAGGTTACAGTCACACAGAGTGAAGAACATGTGAGGACACAGCATGAAGCCACCAACTGAAAGCTAAGGAGAGAGGCCTCAGAAGAAACCAAACCTGCTGACACCTTGATCTTGGACTTCCAGCCTCCAGCACTGTGACAGAATAAATTTCTGTTGTTAAAAAAAATACCAATTCTGATTTGGAAGGCTGGGGTTAAGACCTCAGATTCTGCATTTTTGTCAACTGCCAGGTGATGCCGATGCTGAGGGTCAGGGCCACACTTTAAATAGCAAGACTCTAAATGAGAATTTCTCAAAGTGCAGTCTAGGAGCTCCTTAGAGCCAAATCACCTGGGCCCTTGTTAAGCAGGCAGATTTCTAAGCCCAGGCTTTTGAACTAAAAACTCTAGGTCAGAAGGTGGGTCCCAGGGATATACACTTCTAACAATTTCATTAAGCAATTTTATGCACACCAAAATTTGAGACTTAGTCCCCAAAGCCATCTTCAAGTACCACAGATGCGTTTAATCTCTTGTTTACCTGTCACCTTGTCATTTTTCCCTTGGAAGCTGATATGTGCTTTGAGGACACCAGCCATTTTCAGTGCCTCTTGTGGAGAGACATTGCCTCTAATATTTGGGAGGAAACCTTGTCAGGAACTGACACCTGGGATAAAAGTTAAAAGCAGTTCACAGACTCAAGGATAATTTGGAGAAGAACCTTCCAGGCTTATTAAGCAGCCGTTTTTGCATATGAAATGTGAAAGTTGAGGCAATGAAACCCAGAGGGGGTAAAAAATGTTATAATACTTCCAGGTTTCTTCTAAGGAATGCAATTTGCTTCATTAACTGAGGCTTCATACCTCCTGGAAATCAAGAGTATCACCCCAACACTAGGTAGTTTTGTTTTTTGTTTTTGTTTTTGCGGTATGCGGGCCTCTCACTGTTGTGGCCTCTCCCGTTGGGGAGCACAGGCTCCGGACGCGCAGGCTCAGTGGCCATGGCTCACGGGCCCAGCCGCTCCGCGGCATGTGGGATCTTCCCGGACCGGGGCACAAACCCGTATCCCCTGAATCGGCAGGCGGACTCTCAACCACTGCGCCACCAGGGAAGCCCCACTAGGTAATTTTGGACACAATTGTAAGTAGGTACAATTTGCCTGTCACCTGGATCCCCTCGCCTTGCTCTTTTAATCTTCACTTACCCTATCTCCTGTTCTTTTCCAATGTCCACCTCACCAAAACCAGTTCTCCCTCCACACAGCCAAAGGCTGCTGTTCGACACATAACGTCAAGCAGATTGACCCCGGACAAGAGAGGGGGCAGGATCCAGTGTGGAAAGTCTGCTTTTGCCATCAGGAGACCAGGGTTCCATTCCCTGTAGGTGTATCCTCTAAGTCTTTGAACTCCTCAGGTAAGTATTATCTCCCTGGCCCTCAACTTCCTCTCATCATGTGTGAAACCATGTTAAAATGATTAAAGAAGACAATTTAGGTGATACAAACAAACTTTAATACTTCACAAAGGAAGCAGTCTCTAATCTCAACAGTTCGGAGAACTACAAAGTACAGTAGTCCCTCCTTATCTGCGGTTTCACTTACTGTGGTTTCAGTTACCCATGGTCCAAAAATATTAAATGGAAAATTCCAGAAGAAAGCAATTCATAAGTTTTAAATTGTGTGCCATCCTGAGTAGCATGATGAAATTTCATCTTGTCTGGCTCCGTCCTGCCTGGGAAGTGAATCATCCCCTTGTCCAGTGGATTCTACCCTTAGTCACTTAGTAATCCTCTTGATTACCAGATCAACTGTCACAGTATCACAGCGCTTGTCTTCAAGAAACATTTATTTTACATAATAATAGCCCCTAAGCACAAGAGTAGTGATGTTGGCCATTTGGATATGCCAAAGAGAAGCCATAAAGTGCCTTCTTTAAAAGAAAAGGTGAAAGTTCTCAACTTAATAAGGAAAGAAAAAGAGTGTATGTTGAGACTATGAAGATCTACAGTAAGAAAGAATCTTCTATGCATGATATTATGAAGAAGGAAAAAGAACGTGTTCTAGTTTTGCTGTCGCACCTCAAACTGTAAAAGGTAACACCACAGCACATGTTCAGTGCTTAGTTAAGATGGAAAAGGCATTACATTTGTACAATAAGATATTTTAAGAGAGACCACATTCACATAACTTATATCACAGAAGTTTGTTATAATTTTTCTATTTTATAATTAGTTATTGTTGTTAACCTCTTACTGTGCCTAATTTATAAGTTAAACTTTATCATAGGTAGGTATAGGAAAAAACAGTATATACAGGGTTCAATACTATCACAGTTTTGGGCATCCATTGGGGGTTTTGAGACATATTCCCTGAGGAAAAGGGGGAATTACTATAAGGGAAAAGGGCTGCAAGATTTTATAGAAAGAGGCAAGCAGGAAACAAGGAAAAAGTACTTGGAGGTTGATTGGCTAGGGTTTCACATATTTAGAAAGATCAAGGAACACGGAAATAAGTACAGAGTCCAGAGTTAGCTTGGCATTTGGGAATTGACTAACTGGATATACTGCATTTCTGGTCAAGTGAAGCATGTATAGGGACACAAAAGTTATCTAAGTTTCAGTTTGCTGGTGTGGTACCCTGGGCAGGAGCGGCTCCATCTTGGACCTAGAATTTTTTTTCAGCAGTCAATAAAATATTTTTATTTTACAAATGAATATAAAGAAGTCATTGATCTATTGCTGCATTAATGTTTCACTAGTTTCCTTTGTAAACCTGAAAAGTTCAACTCAATATTTGTGATTGAGCTAATAGGATAATCCCAGACTTCCCCATGTTCTCCCTGCCAAATTCTGACCACTGCCTGCTTCCAAGGTCAACATTTGCCCAACAGATGGGCCCAATTTTACTTGCTCCCTATCCAATTCACCTTGTAGGGGTGGGAGAATAGGGGACCACAAACCCATTTCCCTTTCAGTATCACAGAACCTCATAAATTCAAATGAAGGAGGGCAGAGCTATGGTCACCTAATGAGACACAAATTCCTGGCTCCAGCTCTGGGATGAGACAGTGGGCTTTGCTGAATACAGTTTGCTCAAAATTTCTCCTCAGCTGGGACAGCAGTTACTATATCCCTGGTTCTTGAAGAATAATAAGTAGCAATCAAAGGTTCTATACCACTGAGCCTACACTGTGCATTCTAATTTAGAGATGAAGTCTAGGATTTAGAGTTAGAATTTGGTTCAAATCCAGGGTCTTTTACCTACTTGGGTAGTTTACCCGACTACTCTGAATCTGTTTCCTCCTTTGTAACATGGAGTAATCCTCCCTTAGAATCATTAGGAGAATTACATGAAATTATATACATAAACCATTAGGAGTATAAGGAGAAAATATTAAGTGTTAAATAAGTAAATGGTAAATAAATCATTATTTCACTCACCCTACACAAAAAGGAGACCAAGCGAGTTTCATTATGCCAAAATATCAGATCCCTGGGACAGAGTGGACCTCCCTAAGCATGATAACTATTTCCAGCAAGGAGGCATCTTAACACTTCAAAGGACATCCCCCATCTGAAAGTGCAAGCTCTGACAAACGAAAGGTACACCTAACACCCTGATGTGGACATTCTACAGTTGGCTCATGTGTCTTTAGCAGGGAGAGCAGTACTTTTCCTTTAATGAGCTCTTCCACAGTCTGGGGACACTGGGGGAACACTAGAATTTTCCTCTGCAAAGTGAACAAGGCTCGCGGTCCCATAGTAACCACAGCTGAATAATTCAAACTAAGAAGTTTACAAAATGGCAGTTTACCTAAGAATGTTTTTATAGTCCCTTATGCTATAATCCTAATGAAAGGGCTTCTCATCAAGGCTGTTATTATTCTACGAAAAAATACACACTCATATATGCACATAAATACACACATATCTGCACCTTATTTTCAGTATTTTCTCAGTAGAATACTTCCAAAACGAGAAGAGAGAGAGTATTTATAAGTGAGCAAGGATTCCGTTCTTGTGAGCAACGTTGCCTTCCCTCCCAATACTTGAAATGGAGCTTCATTTTGAATTACAACGCATCTGGGGCATAACTAGAGAGACAGGAACAAGTGCAATCAGCAGAATCACTGATTACACCTATAATGACTGTCAGAAATGTGCCTGTGGGCAAAAAAGGCATATCCATAGACCTCATTCACCAGAATCACCTGGAGAGATTTTGTTAAATTATGGATTTGGGGGCTCCACCCCTGGAATTTCTCATTCTGTATATCTGAGATAGAGCCCAGGAAGCAGTATTTTTAAAAGCTTCTCTTAGATGATGTATTATAAGATTTGTCACTCATTGCCTCCCTAATTGGGATATGTATTATACCACCTGAACTAAGGATGTCTTCCAGGTTGGGAAAAATTCACTCTGAGTCTACAGTATATGCCATTAAAATGTGTGGCACTGAAGCAGGGATAGAGGAAATATATCTACACATCAACAACTTGTTTTTAAATGCTAAGATCCTCCTGAATTCAATTCTTAAAATTTGAAATAACCAGAAATACATTTTCCAGATTACCTGACGAAACAAAACTCATTCCTTTAAGAGAAAAAGGCAAAATATTTAAAATAAGGACATACAAGAATTCCATTTTAAAGAAATCAACTTCTGAGGTGTGATCCTGGGCTTGGGTCCCATTCACTTTCAGCTCCTAACATGCTGAGTTATGAGTCATTAGCATGTTGACCCAAGGGCATTGCAGGACTCTGAATCTTCGAAGCAGTGTTCAGTTATGTTCATGCCACTGTGCTAACTGTTAGCCTGAAATGTTAACACTCCTCTTTATGCCAGACCACCCTGGATTTCAGGGCTTCCCGAATGCCCAATACCCAATTCCCTGAAGGGTGTTTAAAAGATGAAATGTATAGGCTAACAACAGATTAATCAGAACACTAATCCAAAAATAAAGAGCTCAGGTCCTTTCTACTACTTCAAAAAAATAAGGGATGGACTGTTCACTGATAATGAAATAGAGTAATCAGGAGAGAGATTTTGGATACATTTTTATATAGAAGTCATATCTGTACCTAATTGGCCATGACAGAACAGGATCCTTGCCTGAAAGGACAGGATTTGACCTTGAGGGTCAATTTTCAGTAATCTATACTGCCCTAAGTCTGGGGTCAGGTTCTTTGACACTTAGGGAGGAGAAGAAAATGTAGATTAGGTTGTTGGTGATATAATTAGAATAAAAGGGTTTTCTAGTTAATTCTTACTTATGTGAAAGATCCAAAGTGGGTCTCTGTTAGACACTTTACCCATCTCATTCCACTTTATTCACATCACATTATTTAGTAGCTCTTTTTAAATCTATTTTACAACTGAGAAAACTGAGGCTCAGAGAGATTAAGTAACTTTTCCACGGTAAAAACACAAGTAACTTTCAAAAATAGGACTAGTACACCTCTTTAGTTCCTCAAACACCGTAACCTCTTTCTCTCTCAATATTTTTTCTTTAGTATCTGATGGCAAAATGAAATCATAGATTCATTGTGCCACTGTTAATGATTTTCTCCCTTACAAATCTATGGGTGCCATGGGGACAGGGACCTTCTCTCTTTTATTCTCTACTATTTACCTAGACGCCACAACAATGCCTGACTTACAGTAGACCCTCAATAAATATTTAATGAATGTAAAAAGGCCTAACTCCATTACCCATGCTTTCCCTACCAACTTCATTCTCTTCCCTAACCTATTCCTGCCATCACACATTCCAAATAATCCATCCAGTTACCTTCTTAGTGCACCTTTATTATCAGCATAGTGTAGAAAATTATTCGGGTTTACTTTTAAATTTGCGTGGATTTTTTCTATGTCATGTAGACAAAACTCTAAGGAAATATGAAAAGGCTAGATAGCATCTAACTTTTCCTATAAGATGTAAAACCATGGAAGACACCTAGAGAGAAAAACTTCAAGCAATATGTATTAAGAAGCTGACAATATAACCTTAGTCTAGACAAAAGAATACCCTAACGTCTAGATCTTTTCGTCATCCCCCAAAAGCACTTCATCCAGAATTCATGTTTTTCAATCCCTTTCCTTTCCCTGGTTGGAGTAAGCTTGGAAACATGCATGCCTATCAACAAACCAGCTTCTAAATTTTTCTCCCCCTTTTTTTCATCATATTCATACAGAAGATGCTTTTTCTTCCTTTTTAGGGCTTTTAAAGATCTCTTCCAGTCAGCAGCTGAGGAGTTTCCATGGCACAGCTCCTCTGCTAGCTCATTTCAATTTGAATTCCTCCCCCTCAGACTGCAGCATTTCTGTTGTCTTCATGAAAATGGTATTTGGGGGTTCTTATTCAGGTTTCTTACTTCTGTTTCAGGGATAGTACCTTTGTATTTGTGCTTGATAGCAGTTCGCACATTTTTCATCTTATACTCTGCCCCAGATGAATCAATGGACAGAAATACATTTGGGCATTTTGTTTCCTTTTATGGTTGATTACAGTCAGAATAGCTAGTCAATCCATCTGTACCGGCTTAGAAGGCTTTAGCTTTTGTTAAATAATAGAAATTTGGGTAAGGACAGTATAGCATCTAAACATTTGACTTAATAATTAAACACATGCGTGAAAGATTGACTTTCTTCTTAACATTTTATATGATACCATACAGCACAGCCCATCCTCTTAAATCCGTTAAGTTCCCTTGGAACTTTTATTTGAGATGCTAATTTTTACCTTTCTGTTTTTAAATCACATATGTTCATATTTTCAGAAGCATTCTCTCAAGTTGGCTGCATAATTTAATGTTCTAATATGTGTTTGTGCAAAACATATTCACAATTTAAAAGGGCATTTGGATGTGTAGAACAGTTGCTTAAATTGTGACACAACAGTGCAAATCAACAAAGTATGACTTGAATCTGAATGGTATGAATTTTATATAATATTCACTGGGAAAATTAAAACTCTGCTACTCCTAGGAGATAACTGATAAAAGATACATGCAAGAATCTTTATGCAGGGCCTGCTACATGCCAGGCATTATGCTAGATGCTAGGGACATAAAGAGGAATAAACAGAAGAAACTTCTGTCCTTGAAGTACACACTATTTAATAAGATAAAAATTTACACTAATAATTGACATATAACCTGATATAGGCTGTGACTGAGGTATGAAAAATATAGAAATTTTCATTTGCCTGAAATTAGATGTCTTCAAAATTAACAGCATCCCAGATCTAAGATATTTCTCCACTGGTGTTTTTTTCTCCTTTTTTAAACAAATATTTTTCTAGCAAGAAAGTATTTGGTAATGCCTAACAGGAAGAATGATTTAACCAACTTTCTCCTTCTATTTTACAGTTGCACCAAACCATCAGCAAACACCCATTAGGATCGATTCAAGGAAGGGGAGTGAGAAAAAGTAAAACCGTAGTGAAGAAGATAGATGTTTTCAATTCTTAAACCTTAAACAGGGAAATCATTGTCTTGGAGAGAGAATTCCATGCAATCCAAAGCCTCACAATAGAGAAAAGCATCCACACATTTGCTGCAGTTAATGTGTCTCTACATGGGACTATGACATGGTAGGAAAACTGCTTAAAATTGAAGGGGTATATATAGAAAAGGAAGACGGCTGAGGGGGCGGGAAAGAAGAGGAATTGCAGTGTCCTAAAAGGATAAGGTTTGCATTAGACAATATGCAAGTCAACAAGAATAGAGTTATAAGAAAACAATACTTAGTCTGTCATGAGAGTACTAAAAAAAGCTCGGGCATGGAAAAAGTAAAAACAAGAAAATCTGTGGCAGTGCTGGACTAAGAGGGGAATGAACCAGAGGAAGGAGGTGGAAAATAATGCTCCCATTTTCCCACAAGCATTATCATTCTTCCCTTAGGTGTAACATTTATAGAGCATACATTTCTTGAGCTCGCATTGTATGTTAAACTCTATACTAGTGAGTGCGTGTGGAGGTGGGGGGAAGAGTACATATAACATCCAAAGGAACGGGTCCCCTTGCTAACTGCACTATGATTGAAATGATTGACAATTGCCAGCTTTGAAGTCTGCATAAAGTTTAGAGCCTTCCACCTGTAATTCCGGTATTTCTCCCCAGCTACTCTGGTTTTACCAAGAGTCTGGGAATAAATGCAATTACGGTTGCTGTTTAACTTGCTGCTCATTTCTTCCCACCCTCTCTGATACAGTACAGCCTTTGTGTTCACATCCCAATCTGGCTATTAAGGAAATCAGCATCACCCTTTGCAGTAACTGACGGTGTCAGTCTAGGAAAGGAAAGGAATGCAGGAGAAAGGAAGCAAGTGACAGTGCAGAATCTCAGAAAAGTTCAGCAGTCTTTCAACTGTCAACCTCCTTTACAGAAAATCAAAAAATGACAATCAATTCCTGAGAAAGGGTATAATTTCCCAAACCAGATAAAAAGACAGTGCCAAACTGCAAACTGTGGTGAAATTTCAGGAGGCTCTCACTTGTTCTCTATCTCTCTCACTGTCTCTCTGTCTCTCTTCCTCTCTTTCCCTCTCCTCTCTTCTCCCGTTACCCCCCTCCTCTCTCTCTCTTTCTCTCACTCCATACACACATACACACACACACACATACACACACACACACACACACACACACATATATCTCCACTGCCAAGAGTTTTCTCACATTAAGCTACTGCCATAGGTTGCAAGTGAATGAGTTGAAAACAGCTTTTGACTGAATTGAGAGGTTTAAAACAAAGGTTTTTATTTGTCTCTAAGTCTCAGCTGTGCTATCAGCCACTCTGGAAAGTCTTTAGTAACCTCCCTGCACCCCTATGCTGTGAAAGTTTCCATAGTAGCTGCATATTAGACTTTTTTTTTTAATTGTCTGAATCCCCTAAAGACCCTAAGGCAATGGGGATCAGGAACAGTCTTTTATCTCTATGTCTTCATTTCCTACCTAAATGCTTGGCATGAAGTAAGTTGCAATAAGTAATTTACTGAATGAATGAATGAGCATTATATTCTTGGTTTGGTCTCTCTCTGAGGTAAGTGAGAATTTTTATGTTTTAGCAATGGTCTTAGATTCAGAAAAATGATATATTCCCCAAATTCTCATTTATGCATTCAGTCGTAGATCAAAATGTGTTAAAAACTATTAATGGAAGGAAGATGGGCTTTTCAATCAATCAAACTTGGGTTCTTAGCCTGAATTCACCAATTATGAACTGGCTAACTCTTGGCAAGTTACTTAATCTCTCAGAATCTGAGTCTCTTCAACTGGAAAATGGAGATGATATCTAGCCATATGGTTATTTGAAGACTTAAATGCATAATGTATATAAAGCATTTGGGACATAATACCTATCCCACACTAAGTACTACATAAGTGTTAACTATTATTGAACTGACCAGGACAGTGCCAGGCACACAGGAGGAGCTGGATAAATGGGGGGTAGTTCCTTACCCCATAGCTTCACTTATATGCAAGGCATTAAAGGCCAAAGATATTGTCTTTAAAGAATGTGCATGACAGTGGCAGAAATAAGATATTTCTTCCATAAATCAAATATAAGTTGGTGATGGATGCTGTGATAAATACAAAGTCCCGTGATAAATACAGGGGTCCTGTTTCGTCACTGGCTTCCCAGTAAGGTTATATTTAATTTGATACATGGAAAGGAATATGTCATAACTTACTTTGGGGTATTTTACCAAAGATTTAGTGCAAACCTTAACTTTACTTGTGCCTATAGAGATTTACATTCTGTTTCTAGGTCAAACCATTTGGAATCAACTCCATTGCATACATTAGGAAATAAACACCCCATAAATATACTCTTGCATCTATCCTGCCCCCTGGAACCTGGAGATAGCCATGAATTTTTGTTGCACTTTTCATTTTTCAGAAATGGCACATATAATAAATAAATACTTGAAAGGCAAATCAATACAATATAACGTTGTTATAAGAGACTCTTGCATGCCCATTTTAAATAGGCTGTCATGAATACAGAATTGCCATTTCCTTCTGCATTTCAATATAAACTGCAATGTGATCTACCCCATGGATTTAAATTCTGAACACAAAGATCAACAAGAAGCCTGATGATACATCATATTCACTTTTTAAATAATCTCCATTTTAAATGAAAAATATTACAGTTCCAATTAAGTGGTTCCATAAAATGTGAAAAGAATTTATATGTACATGTTCTCCATACTGATAACTTAGAAAAGAATTAAATTTTACCCATGCACACACAA
Source organism: Pseudorca crassidens (assembly GCF_039906515.1). Lineage (NCBI taxonomy): Eukaryota > Metazoa > Chordata > Mammalia > Artiodactyla > Delphinidae > Pseudorca > Pseudorca crassidens. The sequence continues at coordinate 58,994,718 of NC_090297.1, read as the reverse complement.
AACAATAGATTGTATTACAATTATTGGTGACACCATTTGATAATAATGATAATAACCATGGTAGGTACTCTTTAATGAGTACCTCTAAGATGTCAGTCTCTGGCTATAGGCTCATTTAATCCCTACTACAACCTAAAGAGGTAACATCACCCCCATTTCACTCATAAGATAACTGAGACACATGAACTTTCTGTTTACCCTCTGTGTCCGCTTGGTCAGCCGGCAAGTTTTACAACAAATAACACAAATTTAGATTCTAGTCCTCCTCGCCTTCACATTGATCAAATACAACCTGTGCACTACCTTTATCCTTTCCTTCCTAGGGACAACCTTTCTGGAACACTGGAAAACTGAGGCTCGAAGTAGCCAAAGCAACACAGGAACTCAAAAACATCTCAGGGAAGGAGTGATGGAGTGAGCTGAACCTGTTTCCCCACACCACCTCCCTCCCATTGTAAAGATTCAGAAAGAACAAAATAGCTGTGTTCAAATATCTAACAAATTGGCAATAGAAATGACATTACACATATTCTATTGAGTGCCAAATGGTAGAGCTATGACCTAGTTTGACCACAAAAAGGAAAGTTTTAAGCATTTCCTTCTAATGATCAGTTAGTTGTCTGTTGTTGGTGCATAGTTTAAAACAGAAACTAAAAAGCAAACAACAACCAACCAACCAATCACCTGCTCCAGTGGTACAGGATTTGAGTACCTGCTTGTTGGTTCTATTGAACCACTTTTCAAGCATCCTCCAACACTGAGGCTCTATGATCCCTTCTTCTGTACTTTAGGGGAAGGAGGAGTCTAATGTTATACTACAATGATAAGCCAGCAGTTACCTGGTTTTCTCTGTTAATTTATTCAGATCTCTTCAGAAGAATATCCAGTATGTAAGAAATCTGAGATGCTTCCCATGAACAAGCCCTGTACCACCTGTAATTTACAGGATGGCAGTACTGTGCCTACCTGACTTATGAAAATTCAAGATTTACTCTTGCAGATGATTTGTTTCCCATTTTTTACATTTCTTTTTATATATGTACTTGTATAAGGTTTAAGACTCTTTTTTCTCACTTAGGATCCAGTCCCTTCCCTCCTCTTCCCATATTCTCAGTCTATCTCAGTGATGCTCAGTGATTCCATCTCGCCCCTTACTCACTTAGATCACATGATCAGTCATGTCAAAGGTCCTCATTCCCTAGCTCTACCTTTAAGCCTTCACTTGCCATGATGTTTTTACCAGAAACTCCACAGAAAATACCACCCATACTGTCCCCCCGATAATAAGTAATGATCATGGGCAACTACTGCTCTAAGTTTTAACTCATTTAGTCTTCATTCCAACTCTGTAAGTACTGTCATTATTCCTACTTGAGAGGAGAGTTAGAAGAGAGATAAGGTTAGCTCAAGTGACATATATAAGGTCTCAAAGTTAGAGGTAGAGCTAGGGTCTGCTCCCAGGGACAGCACTCTTAACGACTATGCTACATGTGTCACACTGAACACCTTCAACCTCCCCTTCTCCACCTAAAATCTCTCTGTCTTGGTTGTCCCCCTCATTTCTTTCTGGTCTCTGTCCTCTCTTCCAAGGCTGTCTCCCATTGTGTTCTTAATAACATTCTCATTTCTGTGTTTTCTCTATCAATCCATCTTTGATTCTTCCCATCTTCAGTCTCAATCCTTTCCCTGCCTTAACTTCTTGCAATCTAGAATCTGTTTACCACCCTCACTTTAGTAGCAGTGCTAAATCTACTCTTAATTCTCCTGCTTTACCTAAGTGGTCTTCTTTATTACTGTCTCTATGTTGTCGATCCTGTTCACACCACTCCACTGGCAACTCTCTTCTCTCTTCTATTCAATTACTTTCTTTGTCTCTGGTTCTGCTCCTATTTTTCTGGTCTGTCCTTTCTCCTTCTCAGGCTCTTTGTCCTCCTCTCATCATCTAAAAATAAGCATTCCCCAAGGCTCTGTCCTTGACTTTCTTTTCTCCTCTGTTTGCATTCTCTCCCTTGGCAGTCTCACCCACGGAAATAGTTTCAACAATCTCCTCCATGCCATGAAATCTCTCTTGTGAAAGTTAGAATCATCTGGGGCTATTTCCTTATCGTGTCTTCGCGTCCTCAAATATAAGGTCTTTGAATGTGTTGGGCACAGAGAAATGAGAAAGGACAGATTCCCTGACAGTAGATCTTCCTGGAACTAAAAAAGAAGAAAAATGATATTGAGAAGAGGAATCAAAAGAGAAGGAAGAATAGTCCCTTCAGGAAGAAGCACAAGATAAGGGAGAAATGGTTCCACTCCCAAACTTCTAGAATGTTCTTAATGTTATACCTCTAGTTAAGGATTGTTCTTGATTAATTCTCACCATTAAGATCAATTTAATACTTCCTAGAACCTAAGGTTCTTGCCTCCTCTCTAGCCTCATCTTCTACATTCCCCCGAATGCCTGCTTCACTCCAACTGTGTCAAAGTCTTTGTGATTCTCAGTGTACATTATGCTATTGCATCCTCTAGGTCTTTGAACATGATGCTAAAGAATTATTCCTAAAGTATAGTTTGGATGATGACATTATCCTGGTAAAAATCTCTGCAGGTTTTCCTACTGACAGCTAAGATAGCCTAAATTTCTCCATCTACCAGATGAAGCCCACGTTTTCAGCTTCTCAATATTGTCCATGACTGACTCACTTTGCTCTACAGCAGAAACTAACACAACATTGTAAAGCAACTACACTCCAATAAAATTTTTTTTAAATATATTCTCTATGTATTAAGCCTATGATATTCACTGTTCTCTAAATATGCCCAGAATTCCTTGCCTCTTGTCATCTTATGCTGTTAGCCTAGACTGTAATTCCTGTAACATTTCATATCCTCAGCTGCCAAAATTTTATTTGCCCTTAAAGCTTACCTCTAAAGCCCACAGGTTTGTGATCTCTTTCTTTATTCTTCTACCTCTAAGAAGATACAATCTTTCCATCATCCCAAAGCCCTTAGATCTAATTCTGTACCTTATTTGATAGATCATTACATTTGTCCAATTACCCAATAAATTGAAAGCTATTTGAAGTCAAGAAAAATGTCTTTCTTAATTTTCTATCTCCTGCAGATGTAATAGAATGTTTAACCTAAAATAGACAATAAATATCTGTTATCTTAAATATGGTAACTTTCTTCCTCAATTTCTAGAGAGTACGTGCTTTATTTAAAAAAAAAAAAAAACGTCTCCACAGAATGCCTAAAGTTCTCAAGAACACAAATTATATTTTAATTGAAATTATAGTTGTATTGATTCAGTTTTTATCAGAAAGAACTTATTTCTGGAGAGATTAAAGTTCTATCTCCAATAAGAAAAGCTTCTATTGCATTTTAACTATTTTGATTTTCAAATTCTTTCCAACCATTGATAACAGAGGAAGCATTTGATAGTGTTACACCCACCATAAGGAAGGGATAAACTGAGACACATTTTCTAAAATTCAGAACAGCTTAAGTTGAATTATAACACATAGAAATTGGCATTCTCTTAAGATAATATTGGTAAAATTTCCCATAATTTTTTTTCCCTTTCTGAGTACCTGAATTTTGACCTTACCAATCTCAAGAGAAAAATACCAAGACAGTACCAGACAATACAAGAAAGATTATTAAACTTTATATAAATCCAGTCAAAGATTATTGACTAATTTCACTCACATGAAATGAGAACATAAACCCCACTACTGCCTTGCTAACTTGCTAACCTTTCAATATGCCTCTGCTAATTTCAAAATTTCAGAGTATGTTCCAAACTGAAGAAGGCACTTAAAAGAAAGAAGAAAATTGTCAGAATAGCCAACTAAAAAAGTACCTGTACAAAGTCAGAGTTTATATTTCCACAGTTCTCTAGTCTTCTGATACTCATAATTTTGGTACTCCAGAAAAAAAAAAGACAGTCTAGTCATACATTTTAAAAGAAAATTGATATCATTAATATGCATCAACTTTAGTACATATTTCCTGACCCTTTGAGTTTCTTGTATTAACAAATATACATCCATGAGGTTCTGAATCAAAATTTTGTGTTTCTTTTATTAATATACCAAAAAGAAAGGAAATGTTATTCTACTCTTTGCATGCTCTTTATTTTTATTATTCTACTTTACCTTTGGAAATAAATGCCCATGAACGAGGATGGGACAGAGAATATAACCCATTGTATATTATATTCTGTGTTTATATAAAAAATAAAATAGGAATATAAAATATGTTTTACAAAAAAACATTTATTGGGGGATTTATAATGTAGATTTAAATATAATCAAACTTCATGTGCCAAAATTCTTCCTACCATTTACAACTTTCACCACTCCATGCTACTAGTGAAGTGAACTTGTTGCTATTTGTCCAGATTAGGACTGAAGAGATAAGAGTACCAAGATTTGAGTCAACATTATAACCCAAAATTACATGATCTACTCACCAAAACTCCCAACAGACAATCTCCAAAAGCATACTGTCCTACAAAATTTTTAAATTTATGATTTAATATTTAATTTAACAATCTCCAATTATTTAATTGGAGGTAAGTAGAGGAAAGGTAGGGAAAAGTTCAGCTATGAAAATCATCAGATATATTACAAGAATGCTAATAAAAATAACAATGTTCCATATATTAATAAGCTTATGTATATATATTACATATAATTTATTTATATATATTATTTCTATTTATTTACATATTTTATATATCATACAATTATTTCTAAGAGTTGCAATACTGCGAACATGAACTCTATTTTAAAGTTTTGTTGGTTTTTTTTTGGTTTTTTGTTTTTGTATTTTTGGCCACACTACACAGTTTGCAGGATCTTAGTTCCCTGACCAGGGATTGAACCTGGGCCCTCAGCAGTGAAAGCGTGGAGCCCTAACCACTGGACCACCAGGGAATTCCCCATAACTCTATTTTATAAATAAGGGAAACAAGGCTTAGAGTTTATATAGCTAACAAGATGTAGAGCTAAGATTCAAATCAAGATCTGTGTCCAAAGCTCTTTCCATTATAACATAACTATTTAAATGTAAATTCAGAGCCAGAGTGAACTCTTCCCTTGTATTTTATTTTATTTATTTATTTTTCCCTTGTATTTTAAAAAGAGGCTGAGGATAAATGAAAATATTAAATAAAGAAAAATAGGCACTAATAACTTGTTCTGTCACAAGCCTTATACCCTCTGAATTCCAGAACCACTTCCCCTCTTCTTCTATTCTTGTATACTTAAGAAAGACATGATGAAGGTACACATGATTTTTAACTTGGGGAAGGATAAATTAGAGAAAATTAGGAAAAATAAAGACATGGTGTGATTCATCAATAGTCATGATTCCTTCAGGCAAGTGCAAGAAAAGTTAGCCAGATTTTAATTACATCTTATTCAAACATTTGTTAATTCAACAAATATTTAGTAAGTACCAGTTCTAAACATAAAGAATACAATATTGACCAAGTCAGATTAGGGACCTGCCCTCATGAAGCTCATATTCTGCTTATATTCCTCAGACATTACTCCTTCAAAGCTCATTCTCTCACACCACCTGCTTTAGGCTGAAACAGGATTGGTCTCTGCATCTGTTTCTCTGACATCATAATGTTCTGATCTTTCATCATTTTTCATGTTATAATATTTTGTTTATGTGAGTCCTTCCCCCCTCTAGACTGTGATTAACTTGAAGTTAGGGCCTACAACTTACTGAACTCTGTACCTCAAGCTCTTTCCATAACGACCAGCACACAAGAAGTGGCCAATAACTGTTTATAAAATGATTGAAAAGAAAAGGCACTGGATTTCCATTTTAGGAATATGGTGTACTAGTGACCTGGACAGACTATCTTGTTTAAATCAACTTATAGTGATAGATGGGAAGTCTTTTTAACTCGTCTTAAATTTATCCATAAACTAACAAAACATATGGGCTATTTGGGTGAAAAATAAGGTGAAGGCAGGAATCTAGAAAGGTAAGATATGTAAATTATTTAAAATAGTAATAATTTTAGTATTTAAAATAGTTATATATTATATTTATTAAGTAGTAATTATTTAAAACAGTTTTTGCTTGAGAGTATTTATAAAACCAGGGAGATCAAGCCTTTGTTGTTCAGCCTTATGAAGTTTGAAGAATAGGAATAAAATCTCTAGGGCTCACTCAAGGTGGAGATTACAATAGATCCCCCTACTATAAAATGTAAGCACCAAAGGGCAATACTCTACCATCCCTGTTCTGATGGATCGCACACACACAAAAAATGATGATCTCAAAACTTTGTGTTAGTGAATAAAAAACTATCTTCCCTGAAAAATTATAACCAAAAACTAGACCTCATATTGTTTGTGAATTGAGTTCATACTACATTGGTGGTCAGAAAAGCTTCAAGCTGAGAATTTGCTGGGAGTAGTCCTAATCAGGTAAGGCCTCTAGATACCTGCCAGAAGCAAACAACAATTCTACCTAGACCAACTCTCTTTTATCCAAGACCTTAGAGAGTATCCACAGAAAAAGTATACCTAATTATCAAGAGTTAGTAAACAGCCAAGGACAAAAAACACATCATGAGGTAAAACCAAGCAGAAAAAACATAACAGAATCAGATCCACACAGAATTTAAATACTAAATTTAGCAGAAACAATATATTGACTACCCATGTTTAATACATTCAAAGAACTAAAATAGAGGTTTGATATTATGAATGAGTTAAGAACCAAATTATTTGAAAAGGGACTAAAAAGAACTTCCAGAAACTAAAATATAATAAAAAATAAATGGAAATACCTAAAAGCAAATTAGACACAGCAAAAGAGATACTCAGTAAGCTGAATGATAGCACTGAAGAAACTATTCAGAATATAGCACAGAAAGACAAATAAGTATCAAGAGATGTGAATGACAAAGTGGGAAAAGCTAAAATAAAAAAAAAAAAATTTTTTAAGTGGGAAAAACTAACCTACTGGAGTTCCATAGGAAAAATGAGTGAGAATAGGGCAAAGACAATATTTGAATAGATAACGGCTTGGAACTAAGGAAACATAATATCACAAACTCAAGAACCCCAAAAATCCAAGTAAGAAGAATATTGAAACTGTAGAATGTTAAAGGATCTTAAAGTCAGACAGACAGAAAAGGTAGATTGTATTCAAAGGAGAATCAATTAGACAGATGGCTGATTTAGCTTCAGCAACAGTGGAAGCAAGACAGTGGATGATATTTTCATTACAAAGAGAGAAAATAACTCTTATTCTAGAGTATTATAGTAAAGTTATTTTCGTAAGTGGAGAGAATGTAATGATATCAGGAAAATAAAGTTTTAAGTTTTCCACCAACGAACTTTCACTAAAAGAAATTATAAACAACATATTTTAGGCAGCAGAAATGTGATTTCAAAGCAGGTGTGAATTTCAAGAAGTAATGAACATCAGAAAGAATTGTAAATATTTTAATAATTCTAAACATATTTTGACATACAAAAAGAATAAAACATAATATTTTAAAATAATACACTAAAATATATGACAACAATGGCATATAAGTTGGGAAAGGATGAATGGAGATACAGTATTCTAAGGTGTGTGTATATTATATCAATAGTAGGCAGACAGGTAGAGCTGATAATCAGATGTTTTGGCTGCTATCAGTTCTCACTATTCAACATCTATTTAAAATTATCAGAGCTCATAGTGTGCTGGTATCAAATATTTTGAATACGAACTGTGGGTAAATGTTTTTAACTTTGATAAGATATGGGTGCATGTTTTAATTTCTCAGATAACCATGAAGAGCATTAACAGAATATATAAATTCAAACAACTGAAGAGGAAAATGAAATCATAGCCCAAAAAGAGCAGTGAATCAAAAGAAGGCAAAAAAAGAGAGAAGAAAAAAATAGAACAAGGAGTAACAATAGAAATCACAAAGATGGTGAATTTAAATCCAAGTAAATCTGTAATTATGTTAAATGTAGCATACTTAAGATCTGTATCATTTATTCTATAGAAAGTATACCTCAATAAAAAATATCAATAGACTAAATTGTTAAGTTGAAAAAGAAACTTTGTCATGTTGAATTTTAAAAGTACAACTAAATACTGCATAAATTTGAAACATTAGAATATTAAAAGGTAAAAGAAAAAAATGGAAAAATTCTATCATGCAAATGGTAAACCAGATAAAACTGGTATATATAACTACAGCTGAAATAAACACATTTAAGGGAAAAAACACTGCAAGAGACAGCATGTGCTGTATAATAATAAAGGGTTTAATTCATCATGAAGACATAAAAATCATATATATATACAAAACCCTAAATATATAAGGTATAAATTTGAGAACTAAAAAGAAATTGAGAAATCTACCATTATAGTAGATTAGCATAGATTAGTATAGCATTCTCAGTAATTGATAGATTAAGCAGAAAAAAATGAGAGTTCATTTAAATGAAATAATTAATAAATTGATCTAATGTCAATACATAGAACACTGCAAACTAACACCAAAGATATATACATTATTCTCAACCACAATGGAACATTGATGAAAATTGATCCTATGCTATGCAAAAAGTCAAGCCTAAATGTATTTAAAAGATTTAGGGTTATATGCGTCACAATACAATTAACTTAAAATCAATAACAAAACATCAAATAGTAAAACATCATGAGTTTGGAAATTAATAAACACTTTTAAGTCCATGAGTTAAAGGGTCATAATGATAATTAGAAAATATTTAGGACTTCAAACTAGTGAGAAATACTACAATTCAAAACCTGTAATGGTACAGCCAAAACTGTTCTTAGAATGAAATATATAAAAGCTTAAAACTTAGAAAAGACTAACTAAAATTAAATAGCAAAACATCCATCTTGAGAAGCTTAAAAAAACATCTAAAGTAAAAGAAAAAAAATACCTTTAAAGAGAGCAAAATAGTGATCCTTAAAAAATACATAGGTTGGATCTATAAAAACTGTCAAAATTGACAGGTCTCTGCTACAATTCATTAATCAAAAGTGAGACAGAAAGCAAAATAAGCAATATTGTAAATGATAAAGAGACATTACACATTCAGCAGATATTTAAAAGATGAGCAAATACTCTGATCAACTTTATGAAAACAGTTTGAAAACTTAGATGAAATAGATACATTCCTTTAAAAATGCAACAAAAACTCATTTGAAAAGAAATAGAAAGCCCAACTAGGATTAATGACAACCATTAAGTAGTTGAGTCAGTATGTCAAAATCTTTTCACAAAATTACAGGCCCAAATGACCTTGTTTGCAAGTTTGAATATATTTTATAAAACAGTCAACAAACAAATCTATTACCACACAAAATATTCCAGATTATAGGGTAAAAGAGGAAACAGTTGCATTTCATGTTATGAGCCAAGTTAATTTGATTCCAAAACCTTAAAAGGACAGAACAAGACAGGAGAATAAAGACCAATCTTGCTCATGAATATAGTTACAAATAACTCATACTAAATTTAATACCGAAACTTAAAATGATAGTACAAGGAAGGAAAAGTAAAGAACAACTCACACACACAAAAAAAAGACACATAAGGTATACACACATACACACACACACACACACACGTGTATGTTAGAAATACAGAATGTATGTGTGTGTATATATATATACACACATATGTGTATATGTACATTAAATACATAGAAAATATATATGGGTCAATCACATGGGGAAGAAATGAGATTGGATCCTACCTCAGACCATATGCTAAAATCAATTCCAGATATATTAAACTTCTAGAAAAGATACTGTGATTTACTCTTATTCATAAATATTCTGTCTGTTTCTCCCAAATATTAAAAAAAAAAAACACAAAATAAAAATACCTGATGGGACTACAACCAATTTAGTCTTCTCGCTCTCTTTGTCTATCAATTATCCCTAGCCATTTTGAGTCCTCACCTGAGCCCTATTTAATTCTAGCAACTCAAATGCCATTTCTGATAACTGCCCTAAATCATCTCATCAGAAAGAAACATTAAGCTATGCTATCACCCTGCCTTCCTTATTTTCTTTCATTTCTTGAGAAGAAACTGAGGAAAGGATCAAGCCTGCACATAAAAGTACTGCCTATCTCACAATCCACCACTGCTTAATTCAATTGGGAGTTTTGTTTTGGCTTTTTCTTTCCTCAATTGGTAGTCATGGATAGGAACAAGGTAAACGTTTTGTTTATATTTTGTTTGTTCACAAAGATTCTAAATTTGTAAGAACCTATTTATATTTGGCAAGCATTACTGTCAAACAGCTCTGAATATCCAAGCTTCTCAAATGCTCCATTAACTGAGTTTCTCTACAAAAAGTGGCAGATACATCCTGTCAACTTTGACTCTTGGCATTGCATGTCTTTTTATTCATTCACTTATTCATTCTCAATTCACTTTATATATGTCTAGTTTATTTCTCTCACTTATATCTAAACCATCACCTAATACATCCAAAACCCTCTTATTGATTCTGTTTTCATTAGTAAACAAAATAGACAATTTTTTTTCTCTCGTGGAATTTAAATTCAAATGGATCCAAAACAGAAAATAATAATATAAATAATAAATTGATTTGTTATTAAGTTAGATAATAAGCGCTTTGGAAAAAAAGACAATATGGTGAAAGGGTTGGGGAGCTGGGTAGCAGTTAAGTTTATAAAAGGGATCAAACAAGGTTGCATGAATAAGAAGACACCTGAGGAAAGATTTGAAGCAGGCGAGGAAATGCATAAGGATTTTTCCTGGCATTTAGCAATGGTGCTGAAAATCGGCCCTATGATAAAATTTTGAGCTCATTATACTATCCTTCAAAAATGCTTAACATTTTAGAAGGATAAGCATGATGATGTATACTTGTCCCCTTGGTCCTGAAAAACAAACTGTGTTGTAGTGAAAAAGTAAATATTTCAGAGTTAGAAAAACTTAAGTTCTTATCTCATTTCCAAAATTTACTAGTCTTATATCCCTAGGCAATTTTTTTTTGGAAAATGTTGAAAATAAATTTATTTGGGAAAGTTCAAGATATCTTACATTACCAAATATAAGGTGAACATGAAATAAGGCAATTCCCCACTTTTCCAGAAGAAGATCCAATTAAAGATTTTTTTCAGTCAATTTGAAATACAAATACGTAGGGATGCAAGGAAGGTAGTCAAATGTCTACTTTTTTTACGGTACACGGGCCTCTCACTGTTGTGGCCTCTCCTGTTGCGGATGCTCTGGACGTGCAGGCCTAGCCGCTCTGCGGCATGTGGGATCTTCCCGGACCAGGGAATGAACCCGTGTCCCCTGCATCGGCAGGTGGACTCTCAACCACTGTGCCACCAGGGAAGCCCTCTACTTATAATATTAAACTAATTACCTTATTCATGTATATTAAAAACTTATGTAAAATAATAAAGTAATTACTAATATTGCTTTATTCCACTTTAATGTCATGATTATTTTAAAAAATTCTTCACTGTATCTTTTACCTCAGTCTCTCAGTCATCAATAGGAAAGTTTTAAAGTTTTTAAACAAATTATTTCCAGAGAATATTTTCTCTTAATTTTTATTGGAGTTTGGTTGCTTTACAATGTTGTGTTAGCCTCCACTGCACAAAAAAAATGAATTAGGCATACACATATAGATATGCCCTCCCTTTTGGACTTCCCTCCCATTTGGGTTACCACAGTGCATTAGGTAGAGTTCCCTGTGCTCTACAGTATGTTCCTATCAGGTGTCTATTTTAACATAGTATCAATAATGTATATGTCTCAATCCCAGTCTCTCAATTCCTCTCACCCCACCCCTTTTCCCCTTGGTATCCGTGTATTTGCTCTCTATGTCTCTTGTCTCTATTTCTGTTTTGCAAATAAGATCATCTATACCATTTTTCTAGATTGCACATATATACATTATTTGCTTTTCTCTCTGACTTACTTCACTCTGTATGCTACTCTCTAGGTCCATCCACGTTTCTACAAATGACCCAACTTCATTCCATTTTATGGCTGAGTAATATTGCATTGTATATATGTAGCACATCTTATTTATCCATGCCTCTATTGATGAACATTTAGGTTGCTTCCATATCCAGACTATTGTAAATAGTGGTGCTGTGAACATTGGGGTGCATGTGCTTTTTTTGAATGATGGTCTTCTCTGGGTATATGCCCAATAGTGGGATTGTTGGGCCATGTGGTAGTTCTATTTTTTGTTTTTTTAAGGAACCTCCATACTGTTCTCCATAGTGGCTGTATCAATTTACATTCCCACTAACAGTGCAAGAGGGTCCCCTTTTCTCCACAGCCTCTCCAGCATTTATTGTTTGTAGATTTTTTGATGATGGCCATTTTGACCAATGTGAGGTGATACCTCATTGTAGTTCTGATTTGCATTTCTCTAATAATTAGTGATGTTGAGCACTTTTTCATGTATTTGTTGACCATCTATATGTCTTCTTTGGAGAAATGTCCACTTAGGTCTTCTGCCTATTTTTTCATTGGTTTGTTTGGTTTTTTTGATATTGAGCTGTATGAGCAGCTTGTATATTTTGAAGATTAATCCTTTGTCAGTTGCTTCATTTGCAAATATTTTCCCCCATTCTGAGGGTTGTCTTTTCATCTTGTTTATGGTTTCCTTTGCTATGCAAAAGCATTTAAGTTTAATTAGATCCCATTTGTTTACTTTTGTTTTAATTTTCATTGCTCTAGGAGGTGGGTCAAAAAAGATGTTGCTGTTATTTATGTCAGAGAATGTTCTGCCTATGTTTTCCTCTATGAGTTTTATAGTGTCTTGTCTTACATTTAGGTCTTTAATCCATTTTGAGTTTATTTTTGTGTATAGAGTTAGGAAGTATTCTAATTTGATTCTTTTACATGTAGCTGTCCAGTTTTCCCAGCACCACTTACTGAAAAGGCAGTCTTTTCTCCATTGTAAATCCACTGACTTTTCTCCATTGTCTATTCTCCATTTTGTCTCCTTTCTCATAGATTAGGTGACCATAGGCTGCATGGGTTTATCTCTGGGTTTTCTATCCTGTTCCATTAATCTATATTTCTGTTTTTGTGCCAGTGCTATACTGTCTTGATTACTGTAGCTTTGTAGTATGGTCTGAAGTTAGGGAATCTGATTCCTCCAGCTCCATTTTTCTTTCTCAAGATTGCTTTGGCTATTCAGGATCTTTTGTGTTTCCATACAAATTCTAAAATTTTTTGTTCTAGTTCTGTGAGAAATGCCATTGGTAATTTGATAGGGATGGCATTGAATCTGTAGATTGCTTTCTGTAGTACAGTCATTTTCACAATACTGATTATTCCAATCCAGGAACATGGTATATCTCTCCATCTGTTTACATCATCTTTAATTTCTTTCATCAGTGTTTTACAGTTTTCTAAGCACAGATCTTTGGTCTCCTTAGGTAGGTTTATTCCTAGGAATTTTGTTCTTTTTGTTGCAATGGTAAATGGGAATGTTTCCTTAATTTCTCTTTCTGCCCTTTCATTGTTAGTGTATAGGAATGCAAGAGATTTCTGTGTATTAATTTTGTATCCTGCAACCTTACCAAATTCATTGATTAGCTCTAGTAGTTTTCTGGTGGCATCTTTAGGATTTTCTATGTATAGTATCATATCACCTGCAAACAGTGACAATTTTACTTCTTCTTTTCCAATTTGGATTCCTTTTATTTCTTTTTCTTCTCTGATTGTCATGGGTAGGACTTTCAAAACTATGTTGAATAATAGTGGTGAGAGTGGACACCCTTGTCTTGTTCCTGATCTTAGAGGAAATGCTTTCAGTTTTTCACCATTAAGAATAATGTTTGCTGTGGGTTTGTCATATATGGCCTTTATTATGTTGAGGTAGGTTCCCTCTATGCCCACTTTCTGGAGAGTTTTTATCATAAATGGGTGTTGAATTTTGTCAAAAGTTTTTCTGCATCTAATAAGATCATATGGTTTTTATTCTTTAATTTATTAATATGGTGTATCACATTGATTGGTGTATATTGAAGAATGCTTGCATCCCTGTAATAAACCTCACTTGATCATGGTGTATGATGTTTTAAATGTGTTTTGGATTCTGTTTGCTAGTATTTTGTTGAGGAATTTTGCATCTGTGTTCATCAGTGATATTGGCCTGTAATTTTCTTTTTTTGTGATATCTTTGTCATGTTTTGGTATCAGGATGATGGTAGCCTGGTAGAATGAGTTTGGGAGTGTTCCACTCTCTGCAATTTTTTGGAAGAGTTTGAAAGGATAGGTGTTAGTTCTTCTCTAAATGTTTGATAGAATTCACCTGTGAAGCCAACTGGTCCCTGGAGTTCTTCTCTAAATGTTTGATAGAATTCACCTGTGAAGCCATCTGGTCCCTGGACTTTTGTTTGCTGGAAGATTTTTAATTCCGGTTTCAATTTCGTTACTCATGATTGGTCTGTTCATATTTTCTATTTCTTCTTGGTTCAGTCTTGGAAGGTTGTACTTTTCTAAGAATTTGTCCATTTCATCCAGATTTTCCATCTTATTGGCATATAGTTGCTTGTAGTACTCTTCTATGATCTTTTGTATTTCTATGGTGTCAGTTTTAACTTCTCCTTTTTCATTTCTAATTTTACTGATTTGAGTACTCTCTCTTTTTTTCTTGATGAGTCTGGATAAAGGTTTATCAATTTTGTTTATCTTCTCAAAGAGCCAGTTTTTAGTTTTATTGATCTTTGCTATTGTTTTCTTCATTTCTATTTCATTTACTTCTGCTCTGATCTTTATGACGTCTTTCCTTCTACTAACTTTGGGGTTTGTTTGTTCTTCTTTCTCTAGTTGTTTTATGTGTAAGGTTAGGTTGTTTATATGAGGTTTTTCTTGTTTCTTGATGTAGGATTGTACGGCTATAAACTTCCCTCTTAGAACTTCTTTTGCTGTGTCCCATAGGTTTTGGGTCATCATGTTTTCGTTGTCATTTGTTTCTAGATATTTTTTGATTTCCTCTTTAATTTCTTCATAGATCTCTTGGTTATTTAGAAGTGCATTGTTTAACCTCCATGTGTTTGCATTTTTTACAGTTTTTTCTTTCCTGTAATTGATTTCTAATCTCATAGCATTGTGGTCGGAAAAGATGCTTGATACGATTTCAATTTTCTCAAATTCACTGAGGCTTGATTTGTGATCCACGATGTGATCTATCCTAGAGAATTTCCATGAGCACTAGAGAAAAAAGTAAATCTTCCACTTTCGGGTGGAATGTCCTATAAATATCAATTAAGTCTACTTGGTCTATTGTGTCATTTAAAGTTTTGTGTTTCCTTATTTATTTTCTGTTTGGATGATCTGTCCATTGGTGTAAGTGGGGTGTTAAAGTCCCCCTCTATTATTGTTACTTTCGATTTCTCCTTTTATGGCTGTTATGGCTGTTAGCATTTGCCTTATGTATTGAAGTGCTCCTATGTTGGATGCATAGATATTTACAATTGTTATATCTTCTTCTTGGATTGATCCCTTGATCATTATGTAGTGTCCTTCCTTGTCTCTTGTAATAGTCTTTATTTTAAAGTCTATCTTGTCTGATATGAGTATTGCTACTCCAGCTTTCTTTTGATTCCCATTTGCATGGAATACCGTTTTCTATCACCTCACTTTCGGTCTGTATGTGTCCCTAGGTCTGAAGTGGGTCTATTGTAGACAGCATATATACAGGTCTTGTTTTTGTATCCATTTAGCTAGCCTGTGTCTTTTGGTTGAAGCGTTTAATCCACTTACATTTAAGGTAATTTTATGTTCCTATTACCATTTTCTTAATTGTTTTGGGTTTGTTCTTTAGGTGTTTCTCTTTTCTTTTGTTTCCTGCCTAGAAAAGTTCCTTTAGCATTTTTTGTACTGCTGGTTTGGTGGTGCTGAATTCTCTTGGCTTTTGCTTGTCTGTAAAGCTTTGGATTTCTCCATCTATTCTGAATGAGATCCTCACTGAAGTGTAATTCTGGTTGTAGGTTTTTCCCTTTCATCACTTTAAACATGTCCTGCCGTTCCCTTCTGGCCTGCAAAGTTTCTGCTGAAAAATCAGCTTATAACCTTACGGGGATTCCCTTGTAGGTTATTTGTTGCTTTTCCCTGCTGCTTTTAATATTTTTTCTTCGTATTTAATTTTTGTTAGCTTGATTAATATGTGTCTTGGCGTGTTTCTCCTTGGGTTCATCCTGTATGGAACTCTCTGTGCTTCCTGGACTTGACTATTTCTTTTCCCATGTTAGGGATGTTTTCAACTATAATCTCTTCACATATTTTCTCAGTCACTTTCTCTTTCTCTTCGTCTTCTGGGACCCCTATAATTCGAATGTTGGTGCATTTGATGTTGTCCCAGAGGTCTCTGAGACTGTCCTCAAGTCTTTTCATTCTTTTTTCTTTTTTCTGTTAGGCAATTTTCTTAACTCTCTTCATTTTAATTTAACCATTTGTAAAAAATGAGTGTAACAAATCCCTTTCATATGATTGGGATTGTGATTAGCTTTATATCAATATTATATTAAGTATTCAATGGATGGTATAAGCATATAGTTTTAGATTTCCTTAATGTTTCTGAAGATATTTTCAGGATTAAAAAAATGAGAAACATAGTAATGGTCCATAAGTAAAGTTGTAACTGAAAAAAGTAAGTTAAACTATATCACAACCTACTTAACTAGAATATAAAAATAATAAGATTTGTCCAATTATCTAATGCATCCACTTAGATTATTGAGTGTCTACTGTCTGTCAGATACTGTTTAAGATTCTGGAAATCCAAAGATGAATTAAAATTTCTTCCTAGATGAATTAAAATTTTTCTTTAGGAAAGAGGTAGAACTACTGTCAATTATAGTGTAATGTGATAACTGTTGTAATGCAATAATACTAGGTCTATAATGTAAGTGGAGTGAAGTACCTGATTTTGCCTGAGATAGTTTGGAAAAAGTTTCAAAGAGGAGTTTATAACTTGAGATGTGATTTGAAGTACAACCATGAGTTCAGCAGACTGGCACACAGATAAATACATTTTATAGGGAATAGCAGGTGCAATGAAACCAAAGCATAAGAAAGCATAACTATTTTAAGGGGACTCCAAGTAATTTTCTCTGACAAGAGCAAAGGGTGGAAAGGAAGATCAACAAATGTTGAAAGGACAAAGAAGTCAGCTAGGACCACATCCTGGGCACTACTGACTTTACCTTATGTGTAATGTAAGGAAATGACATGGTCCACTTTGCAATGAAGCTGTACCATGCTGGTGGCTACTTAGAAAATGATGAGGCTAGAAGGCTATTGTTAATTAACACAAGTGAAAATTTACGAAAGTCTAAATTAATATAGAGAAGCAAGATTAACTCTAATCAAGGGATGGAAATAAAAGATACTTAAGAGGTAGAATCAATGAATCACAACGAACATTCTGGTTGATATTAATTTCGTTAACGTACACAAAGATATTCATTTAGATAAAATGGAAACTAGGAGCAAGTATATAAACATGAGGGATGCAAGTGCTAAATAGAGAGGAGATAAAAAACCTGGGAAGGAGTCTGAGGAAAACTAGTATGAACCTTGGAATAACAATAGACAGTGGTACCATAAAAACCAAAGTATTTCTTGAGTATTTCTTGAGTATTCAAGAAAAAAGAAAGTCAAACAAAGACAAAAAGAAGTCAAATAAAATAAGTACCAAAAAGTATCCATTGAATTTGCTAGCTAAAAAGTGTGTTTATGAAGTTTTAAAAGACAAAAACCCAAATTAGATGGGCTTAAGCAAAAGCAGTATACCTCACATGGCTGATATACCCAGAAGTAGTGCCAGAAATTTGAAGCTAAAAGGCTGAGAAATTGAGGTAAACTTTCAGAAGTCTTATAAAACTGAGAAGGCAAACGTTGGATTTCAGAATCTACTGAGGTAAACAAACTCAGTAAATGTCCCAGGCATTCAGTTGATATCCCTGAATAGCTACATGTTAAAATAAGTTGCAAAATGGAAAAAACACCAGGAATGTAAAAGACTAGTCAATTTCAGTCTGACATATAAATAATTTAGAAGTTGTCACTACCATCACTTGATCTAATTTATATTTATAAAATATTCCATTCCACAACAGCAGACTATACATTCTTTCAAGGACCAACAAAACATATACCATGATAGGCTATATTCTGGATTATAAACAAACCTTAACAAATTTAAAAGAATTGAAATTATACAGAGTGTTCTCTGACCACAATGGAATCATATGAGAAATCAATAACACAAAGATGCAGAAAATCTCCAAACCCATGCTAACTCTAAATAATCTATGAGTAAAAGAGGAACTCTCAAACAAAAGAAAATTTAAATACATTGAAATGAATGAAAATGAAAATACTTCCTAACAATTTTGTGAGACACAACTAAAGTACTAAAATCAGTCAATTGTAATGCAATGTGATAAGTGCTACAATGGAGTGGGAAATTTATAACACTAAATGCTTATATTTGAAAAGAGGGAAAATCCCAAATCAACAACCTAAGCTCCCATCTCAAAAGCTTAAAAAAGGAAGAGCAAAATAAGCCAAATGCAAGCAGAAGGGAAGAAATAATAAAAAGCAGAAATCAATAAAGTCAGTGAAACAAATGCTGGTTCTTTGAAAAGAATGATAAAATTGATAAGGCTGTTGCACTACAAACAGAAGAAAGATATAAATTATTTAATATCAGGAATAAAACAGACAAGATCACTACTGACCCTGAAGACATCAAAAGAATAATAAGGAAATACTACAAACAACTCTACATCCATAAGTTTGATGACTTACATGAAATGAATGTATCAATTCCTCAAAAAACACAAACTACCACAACTCACCCAAAATGTAATAGATAATTCAAATAGCCCTAAAACTATTAAGAAAAACAAATTCATAACTTAACAATTCCAAAAAAAGGAATCACTGGGCCCAAATATTTTCACTGGAGAATTCTACTAAACATTTAAAGAAGAATTAACATGATTCTAAACAATATGCTAATAAAAGAAATCAAAGATTTATTTCATTAGAGAGATATAGCATGCTCATGAATTGGAAGACTTAATATGGTAAAGATATCAATTCTCCCCAAATTGATAAACAAGTTTAACATAATTCTTGTCAAACTCCCAGCAAGATTTCTGTAGATACCAATAAGACTATTCTAAAATTAATGTAGCAAGGCAAAGGAACTAGATTAGCTGCTATGGACTGAATATTTGTCTCTCCCAAAATTCACATGTTGAAACCCTAATCCCTAACATTATGGTATTTTTAGATGAGGCTTTTGGGAAGTAGTTAGGTCATGAGAGCGGAGCTTTCATCATGGGCTTAATAACTTTATAAGAAGAGACAGGAAAGAGCTTGCTTCCTCTCTTCTCTCTGCCGTGTGAAGACACAGCCAGAAGACAGCTATCTGTGGTTTTGCAAAACATTAACATTGGGAGAAACTGGGTAAAGCATTTATGGGACCTCTCTATATTATTTCTTATAACTACATGTAAATCTATAATTATCTCAAGATTAAAAATTTAATTTAAAATAAATTATTGTTGAAGTAATAAATGTAGTGAATGAACTAAGAATAAAGGAAAAATGATTCTCCAAAGAAATTATGGTGGTGTTACTAGAAGAATAGAGAGTGAATACTGTGTGCAAACACACAGCTGTCCAACATAGAAAGACATCAAAACTTATTTACTCCTGTTACTAGATGTTATTGTTTCATATTTATATTATTTATCATCAAAGATTTGGAAAAGGAAACACGATTTGTCTTTCCTCTACCAATGGCAATCTTGGAATTGCTTACTTTCTGATATAGTCTTTAATAATACTTTGGAAAAATACACATATAACCTACTACTACATCAAAGATGATAATGTGTATTAGAGATGGGGGAATAAAATAAATAAATTAGATTTACAAATAACACCTTCCTGTTGACCTCAAATTTTTATAAATTAGAGAGTTGTACAGAATATCTAAAGCCACCACTGTTACAGAGTAATGAGCTTATTGACAAGCTCTTAATAGTCATCATTATAGTATTTAAGGTTCTTTTTTAAAGATGTCCTGCCTCCATATTCCCTGTGTTCAAATTACAGAAGTCTGTCTCAGCTAAGCAGGAGAATGAAGCACAAGGAATTGGAAGTTGGCCAAGTTACCATTAGCACCAATCAGCATCCTCTCTACACTCACAGAGGGCTTGGAACTGGACTATCAAGGAAGCAGACTCCAAAGAAGCAGGTCTTTCTTGGACTCACCAAAGGCTTTTTAACTGCCTCCAAAAGTAAAAACGTCATTTATGCAGACCACTGAGGAAAGTGTGGCTTGTAATTGGATATACCACTTCACACTACAATGGTACCGTGTTCAAGCATCCATTGCAAGGAATAAATATTATCACTCTACAAAGCAGTATATAAGCCTTGCTAGACAGGCAAATACAGTGGTGTGTAATTGGCAAAGTGGCCTATAAGGTGCCTTTCTAATTTAAGATTTCACAATTTCATAAATACTACTAAATGTTAATGATAATGAGAGTTCACATGTGTATGATGCTTTATGTTTGAAAATCACTTTCACTTCAATGATTGCATTTTATTCTTACAATCTGCCCTATGAGGCAATTATTCTTTCTTTTACAAATGAGAAACTGAGGTTTGAAGAGCTGAAGTGACTCTAGAAGAATATAAAGCCAGTGAGTGGTGGCATGTGGACCTGAACCCAGGTCTCACTATATGCAATTCTCTGGCTCTCTAATGAGACCATATCCTATTAACAATGTATCTGGTACCAGAGGAGCAATGGAAATAAAATAATACTTTCAAAGAAATAAAATTAGCTCTAAATTCTTTTACCTACAATCCAATTATATTAAGAAAGTGGCTTGTTTACAAATCTGAGAATTGGATAGTCTGTGAATGGTAGTCAGAAGACCCCCATTCAACTGCCAGTAATGGATTACTTCTTTACTTTTTATTGATATGCAGCATACCCTTTTACAGATCTCAGGCACATTTACACAGCACAGTAATAAAAGACAGTGCCTGAAACAAGGATTACAGACTGTGCATGTAAAACAGAAGCAGAGTGGATATACACTCATAGAGATTTACACACACACACACACAAAACTGCTGGTATCTGAATGAAAAGAAGCTGACTCCTGACACTCAAAGCCAAAATTTAATGGTTAGCAAGTAAGAAGCTATTTTCCTAGGAAGCATAATTTGAATTGGGTAAGATGGGTTGCTTTTCTAAGGTCTGCAGAAGACCATTTTTCAAGGTTCAGGCTATTATTAATAGCTTTTTTCTTTTTCTAAAACTATTTTGTGTCTGGCACTGAACTAGGAGAAATTTACATATATTATGCCTACTCATTACAAAAATACTACAGGGTAGGTATTTCTATCCACATTTAACAGAAATACAGACTAAGGTTCAAGATGTTAAAATTGCATGCTTAAGATGTTACAGCTGGTAACTAGGACTCCAGTCTAAGTATGTTGGACTATAAAGTCTACTTTCTTTTTTTACCATCATACCCCAGTTTGATTTTATGAACGTGGTCACCCATCTTTTCCATCTCTTGTCACAGATATTTGGCAGGCATTAGAGTTAGGAAAGGTGGGGATACTCTATTATGCCCCTTTTCTGTCATTTGATAGTAGGAGGAAGTGAAAGGCTCTCTTGCTTTGGGCAGGTACTCATGTACCAAAAGTAAACAAAACATCAACTGAGCAATATAGTACTGGCACAGGGATATACTTACAGACTAATGGAATAGAATTGAGAGTCTAGAAATAAACCCATATATACATAGACAATTAATTTTGACAAGGGTGCCAAGATGACTCAATAGGGAAAGAAGAGTCTCTTCAATAAATTATGCTGGTAAAGCTGGATAACCACATGCAAAATAGTGAATCTGGACCCCCCACTTCATACCTTATACAAACATTAACTCAAAATGGATCAAACACTTAAATGTAAGAGCTAAAACTATAAAACTATTAGCAAGAAAACAGGGATAAATCTTCATGACTTTGGATTTGGCAATGAATTTTGAGATTTGACACCAAAAGTACATGCAACAAAAGATGGTAGCTACATTAAAAGATAGACAAATTAAGCTTCTTAAAAATAAAAACTTAGGTCCATCAAAGGACACTCATATCCATACATACATATCAAGAAAGTAGAAAGATGACCTACAGAATGAGAGAAACTATTTGTAAATCATATATCTGATAAGGGTTTAGTATCAAGAATGTATAAAGAACACTTAAACAACAAAAAGACAAACAACCCAATTAGATAATATGCAAACTACTTCAATAGACATTTCTCTAAAGAAGATATAGAAATGGCTAACAAGCATATAAAAAGATGTTCACTGATTGGCCATCAAGGAAATTCAGATCAAAACCACAATGGTATACTACTTCACACCCACTAGGAAGGCTGTTAAGTTCATATATACATACATACATACAGAAACTAACAAGTGTTGGTGAGGATGTGAAGAAATAGGAACCTTCACACATTCCTAATGAGAATGTAAAATGTTGCAGCAACTTTGGAAAATAGTTTTGTGTTTCCTCAAAAGATTAAACATAGAATTACAATATGACTCAGCAATTCCACTCCTAGGTATGTACCCCAAATAACTGAAAATGGGTACTCAAGCAAACACTTGTTCCTGAGTGTTCAGAGCAACACTATTTACAATAGTCAAAAGGTGGAAACAACTAAATGTTTGTCAACAGATGAATGGATAAGCAAATTGTGGTGTATTACACAATGTAATATTATTCAGTCATAAGAAGGAATCAAATACTGATATATACTACAACTTGAGTGAACCTCAGAAACATTATGCTGAAAAAATCAAGATGTAAAAGGTCACATGTATGAGTCCTTTGATGAGAAGTGTCATGAATAGGAAAATCCATAGAGACAGAAATCAATTAGTGGTGCCAGAGATGAGAGTAGGGGAAAATAGAGAGTGATTACTTATGGAGTACAAGGTAGGGATGTTCTTATGTGATGAAAATGTTTAGAAACTAGAGAGGTGGTGGTTTCACAACACTGTGAGCGTACTAAATGACAATGAATTGTATACTTTAGAAAGGTTAATTGTATGTTATTTGAATTTCACTTCAATAAAAAACAAGTGAGCAGTTCTGAGCTCAGTCATTAGCTCAAACATCTTTGCTACTTTATTTCTGAGATAAGCTTGGGTTGACTCTGATCTCTGTGTTTATTATATTCCCTATCTAAATTCCTTGCTTTCATATATCTCATTTTTCACCACTATAACTATATCACAAGGAGATAAAGCACCCCACTTCATTTAGCTCCTGTCTTTAAGTAATGTCCAAAATACACATCTTTTACCTAATAAGATGTCTGTACATCCTCAGCCTTTTAATGATATATTAAAAATTTTTTGAACTTCTCTCCATAAATATCACGAGAAAAGCTTTATAATCAAATATCTTTTGATGTCATCAAAGCACTGAGAAAATGACTGTCATCCAAGAGAAAAATATCAATACCAAATTGATTTTGTTAGCATTCAAACTGCACCACAGAAAAACTAAGAAAACCTAATTTTGATTTGATCAAAACTTTTTGCAACTGTAAAATAAGATAAAAGGTACAATGAAGAGAATTTGAATGACTTAGAAATATTCATCAAGTCAGCAACCAACAGAATCACACATTACCATCTTGACATCTTTAACAGTGACTTCAGATTATATGATTCTCATGGACTGGCAGATGTGGGCAGGGCTAAATCTGATTTTGGAATTTTTTTAAAAATCCTCTTTGTAGTCTAGACAATGTTGTGCTTTTTAAAACTTTGGAGGAGTTACTTAATTTTCAGAGGATTTTTTCAACCAGAAAATGTGGTCATATGTGGAAAAATGTTTTGTGAAAATACAAATAAAACACCAAAAAAACTACAGTATAAAATAACATTCTTTACACACTCTCTGTAAAAATTGGTGACAAAAAATATACATAACAATTAAAGCTGCTGGATCATGTAATGAGATTTTTAACAAGTGTATTCATTCATTCAACATTTATTGGACTTAACGTATGGTAGGTAACATAATAGGTACTGGGAATATGGAAGACAAAAAGAAAGTCTTTGACCCAATTTTTTCTCCGTATGATAAGTGCTACAACTTAAAGACAGGATACAGTCAGAGGACAGATGGAATATGATGAATATGATGGAAAGCATCAAAGGATGCTTCCTATGAGATGTTATATCAATGCATCACTTCAATCCTGAGAGATGGGTTCAGCAAATCAACAAAAACTAAAACTAAATCTCTGTCTGAGAGTTAAACAGACAAAGGCACCTAGTCATGATAAATGATGTTGTATGTGGAGAAATGCAAGTATTTTAATAGAAAAAAAGGACAGGAAGGAAAAGTTATATAAGTTCAAGCTAAAATGCTAAGCAAGGATCAAATCATGAAGGAAGTCAAATCAGATGACTTGAATAGGAGTGTGCCCTTGATATGGAAGACATTCAGAAAGAATCAAATGCTTTGAACATATGAGAGATTTGATAATATTTGCAGTTGAGTATAAACCTGGATTGCAGTATGATACATAGGTTGAAGAGACTTCATTTCTAGCAATATTGGAGACTAGATGGTAGACTAGATGTGTGTAAAACCCTTCCAGTACAAAAAAAATTTTTTTATTAACAATGACTGCTTAAATTTAAATAACATTTTTAACAATGAATGAAATGGAAATAAAGGGAAATCATCTGAGGTCCAAAATGTCAAAAGAGCATGATTCCTAAATATAGGTGAGCTCTGTGGTCTTCATTTTCTCAGGGGGTTGGGATATCTTACAATCCTGAGTACACAGGAGCCTGGGTATCAACAGGAAAGCCACTTATACCTATCAAGAACAAGAGAAAAGGTTTGGTGCCAGTCATTGTGAGAGGTCAGACCAGAAACCCCCAATGAAGCAAAAACCCTAGAAAAGAGATCTCACTAGGTGGTAAACTAAAAAAACAACAACACAGAGATAGATAGTAAGGAAAGTTTGGGTACAGGGCAGAAAATCTCCCCTAAAGTTCCTAACCAGCACTCATAGAGTATTACAGTTTGAACTCACACTACCTGTAAGCCTTCCCTTTTCCCAGGAAATCAATAGTATAGTTTTGAAGAGGCCCAGGTTGGTCATGCAACCAGCACCAGGCAAAAGAAAATGAAAATGCCCTGTGACATTAAAACCAGGAATTGCCACAGGTGGAGTTTCATAGAAATTATCTAACAATAGATGAAAATCACAGAACACCAAGGAAATAAATCATTAGGAATGAGAATTCTATATAAAAAACAAAAATCTGAAGATATTAGGATTATCAGACACAAATTATAAAATATGTTTCAAGAACCAAAAGAGACTAAAGAATAATAAAAGAAATAAAAGACTATCAAACATGATCCAGGCAGATTTGATAAAGGATAAAAGAAACATCCTGGAAATAAATATTTTAACTGAAATTTAAAACTTAATGGACAGGTTTACCCGCTAAAGATGGAATTCATACATTAAAGAATAGGCATTTAAAAATAAAGAATTCAACAAAGAGAATATACAAAATAGTATATGTGGAAAAGACATTAAAATACATAGAGTATCAGAGCTCTAAATGAAGACACTAGAAAGTATGGGTGAGGAGCCATATTAGAAAGAGTTATTGGCTGAGTCTTTTGTCTCTGGCTATAAAGAAAAAGCTTTTATCAGAGCAACCTCCTACTAAGAAGAACTGCAATACTGGATAAATAAACAAACAACTGTTTAAAACCATTAGCAAGCAACCAAGACAGCTAGGATGTTAAGTGCCAAGATCCTGGAGAAAAGAGAAATCTCATTAAAAGTGAGCTTGACATTCTCCAGCTAAATTTTCCCCTCAAGACATCTGCTGATTTGTAAAAATCTCCAGGTCACGCAATAAGCTGTCGCTCAAATCAGAGTCTTCCACTTCTGGAAGATGTAGTAACAGGGACTAGATTTACCTCCCCACCCACTGAAATAAACAGAGAAAATACAAGAAGAAATGGCTTTCAGGACATGGGACACCAGGCAACAAAGAACAGTAATCCCTGAAAGATGTGAAACAAATAAATTATACTGTACTGGTGAGTTTCTATAGCCCAGAAAGTGATAAATTGTTACCAATATGATAGGTAAGAAATACTACTTTAATTTCAATTTCCTATTATAAGTGAGGATAAATATATTTTCTTATATTAAAGGACCATTTCAATATTGGTTGTTTCTTCATGTCTCCTGCCAACTTTATATAAGGTCTTTTTCATTTCAATTTTTTAAAGTTCTTTATAAGTTAGAAATAATTCTCTTTTACCTGAGATATACATTGCAAACACATCATTTTGTCATTTGACTTTGTCATACAAATCTTTTCTATTTGTGTAGTCAAATGTACCAATTGTTCTTACTGAATCTATATTTCAAGGCATAGTTAAGGAAGTACCCAGTTTATCGTTTGTGAATGTGAAGTCATTCATTCCTGTATGTTAATTCTATGCCTGCTATCTTACTGAATTCTTTTATTGTTTAGCTCTTAACACTGATCCTTTGGTATTTCCCGGGTACACTATATACTATTGTATCATCTGCACATAGAGATAGTTTTACTTCTTTTCCAATTCTTATAACTCTAAATGTTTTCTCTTGTCTAATTTCATTTGCTAATACCTCCAGTATAATGTTAAATATTAGTGACTATGATAGGCATACTGCCTCTATGACCATGAGGTGTGTGTATGTGTGTGTGTTAAGAAAGTATTCATTAATTCTATTTTTCTCCTTACCGCTCTTAATACAGTATATTGCATTGGTAGATTTTCAAATATTAAACCAACTATGCATTCCTAGAATAAATCCTACTGGGTCATGAGTGTTTTATTTTCTTCTTGTAGTGTTGGATTTTGATTGCTAATATTTATTTAGCATTTTTTTGCAGTGATGCTTGTACATTACATTGGTCAGTAATTTCTTTGTACTATCTTTACCAGTTTTAGCTGTTAAGGTTGTATTTGCTTTATAAAAAGTGTTTGGATATTTCCCTTGATTTCCTTTGTTCTGGAACAATTTATAGAGCATTAGGACTATCTATCTAGACTTTAAATATTTGATAGAATTCCCTTCTGAAGTTGTTTATTGATAACTTTTGATATTTCTTCTGTGAAAATTGGTCTGTTTAAACTTTATATCTCTAATGGGTTCGATTAAACAAGTAAACTGTATTCCTCTAGGAAATCATGCATTTCATCTAGATCTTCAAATGTATTTGCATAGAGGTTAGCAATATAGTCTCTTTTGACTGTTTTAGAATTTCTTCTGTTTCCATGACTACTTTTCCCTTGTCATTTCTTAGTTTGCATTACTTGTGATTTCTCCCATTTTTGGGGGGATTAACTAATGGTTTGTCTATTTTGTTAATTCTTCTCCAAAGCCAAAATTTCATTTATTAATTAGATACACTGAGTCTCAAATCGCTAAATCATTAATTTCTGCTTTTATCTTTACAGTTTCCTTTCTTAAGCTTTCATTCTTTTTTTTTATTCTTTGTATAGCTTTTTGAGTTGAGACTTTAACACATCTATTTTCATACTTTTATTTTTATATGTTTTCAAGGCTGTAATATTTTTCTCAGCTCACTCCTTTCATGTAACACATAGATTCTGATATGTAGTGTTTTCATCACAGATTTTTAAAAATATTATAATTTGCTTGCACTTCCCTTTTCACCCAAGAGTTGATAGAAGTATTTTTAATATTTAGATGAAAAGATATTTTTGTTATTGAGTTTTAGTTTATTTCATTATGACCACAGAGTTAATTTACTAAACTTTCTGATATTCTCTTTGGTGACCTAATATATAATTGATTTTTATAAATATCCAATATAGGCTTGAGAAGTTTTATTCTCTAGTATTAATATTAGTAAATATATTTTCATAACTTCTAACTTATTACTTTGTTAGATTTTCTTTATCTTACTTATTTTTGTTACTTGACCTGTCTTGTACTGAGATTGGTATCTTAAAGTTTGCTCTTATCAGTGTGTTTCTTGCTCTGCCTAATTTTTTTTTTTTTTTTTTTTTTTGCCGTACGCGGGCCTCTCACTGTTGTGGCCTCTCCCGTTGCGGAGCACAGGCTCCAGACGTGCAGGCCCAGTGGCCATGGCTCACGGGCCCAGCCGCTCCGCGGCATGTGGGATCTTCCCGGACCGGGGCATGAACCCGTGTCCCCTGCATCGGCAGGCAGACTCTCAACCACTGCGCCACTAGGGAAGCCCAACTCTGCCTAATTATTAATTGTTATATCTTCATTATGATTTATGACTTTTAGAATATACAACTATTCTTTTTTCAAGTTCAATACTTTTATTCTGTTAAACTTTATTTGATATCAGGATTGCAAATCTGTTTTTTTTTTTTTTTATTGCTTTCATTTACCTGGATATCTTTGCCCTTCCTATATGCCACCCTTTATAAATCACTTTTAGGTTTGTCTCTTGTATAAAACACATAGTTAGATGTATTTTGTGAACCAAATTTAAAATCTCTTTCTTTTTATTTGGTTAAGCCCATTCACATTTATTGATATAACTGATAAATTTTAATATAAATATTACATGTACTATGTTTATCTTCCATGTTTGTTTACCTACATTATATGTTTTTTCTTGTTTTTAATTTTGTTTCTTTGGTATTTAGAAAGATTTACATTTTGATTGTATTGGTTACTTTTGCACTTATACAACTGTTAAAATTTCCTTATAATCCTATTTTCTTATTTAATCTTTTACTATCTAATACTACTCTTTGGCTCTCAAATATTGCTTATATCAATGTGCTTATTTTACTTTCTCATTATTTCTCCCTACTCCTATTTTAGCTGCATTATTTCTACTTCCTAAAAGCATATATTTATACATTATTCTTCTACCCATCCTCATCTTTATTAATCTTATATTTTATTTTTTTTTAATAAATTTATTTATTTTTATTTTTGGCTGCATTGGGTCTTCATTGCCATTTGTGGGCTTTCTCTAGTTGCAGCAAGCGGGGGCTACTCTTCATTGTGGTGTGCAGGCTTCTCTTGTCGCGGAGCGTGGGCTCTAGGCATGCGGGCTTCAGTAGTTGTGGCTCATGGGTTTAGTTGCTCCACGGCATGTGGGATCTTCCTGGACCAGGGCTAAAACCCGCGTCCCCTGCAATAGCAGGCAGATTCTTAACCATTGTACCACCAGGGAAGCCCTAATCTTATATTTTAAATTAAAAAGCTTCTGTTGCTAAATTTCTCTAGTCATTTCTTGGTTGGATGAAGTTCACTCTTTAATAGTTTGGCCCAAGAAGGGCTCAAGGATGCAATATTATTTGAGTTATTGCAAGTTTACAACTATTTTTACATGGCCATGATATTTAAAGGACAACTCATATGGATATAAAATCCTGATTCACGTTTCATTTCTTTGAGTTTCTTGAAGATGCTGCTCCTCTGATAGCTTGATTTACATGCTGCTTTTCTAGAGGCCCTGAGAATTTTCTCTTTATAACTTGTAGTTTTACTTGAATACATATCAGTGTTGGTAATTCCGGAACAATTTTCCCAGGTAGGTCCTTTTAATAAATAAATAAATAAATAAATATATATATATATATATATATATATATATATATATATATATATATATATATATATATATAATTTCAGAAAATTTTTCTTCTATTAGAATTTTACATATTACTTCTGTTTCCATGTTTAATTTTTCATCTTCAGGGATTCCAGACATTACTACATTGTATCTTCTTTGACAGTATTAATTTAAATACTTTATCTCTGACTCTTTTTACTTTTTTATTGTTGTTTTCTGAATTTATTTAGAGTATCTTAGTTTTTATTCAAATCTATTCCTTCCGGGCCTCTTGTAACTTGGTCTTTATTTCTCATGTGATTTTGTCATTTCTTATATTTTCCTGAATTCAATCCATTCTTAATTTATTTCTTCTTATTGTTTTATGCTCACTTTTGTACTAAATTTTAAAATATCTGATATAAGCTATTTCTTCATGCGCTTGTTTGATGATATATGCTTCAGTATGGAATTATGTATTACAGTTATCTTCTGCTTCCTGGTTAATTAGGGGTGGGGGAGTGGGATTTTCTTCATCTGAAAAATTTGTATTAGCATTCATGTGTTCCTTTTTTTTTCTTATAGTACATTTTTATATGTAAAACTGCTTGTACTATTGCATTTCTGTGAACAGGCTGAAAGTTTGGGATAGTTTAAAAGATTGTTAGTTCAAGAGCACTTTTCTGTCAGTGTTACAACATAGTTTCTTTAATAGATGGTTCTTTTTTGAGAGGTGGTAGTAAAGGGTGATATCCTTTGATTATTTTAAATTTTATTTTACCTTACAGGATCATAAATTTCCCCCTCTTGCTCTTTTTCTCTTTGCCATGAAGTTTCCAAAATGTGCTGCTTCTGTTCTTTTTACTCTCCTCTTCACAAATGTTGCCCTTCCAATTGCCTCCTTATACGCCTCCCTCACCTTTAAATAAGCATCTTTCTTACACCCAGTGCTCAAAATTAGCAGGACTCTTTTTTCAGTATTTCCTCACATAGATTGACTTTCCCTTTTTCCTGTTGATTTTAGTTCAGTTCTAGGCCCTTCATTTCCCTCTTCTTTCTTCCACAATTTTTCTGTACCCATCTTGCTTTCTGCAAAGGTTTGTGGTGGAGATCCAAGAAATAGCTCCACTGAAAATGATGTTTATTTTTTTACTTGTGGGCATTTTAAAGTATGTAATTTCTCTGACTTATAATTACACTAAAGGTATGGGATTTGTGTGGTTATATTTGTTCTTCTACTTCAGGAGTCAGTAAACTATGGCTCCCAGGCCAAATCTGGTATACCACCTGTTTTTGAAATAAAGTCATGCTTTTTTTACTTATGCATTTTTTATGACTGCTTTCACAATACAATAGCAGAATAAATTAGTTATAACAGAGATTCTGTGGCTCACAAAGCCTAAAATATTTTCTACCTGTCCCTTTACAAAATAAGTTTGCTGATCCCTGATCTATTTGATTTTTATAGTTTTTGGAGGATGTGTTAGAAGATTCAAATTTAGGTGCGTGCCATTAACTTGACTATTCAGACATCCTCCTAGAGAACTGAATGTTAAGCATTCAATTTCCTTAAAATGTCATAGCCTTAAGAGCCTTAAAATTGAAATGTAAAAAACAAAACAATACCACACATAACCCTATTTTTTTCTGGCAGTAGGAGAAACATAGTAATATTTCTAAATGCCTACTGTGAGATAGGCACTTGGAACTTTGCATATATTATAATATTCCATGCCAAAACTCAGGGATTTATTCATTATCCTTTCCTCTGCCACAGATGAGGATGCTGGTGCTCAGAAAGATTGCTTACTTTGTTCAAGGTATTTTTACTGATAAATAGAAGAATTGGTATTCCAGCTCAGGCTTCTCTGGTTCTAAATCCTATATTCTACTAGATCTCTTCTGCTAATTCATGAATGTAAATTAGGCAAATTATGCAGCTAGTTCAGGTTAAGGCTCAAGAATTAAATGCCATTCAAGAATATTCACTTTTCTGTTTAAACTAGCTCCTATCCCTAATTAACTTGAACCATTTAATTCCACACCACATACTCCCAACCCCTTTCTTTATTACTGTGCCTAACTTTCATGAAAGATAACTGTGCCCATATGAAGGAACACCAAGCCAAACATTCTAGTAATACACTGTCAACCATGTCAGGAAAATTGTACCTTGGGGACCTACCATCTTTCTCAGCAAAGAGCTATCAAATTTGGTCTAAGAGCTTAGACCAAAGAGCTATCTGCTTTGGTCTAAGTGTAAAACCCTGAAAGCCAGAATGATTATATATTTCAAGTCTTCCTGTTGTGTCACATGTTGCCAAGCCTCACAAATCAAAAAGAATAAGAATGGCACAAACACACAAACACACACACACACACACACACACACACACACACACACACATACACACACACTACGTACAGATTTGCCAGAGCAAAATATGCACTGTTCAGGAGCTCCTGAAATTGAGACATTAGATTGCTTAGACTGTACCCCACAATAAAGTAACCTGAAGCAAAACATGCACCCAGCGTGCCCTGAGGAGCTGTTTGGTGTTCTTCATAATATGTGCTGCCCATTTCAAAACAATCAGTCCTTCTATCCCTCACCCCATCTTAAGAGTGTGTTTCTCCAGGCTTTGCCTCTCATTACAACCAACACACTATTGAGTCCATTTGTATTGCACAAAACAATTTCATACGGGAGAGAATTGGTACAAAGCAATCTAGTTTTGACACCAGTTGGCTAGTGTACATTCAAGGACTTTCTCTGAGCAGACAGTGCTCCTCTGGTTAAAAACTGCTATTTTAAAAGTTGTTTGGGGAATTCATGGAGTTTACGTAAGACCTTACTTCCTTCATTCCTCCAAAATTAGATTTCCTATAGTAGTCATTCCACAGACACTATCTCAGGCAGTTTCTACTCAGAATATGTTTTGCTTAAAGTGGAAAACAAAGAAATCTTGTAGGCTTGCAGTTTGGGGATAGCAATTTATTTCAGTAATAGGAATGACAACAAACTGGATAATTTCTGCATTTAAAAATTCTGTTTGATTCTGGAAGTTTTAACCACAGGAGTGAGTGTAACCACAAACATGATGGGATTCTAATTAGATGGATATAACGATATCAGTCAAAGCTACACTGAGTATATTCCCCGTTCAGATATCTATGAAAGGGGAACCTCATTTTTTGATAATAAGAATAAAATAAGAAAAAATACATGCACTTGAAATAAAAGTAAAAAATGGGAGGACCTCACACAGCTAAGTAGGCTCCAGCCATGAGAAGGTATGTGAAAGAGTTTGTACTCCTGACAAAAGAATGCCAACAAATGAAAGAATACGACTTATATAAGAAAAAAAAAGGATGATTTTAGTCTGTTTACTTGAGGAAGTTTTCAGCTACTGCTGACATTTTGTTTCTCCTGCTACTGGTCAGAGGCAGGGTTAGTAATAAACTACATTATTATACAGCTATGTCTCACCCATCCATTTTCACTTTTCTGCTTGGAAAGAAACTCTAGAACTCAGGAATCCAGGGCTGGGAAAAGAGTGATGTATACTTTACTGAGGTTATGAATAAGGTTCAAGGAAATATCTGTAGCCCACTGCTGGGAATGCTTGACTGCTTTTGCATTCCTCCAGAGGTTTGGGATAACCCAGAGAGGGGGCATAGAACAGAGTCAACAAACTATTAGCAAAATACTATACTTAGGTTTATAGGAGAGTCTATTATAAGTCAGACATGATTGTAGCCCTGATTCTACCATTTATTTACTCAGAACCTCTATCAAATTACATTACATCTCAACTCTCAGTTCACTCATTTATGTACTGAGGGTAATAATTATATTCACCTTCCAAGTGGTTTTATGCATAAAAGGAAATAATACATTTAAAGTTTGAAAATTTTTGTTATCAGTACAAACTTTAGGACTTGCTGCATATAGCACTCATTTTGTACTTGAGCCACGTAAGGTTTTTAAGCTCCTTTAATGCAGGGACCATATTTTATTCTTCCTCATCAATTACTTAGTTCCTATGCCATTTCTGAGTCAATAACAGAGAAAAAGAGAAGTTGAAGAAGATTTTGACTGATGGTCTCAATTTTTGTTAAAAGGAGTTATATGTTATCTGTTAAGATTGAGAACAAGAGGGGTTAAGGAAAGAGGTACATACTTATAATACTTAGTGATGCAGTGGGAGAGGGAGTGAACCAAAGATAAGTAAAAGGATTGAAAGTAGCTCTAAAGACTCAGTTCAGGTTAGGGAGCATAAATTTGCATTGTTTTAAATCATCCTGGGAATTGAAGTTAAGAAAGGAGAAGGCAAGGACCCAGTGTATAGCACAGGGAACTATACCCAATATCTTGTAATAACTTGCAATATACTGGTAGGAACACTGAAACGGTAATTTTGACAAATTTCTGGAGGATGAGTATGGAGAAATGCGAGCAGGAGAAATTTCCAGGAGCTATGGTCTCAGGTGAGCATCCAAACTTTTATGGACTTTACCTCCAGGAAACCCACCAGATTCTCAAGGTGAAGATCCAAGAAAGATCCCCTCAGGTGTCTAGCAGGAGAAGAAAAAGGGTAATCACTGTGAAACAAGCCCAGAGTCCTCTCCATAACAAAAGCCTATCCTCCAGGGGGAAAATAAAATTACCCTCCAGCGCCCTCTAGCCTTCCTATCTCAGATAAGGTGATGAGGAATGTATACAAGAAGAAACCCTTATGAAGTCACAGGCCAACTCACCAAGATAAAAAGGGAAAGGGCTCAAATCAATAACATTAGAAATGAAAAAAGAGAAATTCAACTGACACCACAGAAATACAAAGGATCATAAGAGACTACTACAAACAACTATATGACAATAAGATGGACAACATGGAAGAAATGGACAAATTCTTAGAAAGGTACAACCTTCTAAGACTGAACCAGGAAGAAATAGAAAATATGAAGAGACCATTCACAAATACTGAAATTGAAATAATGATTTTAAAATTTCCAACAAACAAAAGTCCAGAACCATACACAAAAATAAACTCAAAATGGATTAAAGAGTTTGAGGTAGAAAATACTACCTCAAATATTTCTTCTACTCAGTTTCTTTCCCTTCTGTTACTCCAATTACATATACATTATATCTTTTGAAATTGTCTCTCCTTTATTTTATGAACTATTCTTTTTCATTCTTATTTCTCTTTGCATTTCAATTTGGAAAGTTTCTGTTGACCTACTTGCAAACTCGCTGATTCTTTCATCAGCTATGTTAAGTCTACTGGCGATCACACCAAAGATATTCTTCATTTTTGTTACGGTGTTTTGGATTTCCAGCATTTCCTTTTGACCCTTTCTTAGAATTTCCATCTCTCTGATTGAATTACTCATCTGTGTTTGGATGTTGTCTACTTTTCCTTAGAGCCCTTAACATAGTAAACATAGCTATTTAAAATTCTCTGCCTGATAATTCCAATATATCTGAATCTAATGGTTGCTTTGTCTCTTCAGGCTGTGAATTATTTTTTTTTTTTCCCTTTGCTGTGCCTTTTAATTTTTTGTTGAAAGCAGGACATATTGCATTGGGTAAGAGGAATTACATTAATTTTCTATTGCTGCTGTAACAAAGTATCACAAACTTAGTGACTTAAAATGATACAAATTTGTCTTACGATTCTGGAGGTCAGAAGTCCAAAATACGTCTCCCTGGGCTAAAATCAAGGTGTTAGTGTTCCTTTCTGGAGGTTCTAGGGGAAAGTCAGAAGTATTTTCTAGTTTCCAGTGGCCACCTGCATTCCTTGGCTAGTGGCCCCATTAGGTACTCTATCATCAAAGCCAGCAACATTTGGCTGAATCCCTACAAACTGCCATCTCTCTGGTTCTCTCACTCTGCTCTCCTCTTTCACTTAGCCTTATAATTACATTGGGTCTACCTGGGAAATCCAGGATAATGTCTCCATCTCAAGATCAGCTACTGACAATGTTAATTCCACTTGCAACCTTATTTCCCCTTTTCCTTGTCACAGGTTCTGAATTAAGACTTGGACATCTTTTGGGGAGGGGGCTGCATTATTTTACTTACCACAGGAACTGAGGTCAATAGGCCTCTTGTTTGAAGATTTATGTTTATTCGGCTAGGAGTTGGGCTTTGTTTAACGTTTTCTGAAGCTATAAGTGCCAGGGACTTCAATTTCCTCTAGTGTTTTGTTTTGGCTCCCCTCTTGACTTTGACCTTCCCTAAATATCTCCTCAGAGAAAATCTGTGCCTTACAGCTTTTTCAGTTGTAATCTATAGGAGCCCTGTTGGTGTGGTGGTAATGCATGGGAGAGGGGAGTGTTTTATAATCTTTTAATTAAGTCTCAGTCTTTAATGGACCCATGTCTCTGTCCTGTAACTTTCTTCTTTTTTTTTTAATTTTTATTGGAGTATAGTTGATTTATGATGTTGTGTTAGTTTCTGTTCTACAGCAAAGTGAATCAGTTATACATATATCCACTCACTTTTAGATTCTTTTCCAATAAAGGTCATTACAGAGTACTGAGTACAGTTCCCTGTGCTACACAGTAGGTCCTTATTAGTTACCTATTTTATATATAGTAGTGTGTATATGTCAATCACAATCTCCTAATTTATCCCTCCCCTCCCTTTCCCCCCTGATAAACATAAGTTTGTTTTCTACATCTGTGACTCTATTTCTGTTTTGTAAATAAGTTCATTTGTATCATGTTTTTTAGATTCAACATATAAGTGATTTCATACAATATTTGTCTTTTTCTGTCTGACTTACTTCACTTAGTATGATAATCTCTATATCCATCCATGTTGCTGCAAATGGCATTATTTTATTCTTTTTATGGTTGAGTAATATTCCATTGTACATATATATATATACACCATATCTTCTTTATCCATTCATCTGTTGACAGACATTTAGGTTGCTTCCGTGTCTTGGCTATCGTAAATAACGCTGCTATGAACATTGGGGTGCATGTATCTTTTCGAATTAGAGTTTTCTCTAGATATATGCCCAGGAGTGGGATGGCTGGATCATATGGTAAATCTATTTTTAGTTTTTTAAGGAACCTCCATACTGTTCTCCATAATGGTTGTACCAATTTACATTCCCACCAACAGACTAGGAGGGCTCCCTTTTCTCCATACCCTCTCCAGCATTTATTGTTTGTAGACTTTTTGATGATGGCCATTCTGACCTGTGTGAGATGATACCTCATTGTAGTTTTGATTTGCATGTCTCTGATAATTAGTGATGTTGAGCATCTTTTTATGTGCTTTTTGGCTATCTGTTTGTCTTCTTTGGAGAAATGTCTATTTAGATCTTCTGCCCATTTTTTGATTGGGTTATTTGTTTTTTTGACATAGAGCTGCATGAGCCGTTTGTATATTTTGAAGATTAATCCCCTGTCAGTCTCTTCATTTGCAAATATTTTCTCCCATTCTGTGGGTTGTCTTTTCATTTTGTTTATGGTTTCCTTTGCTGTGCAGAAGCTTTTAAGTTTAATTAGGTCCCACTCATTTACTTTTGCTTTTATTTTCATTACTCTAGGAAGCGGATCATAAAAGATCGTCCTGCAATTTATGTCAGAGAGTGTTCTTCTTATGTTTTACTCTAAAAGTAGTGGAAAATACTCTACTCAGAGAACTTTCCAAACTTAATGGTAAACACCAAACCACAGATCCAGGAAGCTCAGAAAACATTAAACAGAAAAAATAGAAGAGAAAAAAAAAAAAAAAAACTCTATCATATTCAAACTGCAGAACACCAAAGACAAAGGGAAAAAAATATCGAAAGAAGCCAGACAGGGAAAAGCACTTTACCTGTAGAAGATCAAAATTTTAGTGGACTTCTCATCAGAAACCACAGAACCAAGAAGAGAGTGGAGTGAAATATTTAAATACTTGGGGAAAAAACCCCACCAACCCAGAATTCTATATACAGCAAAATTATCCTTCAAAGGTTAACAAAAAATACTTTATCAGACAAATAAAAATTGAAGGAATTCAATGCCAGCAACTGCAAGAAATATTAAAAGAAGTTCTTCAGGGAGAAGAAAATGTTATGTTAGAAACTCAGATCTTTATAAAGAAAGGAAGAGAATCAGAGAGGGATAAACGAATAAATGAAATCTTTTGTTTTTCTTATTCTTAGTTGATCCAAACAATAACTGTTTATTTAAAATAAAAACAATAATAATAATGTATTGAGTGATTATAGAATATGGATGTTAAATGAATGACAGCAATATCACAAGGTACAGAAGAGTGGAATCAGGAGTACTCTAAGGTACCTTACTATTCATAAAGCGGAATAGGGTTATTTGAAGGAGGGCTTAGATTATTTATAAAATACATATTGTAAACTCTAGAGCAGCCATTAAAAAAGTTTTAAGAAGTATAACTGACACACTAAGAGAGGATATAAAACTGGAATAATATAAAATGCTCAATTAAAATGAGAGGTAGAAAAAGAAGGCTCTGGCAATGAATATGTACAGTTATAAATATGGTTGATATTAATCCAAATATTTCAAAAATTACTTTAAATGTGAATGGTCTATATACACCAATTAAAAGTCAGAGATTGTCAGAGTGGATTAAAAAGCAACACCAAACTATATGTTGTCTGTAAGCAACTCACTTTAGATGTAACGACACAGATAAGTCTATAAAATAAAGGGATAGAGAGAGATATACCATGGTAACTCTAATCAAAAGAAAGTTGGAAGAGCTATATCAACTTCAGACAAAGCTGATTTCAGAAGAAGAAAGTTATCATGGACAAAAAGGACATTATATACTATTAAAGGGATCAATTCTACAAGACATACCAATTCTAAATGTGTATTCAACCAAAAAGAATGTTGAAATATAGGAACAAAAGCTGACAGAATTGCAAGAAGAAATAGACAAATCCACTCTTGCAGTTGAAGACTTCATAGATTTAAGTAATTGATAGATCAAGCCAACATAAAATCAGTAAGGATACATTTAACCTGAACAGCACTATCAAACAAATTGATCTAAATCACATTTATAAAATACTCCATCCAACAACATCAGAATACACATTCTTTTTCAGCTCACACGGAACATTCACCAAGATAGACCATATTCTGGGCCCTAAGACACAGCTTTAAAGAATAGAAATCATGGGGCTTCCCTGGTGGCGCAGTGGTTGAGAGTCCGCCTGCCGATGCAGGGGACAAGGGTTCATGCCCCGGTCTGGGAAGATCCCACATGCCGCGGAGCGGCTAGGCCCGTGAGCCATGGCCGCTGAGCCTGTGCGTCCGGAGCCTGTGCTCCGCAACGGGAGAGGCCACAGCAGTGAGAGGCCCGCGTACCACCAAAAAAAAAAAAAGAATAGAAATCATGGAAAGTATGTTTGCAGACCACAATAGAATTGAACTCAGTAACAGAAAGATACTGGGACAACCTCTAAATATTTGAAAATTAAAGAACCAACTTCTAAATGACACATGAGTCAAGAAAGAAATCTTAAGGGAAATTTTTAAATACTTTGAACTAAATGAAAATGAAAACAAAATTTATCACGGGGCTTCCCTGGTGGCGCAGTGGTTGAGAGTCCGCCTGCTGATGCAGGAGACACGGGTTCGTGCCCCGGTCCAGGAGGATCCCACATGCCGCGGAGCAGCTGGGCCCGTGAGCCATGGCCGCTGAGCCTGCACGTCCGGAGCCTGTGCTCCGCAGCGGGAGGCCCGCGTACCGCCAAAAAAAAAAAAAAATTATCACGTTTTGTGGGAGGCAGTGAAAGCAATACTTAGAGGGAAATGTATAGCATTAAATACATATTTTAGAAAATAATAAAGGTCTAAAATCAATAACCTATTTTTGAACATTAGGAAATTAAAACAAGAATAGCAATTTAAGCCTAAAGCAAGCAGAAGAAAAGATATAATAAAAATTAGAATAGAAAGCAATGAAATTTAAAATAGGAAAATAATAAAGAAAATCAAGGAACTGCAAAGGTGACTTTTTAATATATCAAAAAACTGATAACCCCTAGCCAGACTAACAAGAGCAAGACAGAGACAGAGAGAATACAAGTTACCAATATCAGAAATTAAAGAGGAGTCATTACTACTGATCTAATGGAAATTAAAAGGATAAACAAGGAATTCTATGAACACTGTAAGACAACCCATCCTTGCCTTTATTCAGGCAACATTTGCATTTTCTCCATAGGCTGTAAGTTGGGTTGCTTTGCGAAACTGCAGAGCAAAATAAAGCATTATTGTTTAACTTTTCAACTTATAAAATATGTTCTTGAAACTCTGTATAGAATCAATAGTCCTGAATGCCAGTGCTTTGGATTATAAATAGACTTCTTTATAGAAAGCAGTATTTGAATTTAAAAAATGCTAAAAGCATGAAGAACATAGGACATAAATTTTGTACCATAAATGACAGTGTTAGAAAAACTGCATGGTCTTGTAAGAACCACTGAAAAGTTCAATTAACCGGGGGAAGCACGGAGATGGTTTTTCATTAGTGAAGAATACAGGGAAATTTGTCCAGTGCTGTGAGTAGGGGAAAGTGCTGGGATCCTGCCCCTCTTCAGGATGATTCCCAGAGTGAGGGATCTTAGAATCCTCAGAAAAGTTCAGGAGAATCTTGGAACTCTGAGAGTTGGCATGCCTCACAGAAAAGTCTTGGTCCAGTATATTACCAAGTATATAAGTTTTCTTTCACTACTGAAGCAAATTACCACAGATTTAGTGGCTTAAAACAACATACATTTATTGTCTTGCAGTTCTGTATGTTAGAAATCCAACACAGTTCTCACTGGGATAAAATAAAGGTCTTAGCAAGGCTATATCCCTTTCTGGAGGTTCTGGGGGAGAAACATTTCCAGAGTCTATAGACCAGCTTTATTCTTTGGCTTATGTCTCCTTCCCTCCATCTTCAAAGCAAGCATTGTTTCATCTCTACAACTGTCCTTTCATAGTCACATCTCACTCTGACCTCAGTTGGGAAAGGTTCTCCACTTTTAAGGACCTCTGTGATTACATTTGGCCCAACTGGATAATTCAATATAAACTTCCATCTCAAGATCCCTTAACTTCATCACATGTGCAAAGTACTTTTTGTGTCATGTAAGGTAAATTACAGGTTCTGGGGGTTAAACACATGGACATGTTTGGGGGCGCCATACCTACCAGGCAATGCCAGAAGAAGATGTATAATTAGATGGGCCTGAATGGAGTCTTGAAGTACCCCATATACTATTTTGGGAAGAAGCATATATTTACTTTCTTTTCAGAGGGCATGAAAGTGACTGAGAGAGAGCAGACTGACTGGGACAGGCTCAGGAATATGGTAAACAGCCAGGTCAGAGTGTACAGTGTGGTACACTCTATCAACGACCATGGAAAGACAAAGGACATAAACAGTAGATATGTCAAAGAAAGGGGCCATTGCCTCATGACTGGGCTAAATAACTTATAACTCAATGGCTGCCAGCAATGGACAGAGGATAGCCACAGATAAGACATGTCTCCCCCTGATGTCCAACAATGCATAACCTCCTGGAATTAGACTTTACTGGTACATCTGTGTGTAAATTCTTATTTCACTGAGTTCATATCATGGTATAACTGACCTTACCTTAAGGGGACTAGATTAAGTTACCTATAACCAGATGATAGGCAGCAAATAAGTTTATCAAGAAAATAAATAAGTTAGGTGTTTGCTCACCTAAATATGACTATGAAATTTGTTTTCACTTTGCAAACTTGAGTTTTAAATTCAGACAGACTAGAACAAAATCTCAGTCCCACCATGTTCTAGCTGTGTGACCTTGAGCATATAATGCAATGCCTCTAAACCTCAGTGTTTTCAAATGTAGTAAAATAACTTTGTAAGCTATTTAGTAGAAAATTGAGACTCTGGGGCCTGTGTTGTTGTAACCAAGGAAATGAGAGCAATAAATTGCTCTTCTGAATAAAATAAAATGAAACAAAAAATTCAGAGATTAGAACAAAAGAGTACAGAAAAATATAAGCAAAACAAAATATATATAGGGTATAGCTTTGTTACTTTTAGGATCAGGAATAGCTAATATTGAATTTTAAATTGTGTTACCATGATGAAAATACTTTCATATTTTCAACACCTTAAATAAGTCTTTCACACACACACACACACACACACACACACACACACACCCCTTTGTGTGAATGGTTTATGTGATAATAATTTAATTAACTCAGTTAATGAGAGGTAGAACAGACACAAACAAAATGACAAAATTAATCCTTAAATTCAACTAATGCAGTGAAAGCAGGTGGAAGGCACAGAGAAGAATAAGAACGTAAGCCCCTAGTAATGGGCAAAGATCTTAGAAAGGGTTTATATTTCTTCAGGGTATAGAATAAGGGATTTACTAAATTATTTCTATAGCAATAACTGCCCCCCATCTCTAACCTCTAATTCCTCTTCATTTTTCTTTATATGAATATTGTATCTCCATGTATTTTATTTGTGTATTGTCTATGACCCCCTCCCAAAAAAATGTATCATGAGAACAGTTCTTGTTCACTGTTTCGTCCTTGTAGACTATAACAGTGCCTGGAACATATCAAGATTTTTTTTTAAAGTTGTTGGCTGACTGTATACTCAGATCTTAAGTTATAAGATCTTAAGTTGCTAATCTCTGAATTATAGGTGTAAATAATTATAAAACAAAATCAGACCAACACTGAATGCTAACACAGAAGGATATGGGTTAGGGGCTTGTAAAAGGGCTTGTAAAATAGAATGGAGATCATAATGGAAGATCCATTTTAATGGGGGAGAAAACAAATTGTTAA
This sequence comes from Pseudorca crassidens, assembly GCF_039906515.1. NCBI lineage: Eukaryota > Metazoa > Chordata > Mammalia > Artiodactyla > Delphinidae > Pseudorca > Pseudorca crassidens. Next base: position 58,952,096 of record NC_090297.1, on the reverse strand, counting down.
AGAAAAAATAATGAAGGCACCCACCAAAACTGGATAATGACCCAGGAACACAGGAAACTGTGACATTAAGGACACAGATCACTGGGTTTGAAATTACTGTTCTTTTCTCCCTCAGAGCTTTTCCTTCCAACTCTGATTGGTTAATTTGGTAGATAATGAGAACAGGAATGTTGTGAAACCTTTGCTACTTATATGCAAACTTCAGATTCAATTTTTCATTATATAAATACATAAAATATGCCATATATTTGTTTCATATCTTAAATTTTCACCCAAAATCTTGTATTAAGCATGCTGCTGAGAGGATTGTGCTATGACCTATATCAGTTCTCTACAGCATCTATGTCAGGTAGTAAGTAAGCAAATGCAATAATCTTGAGTTTGTGATTTGGTGGACTCGTGGGAGGAAAATGCCTGACATTACTGTTTACATGAACACTCAGAGACATGGTGTCAACATACTCAAATATCTTTTCTCAGTCGGAAATTTTTCTTCTTAATACGATTTCTATAAAATTTTCCAATCTTCAAAAAACCACAATTCTACAATAGTTCAATAGAACATATACTGCAAAGAAACCCTGTGCTTGGTGAGTCTGCAAGTTCGTCTCTCCCTAGTCTGTGCTGCTGTCTGGCTGAGTTTTGGTGAAGTCATTCTCAAGCCATGTTTTGATAACTGAAGGTGGCCATTAGCAAACTAATGCTTAACACTCAATGTCTTCTCACGTATTCTTCAAGAAAGGGACAGCAGCTTTATTCTGTTTTTAGAGCTATCTTGATATAAAAGTGAAATTGAATGTGAAATATATCAAATTTTTCTATATCTTATCTGACTGTTTGGTTCATTTGGGAGAAAACTGTCTCTAGCATGTAACAGTAGTCTACTCCAAAACAATCCTGTTCTCTGGGCATTTCCTATATGTTCTATGGAGCACGTTTTAGGAATGTCTCCCTAGCCTCATACTACCTATTCTCTCTTTCTTGGATTATAGAACAATTTTAAACTGAGAGCATTTAGCATTAGGCGAGTAGATCCATCCTTTCTGTAATTGATAAGGGATATGTGTACACACACACAGTGTGTGTTTGTATATGTGTATAAAAATACACATATGCCCATACATGCATGAGTGTATATGATTTATTACTTTCTTATAGCCCCATAAACATAAAACTCATATCAGATCAGATAATTTTTCCAAAAGACTCCATACTAAGTCAAATACACTAATTCCTCAAATAAATATTTAAGTGACCATAACGTGCCATTTTGACAGGCACTGAGGATATAGCAGTGAACAAGAAAAATGGGCCCTTGCCTTTATGGAGCTTACAGTCTATCAAAGAAAATCAGAAACTTAAACAAGTAATTGTGATTAGGTGTATGATAGGGTTAAGGCAGGTTGTCCAAGAGACTAAAGAGTAATGAGACAACCGTTAAGAGGCAGAGAATAATGTTCTAGTCAGAGAAGTAGCATATATAAAGGCCCAGCGACAAGAGAGAACATCTAAGATTTAAGGAATTACATGAAACGTATTTTCACAGGAGTGTGGAGTACAAGGGTGGGTCTGTGAGACGGGGTGCATAGTGGTGGCCCACAAGAGGGAATAATAAACTCTGCCATTTACAGAGGACAAGTCATGGCAACTTCACAGAAGTTAAGGTTGAGGTACAACTGGTCTTACATGTAAGCAGTTTTTCAGGTAAAGGAAATAATAGCAACTACTCCAAAGTTCATGCTTTAACCCCATAAACAGGGTTGGAGCCATTGCAGGACAGCAGTGAAGAATACAGAAAGAGTCCTCAAACAGCTGGTCTGTGTTACACCCTAATGACAATCAGGCTATATTTAGATCTTTACCATTTACAGTGCACTTTTCCATTGAATCCTCACCCCAGCACTGAGTCTCAGTATATTGAATCAATGTGTAAAGAACTCATACAACTCAATAGTTAAAAAAATAAATAAATAACCCAATTAAAAATAGGCAAAAGAATTCAGCAGACATTTTTCAAAAAAAGACATACAAATGGCCAAGAGGTATATGAAAAGGTGCTGGACATCACTAATCATCAGGGAAATACAAATCAAAACCGTAATAAAATGTCACCTTACACCTGTTAGGATAGCTTCTACCAAAAAAGACAGGAGACAACAAGTGGTGTTGAGGGTATGGAGAAAGGGAACCCTTGTGCATTGTTGGTGGAAGGTAAATTGGTACAGTCATTATAGAAAACAGTACAGAAGTTCCTTGAAAAATTAAAAATAGATCTACCATATGATCCAGCAATCACTTCTGGGTATATATCCAAGGAAACAAATCAGTATCTCAAGAAGATATCTGCAATCCCACGTTCATTGAAGCATTTTTCACAATAGCCAAGATATTGAACCAACATAAGTGCCCATCATCTGATAAATGGATATATATGTGATATATATACATATATATCCATTTATACATACATATACATACACACAACACACACACATATATATACTCAATACACTGCATGTATTGAGTATATATATGAATATTACTCATCCATTGGGAAAGAAGGAAATTCTACCATTTGAAAAAACATGAGTAAACGAGAGAACATTATGCTAAGTGAAATCAGCCAGACAGGGAAAGACAAATACTGGATGATCTCACTTATATGTAGAAACTTTAACAAAAAGGTCAAACTTATAGAAACATAGAATGATAGCTACCAGGGGCTAGGGCATGAGGGATATGGGAAAATGCTTGTCAAAGGGTACAAGCCTTCAGTTACAAGATGTATAAGTTCTGGGGATCTAAGGTACAGCATGGTGACTATAGTTAATAATATATTGTATACTTGAAATCTTCTAATACAGTACATCTTAAGCATTCTCACCATACATGCAAAAAAGGTAACTATGTGAGGTGATGGATGTGTTAATTAACCTGATTGTGGTAATCATTTCACAGAGCATACATACACCAAATGATCACACTGTATGCTATAAATATATACAATTTTATTTGTCAATGATACCTGGAAAAGCTGAAAAGAAATTTTTAAGCTATATCAGGTTTTACCAAAGAAATTAAAGAATGATTAGTTATCCCTATAACCTTTTAAATAGAGAGCACTGAGGTCTGTTACCTGCTGTTTATCTGCTTCTTAATTTTTGTATATTCTAGTCACTTGCCTGTGTAGCCTAATTTTTAGCAAATACCTATGGTGAGTCCACTACATTAGGCACAGTAAGGGGATAAAATAACTAAAGTCATTATCCCTGCACTAGAATCATTTATCATTTAGTAGAAGAGAGATGATATATCAATACAAAACAAATAGAATCAATAATAAGAGCAGATATATTCAATTAACAGATTCAGCAGAGCCAAGTAGGGTTAACCTGGAATAATATCACCAAGAAATCAAAACTTGACTTGGTAACATTTACTCATCCATCTCTCATTTATAAGTTAATGAAGGCATTTTTAGAGTTAGTCTCTAGAATAAAAAAGACCCAGCATCTCTGTCACTCACTAGCTCTTAGAAGTTGAGAAAGTTACTCAAGCTAGCTGTACCTCAGTTTCCTCCTTTGTAAAATAAGGGTAATAACACGTCATCAGGTGAAGATTAAAAGAGCTAATACAAATAAAATACTTAGCATAATGTCTGGCACAATATAAGCCATTATTATTCATCAAATATTTATGGGGGATTTAATAGGTACCAGAGACTCACATTATGCCAAGAATACAAAGATGACTCAAAGAACATTGGACTGCTAAACCACCTGCAAATAATTCTACCAAGGTGATGTTTAAAGCAGACATAATTTCTACATTCAGGTTTCTATGACTTGAAAGCTAATCATGAATTCCGCCAAATTCTTTAAGTGTTAAGAATAAGAATGATTTGATGTTGCGAGGGCAAGTAAAAGAACAGCCTTAAATTAGACCTTTTCAAAAAGAAGAATTAGCCTCATTGTTCTTATTAAAGATATAAAGTAAACTCCCATGCCACTCATAAAGAAATCTCTCATAACCGGTAGCTCCTAGCACCTAGAAAATTATTGTTTAGAGTTTAGACTGTTCAAGCAAGACTAGTCCTTGTAAAGATACATTGACCATAAAACAGGAAGCCACCTTGAACTGAAAAACAATTGCCTTAACTGTTTATATGCTACACAGTTCTTTCCTGTATAAGCAAATTACATTGTGCAAAACTAAAAGATACTCCCTTACTAGAAAAACAAAACAAAACCCAAGTATGGTATATGCTAAACTTATATTTATATGTCTTTCTCTGTATAGTGAATGTCCTTTGTTGTTTTCACTTACATAAAATCACTAGAAAAGCACATATAAGACAAAACTAACATAACCTATAATAGATTTCTGTGCCAATATAAGGAATTTAAAGCATTATGTATGTCAACATAGGAAAACTGAGCTGAGAATTTTCTGAAAGATATGTTCCTTATCTATCCTCTCAAGACCTATCCTAAAACTGCCAACCAAAACCTTTAGCAGGAGAGGTCAGTATTTTTTTTCCTACAATAAGTGTATTTTTTATTGAGGTATAAATTGACATACAATATTATATTAGTTTCAGGTGTGCAACATAGTGATTCAACATTTGTATACATTGATAAATGATCACCATAAGAAGTCTAGTTACTATTTGTCACCATACAAAGTTAATACAATATTATTGACTTTATACTCCATGTTGTACTTTACAACCCCATGACATTTATTTTATAACTGAAAGTTTGTACTTGTCACCAATTTCACCCTACCTGCCCCCCCATCACTAACTCCCAATAACCCCCCTCTCCTCTGGCAACCACCAATCTCTTCTCTGTATATATAAGTCTGGGTTGTGTTTAGTTTTGATTGTTTGTTTGTTTTTAGATTCCACATAAAAGGCAAATCATGCAGTATCTGTCTTTCTCTGTCTGACTTATTTCACTTAGCATAATATCCTCAAGGTCCATCCATGTTGTCACAAATGGCAAGATTTCATTCTGTTTTATGGCTGAGTAGTATGCCATTGCATATATATCTTTTTTAACCATCCATCTGTCAATGAACACTTAGGTTTCTTCCATAGCTTGGCTGTTGTAAATAATACTACAATAAACATAGGGGTGCATATACCTTTTTTTTTTTTTTTTTTGTTGCAGTATGCGGGCCTCTCACTGCTGTGGCCTCTCCTATTGCAGAGCACAGGCTCCAGACGCACAGGCCCAGCTGCCATGGCTCACGGGCCCAGCCGCTCCGCGGCATGTGGGATCCTCCCAGAAGGGGGCACAAACCCGTGTCCCCTGCATCGGTAGGCAGACTCTCAACCACTGTGCCACCAGGGAAGCCCACATATACCTTTTTGAATTAGTGTTTTTGTTTTCTTCCAAAAAATATCCAGGAGTGGAATTGCTGGATCATATGGTAGTTCTATTTCTAAATGTTTTGAGGAATGTCCATACTATTTTCCATAGGGGCTGCACCAATTTATATTCTCACCAACAGTATATGAGGGCTCCCTTTTCTCCACATGCTTACCAACATGGTTATTTCTTGTCTTTTTTATAATATTTATCCTGACAGGTATGAGGTGGTATCTCACTGTGGTTTCAATTTGCATTTTCCTGATAATTAGTAATGCTGTGCAGCTTGTCACATGCCTGTTGGCCATCTGTAGGTCTTTTTTGGGAAAATGTCTATTCAGATCCTCTGCCCACTTTTTAAACAGATTGTTTGGGGATTTTTGGTGTTAATGATATGCATGAGTTCTTTATATACTTTGGATATTAACCCTTTATCAGATATATGATTTGCACACGTCTTCTCCCATTCAGTAGGTTGCCTTCTCATTTTGTTGATGGTTTCCTTCCTTCACTGTGCAGAAGCTTTTTAGTTTGACGTAGTCCCATTTGTTTATTTTTGCTTTTGTCTCCCTTGCTTTGGGAGTCAGATCTGAAAAAACATCACTAAGACTGATGTCAAGGAGCTCACCACCTATGTTTTCTTCTAGGATTTTTAGGGTTTCAGGTCTTACATTCAAGTCTTTAATTCATTTTGACTTAATATATGTGTATGGTATAAGACAGTTGTCCACTTTCATTCTTTTTTTTTTTTCACTTTCATTCTTTTGCATGTTGCTGTCCATTTTCCTAACACCATTTATTAAAGAAACTGTCCTTTTGAGAGGTCTGTATTTTTAACAATACTCCCAGATATCATTATAAACAAGCATAGATTATTACTGAATCACAAATATTTATTGGATGAGTATAAAAATAATAAGTAACTAATGCTTATTACCACATATTATTTAGAGGCACTTCACTCTACCTTTTACATGTATTAACTCATTTCATCCTTATAATCATCATGTGAGCTGGGTTCTATTATTATCCATACTTTACAGATGTGAAAACAGGCACTGAAATAACTTTCCCGAGGCCATAAAGTGAACTACAGTTTCTTCATTTGTTAGTAGTAATGAAACTAACATGCTAACTGTGCTTTACCACTTACAGTGAGATCTTAAACATATTTTTCTATCTAGTCCCCAAATCACCCTAAGGTCAATAATGAAGTTATTATCATGTTTGTTTCACAAATGAAGTCAATTCAGAAATGTCACAACTAGAGTTCAAAGCCAGGTCTTCTGACCATGTTCTCATTTTCTTCACACTCTGGTTTGAAAAGTTCCTTTCACTTTCAGTGTTCTATAATCGTATGAAATTGCAGAACTCTTTTCACATATAAATACAGATACAGCTTATATAGCACTTATTTTTATGTCAAGCCCTTTTCTGAGTACATTACATATATTTTAACTCATTTAATCCTCACAGTTCCAAGAGTCGGTAGTATTACTATCCACACTTTATAGATGAGGAAATGAGAGGTAAATCATTTGTTCAGCAAAGTATTTGCAGCAGCAAACAGTAAAGCTAGGATTCAAACCCAATTAGCTGGACAGAGAGACTGTCCTCTTAAACATTACATGGCCCCCATGTATGATTACATTATATGGACTCATATAAAAAGTCAATCTTAAACGCTTCTTTTTAAAAAGAAATACTGCATAATGTTTGAAACAGCATTTCTGACTTAAAATACCATTTAGAAGGTGAGGTAAATAAATAAATCAATAAATACTTATTGAACGTTTGCTTTGGGCAAGCATTATATTAAGCACTGCCTAGAATATAAACAAATGTAAGCTGTATCCCTGGTCTCAAAAGGAGTTTAGTCTAGTTGTTGAGAATAGGCCTACATGTATAAAGTAAGTCTTCAACAAAATTGGGACAATCAGTCTTTATTGATTCAGATACAGTGTAAATATCATATGTGTAACAGATAATAAATGCTATAGAAAACTACTAAGAAATGGAATAAAACCTAAACAAAATAAACCATGAACAGGGAAGTCCTACAGCAGCTTAAACCAAAATGAAGATAAAGATGATTTCTTATGAAAATAGCATCGTTTTCATAAAGAAATACAAAAAGCAGGATTTAGCAAGAGATTTACCCTAAACCTCATCAATCCTTTCAAAAATATTATATTAATCTGTATTTTAGACCACTATTTGGAGCAACAGAGAAAGAATAAGAGGTGAAAAATGTCTGACATTTTTTGTAAAGACAAGTTATTTTAAACACCTGATTACTGAAGAACTGTCTGCAGAATTTAATGAAATGCTTTGCTAAATACTAGATAACACAATATGCTTGCTTCTTTCTTTCTTTCTTTCTTTCTTTGGCTTAAACAATTTATTTCTCACAGTTCTGAGATTGGAGAAATCCAAGATCAAGGCACCAACAGATTCAGTGTCTGGAGAGAACTTCCTGGTTCATAGGCCATTGCCTTCTTGCTGTGTCCTCACATGGTGGAAGGAGCAAGGGAGCTTTCTGAAGTCTCTTTCCTAAGGTCACTAATCTCAATCATGAGAGCTCTACCTTCATGACCTCTAGAAGACCCACCTCTTAATACCATCATTTTGGGGATCAGGATTTCAACATTCAAATTTGGGGGGAAACAAACATTCAGCCCATAATATCAAGTGAGTCAGATACAAAAGAAATGTGGGAACTACTGAATTCTACTCTAAACCCTTGCTAATCAAAGTGTGGTCCACTAACAGCATTCACGTCACCTGGGAATTTATTTGAAATTTTAAATCTCAGGCCCCACCCCACATAACTTAATCTGCACTTTTACAAGATCCTAGATGATTCATATGAACTTTTAAGTTTGAGAAGCAGGCACTGATCCAAACCATTGTGTTCCTAGACCCACAGTATCAGCATTACCCAGGAACTTGCTTGAAATGCAAATTATCTGGCTCCACCCCACATCTATTGAATCAGAACCCCTCTGGGGATGGGTCTAGTTGCTGCATTATTTCTTGACAAGATCAGCACTTTATGTCTGTGATATAGGTGATAATATAGTGTACTATGCAATGTCCAAAGAAAACGTGCAACCTTAGCTTATTCCTTCCTTTCTGTGTCAGGCATTTAAGAGCACCTGCCTCCTCTTCCAGTGTCCTACCCTTGATGGAGTTTGCAGTATCTACAGTATTTACATTATAAATACAAGGTCCACTAGGAACAAAAATAAAGGCGGAGTAGCAATTGGATCACTGAACATCATTAGTAAGTGATGTTCATTTTGATATTAATGAATATCCTAATTATTCATCTTGATATTAATGTTAGTTGTGCTGCTGGTTAATTATATTTGAATAAGAAATCAAAAACACACAGAGAAAAAACAATCTAACCACACTGAGAAAAAAAAATGAAATAAATCACACTTGGGCATGGAAATTCATTGTAAAGGGGTAGAAGCTTATAGGAGAAACTTCTGTGTCAGGAGGCAAATAATCTGCCAGAGTCTTTTACACTGACGGACTTATTTTCTTATAAGAAACATTTCAGAACCACATACCATTATATAGGTGCTAACTACAGAAATGTGAAAAAAAGACATAGTCCTTGACATTTAGGTTCATATTTATCGAGAAAAACAAGCACAATAAAGAGATAATTACAATACACTGTGTTAACCATTGTAATGGAGATTGGTCCCATCTCTGGGAACATGTAAGAATTCTGGAAGAAGCAATTAACCCTCTGGAGAAATTAGGGAAGGCAGAAATGAAGAGATGACTATACATGGCATACTGAGGCTTGAATAAAAAATGACTACACAAGGAGGAGGAAGGCAGGAAAAATAAAGCCCTAGAATTACACCAGACTTTTCTTCTACAAAGGAGAAAGTTTATTGCCAAGTGACCAAAATGAGTGAGCTTTTCTTCTTAATAAGAAAAATTTCCTGTGAAGGGCTGATTAATTTTATCTAATTTGCTAAAACAGCTTCTGCATTTGGAAAAATCTTAAACCTGTCTCTCAGGATCTTCAGATTAGTCAAAAATCTAGTGTGTCAGGAAATGGAAAGGATGCTATCCTCCTGACCACTCCCACCACTGCCCTCCACTTGTAAAAACACTCTGTAGGTAAAATTCACAAACGGATTGATAAGATAAAATTTACTGATTCTTTGCTAGAAATTATCTGCAGCAAGCATATTCAATGCTATTCTTTATTGTAATGCAAGTCACAACTCCACCCTCGCTGCAAGAACTACTGCATTTGAACCAGTCAGAATCTCATTTTTTGGACAAACGATAGCACCAACGATCCTCAAAAGAGAATTGTAGTTTTCCTAACAAGGAAGAGCAAAGGTCTCTCTGAAACAGAGCGGCATATTTAATCAAAATGGTTCACACTCTGCAAAAGCAAAGGAGGCTGGCAAGCATGAAAAGGTCCTCTTTGGCAGTGACCTTAAAGAAAGCCAATATTGAAGAACAGGACCAGACTGTAATTCCCTGAAGACAGCCCCTCAACTCTATAATATGCACATTCCCTGTGGACATACTGAAGTTACCAGGCATCCCTCCATCAAATGTATATTAATGAGTCCTGCAAAGATTCTCAAACTCTGAGCATTAGTCCCCTGAGTAAATCTGGCTGGGCAGCTAGTGTCACGTAGGATATTTATTAAACCCATTTTCAACCGACCACATGGTATTACTGTTGCCAAAAATAGATGACCCAGTGATTTAACAGAATATAAGATACGTTGGTTTTTTTTCTTCTCTGTCTTTCCAACTACCCCTGGGGTCCTGTTTTGAGAGTAAGTTAAACAAGGACAAACAATTTAAACAATACTTTCTGTGGTTTCAGAAACTACTCAAGGAAAGTGGTCTAAGAGACAGATGACAAGGTGACAATCCACTTCTAAAAAACATGAAGAAAAATTCCTGGGAAACCATATTTTAAGTTTAACTCTTTGCCAATGGTAAATGCATTTCAAGAGTAATTTAGTTGAAGAATATGGATTGTCTGCTGCATTTCACAGTTCTTATTTATTACAAGGCAAATCACAACTTCCTCTTAATTTGGGGGTAGTGCCACATTCAGAACTATTAGGAATTTATTTTCTTCATATATAATAAGGTAGGTCTCTTCTGAACATATCCCACCTCTCCCTGTTACCAAACCATCAGACAGATTAAAAAAATTTTTTTATAAAAGGCCACTTGCCTTAAAGTGAGATGATTCCTTGATCTCTTCCAAATCCATCCTATGGAATACAATAGAAATTATCATGTCTTTAGTTTGAGATTTGAACTTCAAATTTTTGAGACATGAGGAAAAAAATGCCATTTTTAAAGCAGTAAATAGCTTTTCTCATTTTCTAGATATTAAGGATTTGATTCACCTCCAAGACAAGACTAGATCTTTGTTTTAGGGTAAGACAATTTAACACATAATTTGGCTGGGCAAAATAAAGAACCCATAATGGCATAGGAATGTGTGAGATATTGAGGTGCTTAAGTGCTCCTCATGAAATGTCGATGGCTATGTGTTCATTGCTGGTGATAATTATAAATATCCAGAATGTGTTTCTTCTTCAGGATGCTGTTTTTCCTTTCAGAGAGCCTGAAAAGTTGGGCCTGAACTTAGTAGGAAGTGGCAGGATCTCTTCAAGGCATTCTAATTGAAAGGAAGTAGACTCGTCTCTACAACAGGGTAGAAAGACAGAAACTAAAAGATAAATGGCCAGCAGGAGTCTTCTTATGGAGAGTCTTGGTTATGAGGTTGGAAGCCATTGTGTATAGTAGAGTAGCTAGTTTTAAATTATTTTTCTTCACTGTTGTTCCAGTTACTATGACCACATAACAAATTATCCCCAAGCTCAGTGGCAAGAAACAAACCACTTATTTTGTTCACGGTTTTATAGGTGAAGAATTCAAATAGGGCACAATAGAAATAACTTGTCTACACTTTATGATGGCTTAGGTCTCAGATGGAAGACTCAAAGACAAGGGACTGAAATCATCTAAAGTCTGGCATGCTTACAATGTCAGGCATTTGATGCCTGCTGTTGGCTAGCAGCTTCTCCTCTCCAATGGCCTCTCCATGAAGTCTCTCCAAATGGTAGCTTCAAGGTCACAGGACTTCTTTCACAGCAGTTCATGACTCCAAAGGCACATGTCCTGAGAGAAAGATATAAGGAGAAACAGAGAGAGACCTTATCAACCTCTATGACTTAACTTCAGAATATCATCATTTCTATTGTATTCTAAGGTGATTAGAAGCAAGTCACAAAGAAGGATTCATATTCAAGGGGAACAAATGTATGGACCCCACCTCTTGATGGAAGAGTACATCCACATCGCTATAGTGGACACGCTCTAAGGGGGGCCCAGTGAGACATGCACTAGTTTAATTCCCTTCCCTTGAGTTAACCTTACAACTGTGCTTCTAACCAATAGAATGTCACTCCTTTGATTAGATTATGTTACAAGGTAACAACAGTGCTACGTTGCTGCACAAGAAGTATTGCTTAAATATGCTATGGTCAAAATGTTTGTGTTCGCCCCAAATTCATACCTTGAAGCTCGAACTCACATTGTGATGGTATTTGGGAGGTAATTACGTATTAGGGTGGGGCCCTCATGATGGGATTAGTATTCTTATGAGAAGAGACATCAGAGAGCTTGCTCTTTCTCTCTCTGTTATGTGAGGGCACAGCAAGAAGGTGGTCACCTGCAAGCCAGGAAAAGAGTCCTCACCAGACATGACCATGCTGGCACCCTTACCCTGGACTTTTAGCCTGCAGATTAGTGAGAAATTCAAATCTTTTTTCATTCCAACATGTTTTTATATTCATCAATAAACAGTTAATAGTCACCTATTGTGTTTTAGGCTAAAAGTACATAGACAAAGCCATCCTTAATGGAGAAATCAAATATGATCAACAAGCATATGGATTTTTCACAGTTCCCATTATTTTACTCAGGCAATTTTTTTATTGCCTTAAAACACATAAAAAATACTGTCTTCATATTTTATCTTTTGGGAAAACATAATAATGTTTATGATAACAATAATAAAAATATCTAGGGACTTCCCTGGTTGTGCAATGGTTAAGACTCAGCGTTTCCAGTGTTTCCACTGCAAGGGGCGCAGGTTCGATCCCTTAGTTCCCAGAGAACTAAGATCCCACATGCCACACGGTGCATCCAAAAGAATTTTTTTTAAAAAAAGTATATATATATATACATATATATATATATATATATATACACTATATATGTATATATAGCTAATGTTATTGACTATCTTTTAAGTGCCACATGCTGTGCTAAAATTATATTCATTACATCTTTTAATTTTCACAATGCTTCAAGGTAGATACTATTATTATCCCAATTTTACTAGTGAGAAAATTGAGAATTAGAGACTGCAAAGGTGGCTTAAGTTAACACAGTAAGTGGTAGAGGTAGGACAATTGATATACAGTTAGAATATGAAAACGTCTTTTTATACTCAGAATCATGCAAATTAATAAAAGATCTTAAAAGTCATTTAATCTCACTACCTTTCAAAGGATTCCTTGGCAAGGAGGAAATACTCAATTAACATAGATGTGGATTCAGAATTCTAGCCTCACAGTGTGATACACCACATCAACAAATTGAATAAAAACCATATGATCATCTAAATAGATACAGAAAAAGTTTCTGACAAAATTCAACACCCATTTATGATAACTCTCCAGAAAGTGGGCATAGAGGGAACATACCTAAACATAATAAAGACCATATACAACAAACCTATAGTTAACATCATACTCATGGCGAAAAGTTGAAAGCATTTCCTGTAAGACCAGGAAAAAGACAAGGATGTCCACTCTCACCATTTTTATTCAACATAGCTTTGGAAGTCCTAGCCATGGCAATCAGAGAAGAAAAAGAATAAAAAGGAATCCAAATTGGAAAAGAATTAGTAAAACTGTCACCGTTTGCAAATGACATGATACTATACATAGAAAATCCTAAAGACACTACCAGAAAACTACTAGAGCTCATCAATGAATTTGGTAAAGATGCAGGATACAAAATTAACACACAGAAATCTGTTGCATTTCTGTACAATAACAACAAAAGATCAGAAGGAGAAATTATAGAAACAATCCCATCTATCATCACATCAAAAAGAATAAAATACCTAGGAATAAATGTACCAAAGGAGAAAAAAGACCTGTACTCTGAAAACTATATGATGCTGATGAAAGAAACTGAAGATGACACAAACAGATGGAAAGATATACCATGTTCTTGGATTAGAAGAATCAATATTGTCAAAATGACTGTATTACCTAAGGTAATCTATAGATTCAGTGCAATCCCTATCAACTTACCAATGGCATTTTTCACAGAACCAGAACAAAAAAAATGTTAAAATTTGTGTGGAGACACAAAAGACTCCAAATAGCCAAAGCAATCTTGAGAAAGAAAAACAGAGCTGCAGGAATCAGGCTCCCTGACTTCAGACTATACTACAAAGCTATAGTTATAAAAACAGTATGGAATTGGCACAAAAACAGAAATACAGATCAAAAGAACAAGATAGAGGGCTTCCCTGGTGGCGCAGTGGTTGAGAGTCCACCTGCCGATGCAGGGGAGGTGGGTTCGTGCCCCGGTCTGGGAAGATCCCACACGCCGCAGAGTGGCTGGGTCTGTGATCCATGGCCGCTGAGCCTGCGCGTCCAGAGCCTGTGCTCTGCAATAGGAGAGGCCATAACAGTGAGAGGCCCGCGTACAGCAAAAAAAAAAAAAGAACAAGATAGAAAGCCCAGAAATAAACCTACACACCTATGGTCCATTAACCTATGACAAAGGAGGCAAGACTATACAATGGAGGAAAGACAATCTCTTCAATAAATGGTGCTGGTAAAACTGGACAGCTACATGTAAAAAAAAATGAAATTAGAAGACTCCCTAACACCATACACAAAAAAATAGACTCAAAATGGCTTAAAGACTTAAATGTAAGACTGGACAGTATAAAACTCTTAGAGGAAAACATAGGCAGAACACTCTCTGACATAAATCGCAGCAATATCTTTTTCAATCTGTCTCTCAGAGTAATGGAAATAAAAACAAACAAACAAACAAAAAAAAAATGGGACCTAACTGAACTCAAAAGCTTTTGCACAGCCAAGGAGACCATAAGCAAAATGAAAAGACAACCCATAGAATGGAAGAAAATATTTGCAAATGATGCGACTGACAAGGGATTAATCTCCAAAATTTACAAACAGCTCATGCAGCTTAATATCATAAGAACAAACAACCCAATCAAAAACTGGGCAGAAGATCTAAACAGACATTTCTCCAAAGAAGACATACAGAAGGCCAAGAAGCACATGAAAAGCTGCTCAACATCACTAATTATTAGAGAAATGCAAATTAAAACTACAATGAGGTATCACCTCACACTAGTCAGAATGGCTATCATCAAAAAATCCACAAATAGTAAATGCTGGAGAGGGTGTGGAGAGAACAGTGGGAACCCTCTTACACTGTTGGTGGGAATATAAATTGGTACAGCCACTGTGGAGAACAGTATGGAGGTTCCTTAAAAAACTAAAAATAGAGCTACCATATGATCCAGCAATCCCGCTCCTGGGCATATATCCAGAGAAAAACATGGTCCGAAAGGATACATGCACCCCAATGTCATTGCAGCACTATTTACAATAGCCAAGACATGGAAGCAACCTAAATGTCCATCGACAGAGGAATGGATAAAGATGTGGCACATATATACAATGGAATATTACACAGCCATTAAAAAGAATGAAATAATGCCATTTGCAGCAACAGGGATGGACCTAGAGATTGTCATACTGAATGAAGTAAGTCAGACAGAGAAGGAGAAATATCGTATGATGTCACTTACATGTGGAATCTTTAAACAGTTGATACAAATGAACTTGCTTACAAAACAGAAACAGACTCACAGAAGTAGAGAACAAACATGGTTACCGAGAGGAAGGGTGGGAGGAGGGATAGTCAGGGAGTTTGGGATTGACATGTACACACTGCTGTATTTAAAATGGATAACCAACAAGGACCTACTGTATAGCACAGGGAACTCTGCTCAATATTATGTAACAACCTAAGTGAGAAAAGAATTTGAAAAAGAATACATACATATATAACTGAATCACTTTGCTGTACACCTGAAACTAACGAAACATAGTTAGTCAACTATACTCCAATGTAAAATAAAAGTTAAGAAAAAAAAGGTCCAGCAAAAAAAAAAAAATAATTCTAGTCTCAGCCTGATCTACTGGGAAGCTCTGGCGCAAGAATTATACCAGAGAGTTTTTCCCACCCAGAGGCAAGATTACTAGGCTGTTTACACCCCACTTTAGAAAGTCATTGGCTGCAAGGTTGGTGCAGTGGGAGACGAAGCAAGAAGGGAAGGGCATAACCTCCCCACCATATCCAGGCAAGATTACTCCCATTAGGTTAGGGAAATCCTCAGAATAAGGGTGCAGGTATGTGCCATTAACAACCAACACCTGTAGTAGCCAGAATATGGATACAAGGCCTGTTAATCTGGGCATGGCTCCAACAATATCTGATAAATTTGCCAAGTGTTTAGCCAATCCCTGCCTAGATACTTCTAGAGAGAAAGAATTCACCATCACACCCCCTTCTTCACCTAACAAGGCAGCCTGTTATAATCCTTGGACATTTTAAATAGAAAAGTGTTCCTTTTTTTGGATGTGGGAGGATGGAGAGAAGTCATTCCAGGACAGCATATGCAAAGGCACAGAATATGAAAGGGCAGAATGGTATGTGTTGTTGCTACCACTGGTACTAAGATTTATTGTAGTTCGAACTTAAGG
The DNA here is from genome assembly GCF_039906515.1 of Pseudorca crassidens. NCBI lineage: Eukaryota > Metazoa > Chordata > Mammalia > Artiodactyla > Delphinidae > Pseudorca > Pseudorca crassidens. The sequence goes on along the minus strand of NC_090297.1, from coordinate 58,935,814 downwards.
TGTAGAAGTAGAAAGTTAAAAAGATGAGTCTAGGAAGATGGTTATAAGCCAGATAGCCAGATAATAATGAAAGACCTACACGCCTCATTGAAAACTTGTGATGATGCTAAACATAAGATACCAATAAATGTATTTTAGCAGAAAAGGAAAATGATCATCTTTTACAGAAAGCCCATTCTGGCAACAATGCAGAGAGAAACCCTACCTCATTATATTAATGTTATGGGGCTTTCACATCTGTGTTTCCTCTGGGCTGTTGGTTCTTTAAGGACAGGAAACTTGCCTTCTTTATCCTTCTATTGTGAATGCCTAAAACAATAAATATTTATGGAACTGAAGTGAACTGATCAGAAGAAAGAGAAATCATTACAACTCGGATGAGAGATGTTCTAAATTAGGAGTCAGAAAACCACAACCCACAAGCCTAATGTGGCTCACCACCTCTTTTTGTAAATAAAGTTCTATCGGAAAACAGCCACAACAATTTATTTACACGTTGTCTACAGTTGTATTCATGCTGTAACTGCAAGAGTTGGGTAATTACGACAGAAACCATATGGCCTACAAAGTCTAAAATATTTAGTATCTGGCCCTTTACAGAAAAAGTTTACTGACCCCTGGACTAAACTGAAGCAGTAGTCCTATAAATGAATAGGTGGGATGGATGCAAATGATATTTAGAAGGCAAAATTGTTTGGTGTAGTCACTACTCTTTGTTCCCAGTTCTATTTCTCAATATCATATACACATTAGAGGCCCACATTATAAACATGTATAAAAAGCTTTCAAGTGTCCCAACGCAACTTTTGACAAGTCTTATTTACTTTCTCAAATTTAAATTGAACTATCATTTCCATAAAGATCCTTAAACTCTGAAGAACACACAGTGGAGTCCACTTACCACATAGGAATAGAGATCCAAAGCAGAAGCAGTATCTGTTTGGTCCACTTAGACAAAGATAGTCCTGCAGTAATGGGACAGTATCAGCCCTGGGGTCCCTTATATAAATCTTCTAAAAGGCTCCCAACCTCTAAATTATTGTCACGTTCTTGTTTTCACTGCGGGTCTTCAGAGATGGCCTAAATCTTTTTCATCTCATTAAACTGCTTTGCACCAGAGTCCTCTAAAAACTTTTCACCCGAAAAGTCTCCATAAGGCTTTTTGAATTTCTTTTCCCTTCTCTATGTGGTCAGAACATAAAAGATTGCAATTCAAAGAAAAAGTAAAGAACTGTCATGGTCCTTTTTGTGGGTGTTAATCTCTGAACAGCAGATTTAGGGTGACTAACTTGAAAGATAAAGGTAAGCTACTTTCTTTAAAAAGAAAAAAAAGTAATCTTCAGGCATAGAAACATCTAATCTTAGTCATAGCACCAATACCTCTAGGCAGGCCAAAAAAAAAGACAATTTAGATTAAAAGTTGCTTATAAAAATGGATTTTTAAATATCACACCTTGAATAACAAATCAATGAGAAAAATTTTTCCTACCTTCCATGGAATAAATTTAAGGAAAATGAAACAAGAAATAATGTATTGGTACGTTTATATTTGAAGATTATTTGCCTCAACTATTTAGTTGCTGTCATTATTTGGAAGAAAGTAAAGTTTAACCCTACCATACATCATACACCAAAATATTTTTCAATTTAATGAAAGATTTAAGTGTGAAGACAAGCACAAAAAAAAAAGAACTAGAAAAATGTAAGTAAATATCTCTCTGATTTTAGAATGGAGAAGGATTCTTTAGGAATACGAGTAAAAGCAGAATCTAAAAGACAAAGTGACAGATTTAAATACATAAAAACTTAAGCCTTCTGGGTATCCTAAAACAGAATATTCAAAATTTAAAACAAATAACCAATATGGAAAATATTTCAATGGGTGTGACTAGAAGTTTTGTCCTTTTTTTCCTGCAAGAAGAAACACATGAAAACATAATTTTTAAAAATGAGCACAGAATATGAAGCTATTCATAAAGAAGGAATAAAAATGACTAATAAATATATGAAAAAATTCTCAGCCTTGCATATAATCAAATAAACTAAAACAGCAATAAACTTTTTTTTGTCTGTATATGAGTAGATATATTTAAAAAATATTACACAGATGTATTAGTTCAAATGATTTTGGTAGCAAATAACAGAAAATTGATTCAAAACAACTTAAAAACATTGGAAAATTAGTGACCCCTCAAAAATTTTAAACTCCAGAGAAAAGTTTGCCTTCAGGCATGGTTTAATCAGTAGTCAAGCTCTAATTCCCTTCAATTCTTTGGATTTGGTCTATTTATCAACATTGTGCTAAAGATGGCTACCCTCATGAGGTAAAATAACTATAAGAGTTGGCTTTGCACAACACCATTCAGAGAAAAAGAGAGTTATTTCTCTATTAACCAGCTCAGTCCTGGTTTTGGCATTCATTCTGATTAAATAAATTTAGGTCATGTGTCCAATCCGTAACTAACCATGGCCAGGGAAATAGCACCTTCCAATTGGATTAGGTAAGTGTCCATGGCTAAACCAATCATCACAGCAAGGGCGACAACAGTTTGATGATTGACTTAAAGCATTCAGGGCCCATTCTTGGTGTCCAAGGTGGGGTGAATTCTCTTTAAGTCATGTAGCTGTTACATAATGGAGGAAGCGGGATTGACTAGTTGCACTGAGGTTGTACAGAAAAACAAGTTTAGTTAGGCACAGTGTATGAAACAATAAATTATTTAAATATTTATGGAAAAATTGGACTAAATATTAGAGCCATAAAAGTGTATACACATTTGTTCCAGAATATCAGATCTTAAAATATATCCCAAGGAAATAATCATGGTTAAATACAAAGATATATCTATTATGTTGGTTTAGGATATCCAAAAATTAATGTACAACAATGGAAAATTAGTTAAATAAATTCTGATACATAAATATAAAGGTATATTATACAACCTTTACATATAATAATGTAGGAGAATAGTTACTGACATGTAAAACTGCTCAATATATATTGTACATTGTTAAAACCAACAGAATAATCCATGTTGGCTACCTGGTTTTAAATTTTGAATATTCTGTTTTAAGATATTGTCGACTAAAAGAAAAACACACAATGTAAGAGCTGTGAGTTGAGTTTTATCCAGGGTCTTACTGAGGACTATAGCCCAGGAAACAGCTTCTCCGTACCTCTGAGAGAACTGCTCCAAAGATGTAGGGGGAGAAGCCAGTACAGTATATATACATAAGATTTTGGCTACGGAATACATGCAGTCAAGCATACATCTCAGTAAAAGGTTACTGTTAGTCACAAGCAACAGATATCTTGGTTAACGATTTTAGTGCTCTTCTATGTATGGGAAGATGCAAGAATCTGCGTGGTTAAAATTCTTCCTGAAATATACATGTAACTATCTAAGAGGCATATTTTTCCAAAGCACAGAGTACCTCATCCTGTTTTTCATCCTGAATTCCTCTTGCATGTACTGTTGGTCAGCGACTGCAATGGCTACTGACTTAATCCTTGTAGAACTGGATGGTGAGCAACATTTTTTGTTTTACAATGTTCCGAAGTCTTAATAAATTATCCTATTTTTGTAAAATAATATATATATTCATTGAAAAAGGCTTAAATACATCAAAATATAAATGGTTGTTGTCTCTGGATAGTTTTCCTTTTTAATGACTTTCTGTATTTTGTAAATTTTCTTAATGCTTATGAATTATTCCAGTAATAAAAATTTTAGTTTCAAATTTACTTTAAAAGAAATAATAAAGCAAATACACATTTTAAAAAGATTTAATGGGAACTGTGACTTTAAGAATGTGTTGGTGAAGAATTTTAAGAGTTCCAATTGCAAGTTGAGAGTAAGCCTACAAAAAGGTAGAGCTCTAGACATGAAATCTTTAAGTAATCTGCATCTTATCCCTGGAGGAGCACCAGCATGCAGCCACCCTTTAGTTATACTGCATTAGCTCACCTGAAACCCAACATGCTGATTTTATCCATAATTCTCCTACCCCCTTGGGAAGAGCTTAGGGTAAACAAAGAATTATCAAACCTCTCAAGAGGACTTTCCAACTCCCTAAGGAATCCCTTTCTTGAGAATAGGCACAAATACTCACATTTATATATCTATGTAAGTGATGGCTAACAGTCCAAAATTGCACTATATGTAGCCCCAACTGCACTATAACAGCTTCAACTTTCACATAATTGATTCATAGAGCAAAAGTTGGGCTGGCCTACCTAAAATTATGTGTACACTGGGCTATAGGACTAACCATCTCAACTGAATTTACTAATTTTTTAAAAGTCAGTTAAAATATAACTAAATTTATTGATTTCATCTATTAATGTATCACTATATATGCACAGACCATAGAAGCTAAACATGCATCATCTAAAGGAGAGCTGCAAGACTGAATAATGTACGGCCCTGTATGATGTGAGAGGATTCAACACAAATATGCTGTCTGTACATAGCTGATCCTAACTCTACTGCTGTAGAATGTACCCTATTCTTCAGTCACCATAGGCCAAATATACTGCAACAAGTGAAGAAAAGGCAAGAGCAGAGCACAAGTATCAGGGAAAAGTTTACTTTTCTGATTTAAGAGAGTAAAATTCAAAGCATTCATTTATTCAACATCCAATTAATACTTATACAGAATAGAGAGATGAGTTAAATGAACAAAAATCCCTGCTTCATGGAGTAGACATTCTAGTGGATACATGGGCATATATACAAAGTCTAAATAGGTTCTTTTCCCTCTTGCACTAAGATTCAGGGAGAATGAAAAATGAAACTAGGTATCTAAGACAGAGGCTGTCAAGGATTGAATGACAGATATCCTTCGATAAGAAGAAAGCTTGGAGAGCCCATCCTATCTGAATTCTGGGAAGAGGAAGAGGAAAAGGCAAGTCTGTAGGCAAAATCTAGTCAGAAATTTGTCACTGGTGCTCCCTTCTGCCTTTATATGAGGTGACCCTCACCTAATTACTGAGCCCTCTCTTTCCTATTCCTCAATACCAACCATTCTTTCAGATATCCCTAGTCAATAGTGGATGAGAAAAGGATGAACAATGCCATATATATTTTCTCTCTATGGATGCTGCTGTGCCCACCAGTACCTGACCCATATGAAAACTACTAAGGGAAGAAGATGGTGGGGGATGGATGGATGGATGGAAGAATAGATGAATGGATGGATTCTTTCATGAGCATGGCTTAATATGCGAGAAAGTAAGTGAATAGAAAAGTAAAATAATAAATGAAGGCATAAACAAAAAAATAATTATATAAAGTAGGGGAAAACTTAAAGGTGCTCATAGGAAGCTTGTGAAGTCAGTCCCATGGTAAAGATGGGAGAGAAAGAAAAAGAAATCACACCCTAAAGATGTGAATAAGGTGACAGAATCTAGGAGAAGAAAAACAATAAATAAAATTGTAGAACTTGTAAGCCCCAGGGAAAAAGAAAAAAAATCACAGCATCTCTTAAAGACGAGCAGAGGAGCCAGGGGGAGGTTAGAGGATTTGCTCTGCCTACAACCTTGAATCTTGATGCAGTGAGAATATCTCTGCTTCTGAAAACAGCAGGCTCTGAGAGTTTCACTGAAAGTGGCAATAGGCTTTCATGAATAGAAGTATGCATAGAAATATTACAAACTCTTGTTAAGGGCTCAAACACTGTGTACACCAAGTTGAGATAAATTCTAGCCATTTATAAATAGCCTTTATATTTTTGATAAAAAATACACCTTCAAAATTGAGAAACACAAATAAGAAAAAAAGAGATTAAAATCATCCATAATATTCTAACAATCAGAAATATTTTTGCAAGTTTTATACAAGCTTAACATGTGTGCACATGCACACGTGTGTTTGTATGCGCTTAGTATAATATATATTTAATTAAATTAGCTTACTATAAAATATAGTTTATATATTTTATATATATTGTTTAACAGATTAATATTATATATATGCTTTTAATTCTTTTTTCACCTAAATATATTGTAAATATTTCCATGGTAGGAAACTGCCTTCAGTATTGTAATAGTTTATCATCAGCTATTTTATTTTATGGGTATACAAAACTTAATCAAGCAATCTCCCATTGTTAGAAATTTAGTTTTGTTCCCCCCATGTTGTTATTTAAAATAATTTATTTTTTAATACTGTTTTTTTTTTTTTTACTTCAAAGAAATTTTATCTTCTTTCATTGTAGAAGAAAACACCATGAATTACAATCAATACTTTGCTGGATTTTTCTCACACCCAGAATTATTTGTTGTATACATTAGACACAATGCCAGGATGGTGCTTTTAGAAACCCTGCATCTCCATATTTACCTAGAAAGAATAAAATTACATACTGTATATTAAGTTTTTTCTCTCTGCTCTTTTCTTAAAATTTTTCTTGTGTAGCTGATTTACAATGTTGTGTAGCTGATTTACAATGTTGTGTAGCTGATTTACAATGTTGTGTTAGTTTCAGGTGTTTTTAATACTGTTTTATTTTTTAAAACAAAGTGCTACATTCTCTAATTATGTCATTATTTCAAAAAATTTGTGTTGGAATTACTTGGTCAAATTCAAAATGTTAAGGCTTTCAGGTGCTATTAATGGCACTAAAAAACCAATCAACATTTAAATTATTATTTAAATGTATTAAATAATAAAGGCTTTTTAATGGATCTCATAGAGTCCAGAGATAATTCAGGTCACAAAATCGGTTTCCTCCAGTAGCTCAACAACATTACATCCTGCTTCTTTTTGTCTTCTGCTCTGCCTACACTGATAAGAGCCTCCTTCTCACTTACATACCAAATGGCTGCCAACAACTCCTGGGAACACATTTTTCCTCTTTTAGGTTCAGTGAAAGAGCACATCTTCCCCAAATCTCCAACAAAAATCCTAAATCTTACTCTAGATCAGTTTGTGTCATATGCCCATTCTTGAGCTTTGACAAGCAGCTTACATATTGTCAATATATAGTCCCATAAATAGGGTGAGTTCAGGTTTCCTCCAGCCTTCACTAATGTTGAGAATTAACATTTTAAAAAATCACAGTAAAATCAAAAGCTGCCAGACAACTAAAAAGAGTAGGCCATTATTCTCTTTTTTCTTTATTTTCTTTTCTTTCTTATCAGTGTGGACTTTTTAGTTGTGAAAACATGGGCTCTAAAATCAGATGGTCCCTGACTAGGTAGAGTTGTTTCATCTTAAACAAGTTAGAAAATTCTCTGAAAAACAGGAATAATAATAATAGAATCCACCCCTTGAGTTTTTATGAAGACAAATGAAATAAATTTTTAAAAACCTGGTAAATGTTAGGTTTTGTTTACAATTATTATATAACTTTTATTACTAAATTGTTGTGATTACCTATTCATTCTTTGTACTCATTTTTCCATTGGGAGTAGCCATTTTTAATCATAAAAAAGGGAAGTTTTACTTCATTGTTTGAAATGTCTATTTCCTCATTTAAGACATATATGTAAGTACCCATATTTTCTTCACTAGTCAAATGGCAACACCTACAGACACCAGCCATGAGTATCTGAAAAACTGAAAAAATCAGTGACTTTAGAAACACTGGAAAATCAATCACTGATAAGAGAGTGAGAAAATTTTGGCCTATCTTCCTGCATTTCCAAGATACTTTGCATATAAGGCATTTGTGCTATTAAAGCTACAACACTGGACTTTCTTCTCTATAGCATTTCAGACAAAAATGCCAGCAATGACAGTTAATGACATGACTAATGCCAAAATGAGTCACCTCAAAGACAGCTGAAATCATATACGATAAATGTTGTTAGACCTTTTATAAATTCCACAAATAACTCTAAATCTCAGCCTCTTATTATGATAAATATCTTTTTAAAATAAAGAGAATTTGGGGGGGAAAATAAACAGTAGAAGAAATCTCTCATTTACAAGTTATGAATACTCCTGTCCTAATACAGGAATAGCTTAATTTACCAAAACCTTATAGGAAGCCATTCCTCTAACTGGAAATAGAAATGACATTTTTAGTTTGTTCAGCGTGCAGTGCGATTCTTGTCTGAATGGTGTTATTTCTGGCTCCCCTATGAGCCACTGTTAGGATTGGTCAAAAAGGATATGGGCTCCCTTCTTCCCTTTTGGATGTTTTCTTCCTCTGAAATTGGTTAGAACAGACAGCTTTTTTCTTCCACCTCAAAATTCAGCAGTTCTCTGATTCCTAACAGATGAGCTCTAAAAAACCAAAACTTATTTCACTGTGCCCTCAAAATCTCCCTCCCTGCCCCATACATGCAGCATACCATAGCTACATTACTAATGGGTGCGATTCAACCTGCACTGTTCTTCATCTCCCATTATATATAAATGGTGATTGTGGAGAGCTCTCTATCATGCATACAGTCCTTATTATCTTAAGCTAAAAAAAAAAATGCCTTTTAAGAAAGTGGGAAGGTTTGCCCTATTCTGCAATATTTGGCAGTGTTCATTTTAACTGATTCACTTGTTAGGGCAAAATTACTGTAACCTGTAATAAATGTTAAGATTGTTGGATGCATACTTGTACTGAATTAATATTTTATAGCTTCTTGGCCCTGTGTGGGCTAACTGTTCTACTGGAATGCTCTAGCACCATGGAAACGCTGGGAGATATTTTCCCTTAATTGTAAGAATGTTTGACAGATAACAGTACAGTACCATGGAATTAAACTCCATTACTGATGAATTCTGATCAGCTTGTAACCTGTTTTATTATATTATTTGAGGGTTTTTTCATTTTATTTTTAAGCTTTGCAACATCTGTCCTTGCCCATATCACTTCTTAAAAGTCTTAGTAAGTATTGTATTGTCTATATAGTTACCATAAGATAAAGACATCCAGTTTAATTAAATATTTTCTCCATTTAGAAAAAAAATCCAACCTGTTAACTATGATTAAAATCTTTTTGAAGAAATACATTTTTAAAGAAGAAAAAGTTCTGCTAACACCTTTCTATTGCTAAATTGTAATATAAGTCAATTACATTAACCTTAAATTCTAATGCTAAAAATATCAGTATTTAGCTTAAAAAATATTTGTAATTTTAAAAACAAAATATAAATAACGTGTTTTATACACTTTTATGTCTAAGAGAAACATGCTATGCTTCCACCCTTCCAGTCCAATGAGATAGAATAGAAAATATTTATTATTTTTCTAAGCTCAAGACTTTGAACCAGTTGATTAGAGTTTTACCCTAAAGCTCCCATGGCCCTCGAGAATCAAGTTCATAATGGAAGCCAAGCGTCCAAATCTCTAGGCAAGGTTTCCCAGAGAAACACATAACTGCTGGTCACATTTTGTTTTTCTTCCTTGCCCTTTCTCAGAAACACTTAATGAGGGTTCAAATAGCTGTTTGTAGCCAACTCATTAAAATGCCTTTTTTTCTGCTAGTACAGCACTGTGATGGACATTGGGAGGCTCTGCCTCTCCTACTCTAGAAGAATGAGGTCTTTTATTTCAGCCTTTGGATTCTACCAGATTCCTCCCACTAAGGTCCCTCTTCAGCGCTAGTATTCTGACACACCACTACCAGGACTAACTATAAGCAGAACCCTGGGAAGTGCAGCTCATCACCTGACTCAACTGTCTTCCTTACAAACCTGCCCCATGTAGCTTTTACCCTTATCCTTCACAGAGTTCAGAAGTGAAGAGAAGCTAAGAAGACAGTACTCAAAGTATTCAGTTGAAGACTGGTGGAGAAAAGCTGTGGACACATTAAAAGTGTCTCTCCTAACACAGGGAGTTTACTGAGGGAAGAGATTATTTCCTGTTGGGAGTAATTGGGAAAGATTTTATGGCAGAAAGGATACAAACACACATAATGTGTGCATGTGTTAGGAAGAGTAGCAACCCAAGGTGGAAAGAGAGTACAAGCCAAGTGTGGTAGGCAGAAAAGGGTCCCTGAAAAGGTGTCCATGTCTTAATCCCAAGAATCTATGACCATGTTACCTTAACATGGAAAACGGGACTTTGCAGAGGGGATTAAATTAGGAAGTTTTGAGATGGGGAGATTATCCTCAGTATCCAAGTAGACCCTAAATGTCACAAGTGTTCTTTATAAAAGGGAGGCAGGAATGTGTATGAGAGAAGGAGATGTGAGGACAGAAACAGAGGTCAGAGTGATGCAGCCTCTAGAAGCTGGAAAAGGCAAGTAAATAGATTCCCCCAAGTACCTCCAGAAAGAATGCAGCTCTACAACACCTTGATTTTAGCCTCCTGAGACCTGTTTTATATCTCTGACCTCTAGAATTATAAAATAGTAAATTTGTGTTGTGTAAAAGCACTAGTTTGTAGCTATTTGTTACAGCAGCAATAGGAAACTAATACACAAAAGGCAAATGGAAAAATGTGCACTATTTGTAAAGATATTAAACTTCAGAGTGGAGGGTGCACAGGGATATCCAAGGGAGAACAAGATGAAAAGAAAAATAACAAAAAGGAATAACGATAATATTTTGCTTTCCACTTAAAGTGCTTTCATATTCATTATTTTAAAAATATGATTCCCACAGCAACCTTCTAATCCAGGCATTTAGATACTCTCCAATTTAAAGATGAAGTAGCTATGGCTTGTGGAAGTTCATTGTTTTGCCCAAGTCCACAGTTCTGTAAGTTGTGGAGCTGGGCGGGAGCCGAGGTATGCCAACTCCTCACACCTCTTTCCACTGCATCACATCCCTTGTTCAAACCAGGCCACCTGATTTCAGAGGGGTTCAAATGTCAGGTCAAAGGGTGTAAAATTTATTCACCAGCAATAAATTAAAGGTTTTTAAGCAAGGAGTGGTATAATCAATTAATTTAACAGCGTAACATAAAGTAGATTATAGAAGGAGGGAAAAAAAATTGAGGGACTGGTTAGGCTACTGGAATAGTCCAGGAGACAGGGAACAAAGGCCTGAACTGAGGCCAGCAGTGGGAACAGAGAGAGGCGTGTTGTTTTATATAAAATGGGGAGAGGATAGGGGCAGGTGAAAATAGGAGCAGGAAATTCATCTTTCTGGTTTATTATCAAAGGAAAATTTATGGTTTTCTAATATATATCTCTCGGACAATAAATTAGTGTACATATAAAATAGGTTTTACTCATATAAATCATAGTTTCCAAATAAAAATTAAGTTTTTAATCTACATCTGACTATTTAACTTTCTAAATTACCATTTCAGAAGATTTTTTTTTTTAATTTGCTTAAAATATAGACGAATCAGGGCTTCCCTGGTGGCGCAGTGGTTGAGAGTCCACCTGCCGATGCAGGGGACACGGGTTCGAGCCCCGGTCCGGGAGGATCCCACATGCCGCAGAGCAGCTGGGCCCGTGAGCCACGGCCGCTGAGCCTGCGCGTCTGGAGCCTGTGCTCCGCAACGGGAGAGGCCGCATCAGTGAGAGGCTCGCGTACCACAAAAAAAAAAAAGACGAATCCCAATACAGTATTTTTTACAATAATACCTGAGTTCTTTATGTCTCATTGAGGTCAACTAGCTGGCCACCAATGAAATTTGAAACTAGAAAAGTACCGCTCTGCTCCTCTCACAGCAATGGCAATACACTCTCTAAATTGTCACCTTTCTGACAGGGCTTTCTTGACCCCATCCATCTCACACTGTTACCTGTTTTCTATTCCCTTTGTATGCTGTTGGTAACTACAAAAATATCTTTGTGTGGTCATCCTTGCTATATATCTGAAACATTTGCTGCTGCATTATGACATGTTATTTATTGCTGTTATTCATACGTCAGTTCTCATCATGCCCATTTTTCAATCTTTGATTGCCTTTTTTGACCTTGATTCTTAGAAACTTTCACCAACTTTTTTTCCCTCTTTTATCACAAATAGTTCAGAATTCTGATGTTGGCTTTGATAGGCTGAATAATGGTCCACCAAAGATGTCTATCTCCTAATTCCCAGAACTTAATATGTTACCTTACATGGTAAAATGGACTTGGCAAATTTGATTAAGGATTTTGAGATGGGGAGATTATCCTAGATTACCCAGTTGGGCCTAATGTAATCACAAAGGTCCTTACAAGGCAAAGAGAGAAGCAGGAGAGAAAGAGAGATGGAAACAACAGAAGCAGAGATCAGAGAGGAGAGAAGATGTTATGCTGCTTGGTTTGAAGATGGAGGAAGGGGCCACAAAGCCTAGGAATGTAGGTAGCCTCTAGAAGCTGGAAAAAGCAAGGAAACACATCTTCCCCAAGAGCCTCCAAAAGGAGCATAGCCTGGTGGACCCATTTTAGACTTCTGACCTCTAAAACTGTAAGAGAGTAAATCTGTGTTGTTTTAAGCCACTATGTTTGTGATCATTTGTTATAGTAGAAATAGGGTAACAATTTCCCAACAGAAAAAGAAATCCTATATGTCTCACCTTTTTTATATATTTAAATTGAGAGAAGAAATTAGAGTATCCCAATTAAAGTGGTCTCCATCATCTTAATTATTATGCCTTACTTCATTTCCTCAGTTACTCAAAGAAATAATTCCAGCCAATTATTTCACCTTGCAATGTCAGTGTAGAAAACCAAAGATTGTAATCCATTCCATAATCATTTGAAAAATAAGTAATTTAAAATCTATTCAGAACTTCATACATGGAATCATTCATCCATTCATAAGAGCCATATAGAAAACTTTTGTGAGTAAAAAACTGTGGTGAAACTAAAATGTTGTCTTTTTTGGTCAAATAATGCTATAACTTTTTAAAAATAGCAAAAGATTTAATGTTGTAAAAATAATATATTAGGCAACCCACACTTCCTTCAACATTACTCGGATGAAATCTTATATTCCCTTGATCCCAACATAACAGGGCAAGATCTAAAGTTTACCTGGAATTCTCTGACCGAATGCTAAGAGAAGTAAAGGAAAAAGGAGACAAATTGGAAAGCACGAGGGAGGGTTACAGATGAGTAGGGGAAGAGGGATGAGGAGAGGCATACAGATTCTCAGAAATAACCTGATCTAAAAGCAACATCAGCTTTTACTTACTCCTGTACCCAAGCAATGGGAGGGATGAGGTGAAGTAAATGTCCTCACACAGACCAATGTTATTACAGGAAAGATGAGGCAGAGCTACATGACACCCAGCCCTTAGATATCATGTTTAGCTTGGATACATAGTGGGTGGCAGGTGGGAGTTGACAAGGGTTACTTAACATTTTTCAAAAGCTAAAAAAAACTTTCATTGAAATATCCTGTCTCTTTTATGGCCACGTTCTGCCAACTCCACCCCCACCTCTCACACATCTCCCCACCCCCCAGAATGAGGGCAGAAAGAAAAAAGAGAAAAGGACTTGATGTTTCTGAGTACCCATTAATGTCAGACAAAATACAAGATGCTTTTAATTTGTTATTACATTTCTTCTTCATGAAAGAGTTAAAATTTCTGAGCCTTTAATGTGGGCCAAGCACTGTGCTGATGCTTATGTATAGTTTAATAGATTAAACTATACATTACATAGTTTACCTTATCTCGTGCTAATAACTACTCTCTGAGGTGCGTAGTATTGATATCCCCATTTTGTAAATGAGAAACTGAACCCTACCAAGTTTAAGTAATTGGCCCCAAGTCAAGCAGCTGGCAAATTGCAAGACTGGGATTCAAACATAGCTTTATCTACCTCATGCTTGAGCCTAGTTCTTAACCATTTCTCCAAGAGGTAAATACTATTTTTCTTTCTTTATAGATGAACATATTTGAGTCAGAGGGATAACAAGAAACTTATATTACTGTGTCTAAATCAAAATTAGCTAATTCAGACTTCAGAATATTAGTTATACACATGATAGTGAGCTTATATTTATAAAGCAGACAGTTCAGTTTTTGATGACTTTACAAATCATGATTTTATAAAAATCACCCCTAAACTTACACTGGACAGCTATCCTATTACTCACGCGTTCTCAGTATCTACTAATTGATTTAGAGTAAATCCCAGCTTTCAGAGCTACAAAGTAGGACCTACTGATTCACCTAAGGGCAGAATCAAGATTTGATATAATGGTGTCAAAGTCTGAATTTGGAATAATTAAGTCTCTCAAGCACAGCTGCACTTTTAATTTTCAAACATGCTCTTAAGAGAAAATTTGTGTTACATTATTCCAAGGGTTTATTTCTCTTAGATCCAAATAATTAATGAGATTTGCAGTGGGAAGAAGCCATTAACAGAACTTCACACAGACCTCAAACCAGAATCTCATCATGGTGCAACCATGTTTCATAGGATGCCCCTTTGGCCACCAGGGCTACGTGGAACCCATATGACTCAGAAACATACTGAGTTTCTTCCTCTTGGATCACTTTGCTTCAGACAACCAAGTCCAAATAACAAAATAGAGGATTCTTTTGTACTTCTTTCTTTTGGTTCAGACTTATGTTCCTGTGAAAAATACTCAAAAGGCTATTACGTTTTGATTAAATCTTCTAATCTGGGCAAGGCCAGAGCTAAACTTGGATACCACAGAACTCATCCATTTTGTTCCTACCACTCTTTTAAAATGTGTGTTAATTTACCCAGAGCTTGTGCCACAGTCAAAATAAATTCACATGTACCTGTAACACCTCACAGCTCGAGGAATATGAAAAGAAAAAAGTTCATGAGAGTTATATGTGTTCTGGTAAGAATACAAAAGAAGCTACTAATTAGGAAAAACAAAACCACCATCGATGGAGCAGCTGCAGTAATTTTCTGTGCCTTTCTGGCATTATGGGAAACTGCATGCATTATCACAGTCACTTGTCACACCACAGAGAGACTGCATTAGTTTATTTTTTCCCCATAAATTCATCCACTTTAGGCTGCAGAAAAGCAGTTCACCAACCTAAGGCTGAAATGCTGAAATTCAGAAAATAATGCTTAAAAAGTGGCCAATAACAGATTTTGAAAACAACTTTTTTGAACAATTTTCAATTAGAGTCACAAAGTATTTAGTTGCAACATTTCTTTTCCCTTGATGAGAATTCAGGAAAACCACTATTTTACTTGCTGAAATGTGGTAGGAATATAGTCTTGGTTGGCAATAAGTAGAACAAGAAGATGGGGCGTTGGGTGCGAAAAGAGGAGAGAAGTTAAAGCTGCCAGCCGAACAGAATGAAAGTGTTTACAATACAGTTCTGAGAGAAGTAAAGAAACCTAGTCAAATTCCAGCAGGACTTAGAAGCACACTCCCTTGAGATGGGGAGTGGGGGGCGGGGGGTACAGTGGGAAGCTGAGGGGCTCCAGATACTGCAGTGTTGCTGAGTTCTGTCACACTCTGGAATGAAGGATAGTATGACCTGAGCCAAAAATGGCCACCCCCAAATCTGGACATACAGAGATTCCCTCTTCAAATGCACCAAACCGAGAGTGCTTATAAGCATGGTAGTCATTCTGGTTTTAAAAGTCATTACTCTATCCAGTGGGCAAACAAGAGTACACCCATTCCACCATACAGAGAACTCTGCTCCTGTGTGCCTGCTATTTTCCCAGGTAAAATGAGATCTTTGTTAAAGTATAGGGTGTTGTGTAAATAATTTTAAATAGTAATATAATATTTAACTAAATGTGAGCTCAGGATTGAGTTGAGCCACATCCCTTCCTCCCACAACTGGGAGGCCATGTGGGAAGCAGGCCCGGCCAATCTGTCTTATATAGTTGGCATGGAGAACGAGAACCATGCCTTTCAAGTGCTTTCAACAAATAGTAACTGAGCATCTGCTGTGGCCCCACCCAAATATAATGAGGCTGTAGAATGTCTATGGAATATGGTGTGTGAAACTGAACCAAATAAGCTTATCCAAAATAGAAAGTCAAACAAGGGCAGCCTGGGGAGAATACTGGGAACTGAGATGCAAGGGAAACGGCATATAGGAGCCCATGAACAAAAGCTGATCTAAACAAATTTGGCAGACAGCTGTTACTGCCTGTCGAAGGGGTTTCTTCACCTGCTCTTGAAACATTCATGTGAGTGTATCAGTACCAAAGGCGCTGGAATGTGAAGATATATCACACTATTTTTAAAAAGCAACATGGTCAAATAAGCAGCTTATGGTAAAGGGTAATCATTTGAACCTATGTATTTAATACCCACCTTCCTGAATTCTCTCTGAAAAAAAAGAAGAAACATAAAAATTAGAAAAACAACACCTGTACAAATATGGGAACCAAGTAGTGTCGAGAAATAAACCTTTTTTCATGTAAGCCATTGAAATCTTGGGAGCTTGTTTGTACCAGCAGCATATTGATATGCTATTTTTCCAATTATAAAATGAATACAATAAAGCAATTTATACAAAGGTATAGAAGTGGATTGCCAGTTTAAACATCAAATTAATCACAGTTGTTAGCTCTGGAAAAGTAGAAGGAATGGTGCTGACGATGGTGGATAAAAGGGATTACTTCTTCTATTAAAATAAGAATTGAAGCAAGTATAGCAACATGATAATAATTATTAATTTGGGTTATGGGTACATAAGTATTTTTTATACTATTCTTTGCAGTGTACTATATTTTAATATATCAAAATTAAAAATAAATAAAATTATATACATTCACTGAAGATAATTTGGGTATGTAATAAAAGCATGAAGAAAATTAAAACCACTCATAATTCTACAACCAAGAGGCAAAACTGTACCAAACTGTAAATATATATACATACTACTTTTATAAAATAACTTTATAAAAATGGGGCCTTGTTGAATGGTCAATGCCCTGCTTTTTTCATATAACAATTAAATTTTTTCATTATATTAAATAATATTTTATAACATGATTATTTTCTTGAGAAAAATACCTATAAAACAGAAGATCAAAGATTTCTTATTTCCCTCCATCATTTAGTGTTATCATTCAGTGTTATCATTCCTCTATTATTTGTCAACTCAAGTGAAAAACATTCCACCTTCTTTATTTTGCATTTCTTTGATTGCCAGTTAGGCTGTACATTTTTGTGTGTACATATGACATTGTATATCTGTAGCGGCCACCTGGTCTTTTTGCCTGGCCTGTATCTCCCTTTCTGAGAACTGTCTCTCTCATTTCCCATGTGGTTCTGATGGAGCTGACATGCAAAATATCTTTGCCTGCTCCTAACTGCAGGAATCAGCATGGAACCCAATTATCCTCCAGATGAGATCCTATTCCCTGACTACTGTGATTACTCCAAGAGGTGGGCTTTTGCCCCAACCAACACCAGAGGATCTCCCTGAGATTTAAATTTTGAATGCTGGAGGGTGGCAAGGGGCAGGGAGCTATTGTTTTCTTCCTCAGAGTTGATGATATACAATTTAAAAAGATGAAATTTGTGACATCAAAAATATAAAATGTGGGGGTGGTGGTAAATGGGTAGAGTTTTTGTATGCAATCGAAGTTGTTAAAGCTTAAAATAGACTACCATGTTTATAAGAAGTTTTATGTAAGCCTGAGGGTAACCACACAGCAAAAACCTATGGTAGATATACATAAGATAAAGAGAAAGAAATCAAAGCATACCACTAGAGCAAATAAGCAAATCTTCAAATAACAGAGGAAGCCAGCAAGACAGAAGGAAAGGAACAGAGGAACTATACAATAGCCAGAAAACAATAAGATGGCATTTGTAAATTCTTACCTATCAATAATTACTTTAAATGTAAATGGATAAATTCTCCAATCAAAAGGCACAGTGTCTGGATGGATTAAAAAAACAAGACCCAACTACATGCTGCCTAAGAGACCCACTTCAGATTTAACGACACACAAAGGCTCAAAGTGAAAGGATAGAAAAGGATATTCTATGCAAATGGAAACTAAAAGAGAGGAGGGATGGCTATACGTATATCAGAAAAAAATAGGCTTTAAATCAAACACCATCAAAAGAGACAAAGAAGTTTATTTACAGTGACAAAGGGGTCAATTCATCAAGAGGCTACAACTGTGAATATATATGCACCCAACATTGGAGTACCTAAATATATTAAACAAACAGTAACAGATCTGAAAAGAGAAGTAAACAACAAAACAAAAATAGTATGGAATTTCAGTACTCCACTTTAAACAATGGAAAGATCATCCACACAGAAAATTGATAAGAACACATTGGACGTGAACTATACTTTAGGCCAAATGGACCTAGCAGACATAAATAGAACATTCCATCAAAAAGCAACAGAATACACATTCTTCTCAAGCACACATGACATTCTCCAGGACAGAACATATGTTGGTCACAAAACAAGTCTTACCAAATTTTAAAAAGACTGAAATCATACTAAGTATCTGTACAACAATAGTATGAAACCAGGTATCAATAACGGGAGAAAAACTGGAAAATTCACGAGTGGAAATTAAATAACACACTCCTAAACAACCAATGGGTCAAAAAATAAATCAAAAACAAACAAAAATGGAAACACAACATATCAAAACTTCTGGGATGCAATAAAAGCAGTTCTAAAAGAGGGAAGATTATAGTGATAAATACCGACATGAAGAGGAAAAAAAAATCTCAAACAACCTAACTTTACACCTCAAGCAACTAGCAAAAGGACAAACTAAGCCCAACGTTAGCAGAAGGAAAGAGGTAACAGAATTCAGAGCAGAAATAAATGAAATAGAGAATAGTAACCATAGAAAAGATCAATAAAACTTAAGAATTGGATTTTTGAAAAGACAGAATTTACAAACCTATCTTTGTAAACCTATCTTTGTAGCTTTCTTTGTAAGCTAGGCTTACAAAGAAAAAAAGACAGAGGACACAAATAAAATTACAAATGAAAGAGGAGACATTACAACTCATAGCACAGAAATACAAAGGATCATAAGAGACTACTGTGAATATTTATATGCCAACAAACTGAACAGAATACAAGACATGGATAAATCCTAAAAACATATAAACTACTAAGACTGAATCAACAGAAAATCTGCACAAGCCAATAATGAGTAAGGAGGTTGAATCAACAATTAGAAACCTTCCAACAAATAAAATCCCAGAACCTGATGGCTTCCCTGGTATATTCTACCAAACTTTTAAAGAAGAATTAATGCCAATCCATCTCAAACCCTTTCAAAAAGTTGAAAAAGAGAAAACACTCCCAAACCCATTTTACAAGGCCAGCATTACCTTGATACCAAAGGCAGGTAAGGACACAATAGGAAAAGAAAACTTAAGGCCAATATCCCTGATGAATAGAGATGCACAAAAATAAAGAAGGGTATAACAAATTTCTGTGCAGTCATCACCCCAGTTTTAACAAATCATCAATATACATAAGAGTATAGTATGCTTTATACTATTAGTTTAAGTACAAAGGAGCTAGCTATACTGAGTTTCCTGGAATGCTGTCAGGTTTAAGGGTTTGGAGTTCGAGGTGACTATGTATATAGGAACATTAATTAAAAATTATAGTAAGTGTTCAAGCTATGTAAAATTTAAAATGTATGTCAAAATATCATTAAAAATTAAAATGTAAACAATAGACTAAAATTTATTTGGCACAGATGTGATATTTTAAAAACATCTTTATTATATAAAGAGATCATACTTAGTGTAATGTTCTATAAATATCAATTAAGTCCATTTGATCTAATGTGTTGTTTAAGGCTTGTGCTTCCGTATTGATTTTCTGTCTGGATGATCTGTCCACTGATGTTAGTAGAGTGTTAAATTCCCCTACTATTATTGTGTTATTGTTGATTTCTCTTTTTATGTCTGTCAATATTTGCCTTATATATTGAGGTGCCTCTATGTTGGGTGCATATATATTTACAATTGTTATATCTTGTTATTGGATTGATCCCTTGATCATTTTGCAGTGTCCTTCTTTGTCTACCGTAACAGTCTTTATTTTAAAGTCTATTTTATAGTCTGATATAAGTATTGCTACTCTGGCTTTCTTCTGATTTCCATTTGCATGAAAAATCTTTTCCCATCCCCTCACTTTCTGTCTGCAAGTGTCTCTAGATCTGAAGTGATCTCTCTTTTCATGCATGTTCTAAATCTTCCCATAAAAAAAGTCTAAAACATTCTTTTGCACTTTGGACTTATTTTCTGCTGCCTTTCAAGTTTCATGTACATAAATCCCTAATTTGTGACCTTGGACAAATTTGGAAATCTCTAAGCTTTGGATACCTCCGCTACTAAAAATCAAAACCAAACAAAGAAGTAAAAATATACCAAACGTGTAGGAACCTTAAAAGGATGAAATAACTATGACATAAATCACAGCAAGATCCTTTTTGACCCACCTCTTAGAGAAATGGAAATAAAAACAAAAATAAACAAATGGGACCTAATGAAACTTAAAAGCTTTTGCACAGCAAAGGAAAACATAAACAAGACGAAAAGACAACCCTCAGAATGGGAGAAAATATTGGCAAATGAAGCAACTGACAAAGGATTAATCTCCAAAATTTACAAGCAACTCGTGTAGCTCAATATCAAAATAACAAACAACCCAATCCAAAAATGCACAGAAGACCTAAATAGACATTTCTCCAAAGAAGATACACAGATTGCCAACAAACACATGAAAGGATGCTCAACATCACTAATTATTAGAGAAATGCAAATCGAAACTACAATGAGATATCATCTCACCAGTCAGAATGGCCATCATTGAAAAATCTACAAATGCTGGAGAGGGTGTGGAGAAAAGGGAACCCTCTTTCACTGTTGGTGGGAATGTAAATTGATACAGCTACTATGGAGAACAGTATGGAGGTTCCTTAAAAAACTAAAAATAGAACTACCATACAACCCAGCAATCCCACTGCTGGGCATATACCCTGAGAAAACCATAACTGAAAAAGAGTCATGTACCACAATGTTCATTGCAGCTCTATTTACAGTAGCCAGGACATGGAAGCAACCTAAGTGTCCACCAACAGATGAATGGATAAAGAAGATGTGGCACATATATACAATGGCATATTACTCAGCCATAAAAAGAAACAAAGTTGAGTTATTTGTAGTGAGGTAGATGGACATAGAGACTGTCATACAGAGTGAAGTAAGTCAGAAAGAGAAAAGCAAATACCGTATGCTAACACATATATATGGAATCTAAAAAAAAAAAAAAGGAAAAAAAATCGTTCTGAAGAACCTAGGGGCAGGACAGGTACAAAGACGCATATATAGAGAATGGACTTGAGGACACGAGGAGTGGGAAGGGTAAGCTGGGACGAAGTGAGAGAGTGGCATGGACATATATACACTACCAAATGTAAAACAGATAGCTAGTGGGAAGCAGCCGCATAGCACAGGGAGATCAGCTCGGTGCTTTGTGACCACCTAGAGGAGTGGGATAGGGAGGATGGGAGGGAGATGCAAGAGCAAGGAGATATGGGGATATATGTATATGTTTAGCTGATTCACTTCGTTATAAAGCAGAAACTAATTCACCATTGTAAAGCAATTAAACTCCAATAAAGATGTTAAAAAAAAAAGGAGAAAATGAAATAATGCATATCTAGCATATAATATGGTGCCTGGCATATACCAGATGCTCAATAAAGTTTTCCTTTTATTATTATTATCATTATTATTATTACTACTACTACTATTATATTACTACTATTATTATTTCAATTTCTATGTGTCAGACTTTCTTGTTGCAAGAATCAGAAGCTGATCCTGGCTGATTAAATAGAAGAAAAGTTTATTTCAAAGATATTGGGAATGGCAGAGGACAAGTTCAAGGACAGTTTAGGAATGATGCCGAAGGCCTGACCTCAGGAGAAATCTGCTGTGGCAGCTGCAGGCCAGCTGAGCACAAGCGGAAACAACTCGGCCATAGTCACCCTCACATAACCAGTCCTGTGCCAGAGCTGGACGCCCACCCCCACACTGGCCCACAAATGTTTCTGAGGAGGCCCTCCTTCCTCAAACTGCTCCTTTGGGTGCACTGTACCAGAGAATCCTTGAGAAGTCAGACCCATAAGGCTGAAAACTCTTCAAACAGGAATTTTTAAATGCTGACAACCAGGCGGAAAACTTAACAACGTTCTGTACACTTCCCTCGCTAGCTGCCCAAATTTCACATAGACCCTCCTTCTATGCTGGAACTTGACAATGACAACAATTGTTACAACAGCAAAAATTCCACAAGTGGGGTCATTAGGCATGGCTGCCCTGGTAGGTCCTTTCTGGAGAGACAGCTGCCTTAACAACTCAAACACTGGGGAGCCTGACTCCAGGCTGCTGAGCATAAAGTTTAGAGTTCTGAGATGGCTGGAGCTTTCCCTTAAAATCCAAATTTTTTTTCGCCACACTGTGCAGCATGCAGGATCTTAGTTCTACAACCAGAGATCGAACCTGTGCCCCCTGCAGTGGAAGCATGGAGTCTTAACCACTGGACCAACAAGGAAGTCCCCAAATCCAGATTATTTTATACCACTGAATCCCCAAGAGAGCACGTTGCTAAAGAAAATGCTCTGAGCAGTTCTGCTTGATTTGGAGGAATGTGGGATTAAATAAATGGGTGATGAAACAAATGTGTTTGACCACTGAATCCCTATCTGTTAACCTTGGGTGGAAATATATTCCAGGTGGAAAAGACTGTTCCAACACACAGTTGGAGGAATACTGCTGTATAGAAACCAGAGTTGATTTTGTAACTCTCAACTACATGGAATTGTTCTGAGAGTATTGATTAAATAACAGACGTTTAAAAAAAGAGAGAGATGCAAAAATTCTCAACAAAATACTAACAAACTGAATTCAATAGCACATTAAAAGGATCATACACCACAATCAAGTGGGATTAACCCCTGTGATGCAAGGATGGCTTAACATATGCCAATCAAACACTACATCAGTAGAATGAAATATAAAAACTATATGATCCTTTCAATAGATGCAGAAAAAGCATGTGACAAAATTCAACACCCATTTGTGACATAAACTCTCAGAAATTTGGTATAGAAGAAATGTACCTAAACATAATAAAGGCCATATATAACAAACCCAGAGCTAACATAATATGCTCAATGGTAAAAAGCTGAAAGCTTTTCCTCTAAGATCAGGAACAAGACAAGAGTGTCAAACTCTCATCAGTTAGAGTCAACATAGTACTACAAATCAAGCCAGAGAAATTAGGCAAGAAAAAGAAAATAAAAGGAATTCAAACTGGAAAAGAAGAAGTAAAATTGTCTTTCTTTGAAGATGATATGATCTTATATATAGAAATTTCTGAAGACTCTGCCAAAAACTGTTAGAACTAGTAAACAAATTTAGTAAAGTTGCAGCATACAGAATCAACATACAGATATCAGTTGCATTTCTATACACTAATAATGGAATATCTGAGAGTGAAATTAAGAAAACAATCACATTTACAATAGCATCAAAAGAATAAAATACTTACAAATAAATTAAACCAAGGAGATGAAAAATCTGTACACTCAAAACTTTAAGACTCTGATGAAAGAAATTAGAGAAGATGCAAATAAATGGAAAGTTATCTATGTTCATGGATGGGAAGAATTCATAGTGTTAAATTTGACAATATGTCTAGTATGTATATACAAAGTCTACTAAAGATTCAATGCAGGGCTTCCCTGGTGGCGCAGTGGTTGAGAGTCCGCCTGCCGATGCAGGGGACACGGGTTCGTGCCCCGGTCCGGGAAGATCCCACATGCCGCGGAGCAGCTGGGCCCGTGAGCCATGGCCACTGAGCCTGCG
This sequence comes from Pseudorca crassidens, assembly GCF_039906515.1. Classification (NCBI taxonomy): domain Eukaryota; kingdom Metazoa; phylum Chordata; class Mammalia; order Artiodactyla; family Delphinidae; genus Pseudorca; species Pseudorca crassidens. The sequence goes on along the minus strand of NC_090297.1, from coordinate 58,912,133 downwards.
CGTCCGGAGCCTGTGCTCCGCAACGGGAGAGGCCCGCGTACCGCAAAAAAAAAAAAAAAAAAAAAAAGATTCAATGCAATCTATGTCAAAATTCCAATGACTTTTTTCATGGAAATAGAAAAAACAATGCTAACAATCCTAAAATTGGTGTGGAACCAGAAAAGATCTTGAGATTTAACAGTTCTGCGTAAGAAGAACAAAGCTGGAGGAATCATGGTTCCTGATTTCAAACTAAATTATAAAGCTACCATTCTCAAAACAGCATGGTATTGGCATAAAAATGGACACACAGACCAATGAACAGAATCAAGAGCTACGAAATAAACCTACAAAAATATATGATCAACTAATCTTGACACAGGTGCCAAGAACACACAATGGGGAAAAGATAGTTCCTCCAATAAATGGTGCTGGGAAAACTGGATAATCATGTACAAAAGAATAAAATCTGATCCTATCTTATACTCTCACAATAATTAACTCAAAATGGACTAAGGACTTATATGTAAAACCGAAAACTGTAAAATTCCTTGAAGAAAACAGGGAAAAAGCTCCTTGACAATGATTTTTTTGATATGACACCAAAAGCACAGGCAACAAAAGCAAAAATAAACACGTAGAATAACATCAAACTAAGAAGCTGCTCAGTAAAGGAAACAATTAACAAAATGAAAAGGCAACCTATGGAAAAAAATATTTGCCAACCATATGTCTCATAAGAGGTTAAGATCCAAAATATAAAAGTAATTCATACAATTCAACAGCAAAATACAAACAGCCCAATCAAAAAAAATGAGCAAAGGTTGGGCAGGCTCCTGCACCCAAGGTCCACCATGGGGGGGCTCCTGTGCCAACCACCTCCTCCGCAGGCCCTGGGAGCAGATGCCAGCAGGTTACCCACGTACAGAGGCAGGGCTGAAACTGCAGCTGAGCCCCAGGGGCCGCATGAGTTAGGAAGTAGGGCTGAAATCTCTCCTGATGGCTGCATGAGTCATGGATTTACACCTCTGCTGCTGGCTTTGTAAATTCGGCACCTGTAGGACATATGAACGAACAACAGGTGCTCCTGTGGCTGGGATGAGTCTGGCCTTAGCAGCTGTGGGCTTTGTGGGTGCAGGCACACAAGGGCTAGGCTGGGCCAGGGTCTGAGCTGCCTCCATAGGTCCCACAACAGGTCCAGATGTGCAACTACTGTGGTAGATCTGTGCTGGTGGCCTTGTGAAAACAATGACTGAGGGACACCAGGGCCAGTTGCTGGCATTCCCACAGATAAGGCAGGGCCAAGGGTAGTGCCAGAAACAGTGTACTTTGTGAGCTCACACAATGGGTGAAAAGTGAAACAACACTCATGGGTGAACAGCTCTGGCAGAGGAATACTCAGTGAGTCCTCTCCCAGTGAGAGTACTCCAATCCTGCCTACCTCACAGCACAGCTCAGAAACGGATCTGGGGGCTTCTATTCCAACAACTAGGGAGCAGACCCTGCCCTTGACACGGCAGTGACAACCACAGAGCAAAGAGAAGGCCCCATCTAATATCCAATGCAGGCTATGGTCCCCACAACACCAGTCACACCTCCTATCAAGGGTATACAGCCAGTATACACTGAGGAAAGAGGCCACAGCCATCCATACTAAAAACAGCCCTTGCATCAAAAAATAATAAACCCCGGCAGGTTACACAGGGATGCTCCCACATAAAAATAGCCCTCCAAGACCATAGCAAATAATTGCTTCTCTTAAACTCATAGAGCAAGAAAAGTATAAGTAAAATGAAGAAGCAGAGGAACGACTCCCAGTTAATAGAGCAAGAGAATTCCCCTGAAAGAACAAACAATGAAACAGACCTCTTCAGTCTAATAGACACCAAGTTCAAAAAGGAGATAATGAAAATACTGAAGGACTTAAGAAAGGCTATTGACAGAAATGCAGATTACTGTAAAAGGAGCTAGAAAGTATAAGGAGGAGCCAAGAAAAGTTAGAAAGTTCATTTGCAGAGATGAAAGCTGAACTAAAGGCAATGAATAGCAGAATGAATAATGCAGAAGAATGAATAAGTGATCTGGAAGATACAATAATGGAAATCACCCAATTAGAACAGCAAATAGAAACCAAAATGAAAAAAGAAAAAAGAATGCAATATAAGAGACCTAGGGGATACTATAAAGTGTGCCAATCTGTGCATAATAGGGATCTCAGAAGGAAAGGAAAGAAGAAATGGGATTGTAAATGTATTTGAAGAAATTATGGCCGAAAATTTTCCAAACCTAAAGGAGGAAATAGATAACCAGGTACAGGAAGCACAGAGAGTCCCAAACAAGATAAATGCAAACAGATCTACACCAAGACATATTATAATTAAAATGGCAGAAGTTAGAGATAAAGAGAGGATTCTAAAGGCAGCAAGAGAAAAACAAAAACTTAGTTACAAGGGAACACCCATAAGGCTATCACCTGATTTCTCTACAGAACTGCAGGCCAGAAGGAATCGGCAAGATATATTCAAAGTCCTGAAAGGGAAAAATCTGCAACATAGGATACTCTACCCAGCATGATTATCATTTAGAATAGAAGGAGAGATAAAGAATTTCTCAGAGAAACAAAAACTAAAAGAATACAGCAATACTAAACCTATCTTAAAGGAAATATTGAAAGGTCTTCTATAAATAGGAAAGAAGTAAAAATCTACAGAAAAGAGGAAATCACAATTGGAAAGTAAATCACTTAAATAAACCAGAACACAGATTTTTTTAAAAAATCAAAAATTTTCTGTAAAGCAATAATAACCACAATGAACAGAAAAAGGATAAACATGGGGCTTCCCTGGTGGTTCAGTGGTTGAGAGTCCGCCCGCCAATGCAGGGAACACGGGTTCGTGCCCCGGTCCGGGAAGATCCCACATGCCACAGAGTGGCTAGGCCTGTGAGCCATGGCCACTGAGCCTGTGCGTCCAGAGCCTGTGCTCCACAACAGGAGAGGCCACAACAGTGAGAGGCCCGCATACCGCAAAAAAAAAAAAAAAAAAAAAAAGGATAAACATGAAGATGTAAAAGAGGACATCAAAATTATAAAATGTGGGGGAGGAGAGTAAGAAAATGCAGAATTTTTTTTTTTCTAGAATGTGTTTGAGCTTATATGACTACCAGTCTAAAGCAAGTAGATATAGGGAAACCAGCAACCACAAATCTAAAACATACAATAGATTCACAAAAAAAAAAAGAAAGAAAGACAGAGAGAGACCATAAGCATAATACAAAAGAAAACCATCAAACCAAAAAAGGAAACACAAAAAGAAAAAGAGAGGGACAAAGATAAAAGATGAAATATAAAACCAATGGGAAAACAAAGTTTAATGTATGGGAAATACAAAGTTTAAATGTCAATGGACTACATGCTCCAATCAAAAGATACAGAGTGGCATGAGACTTCTCTGGTGGTCCAGTGGTTAAGACTCTGTGCTTCCACTGCAGTGGGTGTGGGTCCAATCCCTGGTTGGGGAACTAAGATTCCACATGCTGTGCAGCGCATGCCATGCTGTGCATGCCATGCCATACGGAAAAAAAAAAAAGACACAGAGTGGCAGATTGGATAAGAAAAAAAAAAAAACCAGAGCCTATAATATGCTGCCTACAAGAGACCCACTTTAGGGTAGAGGACATACATAGAATGAAAGCAAGGGGATGGAAAAATATATTTCACGAAAATGGAAAAGACAAGAAAGCAGGGGTCACAATATTCATATCAGACAAAACAGACTTTAAAACAAAGGTTATAAAGGAAGATAAAGAAGGACTCTATATAATGATAAAGGGATCTATACAAGGAGAGGCTAGTACACCCATCAATCTATATGGCACCCAATATAGGAGGACCCAAATACATAAAACAAATACTAACAAGACATAAAGAGAGAAATTGATGAGAACACAATAATAGTAGGAGACTTTAACACCACACTCACTTCAAGGGACAGATCTTTGAGACAAAAACTCTATAAGGCAACAGAGATCCTAAATGATGCAATAGAACAGTCAGACCTACTTGATGTTTTCAGAACATTACATCCAAAAAAAGCAGAACACACCTTTTCAAGTGCACATGGAACATTCTCTAGGATTGACCACAAAACAAGACTCAAGAAGTATAAGAATACAGAAGTTATTTCAAGCATCTTTTCTGACCACAATGGCATGAAACTAGAAATCAACCACAGAAAAAGAAACGAGAGAAAAACAATTACGTGGAGACTAAACAACATGCTACTAAAAAACCAATGGGTCAACAATGAAAATCAAAGAAATTTAAAAATACCTTGAGGCAAATGACAATGAAAACACAACCATACATAATCTATGGGATGCAGCAAAAGCTGTTCTTAAAAGAAAGTTCATAGCAATATAGGCCTTCTTCAAGGAACAAGAAAAATCTCAAATAAAAAACCTAACCCAACACCTAAAATAATTAGAAAAAGAAGAACAAACAAAACCTAAAGTCACCAGAAGGAAGGATATAACAGAGATCAGATAGGAAATAAATAAAATAGAGATTAAAAAGACAATAGAAAAAAATCAATAAAACCAAGAGCTGGTTCTTTGCAAAGGTAAACAAAATTGACAAACCTTTGGCCAGGCTCACCAAGAAGAAAAGAGAGAAGACCCAAATAAACAAAATAAGAATGAAAGAGGATAAATCACAACTGATATCACAGAAATACAAAAAAAAATTAAGAGAATGCTATGAACAATTATATGCCAACAAATTCGACAACCTAGAAGAAATGGACAAGTTTCTAGAAACATACAGCCCAACAAAATTGAATCAAGAAGAAATAATTTGAACAGACCAATCACTAGAAGTAAACTAGAATCTGTAATTTTAAATATTCCCTGCAGGGCTTCCCTGGTGGGGCAGTGGTTGAGAGTCCACCTGCCGATGCAGGGAACACGGGTTTGTGCCCCAGTCCGGGAAGACCCCACATGCCGTGGAGTGGCTGGGGCCATGAGCCATGGCCGCTGAGCCTGCGCATCTGGAGCCTGTGCTCCGCAACAGGAGAAGCCACAACAGTGAGAGGTCTGTGTACTGCAAAAAAAAAAAAAAAAAAGTTAAAAATTCCCTGCAAACAAAACTCCAGGACCAGATGGCTTCATAGGCAAATTCTACAAAACATACAAAGGAGAACTTATACTGATTCTTCTCAACCTCTTCGAAAAGACTGAAGAGGAAGGAACACTCCCAAAGACAATCTATGAAGCCTCCATCACCCTGATACCAAAACCAGACAAAGATACTACCAAAGAAGAAAATTACAGGTCAATATCTTTAATGAATATAGATGCAAAAATTCTCAATAAAATATTAGCAAATGAAATCCAACAACACATAAAAAAGATGATACACCACAACCAACTTGGATTCATTCCAGGGTCACAAGGATGGTTTAACATAGCAAATCAATCAATGTGATACACCACATCAGCGAAAGACAAAAACCACATGATCATCTCAATAGATGCAGAGAAAGCATTTGATAAAATTCAACATCCATTCATGATAAAAAAAAAACCCTTATAAAAGTGGGTATAAAGGGAACATATCTCAACATAATAAAAGCTATTTATGACAAATCCACAGCCAATATAATACTCATCGGTGAAATGCTGAAAGCCATCCTCCTAAAATCTGGAACAAGACAAGGATGCCCACTCTCACCACTTCTCTTCAACATAGTACTGGAAGTCCTAGCCACAGCAATCAGACAAGAAAAAGAAATAAAGAGTATTCAAACTGGTAGAGAAGAGAAAAATTGTCATTGTACGCAGATGACATGATACTATATATAGAAAACACTAAAGACTTCACACAAAAACTACCAGAACTGATAAACAAATTTAGAAAGGTAGCAGGACGAAAGATTAACATACAGAAATTGATTGCATTTTTTTACACTAACAGTGAAATATCAGAAAGGGAATGTAAACAAACAATCCCTTTTAAAATCTCATCAAAAATAAATAAATAAATAAAATGCTTAGGAATGAATCTCATCAATGAGGTGAAAGACTTATATGCTGAGAACTACAATACATTAATAAAGGAAACTGAAGATCATTTAAAGAAATGGAAAGATATCCCATGCTGTTGGATTGGAAGAATTAATACTGATAAAATGGCCATACTACCCAAAGGAATCTACAGATTTAATGTAATCCCTATCATATTACCCATGACATTTTTTACAGAACTAGAACAAATAATCCTAAAATTTATTTGGAACGATAAAATACCCAGAATTGCCAAAGTAATTCCAAGGAGAAAGAACAAAGCAGGAGGCATTACACTCCTAGAATTCAGACAATACTACAAAGCTACAGTAATCAAAACAGTGTAGTATTGGCACATAGGGATCAATGGAACAGATTAGAGAGCCCAGAAATAAACCCACACACCTATGGACAATTAATTTTCTACAAAGGAGGCAGGAATATACAATGGGGAGATGACAGTCTCTTCAGCAAGTGGTGTTGAGAAAGTTGGACAGCCACATGTAAATCAATGAAGTTAAAACACACCCTCACCACCATATACAAAAATAAACTCAAAATGGCTTAAAGACTTAAAGATAAAACACCACAAAACTTCTAGAAGAGAACATAGGCAGAACATTCTCTGACATAAATCATACCAATATTTTCTTAGGTCAGTCTCCTGAGGCAACAGAAATAAAAGCAAAGATAAACAAATGGGATCTAATCAAACTTATAAAGCTTTTGCACAGCAAAGAAACCATAAACAAAGCAAAAAGACAACCTACAGACTGGAAGAAAATATTTGCAAATGATGGAACCGACAAGGGCTTAATTTCCAAAATACACAAACAGCCCATACAGCTCAATATCCAAAACACAAACAACCCAATCAAAAAATTTGCAGAAGACCTAAACAGACATTTCTCCAAAGAAGACATACAGATTGCCAACAGGCACATGAAAAAATGCTCATCATCACTAATCATTAGAGAAATGCAAATCAAAACCACAGTGAGGTACCACTTCACACTAGTCAGAATGGCCATCATTAAAAAGTCTACAAATAATAAATCCTGGAGAAGTTGTGGAGAAAAGGGAGCCCTCTTACACTGTTGGTAGGAATGTAAATTGGTGCAGTCACTATGGAAAACAGTACAGAGGTTCCTCAAAAAACTAAAAATACAATTGCCATAGGATCCAGCAATCCCACTCTTGGGCATATATACAGACAAAACTATAATTTGGAAAGATACATGCACCCCTATGTTCATAGCAGCACTATTTTTGATAGCCAAGACATGGGAACAACCTAAATGTACATCGACAGATGAATGGATAAAGAAGATGTGGCATACATATACAATGGAATATTACTCAGCCATTAAAAAGAATGAAATAATGACATTTGCAGCAACATGGATGGACCTAGAGATTATCATACTAAGCAAAGTAAGTCAGAAAGAGAAAGATAAATACCACATGATATCACTTATATGTGGAATCTAAAATACAACACAAATGAACATATCTATAAAACAGACTCACAAACATGATAGCAGACTTGTGGTTGCCAACAGAGAGGGAGGCTGGGGGAGGGAAGGATTGAGAGTTTTGGATTACCAGATGCAAACTATTATATATAGGATGGATAAACAACAAGGTCCTACTGCATACACAGGGAACTATACTCAATATCCTGTGATAAACCATAATGGAAAAGAATATGAAAAAATATATATGTACAGCTAAGTCATTTGCTGTACAGCAGAAATTAACACAACATTGTAAATGACCTATACTTCAATAAAATTTTAAAAAATAAAATAAAATGGGCAAAGGACCTAAATAGATATTTATAAAGATGACATACAAATGGCCACCAGGCATGTGCAAAGATGCTCAACATCACTGATCATCAGGAAAATGCAAATCAAAACCACACTGAGTTATCACTTCACACCTGTTAAAATGGCTATCATTAAAAAGATAAAAGTGTTCCCAAGGATGTGAAGAAAAGGGAATCCTTGTGCACTGTTGGTGGTAATGTAAATAGGTGCAGACACTAAGGAAAACAATATGGAGAGTCCTCAAAAAATTAAAAATAGAGCTACCATATAATCCAGCAATCCCACTTCTTGGTATATATACAAAGAAAATAATATTACTATCTAGAAGAGATATCTTTAGCCCCAAGTTTATTATACCATTATTCACAATAGCCAAAACATAGATATATGTATGAATGGAAAAATACTATATATATTTTCTATTTTTGTTAGCTTTACTTTTTTTATTTTTTTAACATTTGGCCAGGATTTTAATTTTTTCATTGTCAATGTGCTTTTCTTGTATTGCTTCTTCATGAGCTGCTATACGTAGAGAAACCTTCCTTAACCTGAAATCATGTAAATATTTACCTGTGTTCTCTTCTAATCCTATCAATGGGCACTACTTCTAGAAAAAATATATATATAATAGTATATATATTCTATTTCTCTGGAGAACCTGACTAGTACAAAGCCCTTGAAATTCTGCATATTTTCTGCTCCAAAGGATCTGAAGACGTGAGACTCAAATCAGTCACTTGAATTCACTAAATTTCATATCAGTTCTGTATCCATCTTCACTACTGCATACAGACATTTTCTCTATCCTCACACTAGCTACAACCTCAGCTATCAAAGCTAGGAAAGCAACTTCATCACTGATGTCACTTAGGCATTATTTTCCATAGATTGGGACTATGCTATTATGGCATTTAGAGAGTGCTACTTCTAACTGAAAAATGCTTTATTACTCTCAGTATGCCTCAGTTATGGAGTTGCTTGATTAATTTTATTCTCATATGTAGGACATACACTGCCCAGACATATAAACCCAGGTGCTGTGCCCGTGGGAGTGGTGGTGGTAATGGTGGTGTGTTTGTATACATATGCATACTTGAGAGTCTTTGTATAAATATAAAACTTAACTACCTAAATACTAAGATGCTTGTTCCTAGTGTCTCATAACCTTTACTCTAACAAATATGGTTCTGGGAAACCCTGCTGTGTTAAGCAATTAGTAAATCCTCCTGCCCTGGGCTGGACACTGAGGGGAGAGACATTAAGGAAAACTGACAACTTCTGTCCTACGAGAATTCACAGTAGAATGGAACAATAAGGATCAAGAAACAAACAAACAGAAAAAGACAACTCTAAGTATCAGAGACTTAAAAAAATTAAATATCAGCTATAACTTAACAAGACACAGATACCAGAATGGTTTTAACAGTTCATTTCAGCTCTAAAAATGTTTAAGAAGCGGGAATTCACATCTTGGCTAGGATTTGAGACCTTTGTGTCTACATACAGGTGTCATGATCATCAGCTGGTTCTAATGCTGGTCTAGAGGAATAGATTATCCAATTTCCTTAAGACTCTGTGTTAATATCAAATAAGATGCAAGTTCTCAATACTTGATGAATTATAAAATGTCTCTGCCCCTTCCTCTTTCTACCTCATCTCTTTTTTCACTATTAATTTATGAAAAAAATATTTTTATATTTTCATAAAATATAAAATTCATTTATAATATCTACAGTTGAATAGGTTCTATGTTAAGCAGAAGAAATATAGAGATAAAAAAATTCAGTTCCTTGCCTTATAGAGTTCACAATTTAACAGCAGGAGACAAACAACTGCAGGATAGTATGAAAAATCCTACCAGTCTGGGGAAAAGAGGGACAGAAGAAGACATGGGGGACTCTCCTGGTGGTCCAGTGATATAAAACACAGGGGACGTGGGATCGATCCCTGGTCAGGGAACTAAGATCCCATATGCCACGGGGCAACTAAGCCCGTGTGCCACAACTACTGAGCTCAGGAGCCTAAACTAGAGAGCCTGCGTGCTGCAAACTACAGAGTCCATGCGCTCTGGAACTTGTGTGTCACAACTACAGAGTTTACGTGCCCTGGAGCCTATGTGCCACAAGTAGAGAAGAGAAAACTGGCATACCGCAACTAGAGAGAAGCCTGTGCACCACAACAAAAGATCCCGCATGCCTCAATGAAGATCCTGTGTGCTGCAACTAAGACCTGATGCAGCCAAAAATAAATAAAATAAATAAATAATAAATAAAATCTAAAAAAAAAAAAAGGAAAAGAAAAGAAAAAGACATGGGAGGCTTCCTGGAAGAAATGTTACTCACAGTGAAACTTGAAAGATGAATAGAAATCTGTAGTGTGTGTATGGAGAGGGTGGAAGGTTTATGTGGTTAGAGGGGAAAGGTCATAAGCATTGTACACTATCTCTGAGAGAAGCACTATCAAAATAAACAATGATCCACTATGCTTCTATAAGTCTTTGCCGGTTTACAAAGCACTTCCTTCTTGGCTATAGACATTGACAGAAATAGAAAAGAAGTGACAGAATCTCAATCTCCGAATCCACAAGGAGCTACCTGCTGGCTTCAGCCACTTCGGCAGGGTTCTGGAAATAAAAATCATGCCGAAATGTAGATCTTAGAAATATAGATCATACAGACCTAGAAAATATATGGTATTTACTAAAAGCCAGGGCTATGGCCCTAGATCAGTGAGTATTTTCCTACCCTAGAGAACTGGACTAAACAAAAAATTCCTTTGGTGTAGACCACTGGTTTTCATACTGTGTGCATTGGGGTCCCAATGTTCTCGAGAAGGGCCACAGAAAGAGTGGGACACTGAGCAGGTAGATGCCCAATATTTTACTCAATAGTTTATTGGTTTATATATCAGAATTTTGCTAACACTTTTCTTAAAGAGGGTTCTGCTGCTCTTTTAGAAAAAGTTTAAAACCGTTGTCCCAATGCCTTATATATTGATTGACTCTATTTTTCAAGAATGGTGTCTGGAATATCCTTAACCTCTAATAAAATTTAGAAAAATATAATGGTGGATTCTGCTGTCTTAAGGTCTTTCCTGAAATCCTCTTCTTCCTTTGAGCAACCTCTCCCTATATCCAACCCCTCTGGATTCCCATTTCCATATCTTTTTAAAATTTTTTATAATAATATCCTTTTTTTTTCTTTTTTTTTTTTTGCCACATCACACAGCTTGTGGGATTTTAGTTCCCCAACCACGGATTGAATGCAGAACCTCAGCAGTGAAAGCACAGAGTCCTAACCACTGGACCACCAGGGAATTCCCTCTCCATATCTTTTTGATTCATAACGGCCATTGCTAAATTGAGTGTGGTCTCAAGATGCTATTCTTTCCTGTGAGGAAGGGAACCTGTATTTACAACAAAAAATCCTCCAAGTGAAATCTGTGGCTTTGCACCATCTCCACCATCCAAGCTTCCTACTTGTTAGTTTATATTCAATGACTCTGGTAAGTTCCCAGGGCCTTCTTGTCCCATCTGGCCTTTTTCTGCCTGCATAGCTGCTGCCTCTACCACCTCCTCTAGAGGAGGTGCCTGTAACTTTTGAGGCCAGCAGATTCACCCTTTGCTCCTATATTTGTCCTAGTTGTAGATTTTCCTCAAAAGATGATTTAATTGTACTTGCTACTGTTGATGCTTCATATGCCAGTACATTCATGGGCCCAGAGAAAACTGATGTGTACTCAGCCATGTGCTCTCCTCCCAAACTCTTTTCTCTACCTTAAAATTATTCAGGACTATGTACTTTAAACAGTAGCATGCACATACTTTTCTGCCACTCCTTTCTACTGCTAGATGTACTTCCTCTGTGCTCACCCCATTCCTTTTATGCATGCTCAGCTGGGTTTTAAAAGTTCCAATCTGTTTCTTAATTTGCTTCTGCATTTTCTCTCAGCTTCTTTATTTTTGCAAGTAACAAAAACTGAATGCAAACTCTCATAAGTAAAACAATCTATGAAATTGGGAAGCCCAAGGGATGCTAACTTCAGGCATAGCTGAGTCTAGCAGTTTTCAATTCATGCTTCTTCTCTCTTCCCTCTTCCCTCTTCCACCTTTCTCCTGTACTGGCCAGTTCTCAGGCAAACTCTTTCCATATGTCAACAAATGTGTCCCTTAGCACCTGTGATTTTAGAAGCAAAGGGACTTTTTTTCAGTAACCCTATCAGAAAAGGATACCAGTTGCCGTTGTCTAAAGCACATATACATCCATGGACCAATCATGGGAGAAGAAGAGTGTCTATTGACCAGCCTAGACCCCTGACACCCACCTTCAACTCCCTCTCTCACCCTTGGTCTCATCACAGAGAAGGAAAGAGCTCTGCAATTATCAGTCAACCAGAATTATATGGCCTAGTGTTAAGGCAGTTCACAAAAAGAAGCAAATAAAATAAGAAATAGATATAAGAATTAGCATTATTTGTTGAACTGAATGTCTTCCTTCCCTTGTTAATCCTCTCACAGTTCCTTATTTTACTGCAAAATGTAAAACTTATTTAAGCTAATGCACTTCCACTTTGAGTTTCTGATATTCTCCCTCAAAAGCTTAAGCAGTAGCTTTAATTCTTATACCAAATTCTGAGCCTTTAATCAGCTGATTGTGTTTTCCCTTTGCCTGGAAGAAAACAGCTCTGAGATCCAGAGTGTCCTGGGTGAAATCCTTCTTAAAATTTCTTGCTTCATCTTTGGGTTTGCAATAAATCTTCTAATTTTATTTGGGGGGGGGGGTATAGTTGTTTTACAATGTTGTGTTAGTTTCTACTGTACAGTGGAGTTCCCTGTAAATCTGCTAATTTTTTCCCTCCACTCAGCCCAAGGGAATACATTCTTGATATAATAGGAACCCCAACATTTCTCTATTTCTTGCTTCTTCTAGAAATATATATCAGGCATGGATGGATGGTTGATAAATGGCAGATGATAGATGGACAGACATATGTACAAACAAATAAAGAGAACCAAATAGAACAGAAGCCATCCCACTAACCAGTAGTTGGCAATTCCAGTCCATACAAGGAGTAAGCCTAACCAGGCTCTAAAGCAGTACATTCCCACTCCCTAGCAACACCCAATGAGATCCCTTCCCAGTGCCAGACACTCTACCTCTAGCCAATGCTCTTTGAAGCTCTTTGAGCAGATTTTCCCTGAATAGGGAAATGGAGAAATGACTCCCTATACCTTCCAAAGCCAGATTGCTCCAAGTAGATGGTGGTTTTCCAGGTGATCTTACTGCATACATCTTCTGACTGAGCCCCAGAAAATAATCTCTCTTCCTATCATCCCATTAGTTAGAGGCCATAATCAAGATCATCTCCCAAATCAGGAATATTTTTCTCTCCACATAAGATATCAACCACCAGAAACTGCTCTAAGTCTTAAAATCCCTAAATGAACTTGCCTCCCAAAATTCAGTTCCTGATACATATCCTAACTCCCATCAGATCAACTATGCAAATGATAGTCATATCTCTGAGAGGTAAGACCAGGCTCAGTCTGATTATATCCTCCCATGAACACAAGAAAGAAAAGAGAGGCACCCTTCTTTTTACCCATACCATCTCTCTCTTAAATCATCCCTTCATCTCTACTTGATCTTTAAAGGGCCAAGAGACACAAACCAATAAGAGATACCACATGGGAAACACAGAAGAAAAATATAATAGAAATCCAAAAAGGAAGTGGTCAAAGTGAATACATCACCCAGAAAAGGGAGGCCTTAAGGAAGTTTACCAAGGGACATCTCAGGAAAAATATTTGCCCCCGTTATAAAGGTTTTTTCAGCAAAACTCACTGAGCAATCTAGAAGAACTTCCTCAGCCACCTTTGCTTTTCTACACATACAAACAAAAACTACTTTATTTAAACCCCAACATATAACAGTAGTAAATATTGCATAGAGACCCTACAGTAATGAGGTAGAAAGTTTATTTAATTGAAAGAAATGTATGCTTACTTTACGCTCTTTGCTAAAGAAAAATTATTTTTGTCAGTAATGTAGCCATTAGCATTCTTGAAGAAGATAATTTTGGAGAGGTAGAGCTTCATGTTCAAAAAATGATTAATGCTCAATAAACAGTACAGAATGGAGATCAAATTGGTACATTCAGTCAGATCTTGTTTCAAATCCCAGCTTCAAATGGGGAATCCTGGGTAAGTTACTTAATCTCTCTGAGCCTCAATTTTCTCTCCAGTAAAATGTAAACTTCTCTCCTAGGGTTCTAGGGAGAACAAAGTAGAAATATGACACAGAGCACCCAATAGATAATAGATAATAAACAGTAGACTTTTATTATAAGTCTATTGCAGTTGAAGAATTGGAGAGTGGTAACACTTCCTTTTCTCCCTAGACCTAGTAAATAATCTTAAGTGTTAGAATGAACCATTAGCTCATTTAGAATCCACTGCCTAAACAAAAAGTCCAATTTAGCCAGGCAAGAGTTTACTCAAACCAACTCTACTATGAAACTTTATATGGTAATATTTCACAGTGCTATAATAGATTTACCCAAGTCCTATCAATCAACAACTCTTCAATTTCTCTATCCCCAATCTGAAGTATTTCAACAAAATGCATCTTCTTCTACCTTTATGTGTCAGCACTGTCTCTTCTCTAGATTACAAAATGACAGCAATAAACAGATAATTGTTTCTGAGTCACTCTAGCATTGTACTTTCTTAGTATATCAGCACTGGAATCAAAAACATGCTTGACCTTAAAACGTTTTCTCGGGGCTTCCCTGGTGGCGCAGTGGTTGAGAATCTGCCTGCCAATGCAGGGGACACTGGTTCGAGCCCTGGTCTGGGAAGATCCTACATGCCGCGAAGCAACTGGGCCCGTGAGCCACAATTACTGAGCCTGCGCGTCTGGAGCCTGCGCGTCTGGAGCCTGTGCTCCGTAACGAGAGAGGCCGCGATAGTGAGAGGCCCGCGCACCGCGATGAAGAGTGGCCCCCGCTTGCCACAACTAGAGAAAGCCCTCGCACGGAAACGAAGACCCAACACAGCCATAAATAAATAAATAAATAAAAACGTTTTCTCCAAGAAAATAATTAGAGCATCCAATTACTAAGAAATAATCAATGTTCCTGCAAAGTAAATTCTCAGATATTTTGCAGTTTTTCATTTTCTGCCCTTCAAGTTAAGAAAACATAAAAATAAAAGGAAATAATAACTCTATGTGACATAGTACTCACTAAAGATCCTGAGAACATGCTCTCGAGTAAAAGAAAGAAAAATTGAATCAGAGTCAAAAAACCTAGGGTTGAATCCCACCCTCACTGCTCATCAGCTTTCAACCATGTAAGCTCTCTAAACTTCAGTTTTCTCATCTGTAAAATGAGAATAATAAAATGTACCTCGGAGAGTAACATAAAAATTAAATGGAAAATGCCATCTCCATGTTTTCATATAGTAGGTTCTTTAAAAAAAAAAAAAAAGTATAAAATGCCTAAATACTCCTGCAATTATCTCTCTTTCCTGAGTCATAAGAAAGAAAATTAAATCAGTTAATCATGGCATTTCCTAGTAGATCACTAGTTTTCCAGTAGTTTTAGTGCCAGAACTATTTTCTCAAGCAAAACTTTATGTAGAAGCATAAAACATTATGTTAAAATACAGCCAGAAGCAGAGCTGCTTCTTTCAACCACCTGCCCACCCATCCATTCACGCACTGAATATCATTGGTGTCAGGCACTGTGCTAGACACTGGGAATACAAAGAATAAGACATGGCTCCAGCTTTCAAGGAAACTGGCATATTATCATGTTTACTGTCTTCTGGATGAATCTTAGATGCTGGTTGGTTCAAAGTGAAGTATCCTGGATAGCTACACAAAAACTAAGGTCAGAAGTAGGGGTATATGAAATGGGATATTTGCTGCAGACCCAGCATAATATAACCCAGAATCAACATCTTGAGTGAGACTGCTTAGAAACGAGGAACAAGTCTGAAACTTGAGTGCACAAGAACAGATGGAGAACAAGAAGTAATTACCATAGGAAGGCTCAACACTTAAGCCAAACAAGGCAAAGTAAGGATTCCAGAGGCAGACACTGGAAAGATCTCATGTGGTGGTCATTTACTGGGGAGGGGTTATAATTCAAGGGGCATGGCTGCTTGAGGGTTGCGTAGAAGGAAGTAGTAAATGGCTTAGAGCCAGTTTGGAGGTGGAGGTTATAAAAGTATAGGAAAACACATTCAATAATATAATAATATGTGACATTTTAGAAGTATAAGGTTCAGTAAGGTACCGCATCCTAAGTGATACATTGATGATTTACAGTGCATTTAGAGGAAAGAACTACATGAGTAAAATGGTTCAGATATTATTTCACGCAAGGTTTGTGAGAGGCAACTGAGTTTATTTGGCCTGGAGAAGAAAGGGTTAGGGATGCCGTGATAGTTGACTTCAAATATCTAAATGGCTATGGAGGAGAAAGGAAATACATTCTGAGCAACCCTACAAAAGCCATTCCCAGAGCTTTCACTATGATCTCTAGTCTCTTCTGAGATCCAAACAAATAAATCTAACTATTACATAAACTGAATAATCTTGGCTGTCCACTTGAACTTTAAACATAGTTGCCTAAAACTGACTGTGTTATACTTCCCTCCCGAACTCCTACTCATTCTATAATCTGCATTCTTTTTTATTGGCATGTCCATCTTAGCCACCACGAAAGAAACCTGGAAATTTCTATAGTATGTCCACATCAATTTAACTACTAAATTCTCTTCATTCTACTTCCTTCAAATACAAAGGGAGTTTTCTAAAAATCTATGACCATAGAGTAGTTCCCTACCTAAAACTTTTGAATGGATCTCAGTAGAAGGTAGAGTAGACTTTCCCAAGGCACATGGTATCAAATATAATCTTATGGACAGGGTTTGCGTGAGTGGGTAGGAGTGTCTCAGGTAGAGAAGTTTGGGAAGCAATTTAATCAAAATCTCTCTTAATGATCACAGTCAACATTAGCATAATAAAGTCTGAGAAATATTTCAGTAAAGAATATTGTTCTAAATCTGTGCGATCAGTATCTCTTAGTTGTTTTTTCTTTGACCACAATATCTCTTAATTTTCCAAACAGTATCCTATAAAATATATTTCAGTGAACATTGTATTATAAAATGAAATGGCCTATAAAGCCATTCGTAAGAGGTTTTCAACTTTATCTACTACTGTATTTATCGATTAATCAATTCAGGATATATTTATGGAACAGCTACAATATTATGTGCTAAGGATACAGTGGTGAACAACTAGACACGGTTCCTGCCCTCAACTATTTACTTATCATTTCCAAAAATTACAACAATTTTTATTTCTCCAAGCCTTTGCCCATACCATGCCTATTAAGTGGAATGCCTTTCACTTGACAAACTCGTCCCCATTCTTCATCTACCTACACCCTTAACTATTGCTCCTTGACCACAGAATGTATCTTGTTTATTTCTATTTTTCTATGCTTAGCAGTGTACCTGACACATAGTTCTATTCAATAAATTGTATCAATAAATAGATAAATGAATTAAGATATTAAAATGTCTTATTTTAATATTTTGAGAAATTACATTTTTAAATGAAACCATGTACTTTTGTAACAAGTGTAAAAATATTAATAATTTATTACTTTAGGGAGATGCTTATTAGTGTTTCTTTTTAAATTTTATCTTCTGACTTCTTATCATACTTGTTTGGCATAAGTTATAGGTACACCTGTCATGTTCATAACTGTACATGAAGTACTAATTTGCAAGAGTTTTAAAAATTATGTTACATGGAAATTGAAGTAAAATAGCAATTAAAAAACTGAAGTTAAATTTTAAATGATCTAATCTCAGAAAATCACAAATATACTTGTAAAATTGCTTTGTCTTATCACTAACATACACTAAGTATCATAAATGTTCACCTTTTGGCATTTCATATGCTTGATGAAGCTAATTGGAACCAGCACGATTTGTCAATGGGTTGAGAAGTTGGAGAGGTAAATTACTTTTTTACACTAACAACAGTGAATATGCTAGTTTTTTATAGATCATATATGGTTAGAATGTTACCTAAATCTATTACAGTCAACAAATGGATCACTCTGGTGAATGGGGCCAAAAGAATACAGAAAATTTATAAAGACATATTTATATACCAGTGAAGATAAAGAAAGAGACATGGTATAAATGGGGAGAAATAAACTTGAAGAGGCTAAAGACTGACAAAAGGCAGGCAACTGTAGAAGCTAGATGACAGAAATGTGGGGGTCATTATACCAGTCTATCTACTTTTGTGTATAAATTCTTCCATAATAAAGTTTAAAAGCAGGGAGTCAGGAAAGCAGGGAAGGAAGCAAGGAAAGGAAGGAGGGAAGAAAAGAGAAAGGAAGGAGCAAAAAAGAGGAAAGTGTAATGAAAAAGGAGAAAAAGAAAACAAACATAAGGAAAGAAAAATATCTTCTAACCAAGCTTGACTATATCATGGAAACATTTGGTTGGCCCATGATTCAGTACACTTGATCATGTGGGTCCCTTTTGAAACATAATAATGGCTTGATCATGTGGGTCTCTTTTGAAACAATAATATTTATTGAATACTTCTTGTTTGTATGCTGGAGCTTTACATGTATTATCACACTTAGTCTTTGCAAGAACCCCATGAGATTAGTACTATTACTATCCACATTGATAGATGAGAAACTGAAAGTTAGAAAGAAGTGACTTGCACAAGGTCTCACAGTTGATAAGTGACTGCCAAATTTCAAGCTAGAGATGTCTGACTACAGGGACAGAATTATCACATGCTCCTGTATGTTTTATATACAGTTCATCTGCACATCTTGCTCTAACTTGTATTTTGATTTAGGATGATCCAAGGCTGTCATGGTAAAGTGTTGTTGAGTAACTGGGGTATCTGGAACCAGACTGTAAACTAAAATATACTTCATAAGAGAAGTCATTTTACTTTCAAATTAAAACCCACTTATATATTAATGGGCCCAAGAGAATATTTTTATTTATTTACTTATTATAAATTTATTTATTTTATTTTTGGCTGCATTGGGTCTTCATTGCTGCACGTGGGCTTTTCTCTAGTTGTGGCGAGCAGGGGTTACTCTTCGTTGTGGTGCACGGGCTTCTCATTGTGGTGGGTTCTCTTGTTGTGGAGCACGGGCTCTAGGCACACAGGCTTCAGAAGTTCTGGCACGTGGGCTCAGTAGTTGTGGCTCACAGGCTCTAAAGCACAGGCTCAGTAGTTCTGGCGCACGGGCTTAGTTGCTCCGTGGCATGTGGGATCTTCCCGGACCAGGGATCGAACCCGTGTCCCCCGCATTGGCAGGCAGATTCTTAACCACTGCGCCACCAGGGAAGCCCAAAATGGTATTACATTTAAAAGCTTACTGATGCCTACTGCAGATATTCTATTTTAATAAACAAGTTTTTAAACACACAGCAATGACAAATTTCAGTTCCAAATTGAAAGGTGCCAGCAATACAGCATTACTTCTATATAACAAGTCTTAAATTATACTTTGGGCGCCCATTCCACCATGTGTAGGCACCTATGTTTTCAGATAATTTGAGGCCTCCCCACCCTATCTCTAATACTACATCTACATTCAGAGCATTTCTGTAGCATGGCAGCATAGGAAGGAACTAGTGAAGAGGTGTATCTGATCCTTCAATGCCATCAAAAATGCACAACGGCATCCCATGAGATATTCCTGCCTACTCTTCAGTCATCAGTACACATGGATCTCTGCAGCTCTCCTCCATGTCAAGCTCACAAAGCTTCTTCAGGTCCTGTTTACTTTCTCTCGGTGGCTTCCCTGTCCTCTCCAAAGTTTCTTCACTACTCTGGAGCAATAAGAAATTCAAAGGGGCTACCTAAGCATTCCTGTTAAACCACCAAGCAACTATTTCAACTATACTGTGCCCCCTATCTGCTAGATAATGAGCATTATAAGATTTTGTTAGCTCCTTGCACTGTACCCAGAGATAAAGGTTCTCTTGTCTGCCTGTTATACCAGCCCAATCTTAGATCTCAGTCCAGGGTTGAGGTGAGTAGGGCACATGGCTACTTCACAGTGATCCACTAGCATCTAAGCTGTATTATGTCCCTCAATATAAGAAAACTTTCCCAGTCTCCAGGTGGGGGAAATACTGGCTCTCATTGATAACATATTTTTCTGTGTACGCTGGTTTTACCAATAGTCTGAATTTCAGACAAGTGTTTGATTCGTTGTTACTTTTTGTTATTAAGAAAAATATGTTTTGCTTTGTATATAAAATATATCTCAGTTCTTTTAGCACAAAATGTAAAAAGTACATGATATTCTTAAATCTAATCTAGGCTCCTTCTGTAGGTAACAGAAAAGAACTGTTGAAGGAAAAATTAAAATTCAGTAACATACTCTTAATGATGGAGGTGATATACAGTATCATGATGTACTAACTTATTCTGCTGCTATTCCTGCTGTCCTAGTCAATTATGGGGATAGGCATACATGCATATTGCATGTATTAAATATTTTAATTATTGAATGTCTGATACGTGCCAAGTACTCTGCAAGGCACTAGCAATATAAAAATCAGTTGCGAAGAGACCTCTAGCTTCCACTCTGTGACTTAGAGAATTGAAGAGAGTATTCCTTCCATCATTATAATGAAAAAACTTCCGTTAACTTCAAATTTATAACTTTTTTCCCAATCCAACTGAGATAAGTTTTCAGAACAAACAAATGACCCAAAATCTGGAGATATAGACACCTATTGGAAGAGAGGAAATGTGAGCACTTAACTTGAGTAAATGCAACCAGACACCAATAAAAATAGTTTACCTAGAATAATTGACAGGTAAATGGAAGCTGTGTGTGAAACTAGGGAACAGTGTGATGTCCACAGAGACTGCAGGAACTGAGGGAGTCTATACTCTTTTCTAGGCTCTTTCTCTATGAATACTATGGAACACTCACAGAGTAGATCAGAAGGATCCCAAAGAAGTTTCTGTTGTGGTTCAAACTCAGGAGAGGGAAACAGCAGCCATGTTGAAGGGGCAAGAAATTCTACACAGACCCTTCTCTCCTATGTCATTTATAGGAGAACAAAAACCTTAGTCTGTGAGGAGTAGGGCAGCAAACATTGCCACCCTCAGGACAGTGGTAAAAACTCATTGCAGCTAGAGGAAGGGACAGAGGGGGGAAAAAACTCTACTCTTAAATAATGGGTAGTAGAACTGAGAAGTCCTTACCTCTAAGAACCAACAAGAATGCCTAAGAATGAGGCTTAATTTAAATATAAAATACACCCTATAGCTAAGCTAACAAGCTTTGGCTAACCGCAGAAGAATCCTGTGAGGGGGAAAGGAGAGAAAGAAGAGTAGGAAAAGAAGCGAGGCACAACACAAAGGAACAACCTACAGCTTAAGGTCTTCCCAATAATGCATAACCCGAACCTAATCATGAGAAAACATCAGACAAATCTAAATTGATAGATATTCTGCAAAATAACTGGCCAGTACTTTTCAAAAGTGCCAAGATCATTAGAGACATTTAAAGAAAGACTGAAGAACTCTCAATATTGAAGGAATAAGAAAACATGAAAACTAAATACTGGATTAGACTCTGGAAGCGAAAAGGAACATCAGAGAAACAGTTGATGAAATCCAAATGAATCATGTAGTTAATAATATTTTACCAAGATTAATTTCTTAGTTTTGGTAAATGTTCTATGGTTATGTAAGATTTTAATACAAGAGGAAGCTGGATGAAGTTAGAAGCTGCAGAAGTTGCAACTTTATAGAAGTTGCAACTCTTCTATAAATCTAAATAAGTCTCAAATTTTAAAATGTGAAAAAATAGATTATTGATTAGTCTAGGTCTCAATGAACTCAAAGTCTATTGGGAAAGAAAACACACAATACAATGTTATAATGTGATAAGTGTAACTAGAGATATAAGGTATTAGGAAAGCCAAGGACTAACTACTGAGCAGATGAAAGACTGTTTCTAGGAGAAAGTATTTGAGATGAGCCTTATACAATGCTACTGATAAGAAAAGGAAGCTAGAATTTCCAGAAAGAATTGTCTTAATGTATGAAAGACTACAGAGTGTCCCAGAAACTACAAGTGGGTTGATTGTTGTTGAAACAAAGGTGAAGTGGTAAAACTTGAAATACAAGTAAACATTAGGCCTTGAGGAATGTTATCTTCTATTCTAGGTAACTATGAGTAACAAAAGTACTTTATATCAGGGACATGACAGAGGCAGTTATGTGTTTTAGAAACATCATTTTGACAGTATTGTGGAGAATAAAATGAAGGGACACAAAGTGTTTACTTACTAGTTCAGTGTTCATTATTCCAATTTAACTTTTATCTAGATTGATATATTAATGCAACCTATGATATCAGTTTCATAGAATCTTAATAGAAATATCTGAAGGCTTCAAATGCCAACACATTAATGATCCTCATTCCTCAAGTGAATCAACCCAGAAATGTCTATCCTTGCTACAGAAAACGCATTTAAAATTCAAATATTATGCCTACTTAATATATCAAAAATATTCTTTATACTTCCTTTGACAAAATAAATAATAATATAGCTAACACTATCCTTTGTGTAGGCAATAATATTTATTGATCATCCACTATGTGCCAAGCACTATTATAGGTTTTGAAGATTTAATATTAAAAGAAAGATACAGACCAGAAAAGCCTATTCTTCACGGAGCTCATGTTCTAGGGATGAGTGGTAAGATAGAAAAAATAATTAACTAAATTATATATTTATAGTATATTGGAAGGTGATAAGATCTATGGGGAAAAATAAAGCAGAATAAGGGTGATCGGGAATGCTGGGAAGGAGGAGGATGTAAAATTTTAAATAGGGTAGTTGATTAGTTCTTGTTTAAAAAGTGATATTTTGTGGCCAACCCTTGTAAATATCTGAGGAAGCAAGCTTTCCTAGTATAGGGAAAAGGTAGAACAAAAGCTCTGAAAAAGAGTATGCCTAGAATATTCAAGTAAGAACAAGGAGTTAGTTCAGCATGGCTAAAGCTGAGGGAGCAAAAGAGAGAGTAGTACATAATTTTGGAGCAGTAGCATGAGGCAAGGTCTTATAGGACTTGTCTAGCCATTTTAAGGACTTTGGCTTTTATTTTGAATCAAATAAGGACTATTGGAGGATTATGAGCAGAGAAATTAAAGTATTTGGATTATGCTTTTAAAAGAATACCCTTGCTTCCATATTGCAAATAGCCCAAATAGGGGAGACAGCAAGGACAGAACCATAAAAGTCAAATAGGAGGCAGTTGCAGTAATTTAGGAAAGAGATTATGATGACTTATACCAGTCATCATACAAGTATATGGGACTGGTGATCCCACGGGAGGAGTGGTCGGATTCTGGATATATTTTGAAGGTAGAGCCATTAGGATTTCCAGACAAATAGAACATGGAATATGAAAGGCAAATAAACTTCAAGGTTTTGACCTAGGCATCTAGAAAGACAAAGTTGACATTAACTGAGACAAAGACAACTGTAGATGAAACAGATCTGGAGATAAAGATAAGAAGTTCTATTCTGAACATGTTAAAATCAAACATATTTACTATTTCGACTATTAGACATCCAAGTGTATGTCTTACCAGCAATTAGATTTATAATTCTGGGGGTTTAAGAGAGTCTGGTCCAGAAATACAAGTTGAAGAGATATCAGTATATAGTATCTGAACCATGCATCTGAATGTATTCATGGAGGGGAAAAGAGTAAATGTAGATCAGGTATTAGCATGCTTTTCCTGAAAAAGGCCATAGAGTGAATATTTTAGGTGTTGAGAGCCATGTGGATTCTGTCACAACTACTCAACTCTATCTATGCAACTCAAAAGTAGCTACAAATAAAACATAAACAAATGAACATGGTTGTATTTCAAAACAACTTTACTTATCAAAACAGGCACAGGTTGGATTTAGGCCATGGGTCTTAGTTTGCTAATTGCTGGTATAGATAAACAATAAAGAAGGATCAAGAACTGAGCTCTAGAACACAACAAATTTAAGAGGTCAAGGAGGAGAAGAACAAGGATCTGGCACAGGAAATTGAAAAGAAGTAGCCAAGGAGGTAATAGAAAAACCAAGAACAAGTGGTGTTGACAGCAAGAAGCAAAGAAAGTATTTGAAGGAAGAAAGGATGATTCAAGTCTATCAAGTGCAGCTAATGATTCAAGTAAAATGAAGAAAGAATTGTCAGCAATTTGAGGGTCATTGGGATCTCAGCAAGAACAGTTTTGGTAAAGTCATTAGGAGCAAAATCTAACTGAAGTGGTTTCACTATAGACAAAGAGTAAAGGATATAAGAATAGGGACTTCCCTGGTGGCTCAGTGGTTAAGAATTCGCCTGCCAATGCAGACGACAAGGGTTTGAGCCCTGGTCTGGGAAGATCCCACATGCTGCAGAGCAACTAAGCTTGTGCGCCACAACTTCTGAAGCCCGTGTGCCTAGAGCCCATGCTCTGCAACAAGACAAGCCACCGCAATGAGAAGCCCACACCATGCAATGAAGAGTAGCCCCCACTCGCCGCAACTAGAGAAAGCCCGTGCACAGCAATGAAGACCCAATGCAGCCAAAAAAATAAATTTAATTAATTAATTAATTTTTATAAAAAGAATATAAGAATATTAAACTCTTGCTGGGAGTTTTGCTGCAAAAGCAAGAGAAGGTGAGGTCAAGAATTTCTCATAAAAATAGGACAAAACTGGAACCTTTTTATGTTGATAGGAATGACCCAATAAAGAGAAGGAAATCATTAGTATAGAGGAAGGAGGAGAGAATTGCTGAAAACATGTCCTCCTTATTTTGGAAAAAATAATGGAATATAGCCTACAAATAGAGATGACATCCTTAGATAAAAGTGGGACAGTTCATCCATAATAATCAGGCAGCAGTAAAGAAATGGTGGCAGGTAGTTAGAACTGACTGTGGGAGACTATGAAAGCCATGTTCTGAAAGTCAATAGCTGAGAGTGAAGATTGTTGAAGAAGGTTTGGAGATTTGAGAAAAGAGAATAAGGTATGAATAATTTAAGGAAGTGAGAAAGTGGATGGAAAAGTATTGTGATTGACAAGCAGCATTAAAAGATCATATAATATGGACTTTTCTGGTGGCACAGTGGTTAAGAATCCACCTGCCAATGCAGGGGACACGGGTGCGAGCCCTGGTCCAGGAAGATTTCACATGCCACAGAGCAACTAAGCCTGTGCGCCACAACTACTGAGCCTGTGCTCTAGAGCCCATGCTCCACAACAAGAGAAGCCACTGCAATGAGAAGCCTGCACACTGCAACGAAGAGTAGCCCTCGCTCGCTGCAACTAGAGAAAAGCCCACACGCAGCAACAAAGACCCAACACAGCCAAATATAAATAAATAAATTTACTTTAAAAAGTTCATGCAATAAATTCCAAGTGAAAGCAGTCAGCCAGGTTCTTTTGATTTTTTTCCTGCCTTGTTCATCTACAAAGGAGCAAACAAACCTATGCTAAATTTAACAAGTACTCAAGTTTCACAAAAGTATATGGCATAAAGAAGAGCTAATACCTATCCTTCTCAAACTATTTCAAAAAATTGAAGAGAATGGAACACTCCCAAATTCATTCTCTGAGGCCACAATTACCCTGACACCAAAACCAGACAAAGACACTGTTAAAAAAAGGAAAATTACAGGCCAATATCTCTAATGACTATAGAAATCCCTAACAAAATATTAGCAAACCAAATTCAACAATACATATAAAGGATCATACACCATGATCAAGTGGGATTTATTCCAGGCAGGCAAGGATGGTTCAATACTCACAAATCAATCCATGTGATACACCACATTAACAAAGGGAAGGAAAGATAAAAATCACATGATCATCTCAATAGATACGGAAAAGCATTTGACAAAATTCAACATCCATTCATGATAAAAACTCTTGTCAAAGTTGGTAAAGAGGGAACATATCTCAAAATAATAAAGACCATTAATGACAAAACCCACAACTAGCATCATACTCAATGGTAAAAAGCTAAAAGCTTCTCCTCTAAAATCAGGAGCAAGATAAGGATGCCCAGTCTCACCACTTCTATTTAACGTAGTATTGGAAGTCCTAGCTACACCGATCAGCGAAGAAAAAGAAATAAAAGGTATCCAAATCGGAAGTAAAGAAGTAAAACTGTCACTATTTGTAGATGACATGACACTATATATCAAAAATCCTAAAGTCTCCACCAAATAAACTATTAGAACTAATAAATGAATAAAGTTGCAGAATACAAGATTAATATACAGAAATCAGTTGCTTTTCTATATACTAATAATGAACTATCAGAAAGAGAAATTAAGGAAACAATTCAATTTACAACTGCATCAAAAAGTATAAAATACCTCAGAATAAACCTAGCCAAGGAGATGAAAGACCCATACTCTGAACACTATAAAATATTGATGAAAGAATTTGAAAACAATACAAAGAAATGAAAAGGTATCTCACACTCTTAGACTTGAAGAGTTAATATTGTTAAAATGTCCATACTACCCAAAGCAAGCTACAGATTTAATTCAATCCCTATCAAGATACCCAGGACATTTTTCAAAGAACTAAAACAAACAATCCTAAAATTTATATGGAACCACAAAAGACCCAGAATTGCCAAAGCAATCTTGAGAAAAAAGAATAAAGCTGGAGGTATCACCTGCCCAGATTTCAGACTATATTACAAAGCTACAGTAATCAAAACAGCATGGTATTGGCACAAAAACAGACATGTAGATCAATGGAACAAAATACAGAGCCCAGAAATAAACCCGTGCACTTATGGTCAATTAATCTACAACAAAGGAGGCAACAATATACAATGGAGAAAAAACAGTCTCTTCAATAAGCGGTGATGGGAAAATCAGACAGCTACATGTAGAAGAATGAGATTAGAATATTTCCTCACACCATATACAAAAATAAACTCAAAATAGATTAAAGACCTAAATTTAAGTCCTGAAACCATAAAACTCTTAGAAGAGAACATAGGCAGAATGCTCTTTGCCATAAATCATAGCAGTATTTTGGGGGATCTGTCTCCTAAGACCAAAGAAATAAAACCAAAAATAAACAAATGGGACCTAATCAAACTTAAAAGCCTTTGCAAAGCAAAGGAAATCACTGACAAAATGAAAAGACAACCTACTGAATGGGAGAAAACATTTGCAAATGATATGACCAATAAGGGGTTAATATGAAAAATATACAAACAGCTCATACACTCAATATCAAAAAAAAAAAAAAAACAATTGAAATATGGGTGGAAGATCTGAATAGACATTTTTCCAAAGAAGATATCACATGGCCAACAGGCACATGAAAAGATGCTCAACATTGTTAATCATCAGAGAAATTCAAATTAAAACCACAATAAGATATCATCTCACATCTGCAAAATGGCTATTATCAAAAAGCCTACAAATAACAAATGTTGGTGAGGACATGGAGAAAAGGGAACCCTAGTACACTGTGATGGGACTGTAAATTGGTGCAGCCACTATAGAAAGCAGTATGGAGGTTACTCAAAAAATGAAAAATAAAACTACCAGAGAGATCCAGCAACTCCACTGCTGGGTATATATCAAAAAAGATTAATTAATTCAAAATATTAATTCAAAAGATACATCTACCCCAATGTTCATAGCAGCATTATTTACAATAGCCAATATATGGAAGCAGCTTAAGTGTCCATTAACAGATGAATGGATAAAAGAAGATTGGTATATATATTCAATGGAATACTAGCCATAAAAAAGAATGAAATTCTGCCATTTGCCACAATGTGGATGAACCTAGGGAGTATTATGCCAAGTGAAATAAGTCAGACAGAGAAAGATGAATATTCATGTTATCACTTATACATGGAATCTAAAAAATAAAATAAACAAATGTATATAACAAAACAGAAACAGACTCACAGATATAGAGAACAAACTAGTAGTTAACAGTGGGGAGAAGGAAGGGGGAGGGGTGAGGTAGAAGTATGGGATTAAGAGATACAAACTACTAGGTATAAAAGAAATAAGTAACAAGAATATATTGTACATCAGAGGGAAATATAGCCATTATTTTGTAATAACTTTAAATGGAGTATAATCTATAAAAATATCACTATATTGTACACCTGAAACTAGTATAATATTGTAAATCAACTATACTTCAATTTAAAAAAGGAGGTATATGGCAGAGTATTAAAAAGGCAAGAGAAATAACTGTATGTGCAGGAGGATGACTGTCATAAATCATGTCACTTTCCTTTTTATCTAGGAACATGACATTATGAAAGGGTGAGGGACAGTGGAAAAGGTGGTAGGATCAAAGGATTGTAGGTCCCAGTAAGGCTGAAAGATTGTTAAATTTGGAGAATTATATGGAGTAACCCAGAAAGAGACGAAGTACTGACCAGAAAGTGGGATGCATGAAATTGATATTATGGGGGTGTATAATTGCAAGTAATGATAAGGTCACTGCCTTTTTACCAAGACCCAGACCTTATTCCAGGCACTTGATATGTATTCATCCATTTAAATGACACAAAATACTGATGACCTACTTAATATCAACAAGCATGATAAACCATTGCAACAAGGAGTAAAGTAGTAATTACTGACTTTTCTTCTCTGTGGCAATCCAGAGTTTTCTTCGGAGGCAGATCATCACAGTTCCCCCTCTTTTAACCATGGATAAGCAAGGACAACATTCTGGGGGATTTCTGTGTACCTCTAAAGAAGACACTAATCACTTCACAGCTTGCACAGAAGTATCTGCCTGATCTTTAAGGCTCCCTGATGTTATCAAAGACAGTATTTATATCATTTACAAACAATGATGGTAAATTCTGCAGCAACAGTAGATTGGCTACTTGGTGATTTAATGAATCATCTTCCCTAAAGAAGAAATAAATATATCTTAGAACTTAGAGGAAAACATAAAATTCAACAAAATAACTAAAGAGGTTAATATACATAAAATATATAATTCATGAGTTAACCTTCTTAGAATACACTCAAGTTTTTCTCTAAACCTACCAAACTTCAGAACACTGTTTAGTTCTCAGTAGAGTGCCTGGAAATTAGTTGGAGCTTCATAAGAATTAAATGAATGAGTGAACACAAAGTGAGACTATCCTCCCTTGGAAACCAGTGACCATATCCAACATTTATTTATTTTCATTTTCCTTATGATATAAAATGTGTAAGTCTTATTTTTTCTTTCTCTGGGACTATACTTACACAAGTTATTCTCCAACTCGCATTAGGTAACAGCCTTGCTTCATGAATACAATACTGACAGAAAAGTACTATTTACAGTCTCTTGGCTTCAAAAGACATTTCCCCTCTCATTAATTTGTTTCCTTTTGGTCTCAAACCTCACTCTTTATAGGAAGATATGTAACAGGGACAAATCTTCCCCTGCTTTGCTCATGCTCAGGAGGAAGATGTGAGCCTGGAAAGCTATACTTCATATACCAAGATGATACCGGCCAAGTCCTGGCAAGAGAATAATGGAACATTCTCAGATTAATTTCATGGTTATTTGTTCCATCTTAGAATCACATCAAGCACAGGTCTCCAAGTTGAAATTGTATCACTCTGTCTTTGCTGCCCAGGTAAATGAAAAATGAGCATATTCTCCACCCTCTAATGATAAATAATGACTTTTCCCTTCACAACTGAGATACATTTTATAGCATCATCAGAGAAGTCTAATTACCAAACAAAATGATAAGATATATCAGGACACAGGGAGCTTAGATTAAACTCACAAGAAATAGGCATTTGCATCTTCGCCATCCTTCAGACTCACTGCAGTAATAGAAAAGTGGCAACTGGAAGTTGCATCATGAGTATTCCATTAAATATCATTTGGATTGTAAATAACTTAAAAATCTAAACTACCCAGTAAAAGATTGTAAGGGAAAGATCCAAACATGTCCAGCTGCTAAAGGAGAAGTGACAAGCAGAGCTGGAGAGGAAAATAATAGAGGGACATTTACCATGAATTGGGTAAAAAAAATGCTGCTGTGGGCCCACAAAGACAGGAAGTGAAACATTCATTTTTAAGAATTTGACAGGGCCAATGTGGCTTTCACAAATTTTGATCTGTAATTATCCAGGTGGACTAATATTATGCTTTCTGCAATGGGGTCATTCTTGTAATCACTTTTTTTTACACTAATAGTCCCTTAGCCATAAGCGTGCTTTTCAGCATTTAGAGGTTTTCCTGGTTGTGAGCTTATTCCTTGTTTTAGGTTTTCATGACTCATTGAACTAGGTACTGAATCGAGACTTTGGTTCTAGATTCTTGTTTATTGAGATCAGCCTAGTCATTCCAGCATCAATAAAAGAGAAATGGTAATAATAACTTGTTGGAGACAACGGGGGGGCAAAAAAAGATTGAAAAAGAAGGTTGAAGACATGGCATACAGAAGGGATTTAACATTCACTGAATCACAGAGTCCCTACCAAGAACCAGATACCACCTAAGTACCTAGCAGTTATATATATAAAATCTTACTTTTTTCAACAACCACTCTGCCTGGTTGGTATTAGCATAATCCATCTTTAAATGAGAAAAATGAAGTTCAGAAAAATTAAGAAACTTACCAAAAGTCACACAGTAGGAAAGAGGTAAAACCCAAATATGAACCTATATAAACTCATAGGCCTTATTATTCTCATTATCTCATATAGTTTTATTTGTCCCTGTGAAAGCCATTATAGATCATAATAAAAAATGTAAAAATTACAGGCAGATTCAGGTTGGATTTTGCATACCCAGTACCTCTTAAAATGCCTGGCAAAAAAGTATGCAACCGATTAATATGTGTTAAAGAAGGAAGAAAGGGAGAGTGATGAAGGGACAGAGGAAGAGAATCATCCTGCCACATTAAACTATTTTAGTAAGATCATAAGTATAAACAGTTAAAGATAATTTTTAAGAAGTAAAACATATGTAAATATAAAATGAGCACATGGGCCAAAGATTTTATTTAACTCATTAAATGAGGGAACGAGTAAAATGTTACAAATGGCACAAAAGGGAATTGAAGGAACCACGCATATGTAGGCCATAAAGAATGCTGAAATGAATTTGCTTAACAGATGTAAAACTGGTTAATGCCCACAGAGCAATAATCAACTGAATTTCCAGCGGGACACAATTTCCATTTCTATGGACAAGAATCATTTACTATTTGCATCACGCAATGCTAAGAATTGTAAAATAGCTCAAAGAAAATGAAAGGCAGAGATAATCCGGAAGGATACACAAGACAGGAGACCCTCAAAATCTTTTTTTGCCATTTTAGTCTTTCATAATTTTTTCCTGACAAACTGCACACACACACACACACACACACACACACACACACACACACACATACACAGAGTAATTTCAGTTTTACAAAGTATCTCAAAAGTTTGTCTCAAAGGATACCAATGTCTTGTTGATCATTACCATTAACTTGTTAGAAACCATTGGCTATCTATGAAACAAAAGTGCTTAGAGCTATTGCATAAATCTCTTCATAAGGGTATACCATTAAATGGAATATTTTCTCTAAAAATAACTTGCAGAATTAAGCACAAGGAATTCTAATGCCAGAGCTAGAACGCAAACTCTGCCGGCTGTCATGGCTGGACAGCCGTTCTTTCATCTTGGGCTCTTTTACCACTGCCAAAGCAAGCCTATAGAGTTCATGTCTGCCTCCAGGTTTGCTGGTTGGAGTCTGTCATCCTTAACTTTTTTGTTTGTTTGTTTTGCTAGATCTCTCTTTTTTTTTTTTTCTTACCATCTCTCTCCCTTTCTTGCTGCAGAGCTTATATGCTATACAGGTCTGTATTTCTAAAACCAGAACTCAGGACAAACATATGAATCAAAGAAATGTGTTTTATAAGTAACTTTTCAGGAATGTACATCATCCACAGGCTTAAATATAAGTGTACCATTACCTTAGAGCCTGATGTTAATGCCTAAGATTTAGAACAATTGAATTCTTAAAGTTTATTGCCACTGGCTTACTGGTTGTTACCATACAGTTTTCTTTGTGGGTGGTGCACCAATCTCCCTGTTCATAGATATTTTCCATTCATCAGTGAACATTATATACTGAATGTGGTACATTATATCATTCAAAACAACTTAGCAATTTATTGTTTGGAATGATTAACAATCATCAGAAAATATTTCCCCTGGGTTTAGGAAATATTTGATAGAGGACCTGGTTAAGTATGAAATGGCATTCACCTACTTAGCATGAATGTTTGTGCTATGGTTGGTCTAGTCTTGCCTTCTACTTCAGATGCAGGAATAGTGTAGGTGGTGGAGTATCTCAGAATGGTGAAAAGAACGTCTGTTCATCTACAACTTACAACACAGTCTAGAAAGAAGCAAACCATGGCCAGCACATGTCAGCACAATACTGAAAGTTATGTATGAGTGGCAATGTGAGGGCTTTTATAGCAGCTACTAGAGTGCTGCCCATCTAGGATTTTGCTTTGATGGTTTTGAAAAGGCACTACGAAACTTTATGCCAGAAAACACATTAGGCTATTGGCAGCATAGGTATTATTCTGTCCTAGAAAATAACAGGAGCACAATACAAAGATGCTCTTCTATTTCACCACAGTGTTCTCCTCAGCACAACAGAAGACTCCAGCTTTTTTTGTTGAAGTGTGTCTAGATCTTTGGGTGAAAGATACTTCAAGAGTGTTTTAATTATGCATGGTAAATGAAAACAATGGTCCTTTGATAACTGAACACCTGGATGATAGGGAAAAACAGTTACTACAACATTATTTTTATTACCATACAATTTATATCCAGATATGTCCAAAAAGGATTTAAGATGATTCAAAAGTCATTCAGCTAGCATTTTGCTGAATTAAAATATGACATGGTCTCCCTTTGAAGAATCTATTTGGAAGAGAGAGTCATAAACTAACTAGGTAAAGTACTAAGGGAAGGCAGAGAAGGAAGAGATTAATTTTGCTCAGAGATAATCCTGGAGGGTTTCACACAATTAATCTGAACCTTGAAGGACGAATCCAAAGACAAAAAGGAAGAAAGGCTTTTCAGGATGTTTTCAAGTGAAGGATATACTTACTGAGGGAATTACAAGTACAAGAACCAAGGATATCAGAGGGCAGAATGGGGAGCTGGAACAGAAAGGGGAGTGTAATGCCCCAAATCCAAAGAGCATTATTATGAAGGGCATTAAATTTCATGTTAATTATTTTGTACCTAACCTATTGGTAATAGACATCAAGATTAGAAAAGCAGGGGAGTATCTAGAAGTATCTGGAAGTAACAGATTCTAGAAGTCAGGTAAAGGAAAGATTTCAAGAAGGGAGTAGATAATGGTACCAAGGTCCACAGAGTGATCATGATGTGGACTGTTGTATTTTACTGCTCAACATCTAAGGCACTTTTTTAATGTTGGGGAAAATCCTATTTCATGTGAAGGGTAAAGGGCCATGTATCCACTAGAGAAGGTAAAGAGCAGCCAGGGTTTCTTGAGACAAATGACCCAGGTTCAGGTAATTGGATATTCCACCCAGGATTTTCAGTCTCAAGTTGAGGATGCAAATGTATAGCAACAGCTCAGAATGTATACTCAGTGGCTGTGGAAGAGTCCAGTGTTCCCAAGCATTTAGCTGAAGTATGATCTGGTCTTGGTACCTATTACTCAGCTTCCTTTGCTTCTTTGTACATTGCAAAGAAGTGAGATAAAAGAGAAAGTACATATATCTCAATTAAGGAAGATGGTAAAAGGTTAGAAGAGTTTAAGACCAAGAAAAGATAATTACTTATGGAGAGTATGAAGAAAATGTTTGTTGAATAATACTCAGATTGAAAAATCAACGTGAACATATGATACCAATCAAAAACACTTTACAAATAAGGCAGCCATATTCTTCATAAAGCCATTTCTTAGGAAAATCTGTGACCATAATTTTGAGCCAATCCAGTGAAGACTTTTTTGCAGGAAGCTAAGACAGGACACTGTAAGCATTGAGATTTCTGGTCACCTAACTTTCTAAAACATAGAAATTAAAATGAATAGATTAATGAATCATATGTAATATATCTCATAATATTTTCTCCACTCAAAATGTCTTCACTCTCACCACCTAGAAAATGCCTATTCATTCTTCAAGAATCAGTACAAGTGTGACCGCCTCTCTCTAGAGCCTTTCTCTACCCATAAAACACAATATTCATCCTTCTTGTCTAGTGTTTTTGTGGCACCATGTTCAAGAAATAATTTAATACTTCTCACATGATAGATCATTACTAAGTCTACCTCCCATGACATAGTGTCAACTCCCTGGAGATAGGGATGACATGTTATTTTTTTAATATGCTACTTTTTAATGGAACCCCCAAATCTACAACAGTACCCAACATATAACAGGAGCTCAACACGTGCCGTTTGAGTGGGTTAATGGGTATATGAAATTCTATTGAATACCTTTATGCTAGTCAAGTGATTGATAGGATCTGACTAGTTCAAGGCAATCCCTAAGATAAGAATTTTGAGCACAGATTCTCTGCAGTTTGCTAAAGAAGGATCCATACCGTCCCAGTGGTTTTGTTCTCTGAAGTTCTGGAAAGTGCAATAGAGTATGTTCTGTTAGTTCATGTTAAGGACATTAAAATGCTGTAGTTTAAGTAAGGAATGTTACAATTGTGACTCTAACATCTTGGACAATAACTTTATATATCATACAGAAATAGCATATATTATACTTTTGCTGCAGTGACTCCTGCTTTATATCATAAATAGACTTCCATATAGTAGCAGATTCTAGATTTCTGAATATGAGGAGCTTTGGAGCTGCACTCTGGTTGGATGAGTTCATATGTGTGTGGTGAGCAGAGAATAGGTTCTGAAGGACTTGCCTGAAGCTGTAACCACATTCCAAAAATATTGCTTTTATGCAGATTGTATGTTTAATGTGGGGTGGTTTGGGGGAGACATTAAAAATTGGAGAGGTTATTGCTACATCATTACCATCCCAATGGTAAAAAATAAATTGTCTCCCTTTGGGGACCATAACTTCCAAAATTAAAACCTTGATTACACTAATGTGCTAACATACATAATAAGTGCATCTCATCTCTATGGACAAGTATTTATTTTATCTTTAATCATTTAGAATAAAAGGAAGACTATGGAAAAGTATAAAAACATATTGACTAAAATATGCTTTCCCTCCATTATTGAGAAACATAACAGAGAGCTGGGTTAGGAACACTTTCATGTGTATCAGTAGCACCTTGTACTTCTTTATAGCCTACTTAGAACTGCCTGTTTCGTTGTTAGCCTCTCCTACTAGGTTGCAAGTATCTTGATATAGAAACTATGTCTTATTTATCTTTGTCTCCTTCATGCCTAACACAATCCTTGGCATTTAGTAAGCATTTCATAATTTTTTGAGTGAACAAACATATATAAGGTAGATGCCCTTCATCAAGTGAAGAAAGGTCAACACTGATTCTTTATAGAAGATGTACATTATGTGAATCTTTACTTGGCTTTTAATTTGAAGGCTAAATTAATTGTTATTTAACTCTGGATTCTCACATTACTATTTCATTGTTTCACCCTTTACATCTTATTTAATCACAGTGTCTGCCATATCTAATCAAAATATAAAGAAATTAAAATGTTCTTCCTCCCTTTGTTGATCAAAATGCTATGTAGTAACAGGAAAATAATTACAAATGGCATGCATTTGAAAAATATATGATTCATATTTGATTTCTAGATTTAAACACCACAAAATTTACAATCATAAAAGTATACGTAGTTGTCATAAATAGGTAGCTTCAGGACTCAAGTGAGAATTTGAGGTCAAGGTTAAAAACATAATTCTCTAGGGGCTTCCCTGGTGGCGCAGTGGTTGAGAGTCCACCTGCCGATGCAGGGGACACGGGTTCGTGCCCCCGTCCGGGAAGATCCCACATGCGGCAGAGCAGCTAGGCCCGTGAGCCATGGCCGCTGAGCCTGCGCGTCCGGAGCCTGTGCTCCGCAATGGGAGAGGCCACAGCGGTGAGAGGCCCGCGCACCAACGACAACAACAACAAAAAAAGTAGAAGTGACTAGCCATCTGCCAAAGTAGCATATCCCATGAGGTTTTGATTCATCTATACCTGGCACAGTGACCCTCGGGGAGCTGATATTATAAAACCTACTGAAATAGTAGAGCATGGGCTACGACCACTGTAGACTATTCTGCCAGGTGCACTTCTCATGAGAAACGTAATAATGAAGCACCTCGTGTTTATATCTCACTCTCTTCCGCAATCAGTTAGTGTAGCGGGTTTCAAAGAGCGTAATCAGCCCCTTGCTGAACTGATAAAAGGACATTCCTAAATCTACAAACCTCAGGAATGCATTTAGGACCCCTGGTGACACCCCTGCCATTCAGATCCCTGTAAGCTCAGTCTAAATCTTTCCACAAACCTCTCTCTTACCATCTTACCTTCAATAGGTTACAGAGTCACTGGATTACTGGGTGAGGAGAAAAGTGTCCCCTGAGAAAATAGCCAAGGTCCTGCTGAGACATGTGTGCCTTCTCACATACCACCACCTCATTTGGCAAAGTGACAAAGGAATTTATTTCCTCCACTAAACCTGCTGATTGTATATTTTAATGTTAATGGAAACTGTACTTCTGGGAACAGGGCAACCAAAAATCCTAACTGAATATTTCAGTAAATCCATGATGGTCATGAGGAAAATAAATAATTTCTGACATGTTAAACCCAGATCTCTCAGAGTACAAAATGTATTGTAGCTTGTTATATTTCTTCAATATTTTATCTGTGGACAGACTGTGACTAACTACGGTATGCAGCAAACTACATTTCATAATTTTATCCTATGACTCATTCTCTCAACAAGATGGTTGCCTCTAGACAAATGAAATGGTTTTGAATTCAAGCAAACAGAAGCTTCACAGCTTCCAAGCAACACCACATTATGCTGAGCATAAAGCAAACAAGTTCCTTTTCTAGGAGTCCTCCAACGAATAGAGGCTGCCTTGAAGGGCATCCTTAGAGGCACTCGAGAAACTGCATGGCCATCCGTTCTGGAGATGCAGAAGAAATTACTGCATGCAAATAGAGGGTCACACTAGACAACTTCCAAGTTGGCTTCTAATCCTAAATCTGCTATGAAAGATTATGTAGATTACAATCAATATAAGTACCATTTAAAATTTCCCTTCTTCAAAATAAATATCTACATCAACTTAGAAGGAAACAAATTATATTAGTCAACCCAAGTAAAAGGGGCAGTAATTTGAAAGAAATCCTAAAACAAGATTCACTTAAGAAGAGAGATAATGAGAATATTCCTGACATGCAAAGATCTGTTTCCTAAGGAAGAAATGGCAATTCTCCTCAGGAAACACTGGCATTGAGGTTTCCTGCTCTTTAAAAATAACATAAATGTGTAGGAGTCTTTTTTCTTTATGAAACTAATGTTTTATTGTTAGATCTTCTTGGAGAAATATAATTTTTTATGATTTTAACTGGCATCTGAAATCTATTTTGGGGGCTTAACAAGAGAAGCAACACTACCATCCTGTGGCAAAAGAGATTAAATTTATTTTTAAAAAAGGAATAGTTCCAGTCAGAGATGAAATTTAAATCCCCAAATGAAAGTTCTAACCAAATGCATATTCATTCTTTTAGCATTAGCATAGCATTTCTGTCTTTCATTAAAAAATCTGCAACTTATCCAATTTTTTGTAATTAAGGCAAAATTAATATGAAAAAGGAAACTGTTTAAGTTAGAATGTTAATAGTGGCTTCCTGTTTCCTTGTGCCTAATCAGTAAAACAAAAGAAAATATTTGAAGGCCCATAAAAGTATCAGTGACTTTACTACAATAATGCAAGTCATATATACATAAATAAAGAACTCTAAAAAGATAATCAAGCAAAGAACAAAAGCTAGATTGTTTAATATTACCTTATATTTGAAGTACTTTTGCATGAATTATCCTAGTTGATCCTAACAACAACCCTCTGATGTCATTATTAACATCCCCATTTTACTCTTGAGGAAACTAAGATCCAAAGATAAAAGTTTACTCCCAATTAGTTCACTCAGCCAGAAGGTGAGATCAGCTCACTTGTCTGTCAAGATTCTCATGACGAATGAAGGAAAAATTGGCCCTTTTCTTCTGCAACCCTGCTAATACTTTGCAACTAACTTCTAAGAGCTTACTGCAGTGCATTGTAATCGTGTACTTTCTCCCTCAGTTGGAAGTACGATACTTGAACTTGGTGCTATTCATTCAGTAAATATTATCTAACTTCATCTACTCTGAATGAATGCCCTGGAGTAGCATTTCAAATACAGACTTCTCTGCATCAGTGGTTCTCAAAGTGTGGATCCTGTGGCAGCAGCTGCAAGCATCACTTGGGAACATGTTAGATATGCAAATGTTAGGCCTCTCTCAGGACCTATTAAATCAGATAATCTGGGGATGGGGCCCAGCAATCTAGGTGAAAAAGTCCTCCAGGTGATTCCAATGCACCCTCAAGCTTGAGAGCCGCTGCGCTACCCAGATCACCAAGGTGGCTACAGCTGTGTGTAGCCCAGCGCTGCCTGCAGGATGGAGGCTCTCATTTTGCCAGCCCCTAGGGGCATAGACAGCTGACAGTTCTCAGCTGAGTCCTTCTCAGAGCACAACCCACAGAGAAAAGAGTGTCCCCTTACCCAAGGTCACACTTGAACATCACCTCACCCAGGAAGCCTTCCTTAAAAAATATGTTCTCCACGTGGGTTGAGGGTCCCTGCTGTGTGTTCCCATGGCACTCTGTTGATTATTCCATCATAGAACTGTGCCTGGCACATAAATGGCACTTGGCAATAAAGAATTATTTAATGAATATTACCTGTCAAAATATAAGTTGTCTATTGAAGTCTCTATTAATGATCTTCCTGTCTGGGCTGTATGCTCCTTGAAGGCAGAGACAATACTTCGTTTATACACTAATGTACAGCTCCTGGCACACTATCAGACTGATCAATGCTGCATGAACACTTGTTGAATTAATAAACATTCTATTTTCTGTGGATTCAAAGATGAATAAAATATGGACCTATCAATGAGGAGTCCACACTCTAGTTGAAAAAAGAGATATGTGAATAGATAAATCATGGTGCCACCTGCTACCGGTTACAAAAGAGCCATGAACCAAGTGCCTTGCCCTACACCAGGCATAATCCCATCTCCTTTCCATTTATTTCAACCTTTTCTTTTACAGCTCAGCCAAAGAAGACAGGTCTCTCCCTGCCCTAAATTCCTATAATATGTGCTCTCTGCTTCACACATTTGACCCGGACAATATGTATATTGCTTAGCAGTGTTTAACACATATGCCCTGCCTACCCATAGAAGTTAAAAACTTACATCAGAAAATATGTTTTTCTATCTCCAATGCCTATCTCAATAACTCAACAACTGTCATACAGTTTTCAATTTAGTAGGTGTTGTCTATGGAGATTAAAAAGAAATCATCCCCACTTAGGGTTCTCTGTCAAATAGATTCTGAACAGAGATTTGCACACAGAAGAGCAACTGAGGAGTGTTTGCCTGGAACAACACCTGTAACTGGGTCTCTCTGCTGTCGCAGCAGAGGACTCAGCACATCCTACAAGGAGCTGTGGAGCCAGGATGGCCCTTCAGTGCTGTCCCACAGTGAAATCTGAGATTTTGTGTCCCCACATCAACCACTAGATGCAGGCTGTCCCCACGAAGGGGCATAACCTTGGGCAAGACAACTCCCTTCTGCAAAGGATAATTCTTAGAGAGGGAGTACCTGTGAACCATCATCAGACAGTACTCACAACAGCTGGGGGAAGGAGAATTGTGGTCCTATAGAGGGATCTAGGCAGGTCACCTCTGCAACACTACTGTACTGATCAATTCTTTAGTTGTGAGAACGAATTATACATGTGGAGAGACATATTCACTGTTATTTGTACTTTGCTTACTGCTTGATGTATTGGATTCACATCTCCATTAGACAAATTTTGAAAACCAATTTGTCTCAATAATTTAAATAGTAACCACACTCAATAAATTCCTTTATAAAGCAATTTAAACTGCTGTTATTATAGCTGGGTCTCCAAATACTTTCCTTTAAACAACAAACATGCACAGACTCAAAGATTCTAAACTCAGCTTTGCAAGATATGCCTAACTTGATCTAAAACATCAACGGCACAGATATAAATTATTTCTTTATTATTCTCATACTTTTCAGAGTTATTGCTTTATTTATATTGAAAGTTTCCTAAGATTTCTGAATTATTTTCATTCCTTCATAAAAATCCAGGTTGCAGAATCTGGTTGGGACATAAGACCTGGTAGCTTATGTATAAATAATTCAAAAATGCCATGGTCATTAGATTGAGCCCATTCTAATGTGAAGATTTACATGTCACAACATCAATTTTTAATGTTTCTGTCATTTGGTTTTATTTTTTTGAAATTTGGTATCTTTCCCAAAATGATCTGTTCTAATTTTGCATAGCTTACAATTCCTAACTCATTGTCCTTTTGTTATGATTATCAGTACAAAATACATTTTCTATTTTTTAATACCTGAATTTACTATTAGTGTTTTATTATAATTACCAGAGACATTTAGAGGACTCATCTTTACAGGCCATAAGGAACTGAGTGTTGTAGTTAGCTCTCCTAGTCAGGACACTTGTCATTTTGGAACACCATATTGAAATTTCTTTACAAAACTGAGCCTTCAACCCATGAACATGGTATATCTTTTTATATATTTAGGTCCTATTTAATAATGTATTTCAATAAGGTGTTCTGGTTTTCTCCACAGTAATCCAACTTTTTATTATATTCAAAAAACATCGTGTTGCTTTTGCAAGTGATACCTTCTTAAATTACGTAAGATTAGTTTTGATGGGATATAAAAATAAAATTGGCTTCAATATCAGTATTATATATTACAGCCTTGAAAAACTCTCATTAATTTTAATACTTTGTGGGTTACTTTTGGTTTTTCAAGTAGACAATTACATTGGCTGAAAATAATTTTGTTTTTTCTATGTATTCCAAATTTCTTTTTTTTTTGGTCGTACCACAAGGCTTATGGTGGGATTTTTAGTTCCCTGACCAGGGATTGAACCTGGGCTCTCAGCAGTGAAAGTGCTGAGTCCTAACCACTGGACCACCAGGTAATTCCCAGATGTTATTCTTTTAATTGACTTATTGAAAAGGCTGGTAACTAGAAAAATGTTGAATTA
This sequence comes from Pseudorca crassidens, assembly GCF_039906515.1. Classification (NCBI taxonomy): domain Eukaryota; kingdom Metazoa; phylum Chordata; class Mammalia; order Artiodactyla; family Delphinidae; genus Pseudorca; species Pseudorca crassidens. Next base: position 58,870,832 of record NC_090297.1, on the reverse strand, counting down.
AAGAGGTGATATCAGGAATCCAAGTCTTCTTTCTGATTTTTGAGGATATAGTCTTAGGAGTGATGTTTCATGTGAATTTTTGTGTATATCTTTATCAGCCTAGGAAGTTCTCTTCTACAATTTGCTTTCTAAGAGGTTTTTTTTTTAATATTGAATTAGTGTTACAATTTTCCATTATATTCTTGAGATGATTGTATCATTCTTGCCCTTTAAATTATTAGCATGAAATACATTGATTTTTCTAAATCTGAACAAATGCTTATTCCTAGAATAAATCTAATCTCATAATAATGCATTAGCTTTTAATGAATTATATTCACTAATATTTATGTTTTGTGTGTTTCTGTGTGAAATAGGTCTATAATTTTTTTCCCCTTTTCTTTTCCCCCCATTTTGTTTTGGTATCAAGGCCTTACTAGTCTCACAAAATGAGTTAAAAATTGTTAGTATTTCCCAGTATAATGGTATATTTGTCAGTTCTCTTGTAGCTGTGCCAATTGTTTTCACGTATATTTAAAACTAGATATTAGGTGCATGCAAGTTTAGAATTTAATATTTTCATAAGGAAGAGAAATTTTTATCAAGGCACACTGGTTATTTTTCCCTAGTAAGCCCTTGTTGTAAATTCCACCTTGTCTGACATTTAAGTAGCAGGCAGTTTATATGAAAGCTTTTTGGTGTGGCATCAACATACAATACACATGAAATTCCAAAGTAAAGTGTACATCAAGTCTAGATTTTCAAATGATGGATCTGACAACTGGTTCACATATTTAAAAACTATTTGCTCACAATAAGGATAAAATATATCAAAAGTAACCAATAGGTAGGATTTAACAAGGACGATTTTGAAGTTATTCATTGTACTGCTAGGAGTCAACCCTCCCACTATCACCACAGGCAGAAAAACAACGTTAGAAACAATTCTCCATGTATCTTTCCTAGGTGTCTAGGCATTAACAGTCCATTTGTTCCATGACTATTTTTTTATGAATGTTTGCAAGGGGCCTTGGCAGGATAGAAACAATGACTCACTCTGCAGCATATTTTTTTACATTAATGTATAATAAAGATATAGAAATCTCCTCTCATGGAGATATTACAAGGTAATATAGATGTCTCCCTCTTCTCCCCAGCGAGATTTGTTTATAGTCCAGGGTAATAAAAATAACCTCTAGCAAAGAGGATGGGTAGATTTACCATCAGCCTCTTATAAGATTTTGTAAGATCAGTACTCCTCATCTTTGACACAGATCCACTGTGGGCGCAGAATCCACCTAGATCTACTTCCAGATCACTTTCTGGGACTTGGAGGAAAAGGGAAACTGATGTGAATGTGGAACGTATGCTGCCTGCTGTGCTGTAAATAATAAACTCTAAATCTATGTGGGCTCGCTATCTCCTGATCAGCCAAAACTATTGAAGACAAGCTAGCATGTCACTATGCTTCTGTTTCAGAGCTGCCTGAGAGGAACTTAATGTCTGATAAAGGAGTTTGCAGAAGCTTTAGTAACTTGTCTCTTACAAAGGTATCAATACTTGAATCCCAAGGATAAGACATGAAATTTGTGGTTAGAATGTTAGTATGGGATCATTTTTAAGGGTCCCTAGTCAAGAGAGCTTATTGCTAGGATAAGATGACCCTAATAGAAAGGAAATGTGGAACGTATTGTCAGGGGCACATGATGAAAGGGCATCATCTGAAGAACCACTGCCCACTAAGAAAGTTGTAGTTCAATGGGCAAAGCAAGTAAGTTTCCACAGAAACCATGACAGAGTCCCACAAGAGAAACACTGGTCTGAATATCAGTCAAGTCTATAGAACCAATTTATGATAAAATCAAATAAAAATTTTTATATACCCTTACTTTTCCAACTCCAATACCGTTTTCACAAAAACTATTCAATTACAACTAAATATTTAAATGAATATGAAAGTGTTCATTAATGTTTGGAAGGGAATCTGCTTTGCAACTTAATATAATTTTTAATTTATTTTCTAAGAGTAAATATAAAAATTAAAGGGACTAGAATTCTCACTAAGTAGAAGGGAAAGGATTAATCCACTTCAAACCACTGAGCATGTTTAAAAAAAAAAAATAGGTGATGACAAAAGTAAAGTTGGTTTCATGATTAAACCCCATAAATCCTGGGCTTCCCTGGTGGTGCAGAGGTTGAGAGTCCGCCTGCTGATGCAGGGGACACGGGTTCATGCCCCGGTCCGGGAGGATCCCACATGCCACGGAGCGGCTAGGCCCGTGAGCCATGGCCGCTGAGCCTGCGCATCCGGAGCCTGTGCTCCGCAACGGGAGAGGCCACAATGGTGAGAGGTCCGCATACCGCAAAAAACAAAAACAAAAACAAAAACAAAAAAACCCATAAATCCTGATTTTTCAATACAGACAGTACATTAACAAGAGTTAAACTAGCTTCCTTTTACTTTGCATTTGCCTACTATAACTTTTCCTAATCTTTTTTTAACCCTAGTTTGAAAATTTTTGTCTTTTACCTAACTGAATCCATTTACATATATTGTTTTGTAATTTTTTTTCTTATTTTTCTATGTGATTTTATTTCTTCTTTCTTATGTTCTTTCAAATTGATTGTTTTCTTCAATTTTTGGGTTTTCACTCATTCTACTTTTTCCCTGTTTTGAAGTTAAGTTAATCACTCCACTTTATTCATTTTAATAGTAACTTTAGAAATTTTAACAACAAAATCTAGAATTTAAGAAAAAAAGCATATAAGTTTAAAACCTCAAATAACATTTATTGAGTGCTTACTAAATGCCAGGCATTGTGTTAAACACTTTTATACAGATCATCTTATTTAACCCTCTCAACAATCATGTGAACCCACTATTATTATCCCTTCCTACCAGATGCGGATATTGAGGCTTAATAAAAGGTAAATTACCTGCCTAAGATTATCTCATAAGCAGCAGAGCAGGAAATCAAACCCAAGTTTTTCTGGAGCTCTTATGTATTTTGCTTTCCATTTAACACTCACTCTCCATCTCACAAAAGGCTGTGAGAGAAGAATTATTGTCTCCATATAAGTTTAACAAATTTCCAGTCAATTTACTGTTATTTTTTAATTGCTAGTATGTATGTGTGTGTACTTGCATATAAAAAAATTGACTATATGCCATAGTATCAAGTATGATGCCTTGAGCATAGTTAGGGTTGAGTAAATACAAGTTAACTGATTTTGTGCTGTGTTGTTTCGTGACATCATCTTACACCACATGCAGGGTCAGATTCTACTTCTTCATGCCCCCAGAGTGCGCAATGCATAGTGTGTACTCCAGGAATCTTATCCACAGCGTATGTTTGTTACTTAATCTATTTCTATGTTTGTGATTCGGCTATGACTCTTTCAGTTCTCACCCAGATATTTTGTCTGCTATGACTTTTATTTTAATTTTTTTTTTATTGGAGTATAGTTGCTTTACACTGCTGTGTCAGTTTCTGCTGTATAGCAAAGTGAATCAGCCATATTTATACATATATCCCCTCTTTTTTGGATTTCCTTCCCATTTAGGTCACCACAGAGAACCAAGTAGAGTTCCCTGTGCTATTCAGTAGGTTCTCATTAGTTATCTATTTTATGCATAGTAGTGTATATATGTCAATCCCAATCTCCCAATTCATCCCCCTCCCACCACCTTTCCCCCTTGGTCCATAGGTTTGTTCTCTACGTCTGTGTCTCTACTTCTGCTTTGCAAATAAGATTGTCTTTACCATTTTTCTAGATTCCACATATATGTGTTAATATATGATATTTGTTTTTCTCTTTCTGACTTACTTCACTCTGTATGACAGATACTAGGTCCATCCACGTCTCTGCAAATGACACAATTCCATTCCTTTTTATGGTGGAGTAATATTCCATTGTATATATGTACCACATCTTCTTTATCCATTCCTCTGTTAATGGACATTTAGGTTGCTTCCATGTCCTGGCTAATGTAAATAGTGCTGCAATGAACACTGGGGTGCATGTATCTTTTTGAATTATGTTTTTCTCTGGGTACATGCCCAGTAGTGGGATTGCTGGGTCATGTGGTAGTTCTATTCTTAGTTATTTAAGGAAGCTCCATACTGTTCTCCATAGTGGCTGTATTAATTTATGTTCCCACCAACAGTGTAAGAGGATTCCCTTTTCTCCAAACCCTGTCCAGCATTTATTGTTTGTAGATTTTTTGATGATGGCCATTCTGACCGGTGTGAGGTGACACCTCATTGTATCAATAGTTTTGATTTGCATTTCTCTAATAATTAGTGATGTTGAGCATTTTCATGTGTTTTTTGGCCATCTGTATGTCTTCTTTGGAGAAATGTCTATTTAGGTCTTCTGCCTGGCATTTAGTAAGCACTCAATAAATATTAGCTAATTCATTACATTCATTTAAAGTGCCCAGCACAGGCCTGATTTATGTAATTTTTAAACACATTATGTCTTATTCTTTTTTCCCTGTCAACAAGAAATATTGTTATTAATAAGAAATAACATGCACAGCTATTTTATACAGAATGGATAAACAACAAAGTCCTACTGTATAGCACAGGGAACTATATTCAATATCTTGTGATAAAGCATAATGGAAAAGAACATGAAAAAGAATGTATATTTATAACTGAATCACTTTGCTATACAGTAGAAATTAACACATTATAAATCAACTATAACTCAACAAAATTAAACAAAAAAAACCTTAATTAAAATAATTTCTTTTGACTTCCATTCTATTGTCCAGAAGCTTAGTCCTTTTTTTAAATGTTCTATAATTTCATCTTTTTATAACCTTAGATGTTAATACATTTACTCACACGGTTATCATTTTCTTCTCTCACTATTTCAAACCACCTTGTCATTATTTTTCTTATAATTGAAATATCTTTCAAAGATTCTTTAGTGAGAGCTTGATAACAGTAAGTCTTCTCTCTCTCTCACTTCTTTTGTATGCCTGAAAATTCCATTAAGACAATTATTTTCTCTCCAATCTTTAAACATTTTATTCTAATGCCTTATGGCTTCCCTTGCTGCAACTGAGAAATTAGTTGTCAGGCCAACTACAGTTTTTTTGTAAGTAATCATTCTTCTTCTCTTTGGCTGCTTTAAAGATTTTTCTTTTGTTTTAAAAAATTAGAACTCTGATTAGATACAATTAGACCTTCTCAATCTAGTCACCATATTTCTTAATTTCTCTTCTTTACTATCTACCATTTCTTAGTCTCTTTTTGTTTCATTCTTTAATTTCTTCAGATTTATCTTCCAGTCCTCTAAGCTATTTAACTATCCACTTTATTTCTAATATCTAATTCTCCATTTAATGAAGTTTCTTTTTTCAAATATGACTAATAATTTTTATAGTTTCTTGTTTTTGTAAGTTCAAAAATATTTGTTCTACTTATATTTGAAGAATATTTGGGCAGATATATAAGTCTAGAATAACAATATTCCAGTATTGGATGTTATGGTGAAATCTGTGGCCAGCTTGATATATTTTGTACTTGAATAACTTAATCTCTTTGTGTGTATACACAAAATATTTTGTGTTTATCATTGGCATACATTAAATGTGAAAGAAAATATAAAAGACTTTTTTGTTCATTAAAAATGTGTAAAATAACTGTAAACAAAAATTATATCAACACATTATGGAGTTATGACCTATGTAGAAGTAAAATATATGACCAAAATAGCACAAATGATGGAAGGTGGAATGGAAGTACACTGTTGTAAAGTTTTTACACTATTTATAAAGTGGTCTAATATTACTTAAAGAAAAATGTGATAAATTAAAGATGCATATTTTAAAGTCTAGATCAGCTACAAAAAAGTATACAGCTGATAACGTACTAATGGAGACAAAATAGAATATTTATTAAAATACACAATCTAAATAAAGACAGAAATGAAGAAAAAGAACACAGATAGGAAATAAAAAGCAGAAAGCAGACTTAAATCCAAATATATTGAAAATTACATTAAATATAAAGAGTCTAGACATGCCGATTAGAATGCAGAGACTGTCACAATGATTAAAATCCTGATAGGAATTTTTCTGTAACAATTTCCCTTGGGATATGGTATGACTTTTTTAATTTATTGATTTCAACCTTTTCATTTCAGAAGATTTCTTGAACCATATTTTTCAATCTTTTTAGTTCTGTTCTTCAGTCAAAATAATTATGGGTAACTGGAATCTCCTTTGTCTCTCTTCCATGCATATAAATTTCTCTCCAACCCTGGGCCCCTTCTGTTATGGTGTGCCTAAGCCCCATACACCACAGCCCCCAGGGACTTTTCCAGCCCTGTGGGTCCTAAGCATAGGCTCTGCCCACCTCCCAAACCACCCACTGCCTAATACCGCCCTCCACAACCAAGGCCTTTTCCACCTTTTTTTTTTTTCTTCTCCTCTTTTTTACTATTGTGGTTATGTTTTACTCTCTGGTTGTTGTTTCATCTATATTTTTACTGTAATAGTCTTTCCAACATACCTGTCACTTTCCTAGTCTAATTTGATTTTTATTCTTTGTTATTGCTCTCCTTTTATTTTATATATATTTTGCCACCCGCCACAGCTTGCAGGATCTTGGTACATGAGCTGGGGGTCAGGCTGAAGCTCCTGCAGTAGGAGCTGCAACTCCAAACTACTGGAATAACAGAGAAACACAGACTCCAGGGAATATTCATCAGACTGAGGTCCCCCAGAGGTCCTCATCTTGGTACCAGAGCCAGCTCTACCCAACAGCCTACAGACTCCAGTGATGGATGCCTAAGGCCAAACAACCAGTGAGACAGGAACACAATCCCACTCATCAAAATAAATAAATTTAAAAAATGAGAGGGCAAAACAATGCGGCACAGATGAAGGACCAAGATAAAAACCAACAAGAATAAATAAATGAAGAGGAAATAGGCAATCTACCTGAAGAAGAATTCAGAGTAATGACAGTAAAGGTGATCCATAAACTAGGAAATAGAATGGAGACATGGACTGAGAAAATATAAGAAATGTTTAACAAAGATCTAGAAGAACTAAAGAACAAACAAACAGAGATGAGCAACACAATAACTGAAATGAAAAATACACTAAAAGGAATCAATAACAGAATAACTGAGGCAGAAGAACGAATAACCGAGCTGGAAGAAAAAATGGTGGAAATAACTGCCGAGGAGAAGAATAAAGAAAAAAGAATGAAAAGAATTGAAGGCAATCTCAGAGACTTCTGGGACAAGAATAAATTCACCGATATTCAAATTATAGCGGTCCCAAAAGAAGAAGAGAAAAAGAAAGGGTCTGAGAAAATATTTGAAGACATTATAGTGGAAAACTCCCCTAACATGGGAAAGGAAATAATCACCCAAGTCCAGGAAGCACAGAGAGTCCCATACAAGATAAACTGTAGGAGAAACACACCAAGGCACATATTAATCAAACAACCAAAAATTAAATTCAAAGAAAAAATATTAAAAGCAGCAAGGGAAAAACAAATATTAACATACAAAGGATTTGCCAGAAGGTATCAACTGATTTTTCAGCAGCAACTCTGCAGGCCAGAAGGGAGTGGCAGGATATACCTAAAGTGATGAAAGAGGAAAACCTATAACCAAGATTACTCTACTCAGCAAGGATCTCATTCAGACTCAACAGAGAAATCAAAAGCTTTTCAGACAAGCAAAAGCTAAAAGAATTCAGCACCACCAAACCAGCTTTACAGCAAATGCTAAAGAAATTTCTCTAGGTGGGAACACAAGAGAAGAAAAAGACACACAAAAACAAACCCCAAACAAACCCAAAACACAAAAACAAAAACAAAACAATTAAGAAAATGGTAATAAGAACACATATATTGATAATAACCTTGAATGTAAACAGATTAAATGTCCCAACCAAAAGACACACACTGGCTGAGTGCATACAAAAACAAGACCCATCTATATGCTGTATACAAGAGACCCACTTCAGACCTAGGGACACATACAGACTGAAAGTGAAGGGATGGAAAAAGATATTCCATGCAAATGGAAATCAAAAGAAAGTTGGAGTAGCAATACTCGTATCAGATAAAATACACTTTAAAATAAAGACTGTAACAAGAGATAAGTAAAGACACTATATAATGATCAAGGGATCAATCCAAGAAGAAGATAAAACAATTATAAATGTTTAAACACTCAACATACGAGCACCTCAATACATAAAGCAAATGCCATGAAAACGGAAATCAACAGTAACACAATAATAGTAGGGGACTTTAATACCCCACTTACACCAATGAAAATATCATCCAAACAGAAAACAAATAAGGAAACACAAGCTTGAAATGGCACAACAGACCAGATAGATTTAACAGACATTTATAAAACATTCCACCTGAGAGTGGCAGAATACACTTTCTTCTCAAGTGCACACGAACCATTCTCCAGGATAGATCACATCTTGGGTCACAAATCAAGTCTTGGAAAATTTAAGAAAATTGAAATTTTATCAAGCAGCTTTTCTGACCAAAACGCTATGAGATTGGAAATCAATTACAGGGAAAAAAATTGTAAAAAACACAAATACATGGAGGGTAAACAGTACATTACTACCTAACCAAGAGATCAATGCAGAAATCAAGGAAGAAATAAAACAATTCATAGAAACAGATGACAACAAAAACACAACGACCTAAAACCTATGGGACTCAGCAAAAGCAGTTCTAACAGGGAAGTTTATAGCAATTCAATCTCACCTCAAAAAACAAGAACCATCTCAAATAAAATATCTAACCCTACACCTCAAGCAACTAGAGAAAGAAGAACAAAGGAAACCCAAAGTCAGCAGAAGGAAAGAAATCATAAAGATCACAACAGAAATAAATGAAACAGAAATGAAGAAAACAATAGCAAAGATGAAAAAAACTAAAAGCTGGGTCTTTGAGAAGATAAACAAAATTGATAAACCATTAGCCAGATTCATCAAGAAAAAAAGGGAGAGGATGCATATCAATAAAATTAGAAATGAAAAAGGAGAAATCACAACTGAAACCAAAGAAATACAATGGATTATAAGAGACTACTACAAACAACTATATGCCAATAAAATGGACAACCATGAAAAATGGGCAAATTCTTGGAAAGGTACAATTTTCTAAGACTGAACCACAAAGAATCAGAAAATATAAACAGGCCTATCACAAGTAAAGAAATTGAAACTGCAATTAAAAATCTTCCAACAAACAAAAGTCCAAGACCAGATGGCTTCACAGGCGAACTCTATCAAACATCTAGAGAAGAGCTAACACTGATCCTTCTCAAACTTTTCCCAAAAACTGCAGAGGGAGAAACACTCCCAAATTCATTCTACAAAGCTGCCATCACACTGATACAAAAACAAGAAAAAGATACCACAAAAAAAGAAAATTATAGACCAGTATCACTGATGAACATACATGCAAAACTCCTGAACAAAATACTAGCAAACAGAATCCAACAACATATTAAAAGGATCATACACCATGATCAACTGGGACTTACCCCAGGGATGCAAGGATTCTTCAATATATGCCAATCAATCAATGTGATACACCATATTAACAAATTAAGGAATAAAAACCATATGATCATCTCATCAGATGCAGAAAAATATCCTGACAAAATTCAACACCGATTTATGATAAAAACTCTCCAGAAAATGGGCATAGAGGGAAACTACCTCAACATAATAAAGGCCATATATGACAAACACACAGCAAACATCATACTCAATGATGAAAACCTGAAAGCATTTCCTCTAAGATCAGGAACAAGACAAGGATGTCCACTCTCACCACTCTTATTCAACATAGTTTTGGAAGTCCTAGCCACAGCAATCAGAGAAGAAAAAGAAATAAAAGGAATACAAATGGGAAAAGAAGAAGTAAAACTGTCACTGTTTGCAGATGACATGATATTATACATAGAAAATCCTAAAGATGGCACCAGAAAACTACTAGAACCAATCAATGAATTTGGTAAGGTTGCTGGATACAATATTAATGCACAAAAATATCTGGCATTCCTATATACTAACAACGAAAAATCAGAAAGAGAAATTAAGGAAACAATCCCATTTACCACTGCAACAGAAAGAATAAAATACCTAGGAATAAACTTACTTAAGGAGGTGAAAGACTTTACTCAGAAAAACTATAAAACACTGATGAAAGAAATCAAAGATGTCATAAACAGATGGAGAAATATACCATGTTCTTGGATTGGAAGAATCCATAATGTGAAAATGACTATACTATCCAAAGTAATCTACAGATTCAATGCAATCCCTATCAAACTACCAATGGCATTCCTCACAGAATTAGAACGAAAACTTTAACAATTCATATGGAAACACAAAAGACCCAGAATAGCCTAAGCAATCTTGTGAAAGATAAACAGAGCCGGAGGAAGCAGGCTCCCTGACTTCAAACTATACCACAAAGCTACAGTCATCAAGACAATATGGTAGTGGCACAAAAACAGAAATATAGATCAATGGTACAGGATAGAAAGCCCAGAGATAAACCCACACATATATGGTCACCTAATTTATGTCAAAGGAGGCAAGAGCATACAATGGAGAAAAGACAGCCTCTTCAATAAGTGGTACTGGGAAAACTGGACAGCTACATGTAAAAGAATGAAATTAGAACACTACCCAACACCATACACAAAAATAAACTCTAAATGGATTAAAGACTTAAATATAAGACCAGACACTATAAAACTCTTAGAGGAAAACATAGGAAAAACACTCTTTGACATAAACCACAGCAAGATCTTTTTTGACCTACCTCCTAGACTAATGGAAATAAAAAGAAAAATAAACAAATGAGACCTAATTCAACTTCAAAGCTTTTGCACAGCAAAGGAAGCCATAAACAAGACAAAAAGACAACCCTCAGAATGGGAGAAAATATTTGCAAATGAAACAATGGACAAAGGATTCATCTCCAAAATATAGAAACAGCTCACGGAGCTCAATATCAAAACAACAAACAATTCAATTAAAAAATGGGCAGAAGACCTAAATAGACACTTCACCAAAGAAAACATACAGATGGCCAAGAGGCACATGAAAAGATGCTCAACATCACTAATTATTAGAGAAATGCAAATCAAAACTACAATGAGGTATCACCTCACACCAGTCAGAATGGCCATTATCAAAAAGTCTAGAAACAATAAATGCTGGAAAGGATGTGCAGAAAAGGGAAACTTTCTGAACTGTTGGTGGGAATGTAAACTGATACAACCACTATGGAGAACATTATGGAGGTTCCTAAAAAACTAAAAATAGAACTACCATATGACCCAGCAATCCCACTACTGGGCATATACCCTGAGAAAACCATAATTGAAAAAGAGACATGTTCCACAGTGTTCACTGCAGCACTATCTACAATAGCCAGGATATGGAAGCAACATGAGTGTCCATCGACAGATGAATGGATAAAGAAGATGTGGTACATATATACAATGGAATATTACTCAGCTATAAAAAGAAATGAAATTGAGTTATTTGTAGTGAGGTGGATGGACCTAGAGTCTGTCATACAGAGTGAAGTAGGTCAGAAAGAGAAAAATAAATACTGTATGTTAACGCATATATATGGAATCTAAAAAAAAAAAAAAAATGGTACTGATGAACCTAGTGGCAGGGCAGGAATAAAGACGTAGACATAGAGAATGGACTTGAGGACACAGAGTGGGAGGGGAAGCTGGGGCAAAGTGAGAGTAGCATCGACATATATACACTAACAAATGTAAAACAGTTAGCTAGTGGGAAGCAGCAGCATAGCACAGGGAGATCAGCTCGGTGCTTTGTGACCACCTAGAGGCGTGGGATAGGGAGGGTGCGAGGGAGGTTCAAGAGGGAGGGGATATATGTATGCATATGGCTGATTCACTTTGTTGTACAACAGAAACTAACAGAGTACTGTGAAGCAATTATACTCCAATAAAGATGTGTTTAAAAAAATAATAAAATAAAATAAAAAACAACAAAAAAAGCACTGTTGCTTTTGCCATGTGATCTTTGAATTACTCAGCATGAGGGAAGCCAACCACCATGTTGTGAGGACATTCAAGCAGCCTGTGAGGAAGCTCACATCGGAAGAAACTGAGGCCTCCCACCAACAACCAGCACCTATTTTCCAGCCATTTGAGTGGGTTACCTTGAAAGCCGATTTTCTAGTTCCATTTAAGCCTTTAGATGCCTACATCCCCAGCTGACAACTTGACTGCAAACTTCATGAGAGACTTCAAGCTAGCTAAACTGTTCATGAATTCCCAACTCAGAGAAACTGTGAGGAAAATAAATACTTATTATTTTTTAAGTCACTAAGTTTTGAAATAATTTGCTATGCAGCAAAAGATACTTAATACATGCATGTAACATATTATAAATTAAGAAATAGAATAAAATGGACATCCATGAAGTAACCACCAAATTAAAACCAGAATATTGCCAATATCATACACCAGAGGTATTGGTGATCTTTCCTCTTTCAATCTGCCTCACCTTCGGACTGTTTTCTTAAAATACAGCACATCTGTGTAATTCCTCTTTCAACTCTATCTCATGTGATTCCCCTCTGTGCTAGTCTGAATCCAAGAAAGCTTCTGCAGGCAGCCCAACCATCCCAGTCCTCTTATTTAAAAGGGATTGTTGACATTTCCCTTCAGGTTATGATACCAATTTTGGAAAATAGTAACCTAATTTTCTTTTTCTTTTTTTAATTGCTCTTCAAAAGCCCAGCTTTCAGAGCTGTTATATAAGAGATGTGCACTAAGGAATATGTTAGTTTCTCAATTTTTTTAAGATTCCTAAAATTTTAACCATGCATTAAGACAAAGCATTAAAAGTAGCAATCCTGAACCACTACATTCTCTATTTTTCCTTTGCCCCATCCATTCACCAACTACTATCTATTTGCAGACCTGTGCTTTCTTATTATTTCATTCACTTTCACTGAAGGCCATCATAAAGAACAGTAAGTGGAGAAACACTGATGCACTGCTTTTAAAGTTGCTCTCGATTTAATTTTCTATTATGCTACTTATGCTCCTTACCCCCAAAGACTTTTAATGATAAATTTATCATAGGATTCAAGACCAAGGAGGAAAAAATAGTTTTATGATGAACTAGTATATAATTTCTTACTGGTAAATTTTCTGGTTCAGAGTTTATAAAAATGGGATCCATGTGCATATATTTAGTGTTAGTATTACATCAGTACCAAGTAGAAAGGAAGGTTTAATAATAGGTATAATAGAAAAAAATGGAAGAATTGAGTCTTCACAGGAGAGAAATTAAATTAGTAAACGCTTCCTTCTGTAAACTAAAACGGTTTTCCAGAATACTGTTACTTACAATAATGTATACCCTTTTCTCAATTAAGGCTTATAGTAAGGACAATATGAAAGTTTATTTCTAAATCTATGTATCATACTTCTTGCTCCTCCTATCCATTTTGAGATTCTCAAATGGGAATGCACAACAGCAGTCCTGGTATTAGGCATCATCTACACAACACTTTAAGTAAGTCTTTTCATTTAATGTCTTTTCATCTTGTGCCCTATTTTGGAGGAGAGAGGATGGGAGAAGAAAAAAAAAAAGGTATTACAAAGATACCACACTCAGAAGAACAAGTGTCTTAGCTGTAAGACTTCCAAGTTGCAATTTTATGTTAGTAAATGTCCAAAAATACTTTTTTATTGTTGAATTATCATTAATTTATACATTTATTTTTCTAGTTTTATCTATGTATAAGTTCTAAAACAGAGTACACACTTTGTAAATTGTATTTCAGTTCCACTTAAGTTATATTATGAGGCAGTTAATTTAAATCTTATGAATATGTTTTTCCTTTCCTCTAAAATACTGATATTGATCAATTGTTTTTCCCTCTTTGCCCTGGTTGCTAAGAAACTCAGAGCTAAGCTTTGTTATCAATTGCTACTCCATCACAGATAGTTCCCTATACAGTTTTCTTCCTTCCTTCCTTATGTCTCCATTTCTTTTGTCTTTGGTAAATTTTTTTGACCTCATCATATTTGTTTTTTACAAGATTCCTAAAATAAATTTAACACATATAGAAAGTAAAAGTAATCAATAAAGTATATACTAAAGTGCTATGCAAAAATTTGAGTCTGTATTTCTATAATAGTACAATCAAATTTAACTTTCTGCAATGATGGAAATGTTCTATATTGTAGCCACTGTTCAGTATGGTAGCCACTAGACACACGTGCCTACTGAGCACTTGAAATGTGGCTGTGTGACTCAGGAACTGAATTTTAAATTGTATATCATTTTAATTAATTTAAATAGCCATACATATCCAGTGGCTACAATATTGGACTGCAAAGGTATAACTTATATTTATGGATTTCTTCCCATAAGATATAAACTTCATGTGGAATATTATATATTTTATATAATGCCTCAAGCACACCAAGGCAAGTTCATAAATAAAAAGTAAGATAGTATACTCTTTGCAATGGACTGAATGGTTATGCTCCCCCAGATTCATATGTTCAAACCCTAGCCCCAATATGATGGTATTAGGAGAGAGGGTTGAGCACTCATAAATGGGATTAGTGACCTTATAAAAGAATCCCTAGGGAGCTCCCTTGCCCCTTCTGCTATATGAAGACACAACAAAAAGACAGCTGTCAATGAACCAGGAAGCAGACTCTTAACCAGACACTGAATCTGCTAATGCCATGATCTTGGATTTCCCAGCCTCCAGAACTGTGAGACATTCTTCCTGTTTCAGCCACCCAGCTTATCGTATTCTTTTACAGCAGCCTGAACAAAGATATTCTTGTTCTGTGAAAGACCATTAAACCATGAAACATTTTTGAGTTTTTACATCTAATGCAAATCAATACACCACTATGAGTTCTTCATCTATAAAGTCCAGATATAATGTGATTCCTACTATATCTCACAAAGTTATGTTAAGAGTTGATAAAAAATACTTTATTACTGGGCTTCCCTGGTGGCGCAGTGGTTGAGAGTCTGCCTGCCGATGCAGGGTATGTGGGTTCATGCCCCAGTCCGGGAAGATCCCACATGCCGCGGAGCGGCTGGGCCCGTGGGCCATGGCTGCTGAGGCTGCGCGTTTATTACTATGTTGGAGGCTTAGGAGAAGAAGCTTGGTATTCAGAGGGCAACACTTTTATTGTGTTATGACCTCCCTTTTATGGTTTGAGTAATGAGTTATTTAATTCACATAATATTAAACAATTTAAATAAAACTTTTGGAGATGGCTAAATTAAATGGTTTGATGGCATAATGTTTAGAGTTAAGCAACTGAATAAAACTGTAGGGAGCATGTGTAATCAAGCTAGATTTAAGTAACATCTGATGCACATTTATGGAATAATAGCCTTGATGATAAGCTAATTTGAGAAAAGTCGGTCCAGCTGTATATTCATTAGAAAGAAGGAAAATGCTCTCCTTAAAACATAAAGAAACACACAAGAGGCAATCTAGTAAAATATCCATTAGCTTAAGGGTATGTGTAATTTCAACAGCAGTCTTAGTTCCCTCATTGACTAAGCAAGTTCATTTCAGTTCCTTCCTTTATGTTCCAGTGCCTCAGAAAAATAGAGGGGAACAATAGTATATTTGTCTTGCATGTTTCATGAATACATTGTGATTATAAGTATACCAATATGGATGAGGGAACAGTGTATACTGAACATTTTAGGCAATGTATAATATTATTTCAATTTATTAGAACAAGAACTTCATAACTTTTCAAACCATACACAGTGTGAAAGAACAGTATGTTATCGTTAAAGAGTTACTTGTATGCAGTCCAAACTTACTTGCACTTACTGACTTTAATAAGTACCTGTAAAATTCTTTTAACACCTGAGCAATTTCATAAAATGTTTTCAGAATGAAGTTTTAAAAATGTTGACAAATCCATGCTGAGGTGTACAGTATTCCTCACTCTGTTCTATGGAAGATCACAATGTGATATATCACAAAGATGGGCTTTATGCGCCCAAAAAACTTGAGTTTGAGACTCAAAAAATAGTTTGTTACTTAGTAATGTTACCTCTTCATGTCTGTTTTCTCATTTATAAAATGGGTATTATAAAACCTATCAGTATGTTTTAGAAAATTAAGCGAAAAACATATGTATTTAGCATCTGTGATAACATAGATGCTTATAAATATATTCTTTACCATTAATTCTGAAGTTATTCGTCAATTTGTTCTCCCTTACTCCCATTGCTGTGCATTTCACCCTCTTTCTATACCACAATCTGATCATATGATTCAATCACAAGAGGATGAAGAAAGAACATTATATCTCCTTTCATTTCCTTTCGGGATTATAATCATGGGTTGAAAAACTACAGCTCGGGCCAAACACAGCCTGCAGCCTGTTTTTGTATGGCCCATGAGCTAAGCATAGGTTGCAAAGAAGAAGAGGGCAAGGAGCAAAAGAAGGAGAAGGAAGAAGAGAAGGAAAATGGAGAGGAGGAGAATATGTGACGGGCTACATGTGGCCTCTAACACCTACAATATTTACTCTCCGACCCTTAAATGAAAACGTTTGCCAACTTCTGGACTATACCCCGAAATCTTTATGACTGAAGGTCTCCTCTTATTGTGTAGTATTGAGAATTCAGCATAATTGTTTGTAAGGAAATAATAAATAAAAAACCTAGAGTTGGAAATAACAATGTTCATTAACAATAAAGAAACCATAGGAAGATTAAAGGTATAACAAATCTGTGATTATTTTTAGATATTAGTAAAGATAATTCTTAGTTTCACAGAGTCTGAGTTAAACTTAAATTCATTTGAAATGTTGCTTAAATTACTGGAGGGCTTCCAGTTTTGCAACCAAAAAGGCTCACTGCATCATGCATTATTTGAATATTATGCCAGTGAAAGTTAGATGCTTAACTAAAAAGCCTAAACCATGATATTAGTAGTTATTTATTGAGCTGTTATTTCAGAGTGTTGGAGGAAATACAATTTATATCTAAGGCAGGCAATAAAAATTCCAGTAACAGAGTGGAGTCAAGATGGCAGTGTGGGAAGACACAGAGTTCACATCTCCCCACAACTAGGGCACCTTCCAGAAGCTGGTGGGGGACCCTGATGCGCAAGAAGACAGGAAGAACCCCCAAGCGAACTGGTAGGATGTGTGGGGACTGAGGTGGGAGGAGAAGTGCAGGCCAGACAGGACCAGAGCGCCAGAGGGGTGGCTGAGATAGGGGAGGGATTCCCATGCCTGGAGGGACCCTCAAGGGCTCAGACCAGGGGGGAACCGACCCAGCATTTCCCCTGCCCAATCGGCCGGGGAAGTCTGCCAGGCTCTCGGGCCGGGTTCTACACCCTCAAAGGTCCCCTCTGAGCCAGATTGGTCCTGGGGACATAGGAGAGAGGCCGGGGAACAGAAGAGGAGCAGAGGGCATTTGTCCCACCCACTTGAGCCCAGGAAGCCTGCTGGGCTCCCAGGTGGGGTCCTCCACCCTCTGAGACTAGAGGCAGGAGGCACACCTGGCCCCCTTCTGTTCTGTTGAGCCTAAGCCTCACCCCCCACACCATCTCCCCTGGGACTTTCCCAGCCCTGTGGGTCCTAAGCATAGGTCTTGCCCACGGCCCACAACTCACACCTGCTTAGGCTGCGCTCTCCACAGCCAAGGCCTTTTTCCACCTTTTCTTTTCCTCCTCATCTTTTTTACTATTGTGGTTCTGTTTTACATTCCCATTGTTGTTGCATCTATATTTTTATTTTTATGTTCTTCCAACATATCAGTTAGTTTCCTGGTCTAATTTTAATTTTTACTTTCTTATTGTTCTGCTGTTTTTTTTTTTTCTTGCCGCCCCACGTACATTAAAGGACCTTGGTTCGTGAGCCAGGGGTCGGGCCAAAGCTCCTGCGGTGGGAGCTTCAAGTCTGAACCACTGGACTAACATAACCTCAGACCCCAGGGAATATTCATCAGAGTGAGGTCACCCGGAGGTCCTCATCTCAGTAGCAAGACCCAGCTCTATCCAACAGCCTACAAACTCCAGTGTTGGAAGCCTCAGGCCAAACAACCAGTAAGACAGGAACACAATCCCACTCATCAAAAAAAAAAAAAAAAAAAAAAAAAGACAGGGCAAAACAATATGTCATAGATGGAGGAGCAAGGTAAAAACCAACAAGACCAAATAAATGAAGAGGAAATAGGCAATCTACCTGAAAAACAATTCAGAGTAATGATAGTAAAGATGATCCAGAATCTCAGAAATAGAATGGAGGCACAGACTGAGAAAATACAAGAAATGTTCAACAAAGATCTAGAAGAACTTAAGAACAAACAAACAGAGATGAGCAACACAATAACAAATGAAAAATACACTAGAAGGAATCAATAACAGAATAACTGAGGCAGAAGAACGAATAACTGAGCTGGAAAAGAAAATGGTGGAAATAACTGCCGAGGAGCAGAATAAAGAAAACAGAATGAAAAGAATTGAAGACAAACTCAGAGGCCTCTGGGACAACACTAAACGCATCAACATTCAAATTATAGGGGTCCCAAAAGAAGAAGAGAAAAACAAAGGGTCTGAGAAAATATTTGAAGATTTTGTAGTGGAAAACTTCCCTAATATGGGAAAGGAAATAGTCACCCAAGTCCAGGAAGCACAGAGTCCCATACAGGATAAACTGTAGGAGAAACACACCAAGACACATATTAATCAAACTAACAAAAGTTAAATTCAAAGAAAAAATACTAAAAGCAGCAAGGGAAAAAAAAAATTATATAGAAAGGATTCCCCATATGGTTATCAGCTGACTTTTCAGCAGCAACTCTGCAGGCCAGAAAGGACTGGCAGGACATACTTAAAGTGACGAAACAGAAAAACCTATAACCAAGATTACTCTACCCAGCAAGGATCTCATTCAGATTCAACAGAGAAGACAAAAGCTAATCAGACAAGCAAAAGCTAAGAGAACTCAGCACCACCAAACCAGCTTTACAACAAACGCTAAAGAAACTTCTCTAGGCGGGAAACACAAGAGAAGAAAAAGACCCACAAAAACAAACCCAAAACAATTAAGAAAATGGTAATAGGAACATACACATATTGATAATAACCTTGAATGTAAACGGATTAAATGCCCCAACCAAAACATATACACTAGCTGAATGGATACAAAAACAAAACCCATATATATGCTGTCTACCAGAGACTCACTTCAAACCTAGGGACACATACAGACTGAAAGTAAAGGGATGGAAAAAGATATTCCATGCAAATGGAAATCAAAAGAAAGCTGGAATAGCAATACTCATATCAGATAACATACACTTTAAAATAAAGACTGTTACAAGAAATAAGGAAGGACACTACATAATGATCAAGGGATCAATCCAAGAAGAAGATAAAACAATTATAAATGTTTATGCACCCAACACAGGAGCCCCTCAATACATAAGGGAAATCCTAACAACCATGAAAGGGGAAATCAACAGTAACACAATACCAGGTGGGGACTTTAACACCCAACTTACACCAATGGAAACTCCATCCAAACAGAAAATAAATAAGGAAACACAAGCTTAAATGACACAACAGACAAGATAGATTTAATTGATATTTATAGATCATTGTACCAGAGAGTGGCAGAATACATTTTCTTCTCAAGTGCACATGGAACAGTCTCCAGGATTAATCACATCTTGGTTCCAAATCAAGCCTCGGAAAATTTAAGAAAATTGCAATCATATCAAGCATCTTTTCTGACCACAACACTATGAGATTGAGAATCAGTTACAGGAAAAAAAATCTGTAAAAAACACAAATACATGGAGGCTAAACAATACACTACTAAATAACCAAGAGATAACTGAAGAAATCAAAGAAGGAATTAAAAAATACATGGAAACAAATGACAATGAAAACACGATGACCTAAAACTTTTGGGACACAGCAAAAGCAGTTCTAAGAGGGAAGTTTACAGCAATTCAATCTCACCTCAAGAAACAAGAAGAATCTCAAATAAAAAATCTAATCCTACACCTAAGGTAACTAGAGAAAGAAGAAAAAAGAAAACCCAAAGTCGGTAGAAGGAAAGAAATCATAAAGATCAGAGCAGAAATAAACGAAATAGAAATGAAGAAAACAATAGCAAAGATCACTAAAACTAAAAGCTGGTTCTTTGAAAAGATAAACAAAATTGATAAATCCTTAGTCAGACTCATCAACAAAAAAGAGAGAACATGCAAATCAATAATATTAGAAATGAAAAAGGAGAAATCACAACTGACACCACAGAATGACAAAGGATTATAAGAGACTACTACAAACAGCTATATACCAATAAAAAGGACAACGACGAAGGAATGGACAAATTCTTCGAAAGGTACAATTTTCCAAGACTGAAACACGAAGAATTAGAAAATATAAACAGACTTATCACAAGTAATGAAATTGAAACTGTACTTAAAAATATTCCAACAGGGCTTCCCTGGTGGCACAGTGGTTGAGAGTCTGCCTGCCAATGCAGGGGACACGGGTTCGTGCCCCGGTCTGGGAAGATCCCACATGCTGCGGAGTGGCTGGGCCTGTGAGCCATGGCTGCTGAGCCTGTGCATCCGGAGCCTGTGCTCCACAACAGGAGAGGCCACAACAGTGAGAGGCCCGCGTACCGCAAAAAAAAAAAAAAAAAAATCTTCCAACAAACAAAAGTCCAGAACCAGATGGCTTCACAGGCAAATTCTATCAAACATTTAGAGAAGAGCTAATACTGAACCTTCTCAAACTCTTCCAAAAAACTGCAAAGGGAGAAACACTCCCAAATTCATTCTACAAAGCCAACATCACCCTGATATAAAAACAAGAAAAAGATATCACAAAAAAAGAAAATTATAGACCAATATCACTGATGAACATAGATGCAAAAATCCTGAACAAAATACTAGCAAACAGAATCCAACAACATATTAAAAGGATCATACACCATGATCAACTGGGATTTACCCCAGGGATGCAAGGATTCTTCAATATATGCAAATCAATCAATGTGATACACCATATTAACGAATTAAGGAATAAAAACCATATGATCATCTCATCAGATGCAGAAAAATATCCTGACAAAATTCAACACCCATTTATGATAAAAACTCTCCAGAAAATGGGCATAGAGGGAAACTACCTCAACATAATAAAGACCATATATGACAAACCCACAGCAAATATCAAACTCAATGATAAAAAAACTGAAAGCATTTTCTTTAAGATCAGGAACAAGACAAGGATGTCCACTCTCACCACTCTTATTCAACATAGTTTTGGAAGTCCTAGCCACAGCAATCAGAGAAGAAAAAGAAATAAAAGGAATACAAATGGGAAAAGAAGAAGTAAAACTGTCACTGTTTGCAGATGACATGATACTATACACAGAAAATCCTAAAGATGGCACCAGAAAACTACTAGAACCAATCAGAATTTGGTAAGGTTGCAGGATACAATATTAATGCACAAAAATATCTGGCATTCCTATATACTAACAACGAAAAATCAGAGAGCGAAATTAAGGAAACAATCCCATTTACCACTGCAACAGAAAGAATAAAATACCTAGGAATAAACTTACCTTAGGAGGTGAAAGACTTTACTCAGAAAAACTATAAAACGCTGATGAAAGAAATCAAAGATGTCATAAACAGATGGAGAAATATACCATGTTCTTGGATTGGAAGAATCAATATTGTGAAAATGACTATAGTATCCAAAGCCATCTACATGCAATCTCTATCAAACTACCAATGGCATTCCTCAGAGAATTAGAACGAAAACTTTAACAATTCGTATGGAAACACAAAAGACCCAGAATAGCCTAAGCAATCTTGTGAAAGATAAACAGAGCTGGAGGAAGCAGGCTCCCCGACTTCAAACTACACCACAAAGCTACAGTCATCAAGACAATATGGTAGTGGCACAAAAACAGAAATATAGATCAATGGTACAGGATAGAAAGCCCAAAGATAAACCCATGCACATATGATCACCTAATTTATGTCAAAGGAGGCAAGAGCATACAGTGGAGAAAAGAGAGCCTCTTCAATAAGTGGTACTGGGAAAACTGGACAGCTACATGTAGAAGAATGAAATTAGAACACTACCCAACACCATACGCAAAAATAAACTCTAAATGGATTAAACACTTAAATATAAGACCAGACACTATAAAACTCTTAGAGGAAAACATAGGAAAAACACTCTTTGACATAAACCACAGCAAGATCTTTTTTGACCCACCTCCTAGACTAATGGAAATAAAAACAGAAAGAAACTAATGGGACCTAATTCAACTTCAAAGCTTTTGCATAGCAAAAGAAACCATAAACAAGACAAAAAGTCAACCCTCAGAATGGGAGAACATATTTGCAAATGAAACAACAGACAAAGGATTCATCTCCAAAATACAGAAACAGCTCACAGAGCTCAATATCAAAACAACAAACAATTCAATTAAAAAATGGGCGGGAGACCAAATAGACCACAGAAGACATACAGATGGCCAAGAGGCACATGAAAAGATGCTCAACATCACTAATTATTAGAGAAATGCAAATCAAAACTACAATGAGGTATCACCTCACACCAGTCAGAATGGCCATTATCAAAAAACCTAGAAACAATAAATGCTGAAAAGGGTGTGCAGAAAAGGGAACCCTCCTGCACTGTTGGTGGGAATATAAATTGATACAACCAACCACTATGGAGAACAGTATGGAAGTTCCTTAAAAAACTAAAAATAGAACTACCATATGACCCAGCAATCCCACTACTGGGCATATACCCTGAGAAAACCATAATTCAAAAAGAGACTTGTCCCACAATGTTCACTGCAGCACTATTTACAATAGCCAGGACATGGATGCATACTAAATGTCCATCAACAGATAAATGGATAGAGATGTGGCACATATGTACAATGGAATACTACTCAGCCATAAAGAGAAATTAAATTGAGTTATTTATAGTGAGGTGGATGGACCTAGAATCTGTCATTAGAGTGAAGTAAGTCAGAAAGAGAAAAACAAATACTGTATGCTAATGAATATATATGGAATCTAAAAAAGAAAAAAAAAATGGTACTGATGAACCTAGTGGCAGGGAAGGAATAAAGACGTAAACATAGAGAATGGACTTAAGGACACGGGGGCTAGGGGGAAGCTGGGGTGAAGTGAGATTAGCATTGACATATATACACTACTGAATGTAAAATAGTTAGCTTGTGGGAAGCAGCAGCATAGCACAGGGAGATCAGCTCAGTGCTTTGTGATGACCTAGAGAGGTGGGATATGGAGGGTAGGAGGGAGGCTCAAGAGAGAAGGGATATGGGATTTTTGTATGCATATGGCTGATTCACTTTCTTGTACAACAGAAACTAACACAGTATTGTGAAGCAATTATATTCCATAAAGATCTATTAAAATAAAAAATTCCAGTATGAAAGTCAAACTTTCAACCACCATTCACTCCAGCAGAAATTTAACTTTCTTGCCAAACTCAATTTATTTTCATATATCCAGGCATATGGAAATGAGCATAGAACTTAGTCAAAGTACAAAAGAATCAAACTGTGGACAAGAAATTTAATAAAAATTAGAAAGGTAATTCATTAATATTAGTGGCCTTAAATCTTGAGTCCTGATGTTCACTGTGATACATAAGCCCTTGTCCTGACTGACTCATGTCACACAAGTGTGAGTCCCCTTCAGTCCTGTTTGTCCCATATGATTCTGTCAGCATGGCCAAAACTCATCCAAATTGACTTGATCAAATCTTTCTCCTAAAATTGGGTTTCTAATTCATTAATCAATCTCTATTAACCCCTTGAGCTCTTGTGGAGCTAAGGAAGGGTTACTTTTCAGACATATGTATAGAGAAGCAGATTAAAAAAAATCTTTAAACAAGTAAAACTTCAGAAGATTCAGAGTAAATCCAGGACAGACCATGCCATCCTGTACGTAAAGAGTCTGTGTCATTGCCTTGTGTCCTGATGGCTTTTGTGTTTCTGTTTCACATCCTTCATGAGGCCCACCTGACCTACCTGTTCCCCGGTTGCATGAAACACTATGGCTCCATGTGTAGTACATATAAGTTTGCTCTATAGACTAGTCACTAGAGTCTCTAATTAGTATGCCTAAGAATTTGTATTTCTAAAATGTTTAGAAGTGAAAATAAAGTCTGAGGGTCAGTTAATAGTAGTATTGGTTTATTAGTTTTGTCAATTTACCAATGTAATGTGACATGTTACCCATAAGGGAAACTGTGTGAAGGGAATATGGAAATTCTCTGTATTATCTTTGCAACTTTTCTGGAATTCTAAATTATTCTAAACTAAAAATGTTATTGTTTTTAAATTCTCTGACATAACAGAATAAAAAATTAATGTAGAAAAAAATAAAATAAAATAAAACATTTACAAGTGATTCTGACATATGGAAAGGAACCATACTTCGAGAATTACTACCCTAAGTTCATACACACAAAAGTCTTGGGTTGGAGTGATGGGATGGGGTGGTTAACGGAGTGATGGGATGGGGTGGTTAAGTTATTGAATGGAGTGGTTACATACATAGTTCAACAAATTCGGGGAAAGGGACTATGGTCTTCACTTCCATATCATTCCCCTGTGACATGAATTGTCCCATCATCCCTTTATAGACTAGTGTTTATACCCGCTCTGTGATAACTTAGGATTCAAGGAATAATTAGTAAGTGTCTCAAGCCATGACTTCTAGTGCCACAATACATTCAGTCTTATGGAAGATCCATTACTTCCAAAAACTATGGGTATGAGGGGAACAAGATGCTGGTCCCTATTATTCCAAACAACCTTCCATCATCTGTGACACCTAAACAAAAGAACTCTAACACTGTCTCTCCCAGGGTGGAATACTTCCATTGGAATCCTTCCAGCCCAAAACAATCAATTTGCATCGCCTTGATGACTCTAGCTTTTCAAAAACAAAGGTTCCGTTTGATATCCTGTAAAGACAAGAGGCTAAGTTTCTGGAGGATGAGGGGAAAATCTCTGAATATAAAATGCAGGTAGTTAGCTTTAGGCAGGTACTGGAATGGAAATATAATAAATTTGTACAGAGCAACTTCATAAAGTACAGGGTCTTGAAAGCATTTCCTCTAAAATCAGAAACAAGACAAGGATGCCCACTCTCGCCACTTTTATTCAATATATATTGGAAGTCCTAGCCACAGCCATCAGAGAAGAAAAAGAAATAAAAGGAACACAAATGGGAAAGGAAGAAGTAAAACTATCACTGTTTGAAGATGACATGATACAATTCCTAGAAAATCCTAAAGACACCACCAGAAATCTACTACAGCTCCTCAATGAACTCAGCAAAGTTTCAGGATATAAAATTAATACACAGAAATCTGTTGCATATCTATATACTAACAATGAAGAAAGAGAAATTAAGGAAACAAACCCATTTACGATTGCATCAAAAAGAATAAAATATCTAGGAATAAACCTACCTAAGGAGGCAAAAGACCTGTACTCCAAAAACTATAAGACGCTGATGAAAGAAACTGAGGATGACATAAACAGATGGAAAGATCTACTGTGTTGTTGGATTGGAAGAATCAATACTGTTAAAATATCTACACTACCTAAGGCAATCTACAGATTCAACGCAATCCCTATCAAAATAACAATGGCATTTTTTGCAGAACTAGAACAAATAATTTAAAATTTTACATGGAAACACAAAAGACCCCAATAGTCAAAACAATCTTGAGAAAGAAGAACAGAGCTGGAGGAGTCATGTGCCCTGACTTCGAACTATACTACAAAGCTACAGTAATCAAAACAGCATGGTACTGGCACAAAAACAGACACATAGATCAATGGAACAGAATAGAGAGACCAGAAGTGAACCCACACACTTATAGGTAATTAATCTACGACAAAGGAGGCAAGAATATACAATGGGGAAAAGACAGTCTCTTCAACAAGTGGTGTTGGGAAAATCGAACAGCTACATGTAAAAGGATGAAATCAGAACATTCTCTAACACAATATACGAAAATAAACTCAAAATAGGTTAAAGACCTAAATGTAAGACTGGATACTATAAAACTCCTAGAGTAAAACATAGGCAGAATACTCTTTCATGTAAATTGTACCAATATTTTTTTGGATCTTTCTCCTAAAGCAAAGGAAATAAAAGGAAAAATAAATAAATGGGACCTAATTAAACTTAAAAGCTTTTGCACAGCAAAATGAAAAGACAACCTACTGAATGGGAGAAAATATTTGCAAATAATATGACTAATAGGGGATTAATATCCAACATATATAAATAACTCACACAACTCAACATCAAAAAAACAAACAACCCAATTAAAAAATGTACAGCAGAACTAAATAGACATTTAACCAAAGAAGAAATGTAGATGGCCAACGGACACATGAAAAGATGCTCAGTATCACTGATCATCAGGGAAATGCAAATCAAAACCACAATGAGATATCATCTCACACCTGTCAGAATGGCTATCATCAGAAAGAACACAAATAACAAATGTTGTCAAGGATGTGGACAGTTGGGAACCCTAGCACACTGTTGGTGGGATTATAAATTGGTGTGACCACTGTGGAAAATAGTATGGAGGTTACTCAAAAAACTAAAAATAGAACTACCATATGACCCAGCAATTCCACTCCTGGGTATATATCCAAAAAAAAACAAAAACACTAATTTGAAAAGATACATGCACCCCAGTGTTCATAGCAGCATTATTTACAATTGCCAAGATACGGAAACAACCTAAGTGTCCATCAACAGATACATAGATTAAGAAACTGTGGTATTTATACACAATGAAATACTACTCAGCCATAAAAAGAAAAAAAATTCTCCATTTGCAGCAACATGGCTGTACTTGGAGGGCAATATGCTAAGTGAGATAAGTCAGACAGACAAAGACAAATATTGTGTGATATCACTTATATGTAGAATAGAAAAATACAACAAATTAATGAATATAACAAAAAAGAAGCAGACTCACAGATATAGGGAACAAACTTGTGGTCACCAGTGGAGGGGGGGGAGGTGCTTCATAGGGTGGAGGAGTGGGAGGGACAAACTACTGGGTGTAAGACAGGCTCAAGGATGTACTGTACAAAATGGGGAATAGAGCCAATATTTTGTAATAACTGTAAATGGAAAGTAACCTTTAAAATTGTATAAATTTTTTTTAAAAAAATAAAATAAATTGCTTCCATTTCAAACAGAAATAAAATAAATAAAGTACAGGGTCTTTCTCCCAGCCTTGAAGAGAAACTCCACCCACAACTACTTAAGGTGAGAACTTCAGAATATCAAGTCACCTTGGCATCAAAACCAATTCCTGAAGATGCTTTACTCATTCAACAAATATTTGCTGAGCACACGTACTTCAGTGGAGGACACAGGCTTTATGAGGCCTTAATCTTTCACAGTTTAGGAGAAAAGGGCCTCTTTTAAAAAAGTAATATAAAATTATAAATGCAAAAGCATCTAGGAAGGTATTTATTTGAAATGTTAAAATAAATCAAAAAATTACAAATTTTATTAAGTTGTAATGCCAAAAACATAAAATGAGAAAAATGGCATATTTCTATCAATTAACTTCCTTTACTAAATTAACTTTCAGGTTCACAAATTGTCATTGGTAACAAGATGTAAAATTTTAGGATTGTTGTCATATTTGGGAAAACTATCAAGAAGACGACTATTTTGACTAAGTTTAATGAGTACCCATTTCTCTGCTTATACTTTACTCATCCAATGTATGGAAGAATTTTCCACAAATTAGCTTCTGGTTCTGAACATTTCTAACTTTGTCTCTCCCCACATACTTTAGGTGCTGAAGCTGTAGGACACATTCATATGATAAACAACTGCCTATGATGCAGTTTTATGTCTCAACCCTAACTGAGTGAACACAACAGGCTATAGTAATATTCCTAAAAATCATCTCTGCATCAACATGGCTAGCAGTGATTTAACTATATGAGGGAGCAACTGCAAACCACATAAATAAATCTCATTATTCAAGTGTATTACCAAATCAATTTCCTCTAAGCCAGATCCCAAAATTGCCCACAGCTACTTGAATGCCAACTCAGTACAAGGGAAAGTAAGATAAAGGTGAAGATGAAGTGGACAGACTGACTATAGATATTTTAAAATATTACTTTAAAAAAATATTGCAAAATCTTACACAAATATATGAACATTTTTAGGGCCTCTCCCTAGACTTTGGAATGAGTCCAGGCAAAGTAAGGGATCCTGAAACTATGCTTCCTTTAATTCATGCTAAACCTGCCTCTGCATCCTCTCACAAGCAAGACTAGGACTTTATCTTAGAAAAATGGGTGATGTGTAAAGGGTAAATGCTCTGGAATCAAGAAGGCTGGGTACGACTTGCAGGCCCCTATTTAACTGCTGTTGGCAATGGGCCGTGTACTTGACTTTAGTTTCCTCACCTCTAATATGAGGCTGATGACAATAATGTCTCCCAAAAGATTTAATTTAAGTATATGCAGTTCTTAAACTATAGAGTGCTCTATAACTGTTCATAATTATTCTTATTAACATTATCAGTACTAGTATTAGTAGTACTGTTAGTATGAATAATCAACTTAAGGTTATAAAAATTGCTTTTGCCCTTCTGAATTCTTAGCATCTAGACTTTAATATTTGCTCTTCAGTTGCTAACCTAGATGAAATGGAAGCACAGCAAGATTACAGCCTTGTTATACATGGACTCCTAGTACACAACTATCCTTTACCAGTGGGGAAAAAATTTCCTTCGTAAGTTGTCTTACAAAGCCCATTCCTCACAGATACCTGAAATAGCCAAGCGATAGGTTGAGTATGCAAGTTATTTCTTTAGCAATCTCTATAAATTCCTAGCAATTTTTTGAACAGGACTTCTTAAAAAGATTATATCTTCTTCCCTTTTCTAAACATTGTTGAAATGCATTGGAATGGCACCTTATGATTATTTTTGTGTTTTTAACAAAGATATGTGTTGATCTGCTCATATCAAGTGATGAAGCAAATGTAACTCATGACGGTTCATGGTTGATCTCCCAGGTAAATCTACCTGGAAACGCAGTAATACTCCCAAAATTTGTAAGAAATTATAAAACATGTCATTTAATACTTTACATCAAATTTCATTCATATTTCTCTAACGGACTAAATTTAGATTTAAATTTTCTCTTGAATACTTTGCTTGGAAATCAAGTTTTCAAAAAAGAAATTTTAAAAGCTAGGAAAATAATCTGGCATTTTAAAGTGAGTATAAAAGTCTTACAAAATCACTTAAGTGCCAAGGGGACTATTTTAATGTGATTTGGAAAAGAATGAACAAAAATAAGAATATTTCTTGGACAGTGCCTTTTAATAATCCTAAGTAAATCTGAGATCATTTCATAGCCATTATATTACAGCAGAACTCTCTGTAGAAATACAGTAAAGTTTTAAATTTATTTCCACAGTTCTCATAAAGTAATTATTTAACTAATAAATGGAAAGTGAAACCAAAGCATAAAAGTATAGAAATCTATACAATAAA
The DNA here is from genome assembly GCF_039906515.1 of Pseudorca crassidens. Taxonomy (NCBI): domain Eukaryota; kingdom Metazoa; phylum Chordata; class Mammalia; order Artiodactyla; family Delphinidae; genus Pseudorca; species Pseudorca crassidens. Next base: position 58,841,157 of record NC_090297.1, on the reverse strand, counting down.
TACAATGGTATCAAAGGGACCAATTTAAGAACTTAGGTGTTTTAATCTATAAAGATGACGTTAGCAATTTCTCTGGGTGCCTATTTCCAGGACTGTGTCTTCTCTAGCTGTTGTGTGTTACAGAGTTTAGGATCAGGTTTTCTGGGTATTATGTTTGTCTTTTAATTCATTCAACAAATATTTATTAAACCCTATTATTTTGCATATAGACCCTGGAGATACAAAATCAGAACAGGAGAATAATGATCCCAGATCTCTGGTATTAATTTTTAGTCCAGTGTAACCAAGGACCATATGAGATTTTGTCCTGTTTTCTAGGAATTGCTGCAAAGACTCAAAATTAAATGCAAAACATGCAAAATTCTTGCATTCTAAGCTCAGAGATCACTAGGAGTTGGGGCCAGACACATCTTCAAGGTCTAATGAGAGGCAGAATCCAAGCATCTTCTCTTCCATATCTAATGCCCATAACTCTGACAGTCAAAACACATAGAAGACTGGTGGTAAGAAAATGAACTGCCTTTTCAGAAGCAGTGTCCAAGAGGAAAGACTATTTTCTTCCTTTTTCAGCATGAGCCTATAGGAATGCTTATCCTTCCAAAATCCACTGGAAATGGGGAGCTTCATGAGAATCACTTATTCAATAGTAGGATTTCTGCCAGAAAAGGAGAAAAGTATTTTGTCCCCCAGTTGTACACTGTGTAACCAGCAGACTCACTAATCTGCCCCTGGGTCACCATGAGCTGGGAAAAGAAGAAGAAGACAGGGCTAAAATAGAGGGAAAAGTGAAACTTCACATACTGTTAAGGCTGAGGCGAGTGAACATTTCAGAAGACAGCTGGGTTTGAGCTATCTTGAAAGAACTTCTCCCCAGAGGAACCTAAGCAGGAAGGTGTTGTGGGAGAAGCCAGGAGCTACGAGTACAGGAGGTGGAAAATACCAAGTCAGAGCTAGATCTCCCATATCAGGGACTCAGCAGGAAATCTGAACGGAGCCCACCTGGGTCCCATGACAGAAATGACCAATGTGAGCCAGACACCTCTCATCAACGAACAAGTAACTGCTTTCACCTACAGTCCAATAAGGAGAGGTCTGCCTTTTCCCTCTCCTTCCTCTCTACCAGAACCTAACAGAAAAGCTAGCACCTAGAAGGAGGAGGCAGATGGAGAAACTGCTCCAAGATGCTAAAGACACAGATAGTCCTACCTATGCTTTGAAGAGAAGAGAAAGCTTTGAACTGAGTTTCAGACAGAAGTTTTAAAATATACAAGACTGGATGTTAAATGCTGAAATAGGACTGTCCTAATAACTGAAAAGTGCCTGGAATGTGAAAGAGTCTATTCACAATTACATTAGGCAAAGTGAATGGCTTTGCTCTCCCCAGAGTTTGGCCCAAGTCTTAAGTAAAGCTATCAGCAATAAAAACTCAGTTAAGCAGATGTTTTGTTGAAAGCTAGATGTAGGGCACAGGCAGGCCTGAATCCCAGAAAAGGTATCTGAACTGAAGGCACAGAGTTGGAAGCTCTTAGCACTTAAAAATAATATCACCAATAAATAATATTAACCAAAATATATTAACAAAAATAATAGTATTAACAATAATAATGAACATTTATTGACCTCTTACCACCGGCCAGGCACTATACTGAGAGTTCTATATGAGTTACATAATTTAATCCTTAGGACATCCTAATGTACCTAAGGTACCACTATTGTGCTTATTTTACATGGAAGTAAAATGAAAATTTAGAAAATTTGAGGAACTTGCCCCAGTTTCCCAGCTAGTAAACAATAGAACAAGCATCTAAATAAAAGTAGTTCTGACTCCAATGTCCACTTGCTTAACTGAATTCATTAAACTGCCTTCTGAACATTTTTAACTGTATGAAAGTAGATGTTATCATTTAGAGAGACATGAAGTAAGAAGGAAGGGGAACTCTGAAAAACAAAGTAGAAAAGACAGAAAATGAATAAAAATAAGTAAGGTTAATTTAGATACTTTGTAAGATGAGGGCAGTGAGATGATTACAGAAATATAAAAGTTTTTTTCTTCCCAATCAGTGTTGAGGGCCAATTTAGGATGGAGAACATGAATTTATAATAGCACCAACTTTGCTGGTGGTTGCTATATCTTCACAGGTAAAATGCTTGTTTTCTTTAAGAAATAACACTTCATCTACCAATTCCATTCTGTATTCCTTGATAGCAGCACAGGATAAGTACATGATTAATAACTTCTATATATGTATACCTATATGGAAAAGCTACAACTAGTGGATGAGTACATATACATTTTTAAAAGTAGAAGTATAATTTGTGGATCACATTCTTTTAACATAATTCATTTTATGGGTTACAGAACTTATTTCCAGTAAGGTGCAGGAAACTAAACTAAGACTGTTAAGGTCCATTTCATAGCTAAATATCCAAAGCTACTGCATTCACTATCCCTCTTGTTTTATATAGTCATACCTCATTTAATTGACACTGCTCAGGAATATGGTATGCAACATAGATCAATTTTCCAGATAGCTAAAGCTTGCCCACTATAGTATCAAATTGACTCAATTTTAATGAATCTGATAGAAACCTTCTAAAATATATACTTCCTGTCCTTCTTACAGTAGGTGTATTATATAAAATGTATCCTTTTCTTGATGGTCTAGAATCATCCTTATACACATCAATGTTTGTGCTGCACTATAATATAGTAATGCCCTGAGGAGCTATCCAGGTAGTTTTTCCTTTAGACAAAGACTACTCTAGAGTTGGCATAATTATATTGAATAAAACAAAGCACAACGAATAACACCATGAGCCTTGAATCCAGCCATATATGAATTAAAATCGTGGGTCTCCCATTCAAGAGTTGGGTTACTCTTTAGGTAAGTTATTAACCACTTATGAGTCTTGGATTTCCCATTAGCAAAATGGAGGTAAAATAAGAGCTAATATTGAGTATGTGCTAAGTGCTGGCCACTGTGCTACAGTCTTAACTCCACACTGAGAAGCATACAGTGCAGGAATCAAAAACACAGACTGTGGAGCTGGACCATTTCCTAGCTTTGTGACCTTAGGCAAATTACTTAACCTCTCCATGACTTAGCTTCCTCATCGGTAAAAATGAGACCATAAAAATACCTTCTTTATGGAGTTACTGTGAAAGTCAGTATACTCAAAACACTAAAAGGAGTGCCTGAATCCTAGTAAGCGTTGAGTAAGTGATGATGATGGTGATGATCTCATTTAATCCTCAGAGCGATCTTGAGAGTAACTTAATAACTCCTTATTTTGGAGATGAGGAAGCTAAGATTTAGAGACCTTAATTAACTTGACAAAGTAACAGCACTAGTAAGGAAGTGCTGACTTCAGACACAAAGATGTGACCACTAAACATGGCCACTAGATGCACACTCCAACACATGCTGTTCACATTGTTGGTAATGACCTGGGACTTATGCAGGACACAACCCAAACAGCAGCTCTACCCCCTAGGCTAACTCTCTATTTCATGCAACATTTTTTTGAAGATTAAATGAAAGTATGAAGGCACGCAACACAATTTTTCGCACATAGCCTTTCAATAAATGATAAATCCTTGTTACCTCAACATGCTTCAGTTTTTTTAGCCGTTTAAGCCGCATCCAATCTAGTACACTGTGAATCTAAAGAGAAGTGAGATAACTTGTCAATTCAATAATTAATTCGAAGCCACTTTCTGGCCTGAAAAATATACTCTTACCTCCTACAAGGAAAAGTTCATGGACTTTTTGACAGATGTTTTATTCTGGGTGTTGTAGGTAGTTTCTAAAATGGTCCCCAATGATCCCCACCTCCTGCCTTTGGGTAATCTCTTTCCCTTGAGTATGGGGTCAACCTAGTGACTTGCTTCTAACAAACAGAACAGGGCAAAAGTGATGAATGTCACTTCCAAGATTAAATTATGAAAACTATGACTCTTATCTTGCTTGCACTCCCTCTCTTGTCCTCTCACTTGCTTACTCTGATGAAGTTAGCTGGTATACTATGGGCTGCCTTACAGAGAGGCACTCCTGGTGAGAAAGTAAAGGTGGCCTCCTGGTAACAGCAGCAAAGAACTGAGGCCCTCAGTCCAACAACTCACCAGAAACTGAATCCTACCAACAACCACATGAGTGTGCCTGGAAACAGACCCACTCCTGACAAACCTTATGATGACTACAGCCCAACTTTATTCCAGCCTTGTTAGGGACCCTGAGTCAGAGGACCCATTAAGCCAGCTCCTGACCCACATAAATTTCCAGATAGTTGCTTTAAGCCATTAAGTTATGGGATAATTTGCTACATGGCAATAGAAAAGTAATATAAATCTCTGACAAAACTTGCCACATGGAATTGTCATTATCTGACTCCTTTTCTGCCTATCCTACTAGACTGTGAGCTCCTTGAGAGCTAAAATTGTATCTTTTGCCTTTATTTTTCCAAAATCAGGAGCCCTGTTATCTAACAATTAAAATATCTAGAGCAAGGTTGAAAGACATAGATGAAGTACAAGCCCAGGAGAAGCAACAATACTGGAAGGTAGGGGAAGGGGAAAGAGGAGGCTGTGATCAAAGAGAGATTTCAGAGTTTGAAATCCTACAAACAAAACAATCAGAATGATGATAATGTGTGAAATGTGACAGTACTCTGCTAGGCGGCTGGGCACACAAGCCATTCTTAATTAGCTCTTGAGTAGTAGCTTGTTAAAGGCAATGACCACACGAGGAAGAATTAGTGGTGAGCCAAGCTCCCTCCATTTTGAGAAAGCAGTCTAGAGCTAATGCTGACAGCCCAATGCCTCTCTAACATTTCCTGGCCTCAGTAATGAGATCCAGGATGAGAACATCACACCCAGTTCCATTTCCAGGCCCAGCACGACAAAAGGAGTAGGGGCCCAAACCTTGACACATCACTTAGACTGTTAATCAAAAGAAAAAAGTGTCTGTATGAAGTTTCATGAGCAGAGCTTTGAAAGGTTACTATTAACATTAGTGTATTTTATCTGCCCAAGTTGACCTGATCTTTGATGATAACTTTTTAAGACTAATTCAGAAATGTCATAATCAGTTTTTGTTTAATAACCACTCTACTTTTAACAGCTTAACAAATAGGAAAGAGACTATATCCTGTGGAAACAACACAGATCAGAACACAGGAAGTTTGAGTGCAAGTCTCAGATATTCAGTAAACAAAATGTGTCCTTAGGTAATACTTGACTCCTTTATGGCTTAGTTTCTTTATTAGTCCAATTGGTATGATAACTGCTACAGAATTTTTGTCTAGATAATATAGAATGATGTGAAAACCCTTTGATAAGGTTAAATGAGCTGTTCAGTGCAAATTATAACACAAACACCAATCTGCTTCTATGACCTCCTTCAAGAAAGAACTCACTTTCATTAAGAAACGTTCTCTAACTCATCAGCAATCTCCCTCACTCTAGAATTATTCTGTCCTTCTTGTGTGGTTTATTTTATCATGTGCTTATTTATAGTTACAAAACTTTTCACTCAAGTTAAAGGTACAAAAGTAGAAAAGGTTTTTAAGTTATATATCAAAGTGAAGTTTCACCTTCCTGTTAGCACCAAACCAAACTAAATGTGTGCCCCCATGTAATTTGTTAACCTCTCCAATAACCTGATTGAATGTTTTACATCTAGGATATTCCACAATGCCACCTCTCACCACCAGCAACAACTGGCCAATACTTTCAGAATCACATTTTTCAGGATGCACAATAGCATTTCCAGGAAGTTGGTTTTGTTTATAGGGAATCAAAACCTCCTGGTTTCAGGAAAAATCCCTGCAAGAGATAAAGCCTCATGAAAGAAAGAAATGGAAACAAATGTCTCCACTCTTGCCCTAAGAAGCCCACTTCCCTCTATCCAACTTTACCTAACACCTGATTAGAGCTGGGCCATGGTACAACCTTCCAAACACACAAGTCCACCCTGCCTAGAATTCCAGGCCAACTGTGAGCACACCATGCTGGACACTTTTCAATGCCATCTACAGACACCCAGTGAGGTAAACTTTGCAGGTTAGAGGATCCAACATCAACAGGTCTTTTTCCTTTGCTGCTGTGGCAGGAGCTCCTCATTTTCTCCAAAACTCTTTTCCCTGTATCTAGGGAGTTCCTCTACATCAGGTACAGGTAAAATGAATTACAAGCATTTAGCAGCTTAAGCAAAACTTAGTTGATTCATATATCATCTCTACTCTTTTTTAGGGTTTTACTCCCAGTTCATTGTCCCAGATTTGCTTTCCCCTGTCTTTTGGTGACTGGTGTGGTGGGAGGAAAGGTGAAGAGGAGACAGTGACACATAGTCCACTAACTCCACAAGGGATCCTACCTCAACAGGAACATTACAGAGATGCTAAATCACTAGGTTGTTAGCACTGCAGTCCTTCTTCAATTGTAATCACAGTGCCCCATCTTTGAGTTACTTCTCTGGCATGAAGGCATTTGCCAGTGCTTTCCAAGTCACCTAGCCTTCCAGTATAGTCACTCTTATCCCAGAGTACACTAGTCATCTCTTACTATTATTGCAGCTTCTACAGAGTATATAGTCAAGACTCCCCAAAACTGTGCTCTCTTTCAAAAGGCAGGAAGCTATTCCTAGAGAAGACAGCATATTCCAGATAAGTTTAAGTCTCTCTTACGTGCACCTACAGCACACTGTGCATGCCCTTATTAAAGCACCTATCACAGCATTGTATTGAAATTATCCATTTTCACAGTTAAAGTGTAAACTCTTTGAAGACACATACCAGATCTTAGCATTCTTTTTTTAGAGCTATGCATCTGTCTTTTAAACTGAACTAAGTGAGAGCGATGTACTGGGAAGTTGTAAATCTCTGGGTTATCCTTGCTATATTTCATATGATCAAGATAGAAAATGTTCCTAAAACCCTTGTAATGAAAATTTTCAAATATAAAATATGCTCTAGGATATTGAATTTATAAATGTTAAAATCATTTTTTATTCTTTAATTTTTCTGTCATTAAGATTTTCAAAAATGTGTATATTTCTTAATATTGATATATATTAAGATTCTAATTCTTTGGCTTTAACTCAATGTTGCATTATTCAACTACCATAATAAGATACTCTCACCAAAACAGAAAATCTAATACTTCCCATTTATAGAATATGATAGTAGTACAAAATTGGATTATAAAAGATTGTGAGTGCTTGGATAAGCAGTGATTAGGAAGTAGAAATGTATCAAATTTTCTATATTAATTATGATTTAAGGAGATAATAAAGTCTTGAAACTAAGCAACTGAGTAATTGCATAACAGATTAGAAATTGCTTTAAGTGAAAAGCTAGTCATCTCATTTTTTGTTTTAGACTATTAATCATAGGGTATTCTTACTTTTTGCTTTATATTAATAGATGGTATCATAGTAATACAAACAACATAAATTCAGCTCTGTGATTCCTGTAGGCCCCTTGATTTCAGAGTAGACAAATCTCCTCAGTCTCTGTAAAACTGGCCATGCGCATAGGGACCAAGTGCTATCCAAGTGTATTTCTCTCTCCAACACTGCCCCAAACCACCCACCTAACCACAAATACACATAAAGAACCTCCACAGGTACAACTTTTATTTTATTTCACATAAGAGTAAACCTAGCTCTCTCTAAAGAGACAAAGCTTGGTATTGCAGCATGCCATGTTCCTTGACTCAGTCCACAGCATTTACTGAAGAGCCACAATATGTCAGCCAACTCCTTCGTTGAATGTGCAATCCAATAAGCATAATCCAACACTCAAGCTCATCACATCCTTAAGACTGTGGCCATTCAAGCACAACCTAAGCAACTTCAATTATTCTTCTCTACTCACTTCTCTTAGTAGAAGCCCATCTACTTGTACATTTTGTAATACCCAGGTTCTCCATCAGAGTATCTAGGTCCCCATGTGCTGTCACTCTCCCAGAGGTCTGGAGTTCACTTGAAAATAACCTGGAAATAAATTATCTTGACCTCTCAAAGCCCTCTTGTCCATAAAGATAGAAATACTCATTGCCACCATTACCTTTAAGTCATGCTCTTTCTCTCCTGAAGGCTTTGGATTCTATAGTCTATTCTCCTTTAATTTTATTCAATCATCCATCTTGTCCAGCCAAACAAGATTATTTGTTTTTATCTCACTATGCTGTAGGAAAATATTAAAACACTAACTTGAAGGAATAAACTCAGAAATGAAACTTCCAGTGATAAGAGGAGAAAAAAAAGCAAAAGATATCTGAGAACAAGGTAGCAGAGACATTAAACTAACATATACTATACTTGAAAGCCATGCTGATTTTTCTGGAAAACTGAGGATAAACTAGGTAATGAATCTAACAAAAATGGGATTGACATTTCACAAGGACATTTCTTATCCCTTATCATTAAGGGATAAGAAAGAACGGAAGCCCTCTGGAAACAAAACTGCAAGACAAGCAAATAGATACATGAATCCACTGTCAGGTGAGAAAACAGTAAAGGAAAGCTGCTGACAGATTTCATCAAGAATCATTATAGAATGCTTGGTTTATGATGCTTTACCCATATAGAATTATTTATTAGTAACTGGTAATTATGCATGATAACATTTCTTTATGATCAAACATTGTTTCATTCATTTGTATCTGATCAGGATTATATATTAATTAGGTTCACGGCATCATTTAGAGTAGAGAAAAAGTATGTAAACTTTTCTACGTACTGATTCTTTAGGAGATACAAAATAATATTGAACTGGAATAATAAAGCATCACTATTTACAGACAGGTGTCAGGAGATCTCCTTGTGCAAAGTTACTCAAAAATCAAAGACAGCTTCAATCATCTCTTCACTTGGCTGATTTGCTCTTGGCCTTGAGTGTTATTCTAGGCCTTCTTTGAGTTAGATGTTCCTCTTATGTACTCCTATAAAATCTTATGCTTCTATCACAACACCAGTTAAACTTTATATTATTGGCTTGTATTTCATGCTAGATTTCAAATAAGTGTGACTGAAACTATGTTTTACTGACTAATATAGCATTATCTAGCAAAGTCCCAGAACACAGTAGGCAGTCAATAAATATTTACTGAAGCAATGTATGAAAGCTTACATAGGAATGATTACTTACCAAAGAGTCAAGAATATGTAGTCTAAAAAAAAGTTTGTCATTTCCTGATAGGTACTCCTGGAGAATCTTAGAGAGAATTAATGTTAACATGAAGGCTATGATTGAAAGCATCATGGTCCCTAGGAAATGAATGCCTATTAGAAACTTGGGATTTGAGGAAGTAGGCATCCAACCTAATTATAGTCTCATGATGATGACAAGAGAAGGAAGATAAACTAGACTCATTCCTGCCCTAGCCTGATTCTCAGAGTCCTGTAGTTCATTTTACAGTGTTCATGACACCATGTTTCCTATATTTAGAATTCCTTGTAATGACTAAATTCCAATGAGACTAAAGTCTCTGATATGCAGTTGAGATAGAACAATATTAAATGTTCACGAGCTTTAAAGTACCAACTACAATACAATCCCCTTGCAATTGCTTGTAATTCCAACTTACATATGTTTTATAAAGGGACAACCCAGAAATAAATTAGAGTTTTAGTAATTTTGATACAAGTAAACACTTTTTCCTCCTCTATACTCAGTAGTTAACATGCGTCCTGAGAAGTGGTTTTGTAATTATAAATCCTTTCATTTAATAAAAGATTAAAGAATGATATTTACTCCTATGACCACTTACACAAGAATTTCATTTTAAATTTATTTTTTAAGTTATAATAATGAACCTAATATTTTAATGAAAAGGGAAGCAAGTATAGTAACACAAAATTTCATTTATTGCATCTTAAGTTTTCAAAGAACAAATGCTATTGAAATGGTTGAGACTATTTGATTGATAGGATATTTTGTACTATGGTGGCTGGTTTTATATAGTTTAACATTTTGACTGTTTCTTCAGAAACACTTAGGCCTTTGTTTCATTTTGAATTATTAGAACACATTAAGATCTACAAACACTGCACTTTAAAATAGTAATCAGACTGAAGAGACACATAAAACATAATTTTTTGAAAATCAGTAACATACTAAACCTGTAGCAAATACTTTGTGGAGTAAACAATGATGTGAAGAACATTATTTCTTTCAGGATAACAAAAGACAATTTAGTTTAATATCTAAAAGAAGACTTTTACAAGAGAGGAATTAAACTTCCCCTAATAAAAGAAAACAGATTACTTCTAAAAAGTATTTCATTGAAAAATTCCTAAATTGAGAAGCTATGATAACCTCTCATCCATAATGAACCAAACAATTATTTATTAATAATTCACTACTGTACCAAATACAGCTATAAAACCTGAACAGAATGCATAGGGCAGTTACTTGATTCTAAGAATTAAATTGTAGCAAGCAGACTGGGAAAGAAAAAACAGAAATCAGAGTGCCACTAAACCGACATTGAGTTTTAACTTTTATTTTACTCTGGCATCCCGTGTCTGGACTCAATTCAGTCTGAAATTCAGAAATGGAATTTGGTCAAGAACAGCAAATGCCAAGAGAATTCCTGCAGTTCTGGCTCAAGAACTGAGAAAGGTGTCCCCTAACACTCAGAGAGAGAGCAAGAGCTCTATTTTTCTTCCTTTTTCTCCATTCTCTCATGCACCAGATCCAAGCAAGCCAATGGTGGCTCAGTGACCACGGCAAAGGTGGCAATGAGAGGTATGGGAGCCTAAAACTCTAAGTGAGGAGAACTTTCATCTCCTGTAGATGAGTTGTGGTCCAAAGAGGGTAAGGCAACTCCTCCCCACCCACCCACCTTTGTCTTCTTGCTACTTTGCATCAAATGTCATATTTAGAATTCCTCCCTATGATAGAGTCATAGGAAGTATGAGAGTAGAGTAAATAAAGACATATTTCTGGCCAGAGGACCAAAAAGGGGAGTCCCAGGAAACAGGTAAGTACAGTAAATACTGCAGACTAAGGATTGTGGGAAAGTGACATCACAAATTGTTTATGAACTACAGTGCTCAACCCTAGCTACATATGTGTGTACTTGACCTTAAACAGCACACTAACAACTCTGAGAAGTGAATCAGTATTTAGACCACTGCCCAGATCCCATACTGGCCATTGTGAGTGGTACACATACAAAAAGGACCCTTTGCACTATAAAAACTTTGAAAACAGAACTGACCTTGAAACCACATTCTGCAGAAAGCTGGTTATAATTCGTGGTCTGAACCCAACTTGGCCAACTGCCAGCTAAAACAAAAATATCAATATTTTTCATAGAATTTAAACAAGACCCAGCACCTCATAACATAATATTCAAAATGTCCTAGATATAACCCCAAATTACTTGGGGTTACCAAGAAATCTCTCACAGGGAAAGAAAATCAATAAATGCCAATGCTGTAATGGCAGATTCTGTAATTATCTGACAAAGATTTAAAACCATTATTATAAAAACATTCCAACAAGGGCAAATACCTTGAAATAAATGGAATGATAGAAAATCTTGAAATAAAACAGCAATTATAAAGAACCACCAAATGGTAATTTTAGAACTAAAAATACAATAACTTAAAAATTTACTGAATGGGATCCATGGAGATGACAAAGGAAAAAGATTAGTGAATTTGAAGATAGAGCAATAGAAACTATGTAATCTGAAAAACAGAAAAATGATTTAAAAAATTAAATGGAACCTCAGGAACCTGTGGTACAATAATAAAAGGTCTGATATTTGTATCATCTGAGTCCCAGACAGAGTGGAGAAAGAGTACATTAATAAAACATATATATATATATATATATATATATATATATATATATATATATATATATTTGAAGAAATAATGGTTGAAAACTACCCAAATGTGCAGGGAAATGCACAAACCTGAAAGTTCAAGAAACTCAGTAAACCCAAACAGAATAAACACAAAAAAAATCCATGCCCAGACTCATCATAATTGAACTGCTGAAAACTATAGACAAAGAAAATATCATGATAGCAGCCAGAGAGAAATAATGCATTACGGATAGAGAAACATTTACTCAAATTAACAACTGTCTCATGGAGGCCAGAAGGAAATGGAACATTTAAAAATTGCTGAAGGGCTTCCCTGGTGGCGCAGTGGTTGAGAATCTGCCTGCCAATGCAGGGGACACGGGTTCGAACCCTGGTCTGGGAAGATCCCACATGCTGTGGAGCAACTGGGCCTGTGAGCCACAACTACTAAGCCTGCGTGTCTGGAGCCTGTGCTCCACAACAAGAGAGACCACGACAGTGAGAGGCCCGCGCACAGCAATGAAGAGTGGCCCCCGCTCACCACAACTAGAGAAAGCCCTCGCACAGAAACGAAGACCCAACACAGCCAAAAATTTTTTTAAATAATTAATTTAAAAAAATGCTGAAAGAAAATAATTTTTAACCCAGAATTCCATATCCATAGAAAATATCTTTTAGGAATGAAAGTAAAATAGTCTCAGATCAAGGTAAATAAACTAAGAGAATTTTCTTGCCAGCAGATCTGTTCCAAAAGAATTGTTAAAGGAACTTCTTCAGACAGAAGAGAAATAATACCCAAAAGATGTCTGCAGCATTGAAAATGAAGAAAGAGCAACAGAAATGGTAAATATATGGGTAAACATAATAGACTATTCTTATCCCCTGTAGTTCTTTAAAATATGTTTGATATTTGAAAGCAAGAATTATAACACTGAGTTTTAAAATGTGTGTAGATATAATACATAAGATAGTTACAATACAAGGCAAGATAATAAAAACTATATGGTGGAAAAGTAAGTGGGTGCTTTATAAATGATAACCTATAGGAAGACAAAACTAAATATAAAGATTCCAAATGCAGTGTGACTGTCTACAGGAAAATGACTTCAAAAGTCAGAAGCAAGGTTAATCAGAAATAGATTGGGGCGTGGTATAATATGAAATCCTCACACAGCATATAAGTATGCTCATGATCTTGACCCATCATGAGGACTGCTTACCTCTCCAGCTTTATCTCACTCTTCATTTCCTTGTACTATATACCTTAGTCATATAAAAATTATTTGCAATTCCCCAAATATTCCATACTAACAAACCTCCATGACTCTGTATAAGCTACTCCTTCTCACGAGACTTCCTTCATTCCTTTCTTCACCTGGCTAATTCCAATTTATTTGTCAAGATTAGCTCAGGTGTTTCCTTCTCACACAGGACCCAAAATTAGGTTTCATGACTTTCCTATGCAGTCCACATACATATTATTATATGCATATGTATATTATTATATACACAGTATATATGTATATATACATATTATATACACATATACATATAATACATATTATTATATACATTATTATATACATATTAATTATATAATACATATATAATATGCTAATATATACATAAATATTAATTATTTGGTTTAAACTTTCTAACAAATGCTATCAAATTAGTACATAATAAAATTATAAAGCAATAAAACTATTTGGGGAAAAAACAAAAGTACTCTTAAATCAATACATCAGTAGAATAATTGAAAAATGAACTAATTTAAAATCATTTAGAATCAGTAAAAAATGCATTTAAAATTATCTCTAATACACTCTTATTTAGTTATCATCTTGCTACCATTATTAGAATGATCTTAACTAATGTATTAAACTAAATGCCCTAAGGTAAAATTACTTTTATGAATAATATTTAATGATCCAGAAGAATAATATTAAACCCACAAAAATGTTTTTCAAAACCCATTTTTAAAACTCCGTATTAAAATCACTGTTAAATAAACGTGTGTTCTGGCATTTGATAAATTTATTACAAGTTTGCTGGAACTGAATGAATCTAAGAAATCTACTTCAACTTCTCTATTTTACAGACAAGAAAACAAAGAACCAGGGAGGTGACTTGGGCAAGTTACATAGCTAATTAATGGTAGGGCTACATTAGAATCAATAGTCTTTGACTCCTTCCTAGAGCAGAGTTCTTTTTTTTTTTTTCAATTTGCGGGTATAGTTGCTTTACAATACTGTGTTAGTTTCTGCTGTACAGCAAAGTGAATCAGCTATATATACACATATATCCCATCTTTTTTGGATTTCCTTCCCATTTAGGTCACCACAGAGCACCAAGTAGAGTTCCCTGTGCTATTCAGTAGATTCTCATTAGTTATCTATTTTATACATGTAGTGTATATATGTCAATCCCAATCTCCCAATTCTTTCTAATATGCTACCAAACCTCTCATAGATACAATAAATTCTAAACTTATGAATGGATTGTATTTTAAAAATTCATTTATGATTCACTTTCAGTTAGAACTGGGAATTAACTTTTCCCCTAGAATAATTTTTTATTTGAGTTGAATTCCTAAATTAGTCCCCAAATATAGGTACTCTGAGGAATTAACAGTCCTTTAATTCAACGATCTGAACAGAGAAAAATTAAGTTTAAAGGAAGGGCTATTTTTATGTGTAGATCTTTGACGCTCATAAATTAAACTCCTTGAACATGCCACTAATGATCATTGCTATAGTTGAAAATGCAAGATGACTTTCTAAACAGGTATTACTAGGATTCTAGCACAACTTCCTGACTTTCATGATCCAACTTTGTAAAATTATATTTGGGGATTTTCCCCCCTTCCTTATGGTATCTGCCAGATGTTTTGTAGTTGCTAGCCATCTTCAGCTGTGTACCTACCTGACTTCACAAACCTCCTATAGGAGCTGGAAGGATTTTTGTAGAACATGGCAAATTCAACATACTCATTGGCTTAAATCCAACCAACACTAACTGCATCCAGGAGAACTGAATGTTCTTATTGGTTTAAGGCAATTCAGGGCTACCCCCTGAGCTGGCAGTAGTATATCTCCCTGAACTTATGGACCATGTACCAAAGGGGTGGATGGCCTAAGAACAATCTGGGTACTATAAGGAAGGTGGGTAAGGGAAAGAGATGTTATGTAATCAATCAATAAATGTCCACTACACTAGGAGATAATGTTCCTTGTTCTATGAAGTTCCTTCAAGGCAGAGTCATTTATAGTCTTCATGCAGTCTTTAATGACCAAAAAATACACAAACTGCCCCTCCTCTATAAATTCTCTTCTACTAATGTTTTTGTCATACCCTGAGTTTACCAGATTTCCCATGTACATAATATAGTTATGGAGCAGTCCACCAAAGGATTTTTTCTGATTTGGGAATTCATACATACATACATACATTCATATCTTAAACATGTATAGTTGTACAGCTAAAGACCAATTGATTATTAATGAATCACTTTTAATTGAAAAACACAAAAATTCCATTAAACAAAGGGGAACCCAGATATTTGATGGTTGTATATTACATTATCATTTTCCACATACACTGACTAAAATTCATTATTAATTTTTACTCCCTGCAGGATATTAAAAGCCCTGGCTAAGCAGAGTTAAAAGAGAATAAAGAATTAGCACTAAAGTTCAAAGAAAAGTAGAAGTCTATAAAATGACATATGATATGAAGACTAGAGTTCCCTGTAGCCTCCTTCCTTACTGCTACCATCGCCATCAGATGAAACAAAGGATGAAGGGGAAAAAAGTAGATAGAATAAAAGAAGACATAAGGGAAAACTACTTCATGTGAATGGCTGTAAGGAAAAAACTAAAGTTCTGCATTAATGACAGAATATAATTTATAAAACTGTATTGCCTATTGTCATGCACTAAACAAACACATAAACACACACACACACACACACAAATTAGAATTATTCAAAGAGAAAAAACCCAGGGAGGGGGACTAAACACTGTAACATTCAAGTATAGTAAAACCCTAACCGAAACAAAATTGAAAATTACTTAAAAATTTTTCCATATAATTTTAATATGCTTTTTTTTTTTTTTCTTTTTGCGGTACACGGGCCTCTCACTGTTGTGGCCTCTCCCGCTGCGGAGCACAGGCTCTGGACACGCAGGCTCAGTGACAATGGCTCACGGGCCTAGCCGCTCCGCGGCATGTGGGATCTTCCCGGACAGGGGCACGAACCCGTGTCCCCTGCAGCGGCAGGTGGACTCTCAATCACTGCGCCACCAGGGAAGCCCTTAATATGCATTTTTAAGCATTAACACAGCATCAAAGGAAAGTGATTTATTTTGGAAAGATGTTCAACAATAATATTGAAACCAATAGTATTCTGATTAAAGAGAAAATTCTGATTAGCTAGTATACCCCACATACATTCAAGATCTTTTTATCTGAATTTCAATTTTATATACACACATGCACATTCAACACACGATACTTAAGATACAATTTTCACAGAGATTAGCTTAAATTCTAAAATGCAGAATTTCCCCTTGAAAGCTATTAGATATTGATATTAGTTTTTAAGGAAATGTTCAATTCCTTATCTCTGAAGACTTCTAAAATCTGTTGTGGTTTAGGAGCCATCAAGCCTAAATCAGTACACTTACGTGCTGCTAAACAGACAACTCCAAGGACAGTCCACTAAACAGCTAATATGCAAATATGTGAAAACATTCACATAAACCACAGGAAGAAATGTAGAAAAGGATTCACCGTCACCTTTTTACTGTGTTCTCCCATACATGAATGAGGTGTCTCAGAATCATCACTGCTATTTTTATTATTATGGCTATTGTTAACCAGCTCAATTGCAAATTCCTGCTTTTCCTTATAGTTTCCATTAAGTCTTGGCTAAGAAGCCTTCCCTGTCTCCCCTCAACAGGCTTGGGTCCTTCTTCCTTCTATGATCCAAAGCACTTTGAACACATCTCGATTATCAACATTAAATTATTGCATTTTAATTACTTAATTGCATGACCATTTCTGAAGTAGGTTTCTCCTAGAGAAAGATATTCTATCACTTTGCCTAAGTAACTTCTACTTTGTTGGAGTTCAATATATGCCTGTCGAATGAATGGTCAATCAAAATCTGTATCAGAGATTAATTCCTTCAGTTAATTATATAGAGTAGGAGTTGAGATGGCAAGACAGTTTTTCTGACATGTTTTCCCTTCCCACACTCTGTATTACTAAAGAAAAAGCCTAAATTGCCTTCTTAATAGAAGGGAGGAAGTATTTCCTGCTCCCATCAAAGGCCAGCATATCCACTTCTATTCCATTCCCTCTCAGTCTCTCATGGGGTTTGCTCCCACAATTATCCCTTTCCTGCATCATCAGTTATTTTCTTGAGCTTAATTATTCCCATCAGCTTACAAACATAGCCTTGTATCCTGTATCTTAAATTTTTTAATTATAAATACATCAAATAGAAACCCCCCTGTTGCCCTCATATCCTCTCCCAGCTACCTTCACATTTCTCACCTCTTCTTCACTGCAAAACTTCGTGAACCTGTTAGTGATGTCTGTCTTAACTTCCTCATTCCCATTCTCTTGTCAAGTCACTCCAATTGTCCTTCATTTTTCCCCCACTACACTAAGACTGCTCTCATGAAGGTGCTGCTGATCTCTGTGTCTCCAACTCCCACAGACAACTTCTCTGCTATCACCCTGCTCAGCCTCTGAGGTCATTAGACAGCGTGGATCACTCCCTTCTGGAGAGTTTATTCTCTTGGCTTCCTTAACACACAGGCTAGCTTCTTTTCCTATCTCAATGACTGTGCCTTTTCTGACTTCTCTGCTAGCTCTTCTTCCTCTCCTCAATGTCAGGAGTGACTCAGTGATGAGCTCTGTTCTCTTCTCTATCTACATCTCTTCCTATAATTTTAAATAGAATCTATATACAGATGCCTCTCAAATTTCATTCTGTAACTCTCACCTCTCTCTAAGACTCAAAAATCTTATGTCCAACTGCATATTTGACATCTGCACTTGAATTTCTACTTGGCATCTCATAATTAACAAGTCCAATGCAGAAATGTTGGTTTGTATTTGTTCTTCCCCTAATCTTTTCCATCAGGATAAACTCTACTACCATTTATTCAGTTGATTTCTTAAGAACAATGAAGATCTTTATATTAATCATGTATTGATTGCTGTGTAACAATTCTCCCAAAACTTAACTGCTTAAAACAATGAACATTTATTGTTTTGAACAGTTTCTGTAGGTCAGGAATCCAGATATGGCTTAGTAGCTCTGGCTCAGGGACTCTCATAAGACTGCAGTCAAGATGTTGCCTGAGGCTGGTCGTCCAAAGCCTTGACTGGGGCTGAAGGATCCACTCTAGTGGCTCAACAGTGCTGATTGTTAAACAGAGGGTTTCAGCTCCTCTCCACAGGGACCTCTCCAAATGCCTGCCTAAATGGCCTCAGAATATGGCAACTGACTTCCTCCAAAGCCAAAGATCCAAGAGATAGCAAGACTGGAGCAGGAATTTCTTTCTGATCTAGTGTCAAGAGTCACAATGTCATTTCTGCAATATCCTATTGGTTACACAGGTTAGCCATACTTGGTTTGTGATGGGATGACACAAGGACATAAATACCAGGAGGCATGAATCATTAGGGACTCTCTTGGAAGCTGGTTAATACAATTTTGCATAGGGGAAAAAAAAATCACATAATTGAATCCTTCACAGTCGTTTCAACCCCAAATGTTTCTTTCCTGTAAATTACTCCATCACACACAAACACAACACAGAAAAATATGGAATACGGCAGCCTAACTATAGGTCCACATCCTCCTCCTTCTCCTCTCAAACCTCAGTAGACTTGGATAGTGCATTTGAAACCATGAGCTTTACTAGAGGCTTTGGAAAAATAAGTTAGGGACTTCCATCTACTCTGTACTAGGTAGGAGATTGAGGTCTCATGAAGTAAAACTCCCCCCAAAAGACACAACACTATAGGTCACAGAAATAGCTTAGTTGTCAAACACCTGAAAAGCTCCTCAGGAAGACCAGCACCTGATTGTAAGCAATCCGGATAATCTCCCCAATGTAGTCATATGGCTTCTGTTACTATATAGAGTTCTGTAACATAGTGGAATGATATAAAACCTTACCAAGGAGTTAAGTGGCATCCTCCCTAAGAAATATCAACATCATTAGTGTTCTTGAAAAATTCTCTTTTACTAGAGATCTTTATGTAACCGAGCAGGACCCTGTGGGTACTTCCTGGGACAAGAACCCCCCTCCAACCCCATGTCCTCTGCCTGCCTCCTGTTTGTAGAAAAGCCATAGTCTCCCAGGACTCCCCCTGAGTCACAAAAGCGTGGCTCAAGAATTAATGATTGAAAGAATGTGAACATGTAGTGACAAAAATATTAGTTGGGCCAGGAGAACTGGTAACAATTTAAACAGTCAATCTGCCATATATCAGTCACAGAATTTTTAGTTCCTCCCTGAAGAACATAGGTAACAGTGTCTGATGCACATTCCTGAGTCATTTTACAGATACTAAAACTCCCACCAAATGGAAGTTAACTACTTGATGATCATGAGCACAGAGCCCCCAAATCAGCTGGAGCCTGAGGATTGATGATGTTAACCCCTGTGACACCACACTGTTACCTCACCATCAACCAATTAGAGAATTGTGCATGAGCTGGTCACTCACCCTGAGACTCCCCACCCTCACCTGGCCTTTAAAACTGCTTCCCTGAAACCCATCACTGGAGAGTTAGGGGGTTTTGAGTATTAGCTGTCCATACTCCTTCTCTGGCACCTGCAATAAACACTGCACTTTCCTTCACCACAACCCAGTATCAGTAGACTGGCTTTACTGCACACAGGCGAGTGGACTCAAGTTTGGTTTGGCAACATTTAGATGGTGACAAATATCTAAACAAACTGAAAGAAAAAATTATGAATCATGTAATTAAATCATAGGGATATAACTAGCCTCAGAACGACTAAAACTAGCTCTCTCTAGCTCTCCTTTCTGTTTCTTCTTTGGCATCAGTGCATTTTTACCAGACCAGAAGTCTCCATTCAGTTGTAATTATAGCCACCACTGCCTCCTGGCTCATATCTTCTCAGTTCAGTCACAAGAAAGAGAAG
Organism: Pseudorca crassidens; assembly: GCF_039906515.1. Lineage (NCBI taxonomy): Eukaryota > Metazoa > Chordata > Mammalia > Artiodactyla > Delphinidae > Pseudorca > Pseudorca crassidens. The sequence goes on along the minus strand of NC_090297.1, from coordinate 58,821,135 downwards.
GCTCTTCTGACCTCTTGACCCAGTTTGAAAAAAATCTCATAGGACTCTGCTTGACTCAGCTTGGTCACATGACTACCTCATTGAGTCAGGGGAGCAGAATGCTATGACTCAGTTGGACATATTGTTCATTCCTGAGAGCAAGGAATATGGAAGAGTTCATTCAGAATACATGCTACAGTGGGAGAAGTAGTGTTCCAAATGAGGAAGTATGCTATTCTCAAAAGAAATAAGAGTCAGTTGCCAGACAAAACAATGAATGTCAACCTTACTTCCAACCCTAAACTATAGCATCTGTCTGCATACCTGAGGATACAGGAATTGAGAAATTAATGGTTGAAAGTAAAAAGTAGTTATTTTTAAATACTTGCATGGACTTATCCAGTCTTCACAGGGACTCATCTCAGTTACCGATGGTAAATTTTTTTTAAAGTCTCTTATAAGAACACGTAAATTAAAGAAAATTAATGTATGCAATGAAAAAAACAGCAGTTCAAAGAAGAGGGTCCTTTTTGAGCATACAGTGAGTTACTATAAAACATAAGAGAGTAAAAGAAATTGGACCAGTGAATTTAAAGTTCAGTTGGAAGAATTCTCTCAGAACTTAAGGAAAAAAAAAATAAAATGAAAATTATGGAAGGAAGGACTTTAGAAAAATAAGATAGGGCTTCCCTGGTGGTCCAGTGGTTGAGAGTCCGCCTGCCGACGCAGGGGACACGGGTTTGTGCCCCGGTCCAGGAAGATCCCACATGCCGCGGAGCGGCTGGGCCCGTGAGCCATGGCCTCTGAGCCTGCAGGTCCGGAGCCTGTGCTCCGCAACGGGAGAGGCCGCAACAGTGAGAGGCCCGCGTACCGCAAAAAAAAAAAAAAAAAAGTTTCCTAGGAAAGATAACTGAATTACATCACCTATAGATAAGCTTTCTTTTTAGTGATAAGAAACTCATCCATTCGCCAGATATTTACTAAATTCCTACTACGTACTGTTTAGCAGCTGGAGATAGAGCAGTGAACAAACTACACAGTCTCTGCCATAGAATCTTCATTCTAGTGGGAAAAAAATTAAACTGCAAGGCAAAGTGGAGAAAGCTTACCAAGATAGATAATCTCTGTCAAGGTGGAAAAATTTTGTTTCATCATATTTTGTCTCACCATATTTAAGAAGTGATGCATACATTTCATTTTACTTTGAGATATTCATTCTGTCAATTAGGATTAGGTTCAGCCACAAGAGTAAATTAACAGAGGCCCTTATTTCTTTCACATATAAGTCCACAGTTAGGCAGTCTGTGGGCATTTTAGCAGATCAGCTCCATGAAATATACAGAGACTCAAGACTCCTCTATTCCTAAGAATGTACCCTGTACCACCCTACCATGCCCACCCACATACATACACTCCCCCAAAACTGTTTGGGGAATCCAAGGAATCTGCATTTTAACAGGTATCCCAGGTAATCGAAATGCAGGTAGTTTATAACCCACCTGAGGTATCCTGATATAGAAGACTGAGGAAAAAGATGATAAAATGACTCCTAAAACCTTGGTAATGAGAGAAATAAAATTACTTCTAAGAATCAAACTGTGAAATCAATAAATAGTTCCTAAAAGCAGAGATAAGTAAAGTCACCTTAAAGAAAGCCAAACCACCCACATTTGACAAAACCTCAACTTTTAGGTATTTTCTTATCTAAAGAAATTGTCGGAGTGAAGGTGGATGATGCAGAGTGAGCCCATAAACAATATGGAAGCAACTAAAAGATAGTCTCAGAGGTCTTCTCCAGACATGATGCCTACATCTTATTGCACACATTTTCAGAACTCCTCCAACCATTCTCTTATGAAAAGTTTGGATTTACTTTTATTGTTACCTTTTAAAATGTTTCACATGAAACTTTATAATTTTAAATTAATTTTGTGCCATTAATAGTATCCCCTGTCAGGTTATGTCTTGGAAACATAGGTAGTATTAGGCTGTGGCTACTCATACCAAAGGCTGTATATCAGATAATGTTCAACTACGGAGCTGGGCAAAAATGCAAGATAAATTTTGGCTTCCACGTTCTCATCTTCATTTCATTCTAAAGGGAAATAAGAAATAAAAGAAAAGAGAGAAGAAAACCCTAGAACAATGTGTCATAAAGCCAGATTAAAAAAAAAGGGTTAACACTATTTTGTAACATCTATCACTGTACTTCTTTTCCATAACACAAATGCAAAACTGAGTTGATTATTCCTGTCCACCAAGAATTTTTTAAAAATTCCTGAAATAATTTTAGGTCCTGTTCAGAAAATATATGTATCTCCAACGAAATAATCCTAAATTCAATAGGTAAGGTAAACTGCATGCCATTATACTACTCCACCCTAAAAAATTTTCTCTTACCTCTCCTTTTTACTAAAGCCTATCCTTTCAAATTGCTGTTTAATTTCCAAATTAATTCTTCCACAGCTTCACATCACTCAGGTAACCTCTCAGTCTCTGAATTAAGGGACACCCACCACCAGTTTCCGGCTGGAGATAGAACTTTTATTAAAAGTACGAAGTATGAGGTCAGCCAACAGGACCTGAGATTTGGGGCAAGTTCTTCAACGCTGGGAAACTTAGCTTTTTCATTTGAAAAATGACGTTTGATGCAGATTTCTAAAATTCCCTCAAATGTATAACGGTGATTCAAACATAACCAGAACTCTTGTTTGATATGGCAGTAGATTTTCTTAAGGGAAGCAATTTGGCAAGTTTTGCATCACCTGTCCCAAGCCCCTTATTGTGTGCACTTACGGAAAACTACTTAAGCTCCATTTTACTACCGAATTAACCGGTGGGGAGGTGGAGCGGGGGGCGGGGATGTTAACCTACATTTTAGCACTGGGGAGAATGGAACTGTCGCCCCTGCAAAAATCTACGAAAGGGACAGCACTGCAACATACACCCAGGAAGCTTTCCAGAAGCAAAACCAAGGGATCTGTCAGGTGAAAAGTACGCCCCAGGTTGGTTTCACATGCTAACCACTGCCTGAGATCCCCTAAGGCCAGGCAGAAAACGCTTGTCTGTTCTTTTTTTCTTTGCAAATTTCAAATTCCTTCAACCCAAAGGCTTGGCTCCAAACCATGCTGTGGGGAGCTAAACCGCCTCACCCGTTCTGAATGTGGAAACATGACTCCGCCTCGCCAACGACCGCAAGAGGGAGAAGCAGCTACAGGGAAGCCAGGTTAGGCCGGGCGCCTGTCTCGTCGGCCCCGCCCGGGAGTAGACCAGCCGGCGCAAGCCCCACGGCCCGCGCGAAAGCCTTAAGAGTCCACAGCCCACGCGGACGGCGGCGGGGTCAGGGCGGCGCGTCACGTGGCCCAACGGCGCAGCCAATCAGCGCAGCCCTCTGAGGTATTCAAATCGATGGCGGGGCCGACGGTTGTGGGAGGCTGCGCTGCTGCCGGCTTCTCGGGGGCTGAGTGTCGCCTTGCGCCGCCATGCCGGGCACCGGGCGCTGACAGACCCTCGGGCCCAGTGGGAGGAATGGAAAATCAGGGTGTGCCTCCCGGGCCTTATCGGGCCACCAGGCTGGTAAGACCGCGCGTGAACGAGACTGGCCAGCCGGGGTGATGGCTGCTTTTACGTGAGAACGTTTGTAGCTTTCCCTCGGGCGGAGGGATAGGTCCCAGAACCTCTTGGGTGGCTGAAGAGGAGAATGAGGGGATATCGCGGACCCTTGCAGGACACGCCTGTCCCCCTCCTTTGCTCCGGGCACCCCGGGTGGGCGCATCGGAGTCAGCTTCTGAAGCTACCCCTGTTCTTGGTGCTGTCGGCGTCCTCTGAAATGTCTTGGAATATTCTGAGTTTAGCCGCTCCGCACGCCTGATTTTCTACCCGCATAAGGATTCGAGAAGAGTTTTGAGTTCCAGTGCTTTGTAGGGTCAGACTGGGGGCAAGCCCGATTGTTTGTGACAGCTTCGTTTAGCCGGTCCTGTAGAATTTAATGCAGGATGTACCGACTGAATGCCACTCAGTAACAGCTATTTCATAACTAAGAATGTTTTAAATACCCATCAGGAACCACTGTTGGTAGTCACTGGATTTGTACTTGCATAGAGTGGCTTGTGTATTTGGATCATCAATCCAAGAGGATACTGTGCCACTGGTTATGTGACATTAGGAGAGTCACTTCTGTGAGCGTCAGTTTCCACCTTGGTAAACTACAGCTAATGATACATGCCCAGGCTAAAAGATGTCCTAGAGTAGACATACTGTATGTGAAAGTGTGCTGTGATCTGTAGAATAACAAACAACTTAATCTCTGGATAAATTGCAGCTCAATATAAGTTTCTCGAATAATATATGAAATGTGGAAGTGTGGAAAGAAAAGAATACAGTTATTGTGTTTTCAGACCTTAAATTCTGTGTTGTGATGTTGGGACCACATAGGTTAGATAAGTGGTAGCATAGCGAGTAGTAGCATAGTTGGGGTTACAAATCAGATTTCTTAACCTCTAATGTAAGATTTTTTAATTAAAAAGTTATATGTTTATTCTATACCACTCCCCGTAGACCTGCCACGAACCCAAAAGTTTGGGTAATTTGAAAACAGTTTTGGAAAGTGTATCTTTTGAAAATGTAGATATATCACAGCGTCATTAAACAAACAGTAGACTTAAAACTTAACTTACCGCATATGTTCTATGTAAATTATTGGGATCTTCACTAGTAAATATACTAAAGGTATATTAATACTTTAATACTAAAGGTATTTTACCAATAAAACTATTGCCTGCAAAGAGTTTTGTTTGGCCTGCATAGTTAGTTATGAGTACAGGTTCTAGAGTCAATCCAATGCCTGGGTTTTAGCTGTGTGACCTTTGTCAAATTATTAAATATCTCTGTGCTTCATATTCCTTATCTGAAAATGGGATAGTAATAGTACCTATTCATAGAATTGTGAGAATTAAAGTGAAATAATGAGTGTAATGCATAATGTCTGACACAAATGCTACTATCATATTATTAATATTAGTTGAGGTTAAAGAAACAGGAAGAAACAGGAATAAATGCTTTCTCTGTTGAGGACTAAAGGCAGGTTCATTGTAGTTCTCCTTTATTCCTAGGTTTCCTAAGTAAGCCAACCAGCCAGTGAAGTGCTTGTAGTCCAAAACTATTACATAAAAATATTATTACAATACTAGAATTAATAAAAAGAAATCAGTATGGGATGTAAAATTTTCTTTAGCACAAATAAGACAAGTGATTTCTTCATGAATTTTAATGATTTAACAAGATGCGAATGAGAGAATTTTCTTTGTCTAATTAAAAAAAATTTTTTTCCTTTCTATTTGCAGTGGAATGAAGTTACCACATCTTTTCGAGCGGGAATGCCTCTAAGGAAACACAGGCAACACTTTAAAAAATATGGCAATTGTTTTACAGCAGGAGAAGCAGTAGACTGGCTTTATGACCTATTAAGAAATAATAGCAATTTTGGTCCTGAGGTTACAAGGCAACAGACTATCCAGCTATTGAGAAAATTTCTGAAGAACCATGTCATTGAAGATATCAAAGGCAAATGGGGATCAGAAAATCTTGATGACAACAGTCAGCTATTCAGGTACTAAACAAAGAAATAACTGCAAAACTGAATTACTTAACAATGAAGTTTCACTCCACTTCTAATACTTTTACTAAAACAGCAGCCTCTTCAGGGGAAGTAATATTTTCTGCAGAAAACTTACTGCTCTTAGTCCAATTAAAACCATTTAAAAGTTAAAGTTAGTTAAAGGTTATTGCTGCACAATTAAAAATTATAATAAAATAAGGAGTTGGGAGGAAAGAATGAGATAGTGTCACTTTTACATATTCTGAAAGCTCTGTAACATGTCAAGGACAGAACATTATCAACCTTTAGTTTCATAGATTTAAGAATTACATGACAAGTTCTCACAGGTCCTTACCTTCAAGTGATATGTAATCTATATAATCTAAGAACACATGTGATGAAATAAATAATAGCAAACTTTATATAATAACTAACAAAAGAAATATACCACAGGTTGAAGAGATTATTTATTAAGAATTTATCATATACCATATATACCATATATATCATATATATATATGATATATATATACCATATATATCATATACCATATATATATCATATACCAGAAGCCCTACTTTATGAGTTACATGTTTTCTTTGTTTAATCCCTAGAATAGCTCAGCAAGGAAAATATTAACTCCTTCTTACAGGTGAAGAGCCTGAGACTATGCGTCAACAAATTTTATTCCCTTGGTCTGAAATATGTTCATGTGCACATTCATCAGATTAGTAAACACGTTTCTTCTCATGTCAGCTGTATTGTAGCATCTGTGGGGCCTTTCTGACTCCCTCAGGCCAGCATAATTGATTTTTCTCTCTCGTACCCGGAGTTCTTGATTATATATCCCTTAAATGAGGTCTTTGAATTCTAATACCCATGTGTTTTTTTGTGGGGTTTTTTTGTTTTGTTTTGTTTTTTTGCGGTACGCGGGCCTCTCACCGTTGTGGCCTCTCCCGTTGCGGAGCACAGGCTCCGGACGCGCAGGCTCAGCGGCCATGGCTCACGGGCCCAGCCGCTCCGTAGCATGTGGGATCTTCCCGGATCGGGGCACAAACCCGTGTTCCCTGCATCGGCAGACGGACTCTCAACCACTGCGCCACCAGGAAAGCCCCCCATGTTTTTTTACTCTGCAAAATTAGTACTTTTCAAATGAAATGTAGAAATTGATTCTTGCCTATGTGTCAAAGATGATATGTCATACAAGTAAACTGCAATAACAAGCATATGAATATCTTGTATAACACCCTACAAATCTTTCCTCTCTCTACTACTCATCAGTCACCTTTTGAGTTCCTATGCTGCTGCTCATCCTTTAGCTTTTACTGTCCTCAAGGTCCTAGGCTTGTCTACCCTTCACCTCTCTCCCTGGGCAATCTCATACCATGTCTCCACTTACTTTTCTTATGATTTTCAAACCTCCAACCCAAATACCTCTCCTGAGCTTTAGGCCCACTTTTGCCTATTAAACAGGCACTTCAAATATAGTATATGGAAAATCACTAACATCTCTTAACCTAAATTCTGACCTCTTATATCCATATCTGAATGAATGGCACAGTCTTCCCTGTAGTTACCTTCATTCTTTCCCTTCTCCCCTTTAAATATGATGTAATTATCAAACCATGTCTATCATGCTGCCTCAGTATTCTCTGATCTGTCTACTTCTCTTAATGAATGTTCTTTTCGTGAGACTACTATTCTCTCTTACCTGGAATTCTGCATAACTCTTCAACTAGTCTCTCTACCTCTAATGCTTTTATAGTGGTAACAAAACTATGACGTAGTTAAAAATAAAGTATAACAAAAATGTGTAAGACCTTACTGGAGAAAATTATCAAATTGTACTTAAAATAATAAGTGGAGAAGAATATTCTGTTCATGAATGAAAAGACTTAGTGTCATAAAAATAAGTCACTTCTTCCCAAATTGATGTATAAATTCAGTGCATCTTCATTCAAAACCCCTACATAATTTTTTGTAGGATTTAACAAGCAGATTTTAGAGTTCATTTGATAATGTAAAGGTCCAAGTCAATTTTGAGGAAGAGAATTGCCTTACCTGATTATCTGGGCTTAATTAAATTTAAATTAAGACCATTAAGTGCTGAGAATATAAACCCTTACATATAAAGAAACTTGGTGTGAGTTATACATAAATTAAATACCTAAATATGAAAATAAAACTCTTCTGAAAGAATATAAGAAACTATTTTTAGGACAGAGGAATAAGAAAAAAACTTCTGAGGTGACTAAAAACTTATGCATAAACTTGATTATGTTAAAAGATACCATAGAGATATTGTTTATGTATATTTATTTAAAGTATGAAAACATGAACAAGAAGGAAATACACTAACTATAGGTTAATGATTTCCCTTAGGAAGAGAGAAATAGAATTAGCAAAGAATTTCTTTCATTAATAAAAAAGATAATGGAGCTTCCCTGGTGGTGCAGTGGTTAAGAATCCACCTGCCAGTGCAGGGGACACAGGTTCGAGCCCTGGTCCAGGAAGATCCCACATGCCGCGGAGCAACTAAGCCTGTGTGCCACAACTACTGAGCCTGCGCTCTAGAGCCTGCAAGCCACAACCACTGAGCCCACACGCTGCAACTACTAAAGCCCACGTGCCTAGAGCCCGTACTCTACAACAAGAGAAGCCACTGCAATGAGAAGTCTGCGCACCCCAATGAAGAGTAGCCTCCACTCGCCACAACTAGAGAAAGCCCACGCGCAGCAATGAAGACCCAACGTAGCCATTAATTAATTAATTAAATTTTAAAAATAATAATTAAAATTTTTTTAATTTAAAAAAATTTAAAAAGATAATGAAGTCTTGGTAAAATGTTAATAGTTGCATTGGTTGATGGTTACCTATGTGGATGTTGTTTTATATTATTTTCTGTACTTTTTTGTATCTTTGAAATACATACAGTTTACTAAAGAAAGCAGGAAACTATTAAAATTCTTTTAAAGGTTTAATGGGAAAATTAATTTATGTAGAAGATTCATTCCTTGATAATGTAAATAAATCCAGTTTTTTTAAGTTATTTTTAAGATAAATGGCACTAAAAGTTTGTTTATGATCTCACATTATTTAATTGCATATTATTCTTAAACCAGATTTCCTGCAAATTCTCCACTTAAAACTCTTCCACAAAGGCATCCAGAATTGAGAAAAAACAGAATAGAGAACTTTTCCAAAGATAAAGATAGTATTTTTAAATTACGAAACTTATCTCGGAGAACTCCTAAAAAGCATGGATTACATTTCTCTCAGGTAAAACATCCTTTACTAGTTTAAATATAATTACTACGTGCTTAATAATAGAATCATTAAAAGTGAATGATTAATATTTGAAGCCAATACTTGGAATCTCTTAACTATATTATATTCTAAAAATGTATGTGTAAATTTGTTTGGAACTCACAGAAACGAAAATAAAAATGGTAGTGGGACGTACTTGAAATAGTATTTGTATAATTTAAGCATGTTTTGTTTTAAATTAATTTGAGGGTGGTGGAGGAAGCTGCAAAACCGAAAGCTCTATTACAATATATTGCATTATTTCTTCAAGTGACACCTTACAGCTCCACAATGGGCTGATACTAATAGAATTACTAAATATTAGAAGTGGTGTCAGTTCATTATCTCCAAAATGTGAGCATACCATATTAAACCAAAGTAATTCTTTTTTCAGGAAAATGCAGAGAAAATGAGCTGTGAAATAATCAATGAACATCAAGAAAACTCCATTGATAATAGAGAAATAAGCCAGAAAGATGTTGAAGAAGCTTGGAGATATGTTATTCTGATCTAGTAAGCTATAACTAAGCTATAAGCAAGTTTCTGAGGTGTTTAGAATGTTAATTTGATATTTTCATCAAGATATGCAGTTGAGGAAGAACAAATTAATTCGCAAAGCTTAGAATTTAACCTGTATATGTGTTTCTTAATAAATATTCTTGCGATAGTTCTGGTACAATAGAAGTAGAATGTTTTCAATATAATTTGCTTTTTCTTTGACTCAAAGTTGTAGCTCTAGTTTGGGGTCTATATTGGAATCCTGCAACGGTTATTAAGATATTTTAAAGTAAATACTAATATAAGTCTTAGAGGTTGATTTAAGAAAAATATTCCAAAAGCTTTGTTTGTTTTCCATTCAAACTCTTTCATATTTGTATTCTATTCCACTTATTTTATGGAGGAAAAACAGTTTGTATTCTTTCTCCTATTTAGCCTGCAAACAATTTTAGGTGTGTCATCCCTAGAAGAAGTCATAAATCCCAAGCAAGTAATTCCTCAATGTATAATGTACAACATGACCAATACAAGTAAGCACGGAGTAGTTATACTGCAAGACAAATCAGGTTGGTATCAATAAAAGAAGTTGGAATCATTTTAAACATGCTAACAAAGGTTGCAGCTATTGTGGGGATAAAGAGAGACCAAAATGTAGAAAGTAGAATACTTCAGTTGAGAGAACGTCAGGGAGACTACTGATTTATCAGAGGTGCTTTAGTAATCATAGTGGGCTAATTTTTAAATGAATATTATTCACACTTATTTTAGCTCTTAAGGTGGATTCCTGAATGATTTTTTTTTAATGACAGGGTTAAGCATCCAAAAGATATGCAAATATAATTAAAACTATTGATTAATCACATTTTATTGAGGACCTACAATGTGCCAGGCACTATGCTAAAGATTAGTGATGAGCAAGAGAGAAATGGTCCATGCCTTCCTGGAGCTTACATGAGAAGTTATATACAAATTTAAAGGGGTCAAGACATACATACAAAACCAAAGTAACACCCTATAAAATAAGTCAAAACTCTCATGAACAGTATTCTAAAGAAATCTGGCTTTGTATTATATATGTGTTTATATAATATATTGATTTCAGATATAAGATAGGAAAATTGGGGAAATAATTTAAGCCAGATGTATTGGAAAGCTTACAGGAAATGTATTAATAAATTTACTGAAAATGTTGGCTCATTTTTTTATAATCAATTGCTGTCTGTAGAATTAATTGACATGCATTACTTTGAGTTTCTTTTTGTGGGCAAGAACTTTGAGGGTTTAATTGTAGGAGCAAAAAAGTAAATGTTAAAACTTAAGAACTATGTTGTGTATGCTTGTAGCTTTGGACCAGTTGTATCTTTCATTACCTAAAATAACTTGATTATATGCTCTCCATCTAAGCTTTCTATTCTTTATAACTATTAACTTTTCAAGTCAAATGTATGTGTGGTTTTTGTGTTTGTGTCAAAAAAATGCTACACTTATGTGTCATGTTTCACATAGTGGCAATTGAAAGATTTTAAGCAAGCCTCACTGCGAAAGTACCTTAATATTCAAATATAGCTTGTTTCAATCATAGGTCTCACTCAAATCAGTAATATTCAAATAGCATAGCTAACTTTTTAAACTTGTATTGTAAAATACTGTCTTGGCCCTATGTCTTATTAAATATGTAATCATTTTTAATCCTGCTGGTACACATACGTGTGTGTGTGTGTGTGTGTGTGTGTGTATACATACATGTATGTATAATTATATAATATAATAAGTGTTAAGTTTTAAATATACTATCATCATAACTGTATGATTGAACACTATTAATTTTTTGTGTAGATGACCTTCCTCACTGGGTATTATCTGCCATGAAGTGCCTAGCAAATTGTAAGTTAAACAAACTGTGTGTGTGTGTGTGTGTGTGTGTGTGTGTATTATATTGATAAAATATTTAATAAGAAGCAAGGAATTATTTTTAATAATTTATAAAGTCCTGATAAAATTAAATTATATTCTTTCTGTTGATGTTTAAATGAATATCTAGTAGAACTGATTACACTTCTTTGCATGTGGAGTGTGTTATAGAGCCCTTAACTTTTTCTATGCAGATAGTGATTTTATAATCCAAGCCCGTCATTTATGACTCAGTTCTCATAAATCATAAAATCATAGGCTAGAGGATCTCAGAGGATTTTTAGGTATAATCTACATCAATTGCTTTAGTGAGTCCAGAGAGTTCAAATAGCAACTTCTAAGTAATGCAGCTGGTAAGTTGAAAGTTTCCGTCAGAAATGAAGTCTTATAAAACCCACTTCAGTCCCCTTGCCATTGTACACGGCTTCAACATTTGGTGTTTCATGACATGCTTCTACTCCATAGGATATATTAATGGGACTTTTATGTTTATGAAAAAAAATGGTCTGTCATTAATCAGATCATTTTTTAGCATTTCATTCTTCAAGTTTTTTCCATAGTGATCAGTGATAAGTGAGTTTTATAATTTAAGACCCTAGTTCTAGTACAAAACCCTAATTGCTCTCGAAAATCAGTTTTTAAAATATGCAGAGGTGTATGCTTCTAAATCATCAAAAGTTAAATTATATTTTAATAATTTTGTTACAAAAGTATTTTTCTAGTTTTTATAAAATTAGTATTTTATTAATGTTCAGGGTAAGTATATATTCCCTTGTTGTCCACTGGGTGTCAATATGACAAAATAACAGGATAACTAACAATAAGTAAATAATATTAGTTATAGAAAAAAGTTATCAATTCAAGATAAAGATCTTGATCAGAAGCTAAAGATTTCCGAGATTCTCTTTCTACCTTCTCGCTACGTAACTGTCCTTCTCTCTCATACCTTGGCTCATGATTAGCAACTCAGATAGCATACTTCCAGGGATTTCTCTGATGCCCCATCTTTAGGGATTTGTTTCTTTTTCTTCTCAGTCCACATTACACATAAATGATACCAAGATATAGCTTACTAAATTCCAGTTTAACAACAATATGTCTAGCCAGAGGCAATATTAAGACTTTTACTTAACTTGTTTGTTATTTAATCCCCCACTGTAATCCTGTGACATACAGGAATCAAAGATCAGTATACTATTCATAATTTTTTTTCTAGAAGAGAAAACTAAGGCTTAGAGAGTCTTTTTTTCTGATACATAAGGAGCTATGTATTCAAACCTAGATTCTCTAACTGTAAATTCTGTGTTTTTAATTCCAGTAAAGTATTTTCTATCTTAGAAAACTTTTAATGATTATCAATTTTTTTATTCTACATATTAAGAATATTTCTTATATCCTCCTCAGAAAAATTGTCTATTTGTTCCACATAAAATCCTTATTAGCCTTTAAGCTATTAAGTGTGTATATGTGTGTTAACTTGAAAGATAACATAGTAACTCTCAAATCTGAGTGCATATCACAGTCGCTAGAGAAACTCAGCAAATATTCAGATTCAGTCGATTCAGTATGTCAGGATTTTTTTTTTTTTTTTTTTTAAATCATGTCTCAGAAGATTCTTACAGCAAGATGCCCAGCTCCGTGTTAGGAAACTACTTAATTTGTGAACCAGAAGCAAACATTTCTAGATCAGTAATTCCTAGCTCCATAGGAATTCTGATAGATTCTGGACTGTTTAGAGGAGATTATATATACTTTTAATATGTACACTGGATGATTCTGATTATGTAGTCCATGGACCACACTTTAAATGCTATTAAACCTCAAGATCCTGTGACTTGCTCTCGCTTTATACTGCTCTAGATTCTAATTTTAGCTTTGCCACCAAACCTCTTTTACCTTGAGCAAGTTGCTCTGAGCTTCAGTTTCCTCACCTGTAACATAAGATCAGAATATATTTCTGAGGAAAATACTAATGAGTAGACATGATTATTTCAATAATGTTAAGCTAATGGAACAGCGATGTAAAGATATTATTTAAACTCATTCAGGGTATGCTTCACGTCAGGCAGAATTTAATCACAAAAATGTAAATTTACAAAAGACAATTTGAAAGAATTATTTGCATAATCCAAATAATCTTTGCTTTATAAAATGAATTGTGATAAAATCCCATTAAAATAAGCTGTCCTGATGCTTTTAAAATATATTTCAAATTTTGCTTTATATACAATTTTTCAGTCATATAAATATTAAAATTAAACAAAATGCTAATAGTTGCAGTGATTTCTAATGAAAAGATGGTGAGAAGGAATGAGATATGCACAACCCTTTAAATTTTTAAATTGTGACAATTTGTTAAACATAACTCCTTCATGAAATAAGTATATGTTTTATGCTTTTTATAAGTATCTTTAAAAACTATATTTAAAATAAATTATATTTCACCTTTTTTTTTTTATTTTTTGCCTCTACTTAGGGCCAAGAAGTAATGATATGAATAATCCAACTTATGTTGGATTTGAACGAGATGTATTCAGAACAATTGCAGATTATTTTCTAGATCTCCCTGAACCTCTACTTACCTTTGAATATTATGAATTATTTGTGAACATTTTGGGTATGTATAGATTTTTATTTATTATTTAAATGTATTTTATTAGTTTCCAAGTCCCCCATAATTTAAAAGATCTAAAAGTATAGGTAAACATGAAGGTGGCAGGCTATAAATTATTTTAAACTTCAGGAATACTCTGGTTGTTGTTATGTTGTTTTCCAGTAATTCAAATATACCATTCCAACACCAATTCTCTACACCAATAGGGTGTCTTACAATTCAGTTCATTTCTGACACTAACTACCCAGAGTTAACCCAGACCCCAAAAAGTTGAGGACAAAGTCTTTCAGCTCTGATACTAACTACCCAGTGCTAGCTCAGACCCCAGAGATCAAGGGCTCAGTTCCACAACGCTGCCCTCACTTCATTCACCAGCTGCAAATGAGGTCCTCAGGTTTACTGACATTTCTGCCTGGCTAACTACCAAGTTAGGGGTTCCCACAACCCCCTGAAGTTTAATAATTCACTGTAACGGCTCACAGAACTCTGGAAAGTGCTTTACTTAATGATTACCAGTTTATTATAAAGGATACAAGTCAGGAACAGCCAAATGGAAGAGATATATAGGGCAAGGAATGGGGGTAAGGGTTGTGCAGAGCTTCTATGTTCTCTCCAGGAATGTCATCCCCCACAAGCGTGTCCATGTATTCACCAACTGGTAAGCTCCCATAGCTGTGTTGTTTCAGAGTTTTAACTGAGGTTTCATTACATAGGCATGGTTGATTAAATCATTGCTCATTGTTGACTAAGTCTGACCTCCACCAACCACCACTACCCCACCACCCCCTCCAGGGAGGTCTGAGGTAAGGCTAAAAGTTCCAACCTTCCAAGAAGGGCTAAGCCTAAGTCACCTCATTAGCATAAACTGAGGCTAGCTCTAATAGGCTCATTGTGAATAACAAAAGACTCCTGTCACTGGAAATTCCATGGGGTTTAGGAGTTCTATACCAGGTACCAGAAACAAAAATGATATATATGTTTTATTAAACTACAGTTGTCTTATAATTAAGAATTTTCTAATACTTGTAGACTGAAAGTAGATATTTTTTCATGTATTTGACTGAATCCATTTAATTAGATTGTTGAAATAAATTTTAAAGTTATTTTCATCACAAGTTGGAAAACCTCGAGTCTTGCACTTTGTAACTGAATGTTGCATGTGTCCTATTTAAGTGGCTTCTGAATTAAGCAACTGCTATTTGTACTATACTAACAATATGTACTATAGTGATGCTTTGTTTTTTTAACGTTACTCTTGTTTTTGTTTTATTTTTGTCCACTGTCATACAGTTGCATCTTAATTTTTGTTTCATTTCCTGGTAGTTGTTTGTGGCTACGTCACAGTTTCAGATAGACCCAGTGGGATACATAAAATCCAAGATGATCCACAGTCTTCAAAAATCCTTCACTTAAACAGTCTGAATTCCTTCAAATCAACTGAGTGTCTTCTTCTCAGTCTGCTTCATAAAGACAAAAACAAAGAAGAATCAGATACTACTGAGAGACTGCAGATAAGTGATCAAGGATTTCAAGAAAACTATGCTAAGAAAATGCAGCTAGTTAATTTAAAAAACAGAAGAGCCAGTGTTAATGACATAATGGGAGGAAGTTGTCATAATTTAATAGGCTTAAGTAGTATGCATGTTCTATCCTCTAGCATCAAACCAAGGTGCTATTCATTAGAAGGAATTATAGATTTACCAGGGAGTTCAAGTAAAGAGGTCTCCAGTGTCTTCCATCAATCTGTTCTGAACATAAAAGGACAAAATAATAAACAATTTTTAGAGTCTGAGACCAAACAGGAATCCCTAATGCATCTTCATTCAGAGGAAAGTATTCAAAAACCACTCTGTGTTGGTTTTAAAAGAACCTCTACTTTGACCGTTCAAGACCAAGAGGAGTTATGTAATGGAAAGTGCAAGTCAAAACAGCTTTGTAGATCTCAGAGTTTACTTTTAAGAAGTAGTACAAGAAGGAATAGTTATATTAATATGCCAGTGGCTGAAATTATCATGAAACCAAATCTTGGACAAGGCAGCACAAGTGTGCAAACAGCTATGGAAGGTGAACTCGGAGAGTCTAGTACCACAGTCAATAAAAGACTCTGCAAAAGTACAATAGAACTTTCAGAAAACTCTTTACCTCCAGCTTCCTCTATGTTGACTGGCACACAAAGTAAGGTTGATGCTTTCAACGCATGTAATGTTAACTTTTAGTGTTTACTAACCCTGTTTCACTTACCTGGCTTTTCTTCTCTGAAATTGCTTTACTTTTTCCCTCCAGAAGGAAAGTTTCATATTGTAAAAGACTTGTCATGGCATAACCAAGATTTATTCTACTTACCTAAAGCACTCCTTTTCTTTCCCTTAAATTGCACTTATTCTGAGTCACTTTATTTGTAATAAGTGAAGGATTTTCAATCCTTCATAATCCAATGGGTTATGAAGAAAATAATGAGTATCTTACCATGCTTTTGAAGAATGTGGAAATTTCTGGGAATAGTCAAACGAAATATTAAAATATTATTTTGCCTTCTTTATATAACTATATGCTGGTAGTATGAAAGCAGCTAGTGTCATTGATGATTTTTTTCTGGGGGGTAATTTGCCTTCTAGGTTTGCTACAACCTCATTTAGAGAGGGTTGCCATCGATGCACTACAGTTGTGTTGTTTGTTACTTCCCCCACCAAATCGTAGACGGCTTCAACTTTTAATGCGCATGATTTCGCGAATGAGTCAAAATGTTGATATGCCCCAACTTCATGATGCAATGGGTACAAGGTCACTGGTAAGTTGATTTCTTAAGGAAAGAATAAGTCCAGTTCATAAACTGCACCGCACCCCCCCCCCGAAAAAAAAAAGAAAGAAAGAAGACCAAACCATCTAAGCATACTACTCAAGTCATGTCATGGTCTTGAAATCCTAGATTCTTGAGTTAAAAAAAGGCTTTTGAAAGTCTAACCTTTCCTAGCAGCAGAATACTGGTGCATTAATCCTTTGTGCCCAGTCTTTTATACTTTCACATCTTGATCTTTACCTAAGGACTTTGCCTATTCACTCACGCTGTATCACTTCATAGTGGTTAACTGTCAGACCATATTATATTGCCTAGAGCCAATTCTGTTTGGTGGGGAAGGAAGAGGAGATGTAGGCACTGTTGAAAGCCAAAGGGCACTATAACCCTGTGAAATAAAGAATTAATGGGAAATTCATGTGTAGTAAGTCAAAGTGTTTCAGATATTGTAGTAGTGGGAAAATTGTATTTGATGTGTTATGTGAATTAGGATAGCTTGTCATTGTGGGCAGGAAGTTGGGAGAGGTACTGTGAAGCAGTCTTAGGCTCCATATGAAGGTGAGGGAAACAAGGCATTTATATGCAGATGTTGACTGGAAATGAACTCTTGAAATAGTATCTCTAATATCTCTTTCCCTCCCTCTCTTTATCTCTCTCTTCCTCTCTCTCTCTCTCTCTCTGTCTTTCTATAAAGAGCTGCCACTTCCTCAGAGCACAGCTTCAATTTACAGATTGTTCTTGTAGCAAGGAATCTGTAGCTAAGCTCCGTTCTTCCACTTATTAAGGACAGTTTTTTAATAAAACGACATACCTAATATAAAGAGGAAGAATTATTCTTAAGTAACTGTGGCATCATTAAAAAGCATAGGGAAGTTTGTAGGAAAAGATATTTAGAGAGATATGAGTAAGAAGGAGGTAATTTTGATTTTACACTTTTTGAGATTCAGGTTATAGAATATCTAAGTGAAATTTATCCTACAGACAGAAGGTTGGAAATGAATCTGGTGAAGAAATATTAGGGCAGAAAGTATATTTTTTGTAAAAGTGGTAGTTGAGGCTATAGGAGTAAATGAGTTCTATAAAGCTGAGCAAACAAAGAATAAAAGCTGAGGACTGAGCATTGGAAGAAGATAGGAAAACCTGCCAGGCATGTAGGAATAAGACCAAAAATATTTCAATTCAATAAATATGCTCACCATCTATTATGTGCAAAATACTTAAAATACAATTCTGATATTCAAATTATTTTAGAATGAGGTGTGTGAGTGTTTATGTGTGCGTGTGTACATGTGTGTGTCTTATATTTGGTGGGTTATATGGACATGAATGAGAGTAAATTAGTTTTGAAACACAAAATTTACCCCAGGATTTGAAGATTGTCATGATGGAATTGAAAAATACAATGTACTAATTGTTTTTAAAGACTAATAGAATAGCATTAAAAACTGTTTTCCAGTTTCAAAAGATAAATGATGCCAACCTTGTAACCACTTGTGTTTATATATTCTCCTAATCTGTGCTTTTATGGGGTTAATTTAATAAGTCACTGTTCTCTAACAGTCTTTAAGCACCATATTTGTATGGTATTAATGGAACCTAGGTGTTTAGTGATAAAATTGAGACAAAACTGAAGAAAAAGCTAGGCCTTCTGTAATCATTTGGAATTTATATTAAGGAAATACTTAACAAGCACTATAAAAAAATTGGCATTTTATTCTTTCTAATGTAATAAGTTATTGTCCTCATTTTGTAAGCTGAAGTCTGCTTATCACTTTATCTCAATCCTTTAGCATAATACTACCTAGAAATTACTGGTATTCTAATTTATATAAAACCTTAAGTTTTTAAATTCACATCTTTTAACGTTTCTAGATGATACATACTTTCTCTCGGTGTGTGTTACGCTGTGCTGAAGAAGTAGATCTTGATGAGCTTCTTGCTGCACGATTAGTTTCTTTCTTGATGGATCATCAACAGGAAATTCTCCAAGTACCCTCTTACCTACAGACTGCAGTGGAGAAACATCTTGACTACTTAAGAAAGGGCCATGTATGTATTCTAAGTCTTAAAATTCTCTGCATTAGTCAGTTGTAAGTGGCAAACTCATCTCAAACTAGCCTAATCAGAAAGGGAGACTTTATCAGCTCACATAAATAACCTCCAAAAGTCAAGAATGTAGACAGAATATGGATATTCAAATAGCAATAGGACTGTTTCCATCCCTTCATCACTTATTTCCATTTCGGTCCTATATTTGAAAAATGGCTCCTTCACATGATTGGATATGGCTGATTAAAGCTCTTGAGTCATAGACTTATATTTGCCATCCAAAGGGAAAAAAAAACCATTCCTCACCTCCAATTTGAAAAGTTAATGGTATATACATAGAGTGGCCAAATCTAGATTAAATGCACATTCTCTAGGTGGTTGAGGGTGAGTGGGTTGAAGAGAGGGCCCATTCTCTGAGTGGCTCTACATAGATTAGGGAAGAATCTGTTCTTCACGAAAGGTAAGGATAGTTGGAGTAGAATGGGAAGAACTTTTATAAGGAGAGAAGGAATCTAAGCAACCAAAAACAACAGATGTCTGCTATATTCAGTCCTTAGCTGCCCAACACACATATTCATATTTCTTCCTATACATACTATTCTAATATTGCCATGACTTACTGTAATTATAACTATCCCCTACAATTCTTTCTCTTGTCTACATATTTTTTTTTTCCTACAGCAGGTCCTAATTGGTCATCAATTTTATACACATCAGTGTATACATATCAATCCCAATTGCCCAATTCATCACACCACCACTCCACCCCCCCACCGCTTTCCCCCCTTAGTGTCCATACATTTGTTCTCTACATCCATGTCTCAATTTCTTCCCTGAAAACCGGTTCATCTGTACCATTTTTCTAGGTTCCACATATATGTGCTAACATACGATATTTGTTTTTCTCTTTCTGACTTACTTCACTCTGTATGACAGTCTCTAGATCCATCCACATCTCTACAAATGGCCCAATTCCATTCCTTTTTATGGCTGAGTAATGTTCCATTGTATATATGTACCACATATTCTTTATCCATTCATCTGTCGATGGGCATTTACATTGCTTCCATGACCTGGCTATTGTAAATAGTGCTGCAATGAACACTGGGGTGCATGTATCTTTTTGAATTATGCTTTTCTCTGCGTATATGCCCAGTATTGGCATTGCTGGATCATATGGTAATTCAATTTTTAACTTTTTAAGGAACCTCCATACTGTTCTTCATAGTGGCTGTATCAATTTACATTCCCACAAACAGTGCAAGAGGGTTCCCTTTTCTCCACACCTTCACCAGCACTTGTTCTTTGTAGATTTTCTGATGATGCCCATTCTAACTGTTGTGAGGTGATACCTCATTGTAGTTTTGATTTGCATTTCTCTAATAACTAGTGATGTTGAGCAGCTTTACATGTGCTTCTTGGCCATCTGTATCTCTTCTTTGGAGAAATGTCTGTTTAGGTCTTCTACCCACTTTTGGATTGGGTTGTTTGTTCTTTTTAATATAGAGCTGCATGAGCTGTTTATATACTTTGGAGATTAATCCTTTCTCCGTTGATTCGTTTGCAAATATTTTCGCCCATTCTAAGGGTTGTCTTTTCGTCCTGTTTATGGTTTCCTTTCCTGTGCAAAAGCTTTGAAGTTTCATTAGGTCCCATTTGTTTATTTTTGTTTTTATTTTCATTACTGTAGGAGGTAGATCAAAAAAGATCTTGCTGTGATTTATGTCAAAAAGTGTTCTTCCTATGTTTTCCTCTAAGAGTTTGATAGTATCCAGTCTTACATTTAGGTCTCTAATCCATTTTGACTTTATTTTTGTGTATGGTGTTAGGGAGTATTCTAATTTCATTCTTTTACATGTAGCTGTCCAGTTTTCCCAGCACCACTTATTGAAGAGATTGTCTTTTCTCCATTGCATGTCCTCGCCTCCTTTGTCATAGATTAGTTGACCATAGGTGCGTGGGTTTATCTCTGGGCTTTCTATGTTGTTCCACTGATCTATGTTTCTGTTTTTGTGCCAGTACCATATTGTCTTGATTACTGTAGTTTTGTAGTATAGTCTGAAGTCAGGGAGTCTGATTCCTCCAGCTCTGTTTTTTTCCCTCAAGACTGCTCTGGCTATTTGGGGTCTTTTGTGTCTCCAACCAAATTTTAAGATTTTTTGTTCTAGTTCTGTAAAAAATGCCATTGGTAATTTAATAGGGATTGCATTGAATCTGTAGATTGCTTTGGGTGGTATAGTCATTTTCACAATATTGATTCTTCCAATCCAAGAACATGGTATATCTCTCCATCTGTTGGTATCATCTTTAATTTCTTTCATCAATGTCTTATTATACTTTTCTGCATATAGGTCTTTTGTCTCCCTAGGTAGGTTTATTCCTAGGTATTTTATTCTTTTTGTTGCAATGGTAAATGGGAGTGTTTGCTTAATTTCTCTTTTAGATTTTTCATCATTAGTGTATAGGAATGCAAGAGATTTCTGTGCATTAATTTTGTATCCTGCAACTTTACCTAATTCATTGATTAGCTCTAGTAGTTTTCTGGTGGCATCTTTAGGATTCTCTATGTATAGTATCATGTCATCTGCAAACAGTGACAGTTTTACTTCTTCTTTTCCAGTCTGTATTCCTTTTATTTCTTTTTCTTCTCTGATTGCCATGGCTAGAACTTCCAAAACTATGTTGAATAATAGTGGCGAGAGTGGACATCCTTGTCTTGTTCCTGATCTTAGAGGAAATGCTTTCAGTTTTTCACCATTGAGAATGGTGTTTGCTGTGGGTTTGTCGTACATGGCCTTTATTATGTTGAGGTAGGTTCCCTCTATGCCCACTTTCTGGAGAGTTTTTATCATAAATGGGTTTTGAATTTTGTCAAAAGCTTTTTCTGCATCTATTGAGATGATCATATGGTTTTTATTCTTCAGTTTGTTAATATGGTATATCACATTGATTGATTTGTGTATATTGAAGAATCCTTGCATCCCTGAGATAAATCCCACTTGACCATGGTGTATGATCCTTTTAATGTGCTGTTGGATTCTATTTGCTAGTATTTTGTTGAGGATTTTTGCATCTATATTCATCAGTGATATTGGTCTGTAATTTTCTTTTTTTGTAGTATCTTTGTCTTGTTTGGGTATCCGGGTGATGGTGGCCTCATAGAATGAGTTTGGGAGTGTTTCTTCCTCTGCAATTTTTTGTAAGAGTTTGAGAAGGATGGGTATTAGCTCTTCTCTAAATGTTTGATAGAATTCACCTGTGAAGCCATCCAGTCCTGGACTTTCATTTGTTGGAAGATTTTTAATCACAATTTCAATTTCATTACTTGTGATTGGTCTGTTCATATTTTCTATTTCTTCCTGTTTCAGTCTTGGAAGATTATACCTATCTAAGAATTTGTCCATTTCTTCCAGGTTGTCCATTTTATTGGCATAGAGTTGCTTGTAGTAGTTTCTTAACGATGCTTTGTATTTCTGTAGTGTCTGTCGTAACTTCTCCTTTTTCATTTCTAATTTTATTGATTTGAGTCCTCTCTCTCTTTTTCTTGATGAGTCTGGCTAATGGTTTATCAATTTTGTTTATCTTCTCAAAGAACCAGCTTTTAGTTTTATTGATCCTTGCTATTGTTTTCTTTCTTTCTATTTCATTTATTTCTGGTCTGATCTTTATGATTTCTTTCCTTCTGCTAACTTTGGCTTTTGTTTGTTCTTCTTTCTCTAGTTCCTTTAGGTGTAAGGTTAGATTGTTTGAGATTTTTCTTGTTTCTTGAGGTAGGCTTGTATAGCTATAAACTTTCCTCTTAGAACTACTTTTGCTGCATCCCATAGGTTTTGGATCGTCATGTTTTCATTGTCATTTGTCTCTAGGTATTTTTTGACTTCCTCTTTGATTTCTTCAGTGATCTCTTGGTTATTTAGTAATGTAGTGTTTAGCCTCCATGTGTTTGTGTTTTTTACGTTTTTTTCCCTGTAATTTATTTGTAATCTCATAGCGTTGTGATCAGAAAAGATGCTTGATATGATTTCAATTTTCTTAAATTTACTGTGCCCTGATTTGTGACCCAAGATGTGATCTATCCTGGAGAATGTTCTGTGCGCACTTGAGAAGAAAGTGTAATCTGCTGTTTCTGGATGGAATGCTTATAAATATCAATTAAATATATCCGGTCTATTGTGTCATTTAAAGCTTCTGTTTCCTTATTTGTTTTCATTTTGGATGATCTGTCCATTGGTGTAAATGGGGTGTTTGAGTCCCCCACTATTATTGTGTTACTGTCGATTTCCTGTTTTATAACTGTTAGCAGTTGCCTTATGTATTGAGGTGCTCCTATGTTGGGTGCATATATATTTATAATTGTTATATCTTCTTCTTGGATTGGTCCCTTGATCATTATGTAATGTCCTTCCTTGTCTCTTGCAACAATCTTTATTTTAAAGTCTATTTTATCTGATATGAGTATTGCTACTCCAGCTTTCTTTTGATTTCCATTTGCATGGAATATCTTTTTCCATCCCCTCACTTTCAGTCTGAATGTGTCCCTGGGTCAGAAGTGGGTCTCTTGTATACAGCATATAGATGGGTCTTGTTTTTGTACCCATTCTGCAAGCCTGTGTCTTTTGGTTGGAGCATTTAATCCATTCACGTTTAAGGTAGTTATCGACATGTATGTTCCTATGACCATTTTCTTAATTTTGGGAGGTTTGTTTTTGTAGGTCCTTTTCTTTTGTGTTTCCCACTTAGAGAAGTTCCTTTAGCATTTGTTGTAGAGCTGGTTTGGTGGTGCTGAATTCTCTTAGCTTTTGCTTGTCTGTAAAGCTTTTGATTTCTCCATCGAATCTGAATGAGATCATTACCAGGTAGAGTAATCTTGGTTGTAGGTTCTTCCCTTTCATCACTTTTAAGTATATCATGCTACTCCCTTCTGGCTTGTAGAGTTTCTCTTGAGAAATCAGCTGTTAACCTTATGGGAGTTCCCTTGTATGTTATTTGTCAGTTTTCCCTTGCTGCTTTCAGTAATTTTTCTTTGTCTTTAATTTTTGCCAGTTTGATTACTATGTGTCTCGACGTGTTTCTCCTTGGGTTTATCCTGTATGGGACTCTCTGTGCTTCCTGGACTTGGGTGGCTATTTCCTTTCCCATGTTAGGGAAGTTTTCAACTATGATCTCTTCAAGTATTTTCTCGGGTCCTTTCTCTTTCTCTTCTCCTTCTGGGACCCCTATAATGCGAATGTTGTTGCATTTAATGTTGTCCCCGAGGTCTCTTAGGCTGTCTTCATTTTTTTTTCATTCTTTTTTCTTTATTCTGTTCTGCATCAGTGAATTCCACCATTTTGTCTTCCAGGTCACTTATCCATTCTTCTGCCTCAGTTATTCTGCTATTGATTCCTTCTAGTGTAGTTTTCATTTCAGTTATTGTATTGTTCATCTCTGTTTGTTTGTTCTTTAATTCTTCTAGGTCTTTGTTAAACATTTCTTGCATCTTCTCCATTTTTTCCTCCATTCTTTTTCCGAGATCTTGGATCATCTTCACTATCATTATTCTGAATTCTTTTCTGGAAGTTTGCCTATCTCCACCTCATTTAGTTGTTTTTCTGGGGTTTATCTTGTTCCTTCGTCTGGTACATAGCCCTCTGCCTTTTCATCTTGTCTGTTTTTGTGAATGTGGTTTTTGTTCCACAGGCTGCCAGATTGTAGTTCTTCTTGCTTCAGCTGTCTACCCTCTGGTGGATGAGGCTATCTAAGAGGCTTGTGCAAGCTTCCTAATGGGAAGGACTGGTGGTGGGTAGAGCTGACTGTTGCTCTGGTGGGCAGAGCTCAGTAAAACTTTAATCCACTTGACTGCTGATGGGTGGGGCTGGGTTCCCTCCCTGTTGGTTGTTTGGCCTGAGGAGACCCAACACTGGAGCCTACCTGGGCTCTTTGGTGGGGCTAATTGTGGACTCTGGGAGGGCTCGCACCAAGGAGTACTTCCCAGAACTTCTGCTGCCAGTGTCCTTGTCCCCAGGGTGAGCCACAGCCACCGCCCACCTCTGCATGAGACCCTCCAACACTAGCAGGTAGGTCTGGTTCAGTCTCCCCTGGGATCACTGCTCCTTCCCCTGGGTCCCAATGTGCACACTACTTTGTGTGTGCCCTCCAAGAGTGGAGTCTCTGTTTCCCCCAGTCCTGTCGAAGTCCTGCAATCAAATCCCACTAGCCTTCAAAGTCTGATTCTCTAGGAGTTCCTCCTCCCATTGCCAGACCCCAAGGTTGGGAACCTGACGTGGGGCTCAGAACCTTCACTCCAGTGGGTGGACTTCTGTGGTATAAGTGTTCTCCAGTCTGTGAGTCACCCACCCAGCAGTTATGGGATTTGTTTTTACTGTGATTCCGCCCCTCCTACCATCTCATTGTGGCTTCTCCTTTTTTCTTTGGATGTGGGGTATCTTTTTTGGTGAGTTCCAGTGTCTTCCTGTCAATGATTGTCCAGCAGCTAGTTGTGATTCTCGTGTTCTCTCAAGAGGGAGTTAGAGCACGTCCTTCTACTCTGCCATCTTGGTTCCTAATCACCTTGTCTACAGATGTTATGGGCCCTGCCCATGCTCTTACATCTCAAAAATAGTAGATGAACCCTTTATTACCATTTCAAAACGTTAATGTTTTAAGATGAATTAAAATATCACTTTGTTAATGTTTTGTAGTTAAAAGAATAAAATCCATGGTTATTGGTTCTAATGGTGTTAGCTACCTTTATTTAATACTTGTGTGCTAAGCATTTTGTATACATTATCTCATGTACATTCACATTTTACAGGTGAGGAGACAGACCAAGACCAGTTTAAATAACTTTCTGATGGTTATAAAGCTAGTAGGTTGTAGGGCTGGGATTGAGACCCTACTGACTTATTGCTACTCTGCTGCATAATACAGTTTTCTTAAAGTGTTGAATGTTTGGTGGCAAAATAGTAGGTATTAAAACCCATCAGAAGAACCCTTTACCAAATAGGAACATGACCAGAATTAATAGATTTGACTGTATGTATCATTTTGTTCATTACAGATTAAAAATCCTGGAGATGGAGTGATTGCTCCTTTGCCAACTTATTCATACTGTAAACAAATTAGTGCTCAGGAGTTTGATGAACAAAAAGTTTCTACCTCTCAAGCTGCAGTTGCAGAACTTTTAGAGAATATTATTAAAAATAAGAGTTTGCCTGTGAAGGAGAAAAGGAAAAAACTAAAACAGGTAAGGGAATGAACAAGTTTCAATCGTAAATATTTTCTAATATGCTATTGCTGATTGTTATTTAATGACATTTAGAATCGAATTTCTCATTTTAATATTTTGAATTTTAAATATCATATATGTAGGCTATGTATGACTACCTGCCTGGTTTTACTCTGTCCTGAAATTTTCATAATAACCATAATAACAGATACTCTCCTTTACTTCCAGTGTTTTATGTTTAAAGCATGCATTACCCTGGGAAAATAATTATAAACTTAGGACTATAATATGTAACTTTTAGTGACTCATCATTACCATTTAGAATTTTTAGCTCTACATCAAAACCCTGTAGCCACATGATTCTGGCAAGTCCAATTCCTGGTCTGAGACACTCAAAGAAGTATGAAATGTACTAACTAGATCCTTGCGACCTTCATAGCCTTTACCAATGAGAAGGAAGAACATCTGGAATTTAGGAGAATTAACAGCAGAAGAGAATCCTAGATGTTAATGCTAACTGGAATCTAAGAAATATTACAGGGTACCTTTCATGTGTGAGAAAGTGGAGGGAGAAGCAAGAATAAAGTGAAAGGATACTGATCTCTGTAATACATCTTTGAGAAAGGCACTGAATCCTTATAAAATGTTGACCAGTGGCTTCAGCTCAGATAATAATGTTAAATACCCTCTAATTCCTCACCTCATTTTTAAGTTTCAGAAGGAATATCCCTTGATATATCAGAAAAGATTTCCAACCTCTGAAAGTGAAGCAGCACTTTTTGGTGACAAACCTACAATCAAGCAACCAATGCTAATTTTAAGAAAACCAAAGTTTCGTAGTTTAAGATACTAATTGAATTGAAAATTATGTAATACTTGTGGAACTTTGGTAAGTGAAGCCATATCTAAGAATTCAGCTACTAAAAAGGAAGTCTCTTTATCAATAAGGTTTTTCTAAATAGAACATTATGTAACGAAGTGCCAAAATAGTTTTTATCAATGTGAAACTGCTGAGAAACTAGTGAATCTCAATGGAGAGCAAGTGACAATAGGTGATACCAAATATTTTAATCAGAAATAATCTTTTGTTTTTTATACAACTATCTGGAAAAGCTATCATAATGTGTGCTAAAGTTTCATTTACTTGAATTTTGAAAAATGACATTTGCTCTTCAAGATTAAGCCGTAATTCTTTAAAAAAAAAAAACAACTTATCTGCATGTGCTTATGGATGTTAGCTTAAAGAACTAGTTGTTTAGGATTACTTTTGTTTCTAAGTGTAAGAATGTGAAGAATATTTGAAAATTCAATGAATTAATTTTCAACTGCTAAATATTGCACTCATATGTTCTTTTGCTACTTTTTATCTATTTATATATGTATGTGTTTTTAAAATATGAATATATATTATAAGACTTTGGTTTGCCTTAAACATTTACCCTAACTGCTTCAGTCATTCATTTTTTCAATAAATATCTTTTGCATTCTTATCTTCATGAATCTACTAGAATATAAAGATATGAAAGAAGTATAAGGCAATCACGTATTCATTTAAAAGATATTTATTTAGCAACTACTATGTGCCTTTCATTCTTCAAGATGTGGAGAGAAAATGACGAATAAACCAGAAAACCTCTTCCCTAAAGTATTTGCTTCCTAATCAAGGGAGATATACCTACCAGATACTTAAAAAAACAATACACCCCCTGAAATCAAGTCATGAGGATTCATTCAACTGAAGACTAACCTTTTTAATTATGCAACAATTTCCTAAGCTAGTGTTTTCAAATTGTTGCATAATAGAATCACCTGGAGAGTTTTAAAATAATACATGCTCAGGCCCTACCTTATACTGAGTAAATCAAAATTTTAAGGGATGGCATATAGGCCTCAGTATTTTTTAAACTCTCTAGGTGATTCCAATATTCAGCCACCTTTGAGAATCAGTGCCCTAAATACTTTTCATAAATAAAATGTCAAGCTGGTTTCACACTGGCTTTATTATTTCATTGGAAGAAAATGCCAAGTGTAAATCCCTCTCATCTTAATAGAAGGTTCTACAAATTTCTGCTTGACTAACTGCGTACAAACTTGAAGCAGCTATTCTTCCACATTTTTCTGAAGATTATTTAATATCTATTTGGTAAGTGTAAAGATATACATAATGCCTGGGATGTAATAGACACTTATTGTTCAATGACTGTTTTGATTTTTCAGTGTAATGTTGTACTGTAAAATGACAATGTTCCATTTGAAATTAATATTTTTATTAAAAATATGGACAGAAAATAACTATATCTTTTGCCCAGAAACCTTAGCTATAAAAATATTGAAGCGAATTACAATTCTTCCCAAGGTGTTTGTATACTAAAAGTTTTTCTGTTTAAAGGTATGTAATAATGTGAATTATGTTGCATATTGAGATAAAAACTATTGTGGGTTTTATAACAATTTAATTTTATATTTATTGATTGATATTAAATATATAAATATTATAAAGACATATAAATTTTGATCTCCCTTAATGTGCATGCAATTGAGGTTACAAAATACATGATGTAACACTTTAATAATGTGAACTCTGAAGTCAGATTTGAATCCTACTGTGCTGTTTACTGTGTAACCTGAGACAGGTTATCTAACTTCTCTAAATCCCAGTTTTCTTATCTGTACAATAAAGATTATAATAGTACCTGTTCCTTAGGATTGTTGTGAGTATTAAATAGAATAATTTGTGAGAAGTTTTTAGCACAGTGTCTAGTATAGAATAGGCACTCTATTAAATGTTAGAAATTAATACTAGAAATACCTAGAATTATAACAATAGAAGAGATCTTAGCAAAAATACAGTCCTCTCAATTGCTTTGAGCAGAAAGGAACCAAAATAAAATTGTGAACAACTGGTGAGTCTTATTAAACTATTTTTTAGTCATGAAACACAGCTTCTGATTGTACATACTGGTTGAAAATACCTGGTCTAATATAATGAGAAAATTTGATGAGGAAGGAAAGCATTAATATCTTCAGAAGCAATATCCTTGAATATGTGAAAGCATACAGGACACATTACACAAATAGAAGCCTTATTAACCTTTGGCTAGAGGATGGACAGATACCGTTGTATCAGAAAAAAAGGGCAGAGTCTTTAATTTCAAATATTGATGGGTTGATTTGATGTTGAGTGCTTATAAAAAGTATCTTCTAGTTGCTTTTGCCTTCTCAGGAAATAAGAATCAGAGTCAACACTTGAGAGTAAAGCATGGTGGGGAAGATATTGCAAGTTTGAAGGGAGAGGGTGTGAAATAGTAAATCTGTGGCAATGCACAGGGAATTGTAGTTCTGGTCCCAGAAGTTATTGCCACCAACCATTCCCAACAGCTTCTGCTAATTGTTGTCATTTAGTGATCCACTCTTCTCATATACTGTCTAGTTATCTAGCACTCAGTAGTGGAAAGTATCAATACAAGGAATTTCCTACTGACTAGCTTCTGTCCTTGGAAAATGTAAATTCTGAGTTTTCTCATCCATAAAATATGAATAATAACATCTACCTAACTGGGTTGTTAAGATAATTTAAAGCAGCAATATATTTAAATCTTGACCTTAGCAAGCCCAGGCTCAATTTCTAAGTCCTTTCCTCTGATAATGAGTTTAATAAGATTTCTGCTGATTAAAACTCCTTCCCTTCCAAATCTCTGTCCTCATATCTCACAATATATTTTCTTTTCTATTCTATCAGTGGCGATATTTTTTACCCCATCTTTGGAAGAATTAAAAATAGATCCAGAATTTTATATCCTGACAGCCTGTGTATCTCTCCCAAAGATATATCTCCTTTTGATTTTGAAGGTAAAGCACATATGTGTATATGTATATGCATGTGGTGTTATTGTTGAAATGAAACTTCTAGGAGAGAAAGGATTGCTGGTTTTAATATTAAACTCTAAATTTAAAGAAATAAAGTCAGTTCACTGGAATAAACTTAATAGTTCTAAATACAATAAAGTATAGCAACTAAGAATCTTTTGTTATCTCAGAATTAGCTTTTGTATTAACTAAGAATCTTATTTTCTAAGAACTGGGGGAAAAAATGTACAGAGTAGCTGTTTTTAACTCTCCTGAAAACCTCTCAAAATGTGTACTGAGGGAACACAGAATGTATAAGACATTTGAAAGTAGTTTTGACTTTTTGCTCATTGTAAAAACAATTTTTGTATCATTAGTTGGTCTCTAACTTATCCTTCCATAAGCAAGTAGAAAACCAAAGTATATGCAACAACTGTTTCTAGGCATCAAACTACAGGTAATAAAAGACTGATTCCTGAGAAAAGGAAAACAAAGGAGGTAAGTCCTATGATTGTCCCCAGATTACTGCCTACAGGCAGTTGCCAGGCCACAGTGCAGGGAGGGGCAGCCAAAATAAAGCCCAGTGTCTCACTGCATTAAGGAGCTAGAGATCAGAGTTCAGGATGACTGAGAGAGATAGTAAAAAAAAGAAAAGAAGAAGAAGAAAAGAAAAAAACCTTCAGAGATCTGCAGTGGTCTAAAGGTTTTGTTGAGTACTAATTGGCATGGAGCACAGTGAAGTAAGTCAGTTGAGTACTAAAAAAAAAAAAAAAAAACTAGCCAAGGAAGGAATGAGAATGGACTGGAAAGCAGTAAACCAAACAATCTCTGTACCTCATGGATCTGGGAATAATTCATATTCCCACCAGCCAAAATATAGAGAACTTCTAATACTTGGGACATTGGGTAGCATCTTCAGAAGAGTTGTGCTTCAGTAGTGAGGCCAAATTAGCCCTAGAATAAAAACTGCTATAAACTCACCCTAATAAATCTTAAAAACAGCCTGAAAATGTTCAAATTGCTCCTCAAGTAACTTCCTGTATGCCAGAACAAAGTTCAATACTTTAAAGAAATACAACAAAATCCAGCACTTAACAGTGTAAAACTCACAATGTCCAGCATCCAATCAAAAATTACCAGTCATACAAGGAAACAGAAAAAAATATATAATCCATAACCAGGGGGAAAAGCGATCAATAGAAACATACCCAGAAGTGACAGATAATGAAATTAGAGACACTTTAACAGTTATTATAAACATTATAAATATATGCTAGGATATAAAGAAAATCAGGAATATAGTGATAGAAATGAAAGATATAAAAAAGATTCAAAGAGAAATTCTGGAGGTTAAAAATACAATACCCCAAATGAAAAATACATGGAATGAAATTAAGAGCCAATTAGACACAGCAGAAGAAAAGATTCATGAACTTGAAAACAGCAATAGGGACTACCCAAAATAAAGTACAAAGGAAACAAAACTGAAAAAGACAAAGAACAGAGTCTCAGTGAGCTATGTGAAAATAACCGAGTAACATGTGGATTGGAGTCTATGAGAGAAGAAAATGAGAAATGAGAGAAGAAAGAAAAAGGGAGGGCATAAAAGTTATTGACCAAAAATAATGGCTGAAGTTTTTCTAAATGTGACAAAGACCATAAACCCACAGAAGCTCAAGTAACCACCCCCCAAAAATAAATTTGCAACAAGGCACACATAATCAAGTTGCTGAAAACTAGTGATAAAGAGGAAAATCTTAAAAGCAGAGAAAAAGCAGTTTATACAGAGGAACAAAAATAAGAATTATAGACTTCTTTTAAAAAACTGCAAACCAGAAGACAATTAAGTGATATTGTTTTAGATTTGTTTTCTTGGCTGAGAATTGGTGCCAATTCACCACTAATAAAAATTTTGGCAGGGACTGTCAGTACTCTACCAACCACCAGTGATAGTCTCCTCATTACAAGCCAGCCATTGATTGATCCAGATCCAAAATTCTATTTTAGTCAGCGTCCTAAGACTAGTCTTAGTTCTGCCTAAGGTCATGTTACCCATAATATTGAGACAAATGTTTGTGTACTGGATGGTACACTTAGGAGCAATACTTAAAGTGCTGCAGGGGATGGGGCAAAAGAAAAAGAACTACCACAGAATTGTAACAGAGGCCTCAACTGATCCAGTGAACAGGCTGTGGAGCTGGGATGGGCCTTCAGAATTGTCCACAATAGAGAAAAGGAGCTGGGCCTTTGTACCTTCATGTAAACCAGTCACTGAATATGGGTTGATTCGGGAGGAAGTGTAACCTTGGGTAAAGCAGTTCCCTTCAGCCAAGCACAGTTCCTAAAGAGGAGTGCAGCCAATATTCCTGACAGCTGGGAAATGAATGAGTGTGCACTGAGGGGTTCTATGGAGAACACCTCATATTCACTGCAAAGGATCCCTAGCATTAAAACGAACAAACTAGAAAAGGGATTGTGTTACTATGAGAGAGGTTATAAGAATTGATGTTTGGGGATTATTTTTTACTTTATTATTTGTTGATTTATTAAAAAGTAATGTCTGTTCATTATAGGTGATTTGGAAATGAAAAAGTTTAAATCACCTATAATCTTATCAACCACATAAAACCCTGTGAAATCTTGGAGTATTCTGTGTCTCAAAAACTCAAAAGAAAGTGGCTCTCTTTTTTTCTAAAGCTTATATGATTGACTAAGGTTAGAGATTAGCAATATTTTTTCTTAAAAGTTTATGGTGAAGCTAAAAATACAGTGAAAAGACCTACATTCTTATTTCTTATGTACAGTGTCTTAGACTTTTGTATTTTGGGGTTTTGATCAGCTTTCTGATTTATATCTTGGAAGTTCTAAAGACTGCATCCATCTTTAGATTTAGCAGTTTCAACCTGTCTCCTCACAATTAAGTGACCTGATTTGTCAGGCAGTACTTTATGCTAAAGCAAAGAGTCCAAATGTCTTTCTCTTCCCCAGCTTAATATTCATGTATCCCCTCCACTCAGATTTATGTTCCACCTATTGCTAGGCTGTAGGGCTATTAAGCATTGCTATTAAGTTCATTAAACAGAAAATTAAATTTCAACATCAAATCATAAATTGGAAGGAATTACACAATTTATAAATCACAGATGTTGGTGGAAGTTTAACTTTTGGAATCAGTGTTATATAATTCCTAAAATGACTGTATATTTATTTTTTAAAAAAACTATTAGTAAATTAGATTTGGATGACTTATGGGCAGCAGTGCCATCTGCAGGCCTCCTCTGTTGTAGTTCTTTTTAGTCTGATGTTCTCTTTAAAAGGGATTTGACTCTACTGAATATTTATGGCTTTATAATGTCAAGTACAAAATGGTATTAATCACAGACTGCAGAAGGGTGAACTTACAGGTACAGATCCTCATTAGGGATTTTTAAACCACTGAGCTAATATCAACTGTCATATCCATATTTATAATTCAAATATTAAACATAATGTGTAAGATCTAGCATATATATAGAATGAGTGTGGGTATTGGAATCAGGCAGAACTGAGTTCTAATTGTGTTTATATTAGTTGTCAGCTGTGTGATATTAAAAAATTTACTTCTCTGAGTTGCAGGTTTTTTATTAGTAAAATGGGGATAATACTTCCTTCATGACATCCTTGAGAGCTCAAAATAGATAAAATGTATAAAGTACCTAGCACAAATGTACATATAATATGCCTCCAATTGATAATAGTTCCCTTTCCCTTAAAATTAAAACAAAACAAAAATCTCAAGACCATTTATTGCCTTTGTACACAGTGCATTTGAGAGTTATAAAATATATCATTACCTTTTTGGATAAAGTGGAGTTTGAAGGAACAGTTTTACTGGGATACTTATTATCCATCCTGTCCTGTATGTCTTTTCGTTCTTATGTCTTTTAAAATTTAAATGTAGATATATGTTAGAAGCTGCATAGAGTATTTCTGCGAGGTATTTACAAGAAATGATAAACAGTGATTGCTGAATTTTGGGGATATGATGGAGTCTTATTTTTTTAATGTGTATACCCTTGGAACTGTTTTAATTTCTATCATGTACAACATTGCTTTTTCCAAACTAAAACAGTAATAAATATCAACATTTGGAAAAGGAAAATGTCTGAGATTATCCTTGTATTAAAAATGAATCATAGTGACTTCCCTGGCATTCCAGTGGTTAAGACTCCACCCTCCCAATACAGTGGGCACGAGTTTGATCCCTGGTTGGGGAGCTAAGATCCCACATGCTGCAAAGCACAGCTAAAAAAAAAAGAAGAATGATAATTTGGTCTCCTCACCCCCACCTCCAAAAATCTTTGCTTCTAAATGAAACAAGACAGAAAGGAGAAGGCTAACCTGAGCAATTCAGATTTTGAATAAACTTTCTCTGAAATTGTAATATTGATATATACTTTCAAGGGAAACTGTATACAGTTTTCTTCAAAATTGATAAGAATAGAATGAACTGCCTAAGATCTCTCCTCTCAGGAAGCAGAGGCTGACATATTATCCAACTGCTAGCTCTGTGATTATGTAGTAGACTATGATTTGAATCACCTGACATGCATGCTTCCAGCTGAGGTTGAGCAAGATGAGGCTCTACCTTCTTGTTTTAGCTCTCATGCTATGAACAAGTGTCCTCTTTGCAGTCTATGTAGTGCCGTGTTTTTCTTATTTTTGTGGTTTTTATAGGTGATTTCACTGTTTAAATTGAACCCCAAGCATAGTGCTGAAGTGCTGCCTTTTATTCCTAAGCATAAGCATAACAAGGTGGTGATGTTCCTGACAAGCAAATGTATGTGTTAGATATGCTTCACTCAGGCATGAGTTACAGTGCTGTTGGCTGTGAGTTAAATGTTAATGAATCAACAATACATATTAAATAATGTGGTTTTGAACAGAAACATACATAAAACAAGGTTATAGATTAGTCAGTTCCTGAAAATATTATGACCAAAGGCTTGAAAGAACCTAACCCTGTAATTCCCCTAGGAGCAACGGTTCAGGATTTGCTATTTCAGTGTTTGTGGCGACTTTATAGAAACATCACTGCAAATAATGAGAATCAATTGTATTGCCATATGTGTACAAAAGAGTGGAGGTATCATGGCTGACTTTTTATTTCTCCTGTACATTTCTGTATTTTCCAAATTTATTCTCATGAACATACACTAATTTTATTACAAGGAATAAAATTTTTCAAAATATATACATTCTTAGAGACAGTTTGATATAAGTAAAACACATTGATTAGCAGTCAGATGTGGATTTGAGTTACTGCTCTGCCATTTAATAGCTATGTAACTTTGGGAAAGTTGTTTAACTTTTCACAGCCTCTATCCCCATCTATAAAACAGATAATATTATGTAACTTGGGAAGTTATTCTGAGGATTAGGAGCAATGTATCTAAGTTGTCTAGCTCAATATCTGGTATAGGATGGAACTCAAAAAAATGTAACTACTAATATTAACTCCAAAAAATGTAACTATTAATATTAACTCTCTCCTAGGACTAAACTACAGAAGCCCAAGCCTCAGAGACTTACAGGTCTTTGGAAAATCATGATTTTTTATGCCAGTTGTTATCCCCATTCACAAGCACAAATTTTATAGATTCAGTGCTTCAGTTTCTCTATACTTATTCTTGTTCCATCAACTGTTTGTTGAGTATCCACAGTGTGCTGGAACTCTTCTAGTGGGGAATAAAACAGACAAGGTCTCTGCTGTCTGGTGTGTTAAATCATGTAATTTAGGCCTTTGTAGAAGAACTTTAATGACTTTGACCTCCACTGATGTATCTCATCGAATACCCGGATTTGGGGACTCTGACAATTAACCCTAAAATACACATATTCTGGAAATTGCTTCCTTTTTTAATCAAATCCATCAGATATTTGCTTAGGTATTTTTAATCCCTAAACTGTTTAATATATGTGGCATTATAAGGCTTGATTTTCCTTCTAACAATACTTAGATCAAACTTTATTGCACCTGCTCCTTTTTTTTTTTTTTTTTTTTTTGAGAGTTCATAATATCTCCTTTCTCTCTCTACCAATCTGGGGAGTTTAAAGTTGCCGAACATTTACACTATGTTAGTTTGAGATGGTGAATAGAATCTGACTATTATACAAATTTAGAAAGTTTCTAAAATGGAAGTTCTATTTCAAAAATCAGTTTTTGAGAATAACTGAATCCACATCTCAGACAAATTTAATAAGGATGATTTAACTTGGGCATAATTCATAACAGAAGTTATGCTTCTAAAAATAAACTACACAAATGGGAGTTCTATTTGGCCTCCCATACACAAAGAGGTAGCAGTGTATGTCTGTGTCTCTTTGCCCTCAGTCATGATCTGCTAGCTGTGTTGTCCTTTTCCTTAGTATAAGGTGCTGGAATGTCATTACCTGTGTTCCCATGCATGTGTTTTCCAAGAGGCTGGCAAAATCTGTCCATGTGTGGTCCAGTGTCCCATTGTGTCCATTACTAGTACAGCTTAGCTGACCTCACCCATGTGCTGCTGCCCTTTTGCATTTTTCTATTTTATCTTGTCTCTGCTTTTATGTTGCATTCAGCTTTTCTCTTCTGCACACTGCAATGTCCTCTCTGTGCATCCTCTTTTCATCTGCTTCAGCTCTCAACCATGTGGGAGAGACCGTTTACCTTTGGGAAATGATTTTATTTTGTCACCGGAAAAACCAACCCCTTCCCCAAGTGCTTATTTTCTAACACACTCTGGATCTTGGAAACAGGAAACAGTAAGTAGTTTTTCTTCATTCCAGAACATCCTGGGCCATAGCTGCACAGCAGAGATCAAAGCAGGCACACATCAAAAGCACCCCAACCGAGAGGAGCAGCCCTGAAGCTTCAGTGCCTCCGGCTCTTATTATCATCACTGCCTGTGAGTCATGTATATCTCATCTTTCCCCTGTCTGCTATTCCTTTTCTAGGCTCAGCAAAGAAAGCTGCTCTTTACCAAACTTTCTTAACAACTCAAGATAAAAACTCCTTCAATTTTTCCCTCCCTCCTTCCTCATAATTATTATAGTTAAACAATTTCAGTGATACTCATTTATTTGACATTTCTTAAGCTCTTATTGTGTGCCAAGTACTATGCTGAGTGATGAGGGTAGAAAAAATGAATGCTACACTCCCTACTCTCAAGGAGCTTTCAACTAATGGAACAAGGCAAACAACACATAAACAGATAGTTCTAATATAGTGTGATCAAATCCACAGTAGAGGCAGGCAAAGGTCTTTTGCTAGTAAATGGAAGGGGCACCATTTCACTGGTAAGGTGATGTATTGGATGAGGGTTTTGCCAGGCAGAGGGTTAATGGATGTAGGGACAGGGTATGGGAGGGCTAGGGTAGTGTAGACAGAGGCAAATCACAGGGGGTAAGATATAGCAGATGTGTTCTTGAGGGAAGGGTAATAGAAGCAGATCAGGATTGCTGAGCTATGTATTTGAGGCGGGGAGATACTGCTGGGAAGAACGTCGTAAAACTTTCATTTTTTTTTCCCCTTTGTTCTGCAGCAGTGATTTCCACCAGTCTGTCTTCCAGCTCACTTATTTGTTCTGACTCGTTTATTCTGCTATTGATTCCTTCTAGTGTATTTTTCATTTCAGTTACTGTATTGTTCATCTCTGTTTGTTTGTTCTTTAAGTCTTCTAGCTCTTCGGTAAACATCTTTTTGTATCTTCTAGGTCTGTGCCTCCATTCTTTTTCCGAGATCTTGGATCATCTTTACTATCATTACTCTGAATTCTTTTTCAAGTGAATTGCCTACCTCCACTTCACTTAGTTGTTCTTCTGGGGTTTTATCTTATTCCTACATCTGGAACACATTTCTGTGCCATCTCATTTTGTCTAACTTTCTGTCTTTGTGGTCTCTGTTCCACAGGCTGTAGGATTGCTTTTGCTGTCTGCCCTCTGGTGGGTGAGGTTGGTCCAGGGGCTTGTGCAGGCTTCCCGGTGGGAGGGACTGGTGCCTGCCCACTGGTGGGTAGAGCTGGGTCTTGTCTCTCTGGTGGGCAGGGCTGTGTCAGGGGGTGTGTTTAGAGGCTGCTGTAGGCTCAGGACACATTAGGCAGCCTGTCTGCTGATGGGTGGGGCTGTGTTCCCACCCTATTGGTTGTTTGGCCTGAGGCGTCCCAGCACTGGAACCTGCAGGCAGTTGGGTAGGGCCAGGTCTCAGTGCCAAAATGGCAACCTCCAGGAGAGCTCATGCTGATGAATATTCCCAGGGGACTCCACCACCAGTGTCCTTGCCCCAACAGTGAGTCAGAGCTGACCCTCACCTCCCCAGGAGACTCTCCAAGACCCAGAGGTAAGTCTGGCCCAGGCTCCTATGGAGTCACTACTTTGCCATAGGTCCCAGTGCACATGAAACCTTGTGTGCACCCTCCAAGTGTGAGGTCTCTGTTTCCCCCAGTCCTGTGGAGCTTCTGCACTCAAGCCCTGCTGGCCTTCAAAGCCAAATGCTCTGGGGGCTCCTCCTCCCAATATCAGGCCCCCAGCTGGGGAGCCTGACGTGGGGCTCAGAACTCTCACTCCTGTGTGAGAAACTCCACAATATAATTCTTTTCCACTTTGTGGGTCGCCCACCCAGCAGGTATGGGATTTGATTACATCACAGAAGCGCCCCTCCTACCATCTCATTGTGACTTCTTCTTTGTCTTTGGATGTAGATTATCTTTTTTTGTAGGTTCCAGTCTTTTTTGTTGATGGTTGTTCAGCTGTTATTTGTTATTTAAGTATTTTCATGAGAGGAGGTAATCTCAAGTCCTTCTACTTTGCCATCTTGTATCCTTCCTGAACATCATAAAAATTTATCTGACACACATTCAAGAACGTGGACTTTATTCTATAAAGGTGAACTTTACTAAAATGTGACTTCTTGTGTTAGGTTGAATAACAGGCCCCCAGATAAGTTCATGTCCTAATGCCAAAGCCTGAGATTATAATGCCTTATATGATAAATATATATATATACTTTGCAAATGTGATTGAAATAAGGATCTTGGGATAGAGGGATTACCCTGGATTATCTGGATCATCTGTGTAAACCCAATATAATCACAAAGGTCCTTATAAAAGAAGCTAGGAAAATCAGAGACAGAGAGATGTGAACATGGAAGCAGAAGACAGAGAAAATGCTGTGCTGCTGGCTTCAAGATACAGGAAGAAGCCACAGGCCAATGAATATAGGTGGCCTCTAAAAGCTGGAAAGGTCAAGGAAACATTCTCTGCTAGAGGCTTCAGAAGAAAAGCAACTCTGTGAAAC
Organism: Pseudorca crassidens; assembly: GCF_039906515.1. Classification (NCBI taxonomy): domain Eukaryota; kingdom Metazoa; phylum Chordata; class Mammalia; order Artiodactyla; family Delphinidae; genus Pseudorca; species Pseudorca crassidens. Next base: position 58,782,021 of record NC_090297.1, on the reverse strand, counting down.
TAGTTTAGACTTCTGACCTCCAGAAACATAAGACAATAAGTTTGTGTTCTTTAGTCACTAAGTATGTGGTAATTAACAGCAGGAAATTAATATGCTCCTTGAGAGCAGAAGTTTTTGGTTTATTGCTGCTCTATCATCTTGAACAGTCCCAGAATAACTTTCAGAGAAGAAAAAGAAATAAAAGGAATCCAAATTGGAAAAGAAGTAAAACTGTCACTGTTTGCAGATGACATGACACTATACATAGAAAATCCTAAAGATGCTATCAGAAAACTACTAGAGCTCATCAATGTATTTGGTAAAGTTGCAGGATACAAAATTAACACACAGAAATCTCTTACGTTCTTGTACACTAAGAATGAAAGATCAGAAAGAGAAATTAAGGAAACAATCCCATTTGCCATCACATCAAAAAGAGTAAAATGCCTAGGAATAAACCTACTGAAGGAGGTGAAAGACCTGTACTCAGAAAACTATAAGATACTGATGAAAGAAATAAAAGGTGACACAAACAGATGGGGAGATATACCATGTTCTTGGATTGGAAGAATCAATATTGTGAAAATGACTACCCAAAGCAATCTACAGATTCAATGCAATCCCTATCAAATTAGCAATGGCATTTTTCACAGAATTAGAACAAAAACTTTTACAATTTGTATGGAAACACAAAAGACCCCTAATAGCCAAAGCAATCTAGAGAAAGAAAAAGGGAGATGAAGGAATCAGGCTCCCTGACTTCAGACTATACTGCAAAGTTACAGTCATCAAAAAAGTATGATACTGGCACAAAAACGGAAATATTGACCAATGGAACAGGATAGAAAGTCCAGAGATAAACACACACACCTGTGGTCACCTAATCTATGACAAAGGGGGCAAGACTATACAATGGAGAAAAGAAAGTCTCTTCAATAAGTGGTGCTGGGAAAACTGGATAGCTAAATATAAACAAATCAAATTAGAACACTCTGTAACACCATACACAAAAATAAACTCAAAATGGACTAAAGACCTAAATGTAAAACTCTTAGAGGAAAACATACACAGAACACCCTTTGACATAAATCGCAGCAAGATCTTTTTTGATCCACCTCCTAGAGTAATGAAAATAAAAACAAAAATAAACAAATGGGACCTAATTAAACTTAAAAGCTTTTGCACAGCAAAGGAAACCATAAACAAAATGAAAAGACAACCCTCAGAATGGGAGAAAATATTTGCAAATGAAGCAACCAACAAGGGATTAATCTCCAAAATACACAAACAGCTCATGCAGCTCAATATCAGAAAAAAGCAGACAACGCAATTAAAAAATGGGCAGAAGTTCTAGATAGACATTTCTCCGAAGAAGACATACAGATCGTCAAAGAACACATGAAAAGATGCTCAACATCACTAATTATTAGAGAAATGCAAAACAAAACTACAATGAGGTATCACCTCACACCGGCCAGAATGGCCATTATCAGAAAAATCTACAAACATAAATGCTGGAAAGGGTGTGGAGAAAAGGAAATGTTGGTGGGAATGTAAATTTGTACAGGCTTTCTGGAGAACAGTATGGAGGTTCCTTATAAAACTAAAAATAGAGCTACCATATGATCCAGCAATCCCACTCCTGAGCATATATCTGGAGAAAACCATAATTCAAAAAGATTCATGCACCCCAGTGTTCATTGCAGCACTATTGACAATAGCCAGGACATGGAAGTAACCCAAATATCCATCAGCCGATAAATGGATAAAGAAGATGTGGTACATATATACAATGTAATATTACTCGACCATAAAAAAGAACAAAGTAATGCCATTTGCAGCAACATAGATGGACCTAGAGATTGTCATACTGAGTGAAGTAAGTCAGACAGAGAAAGACAAATATCACATGATATCACTTCTATATGGAATCTTAAAAAAGGGTACAAATGAACTTATTTACAAAACAGAAATAGAGTTACAGATGTAGAATAGAAACTTATGGTTACCGGGGGTAAGGGCGTAGAGCAATAAATTGGGAGATTGGGATTGACATATACGCACTACTATACATAAAATACATAACTAATAAGGATCTACTGTATAGCACAGGGAACTCTACTCAATACTCTGTAGTGGCCTATATGAGAAAAGAATCTAAAAAAGAGTGGTTATATGTATAAATGATTCACTTTGCTCTACACCTGAAAGTAACACAACACTGTAAATCAACTATACTCCAATAAAAAATTTTTTAAAAAGAAATATTGAAGTAGAATCTACAACTTGGTTAGAGTCAATAAATAAATAAATAAAAATGAAAGCTGGAAAAGTCAAGGAAACATTCTCTCCTAGAGGCTTCAGAAGGAAAGCGACTCTGTAAAACCAATTTAGACTTCTGACCTCCAGAAAGAAAAGATAATAAGTTTGTGTTGTTTTAGTCACTAAGTGTGTGGTAATTAACAGCAGGAAATTAATATATGCCTCGAGAGCAGGAGGTTTTGGTTTATTGCTACTCTATCTTGAATGATGCCAGAATAATCACCGCAAAATATGCTTCTTTGAGCTAAAGGCCAGTAGAACCTGAACACCCAGGAAAAGCTCTAAAACCAGGGCACAAGATTCCCTTTTGTAAAGGAAATTTACATTTATGAAGGAAACTTACATTTGTAAATAAGATGTCTATTTTCCTATACCAGAAAGAGGAGGACTCTTTTAACTCTTGTGAATGGAGAAGGCACCAAAAAAAACTGGTTAACAAACTTTATTAAACAACTCTTGTTTACCATATTTTTCTGGCCGCCTTCCCCTAACTAACCTCTCTCAGAAGCCCTTTATCCCTTTATCTTACCTAAGATGGTATAAAAACCCAGATTCTAACCACATTTTGGGTTGCTCATCTTTGGGTACTCTCATGTGTACATGCACAGTGCATATTGATAAACTTCTCTTTGTTTTTCAGTTGTTAATCTGTCTTTGGCCCGATTATCAGGGCCCCAGCCAAGGAACTTAAAGTGGATAGAGGAAAAGACCTTTTTCCTCCCCTAGACTTCTGGCAATGAGAATGGGCTAGCTGGGACACCCCACTTACTCTGGAGACTGTAGCTGAAATCCAGGACCCCTGACAAAGCTGGCCGAATGTAAAAATTCTTACCAAAGTCAGCCTCCCAGGTTTCTATCTGCAGGGTCCAATCAAATGAGGGTGGTAAATGTCTCTTTGTCTTATCTTTTCCAAATTTCGATTAACAAGTGAAAAACATTTGTAGAAATTAGTTATTTGGATTTTTACTCATGTGAATTTGGTTCTGAGGGACTGATTATTGATCCTTTCCCTCCCAGGGACAGCTATTGCTTTCTTCTTTGTCTAGTTCTGTGCCCTGAGAGTTTGGCTTTCCTCCTGCCAGGGCATGCAGGTTGTCATACCTGCAACTGCAGGCAGCCACCTATCAGGGAGGTGGGGTGGAGGCCAAGAGCAAGTGGATGGGTTGCACTGCATTCACAGCTGGTGTCTTACCATTGCCAGTTCTCAGGGTTGGTTTGTCCAAGTCTTTCTTGCTTTTGGCTACCTTTGGATAGATCATGAGATCTATCACGAGAGCTTCTTCTTTTGCACCTTCTATGGTGATACCTCTGTGTCCCTGGTTATGCTATAAGAAAGCTAATGTTTTTGGCTTGAGTCAAAATTGGAATAGTATATCTTTGTTTTAAAAAATCTCCAAGACCTAAAACAGTATCTGGAACATAGAAGGTCCTCAATAAATATTTATACAGGAGTGAAATAGGACTTAACAATGAGGTACCCCAAAGAGAGAACCAGAGGCCTTGTGAATTTTTATCCTTTACTGTATCAACAGTATATAGAATTTTTTTTTTGCTTGACCACCTTAAAATAATATGCTTTTCCAACAGGAGAGGTCATATTCCAGGGCATAACCAAAGACAAATAGGACTCATCTTTCTGCAGAGTCAGTTTGTCATGAAATTTTGGAGGAGAAAAATATAAATAAATAATCTATACTATGTGATAGGGTATATGAATATTTTACAAACTTAAAGGAAATTTGATCCTCCAAGCCAGTAGCCTCTGGTTATGCCCACAGATGCTTAGAGGGTGAATTAATTCTCATCCAACATTGAGACTATTTGGGTGGAGAGACTTGATAGACACATATCTACTGGTAATGATGCAAAATACTTCAGTCATGCAGAACTGCTCTCCTAAGCTTTCCATGGTCACATTCTCTTCTCTTTCATAAGAAGTTCCTGGGCACTTTCCTTTACTTTGCTTCCAAAATCAATATGCATTTGTCCTCATTCCTTTTTATTCTCCTAACATTTTGCAAATCTAGCTTTACAATTACTTATATGAATGACATTTTACAAATCACTTTACCTCTTTGAGTTCCAGTTTCTTCATTTGTAAACTAAGGAGTTTATACCAAGATATCTTTAAAGTCTATACCAAGTTTAAAATTCTATGATAATATGTTTTATAGTATTAACCAGCTGCTAGTAGTTGGCTTAGAGTAGCAAATAAGCCAACATTTATCACTTGACATCTGTCCCTCATCTTTAATTACAAGATATCAAGTAGTTATTTTTGCATTAAACAACCACCCTCAAAATCTAAAAGCTTAAAACGACAACCGTTTATTTAGCTCACAATTCTGCAGTTCAATAATTTCAACTGGGCTCAAAAGGACAGTTTTTCTGATCTTACCTGATCTAGAATGGCCTCAGCTGAGATGACTTATCTTCATTTCATGCAGCCTCTCACCTTCCAGCAGGCTAGCCTGGGCTTTTTCTCATGGCAGAGCAAAGGCCCAAGACACAGAGTGGAATTGCACAATGCTTCTAGAGGGCTAGGCCTGGAACTGGCATACCTTCCCTTCTACTGCATTCTGTTGGTCTAAGGAAGTCACAGATCAGCCCAGACCCAAGGAGTGGGGAAATAGATTCCATCTCTTGATAGGAGGAGTTGCAAAGACACGTTGCAGAGGGCATGGAAAAGGGAGAAAAATTGGGGTCATCATTGTCCTCAATCTTCCACATAGTTCAATGATTCTTTTCTTTCTACCCCCAGCATCATAACTACTCTCCTTCTGAAGTGACAATAATAATAATAACTCACATTTATTAAGCACTTGTTGCCAGGCACTCTTCTGAGCACATTACATTAACAATTCATTTTCTTCTCACAAGAACTTGTTGAGGTAGTTATTATTGGTATATTAGAATGAGAAAACACAGGCACAAAGAGGAAAAATAATTTACAAGATCCTTTCCACCAGGAAAGAAAAGTTCTTAGAGGATAAGCCATGTGGTGTTGATGAGAATTAAGCCAGAATTGAACAGCTCTCCAGGTCATCTGAGGGCATAAACACCTTTCCATTGCTTTTCCAGAAGATTCAAAGGCTAGAGCACTCAGGAGAATGAAGTTGTCCCACCATTGTTAAAGAGATATTTGTACATTTACAATCTCAGCCAATGATTTTAAAAAGGCAGATCTTAAAATCATCTTTAATGGAAAGAATTCCTCTGTATAAATTTTCTTCATATCCCTATGGAATCTATTTTGTTTTAATTCCAGCAATCTTTATCAAGTGACAGTGATGCCAGACACTGGGGATATCAAGAACCATGGAGTCTTTTAATTTAACATAACAAAATCAACTTCAACTAATTATGCAGTTCTAGAGCAAGCATCAGCTAGGTAATTCCGGAGCATTCAGCCTTTCCTCAGAGCCACTAATGTCACTCAATGACCTCAACTTTTAAGCACACTCTAACTAATATGACCAAAGACATCTGCCTCTATGTCTGAACTATCTCTGATCTTCCTCTTAAGTTTTTTCTCCCCTGGTACAGCCATCTAAGCTCTATTGTACCTGCCTTGCCTGTGCTAGCCCACAGACCCTATTTTAGTGTTTTCCAACGTTGGCTAATCTATCACATCAGACCTAATGAGTCTGAATCTGCAGAGAGGGAATCTGTATTTCTAACAAGTACTCCAGGTGATTCTTATGACTATGTAGGTTTGGTAAATGCTGCCTTATCTTTTATCTAGCATGATTTTAATTAGAATGATTAGTTTAATCTAGCATGATTATAGTCTAATTCTAATTGGCTTGACTGAATCCTAAAATCTGGGTTCATGAAAATTGTTTTCCATGGCAAGAAGTAAACTTTGCCTGGGAACTTAGTCTCATCATTCATACTGGGTATAGCCTAATAGGGAGACAAGATCTGGACCCTCCACCCATGATAATTAAAAGTGATGTAGAGAAGTACTATCTGGTATCCATTTGGGCCATACATGGGCTGTTGGAAGTAAACATTCTCTGGTGGGGAGAAAAGACTAAGACAAATAGATATGTAAAAAAAAATGTGCTTTAAATATCTCAAATCTAGTTGCTATATCCTATACCAAGGCCATTTCAATTCTGACCTAATTGAGAATAAAAACAATGAATTCTTGGGCTTTTACTAATACGTTAGGTAACTGATCTTTTTGAGTTTTAATTTCCTAACATGTAAAATGGGAAGCTTGTACTAGATATTCTCTAAGCTTTTTAAAGACTAGTGTCTTGGATTCTAAGAGTTAGTTTAGTCAAATAAAATATGACAAGTCATTAGATGACTGAAATGTTTATTGAATTTATTATAGCTTTACTATACTGATCTTATTGGTTAATTCAATAATGACTAATAAAGCTATTTGTTTCTGTAAATACAGCTAATGTTTTTCACTTATTCCAAGTTTGGATATGGAGGAGAAAGGAAGAAGGAACACCTAGTCCCTCCCTTTTCTCTTCACCTCTTCTCTTCCAAGAACCTCTGAAAGGGTCCAGTGGTCCAATGATTGGTTGGAGTAGTTGCCACCCATTCCAAAATAGAGAAAATCACTTAATGCCCTTCAGAGAAGAAATGGTGCCCCATTTCTTCTTTTACTCTCTTTCAAATGTTAACTTTACTGATTCTTTCAAACCCAGAATCTTCTAGTTAGGAGCATCACTACCATAATAATCTAAGATAGATCTTTTGAATGTAACAGTTAAAATTTAATTTCAGTGTGGTTGGAACCTTTCTAAATCCAGTTGTTAAAAGAAATTCCTAATTAAATATAACATCTCTAATTAATGAATGCAAAAATAATACATTAGGCACTCAAAAATGTGTCCTCATGCAAAAAAAATAAAACAGAAATTTGACTCAACGGTAGATAATTCAGGCAAAAATGGAAAGTGTTAATTCAGAAATATGAACATTACAGGTCAAAGTAATTTTATAAGACCAAGATTCTTTGAATAATTGCCTCAACTGCACACAACCTGGACAGACATGATTAACTTAGCTAAAGAATGATTATGAGGAATTTATGTGGGAAAAAATTACTTGCAAATCTGATTGAATGTGAATTTCTGCATTTACGATTAATGCCAGGAAAAGACATTGTAGCAGTCTCATGGAATATCTCACAGCTCTAGTGCACATTTTTGTGCCGTTATCAGCAGTTGCAAACTAATCGACAGAGCTTGCATGGTAAGCAATTAGAATCTACTAATCTCCTTTTTTTCCCACTCAGCTTTTTTTTTTTTTTTGGTATGCGAGATAAGCAAAGTTTGGAAATAAATAACTCAACAAGTCTGATTTGGGCATCTTCAGTGGATTCTTTTCTGATATTTCACCTTTTCATAATTATATTTGATGTCTTATCAAATGTTTGGCCAAATTTTTAATTATAAAATATCATTAAAGCCCTATAACTTATGCACAACTTTACCACATTATCTTTGTGCATGGCTTTTTTTCTTCTCTTCCCCTGTGTGCCCTTTTACTGTCCTGCTGATTACGTAGAAATATCTTCTGAGAAGCAAGTTAAAACCTGACAGAGGTTTTCAATCTGACATCTCATTTTACAAACTTAATTGGAATTCAGGGTATTGAATCATGGCTTGAATAACTTGAATATAAAGCTAAAGCCTTATATTCCACAAATATTCTGAAAAGCAATCTGCTCACTCATTTTCTGCAGTGGGCCAAGGCCATTTGATTAGAAAATATCTGCTTTTTTGAAGAGGCAGCTTTAGAAGAAACCCTTTGAGAAATGGAAATTCTCTTCATAAACCATAATAATGCCATCCTCATCAGATATAGAAATTTGAAAATGAAGTCACCTATTTCTTTTTTTCAGCTATGCTCCCAGAGTCATTTTGCTGATAGTGAATTAGCCTTGAGAAGGATGAGATGTTGTTCATTCATCTCTTCATTCATTTCTAGGCATTGTTCTAGATCCTAGAGACACATACAAAGATCCTGCTGCTGTGGACATGAGCCACAATTGTCTGCTGCCTCTTTTTTTTTTTTTCTTTTTATGTTGACGATCACAGAACTGCATTTGTCATATTGTGAAGTAAGTACTGAGTAATACTCAAGTGGATACATGACTAGCTTCTCACTTCTTTGAATTTAGGGAGTACTGCTGCTCATTTGTTTAAATTTGAAGGCAAAACAACTTGAAGTTGTCATAGAAGATTAGTATTAAAACTTTAGAAAAAATGTACTGAGCACTTAACCTATTATTATTATTACATACCAACCTCAGTTGAGCTTGAGAATAAATGTGTTGCCCATTTTGACTGATGGGTATTAGGGCAGCGGTCAGAAGGCCCATTTATCCAAAATAACTCCCTTGACAATCAACCCTAGTACAGAAAATTTGCACTGTTCATTTATCCATTCATTTATTCACTCATTAGTACCTGCTATGTGCTCTGCATTATGTACACAATGGGGTTAAAAGACTAAATAAAACACCCTAGTCCTGATATAGAGATGCTCACAGACTGGTTAGAGGAAGAGATGAATAAATTGCCAATTATAATGTAACAAGTGCTATAACAAAGGAAGTATAAGGCTACGAGGTAACATATCATATGTTGTGTATTTTTTGGATTACATCATCTACCGTAATTAAATAAAGCATCTCAATTAAGTGAATATAAAAATACTACATTAGGTACTCAAAACTTGATCTCATACAAACTGGGATGAAGTTTAATGAAGGAAGGGACTTTGTCATTTTATTCACTGCCATATTTACCACAGTACATGACACTATTTGTATCTTATAAGTCTTAACAGAAAAGTCTTTCTTAAGTTTCTTGCCTCCTGCATTATTTGACTTCCAATACCACCATATCATATGTAATGCCTTCAGTCATGAAACTCCATAATCTCATTTTCTCACTTCTAAAAATGCACAACAAAACTCCCTGCCACTGTTCTGTATGTCACTCAGGCAGTTCTCTGAAATTTATTTCAAAAAAAAATGTATATTTATCAATCAGTGAACTTTAGCTCCCAAACAAAATTAAGTACTAAGGACCAGAGTAACCCTCCTATCTGAAATAATTTTTAAAAGAAACAACACTGTTCATGATATGGGACATCATCATCAATAAAAAAAACAGTGGCCACTAGACAAGGTAAACCATCCAACTGCACCAGCTTAATGCTATGAAAGGATTCTAGGCTGTGATGCCCAGAAAGTGAATCTAGATAGAGCCTAGAAGATTCCAAGTTAAGGAGATGGAGCTGAGAATTGAGGAAAACAAGGTGACTAGAGTTCATACAAAGGAGTCCTGTAAAAGAGGAAGTCTACAGAGAGAGAATTCTGAAGCTCTGCAGAGTGTCCCCCTTGAATATTCAACTGAAATACTTATTAGTGCTTCTGTGTGAGGAGATTACCCAAGGCCAAAAGAATCACCTGAGTGGATTAGAGGTCACAGTGCTAGTCACCCACACAGAGATGAGAATATAGTACCTATTCCCAGCACCCAAACTAGAAAGTCTCATGATTCATGGAGAATTTGGTAAAATAATCAAAAGAGTCTTGAACTCGGTATTAGACAGTAATACTGCATAATACAGTGTTGAGGAAAATTGGTCTTACACTGAGCACTGCTTCAATCCAACCTAACAAATCTTTTAAACAAAACTGAAAAACCAAACTGTTTCCAAAAACAATGAGTCACAGAATAAAGCTCAATAATATTTAAAGGAATACAAATAAACCTAGCAAGCAATGAAGTAAAATTTAAAATGTCTGGCACCCACAGAAGGGAGTGGCAAGATATATTCAAAGTCCTGAAAGGGAAAAATTTGCAACCTAGGATACTCTACCCAGCAAGATTATCATTTAGAGTAGAAGGAGAGATAAAGAATTTCTCAGACAAGCAAAAACTAAAGGAATACAGCAATATTAAACCTATCCTAAAAAAATATTAAAAGACCTTCTCAAAATAGAAAAGAAGTAAGAATCTATAGGAAAGAGAAAATCACAGTTGGAAAGTAAATCACTTAAATAAGCCAGTATACAGATTTTCTTTTTAATCAAAAAAATTTCTGTGAAAGTGATGATAACCAAAATGAACAGAAAAGGATAAACATGAGGATGTAAAAGAGGAAATCAAAATTATAAAATGAGGGGGAGGAGAGTAAGAAAATGTAGTTTTTTGGTTTTTTTTTTAGAATGCGTTTCAGCCTATATGACTTTTAGTCTAAAACAAGTAGATATAGTAATGGGTTAACATACTTGAAAAACAGGGTGACCACAAATCAAAAACATACAATAGATTCACAAAAACCAAAAAGAAGAGAACACAAGCATAATAAAAGAGAAAATCATCAAACCACAAAAGGAAAAACAAAAAGAAACAAAGAAGAAATACAAAATCAACTGGAAAACAAGGTTTAAAATGGCAATAAATACGTATCCATCAATAATTACCTTAAATGTCAACGGACTAAATGCTCCAATCAAAAGACATAGAGTGGCAGATTGTATAAAGAAATTAAAAAGTAAGCCTACAATATGTCACCTACAAGAGACCCACTTTAAGGCAAAGGACACACATAGATTGAAATAAAGGGAATGGAAAAAGATATTTCATGCAAACGGAAATGACAAGAAAGTGGGGGTCACAATACTCGTATCAGATGAAATAGACATTAAAACAAAAGTCATAAAGCAAGATAAAGAAGGACACTATATAATGGTAAAAGGATCAATACAAGAAGAGGATACTACACTGGTCAACATATATGCACCCAATATAGGAGCACCCAAATACATAAAACAAATACTAACAGACATAAAGGGAGAAATTGATAGGAATACAATAGTAGTAGGAGTCTCTAACACCCCACTCACGTCAATGGACAGAAAATCAATGAGGCAACAGAGATCCTAAATGACACAATAGAACAGTTAGACATAATTGATATTTCTCAGGACATTACATCCAAAAAAGCAGAATAAACATTCTTTTCAAATGCACATGGAACATTCTCTAGGAATGATCACATACTAGGGCACAAAACAAGCTTCAACAATTTTCAGAGTATATAAATTATTTCAAGCATCTTTTATGACTACAACATCATGAAACTAGAAGTCAACCACAGAAAAAGAAACGAGAAAAATAAAATAAAATGGCATCCAATCAAAAATTACCAAGCATGCAAAGATGCAGAAAAATATAACCCATAATTAAGACAAAAATCAGTCAATTGGCACCAACCCAGAACTGAGACATATGTTGTAATTAGCAGACAGGTACATTAAAACATACAGAAAGTTAAGCAAAGGTATGGGAAATATAAAAAAGAACCAAATAGAAATTCTAGAGATGAAAACTACAATGTCGGATATGAAACATAAACTAGATGGGATTAACAACAACAAAACTTGATTTAATTCAAAAGAAGGCAGAAAAAAGGGAGAAAAAGAACAAAGAACAGAAGAGCCGAACAAAAGACAACAAGATGATAGACTCACGTTTAACTACATCAATATTTACATTAAATGTAAATGGTCTGGTGGCTTCCCTGTTGGCACAGTGGTTAAGAATATGCCTGCCAATGCAGGGGACACAGGTTTGAGCCCTGGTCCAGGAAGATCCCACATGCCGCGGAGCAACTAAGCCCATGCACCATAACTACTGAGCCTGCACTCTAGAACCCGCATGCCACAACTAC